>NC_064649.1:77552091-78837091 GCF_023864345.2 Schistocerca serialis cubense
CTCCATACATTATCCAAGACACTTTATCCAGTGTCATGTTCTGTGGAGAATTCCCCAAGAACAAGAATAGGAATCAGGCTGGCGGTGGATTGTCAACTTTGGTTTTCGGCTATGCACTGGAGAAGGTGACTAGAGACTGGAGAAAACCCGATACGAAAGGCATCAAATTAGCAGAACAAACAGATAACATCTGTTTCGACAGCCTGGTATTCGCAGATGACATTGCCTTGATAGAAGACACGCCAGAATATTACAAAATCCAAACAGAAAATCTGATTGTGCAAGCAGGAAAACTGGGCAACAAATGTCTTCCCCAAAGATATAATTAGTTACAGAAGTTAAAAATCGTGCACAGAAATTACTCATAAATAAAAAAATCGAGAAAATTAGCCAATTTCAAAATTTAACACAGTGGCTAAGAATAAACAAAGAAAAGGACAGGCTGGAAATAAGAGCAAGTAAGACGCGCTCTGTGTTCCGGAACACCAAAAACATCGGAGGTATGAATTGAAAAACGCCTTCAGTCACAACTTTTCGTGTTTTATTAAGTGCACGATGCAGTTCGGACCATGTGGATCCACCATCAGGTGTAATTTTTCTTAATACATGCTTTATTTTTTCTCTTGAATAAGGTGAAATATATATTCCTGTCACGAAAATGTTTGATATTAGCTTATGAATTTCGTGAGTCAAACGCGGAAAATATGTGCGAAATAGTGGAAAAGATGAAACATTTCTTGACAGGAATATGCATTTCACCTCACTCGCCTCATTCAAGAGAAAAAATAAAGCATGTATTAAGACAAATTACATCTGATGATGGACCCACAGGGTCCGTAATGCATTGTGCATTTTATAAAACACGAAAAGTTGTGAATAAAATCGTATTTTAATTCATACCTCCAGTGTATTGAATACAGTCACGTTTAAAGCTGCGAAATATGGATAAAGTTAAAACAAAACACATTAACAAGAAGAGGCTTGATAGGGGAACACCAAAATTAAACATCAAAATACAGTAAGTGTGGTACAGAAACACTAAAACTAGAGCGAGAAGGTGACGTAAATGAAATCGTGAAAACAGGAAGAAGACTGGTCAGAAGCATATGTAGTCCAAGGACAACAGAAACAGAATTCAACATGCCACCACCCAAAGAAAGAAATCTGAAGAGAACATAATACACACAATGCGCAAAAGAGAAACGACGTTCGGGTGTTTGGCTACAATGAACGATGACAGGGTGTCATTGCAAATCTTTAACAAAACTATGTAGGTGGAAGGAAAATCAAACACCAACATAATGTATACATCGAAATAAATGCTTGTAGTTAAGAAATATCTTTTTCTTTTATTTCATGATGCTGACAAAAGCTGCCTCTTCAATGATGACCAAAGCGGCACTACGGCAGACTCAATAACAATAACTATGTCACGCAGGACAGAGATTAAAATGCATATGCAGTATGAGGATGACTGTAAGCCATAGTATTCTCCCGAATACTTTATACCAGATGCTGACGTCTATTACGGACATCTGTATTGTGCCGACCACAGAACACCAAAATATAAGTGCACGGCCCATTTTACGGTGCAGAAACAAGAGACCGACAGTAACGATCTTAGTGGCCTAGCAGTGAACTTCGAATTTCGGAAAATACCTGTACTCTTGATTTGCGAAATTGAATACGAGATGATAATATTGGCATTTATTTGGTAAACTGTATTTATTTGTGAAACCTAGTACTGTAATTTCGAATGTGTGGCTGATATCTAGTGGAAATTATGTTCCTATGACGACCTTCTTGAGTGCATTGACGAGCAAATTTTTAAAATGCGTTTCAAAGGGGGCACTACACTCATTTCGTCTCATGGTGTTCTGTGGACTCATGTCTATTTGTTACTGCTTACGAATCACCGTGCGAACTGCTCGATTTAAATGCATTGTAAGTATATTGTTTGTATCCTACGTTATTTTTGATTCCATCCAATTTTCGTACTCTCGCATTTAATGGAGGCCACCGAAAATTTTAGTGACTTCTTTTAAAATGAGCTGTTTGTAGTACCTGTTAATAACGCGTGAAACCTTCGCGTCACTAAAGTTGTGTTTTTAGCATTTGCAAAAAAAATGTTTCAAATGGCTCTGAGCACTATGGGACAACATCTGAGGTCATCAGTCCCCTAGAACTTAGAACTACTTAAACCTAACTAACCTAAGGATATCACACACATCCATGCCCAAGGCAGGATTCGAACCTGCGACCGTAGCGGTCTCTCGGTTCCAGACTGTAGCGCCTAGAACCGCTCGGCCACCTCGGCCGGCTAGCATTTGCAAGGAAGAATGTTCTAGTCACCCCAACTACAAAGTATACGCTCATCTGCATCTACATTCCTACTCTGCAAGGCACTGTGAAATGCATGTCACGCAGTAGCATTTCCACTCAAAGCAGAATTACATACTCATTCCGTGACAAGATAACATAAAGGTGAATGCTAGTACTGTCAAAACGTGATAACGTCGAGTTCTCTATAAAATGCGAGAAAGTACGGAAAACATACGCAAACAAAAATAATGTAGAATACGAGCGAAATCCTTATAATGCATTTAAATAGAACAGATCGAACACAAATTCGCAAATTCGTAAGCACTAGCAGATACAAGTCATAGAACACCAAGCAACGAAAGCACCTTCTGTTTCATATGAAACAAAAACATTTACGGAATCATTTACCCTACCCCATATTACGGATGCGAGAAGAATATAAGCAGAATGTGAGCAACATATTTACACTGCAGCGCAAAGAGTGCAATACACACGGGAAGTCGTAATCAGAAGCACAATGGGGTGAAACTAGTTCCTGTTGACTACGAAAGAAAAACAAACATGGAAGACAAAAAATCGGCCAATAAGAAAGCAAGATAATGGACTGTTAAACTAGCAGCGCTCCTAGTGGCCTGGCAGCGAACCAAGGTCGTATACCGTAAGTCCCTATGGAAGACGTAAAATCAGCCAATAAGAAAGATGATGGAGTGATAGACTTTGAGCGCTCCAAGTAGTCTGGCAGCGAACCAAGGTCGTGTTTCCGGAAGTCCCTACATGGGCGTCACTCCCCGTGATGCCGACTGCGTGTTGCGGAACAGACTGTACTGCTGCCCGCCCAGACGGCGTCTCTCGAGCTGTACCCGGCAGCGCAGCTTCCAGGGCCCGCGCCGCAGCCCGCCTTATCCCGCCAGCGCTGGCCAATAAGAGACGATCCCGCGGATGTAGCGTGCGCCATTGGTCGCCGCCGGCGAGTTGGCCACGCCCACCCGACGGCGCCCCACCACCACTGCTTCGCGGGCGCGGACAGCCGCGTGACGTCACGGCCGCAGCCTCCGAGATGCAGGATAGGGGCGGGGCTCAGTCGCGAGTTACGATAGATCGAGTGTGAACGTGCGTTGTTGCGTCGACCGAAATACCGCCGCCACGCCGCTCCGCGAGGATACATTCAGGTAATTACGCGCCGGACGGATTTGTCGAAATGCGTGCTTTTGGATTAATGCACAGCGTCACAATACATGTGTCTGCCACATTCACTTTCATTCCGAGCAGCGAGAGATACATCTTATCGCATCGCTGATGGACCCCTTTGCCTTGCCCCAGTAATCCTAGTACAAAAGTCGATCTAATTAATCTTATCTTTTCCACACAGTACCGGGTTGAAAGATTGCTAAGAAGCTACGGTAAGGCAGTTGTGTTCTGATCTGGAATGGGATTAACTGCGTTGTGAAAATAGTTTTGTGTGATGTAATAGATGCGTAGCTTCTGTGATGTAGTATTTCCGAGGTTTTATGTAACTGTGATATTTGCGCGTGACTGGTATATATGCATATACACCTATGCTTTGCAAATCACTATGAAGTTCCTGGCAGAGGATACTTTCCATTCCAGCACCTATTAGGGTCTTTTACCATTCCATTGGCGTACGGAGCGTAGAAAGTATTTAGAGGTATTGTGTAACCGTGATATTTTCGCGTGGCTCGTAAATCTGCGTCTGCACCTACACTTTGCAAATGATTATGAAGTGTCTGGCTGAGGGTACTCCACATTCTACTATACATTAGAATTTTCTCCACATTCCAATGGCGTATCGGTACAGCAAAAAAATGGCTCTGAGCACTATGGGACTTAACATCTGAGGTCATCAGTCCCCTAGAACTTAGAACTACTTAAACCTAACTAACCTAAGGACATTACCCACATCCATGCCCGAGGCAGGATTCGAACCTGCGACCGCAGCAGTCGCACGGTTCCGGACTGAAGCGTCTAGAACCGCTCGGCCACCGCGGCCGGCCCGGTCCAGCACAGGGGTTTATTATTTAAATGCCTGTGTGCACCGTATAATGATTGTAATCTTCTCTTCGATGCTACTACGGGAGCGACAAACACCTATATTGAGGGTTGTAGTATATTCTTAGATGACTGATTTAACGCTGGTTCCATGAAACTACAAGACATATAAAATTATATAATAAACCTGATCGTCCAGAGAAGTATAAAATATTAAATACTCTACATTATCATTGGTAACCTAGTCGGTGTTCAGCTGTAATTCTAACATTATAAGCAACTATAGTACACTCGCAGTCTCTCAGATTTGTGTAATATAGGCTAACACAAATGATCAGTCATCAAATAATTTTTTTCCCGCTCATTGCTAGAATTAAACCGGTAAACAGATTTGCTCTAGGGATAAATTCGGCAAAAACAGAAAGAGGCCGCCGGGAAAAAACGCGAATTCCAGTCGTGTTACATAAGCATTCTCTAACTTTTCTTTTTTTTCGTGTGAGCCAGTCTGTCACTTGAAAAATGTTACTAAATTCTCTTTACAAATATTTTCTAAGAGAACTTTCAGCCTTGGGATTTTTCTTACGTAACAGGAATATAATTAGTTATTTCGTTTGTTGTTGCGTATAAAGGAACGGTTATAAAAGTGAGCCATGAAATACTATGAGAGTTGGTTATAATGTGGATCTAGTAATAAGAAAGAAGCTGCACAGACTTTTCCTTGATTTAATACAGGTCTTCGTTACAAAACACACCTCACCTTAAAAATTCAAAGTTTTTTTTTTGTTTCGTAGCTGCTGATTAAAGGTTTCTATTAATACAATGGTGCCTTTTATCAGAACAAAATATTGCGAGTCTAGTACAGAAAAATGTTTTACGCAGTATTTCAGCAACATGCGGCTGTCAGGCGCTCACATTGTTTATTAAAAGTCACCTTATGATCAATGAAATAAAATCAGTTTGTACAACTATAAAACTATGCTCTCAAAAATGTTTACTGTTTTCGCTAAGACTGGTGGACACTGCAGAATTCTCACAGTTTCTTCTAAGATATTTAAACTCATCGGCGTTTGCAGTCCGAAAAAGATTAATGAAACCATTTTTATGTACATTTCACCCTCTGTACACGAAAACGTGACAACTATGGGTTTCAGATTATCTTCGAGTCATCTTCCGATGATTTGCTAAAAATGAAGAATAAAAAAGAGCGATACTGTAATTCCAGAAAACTAAACTACAAATCAAACCATCTTGGATAAGCAACTACAGGCGTATCACAAAATTATCATCACATGTTCTGGTTAAACAAAAATAAAAAGAGGATTACTAATATACCATGGAACTATACGACAAATGAAATTAACTTTTACCCACAACTACAGGCACTTGCTAACGTTAATGAATGCCTTTATAGGCATCTTCTGTTAACGAGTTCGTAGGCCGTATAGCCTATAACGTATTGAGGTGCGTGTAGTTGCACGTAGACGTTAGTTTGAATTGTAGTTTATCCCTCTCTTTTTTTCTTTAAGCGGATCATGTGATGAAGACTTGATAATAGGTCTAAACCGACAATTATCCAATTTAAGTGAGCTACGACTGAAATATATAATGAGTAACTCACTGACTGGTCTCTGTTTTTCTCTACGGCAGTAGGCCTATTCTAGGTTGTGTAAAGAGTCTTCTAGAGTGTGATGTGAAAATTATTTGTTACATCGTCTAGATATTTTGAGCTTACATATACACGAAGCGCTAAAATAATTACCATGTGGTCCACGTCATTATCCCAGTAGTTGTTCAAATTTACGTATTGCAAATTGCAGCCATTATAGATGGGTGACTGAATAATATTGAATCTTATTACATTGCTAAGCGTCGATGTGTTCGGTGTATGACATGTGTGGTATATCGTTCTTGCTAATGGAAAATGCTGTTGAGTTTCAACGTACTTCGTTATACTGTCAAAGCATTTTGATACGGAAGGATAAGTAATGCAATGTACTTCTCTCTCTTCCAAATTTAAATGCGCTTCCTTAGACAACGACGTCTGCTTCATAATTTTAGAATGTAGGCTACTTGTTGTCTGTAACCAAGAGTTTATAGTTGATAACAAACGATATATGAAAAAATGTGCTTCCCTAGAGGCTTTTGAAAACGACACCTGATTATATTACGTAATTTTTTTATGCAACGAACACATACGGCCAAGCGACGATCTATTGATACTGCCAAAGACTTCACGGCAGGTCACAAATGACTGAGAGTACAACCTGTAAATTTAATTACTGGTGCACGTGCTCCCAAAACTGCCGATTATTCTTTAGGTAAAATGAACTCAATTTAATTTCAGAAGAGTTACAGTATTGTTTTTTAACTTCTGCACAAATACTTAAACCCATTATAATTTCGAAGAAAATAATTTACAAGGTTCTCTGCTACTTTTTCGTTTTCTGTTGATATATTAGAAAACGAAATATTTCATGCTTTCGTATTTAACAGGTGCTGTACATTTAACCACGAAAATTTGTTTTGTTATCTTATGCTTGAATTTCAGGAAGTGAAATACCGTTGTTTACATTTTGTTCCTAGCTCCGTATCCTTTTAGACTTTATGGTAATTTTAGCCAAGTGAATATCAACGTAATCCTTCCTATCTTACCCGCACAGAGAAAAATGTGGTGACATGCTTCGAGAAAAGAAATCTTTTCATAAATTTCTCTTTATCGTACTACGTGAATGGCTTAGCAATTTTGGAGTGCAAGAAGCAGCTATAGCTAATGTACTGGACGACGTTCTACTTGGAAGTTAACTGTACATCTCACTTGATAATAATTTTATCTTGAAACTCTTCCATTAGGTCGGTGTTTGCATAGAAAAACAACAATATTCAGTAACTGAGTCCGCCTTGATGCAAAACACCAGCTGTAACTTACAACAAATAAGGTAGTATGAAAGTATCCGTAGAAAACTATATTTCAAAAAACGAATATTAAAATGTAATAATGTGCTACTGTGTTTGTATAACCATGCTATTATCTGCGTGTTTTAGATTAAATAAACCCACTGATGATGGTGATATTTGTCGCCGAAACTAGTTTGGGAAAATAAAGAAATAAACGAATAACAAGGTCTTTTGCATCAAGGCGGACACAATTTCTAATATTATAGTATCTCACTTGATGTGTTCTGCGATTTCATCATTTCTGTGTTTCTGCACGCAGAAGCGAGAGTTTGTCCATTTTCAGCTTTTCGCGACGAAATGAACAATCCATTAAATTTCGAGCATGAGGCCATACAGATTTCATGTCTTCCACGGATATGGCTGAGCATTTTCCGCTCGCCCTGAGGATAAGTTAATTTAAAACATCTCAGTTTCTTTTCTTTAGGAGGAGTGGAAGAATCATAATTTGCATTGCTGCAAGCCCGAAATTTAATTAATTTAATGAACATAAATCTCATTTTTTTACTTATAACAGACGGATCTTTTTGATACTGAATTGGTCATAAACCGAGCTTTTGTCTGCATCTTCATTCCTTGAAAACGTTATTCGGTTAACATTATGTTCTTGGACCACTCCTTTCCTGTGGTGTTTTGTAGTCTTTCGAAACTTCTTTAGGTTTGAGGCGTATCCGTCTTAAATTTACTACCAAAAAAACCCTAAGAATTTTTAAAACGAAAATTTTTCCAGTAAGTCACGGCAAGAATACAGTGTGATTACGGAAGTACTTATTATATAATAATATCGTGAGAAGAGAGAGAAACGTCCGAAGACGACAGACCTGATCCAGAACTCGAGATAAGCGGAATTAATGATTGCTATTAAAAGATGATAGTTGCGCATATCAGGTTGCCGCCTATTGATAGGTTCCATCAGGCCGTTGAAGCGACTGCCGGCGTCGTTGTTAGAAGGCAGGTTCTAATGTAAAAATATACGCCAGGAATTAAAGCAAATCATCGGCAGATTAATCTTAGGGAGGTATTGCTTAGCGAGACAGTATAAATAATGAAACAACACGTAATGTGTTCGCTCGTTATACCGTCGAAAAATTCGCCACTAATCCTTCCTTTACATCCTCTGAAAGATAAAGAATGCAGAATCTCAAACAAAATTATCGTTATTAGCATGAGAGATCATCAGGTCTAATATTTGAAATGAATTCCATATACACAGTTATGACAATGCGTTCTATTTAAGTCAGAATCATGGAACGTAGTAATATGATCGCTTACGTTACAACTACCAGACGATAAAAGACGCCTAAGTATATCACGAATAAAGGAAGCACACTACTTAATTTTTTTCTCAGAGAAAGATACAGAGTTACTTTACGTTTGGCGCCTTCAGCAAAAGTCTCGTGCGAAACCTCATAAAGTCTGATTTTAATGATTTGAAGTATTTCACAAAGAAAAAACTGACGCATCCATATATTTCATAGCTATCATATATAACGTTATAGTATCCAGTCTAGATTGTGTCTATTCTCCATGTAAATTTCCCCTACAAATCCATTCTTTCTTACTAGTAACTCCTACTACTCAATCAAGTTTACCATACGCTATTTTTACTTAACCCTTGTATTTATTTATTAAGTAACATCGTTATCACATGTTGCAACACACTTTAAAGACATAGAACTATATCATCCGCATACTTAAAATAATTGAGCTGCTGCCGCCCTATGGAAGTACTTAAAATTGTATATGCTCCTAGTAAACACTAAAGAGTACTGGAGAACGAATATTTCTATTTCAACCCCATTTCCGGTTTTACGTATATTACGCAGTGCTTCTTGATTGTTTATTTTATGCACGTGTTTCGATTCTCGTTTTCATCAGCTGAAGATGATATTGATGAACCCCGTTACTCTTGATCATAATATATACTGCTTCATACTGCTACATCCATAAATATTACATATGTCCACATTCTGTTCGTACGGGTTTTTAGCGATTTTCCAGATTGTTGCAACGAATATAATTTCAACCATGTTTATTCAGAGCGTACTTGTGAGAATTTAAGAGTCAATTTTTTATTTCCTATCCGTAGAACTGTCCTGTGGTAATGATGCGATTTCCCACTTACTAATCTGAGTCAGCTGAAATTTAATTCCCGCGAGACGTTCTACACCGATACAGAAGATGAGAAATTCGTTGTGTTTGTGGACATCGTCTGGCACGCAATTGATAAACAGATAATTCTTTCTAATGGTCCGCATTTAACCGTTTCGCATTAATTTTCGAAAATAATCCCTTTTATTCGGCAACTGTGGTTTGTGATGTGTCACATTTTCTGTTGCGCATATCTGTTGCTTTCGTAAAGTGAAAATCCCTTTTTGGATATATTAACTTCTTTCGTTAATGTTTAGACTTCTCTCTCTCCCTCTCTCTCTCTCTCTATCTCTCTCCTTACGCTAATGTCGCTTCTGCAAGCTTGAGAAAACACGGCATCAAACAAATTTTACGTATGTTAGGTTGATTCTTACAAAGAATCAGCCTACATTAATTGTACACAGCCACGGTCTCACCACGTCAATTTTAGACAAAATAGCAATATTACGTATGTTTACAGGTACCTATTATAATTTAACAATACAAACTAACCGTTTACTGTTTCTAATAGAAGTTCTCGAATTGGAAAGGCAGAAAAGCAAGCATAAACGACCGTTTTTAGTTTAAATCGGATTTTTTAAATGTGCGGATATGAAAATAAAATCGTTGAGGTATGAAGAATATATCACTAATTACAGTTTCACAGTTGACACTTCTTTATTAAAGAAATAATTTGTGTTTTAGTCAAAAGATCAGGCTTAAAATCCAATTAACCAACAAGTAAATTAAAATAATAAAATTAGCCCTACGCCCAAGCAGAAAGTAGCCTTCCCAATCTTTTTATCTCTACCAAGAGAGCTCTTAAGAATGCTTCTCGCAATGATAGTATATTTTAAGGTAAGTTGGCTTTCATAATAATCCAAACTCTTTTTCTGGCAGTCACGTAGCCGAAATAGTATCGAAACGGTTGTTGTAATAGTGCAGAAGGACTTCGCCATTAGTCTCAATATTTCACATAACTGTTCGGAAAAAAAATTCCATGTAAATAAAACAAACTGATCCAATACTTGTTGATGTAATAGGAACTCAAAGACAAATGTACTGCGGATTTCATAGATATCTGTTGAGAATTACCATCTGCTGAACAAATTTATATTTATTTTTGCTGATTATTTCCCTTTTTGCCTTGTCGCATATTGCAGCGTACTCCCTCGTAGTCAGATGTAGGAAATGCCGAAAAAAAGTTTGGTTTAAATCGTAAAATGATGACTTAGTTTTCTCTCCACAAAATTGTGTGTGTTGGAGTGTGTGCATGTGTGTCTGTTTTATCTTTTTTTTAGTTCATTTAATCCTATTCGTTTAGAAAATTGCCGAGTATAAGCAGCAGCTTCCAGAATTAATCTTCACTCTGCATCGGGGAGTGCGCTGATTTGAAACTTCCTGGCAGACTAAAACTGTGTGGCGGACCGGGACTCGAACACGAGACCTTTGCAATTTTGCGGCCAAGTGGTCTGCCGACCTTTTTTTTAATCTGTTAAATTGTCGTATTTCTTCGATATCGCTAAATAATTAAAAACAAAATGTATTTTGCAAAACTTTACTGATCTTGGAACACTCAAAGACCTTCTTAAAATTATAAAGGAAAATAAATGAATAAAGGTACTTGTGTACCTGAAAATAGAAACAAAACATTAATTCTTTTGAAAATTGAAAGTCCTTGGGAAATGACTTGTTTAATTTTTTTAAATACACAACTTGAATCATTGAGGACATGCTAGTGTTTCTGGTGGACTTGACGAATGCTCCTGCTGAAATAATCTTTTTGTTTATTGGCAGTCCGTGTTTAGTCCTAAAAACGTTGAATACTAAAAATTTCGTTAATGTATAAATTTACAACTAAAACTGTAACTTTTCTTGCGAATAAGTTAATTTTCTATTTTCCGATAATGCATTTTCCAGTATATATACCCTCTGTGATTAATGTTTATGGCATCATATCACCTGAACAATGTGTGGTACTATGATATAATCTTGTAGGTACATTCAGCGGCACAGGTGGATACTGTCTGCGAAATTTATTGTGAATAAAATTAGTAGCAAGGAAATAACAAATTTAAACATCATGCGTGATGGGACAGTTTATTACGTATCTCAGTATTTATGACGTCATCTCTCTTCAACTATGTGTCGTACAGTGATATAATTTTGCACTTACATTCAATGGTAGGTATGTATGTATATTGTCTGCAGATCGTTTCATGAATACTGTTAGTAGTAAAGAAGTAATAAATTATAACGTCATTCCTCACGCGGTTCCCTTACTGTGTGAACAACGGCAATGTGATAAGCGATAAATATTTTTCTTCCACCACTGAAATTATATGTAAAATTTGTTACATCTCGCTAAGTTCTCTAATTCTGAAATACTGGAGTAGTAAGTTCTCGGTTCAAATGATTCAAATGGCTCTGAGCGCTATGGGACTTAACATCTGATCTCATCAGTCCCCTAGAACTTAGAACTACTTAAACCTAACTAACATAATGACATCACACACATCCATCCCCGAGGCAGGATTCGAACTTGCGACCGTAGCGTTCGCGCGGTACCAGACTGAAGCGCCTAGAACCGCCCGGCCTCACCGGCCGGCTATAGGTTCTAGGAATTCACGCGTCTTGGAATATGCTATTCTTTTCGCCCCCACCCCTTTGACGGGATAGGTGGTTCTTACCTGCACAGCTAATGATGTGTATGTGTACCACATCCCCTAATAAACCACTACCTAATATGTACTATTGGTCCAGTGGTTAAGGAGGAGATGTACACACACAAAAAAACATATTATTATTATTATTATTGGTGTTTTGCCCTTAAAGAGCGCATTTGGACTAAACTACATGGCCAGTTCCTTTTGCTGCCTTCCTTGCTGCCCATACTTCCCCCATTCGCTCGCTGTGTTTCTGGTTCCGGTCCTCTGTCCATGCTTCTTGTCGGCTTCGTGTCTTCTGCTTCATCTTGATTGCCTTTTTGGTTGCCCATATTTCTTTCATCTTCTGGCTATGATCTTGTTTGCGTTCTTCGGTCCATTTTATGCCTGTTCGTTTGTCGCATTGTATCTAATGTAGTTTACTTTTCTTAATTATGTTTCTGAACTTTATTCTGTCGTTTATTATGTCTGCTGTTATGTTGAGCTTGTTCAGGTCGTTTTCTACCTCTGCCACCCATTTGTTGTTTCTAGTGGTTACCCAGTCAAAGATCTGTTTGTTCAGCCTGTGTGATGGCATTCTGTATAGGTGTCCATAGAATTGTAGTCTGCGTTTTCTAATCTTTTCTGTGATTGTCTCCGTATGTTTGTACAGTTCCTCTGTAGGTTTCTTGATCTATATTCCATTGTTGTTAGTTGAGCCAAATATTTTCCTAAGTATTTTCCGTTCTACTTTTTCTAGTTTTCTGATACGTGTATGCCCTAGGATTAGTGTGGTCTCTGCTGCATATAGTGCCTCGGGGAGCACCACCGTGTCGTAATGGCGTAATTTGGCTTTTTGTGAGATAGACTTCTTGTTGTAATGATTCCACACTACTTTGTATGCCTTGTCCAGTTTAATCTTTCTTTCTTCGTTTAAGTCTCTGTTATGTCCACTCATTTGTAGTGTTTCACCGAGGTATTTGAAGTTTCCGTTTTGTAAATCGTGCCATACTTTGTGTTCAGAGATGAGAGTTTCTTTGTGCTCATAAACTGTGTCTTTTCGTAAGAGATCTGTAGTCCAGTTTTGGAAGCGATTTCGTGCAGTTTTTCAATAGCGTCTTTTGTTTCCTTTATACCTTTCGTGACAATCGCCAAATCGTCTGCAAAAGCCAGGAATTTAATCTGTAGGTTTCCTAAGGTTATCCCCTGTTGTGATGTTTCCCATTCTTTTATGACCTTATCTAACACCAGATTGAAAAGGAGAGGTGAGAGGCCATCGCCTTGTCGGACACCTGTGCGAATTTCAAAGGGCTCTTATAGTTCCCCACAGAACTTTACTTTGGAGGTCGTGTTGGTTAAAGTTTGCTCTATGATAGCCCGTGTTTTGTTGTCTACTTTGTATTCTGCCAGAATTTTGAAGAGAGTTTTCCGGTCGATAGAGTCGTACGCCTTTTTGAAGTCAACAAAGGTAATGATCAGGTTCTGTTTGTGTTGTAAAATCATTTTCGGGTTCCAAATTTGTTCCGCACAAGACCGCCCTTTACGGAAGCCTGCTTGGTATTCCCCAATCAAGTGGTCGGTTTGGCATTCTAGTCTGTTCAGTAAAGCTTTAGAGAGGATCTTGTATGTGACCGGTAGTAGGCATATTCCTCTGTAGTTGTTCGGGTCAGTCTTGTCACCTTTTTTGTGTAGTGGGTGTATCAGGGCAGTTTTCCAGTCGCCAGGAATTTTCATGGTCTTCCAGATGTCTTCCAAGATTCTGTGGATGTCTTTGGTGAGTTCTGGGTCTTGCAACTTCCAGATTTCCGCGATGATGCCATCTTCTCCTGGTGCTCTACGATTCTTGAGTGACTTTATTTTATATATATATATATATATACCCGGATACCTGGCTGAAAATTACTTACATATTCGTGGCGCCCCCCATCGGTAATGCTGGAATTCAATATGGTGTTGGCCCACCCTCAGTCTTGATGACAGCTTCCACTCTCGCAGGCATACGTTCAATCAAGTGCTGGAAGGTTTCTTGGGGAATGGCAGCCCATTCTTCACGGAGTGCTGCACTGAGCAGAGGAGTCGATGTCGGTCGGTGAGGCCTGGCACGAAGTCGGCGTTAGAAAGCCTCCTAAAGTTGTTCTATAGGATTCAGGTCAGCACTCTGTGCAGGCCAGTACATTACAGGGATGTTATTGTCGTCTAACCACTCCGCCGCATTCCGTGCATTACGAACAGGTGCTCGATCGTGTTGAAAGATGCAGTCGCCATCCCCGAATTGCTGTCCAACAGTGGGAAGCACGAAGGTGCTTAAAACATCAATGTAGGACTGTGCTGTGATAGTGCCACGCGAAAGAACATGGGTTGCAAGCCCCCTCCATGAAAAACACGAGTACAACATAACACCACCACCTCCGCATTTTACTGTAGGCGCTACACACGCTGGCAGATGACGTTCACCGGGCATTCGCCATACCCACACCCTGCCATCGGATTGCCATATTGTGTACCGTGATTCGTCACTCCACATAACGTTTTTCCACTGTTCAATCGTCCAATGCTTACGCTCCTTACACCAAGCGAGGCGTCGTTTGGCATTTACCGGCGTGCTGTGTGGCTTACGAGCAGCAGCTCGAACATGAAATCCATTTTGCCTCACCTCCCGCCAAACTGTCATAGTACTTCCAGTGGATCCTGATGCAGTTTGGAATTCCTGTGTGTTGGTATGGATAGATGTCTGCCTATTACACATTAAGACCTTCTTCAACTGTCGGCGGTCTCTGTCAGCCAGCAGACGAGGTCGGCCTATGCGCTTTTGTGCTGTGCGTCTCACTTCACGTTTCCACTTCACTATCACATCGGAGACAGTAGACCTTGGGATGTTTAGGAGTGTGGAAATCTCTCGTACAGACGTATGACACAAGTGACACCCAGTGACCTGACCACGTTCGAAGTCCGTGAGTTCCGCGGAGCGCCCCATTCTGCTCTCTCACGATGTCTAATGACTACTGAGGTCGCTGATATGGAGTACCTGGCATTAGGCTGTACAAGCAATGATCACACGCACGGCACAGCGGACACACCAGGAACCGCGGTGTTGGCCGTCGAATGGCGCTAGCTGCGCATCATTTGTACACCGCCGCCGTCAGTGTCAGCCAGTTTGCCGTGGCATACGGAGCTCCATCGCAGTCTTTAACACTGGTAGCATGCCGCGACAGCGTGGACGTGAACCGTATGTGCAGTTGACGGACTCTGAGCGAGGGCGTATAGTGGGCATGCGGGAGGCCGGGTGGACGTACCGCCGAATTGCTCAACACGTGGGGCGTGAGGTCTCCACAGTACATCGATGTTGTCGCCAGTGGTCGGCGGAAGGTGCACGTGCCCGTCGACCTGGGACCGGACCGCAGCGACGCACGGATGCACGCCAAGACCGTAGGATCCTACGCAGTGCCGTAGGGGACCGCACCGCCACTTCCCAGAAAATTAGGGACACTGTTGCTCCTGTGGTATCGGCGAGGACCATTCGCAACCGTCTCCATGAAGCTGGGCTACGGTCCCGCACACCGTTAGGCCGTCTTCCGCTCACGCCCCAACATCGTGCAGCCCGCCTCCAGTGGTGTCGCGACAGGCGTGAATGGAGGGACGAATGAAAAACACGAATACAACATAACACTACCACCTCCGCATTTTACTGTTGACACTACACACGCTGATTTTATATATACATATAAAATCAAAATTATCCAGACACCCCCAAAAACATACTGTGTGATCAAAATTGTGCGGATACCCCCCAAAACATATATCATCAACAGGCTTTAGGGACAGGTTCCTTACACCAAAACAAGAAAAAATTCCAAGGAAATATTGACTCTAAATGCATACCTTAAAAGCTATAAGCACTCGTTCATATTCGATACTATGAAACATACGTGTTCTACTGCAAGTACCTTGCTTTCCGTATTTTGGGAGAAGGTAGTGTGGACCAACCTAAGAAAAAAATTGTACAGCAGACGTGCGGTCTAAAATACGTAGTTTAAGTACTATTAGCGCTTGTTGATACTGTAGGCACTTGTTCATCTTCGCTAACGTGAAACACATCTCTCCTATTGAACAAGTGCTCATAGCCCTTAACGTAAGCATTTTAGATAGCATGATTACAAGACTTTTTTTCTTGTTTTGCTGTAAGGAACTTTTTCGGTGTTTTTCTGGGACGCCCTAGGACGCGAGATGAATTCTTCAGCCTACCTTTGTGCTATTCTTCATCTCTCAGTAATGTGAAAATATGCCATCAACGACACGCCCTTGCAATTCCATGTTAAACCGTAAGTCACTATGACCCGATTGGACTATCCAGATAGTGTAAAACAGCGAAGTGGCGTCCAATTGGAAGAACTTGCATACAGGTGGCTGAACATCCCATCTGCGGGACACGCAGAAAATCATGCCATACGAATTTACTTTACTTTCAGGTAAGGGACCCCGTGAAGGAACGGAATAACAATTTTTGTAAACCATGTTACCTTCCATTCGGAAAGTGGGTCCACTCAGCGACTGTTGTGTGGCTTATACATTATAGAGGGTAGCAATCAGTCGTCCTTTTTTAGATTTTATTACGCAAATTCAGATTTCGGCTAGTGGCTAACCATTCTTTCGCCGGCCGGTGTGGCCGAGCGTTTCTAGGCGCTTCAGTCTGGAACCAAGCGACCGCTACGGTCGCAGGTTCGAATCCTGGCTCGAGCATGGATGTGTGTGATGTCCTTAGGTTAGTTAGGTTTAAGTAGTTCTAAGTTCTGGGGGACTGATGACCTCAGATGTTAAGTCCCATAGTGCTCAGAGCCATTTGAACCATTGTGATATTTTTTTATTCTCGATGCATGTAAGTGCCTGTTGTTCGGGCGTCGGTCACAGCTCTTTGAATAGTCATTCAAAGAAATGTGACTGACGCCCGAACAGGGGCTTGTATGCATCGAGAATAGAAAATTGTGCATTGAGAATGGCTAGCCACTAGCCGAAATCTGTATTTCTGTAACAAAATCTAAAAAAGGACGAGTGATTACTGCGCTCAATAATTTATAAATTTTTGTAAAATAAATGAGCACAAGGAAACGCTTCTTAACAGTATAAGAAAATCACATTCGAGTACAGTCTAACGCAGTTTACTTGAAATTCACTTAAAACTGTATGTAGTGTATTGTTTTACGTTTTTTGAAATAAATGCTTGCTTATTTAACGTACTGCCCAAACTTCATTATTGTAAAGAATGACATCTTGTAACTGTAACTTAAAGTTGTTTAATGAACAACTCACTCGGATGGATTACGTAATCCCTAAAACCAAAACGATCTCCCAACGGTCTGAAAGGCACATATCCTTGCATCGTCAAATGCAATGGATGTTGAAAAGTCCATTAATAATCATCGATAATTACGCGTCATCACTGAGGGACATACCAATTTGGATCTGAAAAATAGGGTGGAGTAGGGAAAGGACACGAAACTGTGGCATCAGAATCTTGTAAATATGGCACAGCAGCATCTTACCAGCTTGTTAAAAAATTCTTAAAATATGAGTTATTAAAATTGGCTTTCCGTCCCAGGAACAATTAGTTTAAGTTAGTTCAACTATTGTCGGCCGCTGTGGCCGAGAGTTTCTAGGCACTTCAGTCTGGAACGGCGCTGCTGCTACGGTCGCAGGTTCGAATCCTGCCTTGGGCATGGATGTGTGCGATGTCCTTACGTTAGTGAGGTTTAAATAGTTCTAAGTGTAGGAAACTGATGACCTCAGATGTTAAGTCCCGTAGTGCTTAGAGCCATTTTTAGTTCAATTATTAGAGTACCTCACAATCGTAAAACACTAATGTGACTGAAACAAGTTGTTCCTTCGATCGAAAGCTAATTTTAATAACTCATTTTTTAATCAGTATTAATTTTTAATTAATGAGATTGATACAGAAACTAAAAGAAAGTATGCTACACATAATTTTTCCTGTGTGTTAAAAGTTTTAGTAACGTTACCAACGACAACGAAAATCTGTTGTTAATATTTAATTTATCTGCACTTGTCAATTTCGTTTCTAAAATGACCTCCAACCTTCGAAAAATAAGGTACTACCATGGAGGTATAAGGAGGGGAGATGCCATGATGTCACAAACTTGAAGCCGACAGAAACCGAGCTCCGCCATTGCAGTTTGGTCACAAGACTCGTTTCCGATTGTGCTACTGTCTAGAGCTGCTGAAGGTTTTTTCATTTTAAAATGCCGGTTTGCGTTGTTTACGGGTGTACTAACCGTTGGAATAGTGCTACCAAGTTAAAAGGAATCACGTTCCATGCGTAAGTAGCCCCGTTCGTAAAATATTGTCCTTTATATTCGTTAGATGTTCGGCCTTGTTTACGTTTTGTGAAACTGTTTTCTTCTTATTTTATTTCAGATTTCCGATCAATGAAGCTCGTAGGGCTCTGTGGGTTCATATGCTTATTTTTCTTGACAAAGTACAAACGATGTTTGTATTTACAAATGAAATTTTGTATAAGTGTGTAAACGAGTAAGAAATATCATCCGGTATGTAAACTAGCATAGCTTTCGGGTTCTGCTTTCAGTTTACATCGACACAAATACAGTAAAAGGTGATTTGAGTTTGAAAAGAGCTTTGTACACTGTTATTTTTCATCATTCGAAGTTCGTATCCAAAAGAAACACTTAAGTTAACGAGACCAAATCAGTTGTATTGCTGGGCCAAAAACGCATTAAAAACAAAACGAAAACACCTGAAAAAGCTATTCTGACGTTGTGTTATGCATGTAAACATTGTAACACTCATCATCTGAAATTATTTCGCAGACATAACGTTAAATATGAAGAACACGCAATTCTAACAAGATCTCTGTCACTGTTTTGACCAATCAAACATGGCGGCCCACCGGCTTCAAACAGACGTACAGCAGACGGCCATAGTGCCATCTCCCCTCCTTATACCTCCATGGGTACTACGCTCTTAACCAATCGCCATGCCCTCTGCCGGCATCTACTAGCACTCGTAGAGTAGGGATGGCCCACTGCCCGCTGCGACTCGCTAGCGGCTGTCTCTGCACGCCATGTTATCATTTCTTGATCGCTGCGCACACAGCTGTTTTTCTAAGTATTGTCAGGCGCTCAACACCGGTAAGTTGTTGTCGTATTATATCTGCGGGATTCTGGTGCCACAGTTTCGTGTTCTTCCGCTTATCTGCGCTATTTCTCAGGTCCAAATTAGTATGTCTCTGAGTGACGCCCTTGTAATCATCGGGGATTATGCACGGATCTTTATAGATTTCCGGAAAACATTTGGCAGAATGCCACGCTGCAGACTATTAACGAAGGTACGAGCGTGTGGAATAGGATCCCATATATGTGAGTGACTCGAACACTTCTTAATAGAACTCAGTATGTTGTCCTCGGCGAGTGTTCATCAGAGACAAGGGTATCGTGAGGAGTGGCCCAGGGAAATGTAATAGGCCACAGTTTCTTTCTGTATACGCAGAAATATGCGGTTATTTGTCGAAGTTGAGTGACTGTAGGAGGATACAAAAAGCCTTAGACAAAATTTGTAATTGGTGTGATGAATGGCAGCTATCTTTAAATGTAGGAAATTGTTAGTTATGCGGATGAACTGAAAAAAAAAACCTGTAATGTTCGGTTACAATATTAGTAGTGTCCTTCTTAACGCAGTCAAGCAGTTTAAATATCTGGGCATAAAGTTGCAAAGAGATATGAAATGCAAGGGGCCTGTACGGATTGTGGCAGCAAAGGCGAATGGTCGACTTCGGTTTACTAAGAGAATTTTGGGGAAATGTGGTTCATCTCTAAATGAGACTCAATATAGGACGCTAGCGCGACCAATTCTTGAGTACCACTCGAGTGTTTGGGATCCGCACCAGGTCAGATCAAAGGCAGGCTGCTAGATTTGTTACCGGTAGTTTCGGAACAACGCGCAAGTTTTACGGAGATGCTTCTGGAACTCATATAGGAATCCATGGAGAGAAGACGACTTTCATTTCGAAGAAGACTGTTGAAAAAAATTAGAGAACCCGGCATTTGAAGAATGATTCTGCTGCCGGTAACGTACTTTTTGCGTACGACCACGAAGAAAATATAGAGAATTTGGGGCTCATTTGGAGGCATGTAGACTTGTTTTTTCCTCGCTGTACTTGCGAGTGGACCAGGAAAGGAAATCACTAGTGTACCCTCAGTACAGCGTACCCTCCGCCACGCTCCGTACGATGGCTTGTCGAGTATGTTTGTAGCTATACTCGTAGATTTAGATGTAGATCCACTGCACTTGATGATGCCAGGATATGTGCCTTGTAAAACGCTGGGAAATCGTATTGTTTTAATGTAATTCAGCTACATGCATCTATCACCTTCATAGTAGGGGGTATTAGTTCTTCCACTTAAGACCTCCATTTTGTATGTATATTGTAGATTTATCCTGAAGATTATAATCTTACCCTCCCACACCTCCCACACATCACCAGTAAATTTTCCTTCTCTTCCTTAGCTTCAAAACCTTCGAGAGGCGTAAGATATACATTTCCTTTTTTTTTTTTTTTTTTCCCCTCGCTGTTGTCTGCAGTGCGTCTAGGGGTAGATTCTTGAGGCTGCAATTTTGACTTTGTGGGTTCCAGTTGACATAATAATTGATGAAATACTATCTGTTTCTATGACTTTTTTATTTTATCCCATTCTTCTATATCACACTTACTTCACTACCTCCATTTTCATAAAACCGAAAATTACATTGTTATCGCCAAAATAAGAAACACGTCTGTTTCCATCAGAGGCATTCCCACTACTAGCAACTCAATGTTCGGTACTAACGCATTCCAAAGAGTTTACAAAACAAAAGAGGTTACAAACTTCCTTGACAAAAGAAGAATTATCACGAAGTTATATCATTATTTTCTAAATGAATCAAGAAAGAAATTTAATAATTAGAGTTAGTTTGTGCAATTAATAATATGAATTTTAAGTATGCTAGATATTTCGTAATTTCAAATATTTCTAAAAGAAGAAGAATTTCAGATACCCAAACAGAGCTAGTAAATCTGTAAGAGATTATTTTCTTTCTATACATTTTAGCCTGAAATACTACACATGAAATACTACATATGAAATTCTTCCAGCGAAACAGCCGAGATAATGTTCACCAATACGAGATTCGAAAATATCCCTGATATCGGCTATTTCTATAAAGAAAGGTAGTGTCAGAGAAGGGTGTCCCATTTACAAGATGCTATTCATTAAAGCGGTTCTACCTTGGTTCCACGATAAAAGAGGATTAACAGTTGCACGCGGACTCTAGAATTTTTAGAAGTTTTTATCACAATTAAAAAGAGGAAAGAAAACAGATGTAACTCAACCAGGCTGCTTCATCTAGAATTTTTAAAGCTTTTTACCACAATTGCACCAGGCTGCATCGTTCGCACACTGGCTTTTGTAGAGACTTGGTTGGTGGCGTCGTACGACTACGAACTGGCTTCAGATTTAAATATGGGGCTTTTAGCGTTTCTTCACTGCTCTTCCAGTTGTTCTGCTTATACTTCCTTTGTACTGAGTTCAATATAAACAGATCGCTGGTCTGTGACTGAGCCATTTCTCCGCTATATCCTTTCTTCCAGGAGCGCTAGTTGTGCAAGGTATGCAGGAGAACTTGAATGAAGTTTGGAAGGTGGGAGATGGGATACTGGTGAAAGCAAAGCTGTGAGGATGGATCGTGTGTCGTGCTTGCAACGAAGGCCTCAGGGACGAGTATCGATAGCCTCGGCAGGAAGTTTCTAATTAATACGCTGCCACAAAAGACTTACGTATTCATATTAACTACTGCACTATCCTGATGTCGACAAAAATATTGAATTTTCTCATTACGAGAGTACTGAAGAGCGATCTGTTTCAATTGTTAAAAATCATTCAAACAGGCAAGATCACACAAAATATTTTTTATTCAAGACAACCGGTTTCAACAAAAACATGGTTCAAATGGCTCTGAGCACTATGGGACTTAACATCTGTGGTCATCAGTCCCCTAGAACTTAGAACTGCTTAAACTTAACTAACCTAAGGACATCACACACATCCATGCCCGAGGCAGGATTCGAACCTGCGACCGTAGCGGTCTCGCGGTTCCAGACTGAAGCGCCTAGAACCGCACGGCCACAACGGCCGGCCCGGTTTCAACAGTCTTAGCTGTCATCTTCAGGTCTCACTTGAGATAAAAGTTGTTCTTTTTATACCAAACAAAAGTTTTATATCTAGCGAGACATATTCCATGTATCGCATTTTATTACAGACCTGAAGATGACAGCTTTTCTTTTCCTTCTTTTTTTCTTTCTTTTTGAGTCATCAATCTTCTAGTTCCATGCGGCCCGCCACAAATTCCTGCCCTGTGCCATCTTCTTCACCTCAGAGTAGCACTTGCAACCTTTACCTTCAGTGATACGCTGGATGTATTCCAGTCTGTCATCCTCTACAGTTTTTTGCCCTCCACAGCTCCCTCTAGTACCATG
Source organism: Schistocerca serialis cubense (assembly GCF_023864345.2). NCBI lineage: Eukaryota > Metazoa > Arthropoda > Insecta > Orthoptera > Acrididae > Schistocerca > Schistocerca serialis. Next base: position 77,574,685 of record NC_064649.1, read on the forward strand.
GAAGTCATTCCCTCATGTCGCAACAGATGTCCTATCATGCTGGCCCTTCTCCTTGTCAGTGTTTTCCACATATTCCTTTCCTCTCCGGTTCTGCACAGAACCTCCTCATTCTCTACCTTATCAGTCCACCTACTTTTCTACTCTGTAGCACCACATCTCAAATGCTTCGACTCTCTTCTGTTCCGTTTTTCCCACAGTCCATGTTTCACTGCCATATAATGTTGTGCTCCAAACGTACATTCTCAGAAATTTATTCCTCAGATTAAGGCCTGTGTTTGATACTAGTAGATTGCAATGAGAGCTAAGACTGTCGAAACCGGTTATCTTGAATAAACCAATGAGCGATCTCGGCTTTTGGAATGGTTTTTAATCGAGAAAAATGTTTCCTTTCTACTATCTTTTGTGCTGAAACTTCATGGTAGATTAAAACTGTGTGCCGGACCTTTGTCTTTCGCAGGCAAGTGCTCTACCATCTATCTTTTGTACTGTTCGTCAACACAGAATATGCTATTAAAGAATAGTAAAAAATAATTCCCAGAAATCAAAGAGGCAAAGAACTCATTTGCGACAGGTGATTCACGGTCGTTTGGTTTTTTTTACGAAAATCTTAAGTGTTCTAATGCTAAGTTAGAGCACCTAGAAGAGACCTTTAAGCAAAACGCACCGGAATGTCTTAAACTGATATTCTACTACACATGAGACAGACCTTCTAACTCACAACGATAGTGCTGATTTTGTATCCTGCAGATGTGTGGAATAGTTACTCTAAAACTGGTAACCAGAAAAACAAACGATTATTGTAGTGTCTTGTTTGCCTCTAGCGCAAATTAATCAGATTAATTTCAATAGAGAATGGAAGAAATTAATAGAGTGAACTTACCGACTGGTACTCTTCGACGATTTTATAGGATTTGGAGATCAGCGCCCGGACATAGGTTTCATCAAGCAATAAGACGCAACAGGAAAAGAAACATCTTTAAAAATTAGAAGATTTGCGACTGCTGTTAACTATAAAACATTTAGGGCTTATTAATGTACTTTCGAGCAGCTGAGTGTGATATTCAAATTGAGGCGCTGGGGATCATAAGGGCGTATAGCACACTGTCATCGATTTTAAGATTGTGTTATGTGCTGTATTTTGCGCACTATAAGAGGCATTTTCTTCTTCTAAAAATTGCGTCCAAAATGAAGGAGCGTCTTATACTCGAAATTAATATAAAATGTCCAGTGTTTGATTCAAAATGACCATATATTCGATGCCGCGGGAGACCTATTTCTATCTGGCAACTTTGCCGGCCGGAGTGGCCGCGCGGTTCTAGGCGCTACAGTCTGGAATCGCGAGACCGCTACGGTCGCAGGTTCGAATCCTGCCTCGGGCATGGATGTGTGTGATGTCCTTAGGTTAGTTAGGTTTAAGTAGTTCTAAGTTCTAGGGGACTGTTGACCTCAGAAGTTGAGTCCCATAGTGCTCTGAGCCATTTATCTGGCGACTTTGGATTCAACTGGGAGCAGCAGTGCACCGATGCGACGAACGTGAGTTGCGGGCATTCACAAGCCTGACAACACTGTCTCCCTCCCGCCACGTCATCACAAACCCAGAACAGCTGTCTAGCCTATGACGCATCATTGCAGTCTACGGTGGTAGTGAACTTCAATTGAAAGTGATTTGTGCCGGCCGGAGTGGCCGAGAGGTACTAAGCGCTTCAGTCCGGAACCACGCGACCGCTACGGTCGCAGGCTCGAATCCTGCCTCGGGCATGGATGTGTGTGATGTCCTTAGGTTAGTTAGGTTTAAGTAGTTCTAAGTTCTAGGGAACTGTTGTCCTCATAAGTTGAGTCCCATAGTGCTCTGAGCCATTTATCTGGCAACTTTGGATTCAACTGGGAGCAGCAGTGCACCGATGCGACGAACGTGAGTTGCGGGCATTCACAAGCCTGACAACAATGTCTCCCTCCCGCCACGTCATCAGAAACCCAGAACAGCTGTCTAGCCTATGACGCGTCATTGCAGTCTACGGTGGTAGTGAACTTCAATCGAAAGTGATTTGTGCCGGCCGGAGTGGCCGAGAGGTACTAAGCGCTTCAGTCCGGAACCAGGCGAACGCTACGGTCGCAGGTTCGAATCCTGCCTCGGGCATGGATGTGTGTGATGTCCTTAGGTTAGTTAGGTTTAAGTAGTTCTAAGTTCTAGGGAACTGTTGTCCTCATAAGTTGAGTCCCATAGTGCTCTGAGCCATTTATCTGGCAACTTTGGATTCAACCGGGAGCAGCAGTGCACCGATGCGACGAACGTTGAGTTGCGGGCATTCACAAGCCTGACAACAATGTCTCCCTCCCGCCACGTCATCAGAAACCCAGAACAGCTGTCTAGCCTATGACGCGTCATTGCAGTCTACGGTGGTAGTGAACTTCAATCGAAAGTGATTTGTGCCGGCCGGAGTGGCCGAGAGGTACTAAGCGCTTCAGTCCGGAACCACGCGACCGCTACGGTCGCAGGCTCGAATCCTGCCTCGGGCATGGATGTGTGTGATGTCCTTAGGTTAGTTAGGTTTAACTACTTCTAAGCTCTAGGGGACTGATGATCTCAGATGTTAAGTCCCATAGTGCTCAGAGCCATTTGAACCATTTTTACAGTTAACAGCAAATACTATCACTGACACATTGAAAGTACCATTTGTAGTTGTATTTTGCAAAATGTACTGAAACTGACGGCTATCAACCTCAATGCAAGCGTGACGTCGGAGAACAAGATTCTGACTGACCCTGACGAATATCCCTGGCTTGTTTTGAATCACATCACAGGCAGCTACAATTCTGGCAACTAATTCCCACTCCGTATCCAGTGGGGTCTCATACGTAAGTGACTTTATATATCACCATACGAAAAAATTAAGGGGATTCATGTTAAGTGACTTTGCAGGCCATGGAATAGGACCTAAAGTTCCAATCCAGCGACCAGGAAATACAACATTGAGATGTTTGCGGACATTCCACACTGAGGTGAAGTGGCGGAACGTCACGTTGTATCCACATCCTCTCACGAACGGCCAAGGATACGTTCTCCAACAACTACCCGAATGAGTAATTGTTAGGCCAGGCTTATTTTTAACATTTGCTGTTACCGGCCTACCTTATTCTCTTCAAAATCCCTGCAAAATGCTTCCATCTATACCACTCAAATTCATCAAACAAAATTACAGAATGAATAGATGAATTATACCCCCCAAATCCGAATTCAGAACAATAAGGCATGTAGACCTCCTGTTTACGGCCCACGACATTTCAATCAATGTCGACTTCTCTGTATTTGTGTCACCAAACAAATATAATTGGGGTTTCCTCACCTTCGTAGACTGAAGGGGCGCATTGTACCAGGCTACAGCATCTTTATCCCAACCGGAATACAACAAATCACAATTAGATAACTCACGACGTTCCTTCCGATTTTGCTGAAACGCTTCCCAATACTTCTCAATAAATTTCGCACGAGACCAATGACTAACCAAAAACGGGTCAGTGTAATCGAACTTCTTGGTACGTTTCGCCCGCCTACGTAAACGAATATTAAATGACATGGGAGACTCATTACAATTTGTAAAAGGTTCAGGATAATACTAGTAATGTTTCTGTGCGCGAACCTCAAATACTGGTGGCCATCCAGACGGCCAGTTAAGAGTTCCTGGTAATCATACTCGTCCTCCTTGTTTCCTTGCAGGAAATAAAGAACGTACATGTAAATAAACATCACGGTACGTGTTAACTTGTACTCATGTTACTTGTACATAAGCTGGAAAATAGTAATGCTTGACAAAGCGGTAGACAAGTTTACTTCCATATCTCCTTAAGCTGTCTTCTCCCACCCAAGGTTCCCTACCTCAAATTGTTCAGTGGAGCATTCTCTGTGTCTTGTTACATTTTTGCACTCTCTTACGAAACACCTTTATATGATTTTTTTAAATTAACATTAATAATAATAATTACAATTATATAGGGTGTAAATCATAAGATGACGAACCAGAATAACTCGAAAAATAAGCTTCATACGAAAAAATGTGTAGAATCCAAAGTTGATTATTTTCAGGGGGACATGTGCTGGTCCTAAAATTAGCCCGCCACCCCAGCCCCCTTGGGGTGGGGCGGGAGGTAACTTTAAAATTTCAAATGGGAAACCCCATTTTTTATTGCAGAATAAGACTCTACATAAAAAACTACGAACATTTTGTCTTAAACATTTGTTTTGATTCTTGGTAGTTGGCGTTGTAAATCAATAAAATTCATGTTCTCATTTTTGGGTGGAAAATGGTTACGGATAAATAAAAAATGAGTTCACTCGTTAGTAAGTAGGATGTTTGGTTAGTTAGTTAGATGATTTGTTTGATAATTATAAGTTGTGTGGCCTCATGAGCACGAAGCAAAACTTATCCGAATCTGCGGAAAAAGTAATACATTATTTGTAAAACTCAATACCTCTGTCTCAAACCCCACCCTATGAGGAGAGAGGGAGAGTTTTAGTTTTAGCGAATCAAAATTTACGAAGTAAATAAGTATTTTTTATTTATCCGTAACCGTTTTCCACGAAAAAATGAGAACATAGATTTTCTTGAACTACACCGCGAACTACCAAGAATCAAAACATATGTTTAAGACAAAATGTACGTAGTTTTTTATGTAGAATCTGATACTGCAATCGAAAATGGGGATTCCCATTTGAAATTTTAAAGTTGCCTCCCACTCCACCCCCAGGGGGCTGGGGTGTCGGGTTAATCTGAGCACCAGCAGATGTCCCCCTCGAAAATAATCAACTTTGGATTCTACACATTTTTTCGTGTGAAGCTTATTTTTCGAGTTATTCTGGTTCGTTAACTTAAAATTTACACCCTGTATAACATAAAGCGCGTACATTGTTTTTGTAGGAAGCATAGGATGTTGAGAATGGTTAAAAAAGAGTCAAACACGTGAGACTGGTGGTTTGGCTGCAAATTTGATTTTCACGAACATCTATTTTTCACAAAACTTTCAAAAATGTTTCAAATGGTTCTAAGCACTATGGAATTTAACATCTGATGTCATCAGTCCCCTAGAACTTAGAACTACTTAAATCTAACCAACCTAAGAACAGCACACACATTCATGCCCGAGGCAGGATTCGAACCTGCGACCGTAGCGGCAGCGCGTTTCCGGACTGAAGCGTCTAGAACCTCTCGGCCACACCGGCCGTCTTCGCAAAACTTTATGCCGGTGCTTTGGGCCCTTATGATTCCCAGCACCTCAGTTTATTTTCGTTTCATTATACTACGAATAGCTTGTTTATATACAACTGAAATGAAATGTCAATAAAGCGTCTGTTAACGGAAAAATAATCCGTAGCGTGAAAGTCATATCGTAAAGTGTTTGCTTCGTATCTCTTTGATAACAAATTCTTTACCGCCTTTATTCAGTTCCATAGTTATTAACAAATTGGAATGTTAATTAACAAATATTCTGTCATGTTTCGAAGGCACGTGTTGTTGTGTAGAGGGCGTACACCTTACTGTGGAAGAAGAGACCGCATCGCGCAGCTAGGAGCCAGCAGCTCAAAAATGGTTCAAGTGGCTCTTAGCACTATGGGACTTAACTGCTGACGTCATCAGTCCCCTAGAACTTAGAACTACTTAAACCTAACTAACCTAAGGACATCACACACATCCATGCCCGAGGCAAGATTCGAACTGCGACCGTAGCGGTCGCGCGGTTCCAAACTGTAGCGCCTAGAACCGCTCGGTCACTCTGGCCGGCCGCCAGCAGCTAGCTGGATATGTGTTTTAACGAATTAAGCCGACATGTAGAGAATTACTAGAAGAAATAAATTGCATTTTGCTGCAGTGGAAAGTTTGGAGTTCTTAGGCGTGTCTTTAGCATTTTCGACTCTTAGACTGTGATCCTGCGTTGTGTATAGGGGAGATGCTAGAAACCGGTTGGATATAATGACCGTATTCGGGACTGGTTTTCGAATCCAGTGGTAGGATGCGAGAGTCTTCTGGAAGTGTATTGCTCCAAGCCATTTATTAGTGGTGACTATTCTAACCCCTTAACCTACGGTTTAAGTTCCACCGGCCTGGGTCCAAAATATAAACACCGTGGTACTTCCTTCGAGCCATTCCACGGTTCGATAATCGGCCCGAAGTTGTACCAACCGCGCACAACCTACAGCATGTAAGCACATGTTTCAGATCCAACTGGTTTAATTTAGTGAAATATTTGATAAGAAATTACAAGCTCATTTAATAATTGTGTTACAAATACCACAAAAGATTTAATATCAGTCGACATAGTATAATATAAACGAATAGTATTTACCTCAAATGCCTGAATATATTCAAAATTGACATAATTAGCACTCTTACAAAAAGCAACAACATAAATCAGTACTCTTCAAAATTCGATAAACACTGCTATGCATCTCTACCTCCCCCTATTTCACTACGTTATTTATTTTTCGTGCAAACTTCACACAGTCTTGAGTGCCTCGATTTTGATGCTGTTGTAACAGTATGCTTAGGAAAATGGCCCCAGTGTTTCGCGCGCAGTCCTCTCTGGTAAACATCCGTCCTTTGGAATCTGGTTTTCATATATTCTTCAGTAATTATTTGGTTATTTCAATCCTATAATCAACGTAACTCCGTTTTTCCTGTTACTTATTTTGCTGAACAAAATTTAAGCACTGAAAAGACCGATATCGGCCAGATAAATTAAAATGTTTCGATATCCTTTCAAACATTTTCTCATGTTTCGGAAGCATGCTAGTGTTTGGTCTTGCCTATAAATTCCTATCGTTCCTTTCTTGTACTCAGTAAAACACTTCTGTTTCGAAATACGACTGCGCATTTCTGTAATCGGGTTTTGTCGTCATAATATAAACATATCGCTCTCTTTACACTTTACAGCGAGTATTCGGTTACAGCTCCTCATTCTATATTCCCTCCTCTTTAATTTTGCTTTACAGAAATCTTTTGGCATATTCTTTCTACTGCCAATGACATTTCTTTCATAATTCTTAGATAGTGTCATAAATAATTTTGGTGAGTAGTACTGAAACGTACCCTTAGAAAAATTATAAATGACTGTGCTTAAACTGACACACAATATTTTTAGCGCAACGCAATATGACTTTCAATAATCCCTACAAAAGTGTGGCCCTGACTAACATTAACCTATACCTTTCATGAATCACTTACCTCGCAAAAATCTTCGTTACTCGAACTACTGCAGTACAGCGAGCGCCAATACTGCCAGCTAAATAAAAGATTCTAACTACTGAAGGCACTAACTACTGATAGGCATAGTTAGCAAATGGAAAGATTTTGATAATGAACAAACAATGTATTTACCTTAATAGTGTTCAAAAGTCATAATATATATATCAGTTCATGACACCCAGTCTTACAAATTTACTGTCTCTGATGGACACACGTCCAGATCATCCGATCTCAAAACTCCGCCACCTCACTTCCCCACATCCACCACCGCCGGCGGCTCACCTCCAACTGCGCAACGCTACGCGCTGTTAACAGCCATCTGCCCAACACTACAATAGCGACTATTTCAACAATGTCCACCAGCCACAGACTGCACACAGCACAGCCAGTGATTTTCATACAGAGCGCTACGTGGCGTTACCAATAAAAAAAACCTAAACAGCCTACTTACAGTACTAATTCTCTAGATATAAAGTGTGGCCTCTGTGTAACAGCGACCATGATACCTCTTTGACAGCACTCTCGGAGGAACTATCATTACAATTTATCTTATCGTATATATTTTAAAGTCATAGCAGTAACCTGAATGTGACTCGCATAATTTGTAAAATTTAACGCCGAATCGTGGCCTTCTTGATGGACTGAATTGCTTGCAAGATATGCGTCCCTTAAACTTCATTAGCGACCCGTCGATAGTAATCTCCTGTGTCACTGTATACACTTCTTCAAAATTTTGATTCAAGTACTTGATCACAGGTCCTATTTTGCTCAGTTTGCCTGTATTAGAAACCAGATATCGTTTGCAAAGGGGAAACATCTTGTAATTTTCAGATATCTATTTATCCACATTGTTTTCTTAAATATGCGTGTTTTTACAACAAATTCTGTTGAATTGTTGCTTTTTCACCTTATTCAGTATTATGAATAATGCAAAATACATTTTAATTTCATTACAATCCACGGTAAATTAATTGTTGTTGGTTTCTCACATTCTGTTTTGATTGGTTCCTATTTCTTCTGCCTGCCAGTTTGTCTCGGTTACAATGCCCTCCTAGATCACGTTATCAACTATTATATTGAATACTAGCTGACAAGCCGGCGTTACCCAGCTACTCATTTTGGCAATTTTCTATTAGAAACGAAAGTAAAAAATGTTTTTAGTGTAATATCCTAGACAATTTCCGTACGTTGGGCGTAGCCGCTTCGCGTGTCTACGACGCGATTTTGTAGACGCGTCTGTGGCAATGTCTCTTCATAGCTCTATAGACGGCAATTGATTTCGCCTACACCTTTTTGCGCTTGGCATTTGAAAAGTAACAAAGGCGTTGGCAGATGTCAGAAATTTCCTTCAGTTGTCTCGACTGTAGGACTGTCTTAGTAGTGACGAATAAATGGATTAAAATTTCATGCGTGATGCGGTATTTTTCGGGTATTTCTGTGTTTATGGTGTCCTATTTCTTGAACTATATGTCCAACGAAAAAAAAAAGGTAGTTGACTTGTAACGTGTAGTTATATCACTCGAAAAAAACATTTTTTTGGTCCCACTCACTTTTTATTTTATGCTTAATCTAATATAATGCAACGCGTTTCGGACATGTTCTGTTCATCTTCAGGCGTTTATACATACATACAAACATATAGGTAAATGATACTTAAAAATAAACAGTCTTAAACTAGATTAATCTAGACCTCTTTGTCCATTGTTTTTTATTTTTAAGTAACATTTCTCTATATGTATGTATGTATGTTTGTATAAACGCCTGAAGATGAACAGAACATGTTCGAAACGCGTTGCATTATATTAGGTTAAGCATAAAATAAGAAGTGACTGGTGGCAGAAACTTAAATAATTGTCCCTCACAGTCACGGTGCAAAAACATAGCCATTATGGCTGAAAATAATTTTTTTTTTGTTATTTGTTATCCTCCTGTGTTTCTTTCCCTCCGTCTGTTAAGACCCCTTTTCTTCAGGAACGGGTAAACGTATCAACTTGAAATTCATGTCACATACTAAAGTCTATCGTGCCTTGGCGGTGTACCAAGTGAAGCTTCCAAGTCAATGCAGTCAAAATAGAGGGCCATTTATGTCGCACATTTTAATAATCGTAAATCTACAGCGTACTTCCCATTGACTTGGAATCATGAAATTTCCGTAAAAGCAAGGTTTCACAGTGCAGCAAAATAGAAAAAAATCCGAAATTGTTGATTTGCAGATATATACTCCAAGATAAACTATTTTTGTCATTTCTCTTAACATTGTCTGTCCGGCCCTCCGTATGTTAAGACCATTTTTCTTAGGAACGGGTAAACATATGAAGTTGAAATTTACGTCACACACTGGGGTCTATAGTTCTTTGACGATATAGAAAAATTTAAGCTTCTAAGTCAACGAAATCAAATGATACGGCCATTTATGTCATATAATTTGATAATCGCAAACGCACTCATTATAACCTATGGAGTACTTCCCCTTGACGTGGAATCATGAAATTTGACAAAACGCAATGTTTCACAGTACGAGTAAAACAAAAAAAAAAAAAAAAAAAAATCAGGAAGCTGTTAATTTATAATTACATCACACGAAAGAAAATATTCCTTTTGTCACTTGTTATCCGACTTCAGACCGACCTTAGCATAGCTGGGATCGTTATCCTGCTGCAATCAATGTCATAACAGGCCAAAATCGCCTATATTCCTAAGTCCCGGAATGGATGAACTGTCTATATACATGATTCAGTTTGTACAGAACCTTGAGAGTGTCACTCCTAATTTTTAAATTAGGATGATCCTTCAGAATCGTAATTTTATTTTCATTAGTAACTACACTCCTGGAAATGGAAAAAAGAACACATTGACACCGGTGTGTCAGACCCACCATACTTGCTCCGGACACTGCGAGAGGGCTGTACAAGCAATGATCACACGCACGGCACAGCGGACACACCAGGAACCGCGGTGTTGGCCATCGAATGGCGCTAGCTGCGCAGCATTTGTGCACCGCCGCCGTCAGTGTCAGCCAGTTTGCCGTGGCACACGGAGCTCCATCGCAGTCTTTAACACTGGTAGCATGCCGCGACAGCGTGGACGTGAACCGTATGTGCAGTTGACGGACTTTGAGCGAGGGCGTATAGTGGGCATGCGGGAGGCCGGGTGGACGTACCGCAGAATTGCTCAACACGTGGAGCGTGAGGTCTCCACAGTACATCGATGTTATCGCCAGTGGTCGGCGGAAGGTGCACGTGCCCGTCGACCTGGGACCGGACCGCAGCGACGCACGGATGCACGCCAAGACCGTAGGGTCCTACGCAGTGCCGTAGGGGACCGCACCGCCACTTCCCAGCAAATTAGGGACACTGTTGCTCCTGGGGTATCGGCGAGGACCATTCGCAACCGTCTCCATGAAGCTGGGCTACGGTCCCGCACACCGTTAGGCCGTCTTCAGCTCACGCCCCAACATCGTGCAGCCCGCCTCCAGTGGTGTCGCGACAGGCGTGAATGGAGGGACGAATGGAGACGTGTCGTCTTCAGCGATGAGAGTCGCTTCTGCCTTGGTGCCAATGATGGTCGTATGCGTGTTTGGCGCCGTGCAGGTGAGCGCCACAATCAGGACTGCATACGACCGAGGCACACAGGGCCAAAACTGGCATCATGGTGTGGGGAGCGATCTCCTACACTGGCCGTACACCACTGGTGATCGTCGAGGGGACACTGGATAGTGCACGGTACATCCAAACCGTCATCGAACCCATCGTTCTACCATTCCTAGACCGGCAAGGGAACTTGCTGTTCCAACAGGACAATGCACGTCCGCATGTATCCCGTGCCACCCAACGTGCTGTAGAAGGTGTAAGTCAACTACCCTGGCCAGCAAGATCTCCGGATCTGTCCCCCATTGAGCATGTTTGGGACTGGATGAAGCGTCGTCTCACGCGGTCTGCACGTCCAGCACGAACGCTGGTCCAACTGAGGCGCCAGATGGAAATGGCATGGCAAGCCGTTCCACAGGACTACATCCAGCATCTCTACGATCGTCTCCATGGGAGAATAGCAGCCTGCATTGCTGCGAAAGGTGGATATACACTGTACTAGTGCCGACATTGTGCATGCTCTGTTGCCTGTGTCTATGTGCCTGTGGTTCTGTCAGTGTGATCATGTGATGTATCTGACCCCAGGAATGTGTCAATAAAGTTTCCCTTTCCTGGGAAAATGAATTCACGGTGTTCTTATTTCAATTTCCAGGAGTGTAGTTTCGGCTGTGCCATCATCAGATTCTTCTAAAACATATACTGAAAACAGAACATTAGAAAGAAAATACACTATTTTCGAAAACTACTACATATACATCCAACATTACGTAACACCGTACCATATGTTGCATCATACAGATCCAGTATGCTTTTCAAAAATTTATCTATTCATTTCACATTTTAACATGATATGATAATGGCAAAAGCTAGTTACTATTGAAATTAAAATTGTTATCTTGATAGCTCGTATTCGAAGGTTACTGACCTGTTTATTTCGACGCCTCATTAAGTCATTCAGACCGCCCTCATTAGTTGGCTGAAAATGGTTCAAATGGCTCTGAGCGCTATGGGACTTAACATCTGAGGTCATCAGTCCCCTAGAACTTAGAACTACTTAAACCTATCTAACCTAAGGACATCACACACATCCATGCCCGAGACAGGATTCGAACCTGCGACCGTAGCGGTCGCGCTGTCCTGAACTGAGGCGCTTAGAGCCGCTCGGAAACCGCGGCAGGCATTAGTTGTTGATAACTAAATAAATGCTATAAACAGTCATCAAATATCTTCAAACAACAAAGTTGAATTTCAGTTTTACTTCGTTTAAGTTTATTGTATCTCAAGCACATTTACGATGAACAGCTGGAGTATTAGTTTCAAATTATAAGGGTCTCAACACCTGGTCAGTACCATATATATATGCATGTTCCATTTAGCCTAACGTACCGCTACATATGGCAGTTCGTAGTTGTAATAGCGACTACCCTCATTGGATGATGCAAATCTCAGACTCACAAAGTAAGTGTATTCAATGACTGCCAAATCTCGAGTGTCCCTAGCTTCGTGCTGAACACTCTGTGATCTAAAAATGGCAAAAATTACTCGTACTGTTTTGTGTTGTACTATTTTGAATGTGCAATTTGACCATCCCAGCCTGCCAATATAATTTGAATATTTCGTAAACTACCATTTTTTAGCGAAAGCATACACGTTTGGTATCAGAAATATCGGGGCTCAAAACTATGGCAGCGAATTTAGGAAAAAGTGCCATTTATACATTAAAACATTCTAGGTAAAAGTAACTATTGAAATATTATCTTCTTCGAAAAGATGGTCTTTTGAAGAAAGAGTAGTATGAGGATTCTCAGAGACGGCATGTCATCTTTAAACAAATATTAGCGGGATTGAATTTTCTAGTACATGTTTTTTATGGATGTCTTATGTGTTGAAAATGCATTCAAATAAAAGATGTGTACCTGAAGTAATTACGCCATTAGCATTAGGGGCATTTAAGCTACTTACCGGATAGTAAATTTTAGATAGCAACATCACGGATAAGAATATGAAGATTGTAGATACACAAAGTATATTTATCACGTATTTAAAGAGACCAAAAAGAAGGGAAAAATATCTTTGTTTTTGAGGGAGTATAAAAGGAAGTAGGACACCCCTACCTTGCTTTATTACAATCTCAAGTTGTTTCAGGCATGTAAGCTGTCCGCTGCTTCATTTTCAGCAGCTAGGAACAATTGGGTGAAAGAACTGATTTCAAATAAAGATGATTCACTTGAATGGTGAGACCAAAATTTAGAGTCACAGGCGAAAACACCAGGAAAACCTGACAGATCACACTCGAACATTATGAATCACCTCCAAGAAAATGATTTATTGATACATAACCAAAACGGATTCAGAAAATATCGTTCTTGTGCAACACAGCTAGCTCTTTATTCCCATGAAGTAATTAGTGCTGTCGACAAGGGATCTCAGATCGATTCCATATTCCTAAATTTCTAGAAGGCTTTTGATAACGTTCCTCGCAAGCAACTACTAATCAAAGTGCATGCATATTGAGTATCGTCTCAGGTGTGTGACTGGATTCGTGATTTCGTCTCAGAGAGGTCACAGTTCGTAGTGATAGACGGTAAATCATCGAGTAGAACAGAAGTGATATCTGGCGTTCCGCAAGGTAGTGTCATAGGCCCTCTGCTGTTCTTGATTTATATAAATGATCTAGGTGATAATCTGAGCAGGCCCCTTATATTGTTTGCAGATGACGCTGTAGTTTGCCGTCTGGTAAAATCCAATTACATAGTGATCTAGAGTAAATTTCTGTATGGAGCGAAAAGTGGCAATTGGCACTAAACAAAGAAAAATGCGAGGTCATCCACAGGGGTACTAAAAGAAATCCGATAACTTTTGGATATACGATAAATCGTACAAATTTAAGGGCTGTCAGTTCGACTAAATACCTAGGAATTACAATTACAAGCAACTTAAATTGGAAAGACCACATGGATAATATTTTGGGGAAGGCGAAACGAAGACTGCGCTTTGTTGGAGGAACACTTAGAAGGTGCGACAAACCCACTAAAGAGAGAGCCTACATTACACTTGTCCGTCCTCTGATGTAATATTGTTGCGCAATATGGGATCCTTGCCTGGTAAGATTGACGGAGGACATCGAAAAAGTGCAAAGAAGGGCAGCTCGTTTCGTGTTCTCACGCAATAGGGGTGAGTGTGTCACTGCTATGATACGCGAGTTGGGGTGGCAGTCACTCAAACAAAGATCGTTTTCTTTGCGGAGAGATCTATTTACGAAATTTCAATCACCAACGTTCTCTTCTGAATGCGTAAATATTTTGTTGACACCCACCTACGTAGGGAGAAATGATCATCATAATAAGATAAGGGAAATCAGAGCTCGAACGGAAAGATTTAGGTGTTCCTTTTTCCCACGCGCCATTCGAGAGTGGAATGGTAGAGAAGTAGTATGAAAATGGTTCGATGAACCTTCTGCCAGGCACTTAAGTTTGAATTTCAGAGTAAAGATGCAGATGTAGATCGAACAATACCAACACCAACGAAAAATGTTTTTTGGCCTTTCTGTTAGGTAATAGCTTTAATATCCTGGGTCTTTGGGCACTGTATCCTTACCTAGCATTGTTTGTCCTTTGTGTCATGTGGGGCTTTGTCATAATGGCGCCTCGTTACAAATTAGCACTTGTAATTGCAACAAAAGGTGCTCTAATTGTTCTATTTGAAAGAAGGCTTTATTAAACTAAGAAATGATTGCTTCTCTTTGTTACACTGGAATCTCTTCCTCCCTTCTCCGTAAAGCATTCAACACAGCTTTTTCTCCGATGAATGACCTGTTACCAGTCTCGGTGAAGTGACTACAAGTAGTCTTTCATCATACTGCAATGCCGGCGGCGCTCATGCCCTCCCTCCGTCACTCTTGTGTCCTTATGAAACGGGAAAATATCGAGGTCACTGCTCTAAAACTGTGTTTTCAAGCTCGTCAAACAGCCTGACCTCAACTTTCGAGCATATTGCTTACGACTGAAGTATTATATCGTTCCTGGTTTGCTGAAGTATTCAGTAACAGCCTCTTTGAGTGAAGGCATTTTACAAATCAGTAAAAGGCTTGCTCTCACTCACAGCCATTTTTTAATCATAGTTGGATCTAATTTCTCGAATGCCAGGTCGAAGAAACACGCCTTCTTTCAATTTCGTTCCTGATAGACAAGGATACTCCCCCATTTCTAGGCAACTTTTCACAAACTTAATGTTTAGAGATCACAATATTTTGTCTTTAGTTCTTTCCTATTTTTATTTTTAATTTTTCCTCCACAGCGAAACACGTTCTTCTCGAGCTACAAAGATTTTATTGTTGACCACTTTACTCTGGGTCAGTGCTAGTCTAGTGCCCTATTGTCTCGTACACTAATATTATTATTGACTGAAATAATAGACGAACTATACACATCACTACAATTGTTAAAAATATATTTTTAATATTGTACATTAGTGTTGAAAAATTGTCAGTGATACGGACTTTTTTGTGATCATACTGCTCTAAGACAAAAGGAGCCACGCACCACGAAGGAATTATCCGAATGGGACGGAAATCGGTATATGTAATGCACATGTAAAGACAAACAAATATTACGAACAGTAGTTTGGTTGATTTATTCAACAGAGAGAGCTTCATAAATTCAGTAGGCCAATAACACGTTGGTGCACCTCTGGCCATTATCCAAGCATTTATTCAGCTTGGCACTGATTGATAGAGCTGTTGCCGGCCGCTGTGGCCGAGCGGTTCTAGGCGCTTCAGTCCGGAACCACGCGACTGCTACGGTCGCAGGTTCGAATGCTCCCTCGGGCATGGATGTGTGTGATGTCCTTAGGTTAGGCGCTTCAGTCCGGAACCACGCGACTGCTACGGTCGCAGGTTCGAATGCTCCCTCGGGCATGGATGTGTGTGATGTCCTTAGGTTAGTTAGATTTAAGTAGTTCTAAATTCTAGGGGACTGATGACCTCAGATGTTAAGTCCCATAGTGCTCAGAGCTATTTGAAGCATTTCTGATACAGTTGTTGGGTGTCCTCATGAGGGATGTGCCAATTTCTGTGCTACTGACGCGTTAGGTCGCCAAAATCTCGAGCTGCTTTGATGGCTCTCCCCATAATGCTCCAAACCTTCTCAGTTCGGGAGAGATCCGACGACATTGCTGGCCGATGTAGGCTTTGGCAAGCACGAAAAAAGCAGTAGAAGATCTTGTGTGCGGGCGGGCATTATCTTACTGAAATGTAGGTCCAGCATGGCTTGCCATCAAGGGCGTAGAATATCTTCGACGTACTGCTGAGCTGTAAGGGTGCCACGTATGACAACCGAAGGGGTCCTGCTGTGAAATGAAACGACACCCCAGACTAACAGTCCTACACTACTGGCCATTAAAATTGCTACCCCACGAAGATGACGTGCTACAGACGCAAAATTTAACTGACAGGAAGAAGCTGTGGTTGCAAATGATTAGCTTTTCAGAGCATTCACACAAGGCTGGTGCCGATGGCGACACCTACAACATGCTGACATGAGGAAACTTCCAACCGATTTCTCATACACAAACAGCAGCTAACCGGCGTCGCCTGGTGAAACCTTGTTGTGATGCCTCGTGTAAGGAGTAGAAATGCCTACCATCACGTTTCCGACTTTGATAAAGGTCGGATTGTAGCCTATCGCGATTGCTGTTTATCGTTTCGCGACATTGCTGCTCGCGTTGGTCGAGATCCAGTGACTGTTAGCAGAATATGGAATCTGTGGGTTCAGGAGGGTAATACGGAACGCCGTGCTGGATCCCAACGGCCTCGTATCACTAGCAGTCGATATGACAGGCATCTTATATGCATGGCTGTAAAGGATCGTGCAGCCACATCTCGATCCCTGAGTCAACAGATGGGGACGTTTGCAAGACAACAACGATCTGCACGAACAGTTCGACGACGTTTGCAGCAGCATGGGCTATCAGCTCGGAGACCATGGCTGCAGTTACCGTTGACGCTGCATCACAGACGGGAGCGCCTGCGATGGTGTACTCAACGACGAACCTGGGTGCACGAATGGCAAAACGTCATTTTTTCGGATGTATCCAGGTTCTGTTTACAGCATCCTGATGGTCGCATCCGTTGCAGATCCTGTACGGGCCTTTCTGGATACACAAAATGATCGACTGCTGTCCTGGCCAGCATATTATCCAGATCTCTCACCAATTGAAAACGTCTGGTAAATGGTGGCCGAGCAACTGGCTCGTCACAATACGCCATTCACTACTCTTGATGAACTGTGGTTTCGTGTTGAAGCTGCATGGGCAGCTGTACCTGTAGACGCCATCCAAGCTCCGTTTGACTCAATGCCCAGGCGTATCAATGCCGTTATTAGGGCCAGACGTGGTTGTTCTGGATACTGATTTCTCATTATCTATGCACCCAAATTGCGTGAAAAAGTAATCACATGTCAGTTCTAGTATAATATATTTGTGCAATGAATACCCGCTTATCATCTGCATTTCTTCTTGGTGTATCAATTTTAATGGCCAGTAGTGTAGATGTCGCACCGCGTCGTGGGCGGCAGTGAGCTTGGTACACCACTATTGTCATGGGCGTCGCCAGACACGTTCTCGCTGGTGATTAGGGCTCAGTTCGATACGGGACTCGTAACTGAAGATATTTCTTCTCCAGTGAATGAGATTCCAGGTCGATACATTAGTATCTCAGCTCTGATGGTCAGCAAGAGCATGATCCAGTTGCTGGTAAACCTTTCGTTAGGTGAGGTCGTGGGTCCAAGAACCTCTTCTGTTCCTGACGTTTCGTCCAGAACTGCGCCGGACATCTTCAGAGGCGGTCCTTCGCTGAGTCTTGCCGACGCAGGCAAGACTCATTGGAGGAGCGCCTCAGAAGATGTCCAGCGCAGTTCTGGACGAAACGCCAGGAACAGAACAGGATCTTGGACCACGACCTCACACGCGGAATGGATTGGATTGGACTGGATTGTTTGGGGGAGGAGACCAGACAGCGACATCCTCGGTCTCATCGGACTAAGCAAGGACGAGGAAGGAAGTCGGCCGAACCCTTTCAAAAGAACCATCTCGGCATTTGCCTGGAGCGGTTTATGGAAATCACGGGAAACCTAAATCAGGATGCCCGAGCGCGGGATTGAACCGTCGTCCTCCCGAATGCGAGTCCAGTGTGCTAGCGCTACCTCGCTCGATCCGAAAGGTTTAGCGGCAACTATGTCATCCGGTCGTGAAAGCCTTCATTCTGTGATGAGCATGATCATTTTAAAGAATATATTTTTAGATCTAAAAATATTATTGATAGTATACAATTATTTGTCATACAGATTTATGATAAACACTTACCTACTTACCACATAGTTGCCAGTACTTTTACATCCCTGAATCTAGATATTTCCAGAAAGAGTGGCTGTTGAAGTACGTTTTTAATTTTCTATTGTACTGATAGAGATTTCCAGTTTCTTGATTAATACAAAATTGTTACGGCTTTCGTAGCCACTTGTTGACAAACTGCCTACTGGCTTCTGTCTCGGGTTCTTCGGACGACGTTCATCTAATGATTTTACTAACGTTTCGCCAGCATGATTGGCTGGCATTGTCAAAGCTTCACCACCGGCGATGGAGGGTGAAGCTTTGACAACGCCAGCCACTCGTGTTGGCGAAACGTCAGTAAAATCATTAGATGAACGTCGTCTGAAGAACCCGAGACAGAAGCCAGTAGGCAGTTTGTTCTTGTTTTATGTTAGACTAGAGAGTGTTGAATACCTTAGAACCAGAGTATATAACATTCTCATCCTTAGACGAGGAAGGAAATGCTACATGATAATCATTGGTGTCGGTTGTATTGTGACTGGCTACATCACAGATCAACTGAAACTGATTTTTACTGTAAGCAACATAAACCATTAAGGAGTGAATGTGCTGAGAAGTGTTTGTAATGATTCCGAGATCATAAACAGTGTTTCTGCGAAATATACAGTAATTCAATTTGCGCAATATTCTTAATGCTCTCTCCTGCTCAACAAACACTTTCATTTACTTTGGTTGCGCTGTCGCAGAAGATAATTCCATAGGACAACAGGCGTTTGTGTTCAGGTCCACACAATAAGAGATTTTTTTAAGGACGTAACATGCTGAATGACCTTTTTGATTGTGTATATGTATGTTAACTCCATATTAACCTGGACCCAAGGAATTTTTGATTGAAATTCCTTAATATGAGTCTTTGTGAGATTAAGACTTAGACTGCAAGTTATGAATAACTTGCAAACTATTTCAGCTGTTATATGAGGCTGTGTCTCATAGGATTCTGTTAGAACCCATGATTAGTATACTTCTGTCAACAGCAAACATTATAGTACCTCAACTCTCATTCTAAGTCATTATAATTCGCCAGCCGGTGTGGCCGAGCGGTTCCAGGCGCTTCAGTCTGAAACCGCGCGACCGCTACGGTTGCAGGTTCCAATCCTGCCTCGGGCATGGATGTGTGTGATGTCCTTAGGTTAGTTAGGTTTAAGTAGTTCTAAGTCTAGGGGACTGATGACCTCAGATGTTAAGTCCCATAGTGCTTAGAGCCATTTTTTTTTTTCATTATAATGTCATTTGTGGGCTCAGTACAGATCACTATAGGCACACTACATGTTATGTTTCCACATTCTGAGATTATTCTCATACCTCAGATAGAGTCTGTTAGTCAGGTTCTCTGTTACGGATGTAAGATTCCATCCATGGATAAGGGATGTCATTAATGCCATAATACTTCAGTTTGCTAAGTAGAATTTTGTGCTCCACACACTCGAAGGCTTTGGCAAGGTCACGGAATATATTTTTATTGTTTAGCTCTTGTACCACTTCTTTGTGAGGTTTTGTATTGCTTTCTGTGGGAAAAAATCTTTACGAAAGGCGAACTGAGAAGCGGTTAACAAGTTCTACTCAGTTTAAGCAGTTCCTATGACCCTGAAACAGAAAGTTTGCGATCAGTATATATTGCCAAGTCTGCCTGACGATAATGAGATAAGAACTTTCCATTCAAAACTTTTTCAGAACCTGGCAGATTCTCAGGAAGCACATTAACTACCTTGACTGCTATTACCACACTGGTTTTGTAGATACAATGTGATCACTCATGATTGGTGCTAGAAAGAATGGATGGAAAATTAATCGCTTTACAAATGCGACATGTCTTCCGTCTGATATCAGGAAATGGGTGATGTGATATGTTTTACACTCCTGTAAATCGAAATAAGAACACCGTGAATTCATTATCCCAGGAAGGGGAAACTTTATTGACACATTCCTGGGGTCAGATACATCACATGATCACACTGACAGAACCACAGGCACATAGACACAGGCAACAGAGCATGCACAATGTCGGCACTAGTACAGTGTATATCCACCTTTCGCAGCAATACAGGCTGCTATTCTCCCATGGAGACGATCGTAGAGATGCTGGATGTAGTCCTGTGGAACGGCTTGCCATGCCATTTCCACCTGGCGCCTCAGTTGGACCAGCGTTCGTGCTGGACGTGCAGACCGCGTGAGACGACGCTTCATCCAGTCCCAAACATGCTCAATGGGGGACAGATCCGGAGATCTTGCTGGCCAGGGTGGTTGACTTACACCTTCTAGAGCACGTTGGGTGGCACGGGATACAAGCGGACGTGCATTGTCCTGTTGGAACAGCAAGTTCCCTTGCCGGTCTAGGAATGGTAGAACGATGGGTTCGATGACGGTTTGGACGTACCGTGCACTATTCAGTGTCCCCTCGACGATCACCAGTGGTGTACGGCCAGTGTAGGAGATCGCTCCCCACACCATGATGCCGGGTGTTGGCCCTGTGTGCCTCGGTCGTATGCAGTCCTGATTGTGGCGCTCACCTGCACGGCGCCAAACACGCATACGACCATCATTGGCACCAAGGCAGAAGCGACTCTCATCGCTGAAGACGACACGTCTCCATTCGTCCCTCCATTCACGCCTGTCGCGACACCACTGGAGGCGGGCTGCAAGATGTTGGGGCGTGAGCGGAAGACGGCCTAACGGTGTGCGGGACCGTAGCCCAGCTTCATGGAGACGGTTGCGAATGGTCCTCGCCGATACCCCTGCAGCAACAGCGTCCCTAATTTGCTGGGAAGTGGCGGTGCGGTCCCCTACGGCACTGCGTAGGATCCTACGGTCTTGGCGTGCATCCGTGCGTCGCTGCGGTCCGGTCCCAGGTCGACGGGCACGTGCACCTTCCGCCGACCACTGGCGACAACATCGATGTACTGTGGAGACCTCACGCCCCACGTGTTGAGCAATTCGGCGGTACGTCCACCCGGCCTCCCGCATGCCCACTATACGACCTCGCTCAGTCCGTCAACTGCACATACGGTTCACGTCCACGCTGTCGCGGCATGCTACCAGTGTTAAAGACTGCGATGGAGCTCCGTATGCCACGGCAAACTGGCTGACACTGACGGCGGCGGTGCACAAATGCTGCGCAGCTAGCGCCATTCGACGGCCAACACCGCGGTTCCTGGTGTGTCCACTGTGCCGTGCGTGTGATCATTGCTTGTACAGCCCTCTCGCAGTGTCCGGAGCAAGTATGGTGGGTCTGACACACCGGTGTCAATGTGTTCTTTTTTCCCTTTCCAGGAGTGTATTTTGTAGTTCACTAATTATGTGGTCAAAAGCTTGTCCGCGTACTTTTCCTTAGCGCTTAACCTACATCATACTGGCTAGGTCAGAGGAAGACGTAGGCAGAGCACCACCAACATGTCCGTTGCTGTTGTGTTCAACCCAAATTTCGTGGCGAAGAGAAGAGGGCCGACCGGAGTGGCCGAGCGGTTCTAGGCGCTACAGTCTGGAACCGCACGACCGCTACGGCCACAGGTTCGAATCCTGCCTCGGGCATGAGTGTGCGTGATGTCCTTAGGTTACTTAGGTTTAAGTAGTTCTAAGTTCTAGGGTACTGATGACCTCAGAAGTTAAGTCCCATAGTGCTCAGAGCCATTTTTTTTAAGAGAAGGGGAAATGAACCCAGACAGGGAAATTAGCGATCTGATTTCAAAGAAGCACGGAAATTTACTGATTGAACTGTTTTATATGAATGATATTCCTTGGCTTTTTACACATCACTCCACGAGAGATTATTGGTGAGCACACCGCTATCCCGGCCGTATGCCAGTTTACGAGTCCGGAGCCGCTACTTCTCAGTCTATTAGCTCCTCAGCATATGGCCAGAACTTAAAATGTGGATTATAAGGAAGTACTAACTTGCTTATTTCAAAGATTCTGCGTCATTTTTAAGCTGTAAACGAGTCCTAATGCCACGATCATATGAACCACAATGTACCATAACTTATGTATGTAGTGAAGTATTTCCTACCAATCACTAACAGACTTTTGTGTTTTTGATTTTAGTGTTTCAACAATGTTTTTCACATAGTAAAGTAGTAACGAAAACACTGAAATAAATTACAGTAATCCAGTCCTTCATTTGTTATCAACTTCTACCTAGGTTAATTTATTCCACTACGTATTTCGTTCCTGAACGGACGACGTAGTATATACGAGGTGTGATCAGAAATTAACGGGAATTTTTGTTTTTCTTAAAGAATCTTTATTTATTCATCATCATCACCTTTGTCCCTGTCAGAGTAATCCCTCTCAGATATAATACGCTTGTGCAGAACTTTTTCCAATCTTGAAGGCATTTCTGGAAATCACTTTTTTTCGTTGTGGTGTTAGCTCCTTCAGCGATTGTGGTTTTAGCTCATGAGTTGTGCCAAAACGACGTCCATTCGTGGTTCTCTTCAGCCTCGGGAATGGAAAGATGTTGCAGGGGGCCATGTCCGCTTAGAGTAGTAAATGAGTTTTGCTATTTGGGGAGCAAAATAACTGACGATGGTCGAAGTAGAGCGGATATAAAATGTAGACTAGCAATGTCAAGGAAAGCGTTTCTGAAGAAGAGAAATTTGTTAACATCGAGTATAGATTTAAGTGTCAGGAAGTCGTTTCTGAAAGTATTTGTATGGTATGTAAAGTGAAAAGTGGACGATAAATAGCTCCGACAAGAAGAGAATAGAATGTTTTGAAATATGGTACTACAGAAGAATGCTGAAGATAGATGGGTAGATCATATAACTAATGAGGAGGTGTTGAATAGAATTGGAGAGAAGAGATATTTGTGGCGCAACTTGACTGGAAGAAGAGATCGGTTGGTAGGACATGTTCTGAGGCATCAAGGGATCATCAATTTAGTATTGGAGGACAGCGTGGAGGGTAAAAATCGTAGAAGGAGACCACTAACCAGATTCAGAAGGATGTAGGTTGCAGTAGGTACTCGGAGATGAAGAAGATTGCACAGGATAGAGTAGCATGGAGAGCTGCATCAAACCAGTATCTGGATTGAAGACCACAACAACAACAACACCACCAACTTCTCCGACAGTAACTCAGCGATTTTCCAAAGCCATTATCTTTACTTCCTCCACATTGTCGTCAGTAACTGCTGTGTTAGGACGTCCAATGCGATCGTCGTCTCGAATGTCATCTCGGCCCTCTTTGAAACATTTATACTACTCGTTCACTCTTCCGAATAGATTCGCCGAAATTCAGTTAACATTTCGAACGCGGTGCTGCCCATTATTCCGTTATTCACGCAAAATTGAATCCAAATTTTGTGATAAACTTTTCGATAGTAAAAATTCGCCGAACACTTGAATACACGCATAACCTTCTCGACTGACAACAATAAACTAAACATTCAGCACAGCTGATAAAGCTCAATACATCAGGAACTTGTGTACCAACAAGCCAATTTTTTTTAATCGGGAGTACGAAGCCCGCGAAATTAAAAAAAATCGCGTTACTTTTTGACCACACCTCGTATGATTTTCCTGTAACACATACAAAATGCACTCAGTTTCTTCATGACTGTTATCGTATGGTCCATTTTTCAACTTGCACGCAATTTTGTGCCACAGATAGACATTTTTCTCAAGACCTTTGCCTTTCGCGGGTAAGTGCTCTACCACTGAGCTACCGAAGCACGACTCACGCGCCGTCCTCAGAGCTTTACTTCAGCCAGTACCTCGTCTCCTACCTTCTAAACTTTACAGAAGCTCTTCTGCGAACCTTGCAGAACTAGCACCGCTGAATGAAAGGATATTGCGGACACATGGCTTAGCCACAGCCGAGGGTCCCGAGTTCGAGTCTCGATCCGGCACATAGTTTCAATCTGCCAGGAAGTTTCATATCAGCGCACATTCCGCTGCAGAGTGAAAATCTCATTTTTCTCAATTTTGTGCCATTGTTAAATACCAGAGGCGCTCTTTTGCAGAAGAAGGCTTTCGTCAGCTGTAAATATGTGTGTCTCAACATTGACCCTATGCCAGTAATATTTTTCTGCCCGAGCGACTTACTCAGTTTAGATGTGTAAGTGCAAGTTTTTCTTTTTACTACGAAACATCAGTTCGGTTTTCGCACTGTTTATACTCAGCCCATCCAACACGCTGTGATAGGTACCTTAATCCCGCTCAACAATTCTGTCAGTCACTTCTCTCTTGCAGTCAGAAACATTACATCATCCGCGTATGGTACGATCAGTACCCGACGTCCTTCTGGGAAATGGGCGATAAGCAGTTCGGATAGGAAGAGAATACAGGCGACTGAAATGTGCAGCTACAGAAAAATGCTGACAGTTGGATGGGTAGATCGTCTAACTAATGAGGTGGTATTAAATGGAACTGAGGAAAAAAGAAATTCATGAAACAGTATTACAAAAAGCTGAGATCGATTAGTGTGACACATCCTAAAACACGAAGGAATCGTCAATTTGGTGAGGAAGTAAAGTTTAGGGTATAAAAATTGTACTCTGAAACCTAGGGATGAATACGTGTACTCGTTTAAATGGAAGTACAGTGAGGTGATAAAAGGGTTGGGGTATGGAGATATACAGATGGAGGTAATGTCGCGTACACAAGGTACACTACAGGCCATTAAAATTGCTACACCAAGAAGAAATGCAGATAATAAACGGGTATTCATTGGACAAATATATTATACTAGAACTGACATGTGATTACATTTTCACGCAGTTTGGATGCATGGATCCTAAGAAATCACTACCCTGAACAGCCATCTCTGATACGCCTGCAGCCCATGCAGATTCAACACGATACCAGCCGGCCGCGGTGGTCTCGCGGTTCTAGGCGCTCAGTCCGCAACCGCGCGACTGCTACGGTCGCAGGTTCGAATCCTGCCTCGGGCATGGATGTGTGTGCTGTCCTTAGGTTGGTTAGGTTTGAGTAGTTCTAAGTTATAGGGGACTGATGACCTCAGATGTTAAGTCCCATAGTGCTCAGAGCCATTTGAACCATTTCAACACGATACCACAGTTCATCGAGAGTAGTGACTGGCGTATTGTGACGAGCCAGTTGCACGGGCACCATTGACCAGACGTTTTCAATTGGCGAGAAATCTGGAGAATGTGCTGGCCAGGACAGCAGTCGAACATTTTCTGTATCCAGAAAGACCCGTACAGGACCTGCAACATGCGGTCGTGCTTAATCCTGTTGAAATGTAGGGTTTCGCAGGGATCGGATGAAGGATAGAGCCACGGGTCGTAACACACCTGAAATGTAGCGTCCTCTGTTCAAAGTGCCGTCAATGAGAACAAGAGGTGACCAAGACGTGTAACCAATGGCACCCCATACCATCACGCCGGGTGGTACGCCAGTACGGCGATGACGAATGTGCGTTCACCGCGACGTCGCCAAACACGAATGCGACCATCATGATGCTGTAAACAGAACCTGGATTCATCCGAAAAAAAAGACGTTTTGCCATTCGTGCACCCAGGTTCGTCGTTGAGTACACCATCGCATGCGCTCCTCTCTGTGATGCAGCGTCGAGGGTAACCGCAGCCATGGTCTCCGAGCTGATAGTGCATGCTGCTGCAAACGTCGTCGAAGTTCGTGCAGATGGTTGTTGTCTTGCAAACGTCCCCATCTGTTGAGTCAGGGATCGAGACGTGGCTGCAATATCCGTTACAGCCATGCGGATAAGATGCCTGCCATCCCGACTGCTAGTGATACGAGGCTGTTGGGATCCAGCACGGCGTTCCGTATTACCCTCCTGAACCCACCGATTCCATATTGTGCTAACAGTCATTGGATCTCGACAAACGCGAGCAGCAATGTCACGATACGGTAAACCGCACTCGCGATAGGCTACAATCCGACCTTTATCAAAGTCGGAAACGTGATGGTACGCATCTCTCCTCCTTACACGAGGCATGACAACAACGTTTCACCAGGCAACGCCGGTCAACTGCTGTTTGTGTATGAGAAATCGGTTGGAAACTTTCCTCATGTCAACACGTTCTAGGTGTCACCACCGGCGCCAACCTTGTGTGAATACCCTGAAAAGCTAATCATTTGCATATCACAGCATCTTCTTCCTGTCGGTTAAATTTCGCATCTGTAGCTCGCCATCTTCGTGGTGTAGCAATTTTAATGGCCAGTAGTGTATAAAGGAACAGTGCTTTAGCAGAGCTGTCATTAGTTCGCAGGTTATTCATCTGAAACGGTTTCCGACAAGATTATGGCCGCACGACTTGTATTAACAGACTCTGAACGCAGCATCGCAGCTGGACAGGGTACATTCCATTTCGGAAATCGCTAGGGAACTCAGTATTCCGAGATCCTCAGTGTCAAGAATGTGCCAAGAACAACGGATTTGTCCACCATGGACAGTGGCCGATGACCTTCACTTAACGATCGACAGCAGCGGCGTTTGCGTATAGTTGTTAGTGCTGACAGACAAGCAACACTGCGTAAATCAGCCGCAGGAATCAATCTGGGACGTACGGCTAAAGTATCCGGTAGGACAGTGCGGCGAAATTTGGCGTTAATGGGCTATGGCGGCAAACGACCGATGCGAGTGCCTTTTCTAACGGGATGACATCGTCTTCAACGCCTGTCCTGAGCTCGTGACCATATCGGTTGGACCGTAGACGACTGGAAAACCGTGATTTCGTCAGACGAGTCCAGATTTCAGTTGGTAAGAGCTGGATTGGAGTCCGGGGCAGACCCTATGTAGCCACGGAACCAGATTGTCAACAAGGAACTGTTCAAACTGGTGGTGGCTCCATAATGGTTGGGCGTTGCTGTCATTGACTGGAAATGGTTACGTTAGGCTACTTCAAGACCGTTTGAAGCCATTCATGGACTTCGTGTTCCCAAACAAAGATGGAATTATTATGGCTGACAATGCTCCATGTCGCCTGGCCAGAACTGTTCGCGACAGGTTTCTGGACAGTTCGGGAGAATGGTTTGGTCCCCCAGCTCGCCCGTCATGAAACCCATCGAACATTTATGGGACTCAATCGAGAGGTCAGTTCGTGTGCAAAAATTATGCATCGGCAACACTTTCGCAATTATGGACGGCTATGGAGGCAGCATGGCTCACTATTTCTGTAGGGGACTTCCAACGACTTGTTGAGTCCATGCCACGTCGTGGTGCTGCCCTAAGCTGGGCAAAAGGAAGCCCGGCACGATATTAGGATTGATCCGATGACTTCAGTCGCTTCAGTGTATCTAGGAATGGGGTAAAAAAGTTTGGAGCAGGTATCACGAACGAAAAAATGGCTGACATCGAAATAAGTGTCCAAGGAATAGAAAAGCAACTGAAATCACTGGACCTGACGGGATACCAATTCGATTCTACACAGAGTACGCGAAAGAACTTGCCCCCCTTCTAACAGCCGTGTACCGCAAGTCTCTAGAGGAACGGAAGGTTCTAAATGATTGGAAAAGAGCACAGGTAGTCCCAGTCTTCAAGAAGGGTCGTCGAGCAGATGCGCAAAGCTATAGGCCTATATCTCTGACCGATCTGTTGTAGAATTTTAGAACATGTTTTTTGCTCGCTTATCATGTCATTTCTGGAAACCCAGAATCTGCTCTGCAGAAATCGACATGGTTTCCGGAAACAGCGATCGTGTGAGACCCATCTCGGTTTATTTGTTCATGAGACCCAGAAAATATTAGATATAGGCTCCCAGGTAGATGCCATTTTCCTTGACTTCCGGAAGGCGTTCGATACAATTCCGCACTGTCGTCTGATAAATAAAGTAAGAGCCTTCGGAATATCAGACCAGCTGTGTGGCTGGATTGAAGAGTTTTTAGCAAACAGTTCTCAATGGAGAGACGTCTACAGACGTTAAAGTAACCTCTGGCGTGCCACAGGGGAGTGTTATGGGACCATTGCTTTTCACAATATACGTATGTAAATGACCTAGTAGATAGTGTCGGAAGTTCCATGCGGCTTTTCGCGGATGATGCTGTAGTATACAGAGAAGTTGCAGCATTAGAAAACTGTAGCGAAATGCAGGAAGATCTGCAGCGGATAGGCACTTGGTGCAGGGAGCGGCAACTGACCCTTAACATAGACAAATGTAATGTATTGCGAATACATAGAAAGAAGGATCCTTTATTGTATGATTATATGATAGCGGAACAAACACTGGTAGCAGTTACAGTTACTTCTGTAAAATATCTGGGAGTATGCGTGCGGAACGATTTGAAGTGGAATGATCATATAACATTAATTGTTGATAAGGCGGGTGCCAGGTTGAGATTCATTGGGAGAGTCCTTAGAAAATGTAGTCCGTCAACAAAGAGGTGGCTTACAAAACACTCGTTCTACCTATACCTGAGTATTGCTCATCAGTGTGGGATCCGTACCAGGTCGGGTTGACGGAGGAGGTAGAGAAGATCCAAAGAAGAGCGGCGCGTTTCGTCACAGGGTTATTTGGTAACCGTGATAGCGTTACGGAGATGTTTAGCAAACTCAAGTGGCAGACTCTGCAAGAGAGGCGCTCTGCATCGCGGTGTAGCTTGCTGTCCAGGTTTCGAGAGGGTGCGTTTCTGGATGAGGTATCGAATATATTGCTTCCCCATACTTTTACCTCCCGAGGAGATCACGAATGTAAAATTAGAGAGATTCGAGCGCCCACGGAGGCTTTCCGGCAGTCGTTCTTCCCGCGAACCATACGCGACTGGAACAGGAAAGGGAGGTAATGACAGTGGCACGTAAAGTACCCTCCGCCACACACCGTTGGGTGGCTTGGGGAGTATAAATGTAGGTAGATGTTATGTATCAGAAATAGATCAGAAATAGAAACACGATATGAGATATTTTAACAGTGGAGATTGAGAGGGAAGGTACGACTGATGATGGAGATGTGACTGGACTCGGTAGCGCCAAAGGTGAGGGAGAAAGGATCGTAATGTGATATGCAAGTGCCACTGACATCGACAGGTAAGTAGATGAATAGGAGCACACAAGTAGCGAAAAAACACTGTGTGATTATCATCGTAATTATAATGAAAGTAATGGAAAAAACGTAAAGAAATAAAAAGATAATGGGAAATTATGTAGGAGAGGATGGTTTATTTTTTTACTAGGCTTCTCGCTCGTGAAACAAATCCAACACCGATGTTCGCCTGTAGGCGGACGGGAAGCTATTATCTGGAGCGTGTTCGGTCTATAATCTGCGCCACTTTTGGGATTTATTGACCCCTGTCGGATAACACAGGACGACGTTCCCGCAAGATTTATCCAACCATATGGTGGGCGGATTACGTACTACCAATCTGTTCTCTCCAAACTCTTGCGCCATGTTTCGTAACCGCGCTAATGACAATGAAGCTACGTGGTTTCACGAGAGACTGACAACTTCTATCAGCTCTCCCTAAAACGTCAGCAGCGTCTCTTTTAACTCTCCATCAGAAGAAAGCCTGCCAACAGCTCCTCTTCTCCAATCTCTATTCCCTGTCAGTCGCTTCATGGCCCCATGCTATCCTTCTCCCTAATGACCACCGATATGTTTGGAGTACTGCAGTCTATGCCTTCCTCTGTTGCCTTGAATCATTTCTTTCATTATGCGCTGTAACAAAAATCATAATAAATAACAATAAAAATAAAAACGAAGCACCACGAACAAAGTGTTCGAATGGAACGGAAATCGGTGGACGTGCCGTACACGTGCAGACTAACAACTGACTACAGTTTCAGAAAAATTGAATTATTTACTCACGACAAGGAGCCATACAAATTGAGCAAGTCAATAATGCCTTGGACCACCTCTGGCTCTTATGCAAGCAGCAGGAAAGCTTCTATAAAGATTGGAAGGTAGGAGACGAGGTACTGGCAGAAGTACAGCTCTGAGGACGGGGCGTGAGTCGTGTTTGGGTTGCTCAGATGGTAGATCACTTGCCCGCGAAAGGCAAAGGTCCCGATTTCGAGTCTCGCTCCGGCACACAGTTTTAATCTGCCAGGAAGTTTCAAACCTGTTAAAGTCGACCGCTGTGGCCGTGCGGTTCTAGGCGCTTCAGTCTGGAACCGCGTTGCTGCAGCGATCGCAGCTTCGAATCCTGCCTCGGGAATGGATGAGTGTGATGTCCTCAGGTTAGTTATGTTTAAGTAGTTCTGTTCTAGGGGACTGATGACCTCGGATCTTAAGTTCCATAGTGCTTAGTGCAATTTGAACCATTTTTGAAACTTGTTAAATTTCCGAGAGATAATAGAACGTTATTACTGTGCCTTCGTTGTTGGTAAGCTTGATTACTCCAAGGATCGTGTAAATACTTTCAACACTGTAAAGCGTACAGTTCATTGGTGACAGCCGTGTGTGTCGACTCTGATTGAAGCTGGAGAAAACCGAGATTCGTGCTGTTTTTATACATTACATTATTATAGTATACATACAAGGGTTACACTGTCTCACAAATCAAACACAGTTGGATGAAGTTCGCTTGGACTCTGCCCTGTCACTGAAAATCATTTATTTTTGGATTAATGAATTTAAAAGCGGCCGTCCAGCTGAGATCACGATAAAGGAACCCATCAAAAACTGATGTGGTAATGCAAGACCGCCGATTGAAAGTGAGTGTGATTTCTGATACTGTAGGCCAAAGACGTATCTGGCACACCATTTCAACACAATGTCTGGCGACGCTTAATCGCAGTCTGCAAGACTTTTTGCACCGATTTGTTACTGTTGATGAAGCCTGTATCAATCATTACACACCAAAGTGAAAACGGCAGACGAAACAATGGACAAAGGCTGCTAAAGGTGCACCGATGAAGGCAAAGACCATTTTGACAGCTGATAAGGTGATGGCTAGTGTTTTTTTGGGATACCCAAGGAATAATCCTCATAGATTACTTGCAGAAAGGCAGACCCGAAACTGCACCCTTCAATGCTTCGTAGCTGGATGATATGAAACTTGCGTTGGCTGATAAAAGACCAAGGACCGCACGCAAAATAGTGCTGTTTCACCAAAATAATGCACCATCCCACATATAAGCAATAGCAATTGCGGAAGTGCGTGAACTGCGCTTTGATTTGGCTCATCATCTACCCTATTCACCTGCCTTAGCCACAAGTGACTTCTTCCTGTTTCCTAACTTGAAATTATGACTTTCTGGGGAGAAGTCCCAATGAAATGATAAAATAATAGTTCCAGTCAACGCATATTTTGCAGAGTTTGACGCAACCTACTTTTCCGATGGGATGGAAAAGCTTGAGGATCGCTGGAGAAGTGTATATCTCGCAAGGGAGACTATGTCAAGGGGAACGTTAGTTGTTTACGTAACAAACGTATTTTTCTTGCTTTTTTACCAGTCTTATCAAATCACACTCGTAGAAAGATTTTGAAATCGCTTCAAGAAATCTGCATCCACATCTATACTTCGCAAACTCTGTGGTGTACCTGGCAGAGGGTATTTCCAACTACACCAGTTATTAGTGTTTCTTCCTCTCCCATTTACTTATAGAGTCCGGGAAATATGACGGTTTAAATGACTCCGCGGGCACTTTAATTAATTTGATGTTGTCCTCACAATACCTACGGGAGCGGTACGTAATGAGTTGAAGTACACTGGCTCGTAAAACTTTGTAAAAAGGCTTTCTCGAGATATTGCGTCTGTCTTCACGTATCTGCCAATTTAGTTTATTCAGCATCTGTTTGACTCTAACGGATCGAACAAACATACGAACTTTGTGTTGCCCTTCTCAGCAAACGTTCAGTATCCACTGTTCTATTCAGTACGGCTATAACACACAGGAGCGATATTCTAGGGTCGGTTGCGCGAGTGTTTCGGAAGCCAGTTCCTTTGTAGACTGATTGCATTTCCCCATTATTCTACTAATGAACGTAAATGGTCCACTTGCGTTACTTACGACTAAGCCTATGCGAGTGTTCTGTTCTATATCCCTACTCCGTTTACACCCACGTATTTTTAGCAGTTGAACCGTACAAATTGCAACTCGTTGATACTATGGCCGTGGGATGCTACGTTTTTCGTTTTGTGAAATCCAAAATTTTAAGTTTATAAAAATTTAAAACAGTCTTTCCATTTCTTTGGAATCCTATCCGGTTCCTTCTGAATATTGGTGCACCAATTTTCAGACGCTACTTCGGAACTAATAACTACCTCATCTTGGAAAAGTCAGAGGTTATTGTTAGGATCATGTGCAAGGTCATTAATACACAACATGGAAATCATTTATCACAACACACATCTCTGGGGCACTGCCGAAGTTACTTCTAGGTCTGTCGATGACTTTGCCCAAGATAACCATCTGCGTCCTCTGTACCTAAAAATCTTCAATCCACTCACAAATTTCGCTTGATATCCCAGACGTTCATTCTCTTGATAGTAAACGTAGCTGTGGAACTGAGTCAAATGCTTTACGGGTATCGAATACTGCATCTGCTTGACTGCCTTTTGGTATGTCACGTGAGAAAAGTGTGAGTTGGGTTTCGCATGATCGATGCTTTCACAATCAATGCTGGTTAGCATGGAGGTCGTTCTGTTCGGTACATCTCATTAAAATTTGAGCTCAGAACATGTTCTAAGATACCGTAGTAAATATATGTCAAGGCTATTGGATGCCAGTTTTGTAGATCACTATTGCTGCCTTTTCTTGTAGACCGGTCTGCCTTCCCCTTTCTTCCAACTACTGGGAATTTTTTTTCCGAAGAATCTACCCCAGATACGGTTACTAGACGTGCTAATTCAGTCCCAGAAGTCGGTGTAGACTCTCAGAGAGATTCTATCGGACATTGACGATTTTTTTAATTCTAGCAATTACAGTTGTTCCGCGATATCAGTCAAGCTAATTTGTATGAGTCGCTTTTTAAGTTTGAGATAAAAGCATACACTATCAGTGGTTATAGTCCGTTATCACTTCACTGTGATATGCGCATTAATGTGGTGGTAAACAAATGTTTGTCGTCAAGATTAGTTATTATATCTCGCCACAAATGTACTACGATGATTATCATTATTATTGTTATTGTTCCTTTCCCAAGAAACGTGATTCATTGTAGCGGTACGAGCGTCTGGTGGCAGATTAAGAGTAAAAGGCGACACAAAGACGCAGTAGGTGAAACGTCCCCTTCGCAAAATTATGAATGGCTGTGATGGTAAACTTAATACTTTATTGGATTTTCAAACAGTTTTCTCTTTATTTTTTCTGATCATCACTAAACTGACACACAATATTTTTAGCGCAACGCAGTCTGACTTTCGGTAATCCGTATAAAAGAATGGCCCTGACTAATAATAACCTATAACTTTCATGAATCTCTTACCTCACAAAAATCTTCGTTACTTCAACTACTGCAATACAGAGAACGGCAATACTGCCAGCTAAATAAACGATTCCAACTACTGAAGGCACTAACTACAGATAGGCATGGTTAGCAAATAAGATTTTGGTAGAGAACAAACAATGTATTTACCTTAACAGCGTTCAAAAGTCATTATATATATAATTTTGTCATCCAATTAAACAAATTTCCTTTTTCTGATGGACTCACGTCCAGATCATCCGCTCAAAACTCTGCCATCTCTCTCCCCACATCCACCACTGCTGGCGGCTCACTTCCAACTGAGCAACGCTACGCGCTGTTAACAGCCAACTGCCCAACACTACAATAGCGAATATTAGAACAATGCCAACCAGTCACAGACTGCATACAGCACAGCCAGTGATTTTCATACAGAGCGCTACGTGACTTTACCAACATTAAAAACCTAAAGAGCCTAGTTACATATGGTCAGAGTTTAAGCTTCCCCCATTATCTAGTCGCTCTGATGCCGCTATTTGGGTGCTGGCGCTCTTGCGTGGCATTCAACATAATCATGAAAGTTTCAATCTCAATTACCCGGAAACGCTTGAAAAGCGCATCCAGTTACGCATAAGTGTTGACTACAACGTTCCAAATGAGTAAAATCGATAAACTGCTAGGTGTACGCTTTCAGGGTCTGTTGTAGATATACCATGACAGCTGGGTACGTAGATGCTGGGTAAACAATCGCCAACAGTCAACCTCCATGGAGAAAAGTTTGTTACTGACGCAGCTGAATGTCTATTATAGCGAACTGGACAATGGAGGACTGGAAAGTATTGGAATGATGTACCATACTATGCACTGTAGTAGACCGACGGAAGCTTCTGACTTTGGTGAATGCCTGGAGAACATCTGCCATAATATGTAGTGCCAACACCGAAGTACGGAGGAGATTTTTCTCGTGTTTTTGCTGTACTTAAAAACACGCTAAATGGGGAAGAATATGCAAAAATTTAACGGTCTTGTGTATTTAATATTCTATAGGAACAGTTCGGTAGCGATCGTTGTTTCAGCATGACAATGCACTCTGTGATAAAGCAGCTTCAGTGAGGCAATGGTTTGTGGACAATAACATGGACTCGCCTGCACAACGTCCCAGACTGCACCGAATCGATCATTTTTGCGGTACGATGAGTTAGAATGTCGACTTCTCTCCAGATTCCAGCGTTCAACATGATTTGCTCCTCCAGTTTCGGCCCTTGACGAAGAATGGGCTGCCCACGCCTCCACAGACATTCTGAGACCTCACTGAAGAGAAGCTTCCTGGCAGATTAAAACTGTGTGCCCGACCGAGACTCGAACTCGGGACCTTTGCCTTTCGCGGGCAAGTGCTCTACCATCTGAGCTACCGAAGCACGACTCACGCCCGGTACTCACAGCTTTACTTCTGCCAGTATCTCGTCTCCTACTCCGCTGCAGAGTGAAAATCTCATTCTGGAAATCACTGAAGAGATTTCAAGCTGTAATAAAGGCGAAGGGCGGACACAGCCGATATTAACGTCCTCTAACAGGTGTTGGTTTGTTGATTTCCGGGGAGGGGACCAAACACCGAGGTTGTCGGTCCCATCGGATGAAGGAAGAATGATGAAGGATGTCGGTCGTGTCCTTTCAAAGGAAGCAGTTGGCTGAAGCAATTTAGGAAAATCACGGAGAACCTAAATCAGAATGGCCGGAGGCGGGTTTGAACCGTTGTCCTCCCGAAAGAGAGACCAGTGTGCTAAGAACTGCGTCACCTCGCTCCGTGTAACAGGTGTCCAGATAATTTTGATCAGATAATGTACGTTGGTACTCACACAAAACAATAACTGCCCGAATACATTTCAGCAGATCTTTTCCTTGCCTCCATCACGGCAACAGCGAGTTGTGAGCAATGACCTGTTAGTTGACTGTTTGCTGCCTCCAACACCTTCACAGCTTTTCCATAGAGTTTGAAGCTGGATGATGTCTCGGAAGCTCTTAGTTAAAGAGAATATGAAGCAGATTTTTTCCACAAAATGATCAGTAAAAGTATTTTCTTCCCACCAGCCGCCCTCATTCCATCACTAAGCAATCATTCAGTTTATTAGCATGTCTTACACTTGGAACTCAGAGATCAGAAGCAAAGGAGTGCAAGGGACATTTGCCAGAAAAACGAGAAGTGCATATGGAGCACGGTAAAGCAGGAACAGTTGTTGTGGCAAAAGGGATAAAAGTGAAACTCCAATCTGTACGCCTCCGTGGTGAACGAAAAGAAAACTGACTATAAGATGTCACTAAACAGTTGGCTCCAAGGCGATATAAGTCCACTTTTGTCTAACAAAACTGACAGAAAAGACAGAGCTCCAACGAAAGTCATCATGTCACTTCAGGACAACCACTCTCCAAAGTTTAACCTTCGTAAATGAAAATGTGTTCTGGGCTTCCATCCATTTATCCCGATTATCCATCAAGAATTCTTCCTCAAGCTTCGGTATGAAGAAGGGCAACCAAGACGACTAGGAATGACACACTCGAAGAACTTAGAACAGATGATCAGAAAGACGCCATGGAATCAGGTTATGAATAGACTTTTCTTATTTTGTAACACTTGTGAATGTTTGCGAAGATTCGTTTTGAGTTACCTCGTTGTGATCTTCAGCTCGAAGTCGTCTGCGAATCCCCAACTTGTTAATATTCTTCTTATTTGTAGAATAACTTAATTTTTACTGAAAATCAGAACTTGACAACTACCATATTTAAGGCTTTGGTTACGAATTTAAATACACTGAAGTGCCATAGAAACTGGTACAGGCATGAGCATTCAAATACAGAAGTACATGAACACCTACAATACGGCACTGTGGTCGGCGACGCCTTTATAAGGTAACAAGTGTCTGGCGCAGTTGTTAGATCGTTTACTGCTGCTGCAATGGCAGGTTATCATGAGTTAAGTGGCTTTCAACGATGTGTTACAGTCGGTGCACGATCTATGGGACACAGAATCTCCGAGGTAGCGATGAAGTGGGAATTTTGCCGTGCGACCATTTTACGATTTTACCGTGAATATCGGTAATCCGTTAAAACATAAAATCTCCGACATCGTTTCTGCCTAAAAACGTTCCTGCAAGAACGGGACCAATGACGACTGAAGAGAATCGTTCAACATAACAGAAGTGCAACCCTTCCGCAGCTTGCTGCAGACTAGGTGCTGGGCCGTCAACAAGGGTCAGCGTGCGAACCATTCAACACACATCACACATATGGGTTTTAGGACCGAAGGCCCACCAGTGTACCCATGATGACACCACGAAACAAAGTTTTAAGCTTCGCCTGGGACCGTCAACACCGACGTGATGATGGAAACATGACGCCCGGTCAACGAGTCACGTTTCAAATTGTATCTCGCGCATGGAGTGTGCGGATATGGAAACAACGTCATGAATGCACGGACTCTGTTTGTCAACAGGTGACTGTTGAAGGTGGTGGGGGATTTGTAACGGTGTGGGGCATGTGAAGTTGCAGTGGTATGGGACCCTGATATGTCTAGATACGACTTTGATAAGTGACACGTACGTAAGCATCCTGTCTGATCACCTGCATCCATTCAGGTCCATTGTGCATTCCGACGGATTTGGGCTGCTCCAGTAGGACAATGCGACACCACACACGGCCAGAATTCCTACAGAGTGGCTCCAGGAACACTCTTGTGAGCCTAAACACTTCCGATGGCGACCAAACTCCTCAGACATGAACATTATTTAGCATTTGCTTTGGAACGTGCTGTTGAGAAGAGAACTCCATCCGCTCGGCTCGTAACTTTACGGATTTATGGACAGAGCTGCACGATTCATGGTGAAAATTCCCTTTAGCACTGCTTCAGACATTAGTCGAATCTATGCCACGTCGTGTTGCGGCACTTCTGCGTGCTCACTGGGGCTCTACACGATATTAGGCATGCGTAACAGTTTCTTTGGCTGTTCAGTGTACATATTAGATGATAAGCATCTTGTTACAGGGGACGTTCTAGGTAACGAATAACAAGCGTTTTCTCAATATATATATATATATATATATATATATATATATATATATATATATATATATATATATATATATATATATATATATATACTTCTGGTCATTGGTGTTCCTCTACAGAGGACTCTTTGCCACCTTTACTTTGCCCGTCAAGACTAAATACTTCTACTCACTCGGAACGGCACGGAGACAAGGCACAATAGCTCTTGCAAATAATAAAATACACAAAGCAGGACTTGTCCCCTAATACATTTTCTCACATAATAATGAAAACTTCATATTCTGAACGATTATTCTCGATAACAAAAATTCATATAATCCTACTAATAAAACTTGTTCTGTTTTATTCAATATTAGTACGAGATTTCACCTTAACGCAACTAAATTATTTACTTTCAAATTTTGGCTACAAAATATGTGAAAAATCTCATACCATCAAGTGCAATATCAACAAATTGCTTTATATTCATAGAGGGTTATACTGATTTTTAAACGGAGTGAGGTGGTGCAGTGGTTAGCACACTGGACTCGCATTCGGGAGGACGACGGTTCAATCCCGCGTCCGGCCATCCTGATTTAGGTTTTCCGTGATTTCCGTAAATCGCTCCAGGCAAATGCCGGGATGGTTCCTTTGAAAGGGCACGGCCGACTTCCTTCCCTGTCCTTCCCTAATCCGATGAGACCGATGACCTCGCTGTTTGGTCTCTTCCCCCAAAACAATCCAATCCTGATTTTTAATGTGTATATTATCAGAATCACCTTTTTGTGAAACACGAGAAGAGGGAAGTGATCCAGATCGTGCAAAATATTTTCAATAATGGGATAATACTTTAAACATTGTATTTTCTTAGTCTGTTTCGCTATTATAGCCCACAAAAGGCATGGCATCCATAAACCACTGTATAAATGTGTTGTTATAGCTGTAAATAGCAATTTAGTGATAACTGACTTCATAACAAGCAATAATAAAGTATTGCGGAGTAATAAATATTGGTTCAAATGATTCAAATGGCTCTGAGCACTATGGGACTTAACATCTATGGTCATCAGTCCCCTAGAACTTAGAACTACTTAAGCCTAACTAACCTAAGGACATCACACAACACCCAGTCATCACGAGGCAGAGAAAATCCCTGACCCCGCCGGGAATCGAACTCGGGAACCCGGGCGTGGGAAGCGATAACGCTACCGCGCGACCACGAAATGCGGACTAATAAATATTCTGGAAGGAAAAAAAAATACAGATATATACAGACTTCTACGAATTCTGATATAAAATTAATCATTTTTATTAACCCGTTATTATGACATGGGTATGGAAAACCATAAAAATTATTCTCATGTGCAATATACGAAAAAATTTTGAAGTTACATTTTGCAATCTAAAGACAGTTGTCAAACCTTGTGAACTTCAGTTTGTTTTCTCAAAACTAAGAGACGTACTCCTTTGTTTCTGAATCCTTCATTTAACATTTCAGGGGGAGTGGGATAAAAAAAAACTGTTACAGCTGAATCGTTACAGTGTTCAAGGGCTCCGTCTGTTGCAAATTATTAAACCTGAACGACGCTTAAGAAGGCTAACAGTTGAATCATATGCCACCTAAAATTACACGGGTTATGTTGACTGGGAGGTGAGGCTGAGCAATTGGCCAGCGACTGAGAAGTGCTGCTGTTTGATAGTGATCGAGAGCGCGCTAAATTTTCCGCTTCATTTGACTGGACCGCCACGTTAAACGGTGCGATAATCCTATGATTGATGGACTGGCCGTGAAATCCGTGGCCCAGCTCGCTGACACACGGCAGGCGAGCAAGGGATACTGTGAGGAGAGGGGGAAAAAAAGAAAAGAAAAAACACTAAGCCGTCTGGCGTGCTGATCACCTAACGCAGGAGGTGGGTGGCGCGAGGCTGGATTTGATCTATTGTTTTTCCTTCTGTTGTCACAGTGAAACAATTAGCTTCGTCCTTTCATCTTACAATTGATCACCGACGACCGACGCTGTGCATGGTTAACATGCTGGATTCGCATTCGACTGCACTCCGGTTCATATCTTAATCCAGCCAGCCGGATTAAAGTTTTCCGTTGTTTCCCTACAGCGTTTAAAGCGAATGCCGGGTTCGTTCCCTCGAAAGGTCACGGCCGATTTCCTAACCGTGCTTCCCAAATTCGAGTTTTAGGTCCACCCCTAGACAAAATTTCTAATTGAGTTGATGGAAACGAGAAATGAGCGTTTGGCGTCATTGGCCGGGAGGCCCCTTACGGGGCAGATCCGGCCGCCTTGGTGCAGGTCTTACTACATTCGACGCCACATTGGGCGACCTGCCCGCCGGATGGGGATGAAATGATGACGAAGACAACACAACACCCAGTCCCTGAGCGGAGAAAATCCCCGATCCAGCTGGGAATCG
Source organism: Schistocerca serialis cubense (assembly GCF_023864345.2). Taxonomy (NCBI): domain Eukaryota; kingdom Metazoa; phylum Arthropoda; class Insecta; order Orthoptera; family Acrididae; genus Schistocerca; species Schistocerca serialis. The sequence continues at coordinate 77,614,619 of NC_064649.1, forward strand.
AACCCGGGTCCGTAGGACGGCAATCCCTCACGCTGGCCACTCAGCTATCTGGGCGGACCATGTGATGAACGGCAGTTAGCTCTACATGTGAAAAATTGTGACTTACTGCAGGTGAGCAGGAAGAACAAACATTTAATGTTCGGGTGCAGTATAACTACTGTACTGCTTGACACAGTCGAATCGTTTAAACATCTGGGCGTAACGTTTAAAAACGGTATGAGATGGAACGAGCATATGAGAACTGTGGTAGGAAAGACGTATTGTTGACTACGTTTTATTGGGAGAATTTCATGAAAGAGTGGTTCATCTATAAAGGAGTTGCAAGAAAAATGGCTCTGAGCATATCTGAGGTCATCAGTCCCCTAGAACTTAGAACTACTTAAATCTAACTAACCTAAGGACATCACACACATCCATGCCCGAGACAGGATTCGAACCTGCGACCGTAGCAGACGCACGGTTCCGGACTGCAGAGCCTAGAATCGCTGATGGAGTTGCATATAGGACGCTGGTGCGACATATTCTTGAATACTGCTCAAGTTTTTGGGATCCGTACCAGGATTGAAGGAAGACATCGAGCCGTCCTCACAGCTTCAATTCTGCCAGTACCTCGTCTCCTAGCTTCCAAACTTTACAGTAGCTCTGATTCGCAGGAGAGCTTCTGTAAAGTTTGGAAGGTAGGAGACGAGGTACTGGCAGAAGTGGAGCTGCGAGGACGGTGTGTGTGGTGTGCTTGGGTAGCTCAATTGGTAGAGCACTTGTACGCGAAAGGCAAAGGTCCCGAGTTAGAGTCTCGGTCCGGCACACAGTTTTAATCTGCCTGTAACGGAGATGCTTCGGGATCTCAAATGGGAGTCTCTGGAGGGAAGGCGGCTTCTTTTTGAGAAGCACTACTGAGAAAATTTAGAGGACCGTCGTTTGAAACTGACTGTCGAACGATTCTACTGCCGCCAACATAAATTGCGCGTAATAACGACGAAGATAAGATATGAGAAATTAGGGCTCACACTGAGGCATTCAGACAGTCGTTTTCCAGTCGCTCTATTTGTGAGTGGAAACGACTAGTAGTGGTAAAGGGTAATCTTCGCCACGCACCTTACAGTGGCTCGCTGGTATCGAAGTAGATGTATATGTAGATTTAGACGTACTGTGATGATTCATTTAGTGAGGCTTAAGCCTAGGTAAGGTACACTACTGGCCATTAAAATTGATACACCAAGAAGAAATAACGGGTATTCATTCGACAAATATATTATACTAGAACTGACATGTGATTACATTTTCACGCAATTTGGGTGCATATATACTGAGAAATCAGTACCCAGAACAAACACCTTTGGCCGTAATAACGGCCTTTACACGCCTGGGCTTTGATGGCGTGTACAGGTACAGCTGCCCATGCAGCTTCAACACGATACCACAGTTCATCAAGAGTAGTGACTGGCGTATTGTGACGAGCCAGTTGCTCGGCCACCGTTGACCAGACGTTTTCAGTTGGTGAGAGACATGGAGAATGTGCTGGTCAGGGCAGCAGTCGAACATTTTCTGTATCCAGAAAGGCCCGTACAGGACCTGCAACATGCGGTCGTGCATTATCCTGCTCAAATGTAGGGTTTCGCAGGGATCGAATGAAGGATAGAGCCACGGGTCGTAACACATCTTAAATGTAACGTCCACTGTTCAAAGTGCCGTCAATGCGAACAAGAGGTGACCGAGACGTGTAACCAATGACACCCCATACCATCACGCCGGGTAATACGCCAGTATTGCGATGGCGAATACACGCTACCAATTTGCATTCACCGCGATGTCGCCAAACACGCATGCGACCATCATGATGCTGTAAACAGAGCCTGGATTCATCCGAAAAAATGACGTTTTTCCATTCGTGCACCCAGGTACGTCGTTGAGTACACCATCGCAGGCGCTCCTGTCTGTGATGCAGCGTCAAGGTAACACCAGCGATGGTCTCCGAGCCGATAGCCCATGCTGCTGCAAACGTCGTCGAACTGTTCGTGCAGATGGTTGTTGTCTTGCAAACGTCCCCATCTGTTGAGTCAGGGATCGAGACGTGGCTGCACGATCCGTTACAGACATGCGGATAAGATGGCTGTCATCTCGACTGCCCGTGATACGAGGCCGTTGGGATCCATCACGGCGTTCCGTATTACTCTCCTGAACGCACCGACTCCATATTCTGCTAACAGTCATTGGACTCGACCAACACGAGCAGTAATGTCGCGATGCGATAAATCGCAATCGCAATAGGCTACAATCCGACCTTTATGAAAGTCGGAAACGTGATGGTACGTATTACTCCTCCTTGCACAACTATGTCTCACCATGCAACGCCGTTCAACTGTTGTTTATTTATGAGAAATCGGTTGGACACTTTCATCATGTCAGCACGTTGTAGGTGTCGCCACCGGTGCCAACCTTGTGTGAATGCTCTGAAAAGCTAATCATTTGCGTATCAGAGCATCTTCTTCCTGTCGGTTAAATTGCGCGTCTTTGGCACGTCGTCTTCGTGGTGTAGCAATTTTAATGGCCAGTAGCGTAGTATTCCCTCGAGACCCTTCGCCACTCATCGTATGGTGGCTTGTGGAGTATCTATGAAGATGTAGATGTAGATGTAGACTTGTTGTGACCGCCCATTTAGTGAGGCTTTAGTCTAAGTAAGCACCAGGCCGTCACTCTTTGGTTGTAGGGAAAATGCGGCGAACCCTTCGCAGCGGGAAGGATATCACTCAGCACAGCAGTCTTCACCAAAAGCGCGAGAACATATCGTGCCACGCCCCTCGGAAGCCAGATTCAGAAAATATCGCTCGTGTCCAACACAGTTACAGTCAGATTCACCAACAATTGCGGTCAGCGTAGGACGAGGCATGGACAGGATTGAATTGTTGGCGGTTCCAAGTGACACTTGCGGTACGCGCCTTAAAGTGCTTTCCGCTTGAAGAAAGTGTGTATCCTGCAAATGTCTCCTGCTTGCTTTTATAGAACTCGTCGTTTACCACCACCATCAGCCATCACAGTTCGCAACAAATGGAAAAAAAATTCGTTGAATAATTCGCTACGATCACGTTGTATGCTCGCACAGCCTATGGCATTTGTAGTAGAGTGCTAGAAATACTGCTGAACGCTACATCTACATCTACATCTACACTCCGCAAGCCACCTGACGGTGTGTGGCGCAGGGTACCCTGAGTACCTCTATCGGTTCTCCCTTCTATTCCAGTCTCGTATTGTTCGTGGAAAGAAGGATTGTCGGTATGCTTCTGTGTGAGCTCTAATCTCTCTGATTTTATCCTCATGGTCTCTTCGCGAGATATACGTAGGAGGGAGCAATATACTGCTTGACTCTTCGGTGTCGGAGAATGCGTGAAGTAGGTGATCAGAACGAGCTTAAACTGTACCGTCATTGTACGTGACTCCAACTACATCTCTTTATTCTCATGAAGTAATGAATGCTATCGACAGGGGATCTCAAATTTATTCCGTAATTCTAGATCTATGGAACGTTTTTGACACCAGTCGTCACAAGCGGCAATCAAATTGCGTTCCTGTGGAGTATAGACTCAGTTGTGTGACTGGATTCTTGAGTTCGAGTCAGAAAGATCACAGTTCGTAGGTACTTAAGCCATCGAGTAAAACGGAAGTAATACCTGGCGTTCCCCAATGAAGTGTTACAGGCCCTCTTCTGTTCCTGATCTATACAGGGTGTTACAAAAAGGTACGGCCAAACTTTCAGGAAACATTCCTCACACATATGTTATGTGGACATGTGTCCGGAAACGCTTACTTTCCATGTTAGAGCTCATTTTATTACTTCTCTTCAAATCACATTAATCACGGAATGGAAACAGAAACAGAACGTACCAGCGTGACTTCAAGCACTTTGTTACAGGAAATGTTCAAAATGTCCTCCGTTAGCGAGGATACATGCATCCACCCTCCGTCGCATGGAATCCCTGATGCGCTGATGCAGCCCTGGAGTGTGGCGTATTGTATCACAGCCGTCCACAATACGAGCACCAAGACTCTCTACATTTGGTATCGGGGCTGCGTAGACAAGAGCTTTCAAATGCCCCCATAAATGAAAGTCAAGAGGGTTGAGGTCAGGAGAGCGTGGAGGCCATGGAATTGGTCCGCCTCTACCAATCCATCGCTCACCGAATCTGTTGTTGAGAAGCGTACGAACACTTCGACTGAAATGTGCAGGAGCTCCATCGTGCATGAACCACATGTTGTGTCTTACTTGTAAAGGCACATGTTGTAGCAGCACAGGTAGAGTATCCCGTATCATGATAACGTGCTCCATTGAGCGTAGGTGGACGAAACTAAAATGAGCTCTAACATGGAAATTAAGCGTTTCCGGGCAAATGTCCACATATCATTTTTTCTTTATTTGTGTGTGAGGAATGTTTCCTGAAAGTTTGGCCGTACCTTTTTGTAACACCCTGTATAATCGATTTAGGAGAAAATCTGAGTCTTCCTCGGAGACAGTCTGCAGATGATGCTGCGGCTTACCGTCTTGTAAACTCATCAGGTGATCAAAACTAACTGCAAAATGTTTTAGAGAAGATATCTGTATTGAATATGAAGGAGAAAAAGTGTGATGTCATCAACATGAGTACTAAATGAAGCTCGTTAAATTTCCATTACACGATATTTCACAAACGTGTAAAGACTCAGTTCACTAAATACCTAGGGATTACAGTTTGGAACATTTTGATTTAGAACGATCACATACATAATGTTGTCGGCAAATCCCCTAAAGAGACTGCCCTCGCTATGCTTATCCGTCCTCTGCTAGGGTACTGCTGTGCGGTATGCGATTCTTTCCAGATAGGATTGACGGAGGAATCCGAAAAAGAGGTTAAGTTCGTTTTCTACTATCGCGAAATTGGGGACGAAGTGCCATGGATATGATAAGCGTGATGGGGATGGCGATCGTCAAAACAAAAGAGTTTTCACTTGCTTTATTGCGTTAATGGTTCAACATATCTGGACAAATTATAGTTAAAACATCGCTCATTCTTTAAGAGTAATTCATTACACGATAGTAAGAAAGGTGTACAAAGAAATGTTCACAGAAGACAGCAAGCTAATCCCGTGTAAAATCCCCTGCCGTCTCCATAATAGCCTCAATTTGGAGTACGGGACGTGTGTCAAACACAAGGGATAGGATGATGGGATGTATGTTAAGGCTAGAGATGTAAAACAGGCATAGGATACCATTAAGTAAACGTTTTATGGTAGTTTTCCTAGTGGCTTTTGTCAGTTATGCTCATACCTGCGCTACCTGTGCATTTGGTGTGTTGCATACCTATCGGGCGTTATCTCATAACGCTTGTTCTCTTTACATATGCATCAAGAGTCTTATTAGGTTCCTCTAAAATCAGGAAGTGGTGAATCGTCTAGAAACTGAGTGAGGATATATAAAGCGCCAGGTAACATACGGAACGTTTCTGTTCTACACGGTTATCCTCCCGCCTGTTATTTAAGAATAAACGGTATTTACAGCAAAACTGGAATTGTCAGTGTTTAATTCAGGGTTAATTCGGAAATTTTGTTGACCTGAAAGCGAAACGGAGGAATGTTGTACAAAAAATAAAGCAAGCATCGCAGAATTATCATATAGCGCTAGTAAACGCAATTTTCTCAACAGAAAAGATAAAATTTAAAACAATTCGTAAAAATAAGTCAAACATCGCCCCAATACTTCATGGAAGTTGTAGAAAACATGCTTCTCTTATTCATAAACAACTTCCGCATTTATCGATAACAGGAAATCCTTTGCTTTGATCACAATGAATGCAAAATAACAACAATAATTATATATATTTTTTATGTTTGTGTATGTAAACTATAAGTGTATCATAAGTAATTGCTTTTACATGTACATTTATACTTCGCAAGCCACCCAACGGTGTGTGGCGGAGGGCACTTTACGTGCCACTGTCATTACCTCCCTTTGCTGTTCCAGTCGTGTATGCTTGGCGGGAAGAACGACTGCCGGAAAGCCTCCGTGCGCGCTCGAATCTCTACAATTTTACATTCATGATCTCCTCGGCAGGTATAAGAAGGGGAAACATTGTATTCGATACCTCATCCAGAAACGCACCCTCTCGAAACCTGGACAGCAATCTACACCGCGATGCAGAGCGCCTCTCTTGCAGAGTCTGCCACTTGAGTTTGCTAAACATTTCCGTAACGCTATCACACTTACCAAATAACCCTGTGACAAAACGCGCCGCTCTTTTTTCGATCTTCTCTATCTCCTCTGTCAACCCGACCTGGTATGGATCCCACACTTATGAGCAATAATCAAGTATAGGTTGAACGAGTGTTTTGTAAGCCACCTCCTTTGTTGATGGACTACATTTTCTAAGGACTCTCCCAATGAATCTTAACCTGGCACCCGCCTTACCAACAATTAATTTTATATGATCATTATACTTCAAATCGTTCCGCACGCATACTCCTAGATTTTTCACAGATGAAACTGCTACCAATGTTTGTTCCGCTATCATATAATCATCAATAATGGATCCTTCTTTCTATGTATTCGCAATGCATTAGATTTGTCTACGTTAATGGTCAGTTTCACCTCCCTGCACCAAGTGCCTATCCGCTGCAGATCTTCCTGCATTTCAATGCAATTTTCTAATGCTGCTTTTGCTGCATAAAACACGCAAGTTACGTGATGAACTAATTTGTATTACAAAATGAAATTAATATTTTGCCAGGACATGAAGAACACAGTGGACTAACACTGAAGCCGGCCGGAGTGGCCGTGCGGTTCTAGGCGCTCCAGTCTGGAACCGCGTGACCGCTACGGTCGCAGGTTCGAATCCTGCCTCGGGCATGGATGTGTGTGATGTCCGTAGGTTAGTTAGGTTTAAGTAGTTCTAAGTTCTAGGGGACTGATGACCACAGCAGTTAAGTCCCATAGTGCTCAGAGCCATTTGAACCATTTGAACTAACACTGAATGATTTGCGGTTCTAATTGACTGTGCAAACAAATAAAAAAACAAAGAGAAGTCGCCGGCTCCCATTTTCTCTCTTACACATTCATTTACGTTTCCCTACCAATTCTACCAATACTTCCGGTAGTTTTACTATCTAACACGTCAGTTATGTGGTGTATCAAAACTACGGAACCGTAGTTTTTGTAGAGAGCAGCCCTAGTTAAGACATCAGGAAATAGCTTCCACGGCACTGGAGGGATCTGTAGACAGCAAAAACTGTAGGGGAAGACAGAGACTGGAATATAAACAAAACAAAAAACTGAAGATGTTGAGTGTATGTGGCACTCTGAGATGAAGATAATTTGGCACAGGTACAGAAGTCTTGACAGGCTGCACGACGCCAGTGAGGAGTTGGATATCTCAAAAAAGAAAAAAGAAAAAAACTTGTAATGCGATGAATTATTCGGGCTTCTTCTCTGACTTGTCTGGGTCCTTACTGAAAGCCATTTCTGCAGTTTATGGATGGCCTGTTCGAGAGAACTAATTTTATTCAAAGATTAATCAGGGCTGGACCAGTTTTGTATGTTACCTGCACCCACTGAGCAGTACGAGAACTAAAAGAAAGTAATTGTATGACAAAAATAAGAGTGGCTGGATAACAGGTTCAAAACTGAACCTGCCGATACAGCTCATGTAATTATAAAAATGGCACACGCAAAATACGAATCTAAATCCAATACGCGGCCAGTATATGCCATAACAAGAATTATAGTTATTCTCATGCCATCACATACCTCAAATGTGATTGTTCACAACCAGTCACTTTTCAACTTAGCCTAGATTACGAGTTGTGCAACACATAATTCTGTCATCACAACCTACATTTGGCAAAACGATATAGCTGCAGAATAAGCGACAAACACATCGCCCACAGTCACTAATTGTGATTTTTATATCAGTACGAGTACACGACGCTTTTCGAGTCCTGGGAATTCATCTTCAGAAACCTTACTAATCATTTTTTGAAACCATTTTGTGCTGGTCATGTTAAGAGTACTTAGGTAAGTAATAGGCGATATAATATGTTGTCAGAAAACTACAATTTTTACAAAACTAACACAAAACTCAGATTCACTTACTGTTGTCAGCAGTGGTTACAGCATGTGTAAACATGAAACTTTCTCGCAGATTAAAACTGTGTGCCGGATCGAGACTCGAACTTTTGCCTTTCGCGAGCAAGTGCTCTACCACTTGCCCGTGAAAGGTAAAGGTCCCGAGCTCGAGGTCCGGCACACGGTTTTAATCTGACTGAAAGTTTCATATCAGCGCACACTCCGCTACAGGATGAAAATCTCATTCTGGATGTGCAAAAATATTTACATTCCTACAAATACTTTGTTTTACAGCAAAATTGGACAAAATTTAAAGAAATGAAAATGTTCTCTGAGATTAAAATGTTTATACGCATTAAAATATGTTTACACGTGCTCTACCTAAAAACTATTTAACTATTCTTGGTAAAAGCAAGAAATTCTCTTTTTTGTCTTAGTTTTGTAAAAATCTGTACGTGGCTACATTCCATACAAATACTTTCACAAAAGACTTCGTAACACTTAAATCTACATTCGACGTTAACAAATTTCTCTTCTTCAGAAACGCCTTTGTTGCATTTCCAGTCTGCGTTTTATATCCACTCTACTTCGGGCATGATCAACTAGTTTTGTTCGCAAGTAAAAAAAATCATATTCTACTTTAAGTGTCTCGCTCCCTAATCTAATTCCCTCAACATAAACTGATTTAATTTATCCTTATCTTGCTTTTGCTGATGTCCATGTTATGACCTACATTCAAGGCACTGTCCATTCCGTTCAACTGGTCTTCCAATTCCTTTGCTATATCTGACAGAATTACAGTGTAGTCGGGAAATCTCAAAGTTTTCAATTCTTCTCCATCAACTTTAATTCCAACTCCAATTTTTCCTTGGTTTCCTTTACTGCCTGCTCAGTGTACAGACCGAGTAACACAACATCCAGCCATCCCGCTACATCTTTGCTTTCATGCTTCTCGACTCCTATAACTACAGTCTGGTTTCGGTAAAAGTTGGAAATAGTCTTCTGCTCCCAGTATTTTACCCCTGATAAGTTCAGAATTACAAAGACAGCACTCCAGTTAACATTGTCAAAAGCTTTCTCTAAATCTACAAATGCAATAAACGTCGGTTTGACTTTCCTTTATCTATTATTTACTATACGTGGTAGAACCAGCATTGTCTCGAGTGTTCCCACGTTTCTCCGGAATCCAAACTGATCTTCTCAGATGTTGGCTTCTACCAGTTTTTCCATTCTCCTGCAAGAATTCCTGTTAGTATTTTGCAACCATGATTTATTAAATTGACAGTTCGGTAATATTCACACATGTCAACATCTTCTTTCTTTGGCACTGGAATGATGACATTCTTCTTGAAGCCCGAAGGTATTTCGCCTGTCTCATACACCTCACATATCAGATGGAAGAGTTTTGCCACGGTTGGCTCTCCCAACGCTATCAATTGTTCTGACGGAATGTCATCTACTCCAGGGTCCTTTTTTCGACTTAGGTAATTTCAGTCTCGTATCGTATTCTATCTCCCGTCTCATCTTCATCTACGATGTCTTCCATTTCTAAACTATTGCCTACAAGTTCATGTCCATTATATAGATCATCTATATACTCCTTCCACCTTTCGGGTTTCCCTTCTTTAATTAAGATATTTTCCATCTGAGCTCTTGGTGATGATATAACTGTCAAATGTCTCTCTAATTTTCCTTTCGTCGGTATGTATCTTACTCCTAGTGATACGTGCTTCTGAATCCTTATATTTGTCCTCTTAACTATTTTTTTGCACTTCATGTCAATCTTCTTTTTTAAACGTTTGTATTCCCTTTCGACTGCTTCTCTCGTTGCATTTTTTATATTTTCTCCTTTCATTAGTTAAATTCAGTAACTCTTCTGTTATCCAAGGATTTCTATTAGGCTTTGTCTCCTTACCTATCTGATGCTCTGCTGCCTTCACTATTTCATACCTCAAAGCTATTCATTCGCCTTCTACTGAGGATGGAGATACACTCCCCGCGAAACCCTGACAACATTGGACAAAATTATGGTCAAATAAACGGTGTTCTGTTCTGTCTCATTCTGCACACGCATCACAAGTCACATCATACAGTGTGGTGTGATAAATGACACGTATTATTGGTAGGTTCGTTCTTGTGAAACACAACTAGCTCTTTACTCACATGAAATGTTGAGCGCTACTGACAATGATTTCAAATTGATTCCGTAGTTCTAGGTTTCTAGAACGTTTTTACTGTACCACACAAGTGGCTTATAGTGAAATTGCGTGCTTATGGAATATCGTCTCTGTTATGTCACTGGATTCGTGATTTCCTCTCAGAGATGTCACAGTTCGTAGTAATTGACGGAAAGTCATCGAGTAAAGCAGAAGTGGTTTCTTACATTTCAGAGTGTAGTTTATAGACCTTATACTGTTCCTTATGTACATAAATCATTTAGGAGACAATCTGATCAGCCGTCTTAGACTGTTTGCAGATGACGCCGTCGTTTATCGACTAGTAAAGTCATCAGAAGATCAAAACCAATCACAAAACGATTTAGGAAAGACATCTGTTTGGTTCTAAAGCTGGAAATTGACCCTAAATAATGAAAAGTGTGAGGTCTTCCACATGAGTGACAAAAGGAATCCTTTAAACTTCGGTTACATGGTAAAACAATGAAAGCTAAAGGCAATAAATTCAACTAAATACTTCGGAATTACAATAACGAACAACTTAAATTGGAAGGAACACATAGAAAATGTTGTGGGGAAGGCTAACTAAAGACTGCGTTTTATTAGCAGGACGCTTAGAAAATGTAACAGACCTACTAAGGAGACTGCCTACACTACGCTTGTCCGTCCTCTTTTAGAATACTGCTGCGCGGTGTGGGATCCTTATCAGATGGGATTGACGGTGTACATCGAGAAAGTACAAAAAATGGCTCCGAGCACTATGGGACTTATCATCTGAGGTCATCTGTCCCCTAGACTTAGAACTACTTAAACCTAACTAACCTAAGCACGTCATACACATCCGATGCCCGAGGCAGGTTTCGAAACTGCGACCGTAGCAGCAGCGCCGCTCCGGACTGAAGCGCCTAGAACTGCTCGGTCACAACAGAACGTTCAAAGCGAAACAGAGGAGAGAGTATCGCTGAAATGAGACAGGATTTCGGGTGCATCGCATTAAAACATAGCCTTCTTTCGTTGCGACAGAATCTCCTCACAAAATTTCAATCACCGCCTTTTTCCCCCGAATGCGAAAATACACTGCTGGTCATTAAAATTGCTACACCACGAAGATGACGTGCTACAGACGCGAAATTTAACCGACAGGAAGAAGATGCTGTAATATGCAAATGATAAGTTTTTGAGAGCATTCACACAAGATTGGCGCCGGTGGCGTCACCTACAACTTGCTGACATGAGGAAAGTTTCCAACCGATTTCTCATACACAAACAGCAGTTGATCTGCGTTGCCTGGTGAAACGTTGTTGTGATGCCTCGTGTAAGGAGGAGAAATGCGTACCATCACGTCTCCGACTTCGATAAAGGTCGGATTGTCGCGTATCGTGATTGCGGTTTATCGTATCAAGACATTGCTGGTCGCGTTTATCGAGATGCAATGACTGTTAGCAGAATATGGAATCGGTGGGTTCAGGAGGGTAATACGGAACGCCGTGCTGGATCCCAACGGCCTCGTATCACTATCAGTCGACAGGCATCTTATCCGCTTGGCTGTAACGGATCGTGCAGATGGGGACGTTTGCAAGACAACAACCATCTGCACTAACGATGTTTGCAGCAGCGTGTACTATCAGCTCGGAGACCGTGGCTGCGGTTACCCTTGGCGCTGCATCACAGACAGGAGCGGCTGCGATGGTGACGACGAACATGGGTGCACGAATGGCAAAACGTCATTTTTTCGGATGAATCCAGGTTCTGTTTACAGCATCATGATGGTCGCATCCGTGTTTGGCGACATCGCGGTGAACGCACATTGGAAGCGTGTATTCCCCATCGCCATACTGGCTTATCACCAGGCGTAATGGTATGGGGTGGCATTGGTTAGACGTCTCGGTCACCTCTTTTTCGCATTGACCTCATTTTAAACAGTAGACGTTACATTTCAGATGTACTACGACCCGTGGCTCTACCCTTCATTCGATCCCTGCGATCCGTGCGAAACACTACATTTCAGCAGGATAATGCACGACCGCATCTTGCAGGTCCTGTACGGGCCTTTCTGGATACAGAAAATGTTCGACTGCTGCCCTGGCCAGCAGATTCTCCAGATCTCTCACCAATTGAAAACGTCTGGTCAGTGGTGGCCGAGCAATTGGCTCGTCGCCGGCCGTAGTGGCCGTGAGGTTCTAGGCGCTACAGTCTGGAACCGAGCGACCACTACGGTCGCAGGTTCGAATCCTGCCTCGGGCATGGATGTGTGTGATGTCCTTAGGTTAGTTAGGTTTAAGTAGATCTAGGTTCTAGGTGACTGATGACCTCAGAAGTTAAGTCGCATAGTGCTCAGAGCCATTTGAACCAATTGGCTCGTCAGAATACGCCAGTCACTACTCTTGATGAACTGTGGTATCGTGTTGAAGCTGCATGGGCAGCTGTACCTGTACAAGCCATCCAAGCTCTATTTGACTCAATGCCCAGGCGTATCAGGGCCGTTATTACGGCCAGAGGTGGTTGTTCTGGGTACTGATTTCTCAGGCTCTATGCTCCCGAATTCAAATGGCTCTGAGCACTATGGGACTTAACATCGGAGGTCATCAGTCCGCTAGAACTGAGAACTACTTAAACCTAACTAACCTAAGGACATCACGCACATCCATGCCCGAGGCAGCACTCGTACCTGCGACCGTAGCGGTCGCGCGGTTCCAGACTGTAGCGCCCAGAACCGCTCGGCCACCCCGGCCGGCGCTCCCAAATTGCGTGAAAATGTAATCACATGCCAGTTCTAGTAATATTTGTCCAATGAATACCCGTTTATCATCTGTCTTTCTTCTTGGTGTAGCAATTTTAATGGCCAGTAGTGTACTTTGTTGACGCCGATCTACATAGGGTGAAATGATCTTCAGAATAAAATAAGGGAAATCAGAGCTCGCACGGCGTGGTATAGCTGTTCGTTTCTCCCGCGCGCTGTGCGAGATTGGAACAATAGAGAATTACTGAGAAGGTGCCTCGATTGCCAGGCACTTAAATGTGCTGTAAATGTAGATGTAGATGTAGATGTAGATGTAGATGAACTGGCCAGTAATGAGGGCCCCTTGGGCAGCTTCCTGTGTGCAGAGAGTGTAAGGAGACGGGGAGGAAGTCCCGACAGTAGCTGTCGGCCGTATCTAATCGAGCGCGCAGCGTTATCTGCCGTGTCTGTTGTCCCCACGACACGGCGCGGCGCGCTCTCGCACCGGCCACGGCGAACCTAGCCTCAGCACCCGCTCGCCTCTTCAGTACGCAATGTCGCCCCGCACTCTTCCTTGCTAACGCCTGCCGCCAGCTAATTCCCCTCCCGCTGTTACAGGTGACCCGACTGGCTGCACCTCGAAGTCCGTTCACCGTCTGTTGCAAGAGAGACGCCTGTTCGCGAGATCTCTACAGGGGACCTGTCCCCCCTCACACTCAACCGCCAGAAGACTGGAAGGACATACAGACTCGTAACCGCGTGAGACCACATCCGCTAAAAAGTGACACGCATCCCAGTTCACGGTGAGCGTGAAGTGTTGAGTGTGACAAATATATATTCCATGGTGTACAAGTGTCATACAGTGACCGTAGTTTGAACACGATGTAACTGAATCGCCGCATTTCATAGTTCTACACAGACTGTTTATGAAGTGTCATTTGTGTCAAGTATTAGAGATTTCGCTTATTACTGTAAGCATTGACTAGTCATTCTCGCCCAGCAAGTGCGTTTTGTAAATGCTGGTTGCCTTTCAGATGGCGAAAGTGTGTGCTACGGTAAACTGACAGTGCCTCTGTTTCGTTATAGTCACTGTGGTTTCTGCCAGTTTCAACGGGTTATGTGATAAAATTGTTCAGTTGTAGTACATCACCTGGCCACAGTTGAGGATTGCAAAACTGGGAGAGGTTATCGTGACTGTCGGTCAGTGAATAAGTGGTTGCCAGGGACGTGTGAATCGGACGCCCAGTGAAGTGCCCGACGAGAGCAAGGATGATGATGATGAATATGGGGATGTACGGCGTGTGCAACGAGGGGTTCCATCACCACCACCACCAAGCCACGGCAGCAGCGGCAGGGGCTGGAACGGCACCCACCGCCGCCGCCACTCTCTACGGCAGCGAAGTGGCGTCCGGACATCACCACCACCACCACCATCACCACCACGCCGCGCATCACCAGTACCACACCACAGACGTGGCAGTGGCCGCGTACCCCTCCGACCACCAGGGAGGGTTCTACACGCACGTCCACACCGGCCCGGAACCCGCTCCCGAGGACATCATCACCTCCGACAACGGACTCAGCTACACCAACCTGGACTACGCTTCGGGTGCACTACCGGCGTCGGCACCTCCGTTCCAGTACCCTGTGCACGCCGATCACCAGCCGCCCGACCCGGCGGTATCCGTCACGGGGACGGTGGTGCACCAGCAACAACCCGAAACCCACCAGTCGCCGGCGCCCGTGGCCTTCACCGCGCCCAGTGCTGCCACCTGGCCGGCCACCTCCGACGACTACCACCAGCACCACGGCCACCTGCACCACGCGCACCAGCACCAGGCGGCAGCACCACTGGCCGAGTACCAGCCGCGAATTTACAAAGAGGAGACCCCGGCGCCGGCACAGCACCAACAGGCGTGCCTGCACCACCACCACTACCAGCCGTACCACCAGCAACAGCAGCACCAGCACCCCATGGTGCACCACGCGCACCACGCCATGCAGCAGCATCACCACCAGCAGCACCAGCAGCAGCACCAACAGCAACAGCAGCAGCAGCAGCCACCGCAGCAGTCTGTGGTGCCCACTTACAAGTGGATGCAAGTCAAGCGGAACGTGCCCAAGCCAGCTGGTGAGTACACATTTGTCTTTACTCCAAAACATTGTATTTCAACAATAATGTTCCTTGATAAGACACCATTTTTCATTAGCATAATGTGGTACATATTCTTGATTTAAGGGGGGGTAGGATGTCAAACGGGCCGACTTGGAGCAGGAGAGGCACCACAGGACATTTTAATTTCCATTGTCTATACTTTTACGAGGGTCAGTCAAAAAGTAATGCCTCCTATTTTTTTTTTCTACGTTTAATTGTCAGGAAATTTAAATGCAATTACATAGGTTGAAAACCACAACATTGAGGATCATTTTGTCATTTTTCAATGTAATCTCCGCCCATCTCTACAGTTTTGGTCCATCTTTGAACAAGGGCATGTATCCCAGCACGGTAAAAATCACAGCTCTGCTTCCTAAGCCATTGACGCACGGATGTTTTGACGGCCTCCTCATCTTCAAAATGAATCCCACGATGAGCTTCTTTTAGTGGCCCGAACAGATGGAAGTCTGATGGTGCCAGGTCAGGGCTGTATGGGGGATGAGGCAAAACTTCCCATCCAATTTTGACAATCTCGTCAGAGGTGTGACGACTGGTGTGTGGTCTTGCATTGTCATGCAAAAGAAGAACATCTGCCATTGATTTTGTTGGGCGAACTCGCTGAAGACGTGCTTTAAGTTTGTTGAGGGTTGTGACGTATTGAACAGAATTTATTGTGCATCCCTGCTCCAAAAAATCAACCAGAATCACACCCTCTGTATCCCAGAAAACTGTTGCCATAACTTTCCCTGCCGATCGCACAGTTTTGAATTTTTTCTTCCTCGGCGAGCTTGTGTGACGCCACTCCATTGACTGCCTCTTTGATTCGGGTTCAAAAAAATGCACCCATGTTTCGTCCCCGGTCACAATTTTTTTCAGAAACTCATCTCCCTCCAAACGGAAGCGCTGCAAGTGTTGGGAGGCTATTGTTTTCCTTGCCTCTTTATTCTGATCGGTTAACATTCTTGGAACCCACTGTGCACAAACTTTTGAGTACCCCAATTGTTTAATAATCGTGATCACACTGCCTTTACTAAGAGAAATAATGCGACACACTTCATCTGCAGTCACCCGACGGTCACCACGAATGATGTCATCAACTTGCTGAATGTTGTGTGGAGTCACTGCACTCACCGGCCTGCCGCTCCGCTTTTCGTCAGTCAACGGTGTTTGCCCTTCAGCTTCCTTACAACGACGAACCCATCGTCTAACAGTGCTGACATCCACTGTCACAACACCATACACCTTCTTCAGTCTTTCATGAATGCGTATGGGCGTTTCACCTTCTGCATTCAAGAATTCAATCACACAACGCTGTCTCAAACGAACATCGATGTCGGCCATCTTACAAACTTCTGCTGTGCTGCCACCTGTTGACACAGAAAGTTACTACTGCAGTGGATTGCAGAAGAAGGTTTGAGGAATGGCGCCAAATTCAAATTTTTCACTTAACTTAATTTCTTTAAGTAGAAAAAAAATGGGAGGCATTACTTTTTGACCGACCCTCGTACAAATAAATTCATAAAACTTTCTCAGCATTACCAGGAAGGATTCACAATTCACACTCATAGCAGTGGAAGTTCGAAAACATTACGAAATGATTTTTGTTACATGTGAAATTTCATCATTTTTTTTTGTTATGTTTTCGAACCTCCACTGCAATGACTCTGAATCCTGAATCATTCCTGGTGATGCTGACAAAGTTTTATGATCTTATTTGTAAAAGTATAGACAGTGGAAATTAAAATGTCCTGTGGTCCCTCTCCTACCCCCCTTAAAGGGTGACATCGTGGAAACAACAAAATCTGTTGTTATATATATTTATTCACACACAACCTGTTTTAGTGACGCAACTACCTGGAAGACGTCTACACTTGCACGAAAATATATAAGAAACATTACATGCGAAAATAGTTGTTGTGGACCATTGTATTTAACAGATAATCATGGATTGCACAACGTGAAGTAGAAGGAAGGTTCCTCATTGTCAAATTCAAAATTGCTTTTAATTTAATTTTTGAGAAAATTTCTCCTGCAGAAACATCGGTCTGGCTAAACGTACTTTGAAAATGGACACAATCAATCTATAGCGCAAAACCTTTTATTTCAAGGGTAACTGGTTTCGGTCAATTTTTGACCGTCCTCGGACCCTGATACCATATTAGTAGGTGGTGGCGGTGAATGGTGTGGGTGTTGTAAATCCACAAACTGCAGTTGGCGTTGCAGGAGTTCCAATACCCGCTCCATTCATCACCACCGTCTACTCTTATAGTATTAGTGTCTGAGGACGGTCAAAAACTGACCGAAAACTGTTACCATCGAAATAAATGTTTTGTCGGTCGAGACTGTTTGTGTCCATTTTTAAAGTATTTTTTATTTGCTGCATCTAGATAAAATAGTTAGCACCGAGTATGCGTGAAGTGATTAAAAATGTTTGACTATTAGGCCTATACGTGTAAACGACAGATGGGAGCAGCATGTAGAGGATAATGAAACACGCAAGTAATCCTAATTCACATGTACCAAGCGGTTATAATGAAAGTACATGTACTCATGGAGGTACAGTGTGGGCTGTAATTATCGTGTTGCAGTGAGACTTAGTGCATACGGCGATGACGATGATTGATTAATGGGGCACTCAACTGCTCGGTCATCAGCGCCTGTACCAATTTTTACACAGTCTAATTTTTCACGTAATCCAATCGAGCCACTGTCACGAAAGATGATGGTGGTGATGAAATGATGAGGGCAACACAAACACCTAGCAGAGAAAATCCTCAACCTGGCCAGGAACCGAACCTGGGACCCCGTGATCCAGAGGCAGCAACGCTAAGCCACTAGACCACGAGCTGCGGATCTCAGTGGACACGTTAGTGCGTTAATTAGAACAGATCTACGCTGCAAAAAAATTAGTTTCAATTCTGGCCACCAGGTCCAAATGTGGCGCTCTATAGCATCTCGTTGATATTTTGGTGCTCGTACTGAACAGACCGTGTAAGCGGTGGTTAATAATATAATCAATATTATGCCTTTCTCACCTGTTCGATCTTTTCTGGTTACGCCCCATTCCTAATACATTACACATGGATACATTTCTATAGGTCTTTCTTGTATTCACAGCGCCAGATTTGCACCTGGCGGTCAAAAAAAGAAACTAACTTTTGCCAGCGTAAATCGGATCCGCATTAACCCATTAGCATATCTACCAAATTACATTGTCGTACGATAATTACAGCCCACAGTGAACCTCTGAATAGTCACACTTTAATTTTACCACCCGGAACCTGGAACACCGTCAATAGTGTTGTAACAATGACATGATTGCAATCGGGCATTAATCTTATCGAGGAAACCATTGATTCTCGGACAGTCGCTTGCAGTGTTCCGCCAATGACGTATCTTAAACTAACGACTGATTGAACTGACATTTCTTTTCCTTGCAAGTTAGCATATCCAAATCCATGTAGATGATCATTAGTAACTGCCTTAGAGATGCATAATATACAACGTTATGTGCCTTTGCGGATGACGATAAAGAGTACTGGTAAAACAGAGGAAGTCACATGGGCCGTCAAACCTTAAAATATACTTGCTAAAGCTTAGACTGGACTAGTGTAAACGCCGGGCGACGAATAGCCCGTCGAAGTCACTGCAAACCGAAAAAACGTTAGTAGAGAAAAGGAAACTTCTTGCTAACGTAAGGGCAAAAAAACCATACGTCGCAATAAAATCCATAATATTTATTAGATGAAGAAGTTTCGTGTTTAGAAATTGTAAACTCGTAGTTCTGTCTTTCTTTCTTTCTTTCTTTCTTTCTTCCTTTCTTCCATTCTCCCTCACATCAGGTAGATAACTATTCAGTCTAACGAAAATCACCCTTAAAATATCCAGGATTAATTTTCACTTTGCAGCGAAGTGTGTCCTAATTTGGAATTTCCTGTATTCCAGACCGGGAATGGCACCTTTGAATTTCAAGTCAATTTTCTACCGACTGACTTATCCAGGATCGTCTGATAAATTCACTTGAGTCAGTACCTCTCTCAAACCTTCCTATCTTTATAAAAGTTCTCTCGAATACATTGCGGCAGTACCATCTGGTCGCAAAAGACAAAGTTTCCGGGCTCGAATCCTGCTGTGGTACATAATTTTAATCTATCAGGAAATTTAAGTCTTTCAGATTTTTTACTTTTATTGATTTACATTTTTTGAATCCTTGAATATCTTGTCATTTTGCGCATTTTTTTTTTCTGTCCGTTACAAACCGTATGACTTTACTCTCAGCTGAAATTTTGCTCTCGACATTGTCTACATTTTCATTTGCTATTGTTTACTACGGCCTTGCTGCTGAATCTCTGTCATCGCTTCTGAATCTGTACCGTAGTCACACGCGGTCTTTAACGGCTATTCTTCTTACCTGTGGACTTCTATTAGTGTTTACTATATACTTTATGCTGTGTATAAAGGTGAGACACATGGTAACAGACTTCATGATACGCAAAAACACTAAGCGTGTAACTTTCATTCAACACGTAAATTCGTGGGTGAAGATAAACTGATTATATCTATATTTAGAATCCCACTCTTTTCACGCCAACGACTGGCCCTCATTGAACTGTAATTGCTGTTTATGTAGCAACAGTGAGAAAGGTATCAGCTGTCGTAAATTGTTATGTAGGGCAGTTCAGTTCACACTTCCTATCTGTGAAACAACAAAAAAATTACTTCACAGTCTTCTAATATTCCACGTATGCTCACTGTAAGAAATATTCGTTTCAGCAACAAAGCTGACGTTTACTCGTAAGAATGAATACTCTTCACTAGCTGTTGTATTAGTTTCTTTTCGCAGTGGAAAATAGAAAATAATTCTTTTTTTTTTTCATTTCGATGTTAGTACTTTTTGTACTCAGAAAAGTGAAGGAAAGAAAATGCAACCATGATACTTAGGATATGGAAAAAATGTATCACAGATCGGCGTCAACATTAAGACCGTGGGAAAATTATTCGCTTGACTGTTACATGGGAAAACCATGACTACATATGCCTCGCGAAGACGATATTCTGTAAAACTGTATTTTTCTCATTCGGACGTAGCATGCGTGAAAATGAACTACAAATATGAAAAAAGTATTTTGTAATACTTTCTCCATATTCCATTAGTTTTGCAGAGAAAAAAGCGTTTGGCTTGCCAATTAGAATTTTTAAGACGTACAGGCAATACTTGACATTCACAGTGATGCCGTATTCCACACTGCTATGTTCAATGAAAAGGTAATAATGTCACATTTGAATATTTCCGCTAATTCATAAGGAACATCTAAAAGCAAAAAACAAGAAATATTAAACTTGTTATTTTGAATATATATTAATAACGACCAGTAGAAACCTACCGTAAAATGTTGTTCGGACGTAGGAAATTAAAGTCCGATTTGTTCCAAAGGGAATGGCGAAACAGCCACGTAAATCTCTTCACTGTGGCAAAAGTATGAAGACTAGAGAAAAACTACGTTTTCTTCTATAACTCCATGGTTTACGCAATAAGTTGCAATAGGTTCCGTCAAATTGTGATGTCTCAGATTTTCTTTTCGATATGCGACTTAAGTGAAAAGTGACAACGTGCAAGGTAATAGTGTCAGAATAGTGTAAATATTTATTACCTTTTCTAGAGATGATACTCATATTTCGTTTCTTGCTGATCATAAAATTCTGACATGATTCTGAATTTCTGACGTAGCACAAATCATTTGAATCTTACGTTTCCTTTTCATGTGAAGACTGAGGAACCGGAGAACTCTATAGCTCATAAATTCAGTGTTACTGTATATGTGTTATTGCATTCTGACCCAAGAATTCCCAGTAATTGTAACAAATAAGTACAGCACTAATACCTAATAAGCAATCAATTAATTGCGCGGCATCAGTCTTGATTAACTGCAAATCTGTTGCAATTATCTCACCTACAAACAATAACTGAGAAAAGAGCCAGCACACCCTACCAAAAATCTGGTATATATAAATTAAGATGTGACAGCTGCTCCTGCTACTACATAGGGCAAACAGGTAGAAATTTTGAGATCCGATACAAAGAGCACACTGATGCACTTCGCCTAAACAACTTAAATAGATCCACTTTTGCTACCCATCTAGCAGATAATAAACATTCCATAACAGACATTAAAACTAACCTTCAAATCCTACACACTGTAGACAAGGGATTCAAGATGGATCTTCTCGAACAATTAGAGATTTTTACCCACAAACATAATTCCCCACATACCATTTTAAATGAGCAGACAGAATTGGCGAATAACTCCTTCTTTCAGAATTTTAAGGATTCTTTGAACTTAAAAAACTAAACAGTCATTCAGAAACAAAATGCCCCCCCCCTCTTCTCTCTCCACATCACCCTCTCAACCCCCCCCCTCTCCTTTTTCCTATACACCCCCCCCCCCCCCCACCGCCAACTCCTTTTCCACACCCTTTCAAGTACCAGCATCACTTATTATTTCAAGTTAACCATCAACCTCTCATCCCAGACATCATATGCCAAGATCAGCCAATGGAAGGAGCAAGAAATTAGCTGTCATAATACTCTCAATACCAATAATCTTAAATGTAACTGAAATATAATGTAAAAAAATCTAGTTTTTTTTTTCTTTATATACCTGTTAAAATTGCACAGTTAATTTATAAATAAACATTTTACTAGTTTAAGCTAATTTACATTTATTTTCTATGTAAGAAAGACAAATCTCTTGTCAGTGTGTGTGATGACTAATAATGCCTCTGGTCAACTTGAAATCTTTGATACTGTAGTTATATTGCAATCTTTGGCTTGTTTATAATGTGTAAATCCTGTATTCGTATCTGTGGCTAAGTGTGTTCAGCGAAGTTTACGAAAAACAAGATATATGTTTCCAACAGTGCCTCATAAAAGTAATATACATCTAGTGAAAGTTTTAACTTGTGAAATTGTGAAAAACAAGACACAATGGTTTCAAAAATACGTCCTAAAAGAGATATATATATATACCTGCAGAAAGATTTATCTGTAAGTAACACCTCAAAACGTAAATTAAACTGTAAATATTTCGTGTAACTGTACCACATGTAGTGATTATTTGCTCTTATACATTAAACATAAATTATGCTGTAAATATTTCGTGTTACTGTACCACATGTAGCGATTATTTGTTCTCGTTTCTGTCTAGCCACAGATACTCAACCACCCACACAATGGGTACAAAAAAGCACTAAATGTATATACCATCTGATGATGAGTTGCTAGGCAGCTCGAAACCGGTCATGGTTAAATAAAATACATCTACATAAAAGGCGACTGGTTGCAGTAATTTCTGAAAACCTTTTCACACCACAGTCGCAGTGTTCCACATCCACAATGGATAAAAGCCTAATAACTGAGAAAGTATTTTGTTTTATATGTTATGGGACATAAAAAAGCGACGAATCATTTTATGAACTTTATGAGCTGAATACTTCTTTAACACATCGTGGATTCATGTTGCTACTTTCTAATTACTGTAAGAATACTGCGGAATGAATAGACTGAATCCCGATTAGTATGGGAAAGGCGTTTCACTAAACCAGTAAATACTGTGAGAGTTGGTTTTGTTGTTACATGTATACATAATTCCGGACACAACTGTAACTTCAGATATTTGCAGTTACGTATAGGCACATATACCTCATGCCTATACATGACGTTTCAGAATAAATAGACACGTAGTAACAGTGGCATGTGGTTCCATGTTACTATTTCATCACGGATGTCGTATTAAAACGGATACTGCAAAAGAAGGATGAGATATAAGGTATGTTAAAGCTGCAAACGAACAAGTCAGTTATCTACAAATATTAGCGGCTCAAAATATTATTAAGATATAAATACACGAGCGAGTACGTAAAGAATATTAAGAAATAAAAAAACAGAAATTTAGCTGAAGAGTAGTTTTCCACGTACTCGAACGTTCACGGGCCCTGCGTGAAATCGTTCTTATCTTATCAATATTGTGTCCCTCATTAGTAGTGCCACATAATTATCTCTTCAGATTGAGCGCTTTGCGATCATTTTTTCAACCTTTAAACCAAAACTTTAGAGAAGAACAAAGGCTGCCTCAAAAAGAGAACACGTATTCTTAAAGAACTTTATTGCGCGGGTAACTTCTGTGATATGATGCAAGAGCGGAAATTAATTCTGATTGCGAATATACTCCGCTGCAAAGTACCAGAATATCTACACTGTTAAAAGTTAACGTTCTTTGTTCGTGGTCATTACATCACTATCACCGTGACGGTTGCAGAACTGGGAGCTACTGAAAATTCAGTGGTCCGGTGCGTTACACCCTACTCGCAAAGTGACTGTCTACAAGGCTAGGTGGAGATTTTCAGCGGTGATTGGAATTATCAGGCGGAATCCTAGTGGATCAAGAGGATTTTTCAGATGCTTTGTCATCTTTGACAGAACACGGTTATACACGTATTAATTACAGTCAGCAAGAACAAGGAAAATCTGCGCGGCGGATATACTCTGGACTGTGCACCAAACAAATAAAAGTTTCTGTGAGAGTTTTAAAATATATTTCATTAATTTATTTTGATTCGCTACGAGGAATACGGAAACGAACGAAAGGCAACAGGTCACCACTGCGCTTATGTAACGGAGGCATTTTAGAAACAATAAAGCACAAAGCGAACTGTTACAGCAAATATTGTTGGCCTGCGAATTGTTGCCAGAAATTTCAAATAAGGGAAGATTCTACTGTTAACCGCCTCATGCGTTTATTTACATATATAACCTGGCGTCCAGCATTTTATGTGTGAAGGAGTGAAATCAGCTGTTGGATAAATTCGCTTCGACAGTTGATGTCCTAAAACCCTACGTAAAATTTAAACATAATCTTCGTGTTGATTTTATCGAAATGCGTTCTTGTGTCGTGAGAGATTTTGTATTTTTGAACGCTGAGTCTCGAGAGAAACGTATTTCGTATTATCGCTTCTACTGTAACCTATATTAACGCTTGATACAATTCTGGCAATAGCAGTATGTTCAGAAATTCACGCCCGCAAACTTCTGTGTAAATTAATTAACTTTTTATACCTGGGATTCACAGTCATATAGAACTTTATAAAAGACATCGTATTTACGCCAGTGACTGTAACACTTTCTTTATTTAACGATTGCAATTTCGGCCTTAGGCCATTATCAAGTGCAGATTTTTGTGACTTTACGCCATGTCGACTTAAAATGAGCTGTCATATAAATGTGTCAGCTGATTTTAAGTTGACATAGCGTCAAGCCACAAAAATCTGCACTTGATTTTGGCCTAAGGCCTAAATTGCAATCGTTAAATAAAGAAAATGTTACAGTCACTGGCATAAATATGATGTCATTTATAAAGTTCTGTGTAAATGTGGGGATTTCTAGTTCTTTTGCCTGTTGTCTACAGTTTTGTGCCAGAATATGAAATTCATTGTTTATCCTAGACAGCGAAGCGCAGTCTACATGGAAATTACTTTTACTTCTAATTTTCTGGTTATGAACTGCAAAGTTCAGTATCATTATCAACTCCAAATACCATTTCTGAACAAATGTTTTGCCATTTTAGTGTAAGAATGGCCTCTGCAAGATGTCGGGAATTTTGTGAATAAAGGCATTTAGTTGACGATTGTCGGAAGTTTCTGAGAGTTGTGTATAAAATATTTCGTAGTAAATCTACAGTTTCAGGCTGCAGTTGTCCATTCTATGAATTTCAGCATCTATACCTTGTTTATAAAATAGTTTCTCCTTAATCGCAGTGTACTTAGTTATGCGAATAGTGCTATATTTCCACAGTCTTCCACCCGTTGACCGTAGTGATTTAAGAAAATGTGTGATAATTTATGATCGCGACGTAAACATTGCTTTTACGAAGTCGAGTGTTAGGGCTTAAACAGCGTCCTGCGCTTACTGTTCACTTAATTTTGTGTAACGTTTAGTTTTCCCCTTTCGGCAACAAGGTATATTGTCTGCATTTGCCATAAATTTCCGAATTTTTGAGTTTGTTGCGTGGGTTAATTAGGGATGCTAATCTGAAAAAGTTCAACATTAAAACTTGCAAGAATCTTTACGAAATCGATAACTTTTATCGCACATTTTTTTCTTAGCAAAAACCGTCTGTATGGTGCTAATTACTTCACTTTTTAAAGGGAACTTGTAATCCTTGTACCACAATGGATCTAGAAATTAAAAAAGAATCTTCGAGTTGAGTTTAAGGTTATTTGTTTACCTTTTGCCAAAATGCACTTGACAAGTGTTTACAAGGCCTACATGTAGATCAAAATCCAGTATTTAAAATGATATTATAAAGCATAACAATTTTAATGAAGATAACTGACAATAATATAAATTTAGACATATACTCCGTGTAATCGCAGTGTGGAAGCGAAGTTTGTGATGCACAATACGTGAGTAGTTACTACATTCATCTCTTTTCATGGTGC
Organism: Schistocerca serialis cubense; assembly: GCF_023864345.2. Taxonomy (NCBI): domain Eukaryota; kingdom Metazoa; phylum Arthropoda; class Insecta; order Orthoptera; family Acrididae; genus Schistocerca; species Schistocerca serialis. The sequence continues at coordinate 77,640,247 of NC_064649.1, forward strand.
ATACTAAAAATAAGATTACACGATTTATTAAAGAAATCGCTGTTTATTTGTGAATTTCTGAAATGCCTGTACAACGAGAGATATACGAAACGAATATGTTCACATGATTCCCCCATAGACAGTAAACGAAGAACTACTTTTCGTCACACTTTGCCTTGTGACAATCTGACGCTTGCACAGACTTTCAAATTCGCCTGTGCTGATTTTATCTTCAGCAGCAACCCGCCAATAATGTTTTCTAAACTATTTACTAACGAATGTAAGTTTCTATGTAATCTTTGACTTACGATCTAATATCATATCGAAGTTTCGCAAATGATACTAATCTCATTCACATTTTTCATATTACTGTTCTACAAAACTTTGCTTGGGCATATTATTATTATTATTATTGTTATTGTCTCCACGCTATCTAGTTCACAAGCTTGACTTTTTTTGCGATAGAAACTCCCTTACGCCATGAAATTTTTAATACCCTCTTTTATCTTACCGTATCTCTTCTTCAGCAGTGTATTTTCTCTAATTCACAATTTATTTCTGGTATTCAAGAAGCACATGCTTCTGCAAGTTTCTTCCTAAAAGTGAATTACGTAGTTAGCTTCCAATAATAACTAACACTTGCTTAAACTTCCTGTTTCCTGCAGTTCTTATACATCTTCGAGGAAAATAATATCAATTTCCGTGCGTACCCATGTGTTAAGACTTTTTGCGTTCTGTGTAGAAGGCGAATTCTACATATCTTCTATCTACATAAAAGAAAGTCGTGTTAGTTACACTATTTATAACTCAAGAACGCCTGGACCGATTTGGTTGAAAATTGGTGGAGAGGTAGCTTAGAACCAAGAGACGGACATAGGATACTTTTTATCCCGTTCGACCGCTATAAAACGTGGTATAACAAAAACGCATCTGGCATGGAATAACAAAACGCAAATGACAGCTAGACCTCTATGGTTAAGTATCAGTATATATCATTAATTAAAAATTTAAAGAAATAATTTGTATTTTCTTTGAATCATCATTAACAATGCCGCGACCAAGACGATCGAATATTTATCGACAAAGCCGTAAAGCTTCGAAACATAAACCAACCAACGGTACGCGTTTGGTGGTAAGTAAATTGATGAAAAATGTTATTTACGCGACGATACTCAAAGGAAAATTCGAAGGTGAGGAAGTTCTCATTCCGAGGATCCCGATGATCACAACCGATATGCCGTTTGAGTTTAAAAGACTTCAATTTCCGATCTGTCTTACATTCGCCATGACCATTAACAAATCACAAGGCCAATCCTTGAAAGTTTGTGGTTTAAATCTGGAATATCCATGTTTTTCACATGGTCAGTTATATGTGGCATGTTCACAGGTCGGAAGACGATCTGCGTTGTTTGTTCTTGAGCCAGATAATAAAACAAAAAATGTCGTGTATCACAAGGTACTTAATAGAAGAGTGGAAGCTATGCACCAAAAAAATAAAGAATCATTAAAATACTTAATTTTTTATTTGCATTTTCTAGTAAAAAATTAAACATCCAAAATCTGATTAGTTATTGACTTTAAAGCGGAACAGAGTTCGCAGGGTCAGCTAGTCTTTAATGAAAGTGAGAGTATTTATCCTGCAAAAGACCAAGAAAAGTGGCACAATGGTTAGCACACTGGACTCGCATTTGGGAGGACGACGGTTCAAACCCTCGTCCGGCCATTCAGATTTGTTTTCCGCGATTTCCGTAAATCGCTCCAGGCAAATGCTGGGATGGTTCCTTTGCAATGGCACGGCCGATTTCCTTCTACCTCCTTGACACAGGCCAAGTTTGTGCTCCATCTCTAATGACCTCGATGTCGACGTGACGTTAATTTTCCTTCCTTCTACGGAAGCGTGAACTAAGAATATTTTGCACAGGATGTCATCCCGACATCTTACAAAAACCATTCCAGGGGCTTTAGCTTCCTTACACTCACATGACAATACATTTACTGCCAAATAGTTTTTGTGGTTAATAATAAAACCGAACTGTGCGATTCGCAACCACAAAATTAGAAGTAAAAGTAATTTCCATGTAGACTTTGCTTCGCTGTCTGGGATACACACTTAAATTTCATATTCTCGGGCAAAACTACAGATACCAGCCAAAAAACTGAATAACCCAAAGGCTTCTCGTTAACCATCGCTTCTGTAATTTTTCGCAATATTTCGACTCGTGAATGTAGATTCCAGTTAACACTGATGCTCCTCGTAAACACGTTTTCAAGTTTCCCAGATTCAGACAGGTGATGGTATTGTCTGAAAGCAGTAAAGTTATATGAACGCTTAGAATGAATTTGTAGGTAATATCAGAGGCTGAGTAATGTAAGAGGCAGAGCAGGACATTTTTCCAAGGCATCACCGTTTCTCCAGCCCCCTGATTTTTAGTGTGGATAGATAAATATAACTTGTTGTTGACATACCTTAGAGTGGTTACATGCAGTGGCAACTTCTGCCTGTTAATATTGTATGTAACTTAAATCGCTCAAGTCAATTGGAGGTACGTCGTGCAAAAATGTGCCGAAATCATCTTCTTGATAAGGTTTATCTGTATATCGTTTTAGATTGTTATCTAGCTGAACCTCAAGAAATTTTACGCATAATATGTCACGTATTGCATGATCATCAGTGTCTGTCTGTAGTACTACAGGTCGATTTCACTTGTTTCAAACTGCATAACGTAGCTCATTATCAGGTAAAGACTTACAAATGCAGTGGATCAGTTATAGGCTTCTTTATCTATTATCTGAACTTTGTTTGGCATGATTGCGCTTAGGACACTTATTTCTATGCTAGCGGCACTGGAGAACAATACCTTAAACAGTACCCGAAAGTCGTCGAACGGCCATTTGTGTAAATTAAGAATGTGAATAGACCTGACATTGAACTTGTGGGACTCCACATTTCACGTTCTCCCATTCGGATTATTATTTCTGTTGTACAGTTTCTCAACGAGACGCTCTGCTTACGACAGAACGATTTCTTGGTTTTTAAATAAAATACATTAACGCTCGCAACACCAACACGGGGAGGAAGAAAGTATTTTGTGACCAGGTTTTGAAAATATTTTAGTCTCGGCAGTTACTTTATACTCGTATTTCAAAATTCTGAAAAAAGATTTCTTGTTCCTAATGATTTTTTAAATTTTTCCGTTAAACGTAACCCATAAATTTAAGTCTCAGAAGTAGATGTCACTTTCCCCATATTCAATAGTTACAGGTTCAGGACATTACTTACACATCGGTATCTCTTTAAAAAGTCTGATATGAGTAAACGCCAGTAACAATTAATGAAATTTAGAATTATGTTCTCATTATATGTCAACAAGAACTAACAAATTTAGTTTATTTTCAAATTTTTTGATGTTAAGTACCCTCCCCTGCTCCCCCTCCCCCCTGCCACATTTGGTAATGCGCGTTATGAAAAATGAATTGGTATTGCTAGCGTTGATGTTAATACCACAAAATTTTCATTTCCCGACCAAGTATCATGCTCTACATAAACAAAAGGCCGAGACATGGTCAGATAATATACCAATGAGATCCTTTTCGTTGTTTGTTTATAATTACAGACTCATGTGGAGGGATATGGCAGAAACGGCAATAGTTACAGATCTATCATAAAAAAAGCCTTACAGACGCTAGGTACACAGAAATACGCAGAGTTACTCAGTTGCGCCGTTTACATATTCAGACTGTTGAGAATGCCTTACTGATGTAACTATAAAACATTTTGGACTGTTCTTTTCTTTGCTGCTTTAGCCAGTGTTAATAGGAACAGGCACTGTTGAAGAGAATATATATATATATATATATATATATATATATATATATATATATATATATATATATATATATATATATATATATGTGTGTGTGTGTGTGTGTGTGTGTGTTCTTATATTTGAAGATTATGAGATTGTCTCCTGTGCTCGCGATATTTTCGAAGAATCCGCCGAAATAATGGTCTACGTACAATTTTGGGCTACAGACACAAACACTGAAATAAAGGATTACTCGAAGAGTAACCATCTCTCTCCCCCTTATGAAATATTCCTTATTGATAACGCGTATATAACAGCATATGTATTTTTGTTTGAGGGTAATCGCTAAACTGACATTAACCAGGAGACAACCAGCCATGACCAGTATTTTTGTTGTAAGCAATATTAAAACACTTATAAACTGAACGAATTTCCCGCCCACTTGATTTTTTTGGAATATTTTACGGCTACCAGTATGAACAATCGTTTCCACCTGCGGCATTAAGAATTTTAAGAAATTAAGAAATTTCTTAGAAAAGATTACCCTGTTGCTAAAACAACCCTGAACAACCAACAAACAAAAGTTGTATTTCAAACGAATCCAAAGAACACTTTAAAAAAGATTCATGTGTTTTTCTATGTAGAACGGGTACACGACTGTGCTTCGTACAATCGTGCATAAGCCGGTTCCTTACTTTTTCATTGATTAACTGTTCTACTAGCAGAAACAGTTCCTTAAGCATTTTTCTCCCTTACGAAACCATTGTACAAGTGAACATACAAACATTAGGAATACAAAATTGAAATTTTGCGTTCTGCTCAAGGAGTTTTCTGTACTGAAAGAGCATAAGAGAACGAAAATTTCTTGTTATTTTACTGTGACAGAAGCAACGCGCTAAACTGTCTACGAGTTTCCTCAATTTTTCTGAATTACTTAATTCGGCAAATTGAAACGATGAAGTCAGTGATCAATTTCCTTCATATACAGTCAGATTTATTTACATGTAATGATATTCACAGTAGACTCGAAATTTTCTGTGTTAGTAATGTGCACATGCCATCTTCAAATTAAGTGGAAGATCGTGAGTGTGGTACTAATGTAAACATGCCATCTTCAAATTAAGCGTAACATCGTGAGAATAGGCCTATCTAAAATTCCATGAGCAAATTATAAGAAAGTGCACACCCGTGTTACACATCCAGTGCGATTTTTTTTTCAATTAATCCTGTTTATTTTGCTTCTGTGATGTATTATGATCGATTATTATTTGTAAAGAAATTATTATCTCACCTCATCGAATTTAAATGAACCTAGAAGATTTGTGCTCTGAATGGACGTCGAGAGGATTTGTTTCGTTTACTAATGGCTTCCCTAATAAAAGAAGATAAAACGTAGACTAACATATAATTTTTTCTTAAGAAATATCTTGTAACATTTACCTAATTTAAGAATATTAGTATAACACACTTAAGTGCTTCGTGAAGTGCCACATTTTTATTTTCAGACAGATTCAAATTTATATTTTTACACTATTTTAGATTTTTTAATTATCTGTAGACTGTAAAAGTGATGTCTGGAAACAGAAGTTACTTTAAGACTCACTTACGCCGGTTGACGTAAAAATGAAAGTTCGAATTTTCATTAATGCGGAAGCTGTCTCTAGTAAAACGATGATCCAGAGATAGACCTGTATCATCACACTTACTATATCTCTAGTGCAATTCATTTCAAGACTATGGCGTCAACGTTTATACCGCTGCGTTGTCTTTGGCAAACCTAACAGTGAACGGAACACAAAGCAACAATGAATGTAAGTAACCAGCAAATTCTCAACATAACGCTCACTATTCAGTGAAATGTTATGAACAGAGCCTAAAAAAGTGGTATTTCACAAGAATGAAATAATATTGTTCGGTATTATTTTCTGAGCGGGATCTGAATATTCTTTCAGTTTATCGACATATGGATATTTTTATGAGAAGTAGTTCAAAACTAATATCTAAAAATTAATACCGCCTGAAATTTAGTACGATGTCTCTGGAGCATAATTTATATTAGTGAAAGATACGTAATGTGACCCCCGCTCTTCGCCACTTGCATTTACGTAAAAAAAAAAAAATGTATACACCAAAATACTCGTCGGAGACTTGTCTTAAATTTACATTGAAACTTTAGTTTTTATAACGGAAAGCTGGTTAAATATGACGAAGTGTATTAACCTTGCAATATATACGCAATATCCGTGACATCTACTGGGTAATTTTATACTACAGTCACCAGAATAATGAAAATCAGTATTCCAGTGGTGGGAAATAGTTCTGCAAGGTTCGCAGGAGAACTTCTGTAAAGTTTGGAAGGTAGGAGACGAGATACGGGCAGAAGTAAAGTTGTGGGTACCGGGCGTGAGTCGTGCTTCGGTAGCTCAGATGGTAGAGCACTTGCCCGCGAAAGGCAAAGGTCCCGAGTTCGAGTCTCGGTCGGGCACACAGTTTTAATCCGCCAGGAAGTTTCATATGAGCGCACACTACGCTGCAGAGTGAACATCTCACTCTGGAAATCGTGAGTAATTGCAACGACAATCCAGTGGATACTGTAATCAGTTTCCACATAGCAAGTTACATGTAATCAGAGCATTGATGAACTTCGTTTATTGTAGATAAGTCTGTTATGTTTTTAACACTCGACCACTGTTTTTCTGTCGCTCTGCTTGGAACAAACACTACGTCACCACGACATCCTGCTCTGGCCGTATTCTCTTTTTGGTTCGCAGGTGTGTAGCTTGAGGTTCTTTCCCCAAAATTTCACTTCTTCATCGTCTATAACGACCTTCCCAAGATTATCATCAACACTGCACCAATCTCCGTCTATTTCATTAACTCAGTCTTCGTCTCCTCCTAGAGCATCACTTTCATCTTCACGGTAAAGTAGACTGAGAATCCAGTTATCTGATAATATTTTCCTCCAAATTTGCAGGAAATCTGATAGATAAAATGAAAACACCTGTCAACCGTCACTTGGACCTGTGGCCCATAATTTATAATTATTAGCTCTAGTTTTATTATTATTATTATTATTATTATTATTATTATTAGCGAATGCTTCCAATAAATGAAAGATGTTAAGCAAATAACTCAGTCAACTTTTCTTTAGCTTTCTCTTGTTCCAATACGCTTTCCTTCTTTTAGAGGTTTGTTGACTGTGTTCTGACCATTTTGGTTTGTACTGATTCTGTTTTGTTGCTGTGACATATCTTCCCATTTGTCTATTTTGTGTCTGAGGCTGTCTCTTTCTACAATTTCGGTTAATCTTTTGTTTCCGTTTTTGACGTCCTTTCGAATTTCGTTCAGCCTAGGTGTTGAGACTTAAGCGATGTTACATAGTCTATTACCCCTTTTGTCAATCGCTTTTCTGGTAGTGGTTTCTAACTTTAAAAACAAGGAAATAACAAGAGAAAACGTGTTATAGTAACATATTCCTAACTGCTACATAAAACATTCATTGTATTCGTCAAACAAATGCGTATTACGGGGCAGAAAACGATGCGAAACGCGTAAGGCAAAGAACACACTGCCTTTTATTTAGCTGCAGAGACCTAACAGACCTCCATGAATTTTGAAGCAACTAAAGAACGATGGAAAAAGGATAAATTGACGAAAAAGTTTTAAATACCCAATATTAAAAAATGAAAATAGAAGAGATGGTTGTTATTGCTAGTACTCTGTGGTTCAAATCTGAATTTGTTGAAATTTTATTTCATTAGTTGTAAATACGTACAAAAAACTTTGGACCACTGTAATACGAGACTGTATAGTAGAGTCACTACTGAATCAATGAAGGGAAATTTTATTTTAGCATAATACAGTGGTAGGTGTATACTCTGTATCTAATTAAATGAGACATTGCTAATTTATCATAAATTACATTTTTTACACCGAAGTATAGGACAATGTCCACCGCCATAACACACAATGTATTTTTCAATTCAGAACCGTTATCAGTTAATTTCTCCCCGAAAATTGAACAGTGTAACTGTGGGACCCGTCATAAGCGCATGGCCCGCATTATGTCAGCATGCGCCATATGGAAAAACCGCCTCTTGCCCTAATCTTATCTTTTGGTCCCTCTGCGAATAGTTTGATGGCGGGAACGAGTCATTTGACTGTCCTACGTGGCCGCTGACTCCAAAACACCCGTTTCTTCTTCCAACGATTCTCTGAGCATTTTTGTAACAATGGTGAGAGCATGCCGATTGTATTAACGCAATTTTGCGTCTGTAACGTCGATATTTGCTGCGTAAGAACGTAATTCAAGGGTCGAGCTGCAGAATAGCTTCGTTTATTCGGCGTTTTGAACAAGTGAAAGGAAGACACTAATTGATAAGGGAGTAATACAGGTTTTTAGGGTGTCTCGAAGTTTAATCAGTCTATACGAAGAGCAACAAGTAAATGAAGCCAAAGAGATCTGTGCGTTTTGGTGGAGGAGATAAAAACTTCGAGGTCAGAGACAACAGGGTGCATTGTCATACAGATCACACGTAAGTGCCTGGCACAGGGTATATCAAACCATCTTCACAATAATTCTCTACTATTTCACTCTCGAAAAACGCACGGAAAAAAACGAACACCTATATATTTCATTGCGAGCTCTGATTTCTCCTATTTTATTATGATGATCGTCCCTCTCTATGTAGATCGGTGTCGACAAAAATTTTCGCTTTCGGAGGAGAAAGTTGGTAACCAAAATTTCGTGATAATGTCCAGCTGCAACGAGAAACACCTTTGTTTCAATGATGTCCACCCAAATCCTATGTCATGCCCGTGACGCTCCCTCCCCTATTTTTCGATACTGCAAAACGTGCTGCTCTTCTTTGAACTTTCGCGATGAACTCCGTTAATCCTATCTGGTAAGGATCCGAGACCGGGCAGCAATACTCAAAAGAGGACGGACAAGCGTAGTGTAGGCAGTCTCTTTAGTAGATCTGTTGCCTCTTCTAAGTTTTCTGCCAATAAAACGCAGTCCTTGATTCGTCTTCCTCACAACATTTTCTATGTTTTCATTCCAATTTAAGTTGTTATTAATTGTAATTCCTAGGCATTTAGTTGAATTTACGGCGTTTAAATTTGATTGATTTCTCGTGTACCCGAACTTTAAAGCATTCCTTTCCGCATTCATATGGATAACACACACTTTTCATTATTTAGGGTAAATTGGTAATTTTCGTACAATACAGACGTCTTTACTAAATCGTTGTGCGATTTGTTTTGACCTTCTGATGACTTTACTAGACGATAAACAGCAACATCATCTGCAAACAACCTAAGACGGCTGTTCAGTTTGTCTCTTGAATCTTGTATGTAGTAGAGGACATATAACACTACCTTGGGAAAAGCCAGAAACCACTTGTGTTTCACTCGATGACTTTCCGTCAGTTACTACGGACTGTGACCTCTCTGACAGGAAATTAGCGTATCCAGTCACTTAACTGAGACGATATTCCATAAGCACGTAATCTGATTACAAACCGCTTGTTCAAAAATCCTGCTGTTATCGGCGTTAATGATATGGGGCTGCAACGACTCTTACTGCTTTCTTGGATATTGGTGTGACCTGTGCACCTTTCCAGTATTTGGGAACGGATAATTTGTCGAGCGATTGGTTGTATATGATTTATATGTATGCAACTATTGCATCAGCATACTCTTAGATGAACCTAACTGGTGTACAGTCGGGACCGGAAGACTTGATTCTGTCGGCAGCTGTGGCCGAGCGGTTTTAGGCGCTTCAATCCGGAACCGCGCTGCTGCTACGGTCGCAGATTCGAATCCTGCCTCGGGCATGGGTGTGTGTGATGTCCTTCGGTTAGTTAGGTTTAAGTAGTTCTAAGTTCTGGGGGACTGACAACCACAGCAGTTAAGTCCCATAGTGTTCAAAGCCATTTGAACCATTTGAAATGTTTATGTAGCTAAGGGCCAGCAGAGGGCTTATAACGCTTTCGTGGGAATGGCAGATATTACTTCTGTTTTACTCGTACACTTTCTGTCAGTTACGAAGAACTTTGTCCTTTCTGACAGGAAATAACGAATTAAGCCGTACAACTGAGAGGATACTCCATAGCCACGCAGTCTGATTAGAAGTCTCTTGTGAGGAACGGTGTTCAAATGGCTCTGAGCACTATGGGACTTAACATCTCAGGTCATCAGTCCCCTAGAGCTTAGAATTACTTAAACCTAACTAACCTAAGGACATCACACACATCCATGCCCGAGGCAGGATTCGAACCTGCGACCGTAGCGGTCGCGCGGCTCCAGACTGTAGCGCCCAAAACAGCTCGGCCACTTCGGCCGGCCGAGGAACGGTGTGAAAAGCTTTCTGGAAATCTAGAGATACGGAATCTATTTGAGATCCCCCTACTTTGCCACTCATTACTTCGTGAGATATTTTCTGAATCAGTGTTGGCTGTATGTCACAGATGCATGGTAAAAATACAAGGCGTATGTGTATTGGGTGGACTATGTGAGGAAGATGTTGTTGCGGCGCGGGATTAGCCGAGCGGTCGAGGCTGCTGCAGTTATGGACTGTGCGTCTGATCCCGGCGGAGGTTCGAGTCCTACCTCGGGCATGGGTGTGTGGTTTGTCCTTAGGATAATTTAGGTTAAGTAGTGTGTAAGCTTAGGGACTGATGACCTCAGCAGTTAAGTCCCATGAGATTTCACACACATTTGAACATTTTTTGAAGATGTTGTTAGACATTCGTTTCATTAACCACAACATCCACTGTATTGCGTCGCACGTTGATGCTCACTTGAAAACAGTGTAATTGTTGGTAACCTACGTAGTCAGTATTACAGCTATACGAAATAGAATAATAGTAATGATCTTTTCAAAATAGTTTAGCTTCGTGGCCGAAACACAATCGTACCCTTTTGTTTTTATCTGTCATAAAATTTCATTTTACCCATCAGGGGATAATATCCACCAGGCTGGGAACTGCTCAGAGGTGGAGATGTAATTTCTTGTCCTAGGTAAGAAAGAGCGACCCAAGAGCGCAGAATACCCCGTTGCCTAACCCCAGTACTGCAGTCCGTCGCTGTTGCGTGTGTGAATCGAATGCCGAGCCGGATTTTTTTTTAATGGCGCGGAAGTGTCTCCCCTTTTAGCGTCAGAGGGGGAGGATGTGCGAGGTGGGGGTTGGTAGGGGTGGAGACCCGTCCGAAATACGTCAGTGCGTGACGCGCTGTCACGCGCGCAGCGGAATACGCATCAATCATGGGATTACGCGCCCATCCGCCTAAGCCGCCGCTAATTTGCTTGTTTAAAATTTACATCGGAACGGCATTTGTTTCTGGTCAGTGACGAATCGTTACAGACTACCGTGTGGACACACTACGCGCTCGGACGCCTCTGTTGCAGCTGCTGCAGCCCAGAGCGTGACAACTCCATCAGTGGCGTGCTGTTTAACTGCACGTAGAGACGAACAGCTAGGTCACAACGGCATCTAACACTCTCCCCAATGCACTGATGGAAAAAAAAAATCCAAGCGCGAAGAAATAGTCTCCTCAATGCATTGATGAAAAGAAAAACGATCCTGGCGCCAAGAAATACACTACCGGCCATTAAAATTGCTACACCAAGAAGAAATGAAGTTGATATTCATTGGACAAATTTATCATACTAGAACTGACATGTGACTACATTTTCACGCAATTTGGGTGCATAGATCCTCAGAAATCAGTACCCAGAACAACCACCTCTGGCCGTAATAACGGCCTTGATACGCCTGGGCATTGAGTCAAACAGAGTTTGGATGGCGTGTACAGGTACAGCTGCCCATGCAGCTTCAGCACGATACCACAGGAGTAGTGACTGGCGTATCGTGACGAGCCAGTTGTTCGGCCACCATTGATCAGACGTTTTCTATTGGTGACAGATCTGGAGAATGTGTCGGCCAGGGCAGCAGTAAACATTTTCTGTATCCAGAAAGGCCCGTACAAGACCTGCAACATGCGGTCGTGCATTATCCTGCTGAAATGTAGGGTTTTTTAAGGGTTCGAATGAAGGGTAGAGCCACGGGTCGTAGCACATCTGAAATGTAACGTCCAGTGTTCAAAGTGCCGTCAATGCGAACAAGATGTGACCGAGACGTGTAATCAATGGCACCCCCTACCATCACGCCGGGTGATACCCCAGTATGGCGATTACGAATACACGCTTCCAATGTGGGTTCAGCGCGATGTCGCCAGACACGGATGCGATCATCATGCGACCTGGATTCATCCGAAAAAATGACGTTTTGCCATTCGTGCACCCAGGTTCCTCGTTGAGTACACCATCGCAGGCGCTCCTGTCTGTGATGCAGCGTCAAGGGTAACCGCAGCCACGGTCTCCGAGCTGATAGTCCATGCTGCTGGAAACGTCTTCGAACTGTTCGTGCAGATGGTTGTTGTCTTGCAGACGTCCCCATCTGTTGACTCAGGGATCGAGACGTGGCTGCACGATCCGTTACAGCCATGTGGATAAGATGCCTGTCATCTCGACTGCTAGTGATACGAGGACGTTGGGACCCAGCACGGCGTTCCGTATTACTCTCCTGAACCCACCGATTCCATATTCTGCTAACAGTCCTTGGATCTCGACCATCGCGAGCAGCAAAGTCGCGATACGATAAACCGCAATCGCCATAGGCTACAATCCGACCTGTATCAAAGTCGGAGACATGATGGTACGCATTTCTGCTCCTTACACGAGGTATCACAACAACGTTTCACCAGGCAACGCCGGTCAACTGCTGTTTGTGTATGAGTAATCGTTTGGAAACTTTCCTCATGTCAGCACGTTGTAGGTGTCACCACCGACGCCAACCTTGTGTGAATTTGCATATCACAGCATCTTTTTCCTGTTGGTTAAATTTCGCGTCTGTAGCTCGTCATCTTCGTGGTGTAGCAATTTTAATGACGAGTAGTGTAACTATTGTAGAGCAATTAAATTTTGTAATACGTAGGTAATGTATTCAGCTGATTAACGTTGCATGTTAACAGGTTAATGTAAACACGAGAAAAGCCATTGCAAAAGTGAAATGCTGGTACATTAATGACGGGCGTAATCGCTAGAATGTTGAATGCAATCATGGAAACGTGTATGCATTGTGTTGTACAGGAGCCGGATGTCGGTTTTTTTCGGACAGAGTTGCACACCAGACGCACTTGGTCGGTCAATATGGGAACGGTTAATCCTGGTTGCGGATGATGGTGTACGTATTGTCCGAAGATGTCCCGTACGTGCTCGGTTCAAGACAAGTCCCATCGGCCTTAATCCGAGGAAGCAATTTCTGAGGAGCACAGTACGATGTTTGATACAAGGAGACTTATCTTGACTAGGAATGGCCCTTTTTCGTTCGTCATTTGTTGTTATGGTTCCAAACTTCATCTACTTCAGCGACCCAATTTTGATGTTATATTTCTGGCTATTTCCGTTTGTGATATTCCTCATTACTATGGTTTTTCTTCGCTTTATCCTCAGTCAAAATTCTGTACTCGTTTGACTGTTCATTCCATCCAACACGTTTTATAATTCTTCTTCACTCTTGAACCTTTCTTTTATTTCCATCATTGCTTCTTCGGACTGAACATCCCTGTCAATTTTTAATTAGGGCGCTTTATAGGCCTCAGAGTATTTTATGTCTGTTGTGATTATTAGCTTATTTTCTATAATGATAGTTTCTGTAGGACTTAAGTTACACTATCGTATAACTTGTCATTTGTAACGATATGGTGGTACTATGAGTTTGGTTGGTGAAATGGTTCAAATGGCTCTGAGCACTACGGGGCTTAACACCTGAGGTCATCAGTCCCCTAGAACTTAGAACTACTTAAACCTAACTAACCTAAGGACATCACGCACATCCATGCCTGAGGCAGGATTGGAACCTGAGACCGTAGGGGTCACGCGGTTCCAGACTGAAGCGGCTAGAACCGCTCGGCCACACCGGCCGACTTGGTTGGTGAGTTGCATCACTTTACCCACAAACGTAATCTTGTTTCGCAAAAATTTTTCGCGAATAATTGACACGAAGGTACTGTAACATGTTTGGGCATTAAACAGAACAGTTATATGCATAATAGTCAGACCTGGATTCCCATTGTGATGTTATATACTGAGTGGATTAATATGAAAAATAAAATCTTACAAATAATGTAGTATTTCTCGCCTCGGAAACACTTAGAAAAGAGATACAAATTTCGGGTCTGTTCTGCTGTTATAATAAATACTGTAGGATATTACACAACTGTCGCGTATAATGTATAACGGAATCTATCATGACCCAACAGAATATCCAATTAACGGTAAAAACGTACCTGCTAAACAAAACTTCGCTTTTCAATTTAATAACGTATCCCTGAATGTTAGCGAACCGTTATATTAAAATCTCCACCCCTTTAGATGTCTTCCTACGTTCGAAGCTATAGGTGAGAAAATTAGCTGAAAAATAAGCATCTTAACACGATCAAATGTCAGTCGTAGTTATTTTTAATTGCGACGTACATATCCAAATGTTCACCGCTGTCTACTTTCTTCCTATCTACTCGCATGCAAAAACCACACAATGAGAACTTCTATTTTATAGACTGCTTCTGAACGTCGAGGCTGCTTTTGGGGAAAGCCCTGATTAGAATTTTGCATGACAATCTATCGTTCGCACCAATCTTGTAAGCGTAATTGGTTCTCTACACAACGGGTAGATTGGGATCGCGAGCAATTACCCGTTGCCACTAGCAATTCGTGTAGAGTTGGTTTTACGTGTAGCTTTTTGTGTGCTCCTTCGCGGTATCTGATAAATATCATCGATCATATTAACTATCACGAAGAGACAGGGTTAATTAACAAGTCACTCAATGAGTGTAAACACGCAAAAGAATACTGCTTAATCACTGCTGGGTGAATATTTTGTGAATAAAACCATATGTTCTTGTTGTGGTCTTCAGACCAGAGACTGGTTTGATGCAGCTCTCCACGCTACTCTATCCTGTGCAAGCTTCTTCATCTCCCAGTACCTTCTGCAACCTACATCCTTCTGAATTTGTTTAGTGTATTCATCTCTTGGTCTCTATCTGCGATTTTTACCCTCCACGCTGCCCTCCAGTACTAAATTTGTGATCCCTTGATGCCTCAGAATATGTCCTACCAACCGATCCCTTCTTCTGGTCAAGTTGTGCCACAAAGTTCTCTTCTCCCCAATTCTATTCAATACCTCATCATTAGTTATGTGATCTACCCATCTAATCTTCAGCATTCTTCTGTAGCGCCACATTTCGGTAGCTTCTATTCTCTTCTTGTCTAAACTATTTATGGTCCATGTTTCACTTCCATACATGGCTACACTCCATACAAATACTTTCAGAAACGACTTCCTGACACTTAAATCTATACTCGATGTTAACAAATTTCTCTTCTTCAGAAACGCTTTCCTTGCCATTGCCAGTCTACATTTTATATCCTCTCTACTTCGACCACCCTCAAGTATTTTGCCCCCCCCCCCCCCCAAATAGCAAAACTCATTTACTGCTTTAAGTGTCTCATTTCCTAATCTAATTCCCTCAGCATCACCCGATTTGATTCGACTACATTCCATTATCCTCGTTTTGCTTCTCTTGATGTTCATCTTATATCCTCCTTTCAAGATACTGTCCATTCCGTTCAGCTGCTCTTCCAGGTCCTTTGCTGTCTCTGACAGAATTACAATGTCATCGGCGAACCTCAAAGTTTTTATTTCTCCTCCATGGATTTTAATACCTACACCGGATTTTTCATTTGTTTCCTTTACTGCTTGCTCAATACACAGATTGAATAACATCGGGGAGAGGCTACAGCCCTGTCTCACTCCCTTCCCAACCACTGCTTCCCTTTCATTCCCCTCGACTCTTATAACTGCCATCTGGTTTCTGTACAAATTGTAAATAGCCTTTCGCTCCCTGTATTTTATCCCTGCCACCTTCAGAATTTGAAAGAGAGTATTCCAGTCAACATTGTCAATAACCATCTAGATCGTTTAATATACGAAACCCTTGGCTATAGTTGTAGGCGACACTCAATTGTAAACTGAGCTACTGCATGAAAAGCATTGTAAGTGATGTGGGTTAGTTGAAAGATGCACGATAATGCGACAGACAGCAGCTCTATCTCCGAAATCAGATTCTAGCTATTGGCGACTTTGGCAGCATATGTCCTCGTAAGGAGTCGTAAATGCCACAAACATTGCTGCCTTTAGTCGTATCGTGGTGGGCGAGCAAAGAAAATGACTGCCAGGAACGAGCTGTACAATCGGACGATGATGTGATTACATTTAACTCCGAAAAATGTTCTGCATATGTTAGTGAACGGAAATGCGTATCAAAAGGTGTTGCTAATCAGGTAAACGTGCGTAGCTCGTTAAGCAAGTAAACAATGTGAAGTATCGTCGCTGACCACAGTTTGAGTGCATTTGCGTAACAGTGTGATGTCAGGCATGTTAATCTCCGTCTTCAAATGGTTCAAATGGCTCTGAGCACTATGGGACTCAACTGCTGAGGTCATTAGTCCCCTAGAACTTAGAACTAGTTAAACCTAACTAACCTAAGGACATCACACACATCCATGCCCGAGGCAGGATTCGAACCTGCGACCGTAGCGGTCTCGCGGTTCCAGACTGCAGCGCCAGAACCGCGCGGCCACTTCGGCCGGCCAATCTCCGTCTTCGATACGCCGTTGACGTAGTATAGTAAAGTGCTTCATTGGTTTCATATTAACACTAGCGGTACATCTGGGTCAGTTCTGAACAATGATGGTTTGTCGAGGGCGCCACTCCCGGCATAATCATCGCAGGACCAAATGCTCCCCTCAATTTCAATCATTTATGGGATTACACATCTCACCAAAATTTCGTCACCGCAGTCCATCTAGAAGTATGAAAAACTTATTTGATATCCTGAAGTACCACTTTGGTCATTGTTGACCCACACGCAGTTTAACGCAATTTGATACCAAAAAAACTCTAAATAGTTTCTGGACATGCCTCGACGTTATTCATAATACGCTGGAGTACATTACGACCATTTAGGACAAAAATAACCCAAAATACGAAGAATTAGGAGGTTGGACAATGTTTTACACTGAAACGTCAAAGCAGCTGGTATAGGCATGCGTATTCAGTAATATGTAAACAGGCAGAATACGGCGCTGCGGTCGGAAACGCCTATATAAGAGAACAAGTGACTGTCACAGTTGTTAGATAGAATACTGCTGCTACATGGCAGGTTATCAAGGTTTAAGTGAGTTTCAACGAGGTGTTGTAGTCGACTCATGAGCGATGGGACACAGCATCTACGAAGCAGTGATGAAGTGGTATTTTCCCGTACGACCATTTCACGGGTGTACCATGAATAGGAGGAATCTGGTAAAACAACAAATCTCCAACATCGTTGCGGCCGGGAAAAGAACCTGCAAGGACGGGACCAACGACGACTGAAGAGAGTCGTTCAACGTGACATAAGTGCAACTCTTCCGCAGATTGCTGCAGATTTCAATGCTGGACCATCAACAAGAATCAGCGTGCGAACCATTCAACGAAAGCCCACTCGTGTACCATTGACGACTGCATGACACAAAGCCTTACGCCACGCCTGGGCCCGTCAGACCCCGACATTGGACTGTTGATGACTGGGAACATGTTGCCTGGTCGGACGAGTCTCGTTTCAAACTGTATCGAGTGGATGGACGTGTGCAGGTATGGAGACAACCTCTCGAATCCGTGGACCATGCATGTCAGCAGAAAACTTTTCAAGCTGGTGGAGGCTCTATAATGGTGTGGACCGTGTGCAGTTGGAGTGATATGGGACCCTGATACGTCTTTATACGACTCTGACAGGTGACACATACGAGGTGTGGCTAGAAAAAAACCGGACTAGTACTGGTGAAACAATGAAACGAATGCAATAAGGCTGAAAGTCGCGTGGCCTGTCACGTGACTCTCGCTCCGCCTACTGCTCGAGTTTCATCTGCCTCCTGCACTCAGTCTGCCCGTGGCGTCTGTTTTAAGTAGTTGACGTTTTGTCTGTGCGTCGGAAAATGTTGAGTGTACCGAAAGAACAGCGTGTTAACATCAAATTTTGTTTCAAACTAGGAAAATCTGCAAGTGAAACGTTTGTAATGTTACAACAAGTGTACGGCGATGATTGTTTATCGCGAACACAAGTGTTTGAGTGGTTTAAACGATTTAAAGATGGCCGCGAAGACACCAGTGATGACACTCGCACTGGCAGACCATTGTCAGCAAAAACTGATGCAAACATTGAAAAAATCGGTAAACTTGTTCGACAAGATCGCCGTTTAACAATCAGAGCAGTGTCTGAGTTAACAGGAGTTGACAAGGAAAGTGTTAGGCAGATTCTTCATGAAAATTTCAACATGAACAAAGTGTGTTCAAAAATGGTTCCAAAGTGTCTCACAATTGAACAGAAGGAACGCCGTAGAATGATTTGTTCTGACATCCTGGAAAACATAGAAAGTGATCCCACCTTCTTACAAAATGTTATTACTTGCGATGAATCGTGGTTTTTTACTTACGATCCCGAAACTAAACGCCAATCGATGCATTGGAAAACTCCTGGTTCACCACGACGAAAAAAAAGCACGAATGTCAAAATCGAAATTCAAGGCAATAATGATTGTTTTTTTTGACATCAAAGGGATTGTGCACATTGATTGGGTACCAGAGGGACAAACAGTGAATCAGCATTACTACATTAGCGTCCTGGCTACCCTACGTGAGCGAGTACGGAGAAAACGGAACGATTTGTGGAGAAAAAAGTCATGGATCCTTCACCAAGACAATGCCCCAGCTCACAGTGCGTTGTCAGTGAAGACGTTTTTGGCAAAACACAACATTCTCATCTTAGACCATCCACTCTACTCACCTGATTTGGCCCCCTGTGACTTTTTTCTTTTCCCTAAAGTCAAGTCAGCTTTGAAAGGAACTAGATTTGAGACTGTTGAAGCAGTAAAAGAAAAAGCGACGGAAGTAATGTATGGACTTACCGAAAATGATCTGCAGCATTGCTATGAACAGTGGAAAATTCGTATGGAGCGGTGTAGAGACCGAGGAGGAGAGTACATTGAAGGAGATAACATGAAATTGTAAATAATTGTAAATAAATGTTTTTTCCAGCATCAGTCCGGTTTTTTTCTAGCCGCATCTCGTACGTAAGCATCCTGTGTAATCATGTACATCCATTCATGTCCATTGAGCATTCCGACGGATTTGGGCAATTCCAGTAGGACAATGTGATACCCCACACGTCCAGAATTGCTCCAGGAACACTGTTCTGAGATTAAATGCTTCCGCTGGCCACCAAACTCCCCAGACATGAATATTACTGAGCATATCTGTGATGCCTTGCTACGTGCTGTCCAGAAGAGATTTCTACCCTCTCGTACTCTTACGGATTTATGTACAGCCCTGCAAGATTCATGGTGTCAGTTCCCTCCAGCACTACTTCAGACATTAGTCGAGGCCATGCCACGTCGTGCTGCTGCACTTCTGCGTGCTCGCAGGGGCCTTACAATATATTAGGCGGGCGTACCAGTTTCTTTGGCTCTTCAGTGTATGTCAGTTTGGCTTTCGGTTCCCTACGGACTGGTGAAATACAATCATCTTAGGTTTCATTCTGTTTCATCAAGGAGACAAGGGAACTGGCAGAGTTTGTATCGCTTCAGAAGTCTGAAATCTATTTAATGACAACCGTATTGCCTGCTCCAATCCATGTGAGAACACGACTGTCGACGAGCAACTGTATCCTTGCAAATTCAGGTGCCCGTTCATACAATACATACCGAGCAAAGCTGATAAGTATGGAATAAAATTATGGCTTTTTTGTGATGCTGACAAGCGCTGCATGCTGAACGGATTCATCTCAAACGTGCCAAACGTGCAACTCATGATCCGAGCAACGGTCTTGATCACCACGTCGTTATGAAGTTGGCACAGCCATTGCTCAACCGCAGTCACAATATCACGACTGACAGCTTCTTCGTCTCCATGAAACTGGCGGATGAGCTGAAACAAAAAGGAACAAGTTTAGTTGGCACTCACTCAAAGACATCCCTCCTGCTGCGCGAAGTGGAGATGACACGTTGTACGTAACACACTTGTACCAGCTGGTCGACAGTCTTCTCATTATACCAAGGGGGAAAAAAAGTCCTTATCCTGAGTAAGATGCATGCTGCATGTCAGGTCAGTGAGAATGCTGAGAAGGAACTTCAAGAACCTGGGAAATTTTGTAGTGAAGCTAAGTGTGGAGTGTATATGCATGACTAAATGACTAGACTCCATAGCGAAATTAAAATTATATATTAACACCTTCATCTGATGACGGGGACAGGTAGAAATGTGTGCCCCAACCGGGACTCGAACCCGGGATCTCCTGCTTACATGGCAGACGCTCTATCCATCTGAGCCACCGAGGACACGGAGGATAGTGCGACTGCAGGGACTATCTCGCGCACGCCTCCCGTGAGTCCCACATTCTCACCTTGTATGTCGACACATTACACTCGTAGTGTCCCTACCCAACACACTCATTACTCCTGGAAGACATTCTCACCAAGTCCAGTAAGAGTTCGGGTAATATGTGTGCATCCGCACAGAAGAAGAAGGTCATGGCCGGTATTGCCAGAACTATATACTTATATGGATATGGTGTCTGTTCTTTCGGACATATCCGAGTTGGTATCCATTGATGGCCTGTGCGTGTCTTCTACAATGTTCTTGACGTTGCCATGATCACTGCTCGTACAGTTTTTAAGCTGCCTATCTCTAAGAAGATTTCACAGCGGGACTTTATGCTAATTGTAGCAGATGAGCTTGCTGGCTCCTACAAACTGCAGAGGAGAGCTAGTTTTACCTTGCAGGCAATCGGTATCGGGCTGGACAACCTGGAAAATCGTCGTCCTTTGAGGTCTTTTTTCAGGTTTGGGAAAAGAAAAAAGTCTGATGGAGCCAAATCTGGAGAGTATGGCGGGTGACGTAACAATTCGAACCCGCAGTAATGCAGAGTTTCTAGTGTTACAAGGGCTTTGTGCGCTGGTGCGTTGACTTGATGCAAGAGAACATCGCGCATCAATTTTCCGCGCTTTTTTTTTCTTTCTCTCTCCTCTCAAATGGCGCAGGAGGGTGCAATAGTATGATGCATTGATAGTTACGCCCTTTTGCAAGTAATTAATCATAATTACCCCTTTTACATCCCAGATTACCGATGAAATCACCTTACTGGCTGATTTTCGCAAGCGGAATTATTTTGGGGTAGGGGATGAAGGGTGTTTCCACCGTTGTAACTGTTGTTTTGTCTGAGGACCGATGTGATGGCTCAAATGGCTCTGAGCACTATGGGACTCAACATCTTAGGTCATAAGTCCCCTAGAACTTAGAACTACTTAAACTTAACTAACCTAAGGACATCACACACACCCATGCCCGAGGCAGGATTCGAACCTGCGACCGTAGCGGTCTTACGGTTCCAGACTGCAGCGCCTTTAACCGCACGGCCTTTTGCTTACACTACGGTATACAACTCATTCTAGCGGCAAAAGTAACGAAGCAGGAGCCCCGAAATTTGGCTTGCATACCCACAAAGGGTCACTATAAAAGTAGGTGGTGTTGTTGTTTGTGCGGGACATTACGGTCACTATCTCGGGCTAGAAACTTTTCGACCTACCCCCGTATTTATAATTCTAGAGTGAAATTGTTTGTTCTTACGTTTTTGCTCCTTAATTGCAATAAGAAAAAACCCGCAGAGGATTTTAATCACATGCTGCATTTCAGAAAAAATTGTTCTACATCACACACATCCATGCCCGAGGCAGGATTCGAACCTGCGACCGTAGCGGTTGCGCGGTTCCAGACTGTAGCGCCTAGGACCGCTCGGCCACCCGGCCGGCGCATTTCAAAATCTTTTGAAAATACTCGGTATTTATTTTATTTGTCTGCAAAAGTAAAAATACTATTAGAACTCATACAAAGAGTATCCTTTGATTCTGTTTCAATCTCTTTATAGATCAAAACCGTGTAACATTGCTTTTCTTTCTTGTTCTAATTATGTTCGATGAAAGACTGAGAAGTTTCTTCGGTAAAATATATATAAAAAAAGTTTATTTCTGAAACTTTATTTTTGACAATCTACTATTGATTTTGCAGAATAAATTACAGTTTGCTTACATTTTAGAGTCTTCCTGAGCGTATTAACATGGCAACATCCAAAAGTCTACCCAACGGAGGTTTCCTACTGTGGGTCGAAAATGACCTATGTGGTACTTCAAGGGATACGGCGAAGTCAGATACTTCTAGTGTTAAGCATTATCTACAGCTGTACCCACACCTCGAAAACCATACGAACAAAAAGCCACAGCAAGACCGGGAGAATGTGTTCATCAGTGACAGCCCACAAATCGAGTTGTACCCATGCATCTACTGATGGTTCATTCGTATCACCAGACGAGTGTTACAATGCCATGAATGATTAGTTCCTTTCCGATGACAGCACGGTAGGATATTGATATATTAACTGACACATTGTGCCATCCATTTGTACATTTGCAATAGTATCAACAGTATAGTATTTTCATTGCAAATGTTCATCTCGTTCAAAACAGGTGTGCGTGCACTTTGATGAAAATGATTACCTCCCTGGCAAGAAAGCTAACATGAAACATAACACAACGTTCTTTACAAACTAAGACTGAATAAGACGTATAAGGCAAAGGAAAATGATTGGAATATGAGAATTGAAATGTCTGACAACATGTTTACCTAAGCAGATATAAACAGTTTTCTCATAAAAGCTTAGTACAAACAGAAAAATTGGGCATAGTAATTACCAGACTGTATTAAAGTAAACCTCAACTATCACCGTTATCCTAACAGCAGAAATGAGAAAAAATGACACTCGCAGCAATTGTAAACGTAAAATGTTTGAAATGTTACAAGTGACAACTAAAATAAGCGTAGCAGTAAATGTCAAAATATTATCGGTTAATAATTAATGGTAAGAAAGAATTACGCAGCTGAGGGTTCAATTAATTACCATTTCTTCTAGAGAATCTGCACGGGCATCAATGTTATCTTTCTTTCGAAAACAGTTACTATCTTCATATATATAGTTAAAGGCTACCCAGCCATTGACCTTCGTCTGTGCGAATGCGCGCAGGTTGCCCGAAATTTTACGGGAATGGCCAAAGTGTGCGCGAGTAATCAGTGGATGGGCAAACATCTATTAGGTACATTACATATGTAGAATTGTGGACGGTTGGGAATATGGGTCTCACGGGAAGCGTGCAAGGTTTAAGTCCCTGCAGTCGCGCAATTCATCTGTGTCCTCGGTGGCTCAGATGGATAGAGCGTCTGCCATGTAAGCAGGAGATCCCGGGTTCGAGTCGTGGTCGGGGCACACATTTTCAGCTGTCCCCATCGAGGTATATCAACAACACCTGTCGGCAGCTGAGGGTTTCAATTAATTATCATTTACATCTGTATTCGTCACTGACAATTCGGTACATCGTTGGGGCCAGGGCGGCAATGGAATGGTGCCAACGATGTACTGTGTTGTGAGTCACTTAAAACTGTATCTGGCGAATGACTGTGTATATAGCTGTTTTAATTTTGACATGTGGATGCGTTAGTGTTCTAGTCCGTTATCTACCTGCATCTTCATCAAAAAGAGTACTTTTACTGCTATTTTAAGACATACGCAGGCACACGTGTGGAAGACAATAATAACTTTACAATAAAGTACTCGGAACACCTAAAGCACTGAAACGCAGAAATACTTACAACGCATTTGCAAATTACCTCATATAACAGAATCACCACCCTACTGGAATAAAACCACCAATAAGCAGTAACAGCTATTGCCCACCAACCACAAGCAAAAAAAGATCCACTTCGGTAACTAAGACACTTTACCCTTCTCACTAGTGCATTTGTTTAGGGGTTATAGTTTAAGCATAAAATTTTCGATAGACATTTTCCTTACATCTACATGGATACACTGCAAATCACACATAAGTGCCTGGCAGAGGGTTCATCGAACCACCTTCACAATAATTCTCTATTGTTCCACTCTCGAACAGCGAGCGGAAAAAACGAGCGCATGCAGCTTTCCGTGCGAGCTCTGGTTTCCCTTATTTTATTAAGATGATCGTTTCTCCCCATCTAGGTAGACGTCAACAGCAACGAGAAACGCCTTTGTTTCAACGATGTTCACCACAAATCCTGTATCATGTCCGTGACACTTTCTCCCCTATTTCTCAATAATATAAAACGTGCTGCTCTTCTTTGAACTTTCTTGATGTGCTCCGTTAATCGTATATGGTAAGGATCCGAGGTCGAGTAGCAGTACTCTAAAAGAGGACGGTCAAGCGTAGTGGAGGCAGTTGATCTTTTGCATCTTCTAAAACTTCTGCCAATAAATCGCAGTCCTTGGTTCACCTTTCCCACGACATTTTCCATGTATTCTTTTCAAGTTGTTCGTAATTGTAATTCCTATGTATTTGAGCAGGCGTTGACAGATGTGAAAATTAACGAACTATCAGTTTAATAAGTCACGGCTGCAAAATACACTCCTGGAAATGGAAAAAAGAACACATTGACACCGGTGTGTCAGACCCACCATACTTGCTCCGGACACTGCGAGAGGGCTGTACAAGCAATGATCACACGCACGGCACAGCGGACACACCAGGAACCGCGGTGTTGGCCGTCGAATGGCGCTAGCTGCGCAGCATTTGTGCACCGCCGCCGGCAGTGTCAGCCAGTTTGCCGTGGCATACGGAGCTCCATCGCAGTCTTTAACACTGGTAGCATGCCGCGACAGCGTGGACGTGAACCGTATGTGCAGCTGACGGACTTTGAGCGAGGGCGTATAGTGGGCATGCGGGAGGCCGGGTGGACGTACCGCCGAATTGCTCAACACGTGGGGCGTGAGGTCTCCACGGTACACCGATGTTGTTGCCAGTGGTCGGCGTAAGGTGCACGTGGCCGTCGACCTGGGACCGGACCGCAGCGACGCACGGATGCACGCCAAGACCGTAGGATCCTACGCAGTGCCGTAGGGGACCGCACCGCCACTTCCCAGAAAATTAGGGACACTGTTGCTCCTGGGGTATCGGCGAGGACCATTCGCAACCGTCTCCATGAAGCTGGGCTACGGTCCCGCACACCGTTAGGCCGTCTTCCGCTCACGCCCCAACATCGTGCAGCCCGCCTCCAGTGGTGTCGCGACAGGCGTGAATGGAGGGACGAATGGAGACGTGTCGTCTTCAGCGATGAGAGTCGCTTCTGCCTTGGTGCCAATGATGGTCGTATGCGTGTTTGGCGCCGTGCAGGTGAGCGCCACAATCAGGACTGCATACGACCGAGGCACACAGGGCCAACACCCGGCATCATGGTGTGGGGAGCGATCTCCTACACTGGCCGTACACCACTGGTGATCGTCAAGAGGACACTGAATAGTGCACGGTACATCCAAACCGTCATCGAACCCATCGTTCTACCATTCCTAGACCGGCAAGGGAACTTGCTGTTCCAACAGGACAATGCACGTCCGCATGTATCCCGTGCCACCCAACGTGCTCTAGAAGGTGTAAGTGAACTACCCTGGCCAGCAAGATCTCCGGATCTGTCCCCCATTGAGCATGTTTGGGACTGGATGAAGCGTCGTCTCACGCGGTCTGCACGTCCAGCACGAACGCTGGTCCAACTGAGGCGCCAGGTGGAAATGGCATGGCAAGCCGTTCCACAGGACTACATCCAGCATCTCTACGATCGTCTCCATGGGAGAATAGCAGCCTGCATTGCTGCGAAAGGTGGATATACACTGTACTAGTGCCGACATTGTGCATGCTCTGTTGCCTGTGTCTATGTGCCTGTGGTTCTGTCAGTGTGATCATGTGATGTATCTGACCCCAGGAATGTGTGAATAAAGTTTCCCCTTCCTGGGACAATGAATTCACGGTGTTCTTATTTCAACTTCCAGGAGTGTACTAACGCGAATTCTGTACATACGAATGGAAAAACTGGTAGGAGCCGACCTCGGGGAAGATCAGTTTGGATTCCGTAGAAATATGGGAACACGTGAGGCAATACTGACCCTACGACTTATCTTAGAAGCTAGATTAAGAAAAGGCAAACCTACGTTTCTAGCATTTGTAGACTTGGAGAAATCTTTTGACAATGTTGACTGGAATAATCTCTTTCAAATTCTGAAGGTGGCAGGGGTAAAATACAGGGAGCGAAAGGCTATTTACAGTTTGTACAGAAAGCAGATGGCAGTTATAAGAGTCGAGGGACATGAAAGGGATGCAGTGGTTGGGGAGCGAGTGAGACAGTGTTGTAGCCTCTCCCCGATGTTATTCAATCTGTATATTGAGCAAGCAGTAAAGGAAACAAAAGAAAAATTCGGAGTAGTTATTCAAATCCATGGAGAAGAAATAAAAACTTTGAGGTTCGCCGATGACATTGTAGTTCTGTCGGAGACAGGACTTGGAAGAGCAGTTGAATGGAATGGACAGTGTCTTGAAGGGGGCACATAAGATGAACATAAACAAAAGCAAAACGAGGATAATGGAATGTAGTCGAAATAAGTCGGGCGATGCTGAGGGAATTAGATTAGGAAATGAGACACTTAAAGTAGTAAAGGAGTTTTGCTGTTTGGGGAGCAAAGTAACTGATGATGGTCGAAGTAGAAAGGATATAAAATGTTGACTGGCAATGGCAAGGAAAGCGTTTCTGAAGAAGAGAAATTTGTTAACGTCGAATATAGATTTAAATGTCAGGAAGTCGTTTCTGAAAGTATTTGTATGGAGTTTAGCCATGTATGGAAGTGAAACATGGACGATAAATAGTTAGGACAAGAAGAGAATAGAAGCCTCTGAAATGTGGTGCTACAGAAGATGAACATAAACAAAAGAAAAACGAGGATAATGGAATGTAGTCGAAATAAATCGGGTGATGTTGAGGGAATTAGATTAGGAAATGAGACACTTAAAGTAGTGAAGAGGTTTGCTATTTGGGGAGCAAAATATCTGATGATGGTCGAAGAAGAGAGGATATAAAATGTAGGCTGGCAATGGTAAGCGAAGCGTTTCTGAAGAAGAGAAATTTGTTAACATCGAGTATAGATTTAAGTGTCAGGAAGTCGTTTCTGAAAGTATTTGTATGGAGTATAGCCATGTATGGAAGTGAAACGTGGACGATAAATAGTTTAGACAAGAAGAGAGTAGAAGCTTTCGAAATGAGGTGCTGCAGAAGAATGCTGAAGATTAGATGGATAGATCACATAACTAATGAGGAGGTATTGAATAGAATTGGGGAGAAGAGGAGTTTGTGGCAAAACTTGGCTAGAAGAAGGGACCGGTTGGTAGGACATGTTCTGAGGCATCAAGGAATCACCAATTTAGTATTGGAGGGCAGCGTGGAGGGTAAAAGTCGTAGAGGGAGACCAAGAGATGAATACACTAAGCAGATTCAGAAGGATGTAGGCTGCAGCAGGTATTGGGAGATGAAGAAGCTTGCACAGGATAGAGTAGCATGCAGAGCTGCATCAAACCAGTTTCTGGACTGAAGACCACAACAGCAACAACCAGTAGTTGTGGTAGCTTTGGAAGGAAAACGAACATAAACGAAAGTTCAACAGAGAAACTGACAGCCGACGTTATCTCTTTGTTTTTATTGTCTGTTTGGTTGTCAGTTTTGCACGTAATTGGAACGGTCCATCAATCAGTGTTGGTCCATTGTGTATCTTACGTCCTTACAGAATGTGCACTACATTTTATAAGTAATTGAAATTAGTCGTTTGCGTACCTTCAGAGCTTTTATGTAACCAGAGTAATTGCTTTTCATGCAAGCACAGTTTGCATGCGCAAATGTAAATAATATATATAATTTTTGTTGTTACTTTGTACGCAATAGAACTCACTTCATCATGATCTAAGACTAGAGTTCCTTGTTATTAATGATAAATGCAAAAGTTGTTTATGAATGACAGAAACATGTTTTATACAGGTGCGACGAGGTACAGAAGCAGTGTTTGATATGTTGTTATTTTGCAGTTTTTTTATTTCACCTCTTTGGTGACGAAATAGCGTTTCCTAGCGGTATATGATAAAACTGTACTGTTTTCTTTACTTTTGCTACAACAGCTCTTCATTTCACGTTAAAATTCAACAATCTTCGAATAAAGTCAGAATTAAACACTGACGAGTACAATTTCGCTATAAATTCTGTTTATTTTTAAGTGACACACTTAAGTGCCAAAGAAACTGGTATAGGCATGCGTATTCAAATACAGAGATATGTAAACAAGCAGAATAAGGCGCTGTGGTCGGCAACGCCTGTATAAGACAAGTGTCGCGCAGTTTTTACGTCGGTTACTGTTGCTGCAATGGCAGGTTATGAAGATTTAAGTGAGTTTGAAAGTGGTTTTATAGTCGGCGCACGAGCAATGGACCAAAGCATCTTCCAGGTAGCGATAAAGTGAAGATTTTCCCGCACTACCATTTGACGAGTATACCATGAATACCAGGAGTCCTGTAAAACATCAAATCTCACACATCGTTGCTGCCGGATAAAGATCCTGCAAGAACGGGACCAACGACGACTGAAGATAATCGTTCAACGAGACAGAAATGCATCCCTTCCCCAAATAGCTGCATATTTTAATGCTGCGCTATCAACGAGTGTCAGCTTGCGAACCTTTCAACGACACATCATCGATAATGGCTTTCGGAGCCTAATGCCCCCTTGTGTACCCTTGATGACTGCATGACACAAAGCTTTATAACTTGCCTGGTTCCGTCAACATCGACATTGGACTGTTGCCTGGTTGGACGAGTCTCGTTTCAAATTTTGTCGAGTGGATGGACGTGTAAGGATGTGGAGACATCCTCGTGAATTCATGGACGCTACCAGGGAACTGTTGAAGCTGGTCGAGACTCTGTAAAACTGTGGGGCGTGTGCAGTCTTAGTGATATGGGACCCCTGATACATCTATATACGACTCTGACAGGTGACACGTATGTAAGCATCCTGTCTGATCACTTGCCTTCACTCATATCCACTGTGTTTCCGACGGAGTTGGGCAATTTCAGCAGGACATTGCGACACTCCACACGTCCAGAATTGCTATAGAGTGGTTACAAGAACAATCTTCTGAGTTCAAACACTTCCACTGGCCACCAAACAACGAAGACATGAACCATATTTACATTATTGAGCATATCTGAGATGCTTTGCAACGTGTTGTTCGGCAGGTCTCCATCTCCTTGTACTCTTATGGACAGCCCTGCAGGATTCATTGTGTCAATTGAGTCCAGCACTACTTCAGACGTTAGTCCATGCCACATTGTACTGCAGCACATCTGCGTGGTCGTGGGGTCCCTATACGATATTACACATGTGTACCAGTTTCTTTGGCTCTTCAGTATAGAACAAAAATTTATGAAGGTTAGGTGGCCCTTTATATTAATTTTAATTTTAATAAGGAACAGCCTCAGTTGCACCGTTTACCTAGAATTTACCTACGTTTCAGTCAGGATAACCCAACCTTCTTCAGAATAACAGTATGTACCGTTTGTCCATAGTGGACATCGTCAAGCTAAAACTACAAATCCATAAATTATCGTCAGACTGTAAAAACTTTTCTGGCACTGCCTAGCCCCACTTCGCGACTGCAATGCGGCAGTCACAAGTGCTGTACTGGAACTGAGGCTGTTCATTATTAAAATTAATATTTGTACAGTTGCTGACAGGGCCACGAAATGTTGAAGATATTTAAGGCCCTTTATATATTTTCAGTTTGTAGAGGGTTTATCACTTCCGGTTTTTAGGGGAACCTACTTAGACACTGAGATACGTAAAGAAAGCGATCGTTATGAGGTAACGCCTGCTAGGTACGCAACACGCTTAACGTACAGGTAACGTGGGTACGTCCTAAGTGACAAGAGCTTCTAGGAGATGATGGTGATGTTTGCTTTGTGGGGCGCACAACTGCGTGGTTATCAGCGCCCGTACAAATTCCTAACCTTTGCTCAACCCAGTCTAGCCACTTTCATTAATGATGATGAAATGATGAGGACAACACAAACACCCAGTCATCACGAGGGAGGTGAAAAACACTGACGCCGCCGGGAATCGAACCATTTTTTTAAAACTTTTATTAACTTTTATTTACAAAATAACAATTTTCGTTTTACAAAAGCAGTTTGCATTTTACTTGTTCTGATAAGACAATCCGTTCTGTGCTTTTTTTTTTGTGTTACTGCCCAGGTAATTGTTTCCTATGGTCTTCTATATTTTTCGAGTGTCTGTCAGACTCATTTTGTTAGTAGTATCTTACGCTGTTATTATTTCCGTTTAGCGTTTTCTGAGTCTTGATACACTACATATGTACAAGTGGCAGAGGGAATTTGGAAGAAAGCATTGATTGCAAGATCTAGTTAGTTACACAGAATAATTGAGAAATAAAACTTATTTTAAGGTCTTTTTACTCATTACTAGTTGGGTTATTATTATTATTATTATTAGCGAATGTCCCCATGGGAGAACGATAAGCAGGTGATTAACATTTCTTAATGTTCTTCTTATTTCCCCAGTATTTCTTCATTGCCTCCCCAAAGGCCTTCTTCCTTTCTTCGGTCCACTTTGGTCGGAAAGGTTTAGATTCCGTCTCTGGAGTAAACTTCCACTTGTCGATTTTTCTTCTGAATGTATCCCGGTCTGATGTGTTTGTTATGTCAATTTTTGCCTTTTTCAAATCCTTCTTAACTTCAGTTACCCAGGGTATTGTTGCCTTAAGTGATGTCATATAGTCCAATAGACGTTTAGTTAACCTGTTTCCAGGTAATCTGTCTATATGTCCATAAAACTTCATCCGCCTCTTCCTGATATCTGCCTCGATGTTTGATATTTTTTCGGTTGTCTCGGTAGTCTGCAGCCTGTATCCATCTTGTGTGTATCGTGGTCCTAGGATTTTTCTAATAATTTTTCTCTCTACTTTCTTAATTTCGTGTAAATCTAATTTTCTATTCAGGGAGAGTGTTTCACTTGCATATGTGACTGTTGGTTTGATGACTGTGTTGTAGTGTCTGATTTTAGTGCCTTTTGATAGACATTTCTTGTTATATATATTTTGAATAAGTCCGAATACTTTCTTGATTTTCTGTAATCGGTTTTTTTGTGCTATTTTCTCAAGTCCTGTTGGTTCAATAACTTCACCGAGATACTTAAAGTGCTTGACTCTAGTTATTTCACCATACTTTGTTTTTAGTTTCGAAATATCTAATTTTGAGCAGATGAATTCTGTCTTCTCAAAGGAGATTTGCAGGCCAACCTTCTCAGCACATTCTTTAAGTGTCTCAATTTGTTTTACTGCTGTTTCTTCACTGTCAGTTATAATTGCCAAGTCATCTGCAAACGCTAAATAAGGGATGTTCAATTTTCCTTTACCTCTTCCTAGTTCAATTGGCTTCCAAAAGCTTTGTTTCCTTAGTGTTACTTCCCACTCTTTCATAACTTTGTCCAAAACTATATTGAATAATAGTGGTGAGATCCCATCTCCTTGTCTTACTCCTGTTTTAATTGAGAATGGCTCCGAAATTTCCCCTCTGAATTTAATTTTTGATTTGGTTTCTGTTAGTGTTTGTTCAATTAGTTTTCGGGTTTTAGTGTCTAGGCCTCGTTCTTCGAGAATGTGACATAGAGACTGTCTGTCTATGGAATCGTATGCCTTTTTGAAATCAACGAATGTGCAGATTATTGGTTTTGACCTGATTGCTTTAATCTTTAAAATAGTTTTAAGGTTGAATATCTGTTCCGGGCATGATCTATTAGGACGAAAGCCTGCTTGGTAGTCTGAAATTGTATGTTCTAGTTGTTCTTGTGCCCTCTTTAGGAGACATGCAGATAGAATTTTGTAGGTAACTGGTAAAAGTGAAATGCCTCTGTAGTTGTTTACGTCTGATCTCTCTCCCTTTTTGTGCAATGGGTGAATTAGTGCACACTTCCACTCCTCTGGGATATTTTCTGTCTGCCAAATTTCTTTGATGATGCTAGTGATCTCTTTTAACGAATTTGGACCAAGGTTTTTCAGTAGTTCAGCTACAATTCCATCTTCTCCCGATGATTTATTATTTTTGAGTTTTCTAATGTGACTATAAATTTCTTCTTGAGATGGTGGTAGTGAAGTCTCATTCGTGTGTTCTGGTTGTAATCTGGGGAATCTTGTACTTGGTTGTGGGCAATTTAGGAGTTGTGAGAAATATTTAGCTAGTTCTTGGCAATTTTCTTTGTTAGTTAGTGCCAATTTTCCATTCTGTTTCCGGAAGCAGAGATTTTGTGGAGTGTATCCTTTGATTTGATTTGCGAATATTTTATAAAAATCTTGAGTGTTGAGGTTCTTAAAGTTTTCTTCAATTGTGTTTAGCTGTTCATTAAGGTATTTTCTTTTAGTTTGTCTAAGTATTTTAGCTGTTTGTTTTCTCACTTTGAAAAATGTTTGTTGTGTGGTTTCTGATTTGTCACAATTGTAATTTAAAAAGGCTTGTTGTCTCTCTTCTAATGCGTTATCACAATTCGAATTCCACCATGGATGCTTGGATATTTTCTTTAACGGAATCAAATCTCTTGCTTTCTGTATAATTTTCGTTCGGAAATCTTTCCAGTTGTTTGTTGGTTGTTTATCCCATGCTTCTGTAATTTCTGATTCCTTGATATTTTTCAAGTCAAATTTGGGAATTAGTGGTGATTTCCTTTGGCGTTTCCTTTTTGGAGTGAATTTAATTTTAACTCTGGTAAGGTAGTGGTCAGAATCTATATTTGCCCCTCTGCGGACTTGAACGTCGTGTATTTCTTTCTGGAAGTCATAGGAGATCGCAACATGGTCTATTTGAAATTCACCAAGCTGAAGGTTTGGTGATCTCCATGTTTTTTGTTTCTTGGGGTCTTTTCGAAGTGATGTTGTCACGATTTTTAGGTTGTTTTGCTGACATAACTCGATGAGTCTCATGCCGTTCTTGTTTGTGAATTTGTGTGCAGGGTAATTACCGACTGTTTTTTTATATTTCCTCTCTTTGCCAATTTGCGCGTTGAAATCCCCTAGAAGAATTTTTACATCCTCCTTTGGAATTTTGGACATTTCAGTTTCGAGTTTTTCCCAAAATTTTTCCGTCTTCTCCGGTTCTTTTTTGTTGGCAATGTTGGTAGGTGCATGAACATTAATAAATGTATATATTTTGTTGGTGTGCTTGATTCGCATGGTCATTAGTCTGTTACTGATTTGATTCATGTCTATAACAGAGTCAAGGGTGTCCTTATTTACAATAAAAGCCATGCCAAATATTGCAGCTCCTTTGCCAATTTTCTTGTCTGTTTTACTTTTAAAGATACGGTAATTGTTGTAGTCTATTGTTTCTGAATCAGTGAATCTGGTCTCTTGGAGAGCAAGGATTTGAATTTTCTGTTTGTTGAGTTCTGTTGTAAGATTATGAAGTTTGCCTGTCTGAATTAGTGTCTGAATGTTAAAAGTGCCAATAAATGTATGGGACTTTCGTGGACGTTTACTAGAGAACTCCGACTTTCTCTGTCGTACGAGCCCAAGCTCCCCAGAATCCGATAGCTTGGTTGTCGCCACAGGGCGAGTGGATTGGCCACCTGGGGTAATATTAATTTTACTTGTACGAATCATACTGCTTGTAATTAAGTTCCAGCTAATGCTGGGTAGTTAGAACCAGGGATTGTTAGTTCCTGGAGCTTGGTGTTCAGCCGCACCTCACATGGTGAACAGACGCTGGCCAGAGTACCGGTGGTTGCCACACAGACGTGTCTGGGCTTTTCAATATGCTTTATCTTGTTGATAATGCTTGCCTCTTCCGCCAGTTCCGCCGTACCGATGATCTTCATCTCCGTCTTCACTACCGTTGAGGTCTTCGCCGTATCCCTGGCAAGGGACCCTCACAAGGTACTATCACCCGGGCCAGGTGAACCAAGGTTTTTTTACGAGGTGTTACTCCTCCCCCTCCTCCTTTTACAACCGGGCTTGGGACCGGCTTAGACGGAGTTGTTGGGTTATTATATGTATATATATATATATATATATATATATATATATATATATATATATAATTGTGGATGGTTTCTATCCATTTTACAATGATGTTGTATATTAACTATTTTCTTATTAAATCTAGTGTTGGGAAGCAAAAAAAGGGGGAAGCATTTTACGTTGGGCCTTGAAAACCCGGGACCACGAGCTGCGAACACTCTTTACCGTAGTCTACAGTAGTTTTGCAACTCTAGGCGTGCTGATGTGAAAAAACCGGCCGACGCCTACAATAATCCTTCCACGGTGACGGAGGGTTAAGAGGCTCCACCTCGCCGTGGATACTACTTTGGTTCTCGCTTCTCCGCTCCCGGACGCGTTCAGACACTTTGCAAACCTTTCGGCCCAGAAGGCGTTAGCCCTGTCTGGTGGTTGTCCTGGACTGCGGTCCCCCCTCCCCACCCCCCCCCCCCCTCTCGCCACATCCTAGTACAGAGCTCCTCGTGGCTTCGCAGCCTGCCCCTACACCCCGCGTGCCAGCGGCCTGCTGTATCCCTTACCTCGCCTCCCTGGCCTGCCCGGAGCCGTGTCGCTGTCGCGGTGTCCCGCGGGAGGCCGGAATTCCGACGCGCAGGCTGTGTAGGAGGCGCGACTCACCTGCCTTTCCCATGGGGCGAGCCGTCCCGTCCCGTCCCGTCCCACGGGCGCTGCCGCCAGGAATGCGACAGGTCGCCGGCAAGGCGGCGCCACGGCAGGCCCAGCCAGGCCGCGGGGGAGCTCCGGAGAAACTCCCGCTCAGCCCACACCCCACGCCTTTCTTTTGGTCACACCGTCACAATCTGAACAATTCCCATATATTACTGTACTTAAAAAAAATTGAAGATATTATTTTGTCCATATCGCATCTTCCTACTGCGGCTGTTAATCCACATCTACATTCATACTCCGCAAGCCACTTGACGGTCTGTGGCGGAGGGTACTTTCAGTACCTGTATCTATCTACACTCCTGGAAATTGAAATAAGAACACCGTGAATTCATTGTCCCAGGAAGGGTAAACTTTATTGACACATTCCTGGGGTCAGATACATCACATGATCACACTGACAGAACCACAGGCACATAGACACAGGCAACAGAGCATGCACAATGTCGGCACTAGTACAGTGTATATCCACCTTTCGCAGCAATGCAGGCTGCTATTCTCCCATGGAGACGATCGTAGAGATGCTGGATGTAGTCCCGTGGAACGGCTTGCCATGCCATTTCCACCTGGCGCCTCAGTTGGACCAGCGTTCGTGCTGGACGTGCAGACCGCGTGAGACGACGCTTCATCCAGTCCCAAACATGCTCAATGGGGGACAGATCCGGAGATCTTGCTGGCCAGGGTAGTTGACTTACACCTTCTACAGCACGTTGGATGGCACAGGATACATGCGGACGTGCATTGTCCTGTTGGAACAGCAAGTTCCCTTGCCGGTCTAGGAATGGTAGAACGATGGGTTCGATGACGGTTTGGATGTACCGTGCACTATTCAGTGTCCCCTCGACGATCACCAGTGGTGTATGGCCAGTGTAGGAGATCGCTCCCCACACCATGATGCCGGGTGTTGGCCCTGTGTGCCTCGGTCGTATGCAGTCCTGATTGTGGCGCTCACCTGCACGGCGCCAAACACGCATACGACCATCATTGGCACCAAGGCAGAAGCGACTCTCATCGCTGAAGACGACACGTCTCCATTCGTCCCTCCATTCACGCCTGTCGCGACACCACTGGAGGCGGGCTGCACGATGTTGGGGCGTGAGCGGAAGACGGCCTAACGGTGTGCGGGACCGTAGCCCAGCTTCATGGAGACGGTTGCGAATGGTCCTCGCCGATACCCCAGGAGCAACAGTGTCCCTAATTTGCTGGGAAGTGGCGGTGCGGTTCCCTACGGCACTGCGTAGGATCCTACGGTCTTGGCGTGCATCCGTGCGTCGCTGCGGTCCGGTCCCAGGTCGACGGGCACGTGCACCTTCCGCCGACCACTGGCGACAACATCGATGTACTGTGGAGACCTCACGCCCCACGTGTTGAGCAATTCGGCGGTACGTCCACCCGGCCTCCCGCATGCCCACTATACGCCCTCGCTCAAAGTCCGTCAACTGCACATACGGTTCACGTCCACACTGTCGCGGCATGCTACCAGTGTTAAAGACTGCGATGGAGCTCCGTATGCCACGGCAAACTGGCTGACACTGCCGGCGGCGGTGCACAAATGCTGCGCAGCTAGCGCCATTCGACGGCCAACACCGCGGTTCCTGGTGTGTCCGCTGTGCCGTGCATGTGATCATTGCTTGTACAGCCCTCTCGCAGTGTCCGGAGCAAGTATGGTGGGTCTGACACACCGGTGTCAATGTGTTCTTTTTTCCATTTCCAGGAGTGTATATTCGATGTTAACAAATTTCTCTTCTTCAGAAACGCTTTCCTTGCCATTGACAGTCTACATTTTACATCCCATAAACATATACAGGGTGTTACAAAAAGGGACTGCCCAACTTTCAGGAAACATTCCTCACACACAAAGAAAGAAAATATGTTATGTGGACATGTGTCCGGAAACACTTACTTTCCATGTTAGAGCTCGTTTTATTACTTCTCTTCAAATGACATTAATCATGCAATGGAAACAGAACGTACCAGCGTGACTTCAAACACTTTGTTACAGGAAATGTTCAAAATGTCCTCCGTTAAGCCCGTCTCACACGGAGCAAGGTTCGCCGCAAGTTTGCGAGATGGCGTGCATGCTCGCCGGCTTGCAGGGAAGGGAGCCGGCTATCTTCCATGTCGAAGCTCTCCCACGGTGCAAGATCGGCAGCTAGTTGTGTTGTGATCGGCTCCATGTTGTATCGAACGAAGATGGCTGCTTCAGGTACAGATGTTCAGAGCAAACTGCCATTATCAGCTGTTTTGGTGCTAAACGATGCAGAAATGCATGCTAATGAGAGAAGAAGAAAGAAAGAATTGACGAAAAACTGTATTAAGGGGAGAAACGCTGGAAAAGGTGTGCTCTCCATGCTTCATAAAGAGTTGAGGTTAGTTCGCATAACACCTACTTTTGTTTGAAAAGTATCACAATTTCATTACTATTTGACTTTATAAATATACCAATAATGACTGTTACATACGACTTTATTTTATAGGATAGAAGATCGTACATCCTTTGCAAATTTTATACGTATGGATATGGTCGAAGAAGACACACGTCACTTGCAACTCTTCCGAGTGCTTCTGCACGCAAGTGTTTATTATAGTAGTTTGCGCTTTTCATGACGTACGGACACTGTTCTTCCCTATAAGTACATATCAATGCTTTAATCGCTCCCTTGGACCACTGCGGTGCCATTATTTAATAATTATACGAACTTCCTACCGCACCTCACAACAGCAGAAAAGCGACTATCAACAAAGGCTTCCCGCCCAAGCTTTCCGCGACTGACGTCACAAACCAAACGTCTCATGATTGGCCAACGCAGGTGGCACGCAGGGAACCTTACAAGAAAAATAGCACCGGACCTATCCTGGAAATCTTACAAGGTTCCCAGCAAGGTAGCCCGCTAGCAGACGACGGAGCCCGCATGGTAGCCGTCGCGCGAGCCAGCTCGGAAACTTACAGCGAATCTTGCTCCGTGTTAGACGGGCTTTAGCGAGGATACATGCATCCACCCTCCGTCGCATGGAATCCCTGATGCGCTGATGCAGCCCTAGAGAATGGCGTATTGTATCACAGCCCTCCACAATACGAGCACGAAGAGTCTCTACATTTGGTACCGGGGCTGCGTAGAAAAGAGCTTTCAAATGCCCCCATAAATGAAAGTCAAGAGGGTTGAGGTCGGGAGAGCGTGGAGGCCGTGGAATTGGTCCGCCTCTACCAATCCATCGGTCACCGAACCTGTTGTTGAGAAGCGTACGAACACTTCGACTGAAATGTGCAGGAGCTCCATCGTGCATGAACCACATGTTGTGTCGTACTTGTAAAGGCACATGTTCTAGCAGCACAGGTAGAGTATCCCGTATGAAATCATGATAACGTGCTCCATTGAACGTAGGTGGAAGAACATTGGGCCCAATCACCAACAA
Source organism: Schistocerca serialis cubense (assembly GCF_023864345.2). Classification (NCBI taxonomy): domain Eukaryota; kingdom Metazoa; phylum Arthropoda; class Insecta; order Orthoptera; family Acrididae; genus Schistocerca; species Schistocerca serialis. The sequence continues at coordinate 77,678,265 of NC_064649.1, forward strand.
TGCCTGCCCAAAAGTCCACAGAAAATCTGTGTTGAAGATGTGATTGCACGATTGCGTGCGGATTCTCGTCAGCCCACACATCTTGATTGTGAAAATTTATAATTTTATCACGTTGGAATGAAGCCTCATCCGTAAAGAGAACATTTCCACTGAAATGAGGATTGACACATTGTTGGATGAACCTGTGGTGTCACCGCCACACTTGCTAGGTGGTAGCTTTAAATCGGGCGCGGTCCATTAGTACATGTCGGACCCGCGTGTCGCCACTGTCAGTGATCGCAGACCGAGCGCCACCACACGGCAGGTCTCGAGAGACGGACTAGCACTCGCCCAGTTGTACGGACGACTTTGCTAGCGACTACACTGACGGAGCCTCGCTCCTTTGCCGAGCAGATAGTTAGAATAGCCTTCAGCTAAGTCCATGGCTACGACCTAGCAAGGTGCCATTAGCCTTACATAGCAATTGATACTTATCGTATAAAGCATGTATCATCAAGAACGATGTATACAACAAGGATGGATTAAAGTTAAGTATTCCAAAAGCTACGTACTTTTCTTTATAGCATTCATTACGTATCCTGTTTCAGACCTCACGCCATCCTTCGTGTGTTTATAGCGTGCATTGCGGTCCCCTCAAATCACACTGTGTCGGCACTTCTGTCGACACATCAGAACCATTCGCAGAAGTGTACCCGTGGAGGCCAATCAGCTGCTGATAGTGCCTGCACACGCTGTACATGGTACGGAAACAACTGGTTCTCCCGTAGCACTCTCCATACAAACGTGGTTACCTTGTACAGCAGCAACTTCTCTGACGCTGACATTAGGGTTATCGTCAACTGCACGAAGAATTCCCTCGTCCATGGCAGGTATCCTCGTCGTTCTAGGTCTTCCCCAGTCGCGAGTCATAGGCTGGAATGTTCCGTGCTCCCTAAGAAGCCGATCAATTGCTTCGAACGTCTTTCTGTCGGGACACCTTCGTTCTGGAAATCTGTCTCGATACAAACGTACCGCGCCGCGGCTATTGCCCCTTGCTAATCCATACATCAAATGGGCATCTGCCAACTCCGCATTTGTAAACATTGCACTGACTGCAAAACCACGTTCGTGATGAACACTAACCTGTTGATGCTACGTACTGATGTGCTTGATGGTAGTACTGTAGAGCAATGAGTCGCATGTCAACACAAGCACCGAGGTCAACATTACCTTCCTTCAGTTGGGCCAACTGGCGGTGAATTGAGGAAGTACAGTACATACTGACGAAACTAAAATGAGCTCTGACATGGAAATTAAACGTTTTCGGACAATTGTCCACATAACATCTTTTCTTTGTTTGTGTGTGAGGAATGTTTCCTCAAAGTTTGGCCGTACCTTTTTGTAACAGCCTGTATAACTAAAATTTCACATTGGTGTTTTTCCATCCTGGCTCATGCTCACAGTACCCTGAATGAGAGGGCCCAACGCACGGTACTAAAACCACCCCCCTGAAACATCCCAAATGCTTATCAAGCTTGAAATGCAGCCTGCCCACGCTGCAAGTTGAACGTCGTATTGTGCCGCGGTGCACTTGTAAGTGGGCTGTTTAGGTTTTTATGTTTGTAACGCCACGTAGCGCTCTGTATGAAAATCACTGGCTGTGCTGTGTGCAGTCTGTGGCTGGTTGGCATTGTTGGAACATTCGCTATTGTAGTGTTGGGCAGCTGGATGTGAACAGCGCGTATCGTTGCGCAGTTGGAGGTGAGCCGCCGGCAGTGGTGGATGTGGGGAGAGATGGTTCAAATGGCTCTGAGCACTATGGGACTTAACAGCTGTGGTCATCAGTCCCCTAGAACTTAGAACTACTTAAACCTAACTAACCCAAGGACATCACACACAGCCATGCCCGAGGCAGGATTCGAACCTGCGACCGTAGCAGTCGCGCGGTTCCGGACTGCGCGCCTAGAACCGCGAGACCACCGCGGCCGGCTGTGGGGAGAGAGATGGCGGAGTTTTGACAGCGGACGATCTGGACGTGTGTCGGTCAGAAAAAGGAAATTTGTAAAGATGGATGTCATGAATTGATAGATGTATATATGATGACTTTTGAACACTATTAAGGTAAATACGTTGTTAGTTCTCTATCAAAATCTTTCATTTGCTAAGTATACCTATCAGTCGTTAGTGCCTTCAGTAGTTAGAATCTTTTGTTTAGCTGGCAGTATTGGCGCTCGCTGTATTTCAGTAGTTCGAGTAACGAAGATTTTTGTGAGGTAAGTGATTCGTGAAAGGTATAGGTTAATGTTAGTCAGGGCCATTCTTTTGTAGGGATTATTGAAAGTCAGATTGCGTTGCGCTAAAAATAGTATGAGTCAGTTTAGTTTTGATCAGAATAAGTAAAGAGAGTAATGTCCGAGTACGTTCAGTTTTGCTCAGTTGCTTGAAAATCAAATAACGTAAGAGGTTTATCAGCACAGTAAAATGGTTCAAATGGCTCTGAGCACTATGGGACTTAACTGCTAAGGTCGTCAGTCCCTTAGAACTTAGAGCTACTTAAACCTAACTAACCTAAGGACATCACACACATCATGCCCGAGGTAGGATTCGAACCTGCGACCGTAGCGATTGCGCGGTTCCAGACTGTAGCGCCTAGAACCGCTCGGCCACTTCGACTGGCTTCAGCACAGTAATTCATACATTTTTTCTAAGGGGAAGTTTCACTCTCAACACCTCACGTCATTTGAAAGCAGGTGAAATATAAAGTAATCGGAGTACACTCCAAGCCTACAGTCAATCACAGTCCAGGTTTGAGCTAATACAGCTTTTAACATGTCCGACACATTCGCCTGAAAGTTCTCCAGAGTCCCAAAATGAGGTCCTTTTAAGACGGTACTTAGTTTCAGGAAACGAAAAAAGGCATAAGGACTCGGATCATCTGTGGAACGACAGGAATGCCTTTTGGTGTCACAAGTTCCGTGAAGGAAGAGTTCGCGTGACATTGAGGCGTCGTCATCACGTAGCATCCACTTGTCTGCAGCGTCCGGTCTCACTCGATTCACCCTTCTGCTAGCCTTCCAACTTCATCTGTATAAAATACTTGGATGTGGAGGAAAAAATTCTTTATGCACTACACCCCTACTGTCAAAAAAGCAAATCAGCATTGTTTTGATCTCTGATTTTCTTTTTGACCTCCTTTTGGCCTTATTTTATGCCTCCTTTTTGACCTTCTTTTTGACCTTCTTTTGGTTGACGAAATGTCTCAGTGTGCCACTCTTTGCCTCTTTCTCTCAGAATCGTACTCAGAAATCCAGGATTCATCACCTGTGATCACACCACTGAACCATTCGTGGTCATTGGCAGTCCTCCCATTAACTTCAATGCACGTATTTCTTCGATTGTCCTTCTGTTCAGCTGTGCGGGTTTTCGGCTCCATGTCGACTCAAGCCTATCGCATGTAGAAAACTTCGGTGAAAATTTAACTATAAGATCAGGCAGGATACGTTGCGCGAACCTCAAGTACAGGGGGGCCATTCAACGGCTAGGTAGAAGATATGACGCAGTGAGATAGTCCCCTACAGCGCCGGGCCAGATATTCACAGCAAAACGTACTTTACGGTGTGACTACTACAGCCTGAGGATTTTCCTCATCCCACACGTGCCTGTTCCTGCAGTTCGAAATACCATCACTATCTAATGAGGCCTCACCAGTACAGCACGATCTGGACGAAATGTAGTCGATCAATCCATCGTTGGAGCAACCACTGGCACAATGCGAACAGTGGTGCAAAGTTACTCACAAGCATTATATGGGCTCTCTGTGGGTGATGTAGGGATAATTGTTGTTCATGGTGTACTCGCCACACGCTAGTATGTGTAACGCCTTTTTCGTGTGCAATACGACGAGTATCTGTAGCGGAACCGCTGCAACACATTGCAGCACCTCGTCTTCAAAATCGGTTGTGCCAGATCCAGCGTGTCTTCTTTCCAATGCCGGCCGTTGCGGCGGAGCGGTTCTAGGCGCTTCAGTCTGAACAGCGCGACCGCTACGGTCGCAGGTTCGAATCCTGCCTCGGGCATGGATGTGTGTGATGTCCTTAGGTTGGTTAGGTTTAAGTAGTTCTATGTTCTAGGGGACTGATGACCTCAGAAGTTAAGTCCCATAGTGCTCAGAGCCATTTGAACCATTTGAACCATTTTAACCTACAAATATCGTGTCGGATCTCCTTTTGTCCCGCAACTCGACGTGGCTTGGACACAACACGTCGCTGGAAGTCCCCGTAGAATTATTGAGCTATGCTGCCTCCACCGCCATCCGTAATTGCGAAAGCGTTGCCGGTGAAGGATTTTGTGGACGAACTGACCTCCAGATAATATCCCATAAATGTTCAAAGGGATTAATGACGGGCCATCTGAGTGGCCAAATGTTTCGCTTGAATTGTCCAAAATGCTCTTCAAACCAATTGCGATGAACTGTGGGTGGAGACATGGCGCACCTTCATCCTTAAAAATTCCACGAATTGTTGCAAATGGTCTCCTAGTACCCGAACATAACCATTTCCGGTCAATAATCGGCACATCCCACATTGATTTCTGCGGTTACTTCACTTAGTATTGCTTGTCTGTTAGCACTGACAACTTTACGCAGACGTTGTTGCTCTCAGTCGTTAAGTGAAGGCCGCTAGCCACTGCGTTGTCTATGGTGAGAGGTAATGACTGACCAGAAGACCCAATACATTCCATGTAAACACTGCCCACACCAGTATGGAGTCACCTCCAGCTTTAAAAAAAAAAAAAAAAAAAAAAAAAAAAGGTTCAAATGGCTGTGAGCACAATGGGACTTAACATCTGAGGTCATCAGTCCCCTAGAACTTAGAACTACTTAAACCTAACTAACCTAAGCACATCACACACATCCATGCCCGAGGCAGTATTCGAACCTGCGACCGTAGCGGTCGCGTGGTTCCAGACTGAAGCGCCTAGAACCGCACGGCCACTTCAGCCGGCACCAGCTTACACAGTGCCTTAGTGACAACTTCAGCCCATGGCTTCGAGGGATCTTCGCGACACTCGAACCCTACCATCAGCTCTTACCAACTTAAATCGGGACTCCTTCGACTAGGCCACGATTTTCCAATCGTCTAGGATCCTGCCGACAAGGTCACCAGCTCAGGAGATGCTGTTAGCAAAGACGCTCGCGTCAGTCGTCTGCGCCATAGCCCATTAATGCCACATTTAGTCGTACTAACGGCTACGTTCGTCGTACATCCAACACTGATTTCTGCGGTTACTTCACGCAGTGTTGCTTGTCTGTTAGCACTGACAACTTTACCCAGACGTCGCTGCTCTCAGTCGTTAAGTGAAGGTCGTTGTCCGTGATGAGAGGTAATGCCTGAAATCTGGTACTGTCGGCACGCTCTTGGCACTGTGGATCTTGGAATATACACTCCTGGAAATGGAAAAAAGAACACATTGACACCGGTGTGTCAGACCCACCATCCTTGCTCCGGACACTGCGAGAGGGCTGTACAAGCAATGATCACACGCACGGCACAGCGGACACACCAGGAACCGCGGTGTTGGCCGTCGAATGGCGCTAGCTGCGCAGCATTTGTGCACCGCCGCCGGCAGTGTCTGCCAGTTTGCCGTGGCATACGGAGCTCCATCGCAGTCTTTAACACTGGTAGCATGCCGCGACAGCGTGGACGTGAACCGTATGTGCAGTTGACGGACTTTGAGCGAGGGCGTATAGTGGGCATGCGGGAGGCCGGGTGGACGTACCGCCGAATTGCTCAACACGTGGGGCGTGAGGTCTCCACAGTACATCGATGTTGTCGCCAGTGGTCGGCGGAAGGTGCACGTGCCCGTCGACCTGGGACCGGACCGCAGCGACGCACGGATGCACGCCAAGACCGTAGGATCCTACGCAGTGCCGTAGGGGACCGCACCACCACTTCCCAGCAAATTAGGGACACTGTTGCTCCTGGGGTATCGGCGAGGACCATTCGCAACCGTCTCCATGAAGCTGGGCTACGGTCCCGCACACCGTTAGGCCGTCTTCCGCTCACGCCCCAACATCGTGCAGCCCGCCTCCAGTGGTGTCGTGACAGGCGTGAATGGAGGGACGAATGGAGACGTGTCGTCTTCAGCGATGAGAGTCGCTTCTGCCTTGGTGCCAATGATGGTCGTATGCGTGTTTGGCGCCGTGCAGGTGAGCGCCACAATCAGGACTGCATACGACCGAGGCACACAGGGCCAACACCCGGCATCGTGGTGTGGGGAGCGATCTCCTACACTGGCCGTACACCACTGGTGATCGTCGAGGGGACACTGAATAGTGCACGGTACATCCAAACCGTCATCGAACCCATCGTTCTACCATTCCTAGACTGGCAAGGGAACTTGCTGTTCCAACAGGACAATGCACGTCCGCATGTATCCCGTGCCACCCAACGTGCTCTAGAAGGTGTAAGTCAACTACCCTGGCCAGCAAGATCTCCGGATCTGTCCCCCATTGAGCATGTTTGGGACTGGATGAAGCGTCGTCTCACGCGGTCTGCACGTCCAGCACGAACGCTGGTCGAACTGAGGCGCCAGGTGGAAATGGCATGGCAAGCCGTTCCACAGGACTACATCCAGCATCTCTACGATCGTCTCCATGGGAGAATAGCAGCCTGCATTGCTGCGAAAGATGGATATACACTGTACTAGTGCCGACATTGTGCATGCTCTGTTGCCTGTGTCTATGTGCCTGTGGTTCTGTCAGTGTGATCATGTGATGTATCTGACCCCAGGAATGTGTCAATAAAGTTTTCCCTTCCTGGGACAATGAATTCACGGTGTTCTTATTTCAATTTCCAGGAGTGTAGAATTCACTAACGATTTCTGGAACGGAATGTCCCATGCGTCTAGCTTCAACTACCACTCCGCATTCAAAGTCTGTTAATATGCGGCCCAATCATGTCGTAAACCTTTTCACATGAATCACTTGAGTAAAAATGACAGCTCCGTCAATGAACTGCCCTTTTATGCTCTGTGTACCTGATACTACAGCAAACAGCGTTCACAGACGAGTAGGAGTCTAGCTACATCGAAGTTGCTAACAGCACTGACAATCCGCTTATTCTGAATGGATCTCCTCGGCATGAATTCATCACCGTAGAGCACAAATCTTTCTCACTGCCGGCAGACGCAAAGTGGTTGTCCCGAGTCCCTCGAGTGCGGGAAGCACAGTGAGAAATGGGGCGTTTGCGTGACCACCAACAGCTCGGGGTCACCCGTCCTGTCACGGTCGCCAGATACGCTCCACGGCCGGAGTTGTCCAAGTGTGTGAGAGCAACACAGTATCACAGTCGTCAACACTGGCGCTGTTTCCATGATCCAAACTGGACACGGCGTGTATTCTTATTTCTCTGGTAAATGAGCCAGCGGATGACTACAGATCCACATCTGTGATGGCATGCAACCGTATGCGAAACAGAGTGTGGTGGAGCTGATCGTGAAACTGGCTGTCCTGTCCTTTAAGGCGTGCTCACAGATAATACGATAATACGTTTTATCGGTCGGTACAAAAAAATGGTTCAAATGGCTCTGAGCACTATGGGACTCAACTGCTGAGGTCATTAGTCCCCTAGAACTTAGAACTAGTTAAACCTAACTAACCTAAGGACATCACAAACATCCATGCCCGAGGCAGGATTCGAACTTGCGACCGTAGCAGTCTTGCGGTTCCAGACTGCAGCGCCTTTAACCGCACGGCCGGTCGGTACAGAAAGAACAAATATCCAGAGGCTGTCCAGTGGTTCCAGGTGGTATGAATTGCACTATCACACGCTTTTCAGGAGAGCTAATATACACAAACCAGGAATCAAGCAAAATCCGTTGTGGATTGGCAGGAGAGCCATCCTAGGGATCTAGAGGAAGCCGAAAGGCACGCGTTTTAGCTCACGCAGAGTGGCGTGAGGTCTGGAACAGGAAGGGGAAATTAGACTTTAGTAAAACGGACGTAGCTGGTGGAATACTTAACTTTAATCCGTTAAAGGTGAACGTCGGTCTGACGGTACATGATTAACAAGATCAATAGCAACTGATAATGGCGCCTTGCTAAGTCGTAGCAAATGTCGTAGCTGAAGGCTATGCTAAACTATCGTCTCGGCAAATGAGAACGTATTTTGTCAGTGAACCATCGCTAGCAAAGTCGGCTGTACAACTGGGGCGAGTGCTAGGAAGTCTCTAGACCTGCCGTGTGGCGGCGCTCGGTCTGCAATCACTGACAGTGGTGACACGCGGGTCCGACGTATACTAACTGACCGCGGCCGATTTAAAGGCTACCACCTAGCAAGTGTGGTGTCTGGCGGTGACACCACAAAATTAAGCTATTTTGATCAGCTTGATCAGCTGTTGTCCAAACGCCGTGGTCGTACCATGGTTGTGATACTTTTACACCCTTTTTCCCGTTCTTGATTGCTGTGAGGTGACCACACTGCCACTGCAGAATCACGCACGCGAGAAAGAATCACAGGGGCAGAGCACCTCCAACTTCTAGAAGCAAAATAAATAACTTTCCAGTCAACTTACCATACTGATTAACAGCCGATATAATTATATCCGACTGCGTAAAGGCATTGATGTCAGTTGATATTGATACAGCCATTGGTACCTCTAATTTGCAGAGCTCCTTTCATATGCATTTCGTATTCATATCGCGAATGGTCGTAATTGCAAACAAATTCCGCATTGAACGACGGGATAAGTTTGTTTATCTCATCTACAAATTTTCGGGACGAACTGCAGTTTTCTGTGCATCGTCAGTCTGACGCTTTGTTCGAAATCTCGTCATCCTAGATCTATGAAATCTGTAGCACTGTTTGAAGCTATGCAACCATCCACTGTTTCCATGAAATCACTGTAATCTATGTTGCACGCAATTTCACGTGCGTAACGATTTAGGTCACTAACGTGCACATTCTGTAAATTGTATCAAGCAAAAACCAGTTTGTGTAACAAGTGCGCCTTGTCCTCCGTTGAATATCCGTAGTTTTCCTTATGCACTACACGGTGATATTGCTGTGGACGTATTAGATATACAGGGTGTCCAGAAAAGGGCTCCCTGATTTCAAAATTAAATGTCTCGAAAACAAAGATCGATAGAGGAATGCGGTAAACGGTATGTTTATTGTGAAAGCTGTAAGAAGTTTATACAGCAGTTTGAAATAATATTTACAAAAGCTGCTAACAGATGGCGCTGTACTCTGTACAGGTCATATCAGCATACATAAGTGAAATAATCGTATGAAAACAATCTTTGCAAACAATCACATCACAATGTTTTCAAAATGTTCACCATTGGCACTTCAGAGGTGGCGCAAACGAAGAATGAAATTCGCCATCACATTTCGTAGTGTCTCAACCGAAATGGATTCACATGCCACAGAGATCGCCGATTCAAGCTCTTCCAGCGTGGCGGGATGCTTCGGGTAGACCATGTCTTTCACTGTGCCCCACAAAAAAAAGTCACAGGGAGTCAAATCCGGTGAATATGGAGGCCAATCCATGCCTGCACCAGTAAATTTGGGATATTCCAAAGCAATGACTCGATTCCCAAAGTATTCCTCAAGAAAGCGAAACACTTGTTCGGTTCGATGTGGTTGGGCTCCATCTTGCATAAACCATTCAGTACCTGGTCGATCCTCTAACGCTTGCTGTGTGGCGACAAATTGTTCCAAAATTGCAACGTAACGTGCACCAGTGACCGTTTCTCGAATGAAAAAAGGGCCAATAATGCCTCTGCTGCGTACTGCAGCCCACACAGTAACTTTAGGAGAATACAGGGGTTTCGCTTCACACCAATATGGCTTTTCGGAACCCCAATATCGCCAGTTCTGCTTATTCACGTATCCATTCAGGTGGAAGTGTGCTTCATCTGTAAACCAGATGCATCCAACATCAAATCTTTCACTATCAATCATTGTGAGCATCTGATTAGCAAAGGCAACCCTTTGTTGCACAGCTCGTACGGGTATGGCCTCGTGCGTTTGAATTTTGAATGGAAAGATGTGTAGGCTCTTTCTCAGTACTTTCTGCGTGCTGGAACGCTTCAAACCAGTCTCAGATGCAATTCTACGGACGGATGACATTGGATTTCGCTGAATAATTCTAGAAACTGTGGCGATATTTTCAGGCCTAACTGCGGTTTGCTTGCGGCCAACATGCCCCACTAGATCATCTGTTACGCTGCCTGTTCGTTGAAATGTTGCGAAGAGCGTACGAATGGTTTTCGCATCGGGTCCTTTTGGAACATTAAATCGTGCTTGAAAACTTCGCCTTGTTGCCGTAGGACTCTCTTCTAACCTGTGGTACTCTAGCACCAGAAAAACGCGTTGTTCAATGGAGTACATGGTTTTAATCTCTTCCTTCGGTACGCTAACCTCCTTTCACGTTTTAAAAGTGGAACTGATCGCTCTGGGCTTCGGATCACTATTTATACTAGGCATTACGTATGGCGATTACAGTGCCATCTGTTAGCAGCTTTTGTAACTATTATTTCAAACTGCTGTATAAACTTCTTACAGCTTTCACAATAAATATACCGTTTACTGCATTCCTCTATCGATCTTTGTTTTCGAGATAGACTCCTGGAAATGGAAAAAAGAACACATTGACACCGGTGTGTCAGACCCACCATACTTGCTCCGGACACTGCGAGAGGGCTGTACAAGCAATGATCACACGCACGGCACAGCGGACACACCAGGAACCGCGGTGTTGGCCGTCGAATGGCGCTAGCTGCGCAGCATTTGTGCACCCCGCCGTCAGTGTCAGCCAGTTTGCCGTGGCATACGGAGCTCCATCGCAGTCTTTAACACTGGTAGCATGCCGCGACAGCGTGGACGTGAACCGTATGTGTAGTTGACGGACTTTGAGCGAGGGCGTATAGTGGGCATGCGGGAGGCCTGGTGGACGTAACGCCGAATTGCTCAACACGTGGGGCGTGAGGTCTCCACAGTACATCGATGTTGTCGCCAGTGGTCGGCGGAAGGTGCACGTGCCCGTCGACCTGGGACCGGACCGCAGCGACGCACGGATGCACGCCAAGACCGTAGGATCCTACGCAGTGCCGTAGGGGACCGCACCGCCACTTCCCAGCAAATTAGGGACACTGTTGCTCCTGGGGTATCGGCGAGGACCATTCACAACCGTCTCCATGAAGCTGGGCTACGGTCCCGCACACCGTTAGGCCGTCTTCCGCTCACGCCCCAACATCGTGCAGCCCGCCGCCAGTGGTGTCGCGACAGGCGTGAATGGAGGGACGAATGGAGACGTGTCGTCTTCAGCGATGAGAGTCGCTTCTGCCTTGGTGCCAATGATGGTCGTATGCGTGTTTGGCGCCGTGCAGGTGAGCGCCACAATCAGGACTGCATACGACCGAGGCACACAGGGCCAACACCCGGCATCATGGTGTGGGGAGCGATCTCCTACACTGGCCGTACACCACTGGTGATCGTCGAGGGGACACTGAATAGTGCACGGTACATCCAAACCGTCATCGAACCCATCGTTCTACCATTCCTAGACCGGCAAGGGAACTTGCTGTTCCAACAGGACAATGCACGTCCGCATGTATCCCGTGCCACCCAACGTGCTCTAGAAGGTGTAAGTCAACTACCCTGGCCAGCAAGATCTCCTGATCTGTCCACCATTGAGCATGTTTGGGACTGGATGAAGCGTCGTCTCACGCGGTATGCACGTCCAGCACGAACGCTGGTCCAACTGAGGCGCCAGGTGGAAATGGCATGGCAAGCCGTTCCACAGGACTACATCCAGCATCTCTACGATCGTCTCCATGGGAGAATAGCAGCCTGCATTGCTGCGAAAGGTGGATATACACTGTACTAGTGCCGACATTGTGCCTGCTCTGTTGCCTGTGTCTATGTGCCTGTGGTTCTGTCAGTGTGATCATGTGATGTATCTGACCCCAGGAATGTGTCAATAAAGTTTCCCCTTCCTGGGACAATGAATTCACGGTGTTCGTATTTCAATTTCCAGGAGTGTATTTAATTTTGAAATCAGGGAGCTCTTTTCTGAATACCTTGTATGTTCAAAATTGTTTCTTTTACTATGCTCCGGATGATCTTCCATGTACATAATTACGTGTAGTACCCGCCCCTTGGTCAACGATCGTCCTTTACTACGTTTCACTGCAGACGTGATCTGTGGTAACCTGTACGACAAGGATGATGTATACATGGCTCGACACGTGTTTCAGTGTTGTGTGTGTGTGTGTGTGTGTGTGTGTGTGTGTGTGTGTGTGTGTGTGTGTGTGTGTATGTATTCCTAAGGGACCAAACTGCTGAGGTCATCGGTCCCTAGACTTACAGGTGCCGCGCAATCCATGACATGGCACCTCAAACCGCGCGGCGTTTCAGTATTACTTTCACTTGTTAAGCACGTGTCATCATCTTCTTACTCATAAGGAGTTCCTTTCTGACGAAATGTCGTCTTCGGCAAAGTAATTGTAGATATAATATGTTTGCTTTGTTTATCTTTAAGATTGCTCTGCTTTGTATCAACATCACTAGCTCTTCAGCTGTGAATCACTTATCGACTAAGCAGTTAAACATTGCTCCGTTGCCTCATGCTGTACTCAGTAGTGGATACCTGCCGTCGCACCTTCTGTTGCCATCAGCGACTAATATTATGGTTGCGTGGTAGATACTATTTGGGGCGTCGATTGCCGTAAACATCATTGGCTTTTTGCGACCTTGCACTCGAAGGGATGCCTTGTCAGCCAAATATATGAGTGCCTACACTGTGTACGTAAATTTTTCAGAGCACAACTGTGTACCAGCCTACCTCCTACGTGGAAATTCTTAAACACAGGAGCGACATGTAATTATGCATGTGGTGCACCACAAGCCGTTCTGGCGCTTAATCTCTAATCTCCGTTAAGGATCTCGCTTATTTATTCGCAGTTAGTGACTACATGAAAGTGGAACTCCGTTATACCTATCTACCGTGAGCGCAGTGCATAAATACGGACTGAGTGGAGTAACGGTGCATTTATCTGCTTCTTAATTAATATGATAAGAGTTGTTCTTCACCCGAGGCACGCTAAAATGTCGTCAACACGAACGCACCGCCGGGGAATTAAACAAACAGCAGCAACAAGGTCTCTCTCTCTCGCTTCATCGAAAGCCATTAGCTCACCTGTCACATTAGTCATCTCCGAACTGGTCGATTTAGACTCTTTTTTTTTCCCCCTTCGTATCAGAGTAGAATTGTAGCCTACGTCCTCAATCATTTGCTGGATGTTGTACAGTCCTATCATCCTGTGCCTTCTTCTTATCAGTGTTTTCCATATATTCCTTTCCTCTTCTCCAGAGAACCTCCACGTTCCTAACCTTCTCAGTCCACCTAATTTTCAGCATTCTCCTCTAGCACCACATGTCAAATCCTTCAGTTCTCTTCTTTTCTGTTTTTTTCCACAGTCTGTGTTTCACTACCATAAAAAGCTGTGCTCGAAATGTTCATTCTCAGAAACTTGTTCCTCACAACAAAGCAGACTTCTCTTGCCCAGGAATGCCCTTTTTGACAATGCAAGTCTGTTTTTTATGTCATCTTTGCTCCGTCCGTCAAGGTTTACTTTGCTGCCTAGGAAACAGAATTCCTTCATCTAGTTCGTGATCACCAATACTGATATTCGGTTTCTCGTTATTCTCGCTTCTGTTACTTCTCATCACTTTAGTCTTTCTTCGATTTACTCTCTATCCATATTCTGAACTGTTTAGACCGTTGCTTCCGTTCACAGACCCTGTAATTCCCTTTCATTGAGGATATAAATGTCCAGCGAATCTTATAATTGATATCCTTGCACCTTGAATATTAGTCCCGCTGTTGAACCTTTCTTTTAATTTTCGTCATTGCTTCTTCGACGTACAGATTGAACAGTAGGGGCGAAAGACTACACCCCTGCCTTACACCCTTTTTTATCCGAGCTCTTCGTTGTTGGTCTTCCACACTTATTGCGCTCTCTTGATTCTTCGGCATACTGTATATATCGTGTTGTTCTTAAAGGGTATCCTATGTTCACAGAATTTCAAACATCAGCACCATTTTACATTACCGAATGCTTTTTCCACGGAAGGTGTCGTGATTTTTCTTTTGTCTTGCTCCCATTATCAACCCCAACGTCAGAACTGCCCCGCCGCGCGGAGTGGCCGAGCGGTTTGAGGTGCCATGTCACGAATTGCGCGGCCCCTCCCGCCGGAGGTTCGAGTCCTCCCTCGGGCATGGGTTTGCGTGTTGTCCTTAGCGTAAGTTACTTTAAGTTAGTTTGAGTAGTACGTAAGTCTAGGAACCTATGACCTCAGCAGTTTGGTCCCCTAGAAATTCACACTCATTTAAACATTTAGAACTGCCTCTCCGGCGCCTTTACTATTCTTCTCGCCGGCCGGAGTGGCCGAGCGGTTCTAGGCGCTACAGTCTGGAACCGCACGACCGCTACGGTCGCAGGTTCGAATCCTGCCTCGGGCATGGATGTGTGTGATGTCCTTAGGTTAGTTAGGTTTAAGTAGTTCTAAGTTCTAGGGGACTGATGACCTCAGAAGTTAAGTCCCATAGTGCTCACAGCCATTTGAACCATTTTTTACTATTCTTGTCAACAACATGGATGCATGCGCTGGTAAGCTGATAGTGGGATAATTCTTGCACTCGTCGGCTCTTTAAATCTTCGTAATTGTCTGGATGATGTTTTTCCGAAAGTCAGACGGTACATCACCAGACTCATACATTCTACAAATGGGTCAAATGGCTCTGAGCACTATGGGACTCAACTGCTGTGGTCATAAGTCCCCTAGATCTTAGAACTACTTAAACCTAACTAACCTAAGGACATCACACACATCCATGCCCGAGGTAGGATTCGAACCTGCGACCGTAGCAGTCGCACGGTTCCGGACTGCGCGCCTAGAACCGCGAGACCACCGCGGCCGGCATACATTCTACACGCCAGCGTGTAGACGGTACAGAACTGGCGCAAGGTGGTCCTGTGGCCTGCCACAGCTGACGCAAGTCGAAACATTGAAACGGTATGTGTGTGCCCTCGGTTGTATGGTATCAGCGGAGTAAAATATTTCGACGTCACTTACGTATGAGACCCCAGTGGATATTGATATGAAATTACTTTCCAGAATTGTAGTTGCCTGTTATGTGATTCGAAAGACACCAGGGATATTTGTCAGAGTGCATCAGAATCTTGCTCTCCGATATAATGCGTGTATTGAGGTTGATGGCCGTCAGTTGCAGTATATTTTGTAAGATACGTTCATTGTGTCAGTGATGGCATCTGCAGTTAACTGCAACTAAGGTAAATAAAAAAGTACACAGTAATGTGGTTTTATTCCTAGCATCTCCTTAAGCTGACTTGTCCGACCCCGGGTTCCCTACCTCAAATTGTTCAGTGGAGCATCCTCTGCCTTGTTAAATTTTAGCACGCTCTTACGGAAACATCCTCTGTACATCGTAGATGTTTGAGACTTAGGAAGGTACCTGGAACGATATTGTTTCATTTGATTACAATACCTAAGTCTTTGTTTCAGGCAGGATCCCTCATTTCGTCCGACACTGAGGTGCTATTCCAGTAAAGTTGGAGATCCTCTGCAATGCTTTTTGAGTTTAGGGGGAATACCAAGTGCACTGAGGCGTAAATGTAAATTTGGACCGAAAAGGAAAGGTTGCTAGGATATTCCATGTAGCTGTCCGGTACCACTGTGCTAGGGTGGTGTAATGGATACTGCATCTGCCTGGTGACCACGAGCCCGGGTTCAAATTCCGGCCTTGGCACAAATTTTCATAGGTCGCTTCAGCCTGCATCTGAATGATAATCCAAAATAGAGTGCCTCTCCAAATTTTGACATCTTCCCTTCATCCCTTGCAAAGATACCTGGCGAAGTCTTTCTAGCTAATCCCAGAAAGGGCGTAAGTGCTCCTCTAATGAGGGATCTGGAAGTTCGTTCCCACCAACATATAAATCCGTGTTTCTGGAAAGAAGGACCGAGGGTCACCTGACTTGTTTGTCGGAAATTCAGGAAATTTTGTAGAACTTCACAGTGTGTTCCCAGGGAAAGGGCAGAATTTGGGAATCTTCCCGACCCACGTGCGACTGCATACGTAGCTTATAGGAAAGGTGTGTCAGACCAAAACCCAGGGGGATAACGGTAAGTGGACAGCTCTGAATCCCACAGATAGTTTGTCAACAAGACGTAGTTACCACCCTCTTCCACACTGGTTCCCGTTCTGCAATATAGGACTGCGGTCGACCGTTCCACCGTCCATTGCTGGAGGTACCTGAAGGATAATACCTGGAAGACTTCCTTGGCTACCCGTGCGAACATGAAACCAGCACTTTGCGTGACACGCAGCTTCTCTAGATTGTGCGAAATGTTCCACCTGTTTCTGTCGCCAGTGAAGAGGTCCCTTGACCGATACCAGGTACATTAAAGAGAGAAACTACTGCAAGAATAAAATGGTAGATTAGGTACAAAGAGATGAGTTATTTGCAGTGCTCCAAGCTACGCCCTAACAAGTGTAATCAGCACACACAAAAGTGAGAAATCGACAAATAAAAACCGAATCAGAAAGTAAGTAATGCAAATTCAGTATGCAGACAGGATAAAATGTGAGGAGAGGACCTGAAATAAGGCTGCCGGCTCACTCACTGATCATCCTTACGTTTAAAAATAGGCACACCAGAGACAAATTAGTCACCGCGAGAGACAACATGCTAATACCGTGTGACAGCCTCTCTATCCTGGGTAAAGGCCATCAGTTCTCATGACCCCATCACACCAATACTGAAGCGCCAAAGAAACTGGTATAGGCATGCGTATTCAAATACAGAGATACGTAAACAGGCCCTCGTCTATAAAAGACAACAAGTGTCTGGCGCAGTTGTTAGATCGGTTACTCCTGTTACAATGGCGGGTTATCAAGATGTGAATGAGTTTGAACGTGGTGTTAATAGTCGGCGCATTTCCGAGGGAGCGATGAGGTGGGGATTATCCCATATGACCATTTCACGAGTCTACTGTGAATATCAGGGATCCGATAAAACATCAAATCTCCGACATCGCTGCGGCCGGAAAAAGATCCTGCAAGAACGGGACCAACGACGACTGAAGGGAATAGTTCAAGGTGACAGAAGTGTAACCCTTACGCATATTACTGTAGATTTCATTGACGGGCCAACAACAAATGTTACCGTGCTAACCATTCAACGAAACATCATCGATATGGGCTTTCATAACCAAAGGCCCACTGGTGTATCCTTGATGACTGCACGACACAAAGCTTTACGCCTCACCAGGGCCCATCAACACCGACACTGGGCTGTTGATGACTGGAAACATGTTGCCTGGTCGGACGAGACTCGTTTCAAATTGTTTCGAGCAGGTGTACGGGTATGGAGACAACCTCATGAATCCATAAACCTTGCATGTCAGCAGGGGACTCTTCAAGCTGGTGGAGGTTCTGTGATGGTTGGGACGTGTGCACTTGGAGTGATATGGGACCCTGAAACATCTAGATACGACTCTGACAGGTGACACGTACGTAAGCATCCTGACCGATCACCTGCATCCGTCCATGACCATTGTGCATTCCGACGGACTTGGACAATTCCAGCAGGACAATGCGACACCCCACACGTCCGGAATTGTTGCAGAGTGGCTCCAGGAACAATCTTCTGAGTTTTAAACACTTTCGCTGACCACCAGTCTCTCCAGACATGAACGTTATTGGGCGTATTTGGGATGCCTTGCAACGTGCTGTCCAGAAAAGATCTCCACCCCGTCGTTCTCTTACGGTTTTATGGACACCACTGCAGGATTCATGGTGTCAGTTCCGTCCAGCACTACTTCAGACATTAGTCTAGTCCTTGCCACGTCGTGTTGCGGCACTTCTGCGTGCTCGCGGTGGCTCTACACGATGTTAGGCAGGTGTACCAGTTTCTTTGGCTCTTCAGTGTATATACATTCTTAACGAGTGAATTCCTAGATAAACGTTCTGCGCGATTCGTATCTCGCAAGAAGTTCGCCTTCGATCTTGATGGTGCGAACTTTTGTGATCACTGTGCCGCGCTATTTTCCATTCGCTGTTCATAGTGCAAGTTAATGGTTTGTTTGGAAGATTTCTTGAACGTCGGAGGTATCCATTTTCTGAAGTGTAATAGATATCTACATCTACATGGTTACTCTGCAATTCACACGTAAGTGCCTGGCAGAGAGTTCATCTAATCATTTTCATACCACTTCTCTACCATTCCACTCTCGAATGGCCCTTGGGAAATAGGAACACCTAAATCTTTCCGTTCGAGCTCTGTTTTCCCTTATTTTATTATGATGATCATTTCTCCCTGCGTAGGTGGTTGTCAACAATATATTTCGCATTCGGAAGAGAAAGTTGGTGATTGAAATTTCGTAAATAGATCTCGCCGCAAAGAAACCCGCCTTTGTTTCTGTGACTGACACCCCAACTCACGTATCATATCAGTGACACTATCACCCCTATTGCGCGATAACACGAAACGAGCTGCCCTTCTTTGTACTTTTTCGATATCCTCCGTCAATCCTACCTGGTAAGGATCGCACACCGCGCAGCAATTTTCCAACAGAGGATGGACAAGTGTAATGTACGTTGTCTCTTTAGTGGGTCTGTCGCATCTTCTAAGTGTTCTGTCAACAAAGTGCAGTCTTTGTTTCGCCTTCCCCACAATATTATCTATGTAGTCTTTCTAATTTAAGTTGCTTTTAATTGTAATTCCTAGTATTTGGCCGAACTGACAGCCCTTAGATTTGTGCGATTTATCGAATACCCAAAATTTATCGGATTTCCTTTAGTACCCATGGGGATGACCTCGCACCTTTCTTTGTTTAGAGCCAATTGCCACTTTTCGCACCATACAGAAATATTCTCTAGATCATTTTTTAATTGGAATTGATCGTGTGATGATTTTAGCAGACGGGAAACTACAGTGTCATCTGCAAACAGTCTAACGGTGCTGCTCAGATTATCACCTAGATCATTTATGTAAATCAGGAACAACAGAGGGCCTATGACACTACTTCGCGGAACGCCAGATATCACTTTTGCTCTATTCGATGATTTACCGTCTATCACTACGAAGTGTGACCTCTCTGAGAGGAAATCACGAATCCAGTCACACAACTGAGACGATACTCGATATGCACGCAATTTGTTTAATAGTCGCTTGTGAGGAACGGTATCAAACGCCTTCTGGAAATCTAGGAATATGGAATCGATATTAGATCCCTTGTGGTAGCACTCATTACTTCATGGGAATAAATAGCTAGCTGCGTTGCACAAGAACGATATTTTCTGAATCCGTGTTGGCTATGTATCAATAAGTCATTTTCTTCAAGGTGATTCATAATGTTCGAGTAGAGTATATGCTCCAAAATCCTACTGCAAATTGAGGTCAGTGATATGGGTCTGTAATTCAATTGGTTACTCCTATTTCCTTTCTCGAATATTGGTGTGACCTGTGGTACTTTCCAGTCTTTAGGAACAGACCTCTCGTGAAGTGAGCGGTTGTATATGATTGCTAAGAAAGGCGCTATTGTGTCTGCATACTCTGAAAGGAACCTGATTGGTATACCATCTGGACCGGAAGACTTACCTTTGTTAAGTGATTTTAGTTGTTTTGCAACACCTAAGATATCTACTTTCATGTCACTCATGCTAACAACTATTCAGGTTTCGAAATATGGAATATTTACTTCGTCTTCTTTCAAATGGTTCAAATGGCTCTGAGCACTATGGGACTTAACTTCTGTGGTCATCAGTCCCCTAGAACTTAGAACTACTTAAACCTAACTAACCTAAGAACATCACATACACCCATGCCCGAGGCAGGATTCGAACCCGCGACCGTAGCGGTCGCGCGGTTCCAGACTGTAGCGCCTAGAACCGCTCGGCCATCTCTGCCGGCTCGTCTTCTTTCGTGAAGAAATTACGGAAAACTGTATTTAGTAACTCCGCTTTAGTGGCACCATCATCGGTAACATTGGCATCGCTATTGCGCAGTCACGGTATTGACTGTTTCTTGCCATTCCATAGAAGCTGATCTCTGCACCTCTTGGACAGCCATTTTCGGTCTCCCTTTTGATGCACATAGTGAGTCACTAGAGGTAATATTTTTCCTCTCATAGTGGTTAACACTTTCAAATCAACCCTACTAAAGCCTGAAGTTTCGACTTCGCACTCAGTGGGCTCCTTGTGAGATGGATTCTTCGTAATAATGATGATGATCTAGCTGGTGATTTAAAATTTGCATCACTGCGCGTGCAATTTTCTCCGGTACATCTGGTCGTCTTTCTTGTAGCGGCGGATAATGAGTTTATCTCCATTTCGTCAATTAGCTGATATCTTCTTCTTCCTCTAACTTTCTTTCCAGTCATCATTCCCTCTCGTACATCGTTTCTTATGCACCCTCTGCGCATGTAGTGCCCTAGCCGATTTCTTGTCTTCACTTAATTGTTTCCAGTATTCGTCCTCCAATCACTTAAGAAAGACATGTCTTCTGGTCCAGATGGTATACCAGTTAGGTTCCTCTCAGGGTATACAGACACAATAGCGCCCTTCTTAGCAATCATATACAACCGCTCAATTCATGGAAGGGCTGTTCCTAAAGACTGGAAAATAGCATAGGTCACACCAATCTTCAAGGAGGGAAATAGGAGTATCCCATTGAATTACAGACCCATATCACTGACCTCAATTTGCAGTAGGATTTTGGAGCATATATCTACTCGAACGTTATGAATTACCTTGAAGAAAATGACTTATTGATGCCTAACCAACACGGATTCAGAAAATATCGTTCTTATGCAACACAGCTAGCTCCTTATTCCCATGAAGTAATGAGTGCTGTCGACAAGGGATCTCAGATCGATTTGATATTCCGGAA
This sequence comes from Schistocerca serialis cubense, assembly GCF_023864345.2. NCBI lineage: Eukaryota > Metazoa > Arthropoda > Insecta > Orthoptera > Acrididae > Schistocerca > Schistocerca serialis. Next base: position 77,699,224 of record NC_064649.1, read on the forward strand.
TTTCCCGAAGGCTTTTCATACCGTTCCTCAGAAGCGACTACTAATCAAATTACGTGCATATGGAGAATCGTCTCAGTTGTGTGACTGGATTCGTGATTTCCTCTCAGAGAGGTCACAGTTCGTAGTGATAAACGGTAAATCATAGGGTGGAACAGAAGTGATATCTGGCGTTCCGCAAGGTAGTGTCATAGGCCCTGATTTATATAAATGATCTAGGGGATAATCTGAGCAGCCCCCTTAGATTGTTTACAGATGTCGCTGTAATTTACCGTCTAGTAAAATCATCACACGATCAATTCCAATTACAAAATGATCTAGGGAGAGTCTGTATGGTACGAAAAGTGGCAATCAGCACTAAACAAAGAAAAGTGAGAGGTCATCCACATGGGTACTAAATGAAATCCGATTCATTTTGGGTATTCGATAAATCGCACAACTCTAAGGGCTGTCAATTCCACTAAATACCTAGGAATTACAACTACGAGCGACTTAAATTGGAAAGACCACGTAGATAATACTGTGGGGAAGGTGAAACAAAGACTGCACTTTGTTGGCAGAACACTTAGAGGATGAGACAAACCCACTAAAGCCGACCGGAGTGGCCGTGCGGTTCTGGGCGCTGCAGTCTGGAACCGAGCAACCGCTACGGTCGTAGGTTCGAGTCCTGCCTCGGGCATGGATGTGTGTGATGTCCTTGGGTTAGTCAGGTTTAATTAGTTCTAAGTTCTAGGCGACTGATGGCCTCGGAAGTTAAGTCGCATAGTGCTCAGAGCCATTTGAGCCAAACCCACTAAAGAGACAGCCTACATTACACTTGTCCGTCCTCTGCTGGAATATTGCTGCACGGTATGGGATCCTTTCCAGGTAGGATTGACGGAGTACATCGAAAAAGTGCAAAGAAGGGTAGATCGTTTCGTGTTATCTCGCAATAGGGGTGAGTGTGTCACTGGTATGATACGCGAGTTGGGGTGGCAGTCACTGAAACAAAGGCGGTTTTCTTTGGGGCGAGATCTATTTACGAAATTTCAAATGGTTCAAATGGCTCTGAGCACTATGGGACTTAACATCTATGGTCATCAGTCCCCTAGAACTTAGAACTACTTAAACCTAACTAACCTAAGGACAGCACACAACACCCAGCCATCACGAGGCAGAGAAAATCCCTGACCCCGCCGGGAATCGAACCCGGGAACCCGGGCGTGGGAAGCGAGAACGCTACCGCACGACCACGAGATGCGGGCACGAAATTTCAATCAACAACTTTATCTTCCGAATGCGAAAATATTTTGTTGACACCCACCTGCGTAGGGAGATATGATCGTCATAATAAAATAGAGATTGGGATGGCAGAGAAGTAGTATGAAAATGGTTCGATGAACCCTCTGCCAGGCACTTGCAGAGTAACCATGTAGATGTAGATGTTGTCAATAGGACATAACATTACTGAAAAGCGTACCGCCCAGGGCTGGGAAGTTGAGGGGAGCGGAAGCAAGAGCGTGACAGGGGCGCTCCGAGGGAAGACGTTCGGGGCGGTGGACGAAACTTTGCTCTCGGTGGCGCGTCAGCAACTTTGACCCGCCGTCGATGGCGCAGGAAACGTCAAGAAGGCGGACTGGCGGGCGGTCGAAGTGCTGAGCTGTTAAGGTAGAACCGAGTGACGTGCGGACGCGGCCTGGGAGCACGGCGGAAAAGCTTTGCGCGTGGGAGCGTGGGAGCGCTAGCCAGGAAGGTAGGGCCTTGGCTTGTATGTATGTATGTGTGTGTGTGTGTGTGTGTGTGTGTGAGTGTGTTTGTTTCTGTGTGTGTTTTTGTGTGTGTGAGAGAGAGAAGCAACTGCTAAGCTGCCTTGGTCAGACGCATTAGCAACCACAAGCTTGTGTATTGGGTCCACTGTTAAATAAGTACTTCTTCAGTACTTCCTGTGGTGTCACCGCCAGACACCACACTTGCTAGGTGGTAGCCTTTAAATCGGCCGCGGTCCGTTAGTATACGTCGGACCCGCGTGTCGCCACTATCAGTGATTGCAGACCGAGCGCCGCTACACGGCAGGTCTAGAGAGACTTCCTAGCACTCGCTCCAGTTGTACAGCCGATTTTGATAGCGATGGTTCACTGACTAATTACGCTCTCATTTGCCGAGACGATAGTTAGCATAGCCTTCTGCTACGTCATTTGCTACGACCTAGCAAGGCGCCATTACCAGTTACTATTGATGCTGTAAAACATGTACCGTCAAGAGCGATGTTCACCAATTACGGATTAAGTATTCCAGCAGCTACGTACGTTTTTTGCTAGTCTAATTTCCTTGACCTTTTCCAGACCTCACGCCAGCCTGCGTGATCTAAAACGCGTGCCTTTCGACTTCCTCTCATAGTGGATTGGCGCTCTTGCCAATCCACAACATTTCCAATGTACTTCCTTATCCTGTGTAATTACACCACACGAGTCTGAGGCAGACACTTACACGTACAAGTGGGGAAGAAGTTCCCGAGAACACAATATCTTCTTCTGTGGGTAGTGCGTGGGAGTATGAAGGAGTCGGCCATTAGCCAGGATGGTAGGGCCTTGGCTTCTGTGTGTGTGTGTGTGTGTGTGTGTGTGTGTGTGTGTGTGTGTGTGTGTGTGTGTGTGTGTGAGAGAGAGAGAGAGAGAGAGAGAGAGAGAGAGAGAGAGAGAGAGAGAGAGAGAGGCCACTGCTAAGCTGCCTTGGTCAGATGCACTAGCTACCACAAGGTTGTATATTAGGTCCAGCGTTAAATAAGTACTTCTTCAGTACTTCCTTATCCTGTGCAATTACACCTCATGAGTCTCAGGCAGACACACATACAAGCAGGAAGTTCCCGAGAACACAATATCTTCTTCTGTGGGTAATGTGTGGGAGTGTGGAGGAGTCGGCCATTAGCCAGGAAGGTAGGGCCTTGGCTTCTGTGTGTGTGTGTGTGTGTGTGTGTGTGTGTGTGTGTGTGTGTGTGTGTGTGTGTGTGTGAGAGAGAGAGAGAGAGAGAGAGAGAGAGAGAGTGAGAGTGAGAGAGAGAGGCCACTGCTAAGCTGCCTTGGTCAGACGCACTACCTACCACAAGGTTGTATATTAGGTCCAGCGTTAAATAAGTACTTCTTCAGTACTTCCTTATCCTGTGCAATTACACCTCATGAGTCTCAGGCAGACACTTACACATACAAGCAGGAAGTTCCCGAGAACACAATATCTTCTTCTGTGGGTAATGTGTGGGAGTGTGGAGGAGTCGGCCATTAGCCAGGAAGGTAGGGCCTTGGCTTCTGTGTGTGTGTGTGTGTGTGTGTGTGTGTGTGTGTGTGTGTGTGCGTGAGAGAGAGAGAGAGAGAGAGAGAGAGAGAGAGAGAGAGTGAGTGAGAGTGAGAGAGAGAGGCCACTGCTAAGCTGCCTTGGTCAGACGCACTAGCTATCACAAGGTTGTATATTAGGTCCAGCGTTAAATAAGTACTTCTTCAGCACTTCCTTATCCTGTGCAATTACACCTCATGAGTCTCAGGCAGACACTTACACATACAAGCAAGAAGTTCCCGAGAACACAATATCTTCTCCTGTGGGTAATGTGTGGGAGTGTGGAGCAGTCGATCATAAGACGGGAAGGTAGGACCTTGGCTTCCTTGTGTGTGTGTGTGTGTGTGTGTGTGTGTGTGTGTGTGGTGCGCGCGCGCTTGTGTGCGTGTGGTTCTTCAGGACTCCCAGTGAACTCCTTTATCCAATGCACTTAAACCGTGTGAGTCTGAGACAGACAACTACATGCACAAGAGGGGAACAAGATTTCCGCGAACAGATTTCTTCTGTGGTCAATATGTAAAAAGCAAGCATACACCACGTTTAGACTACACATCAACGGAAATACATGTACACTAAGCGCCAAAGGAACTGGTATAGGCATGTGTATTCAAATACAGAGGTATGTAAACAGGCAGATACGGCGCTGCGATCGGCAACGCCAATATCAGACGCCAAGTGTGTGACGCAGTTGTTAGATCGGTTACTGCTGCTACAATGGCAGGCTATCAATATTTGTGGGTTTGAACGTGGTGTTATGGTCGGCGCACGAGCGATGGGACACAGTAACTCCGAGGTAGGGTTGAAGTGGGGATTTTCCCGTACGACCATTTCACGAGTACACGGTGAATATCAGGAATCGCTAAAACGTCATATTTCCGACACCGCTGCGGCAGGAAAAGATCTTGCAAGAAAAGGACAAACGACGATTGAAAGAATCGTCCAACGTGACAGCAGTGCAACCCTTCCGCAAATTGCTGCAGACTCCAATGCTGAGCCATCAACAAGTGTCAGCGTGTGAGAAACATCATCGAATGGGCTTTCAGACCCGAAGCCCCACTCGTGTACCCTTGATGACTGCACGACGCAAAGCTTTACACCTCCTCTGGGCCTCTCAACACAGACATTGGACTGTTGATGACTGGAAACTTGGTGCCTGCTCGGACGAGTCTCGTTTAAAATTGTATCGAGCGGATGGACGTGTACGGGTAAGAAGACAAACTCATGAATCTATGAACCGTGTGTGTCAGCAGGGGCTGTTGAAGCTGGTAGAGGCTCTGTAATGGTGTTGGGCGTGTGCATTTCAAGTGATGTGTGACGCCTGGTACGTCTAGACATGACTCTGGCAAGTGACACGTACGTAAGCACCCCGTCTGATCACCTGCATCCATTCATGTCGATTGTTCATTCATACAGCGTTGGTCAATTCCAGCAGGACAATGCGACATTCCGCCCGCATCTCGTGGTCGTGCGGTAGCGTTCTCGCTTCCCACGCCTGGGTTCCCGGGTTCGATTCCCGGCGGGGTGCCTCGTGATGGCTGGGTGTTGTGTGATGTCCTTAGGTTAATTAGGTTTAAGTAGTTCTAAGTTCTAGGGGACTTATGACCACAGCAGTTGAGTCCCATAGTGCTCAGAGCCATTTGACCCAATGCGACATTCCACATGTCCTGAATTGCTACAGAATGGCTCCAGAAACACTCTTCTAATGCCAAATGTTTTTTATTCCAGTCTTTGATCACAATATCAATTCTATTGACGATGCCCGGTTTCAGTCAGTAATGACCATCCTCAGGTCTTTCCTACACCATGTCCTAAAGTGATAATGACATCTTGTAGAAAAGATCTAAGGATGGTCGTTACAGACTGAAACCGGTCATCGTCAAAAGAATGGATATTGCGATCAAAGACTGGAATAAAAAACATTTGACATTATTGGATCACTGTTCATATACTCGACTATGTCGCAGCTGGTGTAACACACTTCTCAGTTTAAACACTTCCGCTGGCCACCAAACTCCCCAGCCATGAACTTTATTGAGCATATATGGGGTGCCTTGCAACGTGCTGTTCAGAAGAGATCTTCAGCCTCTCGTACTCTTTTGGATTCATGGCGTTAATTCCCCCCCCCCCCACCCCCCCAAACGCTGTTTCAGACATTAGTCGAGTCCATGACACGTCGTGTTGTGGCACTTCTGCGTGCTCTCGTGGGGGCCTACACGATATTAGACAGCTGCACCAGTTTCGTTGGGTGTCCAGTGTATTACACAAGAACAAGCTTCCAAGAACAATGGGCCCATTATCAGAGACTATTCCAGAAACAACACGTGGAAGAGCAGCTGCGGACGCAACATAACAGATAAGGCTATACGCAATGTGGGTGGACAGCGGTAACAGTGACACCGAAGAGGTTGAGGAGGAGGAGAAGGAAGATGGGATGTAGCAGTAAGTAAAACACACATAATTATGAATCAGACTTAACACACAAAAAGCTGCTGGCAAATTATACGTATCAGTAAAATATTAGTTAAGAATAGGGGATCCTAGAGTGATCAGCCAATGTTCTACTTGAATACCAAATGTTTATGCGTAGGATAAGCAGTACCTTCTCTCTGCTGTTAACTGGGAACTATTTTGGTCTGACTAGTGGTCAACAGCTCGGAGCAGCCATTCCCAAGTATTTACCGCCAGTCACAATCATGGCTGTCACAAATCTCTCCTTTATCCTGTCATCTTCTTACATTCTTCTTAAAATATAAAAAAAAATATTATTTATACACTACTGGCCATTAAAATTGCTACACCACGAAGATGACGTGCTACAGACGAGAAATTTAACCTACAGGAAGAAGATGCTGTGATATGCAAATGATTAGCTTTTCATAGCCGGTGGCGACACCCACAACGTGATAACATGAGGAAAGTTTCCAACCGATTTCTCACACACAAACAACAGCTGACCGGCGTTGCCTGGTGAAACGTTGTTGTGATGCCTCGTGTAAGGAGGAGAAATGCGTACCATCATGTTTCCAACTTTGATAAAGGTCGGATTGTAGCCTACCGCGATTGCGGTTTATCGTATCGCGACATTGCTGCTCAAGTAGGTCGAGATCCAATGACTGTTAGCAGAATATGGAATCGGTGGGTTCAGGAGGGTAATACGGAACGCCGTGCTGCATCACAACGGCCTCGTATCGCTCCTACCAGTCGGGATGACAGGCATCTTATCCGCATGGCTGTAACGGATCGTGCAGCCACGTCTCGATCCCTGAGTCAACAGATGGGGACGTTTGCAAGACTACAACCATCTGCACGAACAGTTCGATGACGTTTGCAGCAGCATGGACTATCACCTCGGAGACCATGGCTGCGGTTACCCTTGACGCTGCATCACAGACAGGAGCGCCTGCGATGTTGTACTCAACGACGAACCTGGGTGCACGAATGGCTAAACGTCATTTTTTCGGATGAATCCATGTTCTGTTTACAGCATCATGATGGTAGCATCCGTGTTTGGCGACATCGCGGTGAACGCACATTGGAAGCGTGTATTCGTCATCGCCATACTGGCGTATAACCCGGCGTGATGGTATGGGGTGCCATTGGTTACACGTCTCGGTCACCTCTCGTTCACACTGACGGCACCTAGAACGGTGGACGTTACATTTCAGATGTGTTACGACCCGTGGCTCTACCCTTCATTCGATCCCTGCGAAACCCTACATTTCAGCAGGATAATGCACGACCGCATGTTGCAGGTTCTGTACGGGCCTTTCTGGATACGGAAAATATTCGACTGCTGACCTCTCCAGCATATTCTCCAGAAAACGTCTGGTCAATGGTGGCCGAGCAACTGGCTCGTCACAATACGCCAGTCATTACTCTTGATGAACCGTGGTATCATGTTGAAGCTGCAGGGGCAGCTGTACCTGTACACGCCATCCAAGCTCTGTTTGACTTAATGCCCAGGCGTATCAAGGCCGTTATTACAGCCAGAGGTGGTTGTTCTGGGTACTGATTTCTCAGGATCTACGCACCCAAATTGCGTGAAAATGTAATAACATGTCCGTTCTAGTATAATATATTTGTCCAATGAATACCCATTTATCATCTGCATTTCTTCTTGGTGTATAAATTTTAATGGCCAGTAGTGTATTTCAACCTCAAAATGTTTCTTATTTTTAAAACGATTTATTCTCTGTCAAATTTTGTAAACAACAACAACAACAACAGAAAAGATGACAAACGAAAGCAGTGATATGTACGACCTGTTTTAAAATATCCGGTAACAGGTCTTAAAATTCGCCTAAATAAACAAACAAGTTCCAGTATAAGATGTTGTAGGGCCTGTTGTTAAGGAGTATGATGCATTGTTCCTCAATAGATGCGTGCGTGTCCGAAGAAACAGGCACTGCGGCGACTGCAGCTGTTATGAAATTTGTGCCCGACCGGGGCTCGAACCGGGATTTCTCTCTTTACACCAGCGGTGGCTTTAACGGATTTGGCTATGCGTGTACGACCGGATGCCAGACACACAAACTCGTACACGTTGTGTAATTCCAGTAAAGCGAGGGCAAATTTTTACTAAAAGTCGCTGCCTGGTATCAGCGGATAAATACGATATTGCAGTGGCCGCGTTATTTACAAGTACGATGCAATGTTCCTTTCGACATGTATGCATGTCCCGTACCGGAAACACGTAATGCGTGTGAGAGTGCAGGTTGTGACACATGAACGACGGCATACAGAAGTTTGGGTCAGGCCATGATTCGTGCACGGACAGCCGAGGCAGCGGGTTCGAGGCTCGGGTCGGCACAAATTTTGATCGTCGTCGTTCCATTATACAGCTGATATTTGTCGGTATTCGTATCTGCGAATACATTTTATGAATTTCCAATGTTTCTTGAATATTATGTCCACATCATGAGGAAACTTTCCTGCTGAAACATCCATATCAAAACGCTATCGACGCCACCAAATTAAAATTTGTATCTTCCTACTGCTTAGTTTTTTTTTTTTTTTGTAGTCTTCAGTGTCTACAGTTCCTCACAGTCGTGTAATGAACAAAGTAAGAGCGTATGGACTATCAGACCAATTGTGTGACTGGTTTGAGGACTTCCTGGATAACAGAATGCAGCACGTCATTCTCAATGGAGAGAAGTCTTCCGAAGGGATTTCAGGTGCCGCAGGGGTGTCGTAGGACCGTTGCTATTCACAGTATATATAAATGACCTTGTGGATAACATCGGAAGTTCACTGAGGATTTTTGCGCAATGATGCTGTAGTATATCGGGAGGTTGTAACAATGGAAAATTGTGGTGAAATGCAGGAGGATCTGAAACGAATTGACGCATGGTGCAGGGAATGGCAATTGAATCTCAATGTAGACAAGTGTAATGCGCTGCGAATACATAGAAAGAAAGATCCTTTGTCATTTAGCTACAATATAGCAGGTCAGCAACTGGAAGCAGTTAATCAAAAATGGTTCAAATGGCTCTGAGCACTATGGGACTTAACATCTTAGGTCATCAGTCCCCTAGAACTTAGAACTACTTAAACCTAACTAACCTAAGGACATCACACACACCCATGCCCGAGGCAGGATTCGAACCTGCGACCGTAGCAGTCCCGCGGTTCCGGACTGTAGCGCCAGAACCGCTAGACCACCGCGGCCGGCGAAGCAGTTAATCCCATAAATTATCTGGGAGTAGGCATTAGGAGTGATTTAAAATGGAATGACTATATAAAATTAATCGTCGGTAAAGCAGATTCCAGACTGAGATTCATTGGAAAAATCCCAAGGAAATGCAATCCGAAGACAAAGGAAATAGGTTACAGTACACTTGTTCGCCCACTGCTTGAATATGGCTCACCAGTGTGGGATCCGTACCAGATAGGATTGATAGAAGAGATAGAGAAGATCCAACGGAGAGCAGCGCGCTTCGTTAAGGATCTTTTAGTAATCACCAAAGCGTTACGGAGATGGTGGATAAACTCCAGTGGATGATTCTGGAAGAGAGACGCTCAGTAGCTCGGTACGGGCTTTTGTTGTTTCGAGAACATATCTTCACCGAGGAGTCAAGCAGTATATTGCTCCCTTCTGCGTATATCTCGCGAAGAGACCATGAGGATAAAATCAGAGAGATTAGAGCCCACACAGTGGCATACCGACAATCTTTCTTTCCACGAACAATACGAGACTGGAATAGAAGGGAGAACCGATACAGGTACTCAAGGTACCCTCCGCCACATACTGTCAAATGGTTCAAATGGCTCTGAGCACTATGGGACTCAACTTCTGAGGTCATTAGTCCCCTAGAACTTAGAACTACTTAAACCTAACTAACCTAAGGACATCACACACATCCATGCCCGAGGCAGGATTCGAACCTGCGACCGTAGCGGTCTCGCGGTTCCACACTGCAGCGCCTAGAACCGCACGACCACTTCGGCCGGCACATACTGTCAGGTGGCTTGCGGAGTATGCATGTAGATGTAGATAGACTGGTCTGATGCATCTCTCCATGCTACGTTATCCACTGCAATTTTCGTCTCATCATTTATTACTGCAGGCTAAACATATCTCTTGGTCTTCCCTTTTTGTAACACCCCACCCCCGCCTCCCTCTCCCGCCACACACATACACAGACACACACTTTTCTCCATTACCAAAATACGATTCATTGATGCCTCAGATTGTCGTCTGTAAACTGACCCCTTCTTCTTGCCAACTTCTGCCATTAACTTTCCTCCCTGATTTGATTCAGCATCTCTTTTTCTACCTAATATTTTGTATTTCTCTACAGCACCAAATTTCACAATCTTCTGTTTACTTATTGTCTGTATTGTTTATAGACTACATTTCACTATCAAACAACCCTACACTCAAAATTTACATTTATACTAGGTGTTAAGATATTCATCATTTCCAAAAACGATTTTCTTCCTGTTATTAATGTGCATTTGATGTCGTCTCTACTCTGACCATTTTCACTTATTTTGCTGCCCAAGCACAAGAAATCTTCTACTATCTTTAACGTGTCATTGTAATCTGTCTCAACGTCGCCTAATTCGACTACATTCCGCTACTCTTTTTTGACTTTCGTTGATGTTCTTCTTATCATCTGTATTTCGATATTAATCAGGAAAGTATCCACTCATTTCTACTTTGATTTTTCTTACAGAAACGCACTGCCCGACAAAAATGTGATACTCCCATAAGGGGAGGAGAAAACGAAATGAAACCTCACAGGTTGAGTGGCCATGTGATGTTATTTAAGTGATTACAAACTGGAGTCGCGTTTACAAAGAGCTTGGTTGAACGACAATACTTATCGTAATCGAACGAGTGACAGGAAGCTTCTATCTTCTCCTGAAGTAAGCAGGACGGCAACAGGTGTAACTGGTCCCTGATACGCTGTATAGCCGCACAGGGACGCAACTGTCGCCGGCACACACTTCATAGAGACATGTGACATGTCTAGACAAGCATTGTCCTATTGGAGAGTGGAACCAGGATACTGTTGCATGAAAGATAACACGTGAGGATGTAGGATGTCCAAGACTTAATGTCGTGCCGACAGACTTCCTCAGTCAGTGCCAGCCGTGACCTCAAATGGTTCACATGGCTCTGAGCACTATGAGACTTAACTTCTGAGGTCATCAGTTCTCTAGAACTTAGAACTACTTAAACCTGACTAAACTAAGGACATCACATACATCCATGCCCGAGACAGGATTCGAACCTGCGACCGTAGCGGTCGCGCGGTTCCAGACTGAAGCGCCTAGAACCGCTCGGCCACAACGGCCGGCCCCGTGACCTCAAATCATACCCGATGGCTCCTCGCCGTCTTGTAAAGTTAACAGATGATCGAAACAAATTGCAAAATGTTTAGATGAGATATCTGTATGGCGCGAAAAGTGGCAATTGACCCCGTTTAGAGAAAAGTGCGAAGTTTTTCACATGAGTACTAAAATAAATGCGCTAAATTTCGGTTACGCGATTAGTCACACAAATCTGAAAGCTGTAAATTCTACTAAATACTTAAGGATTACGATACAAATAACCTAAACTGGAACTATCACATAGATAATGTTGTGGGTAGAGCAAACCAAAGACTGCGATTCATTGACAGAACACTTAGAAGGTGCAACAGGTCTACTAAACAGACTGCTTACACCACGCTTGTCCGCCCTGTTATGGAGTATTGCTGTGCATTGTGGAATCCTCGTCGGGTGGGACTGACGGATGACATCGAAAAAGTACAAAGGAGGCAACTCGTTTTATATTATCGCGAGATAGTGCCGTAGATATGATACGTGAATTGGAGTGGCAATCATTGAAACAAAGGCGTTTTTCATTGTGACGGGATCTTCTGATGAAATTTCAATCACCAGTTTTCTCCTCCGATTCCGAAAACATATTCTTAGCACCCACCTGCATAGGGAGAAATGATCATCACGATAAAATAAGAGAAATCAGGGCTCACACAGAAAAAGTTAACTCTTCGTTTTTCCAGCGCGCCGTTCGAGAGAGGATCGGAAAGGAGACAGATTGAAGATGGTCCATTGAAGCCTCTGTCGGGGTCTTTATTGTGAATAGCAGAGGAATCACGCAGATGTAGATGTAAACACAGCCCACACCGCTAGAGAGCCACCACCAGCTTGCTAATGCTTTGTTGACAACTTGGGTCCATGGCGTTCGTCACATTGATTTTTGCGGTTATTTGATACAATATTGCTTGTCTGTTAGCACTGACAACGCCGCTGCTCTCGGCCGTTAAGTGAAGGCCGTCACCCACTGCGTTGTCCATGTTGAAAGATAATGTCTGAAATTTGATATTCTCAGCACACAGTTGACACTGTGTATCCCACAGTATTGACTTCCCTAACGATTTCCGAAATTGTCTCACAGCTCCAGCTGCCATTCTGTGTTCAAAGTCTGTTAAGTCCAATCGTGTGGCGAAAATGACGTCGGGAACCATTTCACATGAATCACCTGAGTATAAATAACAGTACCGCCAATGTACTGCCCTGTTAGAGGTTAGGGGCACGACATTACCGCCGACTTTATACACCACTGGCCATTAAAATTGCTACACCAAGAAGAAATGCAGATGATGAACGGGTATTCATTGGACAAATATACTAATCTAGAACTGACATGTGATTACATTTTGACGCAGTTTGGGTGCATAGATCCAGAGAAATGAGTACCCAGAAAAACCACCTCTGGCCGTAATAACGGCCTTGCTACGCCTGAGCATTAAACAGAGCTTGGATGGCGTGTACAGGTACAGGTGCCCATGCAGCTTCAACACGATACCACAGTTCATCAAGAGTAGTGACTGGCGTATTGTGACGAGCGAGTAGCTCGGCCACCATTGACCAGACGTTTTCAATTGGTGAGGGATCTAGAGAATGTGCTGGCCAGGACAGCAGTGAAACATTTTCTGTATCTAGAAAGGCCCGTACAGGACGTAAAAAATGCGGTCGTGCATTATCCTGCGGAAATGTAGGGTTTCCCAGGGATCGAATGAAGGGTAGAGCCACGGGTCGTAACACATCTGAAATGTAACGTATACTGTTCAAAGTGCCTTCAATGCGAACAAAAGGTGACCGTGTAACCAATGGCATCCCATACCATCACGCCGGGTGATACGCCAGAATGACGATGACGAATACCCCCTTCCAATGTGCGTTCACAGCGACGTCTCCAAACACGGATGCGACCATCATGATGCTGTAAACAGAACCTGGATTCATCCGAAAAAATGACGTTTTGCCGTTCGTGCACCGAGATCCGTCCCTGAGTACACCATCGCAGGCGCTCCTGCCTGTGATGCAGCGTCAAGGCTAACCGCAGCTATGGTCTCCGAGCTGATAGTCCATGCTGCTGCAAACGTCGTCGAACTGTTCGTGCAGATGGTTGTTGTCTTGCAGACGTCCCGATCTGTTCACTCAGGGATCGAGACGTGGTTGCAATATCCGTTACTGCCATGCGGATAAGATGCCTCTCATCTCGACTGCTAGTGATACGAGGCCGTTGGGATCCAGTACGGCGTTCCGTGTTTCCCTCCTGAACCCACCGATTCGATATTCTGCTAAAAGTCATTGGATCTCGACCAACGCGACCAGCAATGTCGCGATACGATAAACCGCAATGACGATAGGCTATAATTCGACCTTTATCAAAGTCGGAAACACGATGGTACGCATTTCTCCTCCTTACACGAGGCATCACAACAACGTTTCACCAGGCAACGCCGGTCAACTGCTTTTAGTGCATGAGTAATCAGTTGGAAACTTTGCTTTTGTCAGCACGTTGTAGGTATCGCCATCGCCGCCAACCTTATGTGAATGCTCTGAAAAGCTAATCATTTGCATATCACAGCATCTTCTTCCTGTCGGTAAAATTTTCGCGTCTGTAGCACGTCATCTTCGTGGTGTAGCAATTTTAATGGCCAGTAGTGTATGTGGATATCGCTGCTGCATGACTTTTGTCCCCTGAGTGTGAGATTGTTTCGGCCAGTTGCGCTCCTGGCGTCCTCGGGAACGGCCAGCCGGACGTGTATATCCGCCCCCGCAGTGACGCCTGCCCCAGAGCTGCGCTGTCACAGGTGCCAGCCGGAGCTGACGCCCAGATAACGCCCACGGCGATACGCCGCGAATCACCGACCCTCCCCGCAAACAGTTAATTACCGCAGGATTGCCCGCGTCGAGGGCTTGCGTTCACGCTTAGAGGCGGCGAATGTACTGCTCGCCTGGAAACACTCTGCTATTACCCCACCGGCGAACGAGTTAGCGATTAACTGCGCAAGCAAGTTTTCGCTCTTGACTGTTCGGGTGGTGTCTGTGAGCAATTAGGTGAGCGCTGGAATAAAGACGTTAAGGGGACCACTGAGTGAATAAGTGTCAAGAACTCGATTTTTTTAATTTTTGTCATAAAAAGTCCTCTGTAGTTTTCTGAACACGAAAAAGTTTACTTCAGTTGAAACTTCCGGGCTGAGAGGTCGTGGTCGATGTATAAAATTTCCACCTGACGTTTCGTCTCCATCTGCGGGAGACATCTTCTGAGATCGTCCGGCTACTGCCACTGAGGCTCCAGGTACTCTCGCATTTACAGAGCGCATAGACGGCCCCACCATTCGTCACGTGATGTCGACGGTATCCCCATCTTTGGAAGGTGTCATCATTCTCGATTAAGAGTAATCGATTGTCATTCTGCTGGCGCAACGTTGATATGGATATATTTTGTCTCACTTTAAAATTTCCTCTTTTCTGTTAAAAATGTTATGGTGTTTGTGAATCTCTATTGCTTCTCTATACATGAGCGCATGATAATGGGATGTTCGTGCTAGAACGCTTGTCTCATTAAATTTAATTTCGTGGTTCCCATCTCGAAAAACATGCTCAGATACGGCCAATTTTTCGTTGTGTCCTAAACGACAGTTTCTTTTACGTTCGGCTAAGCAGGTGTTTACACTTCTTTTCGTTGTTCCAGTATCTACTTGTCCACAGCTGCATGGAATTTTGTGTATCCCAGGTGTTGCTAGGGGGTGTCAGGCGTCTTTTGCAGTTCTTAAATATGGGTCTGAAGATTGTTTCGATCCCATACTTGCCCAGAACTTTCCCGATACGGTGCGTGACTTTATTAATGAACGGTAGGAAAACTTTTCCAGTAGGTGACCGTTGTTGATCTGGACTTCCGGCTCCTTTTCTTCTTTGATGGAGGGCTCAATCAATTTCCTTGATAGTATATCCGTTTTTCATGAAGGCTGACCGTAAGTAATTTAGTTCATCTTGTAAATTTAATGAGACAAGCGTTCTAGCACGAACATCCCATTATCATGCGCGCATGTATAGAGAAGCAATAGAGATTCACAAAACACCATAGTAAGTTTTAAAGTTAGACAAAGTATGGATGTCGACGTTGCGGCAGCAGAATGACAATCGATTACTCTTAATCGAGAGTGATGACGCCTTTCAAAGATAGGGATACCGTCGGCATCGCGTGACGAATGGTGGTGCCCTATATGCGCTCTATAAATGGGAGAGTACCTGGAGCCTCAGTGGCAGTAGCCGGACGACGTCAGAAGATGTCTCCCGCAGATGGAGGCGAAAGGTTAGGTGGAAATTTTATACATCGACCACGGCCTCTCAGCCCGGAAGTTTCAACTGAAGAAAACACCGGCAGTGAAAGGCTATATTGTCTGATGAAAAAGTTTATTTCGAGGAAACTGTACAGAAAAGAGCCCCAAAATCAGAATAATTTAAAACTGGCTGCACACATGACACTCTAGTGTTACGCAAACAGCTGTGTTAAAAACGGAATTTTGTTCTCATTATATGCATTTTTTGCCATTTTCTATAATGGAAATTGTAAAACCTATACAGGCTCTGTCTCTCCCAAGAGTCATAAGGCTCGTTTTCTCAGATGTTTCGGTTGATATTTGCAGTTTTGTTTCTGCCCTGTCTAGCTGGAGACATCGCAAACAAATGCCGCTCACCTCGTCTTTCATGTACACCAAATGTGGACGGAAGGCCTCGGCTTCTTTCCCGTTACAAGAGATATCAATTATAAAGCTTCATTTTAAGTGTCCACTTGATAGAGCGGTCCCAAATTAGTCTAGTGTGATATTCGTGTTATCGATATACACTCATGCTCTTAAATCAAGGATAATTGCAGAATATGGTGCCACACTACGTGGCACTACACAAAACTGGCGCTAATAGGATAGGCGCACAGGGAACACACACGACACATATCTGTAAGTCCACGGTGTTGGTGATAAGTTGAGAAAACCGTTGCGAAACACATGTGCTACAAAGCGCCACTGTTTCCTGCTCATGTACCCCGACATCAATATGGGATATTATTACCATGCACACGTACACAGGCCGCACAACGGATTGGCGTACTCTGGACCAGGTGGTCGAGCAGCTGCTGGGGTATAGCCTCCCATTCTTGCACCAGTGCATGTCGGAGCTCCTGAAGTGTTGTAGGGGTCTGAAGACGTGTAGCGATACGTCGACCGAGAGCATCCCAGACGTGCTCGATGGGGTTTAGGTCTGGAGAATAGGCAAGCCACTCCATTCGCCTGATATCTTCTGTTTCAAGGTACTCCTCCACGATGGCAGCTCGGTGGGGCCGTGCGTTCTCATCCATCAGAAGGAAGGTGGGACCCACTGCACCCTTGAAAAGGCGGACACACTGGTCCAAAATAACATCCCGATACACCTGACCTGTTACAGTTCCTCTGTCAAAGACATGCAGGGGTCCAGAATGAGATTTTCGCTCTGCTGTGGGCCGGAACGAGACTCGAACTCGGGACCTTTGCCTTTCGCAGGCAATTGCTCTACCAACTGAGCTACCCAAGCACGACTCACGCCCCGTCCTCACAGCTTTACTTCTGCCAGTACCTCGTCTCCTACCTTCCAAACTTTACAGTTCTCCTGCGAACCTTGCAGAACTAGCACTCCTGCAAGAAAGGATATTGCGGAGACATGGCTTAGCCACAGCCTGGGGGATGTTTCCAGAATGAGATTTTCACTCTGCGTTGGTAGAGCACATGCCCGAGAAAGGCAAAGGTCCCGAGTTCGAGTCTCGGTCCGGCACACAGTTTTAATCTGCCAGGAAGTTTCACATCAGCGCACACTCCGCTGCAGAGTGAAAATCTCATTCTGGAAGGATCCGCCAGGCTGTGGCTAAGCCATGTCTCCGCAGTATCCTTTGTTTCAGGAGTCCTAGTTCTGCAAGGTTTGCAGAAGAGCTTCTGTAAAGTTTGGAAGGTAGGAGACGAAGTACTGGCAGAAGTAAAGCTGTGAGTACCGGGCGTGAGTTGGGCTTCGGTAGCTCAGTTGGTAGAGCACTTGCCCGCGAAAGGCAAAGGTCCCGAGTTCGACTCTCGGTCCGGCACACAGTTTTAATCTGCCAGGAAGTTTCACATGCAGGGGTGTACGTCCACCAATCATAAGCCCACGCCACACCATCAAACCACGACCTCGATACAGGTCCCTTTCAAGGACATTAAGGTGTTGGTATCTGGTTCACGCCAGAAGAAAACCCGGCGAGAATCACTGTTCAGATTATACCTGGACTCGTCCGTGAACATAACCTGGGACCACTGTTCCAATGACCATGTACTTTGTTCTTGACACCAGGCTTTACGGGCTCTCCTGTGACCAGGGGTGAGTGGAGTGCACCTTGCAGGTCTCCGGGCGAATAAACCATGTCTGTTCAGTCGTCTGTAGACTGTGTGTATGGAGACAACTGTTCCAGTGGCTGCGGTAATGTCCCGAGCAAGGCTATTTGCAGTAGTCCGTGGGAATCTGCGGGCACTGATGGTAAGATATCGCTCTTCTTGTGGTGTTGTACAATATGGACGTCCCGTACTATAACGCCTGGACACGGTTCCTGTCTGCTGGAATCGTTGCCATAACCTTGAGATCACACTTTGTGGCACACGGAGGGCCGGTGCTACGACCTGCTGTGTTTCACCAGCCTCCAGTCGCTCTAGCATTCTACCCCTCATGACGTCATCAATATGTGTTCTTTGAGCCATTTTCAACACACAGTTACCATTAGATCGTCTGAAAACGTCTGCACACTTACTCGCTGCACCGTAATCTGACATGCACCAGCACACCCGTGCATATGTGCCACCGTGCGACGACCGCAGGTCAAATGCACCGCATGGTCATACCCCGAGGTGATTTAAACCCTCAAACCGCCCACCAGAGCGTTGTTTCAACATGTATCAGCATTGTCCTTAATTTATGAGCACGAGTGTAGATCGGCAGGTACAGTAAAACTGGAAGAATATCAGTACTGCAGCAGCGATAGCACAGCCCTAGCCCATGCTGACTCTTCCCGCCATACACTAGCAGCGCTGCTCAATCGCTTCTGGAGTACTGGTTATTCATCGTGTTTTACTGTCCCCGTCAGTACATAGCGTTAAGACGAATATCGCACTAGACTAATCTGGGACTGCTATATCGTACAGGCACGTCAAATTCCAGTTTAAAAATCATCTTGTTCGTAAAAGGAAACAAACCGACTAGTTCCGTCCGCTCTTGACTTCACATGAACGACTGAATCCAGTTACAAATTGAAAAAACCAAGTTGCAAATATCTGCCGAAACACCAAGGAAAATGCCCCTGACGTCTCTTAGGAAAGATACGCTGTAGATAGGGATGTTAGCGACAGGAGATTAGTAGAGAAGTCTTTACATTGTTGGACTCAAAACCCAGAGGAGAGTTTCAGCGACTGTGTATGGGAACAGATACCAAAAGCTGTTCTGACAGGCCTACGTTCTTTTAAAATACTTGTGCTGGATGTTCTGTTGTGTTTCAGTGATGGTGCAGTGTCGAGGTTTAAGCTTATGTAATTGACCGGAGTTCCTGGTGGAGTAAGTATTCGAAGAGCTTTAATTGCCATTGAGCACAGGAGACTTTTTGAAGCAGATAAATCAGCGTCGGAATCCAACAAAGAAATAAGAGAAAAAAGAAGAAGACCGAAAAATAAAAGGGAGGAATCTCAACACCAGAAACAACATGAGTATGGACTTGGGATCAATTTGTGTTATGCCCGTCAGATGGGAAACAAGTTTTAAGTTTAACTTGAATTTCCATCTTCTTCACTTTTTTTATATTCGGGTGCACAGTGATTAAAAACTATTAAAGATACAGGGCTTAAAACGTATTTAACTAAAAGATAGACTATTCCTATTATTTAAATTTGAAAATTAAATACTTTTTAAAGAAAAATCATGCATTAATTACTGAAATCCTTAACAATCATTATTAATAGGTTTTTGCGCCATTTTTTTTATGACAGCGACATCTTTTTAAAAGTCTGCTGTAAAGATGAGAATGTAAAGGAACTCTAGAAAAATCAAGCTTCTTTCGAGATATGTGTACTATACTGTACAGAAACAATAAACGTGCTTTATTTCAGTTGCAGCACAGAAATACAAGTGAGAAAATAGTGTGAGACCAAAACCGGTGGTTCATACATCAAAATGTTACCAAAAGATCAGCTAAAAGATGATAAACATTACACATGCTTGCAAGTCTTATTCTCTGTAATTTTTGAGAACATCTCGTGAAGAAAAATGGCGGTGTGACTGAAATACTTTAAAAATAGGCTAAAAACAGTCTTGACCGCAATAAAACATTGATTTACAGTGGTTACCGGAGACCACCTTCAGACCATATATACCACGATGCTACGAGGTGAATGGGGCAGGTGTTATGACTCCACGAACGTCAGCTGGTCATACACTCCTGGAAATTGAAATAAGAACACCGTGAATTCATTGTCCCAGGAAGGGGAAACTTTATTGACACATTCCTGGGGTCAGATACATCACATGATCACACTGACAGAACCACAGGCACATAGACACAGGCAACAGAGCATGCACAATGTCGGCACTAGTACAGTGTATATCCACCTTTCGCAGCAATGCAGGCTGCTATTCTCCCATGGAGACGATCATAGAGATGCTGGATGTAGTCCTGTGGAACGGCTTGCCATGCCATTTCCACCTGGCGCCTCAGTTGGACCAGCGTTCGTGCTGGACGTGCAGACCGCGTGAGACGACGCTTCATCCAGTCCCAAACATGCTCAATGGGGGACAGATCCGGAGATCTTGCTGGCCGGGGTAGTTGACGTACACCTTCTAGAGCACGTTGGGTGGCACGGGATACATGCGGACGTGCATTGTCCTGTTGGAACAGCAAGTTCCCTTGCCGGTCTAGGAATGGTAGAACGATGGGTTCGATGACGGTTTGGATGTACCGTGCACTATTCAGTGTCCCCTCGACGATCACCAGTGGTGTACGGCCAGTGTAGGAGATCGCTCCCCACACCATGATGCCGGGTGTTGGCCCTGTGTGCCTCGGTCGTATGCAGTCCTGATTGTGGCGCTCACCTGCACGGCGCCAAACACGCATACGACCATCATTGGCACCAAGGCAGAAGCGACTCTCACCGCTGAAGACGACACGTCTCCATTCGTCCCTCCATTCACGCCTGTCGCGACATCACTGGAGGCGGGCTGCACGATGTTGAGGCGTGAGCGGAAGACGGCCTAACGGTGTGCGGGACCGTAGCCCAGCTTCATGGAGACGGTTGCGAATGGTCCTCGCCGATACCCCAGGAGCAACAGTGTCCCTAATTTGCTGGGAAGTGGCGGTGCGGTCCCCTACGGCACTGCGTAGGATCCTACGGTCTTGGCGTGCATCCGTGCGTCGCTGCGGTCCGGTCCCAGGTCGACGAGCACGTGCACCTTCCGCCGACCACTGGCGACAACATCGATGTACTGTGGAGACCTCACGCCCCACATGTTGAGCAATTCGGCGGTACGTCCACCCGGCCTCCCGCATGCCCACTATACGCCCTCGCTCAAAGTCCGTCAACTGCACATACGGTTCACGTCCACGCTGTCGCGGCATGCTACCAGTGTTAAAGACTGCTCTGGAGCTCCGTATGCCACGGCAAACTGGCTGACACTGACGGTGGCGGTGCACAAATGCTGCGCAGCTAGCGCCATTCGACGGCCAACACCGCGGTTCCTGGTGTGTCCGCTGTGCCGTGCGTGTGATCATTGCTTGTACAGCCCTCTCGCAGTGTCCGGAGCAAGTATGGTGGGTCTGACACACCGGTGTCAATGTGTTCTTTTTTCCATTTCCAGGAGTGTAGTTCAGCAACAACGTTCGTAGATTCGTAACACCTGTCCCATTCACCGTCATCCGCTAGCATCGTGGTATAAATGGTCACCGGTAACCATTGTAAATCGGTGTCTTATTGTGGTCAAGACTGTTTTTAATCTGTTTTTAAATTATCTTATTCTTTGAATTACACTATTTAGAAAATTGGTAATTTTTTCAAACTATCTCCTTGTGTATACGAACCAGTCCCATTAAACTGGTAGAAAAACGGCATTGGAGCCACTGGGTTACCAATATGATGGGTGCGCAATAAGCACAACATGAATTACTGGACACATCTTCTTCGCATACTTATCAAAAGTTATGGTTTGTTGGTAAAATATCAGTAAAATAATTCGTGTTGCACTAACTGCACGCTACACTTCTGTTTTCACATCGCGCAGAGGTTTGTAATGTAAATGATGAGGATTTTCATCACTACAACATAGATGGTTCGGCGAGTTCACATACCGAGATAAATGCAGCCATGCTTCACCAGAAAGAAACACAGCGTTAGAAGATCAATCAACTTATATATTAGGGGGACAGGAGACCCAGCATTGTGTACAAGTTGAAGTGTCTTATTCAATTAGTGAAGCACCAATTAATTGACCAACATTTTTCCACTAAACCATTACTTCCGATCGCCAACTTTTTCAAGGGGCGTAACGAAAATAGTTACAGCTTTTTCATGCAGAACAATGCAAGATATCACTCTGACATTCCATCTATCACACTGCTACGATACGTTTTTGATGGTAAGACAGTTTCCGGATCGATCTCTCCAATATGAACAGGCAATTGCAGTACTGACATCGAGCAGTATTATCCCAGTTCGTAGGTAGATCCATGACGGATACTCTGTAAGTTGGAAAGTTGTATGTGTGTTGCAAGTTGTATACTGAAACTGTGTGTAATTGAATTGGTCACTAAGAATCTGAAAACTTTCTGACTTCTAAATTACGGATAAAAACTCAGGTCTAGAATCAAAGTAGCTACTCTACATCTAAAGGTGAACTTATTTACCGAAATCACTGTCTAGGAATGCTATTTTCATTAAACTGAAATGCATGTAACTGTTTATAAATTACATTCCAAGAAAGAGAATGATTCACAAGAATACTCAGAATGACTGTCACGCAATTTATATGTGCCTATTACAAAAAGTGGATCTGCTCAACTTACATGGAACTTCACCAATCGAAAACTGTTACTCATTTTCTCTCAAAATGTTCATTTAGACCCTACAACAAATTCTTACCTTGCAATGGATAACTTGACTTTGTTCTGGCTGCACTGCAAGAATGATGAGCAGAAGAAAACCACAGTGCGGCAGTTTGCCTTATTCTTATTACTTCTAAACTGCCATTTTAAAAATTAGTTTTTGATTCTTTTTTCCAAATTACTATTTGCTTTTGTTGTAAAAGTTCAAGTGGTTATCGTTTGCATATCGTTCTTCAAGTGGATGGAGAATATAGATGGGTTATTTTCCTAAATTCTGGTGTACTCTCGATATCTTATACTGAAGTTGCGTCCTGTCTGTTGAATTTAAAACTGATTGCAGTCCAGGACTGCAATAATTTTTGTACAGGACAGACAGGATGCAACGTCAGCATAATATATCGAGAACTAGTGAAAATAAACCATCTACGATATTCAAAACCCTAAAGAACGATAGTAAAAATGCAGAACGAATGGAGCTAGCAATGAAAATTTCACACACATTACCTTAAAGATTAACAATGAACGTACATGAAGAGGTCGGAATCCACATACACACAATACAACGCCCTGATGACACTGTAAAAAAAAAATAATATACATTTCGTACAAAATTTTATTGAATTCCTAACCGATGATAACAGATAGACACAAACAGCTATCCAGAGACACATATATTACAAAGATAATACATAGAGCCAAAAATACGAGGGTTGGAACTTAAATAGTGGAAACTATTTATTCACAACCGATACAAAAGACTTACATGTTTGCAGCTGTTACTGTCCTTCATAGTAGTCACCAGCGTTGTGTAGAAACCGTTGCCAGCGATGTGGAAGGCGTAGTATACCGTTAGCAGAGCCTGTTCTGTAGATGGTACGAATGGAGCGGTCTACTGCCTGTCGAATCTCTGGAACAATTCTGAAATGCCACGAATTCCTTCATCTTCGGAATCAAAGTCACAAGGACTTAAGTCCGGGGAGTATGATGGATCATAGAGTACTTCCCAGTCCCATCTGTCTAAACTGCATATCTGACGGCCTGTAAGCACTTCTTCATCTTCTATATTTTGAAACAGACCTCCTCCGTTGAACAAGTGCTCGTAACACTCAATGCACGCATTTTAGAGACCATGTTTATTAGACATTTTTTTCTTGTTTTGATCCGTACTACTACCGCCGAAAGTTGCCTACAATGCAATCTTAGCAACAACAGTACCGGCACATGTATTCCACTGTCAGAAGTACCAGAACAGTTTTTGCTTACAGCTTTGGACTCGTTTGTTTCCGGTACAGGGACCATTACCGCAAATTGGTACATCTACCCTTCTCCATCATCCTAGGAAACTTCCTGGCAGATTAAAACTGTGTGCCAGACCGAGACTCGAACTCGGGACCTTTGCCTTTCGCAGGCAAGTGCTCTACCAAGCACGACTCACGCCCCGTTCTCAGAACTCTACTTCTGCCAGTACCTCGTCTCCTACCTTCCAAACCTTACAGAAGCTCTCCTGCGAACCGGAGAGCTTCTGTAAAGTTTGGAAGGTAGGTGACGAGGTACTGGCAGAAGTATAGCTCTGAGGACGGGGCGTGAGTCGTGCTTGGGTAGCTCAGATGGTAGAGCACTTGCCCGCGAAAGGCAAAGGTCCCGAGTTCGAGTCTCGGTCCGGCACAAAGTTTTAATCTGCCAGGAAGTTTCATATCAGCACACACTCCGCTGCAGAGTGAAAATCTCATTCTGGAAACATCCTAGGAAGTTTGTAACACCATCACAGAATCATACTGTATATTACATACATTTACGGACGTCAGAGTCTATAACTTTGACGCTCTGAAGCGTCCTTGGATAACATTTCCGGACATGGGTTCCTACGTAAAACTTAATCTTCTGTGTCCCTTCTAAACCCTCTAGAAGGGTGTAACGTGAATTGTAAACACTCTATATGTGGAATGTTCTTACATAATTTTATAAACCATCAACTTCAAAGATACGGTACGTAAATTAGAAATAAGATCCAACATACAGTCATTACATTTTAATTTCATCTTACATCAGTGCAGGAGGCGTCGTTCAGAATTAGTGTCAAATCTCTGCTGTTGCTGTTGATGACGATAAAGTCGCTTTGGCCCAGTGTTTAGGGGGGAAGTCTGGAAGCGTATATGGTTAGGCGGCCAGATTGAAGGCTCTGTGAACTGTACGCACTGAAGACCCTCTTTGCTCTCTGCAGCCTATCACGGCGGACAAAGGGCATCGCCTCTGCCCCATTGGACGCCCGTAGACGGAAAGGCCGCGATCGGCTCCATCTGCTCGCCCCATTTAACAGCCGCTATTCAAAACGCACCCTCCGCTTCAAAGCCATTGGCGAAAGGGTTGACGCTCCCCTCCGCCACGGGAGGTGTGTCGCGGTTTTTCCACTCATATGCATGCGCCGGTTGTCCTTCTCCAAGTGGGGACCACTCTCACCGACTGTCGGCCGACTTTGCGCACCAGTCACTCCATTGAAAACTCGTTCCGCTCGTCTGTGGGCAGGGTGAAACCACCTACCTACTGGCTGCGTCGGGAACTACACTACTGGCCATTAAAATTGCTACACCAAGAAGAAATGCAAATGATAAACGGGTATTCATTGGACAAATATATTATACTAGAACTAACATGTGATTACATTTCCACGCAATTTGGGAGCATATATCCAGAGAAATCAGTACCTGAACAACCACATCTGGCCGTAATAACGAACTTGATATGCCTGCGCATTTAGTCAAACAGAGCTCGGATGGCGTGTACAGGTACAGCTGCCCATGCAGCTTCAACACATACCACAGTTCATCAAGAGTAGTGACTGGCGTATTGTGTATTCTTTATCCAGAAAGGCCCGTACAGGACATGCAAAATGCGGTCGTGCATTATCCTGCGGAAATGTAGGGTTTCGCAGGGATCGAATGAAGGGTAGAGCCACAGGTCGTAACACATCTGAAATGTAACGTCCACTGTTCAAAGTGCCGTCAATGCAAACAAGAGGTGACGGAGACGTGTAACCAATGGCACCCCATACCATCACGCCGGGTGATACGCCAGTATGGCGATGAATACACGCTTCCAATGTGAGTTCACCGCAATGTCACCAAACACGGATGCGACCATCGTGATGCTGTAAACAGAACCTGGATTCATATGAAAAAATGATGTTTCGCTATACGTGCACCCGGGTTTGTCGTTGAGTACACCATCGTAGGCGGTCCTGTCTGTGATGCAGCGTCAAGGGTAACCAAATAGTTGCTGTCTTGGAAACGTTCCCATGTGTTGACTCAGGGATCGAGACGTGGCTGCACGATCCGTTACAGCCATGCGGATAAGATGCCTGTCATCTCGGCTGCTAGTGATACGAGGCCGTTGGGATTCAGCACGGCATTCCGTATTACCCTCCTGAACCCACCGATTCCATATTCTGTTAACAGTCATTGGATCTCGACCAACGCGAGCAGCAATGTCGGGATACGATTAACCGCATTCGCGATAGGCTATAATACGACCTTTAACAAAGTCGGAAACGTGATGGTACGCATTTCTCCTCCTTACACAAGGCATCACAACAACGCTTCACCAGGCAACGCCGGTCAACTGCTGTTTGTGTATGAGAAATCGGTTGGAAACTTTCCTCATGTCAGCACGGTGTAGGTTTCGCCACCGGCGCCAACCTTGTATGAATGCTCTGAAAAGCTAATCGTTTGCATATCACAGCATCTTCTTCCGGTCGGTTAAATTTCGCGTCTGTAGCACGTCATCTTCGTGGTGTAGCAATTTTAATGGCCAGTAGTGTATGTCTTGTGCCTATTCATCCCAGGACCATAGCTGTTTTGCTAGATGTTGCATCGCAGAAAGTCAGCAACTCAGTAGTTACTGGGGGCTGGACAAAAATGTGGGGTGCGCTATTGTATTTGACCACGAACGGGACGTGTGCAGTGTCCTCGATACCTTCCAAGTGTTTGCCGTGTTCATAACACTGTTCTGTGCAGTGGTGACTGCATTGTATCGGAGCTAAGAGAAGTCGAATGTGAGCAAATTGTTGGTGTTCGTATGCTGAATGGTTCCGTAAGCAAGAGAGTCTAAGTCTTTGGTGTTTCAAGAAGCACTGTATCGAATATTTATACCGGATGCAGGTGAAACGGAGAAATAGCACCCACTAAGTCACAAAGCGCACGAAACGTATGTGCTGAGTGATGCTGACGGACGGTCATTCAAGGGGACAGAGATGCAAGTGAGAGGACAACAGCTGCGAAACTCACTGGTGAGTTGAATGTTGCACTCTCGGAGCCTGGCAGCACCAGAAAAATACGAAGGGAATCTCATAAGCGAGCAATTTCATGGCGAGCTGAAATTCTAAAAGCCATTCATCAGTGATGGAAAATCAGGTAACTGGAAAAGTGGTGTTCCAGCCATAAAGCATTACTATGGAGCAATCGAAGATAGTCATCTGGCCGGTTGTGTCTTCTTTGACACTGTTTCCAATTTCTGGCGGAGTTTATGTCCCAAGAGTGAATCATGCTGGCGGTTAGGCGATTGAACCATATCGTCGTATTCCATTGACCCCATTGTTACTCTGCAAGATCTCATAACTACCAAGGATTACGTGATCATTTTAGCTGGTAAGGTCCATCGAATTGTATAGTGTTTGTTCCCTAGTGGTGACGCGTGCTCCAAAACGACGTGGCACCTGTTCACACAGCTGTGCATCGTCACTCCGTAGACTATTGGCCAGCCATATCTCATCAACTTCGATCTGTGCCAGAAACCGAAGAGCGGC
Source organism: Schistocerca serialis cubense (assembly GCF_023864345.2). Classification (NCBI taxonomy): domain Eukaryota; kingdom Metazoa; phylum Arthropoda; class Insecta; order Orthoptera; family Acrididae; genus Schistocerca; species Schistocerca serialis. The sequence continues at coordinate 77,726,256 of NC_064649.1, forward strand.
TTCAGAAAGTTGCTGCAGATCATGAGGTTTCAGTTACTGCACTGTCTGGAGCTCGTTTGGGTACCAATAACAGTATAAAGTATAAGGTCCGCTGCTCGTGGTCTCGCGGTAGCGCTCTCGCTTCCCGAGCACGGGGTCCCGGGTTCGATTCCCAGCGGGATCAAGGATTTTTCCTGCCTCGAGATGACTGAGTGTTGTTGTGTCGTCTTCGTCACCATCATTCATCCCCATTACGGTCGGAGGAAGGCAATGGCAAACCACCTCCTCTAGGACATTGACTACTAGTAAGGCGGTGCGGGTCTCTCGCATCGTCCCCTACGCTCCATCGCGGAATATGGGACTTCATCATCATTATTAACAGTATAAAGTAGAAGGCAAGACTTTCCGTACTGTTGACCATTGGATGGACAGTTGTCGTGGCACTGCACGAGCGGTAGTACAACACGGGGCACGTGCTGCGTTGTCAGTTACAGCAACAGCTACCTGATCAATAATTTCTACTGGGTTAGGAAGCCTTCTTTCCAGGTGCCACACCAGGCTCAACCTTGTTTTACAATTTCACTGTAATCTTCGTTTAATGACATCGGGCCCCTGGTCGGGTCTCTCAGTCGGTGATACTCTGCTGATGCAGCACTGTAATTGCTGACGTTCACATGAAATTGCTTCACCAACAGCACACGGCCTCTCTTCTCGAAAGCCCTGTGGCTCACTTGTGTTAACGGCTTATCAAATGACAGCGTAGATGCCATACTGTCATACAAACTGTGAACAGTGGACAGAATGACGAAGAGATTGTAGGAAACAACAGGGAGGACAAGGCGAAAGAGAGGAACCAAGTGGGTTGTTGAAGTTCGGAAGGACTGGTTGGAATTAAGGATCAAGGTCGAAGGAAAGGAAAATTGAAGGAACAAATATACACCGACCAAAATGCCGGAGATCAGCGACATATTAGAGTGTCACCAGTGGAGCCGACGGTAGAAGAGTGGGAGAGAAGAAGAGAAAGAATGAAGAGGTTCTGGGAGAAGAAGAGTAAAATGCAGTCCACGAAGCGGTTACCCGTGGGCCTACAGAGGCCGTAACGCAAGAAGAAGAAGAAACTGTGTACAGTGTCAGATTTACAGCTGGTGCCCACAGTTGGAATTTTTTTTTTTTTTACCGTAAATCGATTCTACATTTGCAGCTACATTTATACTCCGCAAGCCTCCCAACGGTGTGTGGCGGAGGGCACTTTACGTGTCACTGTCATTACCTCCCTTTCTTGTTCCAGTCCAGTATGGTTCGCGAGAAGAACGACTGCCGGAAAGTCTCTGTGCGCGCTCGAATCTCTCTAATTTTAATTTCGTGATCTCGTCGGGAGGTATAAGTAGGGGGAAGCAATATATTCGATAACTCATCCAGAAACGCACCCTCTCGAAACCTGGACAGCAAGCTACACCACGATGCAGAGCGCCTCTCTTGCAGAGTCTACCACTTGAGTGCAAAACATCTCCGTAACGCTATCACGCTTACCAAATAACCCTGTGACGAAACGCGCCGCTCTTCTTTGGATCTTGTCTATCTCCTCTGTCAACCCGACCTGGTACGGATCCCACACTGATGAGCAATACTCAAGTATAGGTCGAACGAGGGTTTTGTAAGCCACCTCCTTTGTTGATGACTACATGTTCTAAGAACTCTCCCAATGAATCTCAACCTGGCACCTGCCTTCCTAACAATTAATTTTATATGATCATTCCACTTCAGATCGTTCCGTACACATACTCCCAGATATTTTGCAGAAGTAACTGCTACCAGTGTCGGTTCAATTATCATACATTCATACAATAAAGCATCCTTCTTTCTATGTATTCGCAATAGATTACATTTGTCTATGTTAAGGGTCTGTTGCTACTCCCTGCACCAAGTGCCTAAACGCTGCAGATGTTCCTGCACTTCGCTGCAATTTTCTGATGCTGCAACTTCTCTGTATACTACAGCATCATCCGCGAAAAGCTGCATGGAACTTCCGACTCTATCTACTAGGCCATTTATATATATTGTGAAAAGCAAGACATTAGAACGTCTACCAAGGTTCGGAAGCATATGATAATTACAGCCCACACTGGAGTTCTGCGTGTAGCTTTACTTATAACCAGCCGATACGTTTGATATTTGTACGATGATTGTGGAGACAAAGATGTAAAAAAAAGTGTGTCCTGCGGTAGCAAGCGGAAGTCGTGCCAAGCTCCTGCCAGGGCTCTTGGGGCTCGGTGTCGGCGCGGAGGGGTTGGCTTCCTGTGGGGGTGAAGGGTTGCGGTAATGCGCCGGCAAACCCCGGCGTGACGTTTACACGTGCTCCCTGCTACCCCTATCTGGATTACAGCATCCCCTAGTCACTGGCGTAGCGCGAGCACGCCGGCAAGCCAGTCAGCTGTCAGGTCCCCACCAGCTGTCTGCGGGCACATGGCAACTCTCGTCTCCTGCCGTCGCTATAGCCGTCTGCTCTCCAACTGACTCATTCCTACCGCACTGCGGTTACTGACGATGTCCGTAGGTTAGATACTGTCGTGACAAAAGTTATGGAATCGTATCGTGTCTGACCTCCATTTTCCCTGCCGTAGGGCAGCAACTCGACGTGACATGGACTCAACAAGTCGTTGAAAGTTCCCTGCAGAAGTACTGAGCCGTGCTGCCGTCCATAATTGCGGAAGTGTTGCCGGCTGGGTCTCCTGTCTCCCTTATATATAAGTTGATTATGTCCCATATGGTGTTGTTGTGGTCTTCAGTCCTGATACTGGTTTGATGCAGCTCTCCGTGCTACCCTATCCTGTGCAAGCTTCTTCATCTCCCAGTACCTACTGCAATCTACATCCTTCTGAATCTGTTTAGTGTAATCATCTCTTGGTCTCCCTCCACGATATTTACCCTCCACGGTTCCCTCCAATACTAAATTTCTGATCCCCTGGTGCCTCAAAGTTTCCTACCAACCGATCCATTCTTCCACTCAAGTTGTGCCACAAATTTCTCTTCTCCCCAATTCTATTCAATACCTCCTCATTAGTTATGTGATCTACCCATCTAATCTTAGGCATTCTTCTATAGCACAACATTTCGAAAGCTTCCATTCTCTTCTTGTCCAAACTATTTATCGTTCACGTTTCACTTCCATACTGGAGAGCACTCCATACAAATACTTTCAGAAACGACTTCCTGACACTTAAATCTATACCCGATATTAACAAATTTCTCTTCTTCAGAAACGCTTTCCTTGCCATTTCCAGTCTACATTTTATATCCTCTCTACTTCCACCACAATAAGTTATTTTGCTGCCCAAATAGCAAAACTCCTTTACTACTTTAAGTGTCTCATTCCCTAGTCTTAATTCCCGCAGCATCGCCCGATTTGATTCGACTACATTCTGTTGTGACGTAACAAGACAGCTACGCCACACTGAAGTAGCCGAAAGGCACGCGTTATTTCAAGGAGGCTAGATAGAGGTCTGAAACAGGATACTTATTAATGTTATAAAGAAAAGTATGTAGCTACTAGAACACTTAACTTTTTATATAGTCCTTTGGTATACAGCATTCTTGGTGATACAAGTGAGACTCTATCTTGAGGTATATGCAAGGTTACAAATGGCGCCTTGCTAGGTCGTAGCCATGGACTAAGCTGAATGCTATTCTAACTGTCTGCTCGGCTAATGAGCGATGCTTCGTCCGTGTAGTCGCTAGCAATGTCGTCCGTACAACTGGGGCGAGTGCTAGTCAGTATCTCGAGACCTGCCTTGTGGTGGCGCTCGGTCTGCGATCACACAGTGGCGACACGCGGGTCCGACATGTACTAAATGGGCCGCGGCCGATTTAAGCTACCACCTAGCAAGTGTGGTGTCTGGCGGTGACACCACACATTCCATTATCCTCGTTTTGCTTTTGTTGATGTTCATCTTATATCCTCCTTTCAAGACACTTTCCTTTCCGTTCAGCTCCTCTTCCAGCTCCTTTGCTGTCTCTGACAGAATTACAATGTCATCAGTGAACCACAAAGTTTTTATTTCTTCTCCATGGAGTTTAATACCTACTCCAAATTTTTCTTTTGTTTCCTTTACTGCTTGCTCAATATACTGATTGAATAACATCGGGGAGAGGCTACAACCCTGTCTCACTCCCTTCCCAACCACTGCTTCCCTTTCATGCCCCTCGACTCTTATAACTGCCATCTGGTTCTGTACAAACTGTAAAAAGCCTTTCGCTTCCTGTATTTTACCCCTGCCACCTTCAGAATTTGAAAGCGAGTATTCCAGTCTACATTGTCAAAAACTTTCTCTGAGTCTACAAATGCTAGAAACGTAGGTTTGCCTTTCCTTAATCTATTTCTAAGATAAATCGTAGGATCAATATTGCTTTCCGTGTTCCAACATTTCTACTGATCTTCCCCGATGTCGGCTTCTACCAATTTTCCATTCTTCTGTAGAGAATTGGTGTCAGTATTTTGCAGCTGAGGCTTATTAAACTGATAGTTCGGTAATTTTCACATCTGTCAACACCTGCTTTCTTTGGGATTGGGATTATTATATTCTTCTTGAAGTCTGAGGGTATTTCGCCTGTCTCATACATCTTGCTCACTAGATGGCAGTATTCCATATATGAAGGGCTTATTTCAGTAGTGGTACAAGTCCATTTTTGTTCATTTTGAGGTACAGAGTCGTAAAGTTAAATGAGCGCTAAAAATCTGCAGTTGAGGTACCAGAAATTTAAAGCGTATGGCTTCTTGCTAGAGATGAAACTTTCTTTCTGTTTGTTTGGATCATTAATTTCAGAAGCATTATAAGCAGATAAGTACTGTAATGGACTTGTAACGCTATTGAAATAAGCCCTTCATACACTACTGGCCATTAAAATTGCTACACCACGAAGATGACGTGCTATAGACGCGAAATTTATCCGACAGGAAGAAGATGCCGTGATATGCAAATGATTAGGTTTTCAGAGCATTCACACAAGGTTGGCGCCGGGGGCGACACCAACAATGTCCTGACATGAAGAAAGTTTCCAACACAAAGAGCAGTTGACCGGCGTTGCCTGGAGAAACGTTGTTGTGAGGCCTCGTGTAAGGACTTTGATAAAGATTTATCGTATCGCGACATTGCTGCTCGCGTTGGTCGAGATCCAATGACTGTTATCAGAATGTGGAATCGGTGTGTTCAGGAGGGTAATACGGAACGCCGTGCTGGATCCCAACGGCCTCGTATCACTAGCAGTCGGGATGACACGCATCTTATCCTCATGGCTGTAACGGATCGTGCAGCCACGTCTCGACCCCCGAGTCAACAGATGGGGACGTTTGCAAGACAACAACCATCTGCACGAACAGTTCAACGAAATTTGCAGAAGCACGGACTATCAGCTCGGAGACAATGGCTGCGGTTATTCTTGACGTTATATCACAGACAGGAGCGCCTGCGATGGTGTACTCAACGACGAACCTGGGTACACGAATGGCGAAACGTCATTTTTTCGGATGAATCCAGGTTCTGTTTACAGCATCAGGATGGTCGCTTCCGTGTTTGGCGACATGGCGGTGAACGCACATTGGAAGCGTGTATTCGTCATCGCCGTACTGGCGTATCACCCGGCGTGATGGTATGGGATGCCATTGGTTACACGTCTCGGTCACCTTTTGTTCGCATTGAAGGCACTTTGAACAGTATACGTCACATTTCAGATGTGTTACGACCCGTGGCTCTACCCTTCATTCGACCCCTGTGAAACCCTACATTTCAGCAGGATAATGCACGACCGCGTGTTGCAGGTTCTGTGCGGGCCTTTCTGGATACAGAAAATGATCGACTGCTGCCCTGGCCAGCACATTCTCCAGATCTCTCACCAATTGAAAACGTCTGGTCAATGGTGGCCGAGCAACTGGCTCGTCACAATACTCCAGTCACTACTCCTGATGAACTGTGGTATCGTGTTGAAGCTGCAGGGGCAGCTGTACCTGTACACGCCATCCAAGCTGTTTGACTCAATGCCCAGACGTATCAAGGCCGTTATTACGGCCAGAGGTGGTTGTTCTGGGTACTGATTTCTCAGATTATATGCACCCAAACTGCGTGAAAATGTAATCACATGTCAGTTCTAGTATAATACATTTGTCGAATGATACCCGTTTTTCATCTGCATTTCTTCTTGGTGTAGCAATTTTAATCGCCAGTAGTTTATGTTGGATGGGATTCATGTTGGGCGATCTAGATGGCCAACTCGTTCGCTGGAATTGTCCAGAATGTTCTTTAACCGAATCGCGAACATTTGTGGCCTGATGACATGGAGCATTGTCATCTATCAAAATTCCAGCTCTGTTTGGTACTATAACTCCATGAATGGCTGTAAAAAGCCTGTAGAGTCAAGTGTTTTGGAGAGCCTTTGGGCTAGGGACCATTTGTACACCCAACAACAGAAACGTCTTATTGTCACTCTCATACAGTGCAAAGCAGGAATATTACACATCTCCTCTTGCGTACGCCAATGTAGCAAATCGGTTGATTCTTTTTGCAGCTGATGTAGTTTACGGTGCGCCTTAAGGGGGCTTATGCAGTCACCATCAGTTCATGGACGGTTCCTTAGAGCTCTTCAAGAAAGTGATTTTACCTTTTTTTTCATACCAAAATAGAGACATGGATGCCAAGACGGCTATGCCCAACAAATGACTGAATATTTTACGATACGTTTCTAATATCCCTCTCTCGAACAACCTTTAAAATTTTCTTACGAGTTACAGAGGTTCAAAGTTACCTTTTATTCTACACGCAAAATACGCAAGTGAAATCCGATATGAGACGAAATTTGAATAATAAATAACCGCAGAAAATTCCTCAAATTCGGGGTGACTTCAGTTTAATTGTCGTCATCGAATAAAAACGTCATTTCTGTTCGTCTCATTGCGTATTTATATCAGTTACCTTCTGTACAACATTGTAGCAGTTCTTTGTATGTGTCTCCAGGCTGCGCCGTTGATAACTGTTTTTGTGCCCTAGGCTAGAAGTGATATATCTACATCTACATTTATACTCCACAAGCCACTCAACGGTGTGTGGCGGAGGGCACTTTACGTGCCACTGTCATTACCTCCCTTTCCTGTTCCAGTCGCGTACGGTTCGCAGGAACCACGACTGCCGAAAAGCCTCCGTGTACGATCGAATCTCTCTAATTTTACATTCGTGATCTCCTCGGGAGGTATAAGCAGGGGGAAGCAATATATTCGATACCTCGCCCAGAAACGCACCCTCTCGAAACCTGGACAGCAAGCTACACCGCGATGCAGAGCGCCTCTCTTGCGGAGTGTGCCACTTGAGTTCGCTAAACATCTCCGTAACGCTATCACGCTTACCAAATAACCCTGTGACGAAACGCGCCGCTCTTCTTTGGATCTTCTCTATCTCCTCTGTCAACCCGACCTGGTACGGATCCCATACTGATGAGCAATACTCAAGAATAGGTCGAACGAGTGTTTTGTAAGCCACCTCCTTTGTTGACGGACTACATTTTCTAAGGACTCTCCCAATGAATCTCAACTTGGCACCCGCCTTACCAACAATTAATTTTATATGATCATTCCACTTCAAATCGTACCGTACGCAAGCTCGCAGATATTTTACAGAAGTAACTGCTACCAGTGTTTGTTCCGCTATCATATAATCATGCAATAAATGATCCTTCTTTCTATGTATTCGCAATACATTACATTTGTCTATGTTACGGTGCCCCCTCCTTTTTACTGCCATTGGTCTCCCCGATACTCCCTATAGCCGGCCGTTCTGGCCGAGAAGTTCTAGGCGCTTCAGTCCGGAACCGCGCTGCTGCTACGGTCGCAGGTTCGAATCCTGCCTCGGGAATGGATGTATATGGTATCCTTAGGTTAGTTAGGATTATTTAGTTCTAAGTTCTAGGGGACTGATGACCTCATATGTTTCCTATAGTGCTCAGAGCCATTTTTTGATACCCCCTCCCTTCCGTCACCACCAACATCCAATGCCACAACAATGCAAATCTCCTATAATACTTTCGACCGAACTAAGGTCCTCATTTTCTGACGACATTTCTCAGTTTTCAAAGTTTCTCCTTTTGAAATCCACGCCTATATTTTGTTCAAAATAATATTCGCGATAGCATTGTATGTGGAATGTGACTGAGTTTTCATCCTATTCTCGTAATACCAATAACAGAACTTCATCGTTAGTAAAATAATAAATAGTTATTGTCAACGACATAATTTAATATTTTGTAAAAAATTGTACCTCAGACAATACTCACGTAAAAAGATAATGAAAATCTTAATCTTTTCTTGCCTATGGTTTTGTAGAAAAATCCTTCTTCTTCTTGTTCGAACTATAGTACTCATAGGATGTGATTGATGACACGTAACAAAAAGAAAATGGCTCTGAGCACTATGGGACTTAACATCTGAGGTCATCAGTCCCCTAGAACTTAGAACTACTTAAACCTAACTAACCTAAGGACATCACACACATCCATGCCAGAGGCAGGATTCGAACCTGCGACCCTAACGGTCGGGCGGTTCCAGATCGAAGCGCCTGGAACCGCTTGGCCACACCCGCCGTGTGTGTCTCGTAACACAGAGGTCTGTAAAAAGCTGTAAAAAAAATATTATGTTGCTAACCGATTTTTGAAAATAGAGCTTTTGTGTTACTGAAATGAATAACCTTTGTTTCGATTTTTATTTCAGTGTCATTCTCGTCCTATATAAATGTGAAGTTTTCGGCTCAGCTATAAAGAGAGCTGACATTAGCGCTATTGATGTACAGCGCAGTTTATTGGTAAATGCTGAATATTAATGTGTCTTGTAACATTGAGAAATATTTCCAAATGTTAATGTGTATGGTGAAAGTGAGAAAAGATTTAATACATAATACCTACTACGAGTAAAACTCAGCTTGAAGCAGAATCTATAAGTGACTGTCTTGTGTTAGCCGCCATCTCAGTGAAATATTGCAGTGGCAGTTTCAAAATGATTTTATTTATTTATTTAACCTGATCAGAATAGGACCATCAGGCCCTCTCTTACATCGGACCAGTGTTCCACACATGCATCATTTCACACATCAGAGTTACATCATAACAGTAGTTTAAATAAGAAAATTAGATTACTCTAGTGACAATATGGATAAAGAGTAACGACTATGACCTAATAAAGTAAATGCTGGCAGTATTTTTACAACAGGTGCTATATAAACAAATTATGATAAAAGCAACAATAATAACATTAAAAAAATCAAATAATAAACATGAGAAAAATTGGCAATAGTAATGAAGATTTGTGCAGATGTACATTAATATCTTGGTGTGTAAAGTAGATGTTTACTAGTACAGCGAGTTTTGGGGAAGGGAGACTTAAGGAGGGGGAAAGAGGGAAGTAATGAGGTGAAGTGCATTCATTTACAGAGGAAGGCATTACTGTTGCTTAAGTAGACAAGTCATTAACTGTTTTTTAAAGCCGGACATGTTTTTAAGTTCTCTAACATAACGAGGGAGGTTATTCCAGAGTCGGGTTCCCACTACGGCAAAAGACTTGGAGAAGGTGACTGAGCGATGCAGTGGAACAGAGAGGATTTTATTATGATGGGAACGTGTGTTTCTGTCATGTTGTTGCGACATAAGCGTTAAGGACGAGGAGAGATATGAGGGACAGTGTACATTTATAAGGCAGTAGATGAGACAGAGTGTATGGAACTCTGCGTTTGTCTGCACGCAGCCAGGACAATTTTGCATATGCTGGTGAAATGTGATCAAAAAGTCGAACATCACATATATATCGGACGCAGGCATTCATGACCAGTTCCAGACGTCGCGAATTTTCCTGAGAGAGGCCTTGTAGGCTAATATCGCTGTAGTCAATGATTGGGAGTACAAGAGGTTGTACTAATTTCTTTTTCAGATCGAAAGGGAAGAGTTTTATATATTTTTGTAGGACATGAAGGGATGCTGATGCTTTTTTGCACATTGCAGTTACGTGCTCTGTCCAATTTAGATTTTCATCTATTATTACCCCCAAACTCTTTGCTGAGGGAGAGAAGTTAATATTTGTTCCATTTAGGATAAGAGTTGGTACGAATTCCCGATGTTTTGGGCTAATGAGCTTAGAGTGACCAACAAGTACCGCTTGGGTTTTAGATGGGTTTAGTTTGATTTTCTATACAGACTTAAATATTGTTGGTTATAATTGCAATAATATTTGTGTACTAGTCGTCGAGGACCCACTTTGACGTAATAAATTCCAGTTAGACTGTGAATACATCGAACTTCTATGAATGCAAACAGCATCTTACGTGATATAAATTCTTATCTGCTGATGTATGAAGCCTGGTAATTTTGTAACAACTCTTACGAAATATTTTGACAGATAAATACATTACTGTTGTGTAAGTTTGGCATTGTGTGACAAAATTGTTCATTTTGCTTAAAGAAAAGTGTTGCCACATCGAGATAACAGTAGCGTTAATTTTGATAAACGATCTGCAGTTAGGAAAGAGTCTTTTAAGTAAAAGCAGCGAAATTACTAAAAATCATTAATCGTGTTTAGTTCAGATTACTTATCATACATTTAGCTTGTTTGTTCGTTAGAAATGATTTCTTTACTGAATGAACTTAGCGACGTTTACACTGCTTGACAGACATCATTGCTACACGTTCCCAAGTGGAGATTTCCTTAAAAAAATAATGTTCATTAGCCGGGAAAAGCAGTGATTAAATAAAACTTTATGTTGCTTATTGTAATCCTGCTGAGCTTATACAACACAACACACGCACAATTACACCACACGTCACACCCTCAATTCCTTTAAAGCTGATTGAGGACAATAAATGTCCGCAATTTCTCGCTTTTTGTACTCAGTTTTAGAAATTTACCAAAATAATTGCAAAAGAAAGAATGTGCTGAACATTTTAAACTAGAACTCAAACGAGAGCCCGCCAAATTTAGCATCAGTTATTTTATGTAATTGGGAGCAAATAGACTAATAAAGGTATAGAACTACTTTCTGGTGCAAATGAAATTTTCCTTGAATTCATAAATTATGATACACTAATCGAAGACATGCCGAAGCATCAATATAGGTCAGCTGGATAATTATGGTGATATTTCATTTCTGTTTTAAAAGAAATATTTTTAGAATGAGGAATAAATCTCATCTTATTCCGCATCCATTTTCTTGCGATTAAATAAATGAATGACGCCTTCTATGCATTTTCTATCGATAGTTCTAGAACTTATATTAGCTGGCCCTCTGGCACAGTGATATAAGCGATTTGTTTCTGATTATTCGTCCGAGATGGGTACGGTTTCGAATCCCGATGAGACATGGATGTGGTTTTTGTCTACAGGTATGTTGAAAGGGAAGTGCAAAACCTAATTTGTGAAAACGCAGGAAATAACAGCAGAACTAGAAACATCAACAGAACCATTCAATACAAATGGCGTTTGACAAATGATCTGCAGGGAGAAAAACAAAAAGGGGGACTGTGGGAGTTATTGCATCAGGTCGCAACGTGAACGCAAGCCATCGCACGTGCCACGCTCCTGCGCTCGACACAAATGAGTCGGGGAGATGTTTGTTTCTGTAGCGGCCGCTTTACTTTTTTGGTGGCCACAGGCAATGTGATTACTTTCGTCAAAGTATGTTAAGACTTCATAAGTAACTCTTCCGCATGCTTCTGAAAACAGTTCGGTATTTTAATCCTTTCTCTTTCTCATTTTTTCTCTTTATTTGCCCAATTTTTTTGCTGTTTCATTTGAAATTAGTTTTTTCTGCCCTTGTCCGGCCCTGAAACTTTGCCGCGCTCGGCGGCCACCTAGTGTTGCCTAATGATAGAAACGGCCCTGTGTCCAAGTGTCATCGTTGCTTGGCAGAGACCATTATGCGAAAATTATTTACCTCCTTGAGTTTTTCACACGAGTATAATTACTGCATTATTAAATACACTACTGGCCATTAAAATTGCTACACCAAGAAGAAATGCAGATGATAAACGGGTATTCATTGGACAAATATATTATACTAGAACTGACATGTGATTACATTTTCACACAATTTGGGTGCATAGATCCTGAGAAATCAGTACCCAGAACAACCACCTCTCGCAGTAATAGTTCATCAAGAGTAGTGACTGGCGTATTGTGACGAGCCAGTTCCTCGGCCGCCATTGACCAGACGTTTTCAATTGGTGAGAGATCTGGAGAATGTGCTGGCCAGGGCGGCAGTCGAACATTTTCTGTATCCAGAAAGGCCCGTACAGGACCTGTAACTTGCGGTCGTGCATTATCCTGCTGAAATGAAGGGTTTCGCAGGGATCTAATGAAGGGTAGAGCCACGGGTCGTAACACATCTGATATGTAACGTCCACTGTTCAACATGCCGTTACTGCGAACAAGAGATGACAGAGACGTGTAACCAATGGCACCCCATACCATCACGCCGGATGATACGCCAGTACGGGGAAGACGAATACACGCTTCCAATGTGCGTTCACCGCGATGTCGCCGAACATGGATGCGACCATTATGATGCTGTAAACAGAACCTGGCTTCATCCAAAAAAAATTACGTTTTGCCATTCGTACACCCAGGTTCGTCGTTGATTACACCATGACAGGCGTTCTTGTCTGTGATGCAGCGTCAAGGATAACCGCAGCCGTTGTCTCCGAGCTGTTGGTCCATGCTGCTGCAAACGTCGTCGAACTGTTCGTGCAGATTGTTGTCGTCTTGCAAACGTCCCCATCTGTTGACTCGGGGATCGGGACGTGGCTGCACCATCCGTTAAATCCATGCGGATAAGATGCCTGTCATCTCGACTGCTAGTGATACAAGGGCGTTGGGATCCAGCACGGTGTTCCGTATTACCCTCCTGAACCCACCGATTCCACATTCTGCTACAGTCATTGGATCTCGACCAACGCGAGCAGCAGTGTCGCGATACGATATATCGCAATCGCGATAGGCTACAATCAGACCTTTATCAAAGTCGGAAACGTGATGGTACGCATTTCTTCTCCTTACGGCCGGTCCCGGCGGAGGTTCGAGTCCTCCCTCGGGCATGGGTGTGTGTGTTTGTCCTTAGGATAATTTAGATTAAGTAGTGTGTAAGCTTAGGGACTGATGACCTTAGCAGTTAAGTCCCATACACATTTGAACATTTTTTCCTCCTCCTTACACAAGGCATCGCAACAACGTTTCACCAGGCAACGCCGGTCAACTGCTGTTTGTGTATGAGAAATCGGTTGGAAACTATCCTCATTTCAGCACGTTGTAGGTGTCGCCACCGGCGCCATCCTTGTGTGAATGCTCTGAAAAGCTAATCGTTTGTATATCACAGCACCTTCTTCCTGCCGGTAAAATTTCGCGTCTGTAGCACGTCACCTTCGTGGTGTAGCAATTTTAATGGGCAGTAGTGTAGTTTTCTGTAATTCAGTGCATGTTGCGTTAAGGACCACGATCTAGGGGAGTGTGATAGCTAGTATCTTCACATTCCCTTTGTCCATACGTTGACTAGTTGAGTTTGGGAGAGTGGACCAAACAGCGAGGCCATCGGTTCCATCGGATTAGGGAAAGGTGGGGAAGGAAATTGCCCGTGCCCTTTCAAAGGAATCATCCCAGCATTTGCCTGAAGCGATTTAGGGAAATTACGGAAAACCTAAATCAAAATGGCGAACGCGGGTTTGAACCGTCGTCCTCCCGAATGCGAGTCCACTGTGCTAACCCCCTCGCTCGGTTCCATACGTTGAATGTTTTGTTTACTGTGAAAGCAAATGCTCCTAAACATTTATTTATTTATTTATTTAGCATATGACATTACATATGAACAGCGACTAGCAATTGTGGATTACATAGTTTCACAAAATTTTACAAAAATATATTAATTTCATAATTTTTAATTTACAAAATAAGTCTATACATTAATGTCTAATTTGTCGATTCATTCAAGGGCTGCATCTGTCACTTCAAAGTAAAGTTCCCATGAAGGCTCTTCTGCTACAGCTTGTTACAATGTGATGGATCGTCTGGCGTTCATTTCCACAGTCACACTGAAAAGATGAAGCCCTTCCCCATCGGTAGAGGTTTTCAGCACAGATGCCGTGGCCTGTGCGGATCCGATTAATTGTTTTCCAGGCACGTCGCGTTAGTTCCATGCCGGCTAGTCTTGTGTCAGGTCGCTGGAGGGTCTGATGTTCCTCATGGGAAGCAGTGTTCCACATTTCTGTCCACTTTTTGTTGATACTGAAAGTAGCTGTCTGTGGTGATTCTGCCATTAGGACAGATGGCTACCTAGATTTTTATCGGTTCATTCGGAGTGCAGGAACGCCAGAGTGCATTGGAAGCTCGGGGATTTTAAGTAGTTTTTTGTATTCCTTTAGGAGGGCGTTCGGAGGTCTGGTGGCGCAATGTTGCTTAGGGGTGGTAACCAGTCTACAGGAGTAGATTTGATGCAGCCTGTTATTGTCCTCATTGCTGCATTTAACTCCATGTCAATTTTTCTCACGTGTGTGCTGTTGAGCCACACTGGGGCACAGTATTCAGCGACAGAATAGACCAGCCCTAAGGCCATCGCAGTGTCGTAGCTCTTGAGGCCCATGAGGTACCACTCAGCTGCTGTTATTAAGTGATATCAGCTTTGCTGCGGTGTTTTCTATGTGCTTCCTGTAAGAGAGGATTCTATCAATAGTCACTCCTAGATATTTTGGAGAGTCTTGGAGGTGAAGGACGTGACCATTAAAGGTGACATTCAACTTCGCATCGGCCATTCTGTTGTCGAGGTGAAAGCAGCTGACTTTGTTGGGTTTGGTATCAGTCTCCACTTTTAGTAGTATTCATCTAATGTGCTTAGATCTGCAGATAGGATCTCCTCACCACCTTCAAGAGTTCTCCGCTGGGTGGCCAAGGCCAGATCGTTTGCATAGATGAACTTACTTGACTCTGTTTCAGGGAGGTTAGATGTATACAAGTTGAACAGGATTGGCGCCAAAACTGAGCCTTGAGGAAGACCATTATTAAGTTCCTTCTGTCTGCTTAGTTGGTTGCCAAGGACTCCTTGGTAGTATCTCTCAGATAGCATGTTGTTTATGAGCCTGATTGTGGTTTGTCAGTGTATTACACTGGCGAGTTTGTACAAGAGTTAAACATGAACGCGAAATTTAAGTATCTGAAAACACAAAAATGTTTTCGTCTCGTAAACATTTCGTTAACGTAACCGCACTACCGCTGTTTCCTATAACACGATGAGTCTTCCGTGTAGCTGGGCGCGGTCCAGAAAATAATGCTTCTGTACCACCTCCATATTATCATGTGCCTGCGGTGGATTGAAAACTAGTTAATGGTACCATAAATCGTATAAATTTGAAAGAGCTGACTGGCTGCATATTGTGCACTGCTTGACTGCTGTTACGGAACAACTGATACTTGCTAACAGGTGAAAGTCCCCTTCGCCCCCACCTCAGATTCAGCTGTAAGATTTCCCAATGATAACCCTTCAAAAAGTGAACACAGATGAAGCATTGCAACAGAAAAAAGGTGTACTGAAATCTGAAAACAGAAGCAAAATAGAAACAGTGAACGGCCCAATCTCAGTATGTGCAACATTGTGCGGATTAGAATAGCCGGGGAGTCGTGATTATGTGGTCACAGTGCTGGACTGCAGCGGGGGAGATCTGTGTTCCAATCTCCCTCGTGCCGCAATTTTTTTTTCACAAAAAAAGTCCAAATTCAGGTTTCATACGGCAACTCTTGATTTGTAAAGCGAACCGGAGGGTATTGTAGTAAAAATGAAGAAAACAATACAGATTTACCATTTTTACTTGTATAAACCATGTTCTGTTATTCATAAACAACTTTCTCATTTTTCAGTAATGTTAGGAAATTCTTGCCTTTGGGCATGATGGTTGAACGTTGTGTTGAGTGCAAAGCAACAATAATAATTTCATATACTTTTTTGTTTGTGCATGTAAAATGTACTTGCAACAAAAGTAATTGCTTTGGTTGCATAAAAGCGCAGACGTTAGGCGATGAAATAATTTTTATTGCTCATAAATTGCAGTTTATATTTTCTACGGATATAAAATACGCAGTGGGCTAACAGCGAATGACGTGCGGTTTTAATTATGTGCAAAACAAATAATAAAAAAAAAAAAACAGAAGTCACCGGCTCTCACTTTCTTTCTTACATATTCATTTATATCTCTTTCCCTACCACTTCTGCAGTACCGGTAGTTTTACTGGTCACTACGTCATTTGTGTAGTGTTCCAGAGCTACCGGGCCGTAGTTTTGGTAGACCGTAACCCTATGGATGAATAACACCCGGTTATTCGTGCGTCGTCAGTTAGGCTCCCTCAATATTAAAGCAGTTTGTACTACTTGTCTTATTTGGTTAAACTATCTACGTAAGACTACGAGTAGATTACGACATCATTTTAAATTTTAAAATATGGTCGATAATCGCGCAAAATATTGAAAAGCAAATTGTTGTTACCCCTGCAGGTCGTTAGATAGGCAACTTGCAATTGGCACCGAATTCCGGGTTCCGGGATGGTCGCTTAAAGGTGGACTCTTCTGGCCCAAGTGCTCCGTCTATAGTGATCTTCCTGCAGGTGCGTTGTTAAACCCTACCTTCCTTCCTTCCTAAAGTTTTTCACGCAATGCTAATCTTTCTGCTAAATCCACCCCCACTGATCCATCTTTTTCGTAGCCTGTACGCTCACTACAGAATAACTTGATGTCGAACCGTTAAGACTTGAAGCGTGTCAGGTGGATTTTCATCTTAAAAATGAATCCATCATCTTCGCATTACATGTTGATGAATGTAATAACACTACAGCTGAAACAGATAAGAAGATGTTACAAAACGGATTACACATTTATGCAACACGCCTTAGGAGTAACATGCATTGTCTTATTGCACCACTGCTCGATAGCTGTCCTGATAGTGAGGAGAAACGATTGTTTTAGGGAGATGTTCCACATATGGACCTTGAAGGTAACTGTGAGGCATTGCGGCCTGCCACACACTTTTCCGTTGTCCAGAAGGGTGTCGTACAGAGGGGAACAGCGACATGCGCATGTACATAAGGCGATAGTATCGCGTACACAAGTGCATTGGCGGAACGGTCGTTTGTACTCAAGTGATTCGCGTGAAAAGGTATCCGACGTGATTAAGGTCGCACTACGGGAATTACCAGACTTCGATCGCGGAATGGTACCTGGAGCCAGAGGCATGAAATATTCCATTTCGGATATCGTTAGGGAATTCAATATTCCGAGATCCATAGTGTCAAGAGTGTGCCGAGGATACCACATTTCAGACATTACCTCTCATCACGGACAACGCAGTGGCCGACGATCTTCACTTAACGACCGAGAGCAGGGTCGTTGGCGTAGAAGTGTCAGTGCTAACAGACAAGCAACACTGTGTGAAATAACCGCAGAAATCAATGTCGGACCTACAACGAACATATCCGATGCAACAGTGCGGCAAAAATTGGCGTTAATGGCGTGCACAGTACGACATCGCCTGCAGCACCTCTCCTGGTCTCGTACCGAGCGAGGTGGCGCAATGGTTAGCACACTGGACTCGCATTCGGGAGGACGACGGTTCAATCCCGTCTCCGGCCATCCTGATTTAGGTTTTCCATGATTTCCCTAAATCGTTTCAGGCACATGCCGGGATGGTTCCTTTGAAAGGGCACGGCCGATTTCCTTCCCAATCCTTCCCTAACCCGAGCTTGCGCTCCGTCTCTAATGACCTCGTTGTCGACGGGACGTTAAACACTAACCACCACCACATCCTGGTCTCGTGACCATGTCGGTGGGACCCTTGATGACAGGAAAACTGTGGCGTGTCAGATGAGCCGCGATTGTGGGTAAAAGCTGATTGTAGGGTTTGAGTGTGACGTAGACTCCACGAAGCCATGGACCCAAGTTGTCAAAGTTGTAAAGAAGGACTGTGCAAGCTGGTGGTTCAAAATGGTTTAAATGGCTCTGAGCACTAAGGGACTTAGCCGGCCGCGGTGGTCTAGCGGTTCTAGGCGCGCAGTCTGGAACCGCGCGACTGCTACGGTCGCAGGTTCGAATCCTGCCTCGGGCATGGATGTGTGTGATGTCCTTAGGTTAGTTAGGTTTAAGTGGTTCTAAGTTCTAGGGGACTGATGACCACAGTAGTTAAGTCCCATAGGGCTCAGAGCCATTTGAACCATTTGAACCACTAAGGGACTTAACTTCTGAGGCTATCAGTCCCCTAGAACTTAAACCTAACTAACCTAAGGACATCACACACATCCATGCCCGAGGCTGGATTCGAACCTGCGACCGCAGCGGTCGCGCGGTTCCAGACTGTAGCGCCTAGAACCGCTCGCCACCCCGGCAGGCAAGCTGGTGGTGACTCCATAATGGTGTGGTCTGTGTTTACATTATATGGACTGTGTCCTCTGGTGAAACTGACCAGAAATAGTCATGTTCGTCTACTTGGAGACCATTTACACCCATTCATGAACTTTACGTTGCCAAACGACGATGAAATTTTTATGAATGACAATGCGCCATGTCACCGGCCCACCATTGTTTGCGACTGGACAATGAGCGAATGACTTCCACAGATCGGCCCATATGAATCCCATCGAACATTTATGGGACATAATCAACAGGTCATATCGTGCACAAAATCCTGCATCGGCAAACACTTGCGCAATTTTGAACGGCCATAGAAACAGTATGGCTGAATATTTCTACACTGGACTTCCAGCGACATGTTGTGTCCATGCCACGTCGGGTTACTGCACTGCGCCAAGCAAAAGAAGGTCCGACATGTCATTACGAGTCATCACATGGCTTTTGTCATTTCAGTGGGGAACTCCATTGGCTACATAATTTACTTGAACTTGATGTATGCCAGTGTCGATTGGAGTCTAATACTACAGGCTGTTTCCTAAAATTATCAAACAATATAATATTCAGGGTGCCCAAAAGTCCGTTAGCATTTGAATATTCAATACTTCATGGCAAAACTGCGTACTGACTTCTGTCTCGTTCATCCGATGATTTTACTGAAGTTTCGCCAGCACGAGTGGCTGGCACTGTCAAAGCTTCACCCTCCATTGCCGGTGGTGAACTGGAGCCGAGCTCGCGGCCGCAGACTATATGTACCTGGCGCGCCAACGTCCGAGGGCTTCTCCGCGGTCATTTCCGGTGCGGTTCTCCTCTTGCTATCTGCGACGGTCGTTCACTGCAGTACGGGAAGCCAGGATCCGTTTACCTTAAGGCTTTCCTCTTTCTTGTTGAAACTGTTCGCGTGTTTTTGTATTTCTACGGCTTCTCTGAACACGCGCGTGTGGTAGTGCTTCTCTACAGCCAGAACTTCCGTGTCGGCGAATTTTATTATGTGGTCGGTCTCACTCAGTGCGTGCTCTGCCACGGCCGATTTCTCCTCCTGCCCCAACCTGCAATGCCATTTTTGGACCCCTCGTTTCTGGCCGAAAAAAATGCTAAACATCAACATGAAAAAAGAAATCGGCTACGATGAACTGTAAATAATACGGTTTATTTCAAGGGATACCAAAAAACATTAATATGGGATGAAAATTGTAGCTTGTGTGACGACAACCATGTCGAAAAACATAGTTTTGAGAAAAACGCGTTTAAAGTTTGATAAGTATTTACCTCATAAAAAAGGGACAAACCTTGAAACTTACGGGATATCTCGATCCCTGGTCCATAATAAGTGTCTCCCAGGCCAGTGCATGGCCGCTTACTGCTATTTTGACCTGATAAGCCCTCATTTTCGTCCTGAAAGCCATTTTCCTCACTCAGCGCATCGCCGCTGACGTCCCCATCTTCACAGAATCTAAGCCTTCCATCGCATATTTTGATTTGAAGGGTATTTGCCACATGCATTAATGCAGTATGGCCTACAATGAACAGACATATGGCCAAATTTGAAGCAATGTTGACAGATTATTTTCGGCTGGTTGTTATTTTTCGAACGTACCTCCAAATGAGACTATTGAAACTTCCGTTCACATTTTGAGTAAAACCGCCCAAAACAACGCTCCAGCATATCAGGTTTACTCAGATTGGTATAAACAGGAGTGATGGCATCGATAAAGACTTGTGGCAACCGGTTCCCTAATGGCGACTTGAAACGATCACAGAATCGTTTCTTTATCGAGTTCGGGCATACTACAGGGTGATTGAAAAAGAATACCACAACTTTAAAAATGTGTATTTAATGAAAGAAACATAATATAACCTTCTGTTATACATCATTACAAAGAGTATTTAAAAAGGTTTTTTTTCACTCAAAAACAAGTTCAGAGATGTTCAATATGGCCCCCTCCAGACACTCGAGCAATATCAACCCGATACTCCAACTCGTTCCACACTCTCTGTAGCATATCAGGCGTAACAGTTTGGATAGCTGCTGTTATTTCTCGTTTCAAATCATCAATGGTGGCTGGGAGAGGTGGCCGAAACACCATATCCTTAACATACCCCCATAAGAAAAAATCGCAGGGGGTAAGATCAGGGCTTCTTGGAGGCCAGTGATGAAGTGCTCTGTCACGGGCTGCCTGGCGGCCGATCCATCGCCTCGGGTAGTTGACGTTCAGGTAGTTACGGACAGATAAGTGCCAATGTGGTGGCGCTCCATCCTGCTGAAATATGAATTGTTGTGCTTCTTGTCCGAGCTGAGGGAACAGCCAATTCTCTAACATCTCCAGATACTGTAGTCCAGTTACAGCCATCTTAGCATCAACTGACGCTGACGCCTAGTCAACAGCGCCTCAAGCGAACAAATGTACAACTAAATGAAACTTTGTAGCTCCCTTAATTCGCCGACAGATAGTGCTTAGCTCTCTGCCTTTTGTCGTTGCAGAGTTTTAAATTCCTAAGATTGTGGTATTCTTTTTGAATCACCCTGTATTTTGGGGACAAATTCTTCATTATACATACACTAGAATTCCGTAATAAAATATTTCAAGGTTTTTAGACCGTCACCCTGTCGCTCCCCCGTAAGCTCGGCGACGCCATTGGTGCTACCATGCCTAATACGGTATAGGAAAACCGTTGGCATTCAAAACAGCCTTTAGTCGTCTCCGAATGGAAAAATTGAGGTCCTGTATAGTTTTCAAGAGGATCATATACCATTCTTCCTGCGAAACAGTGGCCAGTTGAGGAAACGATGATGGAGGTGGCTGATGATGAAGCATCCTGCCCTCCAAATTAGACCGCAAGTGCTCAATAACACTGAGGTCCCGTAGCTATGGTAGTCACGAGAGATACGACAATTGATCCTCGTATTCACAATACCAGCCGTGGGCGATGCGAGCTCTATGAACAGGGGCTCAATGTTGTTGGAACACGGCGTCACCATTGGGGAGCAAACATTATACCACAGGATGGACGTGATAAGCCAAAATGGTCGTACAGCCCATGGGGCCCAAGAAAGAGCACAATATGACTGTCAAAACCATCACTGAACCCCACTTTGTTTCACTTTTGGCACATAATTTCGACCAGAAGTTGGAAAAAAATGTGATACGAGACTGATCCGACCTAATGACTTTCTTCCATTGCTCCATAGCCCAGGTTTTAGGGCTTCAGGACCACGTTTTCCTCTTATGGGCATTTACGTTACAGATAAGCCGTTCTGGAATATCACCTCGCCCTGCAGTGCTCTTTGGACCTCCCTTCGTGATGTTTTGGTGCAGACAGGGTTCGCGAGTGCGACATTCAGTTATGAAGTGACTTTTGCTGAAGTCATTCTCTAATATTTGTCTGAATGCTGTTCAGTGACCTTATGTTACGATCACTCAGCACAAGCTTACGTCGGCGTTATAACTTAGCAAACGATATATATGAAGATGGTATCTGTACTTTCGGACATGTCCGAAAGAACAGGTACCATCGGTGACCGTGCAGCCCGTTACAATGAAATTACAATTAAATCAGTACAATGAAATGAATACCCTCAGCTGCACACAGGCGTAGATATACGTCAACGGGGACAGTTGAAAACGTGTGCCCTGACTGGGACTCGAATGCGGGATCTCCTGCTTACATGGAAGACGCTCTATCCATCTGAGCCACCGAGGACACAGAGGATAGTGCGACTGCAGGAACTTATCTCTTGCACGCCTCCCGTGAGACCCACATTCTCAACTTATTGTCCCTCACTATATCCGTAGCCCTCACTATATTCGTAGTGTCTCTGCCCATTACACTCAATACTCACAGCTTTACCGAATCCCGTAAGAGTTCGGAGAGAGAGAGAGAGAGAGAGAGAGAGAGAGAGAGAGAGAGCGAGTGTGTGTGTGTGTGTGTGTGTGTGTGTGTGTGTGTGTGTGTGTGTGTGTGCATCCGCACAAAAGATGGTCAAATGGCCGATATGCGTGTGTCCGAAAGAAAAGATGCCATCTTCATATACATAGTTAACGCTCATCAGCCATTTGACCATCTTCTCTGCGGATGCTCACACATTGCCCGAACTCTTCCGGAAACCGATAAAGCCACGAGTAATGAGTGTAATGGGCAGGGGCACTACGAATATAGTGCGGGACAATAAGTTGAGAATGTGGTCTCACGGGAGGCGTGCCAGAGATAAGTCTGCCGGCCGCGGTGGCCGTGCGGTTCTAGGCGCTTCAGTCAAGAACCGCAAGACTGCTACGGTCGCAGGTTCGAATCCTGCCTCGGGCATGGATGTGTGTGATGTCCTTAGGTTAGTTAGGTCTAAGTAGTTCTAAGTTCTAGGGGACTGATGACCTCAGATGTTAAGTCCCATAGTACTCAGAGCCATTTAGAGATAAGTCTCTGCAGTGTCATCGGTGGTTCAGATGGATAGAGCGTCTGCCATGTAAGCAGGAGATCCCGGCTTCGAGTCCCAGTCGGGGCGCACATTTTAAACTGTCCCCGTTGACGTATATCAACGCATGTATGCATCTAAGGGTATTCATTATCGAGCGATGCCTCTTGAAACACCAAACACATGGTATCCATTGGTTACGGAAACACCCACCACATGAGCACCAACAATTTGCCCACATTCGAATTTTCTCAGATCCGACATAACGCAATCGCAACTACACGGAATACTGTTCTTACACGACTGATACTTGCAATGTACTCAGGACGTTACACAGGGTGTGATGTAACGGGCGAGTTGTGGCGCCCTGAAAATATTCTAAGTTCGGAGTTGGCGTGGCCGCGCAGGCCGCTCGGAAGGCCGACCGCATGGTTTCGGACATCAGGAGTAGCCCCAGCACACCGTTCAGGGACTGTGTAACTTAAAATTCCGTGGTGACGCTGCGTCGATGAAGGACACATTCCGAGAGTGCCAAAGATGGCGGACTTTCAAAAAAAAAAGAAAATGGCACTGAGCACTATGGGACTTAACTTCTGAGGTCATCAGTCACCTAGAATTTAGAACTACTTAAACCTAACCAACCTAAGGACATCACAGACATCCATGCCCGAGGCAGGATTCGAACCTGCGACCATAGCGGTCACGCGGTTCCAGACTGAAGCGCCTAGAACCGCACGGCCACACCGGCCGGCTGACGGACTTTGTGAAACCCTTAAAGACAGTTCACAGTTCGCATAGAAATTAATAGTAGGCAGATGAATCTCGATACATCAAAAATTTTTGAAAGCCCGCAAGGGCGACTTTCGTGTCGACTGTTGCAGCACAACCTGCAGGCTTGGCTGCGATCTGTATTTATGTTCAAACGTGCATCTGTTGTTATGTTTATATATTTTTGTGCAACCCCTGGAGCACTATACCGTGCGTGCATCGATTAGACCACATACGTGCATGCTGCACAAGCCACTGTATTGTGCGTGGCGGAGGGTACCAAATATTACTACCTACTGAAATGCAGGAGGATGTGCAACGAATTGACACATGGTGCAGAGAATGGCAATTGAATCTCAATGTAGATAACTGTAATCTGCTGCGAATAGATAGAAAGAAAGATCCTTTATCATTTAGCTACAGTATAGCAGGTCAGCAACTGGAAGCAGTTAATTCAATAAATTATCTGGGAGTAGCCATTAGTAGTGATTTAAAATGGAATGATCATATGAAGTTGATCGTCGGTGAAGCAGATGCCAAACTGAGATTTGTTGGAAGAATCCTAAGAAAATGCAAACCGAAAACAAAGGAAGTAGGTTACAGTACACTTGTTCGCCCACTGCTTGAACTTTGCTCACCAGTGTGGGATCCGTACCAGATAGGGTTGATATAAAAGAGATAGAGAAGATCCAACGGAGAGCTGCGCGTTTCGTTATGGGTTCGTTTAATAATCGCGTGAGCGTTACGGAGATGATAGATAAACTCGAATGGAAGACTCTGCAAGAGAGACGCTCAGTAGCTCGGTACGGGCTTTTGTTGCAGTTTCGAGAACATACCTTCACCGAGGAGTCAAGCAGTATATTGCTCTCTCCTACATATATCTCGCTAAGAGACCATTAGGATAAAATCAGAGAGATTAGAGCCCACACAGATGCATACCAACAATCTTTTTTTTCCACGAACAATACGAGACTGGAATAGAAGGGTGAACCGATAGAGGTACTCAAAGTACCCTCCGCCACACACCGTCAGGTGGCTTGCGAAGTATGGATGTAGATGTAGATTTCATTTCCCGTTCCACTCGCAAATAGAGCAACGGAGCTCAAATTTCTGACCGTTGTAATCCTCATACGATTATACGTTGTCAGCAGGGGAATCGTTCTGCAGTCAGTTTCAAATGGCAGTTCCCTAAATTTTCTCAATAGTGTTTCTCGGAAAGTACTTCGCCTTCTGTGCAGGGATTCCCATTTGAGTTCCTGAAGCATCTCCGTAGCGCTACCGCGTTGTTCGAACCTACCGGTAACAAATCTAGCAGTCCGCCTCTGAATTGCTTCGATGTCATCTTTATTCCAACCAGGTGTGGGTGCCAAACACTTGAGTGGTACTCAAGAATAGGTCGCAGTGGCTGTCACCTTCACAGATGAACCATACTTTCCTAAAATTCTCCCAATAAACCGAAGTCAAGCAATCGCCTTTCCTTCTAGAATCCTCACACGGTAGTTTCATTTCATATCGCTTTGCAGTGCTACCCTCAGATATTTAAAAGACTTGACTGTATCCACCAGGACACTACTAATGTTATGTCCGAATATTACGTGTTTGTTTTCCACACTCATCCATATTAACGTACGTTTTTTGTAGCTACAAGGTCTAAGATATTTCCAATGTACATCGTCTGGTGAACAGTTCTCGGAAAACGTGTTCAAAATTACTTTGCAATACTGACTGGCTTTCTCCGTCTGCAGTGAATACATAATCGTCCCAGCCTACTCTCTGTAGGATAAAATCGCCTCCAATTAGCATTATATCAATTGAGGATGTGTTAGATGACGATCGGTTTGCCTTTAGTAAAGATAAAGGCACCAGAGAGGCAATTCTGACGTTGCGGTTGATAATGGAAACAACGCTAAAGAAAAATCGAGACACGTTCATAGGATCTGTCGACCTGGAAAATGCGTTAGACAAGGTAAAATGATATAAGACGGTCGAAATTCTGAGAAAAATAGGGGTAAGCTATAGGGAGAGACGGTCAATACACAATATGTACAAGAGAGAATAATGAGAGTGGGCGACCAGGAACTAAGTGCTCGGGTTAGAAAGGTTGTAAGACAGGGAAGTAGTCTTTCGCCCCTACTGTTCAATCTGTATACCGAAGAAGCAATGATTGGAAACGAAAGAAAGCTTCAAGAGTGGAATTAAATTCAAGGTGAAAGAATATCAATCATGCGATTCGCTGATGACATTGCTGTCCTGAGTGAAAGTCAAGAAGAATTACGTGATCTGCTGAATGGAACGAATAGTCTGATGAGCACAGAATATGGAATCAGAGTAAATTCCAGAAAAACGAAAGTAATGAAAAGTAGCAGAAATGAAAACAACGAAAAACTTAACATCAGGGTTGATGGTCACGAAGTGAATAAAGTTAAGGAATTCCCCTACGTAGGCAGCAAAATAACTAATGACGTGCGGAGCAAGGAGGACATGAAAAGCAGACTGGCACACGCAAAAAAAGGCATTCCTGGCGAATAGAAGTCTAGTAGTATCAAACACGGCTTTAATTTGAGGAATGAATTTCTGAGAATGTACGTCTGGAGCACAGCATTGTACGGTAGCGAAACATGGAATGTGGTAAAACCGGAACCGAAGAGAATAGAAGTTTTTGAGATGTGGTGCTACAGACTAATGTTGAAAATTAAGTGGACTGATAAGGTAGGAAAAGAGGAGGTTCTACACAGAATCGGAGAGGAAAGGAATATGTGGAAAACACTGATAAGGAGAAGGATGATAGGACATCTGTAATGACAGGAGGGAATGACTTCCATGGTAATAGAGGGAGCTGTAGAGGACAAAAACTGCAGAGGAAGACAGAGGTTGGAATACATCCAACAAATACTTGACGACGTAGGTTGCAACTCCTACCCCGAGGTGAAGAGGTTGGTACGAGAGAAGAATTCGTGGCGGGCCGCGTCAAACCAGTCAGAAGACTGAAGATTCAGACAATAAAAAAATAAAAAAATGGGATTTTTCTCCCCAGCGATCTAGGCTTCCTTTGAATAACTCTAGACTGTCCGCCCCCCAGTAGCTGAGTGTTCAGTGCGAGAGAATGTCCATCCTAAGGGCCCGGGTTCGATTCCCGCCTGGTTTGAAGATTTTCTCCTTTCAGGTACTGGGTGTTGTGTTGTCCTAATCATCATCATTTCATCCCCATCGACGCGTAACGTCACCGAAATGGCGTCAACAAATCGAAAGACTTGCACCCGGCGAACGGTCTACTGGATAGGAGGCCCTAGTCACACATTTCCATTTTACTCTAGACTCATTCGCACTGCATAAAATCTCACACGACGCAATTCTCTCATACCCGCAAAGAAATAGGCCAATGTGCGCGGAGAAATAACACCTTTTCCGCTGATCGGCAGTACCTGCCCTGTGGCATATGCCAGCCAACAATGCCATGAATGTACTCCGTCTTCAGGCAACGAGTGGTCTACCGGGACCGTCCGACCGCCGGGTCATCCTCACAGGAGGATGCGGATAGGAGGGGCGTGGGGTCAGCACACCGCTCTCCCGGTCGTTAAGACGGTATTCTTGACAGAAGCCGCTACTATTCGGTCGAGTAGTTCCTCAATTGGCATCGCGAGGCTGAGTGCATCCCGAAAAATGGCAACAGCGCATGGCGGCTGGATGGTCACCCATCCAAGTGCCGGCCACGCCCGACAGCGCTTAACTTCGGTGATCTCACGGGAACCGGTGTATCCACTGCGGCAAGGCCGTTTCCACGCTAAAAGTGCCATACGACATTTAATTTACTAAAAAATTTATGACTACACTCATATATCTTTAATATTGCGAATCCCATTTTCTGAGGGGAAACCGTACCTGAAATCAACAGAAAATCCCGCCACCTGTGTGAGGGGGAAACCCTCTGAATACACGGCTTTACCGCACGCCTTTCATCGCGCCGAAGCTGACAGCTACGCTTACGGTCCGGATGCAAACAGCGGAATACCGTGCACCAGCCGCCGCTGCCGTCTGCCGTGCGTTATGAGCTGCGCCCCTGATTTATGCCGGTGACTCGTTGCGACACACCGCGGGCAATCGCTTCCTGAGGATTTGTCGCGCGGCGCAATATGGAATGCGATACATCTGGCTTTAAGAGTTTTATGGCAGCCGCGCGGATTACAGCAAATTATCGGTGTTTGGCGCCGCGCACGGGAGGGGGGGAGCATCCATATTGGCATCCGTTTGACTGATTGCCGGCTCTGCATTCGGACTTCCCTGTTTCTGCGGATTATTCATGGCGTTACCGAATTACAGTCGCAGATGTCGAAAAATCCCTCCACCTTTACGGCACGACTCCCTCATATTGTCGGTTGTAATCCGAGTACGGTGTAAGAGCGCACTGTCTTTGACACACGCATATACGAGGGCAGTTCAATAAGTAATGCACCACATTTTTTTTTCTGAAACAGGGGTTGTTTTATTCAGCATTGAAATACACCAGGTTATTCCCCAATCTTTCAGCTACACAACACTATTTTTCAACGTAATCTCCATTCAATGCTACGGCCTTACGCCACCTTGAAATGAGGGCCTGTATGCCTGCACGGTACCATTCCACTGGTCGATGTCGGAGCCAACGTCGTACTGCATCAATAACTTCTTCATCATCCGCGTAGTGCCTCCCACGGATTGCGTCCTTCATTGGGCCAAACATATGGAAATCCGACGGTGCGAGGTCGGGGCTGTAGGGTGCATGAGGAAGAACAGTCCACTGAAGTTTTGTGAGCTCCTCTCGGGTGCGAAGACTTGTGTGAGGTCTTGCGTTGTCATGAAGAAGGAGAAGTTCGTTCAGATTTTTGTGCCTACGAACACGCTGAAGTCGTTTCTTCAATTTCTCAAGAGTAGCACAATACACTTCAGAGTTGATCGTTTGACCATGGGGAAGGACATCGAACAGAATAACCCCTTCATTGTCCCAGAAGACTGTAACCATGACTTTACCGGCTGAGGGTATGGCTTTAAACTTTTTCTTGGTAGGGGAGTGGGTGTGGCGCCACTTCATTGATTGCCGTTTTGTTTCAGGTTCGAAGTGATGAACCCGTGTTTCATCGCCTGTAACAGTCTTTGACAAGAAATTGTCACCCTCAGCCACATGACGAGCAAGCAATTCCGCACAGATGGTTCTCCTTTGCTCTTTATGGTGTTCGGTTAGACAACGAGGGACCCAGCGGGAACAAACCTTTGAATATCCCAACTGGTGAACAATTGTGACAGCACTACCAACAGAGATGTCAAGTTGAGCACTGAGTTGTTTGATGGTGAACCGTCGATCATCTCGAACGAGTGTGTTCGCACGCTCCGCCATCGCAGGAGTCACAGCTGTGCACGGCCGGCTCGCACGCGGGAGATCAGACAGTCTTGCTTGACCTTGCGGCGATGATGACACACGCTTTGCCCAACGACTCACCATGCTTTTGTCCACTGCCAGATCACCGTAGACATTCTGCAAGTGCCTGCGAATATCTGAGATGCCCTGGTTTTCCGCCAAAAGAAACTTGGTCACTGCCCGTTGTTTGTAACGCACATCCGTTACAGACGCCATTTTAACAGCTCCGTACAGCGCTGCCACCTGTCGGAAGTCAATGAAACTATACGAGACGAAGTGGAAATGTTCGAAAATATTCCACAAGAAATTTCCGGTTTTTTCAACCAAAACTGGCCGAGAAAAAAAATGTGTTGCATTACTTATTGAACTGCCCTCGTAGTATATAATACGCTAAAAATCTGAGACTAATTTCAAAATATTGAAATATATCGCTGCTTGTATGATGGTGGCACTTTACAAATGCCCTGCGGTGCCTCAAATTTACACCATTTGGTCGCTCGCTGGAGTCGTCACCCTGCCTGACCCCAGCGAGCGACCAAATGGTGTAAATTGCCCTGAAGATGACCCCATCGCGGATTGAAACTGGTTGGCGGCAAAACAAATAATACGATTCTGACTGTCATTTTGAATAATTGATTATAAGTAAATTAATCGCTGTTTATCTCCATACAACTATGTTGTCTAAAAATTTATGGATGTAGATGTAGGCGATCGTCGCTTGACGAACATTCAGGCATCCTGCCGCACCTTGACTGCTCCAATAAATCGTCCGATCTGAATCCCATAGGAAACGTCTTTGACTATTTGCAACAGCAGTGAGACACAGCAATCAACATTCCCTCAATTTCATAACTGTAGGGGATCTAGTCGTCAACTAATGGATCAGCTGAAATAATTATTATTTTCCTTGCGGCAAGTTTACACTCCATAACCCCGTACTTCTCTGTCCTCTGTTTTCCTGTTCATTCTTTGGTACCCTCCTTGCGGTCTACTGACATCATCCATCTTCTAGTATCTTCTTCTCAATGTCCATCTCTTCCCCAGCCTAAAACATACAATAGCCTCCACAAGAAGACAGTCTTGTCTCAAATTTTGTCCTGTCCAGTTCAGCATTCTGTTCCTCGCTGTCAGCAACATCCTCCGATCTTCTCCAACTCTCCTGAGTATCCCCTCATTCCTGAATTTATGAGCCCAGCTCATCTTGTCAGTTCTGCGCCATATCCATATTTGACAACCTTCAACTCTCCCTGCTTTCTCAATGCCCACGTTTCAGCTACTTACAAGACCACGTCGCCAGCGCTCCTGTTCATAATGAGCCGCCCGGTGTGGCCGAGCGGTTCTAGGCGCTTCAGTCTAGAACCGCGCGACAACTACGGTCGCAGGTTCGAATCCTGCCTCGGGCATGGATGTGTGTGATGTCCTTAGGTTAGTCAGGTTTAAGTAGTTCTAAGTTCTAGGGGACTGATGACCTCAGATGTTAAGTCCCATAGCGCTCAGAGCCATTTCAACCATTTGAACCTGTTCAAAATGCATATCTTCCCTGAACCAATTTTCCAAATACTTTAATACTCTCACCTGTTCTATGGTTTCAGATCCTAAGTTATGTTTCACTCTTTTTTTATTTAATCCCACAACCATGCCCTTCGTGTTTAGGTTGACCATATCTCAATCGGTAAAAGCAAAACCTTTATACGCTCACTTGTTGTC
Source organism: Schistocerca serialis cubense (assembly GCF_023864345.2). Lineage (NCBI taxonomy): Eukaryota > Metazoa > Arthropoda > Insecta > Orthoptera > Acrididae > Schistocerca > Schistocerca serialis. The sequence goes on from NC_064649.1 coordinate 77,756,950, forward strand.
TGTCTGTATGCCTCTCTGTCTGACTGTTAATAACCCCTTTCCTCAGGAACGCATTGAGGTATCATGTTGAAATTTGTGTCGCATACTAAGGTCTATAGTCCTTTGGTTGTGAGAAAAATGTAAGCTTCTACGTCAGTATAGTCGTAAGATACGGCCATTTGTGTCTCATATTTCGATACTTGAAAACTCAATCAAAAGCCTGTTGATCTAGAATCATGAAATTTGTCACGAAGCAAGGTTTCGCAGTACAAGTAAAGAAAAATCCGAAAATTGCTAATGTGTATTTATAGCACATAAAAAGTATTTTTTTTTTTGTTCGTCTTCTGCACGTCTATTAAGATCCCTTTACCTCAGGAAAGCGTAGAGACATCAAGTTGGAATTTATGTCAAGTCCAAATTAGTTCAAACAGCTCTAAGCACTATCGGACTTAACACCTGAGGTCGTCAGTCCCCTAGACTTAGAGCTACTTAAACCTAACTAACCTAAGGACATCACACACATCCATGCCCGAGTCAGGATTCGAACCTGCGCCCGCAGCAGCCATGTGGTTCCGGACTGAAGCTTATGTCAAGTACTAAGGTCTACGGACTCTTGGCGATGTAAAAAAATTTAGGCTTCTAAATCAATAACACCAAAAGATACTGCCATTAATGTCACGTAGTCTGATATTCGCAGACTCCCCCATCAAATTATGTAGGGAAATTCGCGTTGACCTAGAAACAAAAAAGTTAAAAGAAGTAGGTTTCACAGTGCAGGCAAAAAAAAAAATCCGAAAATTGTTAATTTGTAATTATATCACATTTTTATTATGTTATTTTGTTTTATTTTTTGCCATTTGTTGTCCGTGTGTCTGTCTGTCCGTCTTTTTCATAAAAACAGGTGGAGAATTTAAGGCGAAGCTTATGTCAGGTACTAAGGTCTACGATCTCTTGGCGGTGTACAAAATTTATGGTTCTAAGTTAATGAACACAAAAGATATAGCTATATGTGTCACATATCTCGAAATCTGTCTCGAAACCGAAAGAGATTCTGGTCATACATAAAGCACACCAGTGGCAAGACACAACAATACCTTCACTGCGCGATAACAACGGCGAAGTCACTGATGACAGTGCCACTAAACCAGAGTTATTAAACATGGTTTTCCGAAACTCCCTCACCAAAGAAGACGAAGTAAATATTCCTTAATTCCAATCAAGGACAACCGCCAAGCTGAGAAACATAGAAGTAGATATCCTCGGAGTCACGAAGCAGCTTAAATAACTTAATAAAGGCAAGGCCTCCGGTCCAGGTTGTACACCAGTCAGGTTCCTCTCAGAGTATGCTGATAAAATAACTCCATATTTAGCAATTATATAGAACCACTCGCTCACAGAAAGATCCGTACCTAAAGACTGGAAAATTGCTCAAGTCACACCAATACCCAAAAAGGGAAGTAGGAGTAATCCGCTGAATTACAGGCCCACATCACTAACGTCGATTTGCAGTAGGGTTTTGGAATATATTTTGTATTCGAACATTATGAGGTACCTCGAAGAAAACGATTTATTGACACATAGTCAGCACGGTTTCAGAAAATATCGTTCTTGTGAAACACTACTAGCTCTTTATACTCATGAAGTAATAAGTGCTATCGACAGCGGATGTCAAATTGAATCCATATTTTTAGATTTCCAGAAGGCTTTCGACACCGTTCCTCTCAAGTGTCTTCTAACCAAACTGCGTGCCTACGGAGTATCGCCTCAGTTATGCGACCGGATTCGTGATTTCCTGTTAGAAAGGTCCTTAGTAATAGACGGAAAGTCATCGAGTAAAACAGAAGTAATATCCGGCGTCCCCCAAGGAAGTGTTATAGGCCCTCTATTGTTCCTGATGTATTTTAACGACATAGAAGACAATCTCAGTAGCCCTCTTAGATTGTCTGCAGATGATGCTGTCACTTATCGTCTTGTAAAGTCATCAGATGATCAAAACGACTTGCAAAATGATTTAGATAAGATATCTGTATGGTGCGAAAGGTGGCAATTGATCCTGAATAAAGAAAAGTATGTAGCTATTCACTTGAGTACTGAAAGAAATCAGCTAAATTTCGATTACGCGATAAGTCACACAAATCTTAAGGCTGTAAATTCAATTAAATACTTACGGATTACAATTACAAATAACCTAAATTGGAACGAACACATAGAAAGTGTTGTGAGTAGAGCAAAACAAAGACTGCGATTCATTGGCAGAACTCTTAAAAGGTGCAACAGGTATAATAAAGGGACTGCTTACACTACACTTGTCCGCCCTATTCTGAAGTATTGCTGTGCGGTGTGGAACCCGCATCAGGTGGGACTGACGGATAACATCAAAAAAGTACAAAGAAAGGCAGCTCGTTTTGTATTATCGCGAAATAGGAGATATAGTGTCACAGACATGATACGTGAATTGGAGTGGCAATCATTAAAACAATGGCGTTTTCCGTTTCGACGGCATCTTCTCATGAAATTTCAGTCACCACTTTTATCCTCAGATTGCGAAAAAATTCTGTTGGCGCCCACCTACACAGGGAGAAATGATCATCACGATAAAATAAGAGAAATCAGGGCTAGCACAGAAAAATTTAAGTGCTCGCTTTTCCCGCGCGCCTTTCTAGAGTGGAACGGTACAGAGACAGCTTGAAGGTGGTTCATTGAGCCCTCTGCCAGGCACTGTGAATAGCAGAGTAATCACATAGATAGATGTGTCGATATTTTGATACTCTCTAACTCATTCTTCATAGAAGAACTATCGACAGGCGTAATTAAGTTTGTACTAAACCTACAGAGTGAAAGACCTCCTCAGAGTTGGCAGCCCTTTTTTTATTTATTTTCATACCATATGCTTCATTCAGGTCATTTATCACTTGAATCAGTGGCTTTTCGTTTCCTGCAAAAATCGCCAGGCCATCCTCCGAATCTTTTGCATTCTGTTTTCCGTCCACTTATCCTGGCGCCTCTTTTTCCATCCAAACTACTTTTCACCATTTCCTCCAAGTAACTGTTAAATAGGGTCGGATATGGCACACTTGAAAAATATTGTGGACTACGTTCCTCACAGAAATGAGGCCAATATTGGCCTTTTCCACGGTCTTACACGGTATTAGAGTGGTGTTTACTGCCCTGCTTATAATCGTGTGGTTCCTATCCTCACAAGCAGACTCTAATACTGTAGCAGACACACACAATGACAGCATGTGATCTTGCAGTGCCGTAAATCGTTAAGGGCATATACAGGGTGTTACAAAAAGGTACGGCCAAACTTTCAGGAAACATTCCTCACACACAAATAAAGAAAATATGTTATGTGGACATGTGTCCGGAAACGCTTAATTTCCATGTTAGAGCTCATTTTAGTTTCGTCAGTATGTACTGTACTTCCTCGATTCAGCGCCATGATTTCATACGGGATACTCTACCTGTGCTGCTAGAACATGTTCCTTTACAAGTACGACACAACACGTGGTTCATGCACGATGGAGCTAATGCACATTTCAGTCGAAGTGTTCGTACGCTTCTCAACAACAGATTCGGTGACCGATGGATTGGTAGAGGCGGACCAATTCCATGGCCTCCGCGCTCTCCTGACCTCAACCCTCTTGACTTTCATTTATGGGGGCATTTGAAAGCTCTTGTCTACGCAAACCCGGTACCAAATGTAGAGACTCTTCGTGCTCGTATTGTGGACGGCTGTGATAAAACACGCCATTCTCCATGGCGGCATCAGCGCATCAGGGATTCCATGCGACGGAGGATGGATGCATGTATCCTCGCTAACGGAGGACATTTTGAACATTTCCTGTAGCAAAGTGTTTGAAGTCACGCTGGTACGTTCTGTTGCTGTGTTTCGATTCCATGACTAATGTGATTTGAAGAGAACTAATAAAATGAGCTCTAACATGGAAAGTAAGCGTTTCCGGACACATGTCCACATAACACATTTTCTTTCTTTGCGTGTGAGGAATGTTTCCTGAAAGTTTGGCCGTACCTTTTTGTAACACCCTGTATAGGGCAAAATTACAAAAAGTTTGAAATTTTTGTTCTGTAATTCATTAGATTGATTCTTTAACATTACAAATTTTCATAATCGAATTCTAGCTAGAAATATATTTACAAAAGTTTGTTTGGGCGTCAGCACCTGCCAAGCCGCCTCTTTCTATGCGGTGACCGACACCTTCTCTACGCTAGAAACTTGTTGAGAGTTAATTTTTCGTTCACGGAATCGAAACGAGCTGCAAGTGAGTCTATAAGGCTGTTGTTGTTGTTGTTGTTGTTGTTGTTGTTGTGGTCTTCAGTCCTGAGACTGGTTTGATGCAGCTCTCCATGCTACTCTATCCTGTGCAAGCTTCTTCATCTCCCAGTACCTACTGCAACCTACATCCTTCTGAATCTGTTTAGTGTATTCATCTCTTGGTCTCTCTCTACGGCTTTTACCCTCCATGCTGATGCCTCAGAATATGCCTTACCAACCGATCCCTTCTTCTAATCAAGTTGTGCCACAAATTTCACTTCTCTCCAATTCTATTCAATACCTCCTCATTAGTTACGTGATCTACCCATCTAATATTCAGCATTCTTCTGTAGCACCACATTTCGAAAGCTTCTATTCTCTTCTTGTCTAAACTATTTATCGTCTACGTTTCGTTTCCATACATGGCTAAACTCCATACAAATACTTTCAGAAACGACTTGCTGACACTTAAATCAATACTGGATGTTAACAAATTTCTCTACTTCGACCGTCATCAGTTATTTTGCTAACCAAAGAGCAAAACTCATTTACTAATTTAAGCGTCCCATTTCCTAATCTAATTCCCACAGCATCACCCAATTTAATTCAACTACATTTCATTATCCTCGTTTTGCTTTTGTTGATGTTCATCTTATATCCTCCTTTCAAGACACTGTCTATTCTGTTCAGCTGCTCTTCCAGGTCCTTTGCTGTCTCTGACAGAATTGCAATGTCATCGGCGAACCTCAAAGCTTTTATTTCTTCTCCATGGATTTTAATACCGACTCTGAATTTTTCTTTTTTTTCGTTTACTGCTTGTTCAACATACAGATTGCATAACATCGGGGATAGGCTACAACCCTGTGTCGTTCCCTTCCCAACCACTGCATCCCTTTCATGCCCCTCGACTCTTATAACTGCTATCTAGTTTCTGTACAAATTGTAAATAGCCTTTCGCTCCCTGTATTTTACCCCTGCCACCTTCGGAATCTGAAAGAGAGTATTCTAGTCAAGGCTATAAGAAAGATTATCTGTGCTTGTTTCTTTGTTTACAACGTATTTTCTATGTAGCGTAGAGAAGGTGTCGATCACAGCATATAGTACAAACTTATTTCAGTTTTTAGTTTACATATATCAACGTGTTTCGCTCGAAATGGGTCGTAACAGTGGACGCACATTCAAAAGAAAGTGAGGAAGTATTCAGTTTAACGTGTAAAAGGTACAGGAAAACCATTCTCATTCCGAACTCTGTTCAGTGACCTTATCTTCATACATGGCGAAAATGTTTCTGATTGCCTTCGCTGCTGTCAACCCTTTATTGAACTCAAAAGAAGAAATGTCCCAACTTTCACGCACGTAGCCTGTCCTTAACTGCCGAAAAAATGTGAAGATAGGGAAAAACAGAATACAAATGATAGCTACAATCACCTTATATGGATGCGTTGTCCAATAACAGTGTTTTTGTCCCCACTTGCCGTGAAGGTAGCTGGATGTGATGCCCCTCGAGTGGAATAGTAGGTAGGAATAAGTGCCTGAAGAGACTAAGCCTGCACCTAGCTGCATTCACACTGATCATCGATGAACTCGACTAGGCAAAGCTCAGGCAGCAGAAGAAAAAAGGCAAAAGTTGGCTAGGCAAAGAAAGCAAGGAAGAGATTACTCCAGGAAGACGAGGAAGAGAATAAAGATTATGGATATGGACAGCTTTAGTCACTAGGCTTATAGCAATACTGTCAAATACTGAAATATAAACTTTTAATGCGAATTAATTTCTTGAGCTATGACATAGCTTTTCTCTGATGCTATAAAACTACATTCTGAAATTCGGCATAGTTCTTAAGAATTATTTACTGAATAATCCAGTGCAGCACTTTTCCGTTATCTTTTCTCTGGGGAAAGTTAATTTCAAAACGACAAAAATCTGTTTCGCACGTTTTGTTAGCGTCTTTTAAAAATGTAAACAGTGAAATTAGTTTTATTGCTTGATTAATTTACGAGATAAGGAACATTATAGATACAATGGTAATTAAAAATTCGAATCGTTATAAAATGTATGTCGATGCGTATTTTCATACAAAAATTGCGCAGAGTATCAAGAATTAAGTTAATAATAATCTCAAGTTTTGCTGCATTATCTGTAATATTTTTGGAGATATATACTGATGCGGCAAAGAAACTGGTATAGGCATGCGCACTGAAATACAGAGATACGTAAAAAGGCAGAATATGGCGCTGAGGTCGGTAACGCCTATATAAGACAATAAGTGTCTGGCGCAGATGTTAGATCTGTTACTGCTGCTACAATGGCAGGTTATCAAGATTTAAGTGATTTTGAACGTGGTGTTATAGTCGGCGCACGAGCGATGGGACACACCATCTCCGAAGTAGCGATGAAGAGGGGATTTTCCCGTACGGCAATTTCACAGGTATATCGTGAATATAAGGAATGCGGTAAAACATCAAATTTCCGACATCGCTGCGGCCGGAAAACCATCCTGCAAGAACGGGATCAACGACCACTGAAGAGAATCGTTCAACGTGACAGAAGAGCAACCCTTTCGAAAATTTCTGCAGATTTCAATGCAGTGTCAGCGTGCGTACCATTCAACGAAACATCATCGATATGGGCTTTTCGAGCCGAGAGCCGAATCGTGTACCCTTGATGACTTCAGACACAATGCTTTTACCCCTCGCCTGGGCCCGTCAACACCGACTTTGGACTGTTGTTGACTGGAAACAAGTTGCCTGGTCGGACGAGTGTCGTTTGAAATAGTATAGAGCTCATGGACATGTACGGGTATGGAGACAACCTCATGAATCCATTGACCCTGAATGTCAGCAGGGGCTGTTTAAGCTGGTGGAGACTATGTAACGGTTTGGGGCTTGTGCAGTTGGAATGATATGGGACCCCTCACACGTCTGGATACGACTCTCACAGGTGACATGTATGTAAGCATCCTGTCTGATCACCTGTATCCATTCATGTCCATTGCGCATTCTGCCGGGCTTGGGCAATTCCAGCAGGACAAAGCAACACACCACACGTCCAGAATCAATACAGAGCGGCTCCAGGAACAGTCTTCTGAGTTTAAACACTTCCGATGGCCAGCAGATTCCCCAGACATGAACATTATTGAGCATGTCTGCCTTGCAACGTGCTATTCACTCTTACGGATTTATGGACAGCCTTGGAGGATTTATGCTGTCAGTTCCCGCCTGCACTACCTCAGACATTAGTCGAGTTCGTGCTACGTCGAATTGCGGCATTTCTGCATGCTCACGGGGTATCCTGCAGGATATTAGGCAGATATACCAGTTTTCGAAGCTCTTCAGTGTATACAGGGTGGTCCATTCATAGTGACTTGGCCAAATATCTCACGAAATAAGCATCAAACGAAAAAACTACACAGAACGAAACTCGTCTAGTTTCAAGGGGGAAACCACATGGCGCTATGGTTGGCCCCCCAGATGGCGCTGCCATAGGTCAAACGGATATCAACTGCGTTGTTTATAATAGGAACCCCGATTTTTTATTACATATTCGTGTACTATGTAAAGAAATACGAATGTTTTAGTTGGACCACTTTTTTCGCTTTGTGATAGATGGCGCTGTAATAGTCACAAACACATGGCTCACAATTTTAGACGAACAGTTGGTAACAGGTAGGTTTTTTAAATAAAAATACAGAACGTAGGTACGTTTGAACATTTTATTTCGGTCAATCCAATGTGATACATGTAACTTTGTAACCTTATCATTTCTGAGAACGCATGCTGTTACAGCGTGATTACCTGTAAATACCATATTAATCCAATAAATGCTCAAAATGATGTCCGTCGACCTCAATGCATTTGCCAATTTGTGTACGACATTCCTTTCAACAACGAGTAGTTCGCCTTCCGTAATGTTCGCACATGCATTGACAATGCGCTGACGCATATTGTCAGGCGTTGTCGGTGGATCACGATGGCAAATATCCTTCAACTTTCCCCACAGAAAGAAATCCGGGGACGTCAGATCCGGTCAACATGCGGTCCATGGTATGCTGCTTCGTCGACCAATCCATCTGTCATGAAATATGCTATTCAATACCGCTTCAACCGCACGCGAGCTATGTGCCGGACATCCATCATGTTGGAAGTGCATCGCCATTCTGTCATGCAGTGAAACACCTTGTAGTAACATCGCTAGAACATTACGTAGGAAATCAGCATACATTGCACCATTTAGATTGCCATCGATAAAATGGGGACCAATTATCGTTCCTTCCATAATGGTTCAAATGGCTCTGAGCACTATGGGACTCAACTGCTGAGGTCAGTAGTCCCCTAGAACTAGTTAAACCTAACTAACCTAAGGACATCACAAACATCCATGCCCGAAGCAGGATTCGAACCTGCGACCGTAGCGGTCTTGCGGTTCCAGACTGCAGGGCCTTTAACCGCACGACCACTTCGGCCGGCCCTCCCATAATGCTGCACCATACATTACACCCGACAAGGTCACTGATGTTCCACTTGTCGCAGCCATCGTAGATTTTCCGTTGCCCAATTGTGCATATTATGCCGCTTTACGTTACCACTGTTGGTGAGTGACGCTTCGTCGCTAAATAGAACGCGTGCAAAAAATCTGTCATCGTCCCGTAATTTCTCTTGTGCTCAGTGGCGGAACTGTACACTACGTTCAAAGTCGTCGCCATGCAATTCCTGTTGCATAGAAATATGGTACGGGTATAATCGATGTTGATGTAGCGTTCTCAACACCGACGTTTTTGAGATTCCCGATTCTCATGCAATTTGTCTGCCACTGATGTGCGTATTAGCCGCGACAGCAGCTAAAACACATACTTGGGCATCATCATTTGTTGCAGGTCGTTGTTGATGTTTCACATGTGGCTGAACACTTCCCGTTCCCTTAAAGAACGTAACTATCCGGCGAACGGTCCGGACACTTGGATGATGTCGTCCAGGATACCGAGCAGCATACATAGCACACGCCCGTTGAGTACTTTGATCACAATATCCATACATAAACTCGATATCGTCCTTTTCCGCAGTTGGTAAACGGTCCATTTTAACACGGGTAATGTATCACGAAGCAAATACCGTCCGCACTGGCGAAATGTTACGTGATACCACGTACTTATACGTTTGTGACTATTACAGCGCCATCTATCACAAAGCGAAAAAAGTGGTCCAACTAAAACATTCATAGTTCTTTACGTACTACACGAATATGTAATAAAAATGGAGGTTCCTATTTAAAAAAAACTCAGTTGATATCCGTTTGACCTATGGCAGCTCCATCTAGCGGGTCAACCATAGCAGCATCTGGTTTGCCCCTTCAAGCTAGACGAGTTTGGTTCTCTGTAGTTTTTTCGTTTGGCGCATATTTCGTGAGATATTTCTCCCGGGCACGATCAATGGACCACCGTGTATGTTATGTATAAGAATGCTTTTTTCCCTACTTCTGTCCTTAAAAAAGCCGGTACGTTACCTGCGACACAGTCCGTGCAACGGACCGGTGCTTTATGTGGTCACCGCAGTTAGTGTATGGGAGTACCGGTTCCAGCGCAACGCCTCAGACAGAGCTTACGTAGTACGTGAGCCCACTACGCCCGTGCACACACGTGAAATGGAGACTTTTCTGAATCCTGCGCTAGGATCGGATGAGTTACGTTGCGGGGCCAAGGCGTGTGTTGTGAGCTGTTTGCGTATCCCATCCCAGCGCGGGGCAGCGGTCCGTGTGTTGACGCTGCGGCCAGCTGTCGCAGAGTCCATCTGCCGTCGCCCGGCCACTCTGGCGCCGGAGCCGAAAATGCCGAGTCAACAGCGGGGCCTAAACCAACACAGGTGAGCGGAGGTTGCGCAACTCTTCACCGCTCACACTAGGTTCGTGTGTGGCCGCGCCGCTTGTTTGCCCCCTCAGCCCTCCACCACACGAGCGCAAACTCTCGTATCGAGTGGCAGAAATGTTTCTGGACAAACGGCAGTTTCTTCTAAGGATCGCCGAAACACCCCCCCCCCCCCCACCCCCCTGCAGTCGCCCCTCTCCTCCATTCATTAGAACGATGTCACCATTGCGTCTAGACATCTTCACCTTCTGGTGTAGCCAGTGGTCCCTCGCCACCAGTCCTGCAACAAAACTGCCAAAAAATCCACAGTAGCAGACTGAGGTGACGAAAGTCATGGGACAGCGGTATGTACTGGGTAATCAAAAAGTCAGTATAAATTAGAAAACTGAATAAATCACGGAATAATGTAGATAGAGAGGTACAAATTGACACACATGCTTGGAATGACATGGGCTTTTATTAGAACCAAAAAAATACAAAAGTTCAAAGAATCTCCGACAGATGACACTTCATCTGATCAGAATAGCAATAATTAGCATAACAAAGTAAGACAAAGCAAAGATGATGTTCTTTACAGGAAATACTCAATATGTCCACCATCATTCCTCAACAATAGCTGTAGTCGAGGAATAATGTTGTGAACAGCACTGTAAAGCATGTCCGGAGTTATGGTGAGGCATTGGCGTGGGATGTTGTCTTTCAGCATCCCTAGAGGTGTCGGTCGATCACGATACACTTACGACTTCAGGTAACCCCAAAGCCAATAATCGCACGGACTGAGGTCTGGGGACCTGGGAGGCCAAGCATGACGAAAGTGGCGGCTGAGCACACGATCATCACCAAACGACGCTCGCAATAGATCTTCCACGCGTCTAGCAATATGTGGTGGAGCGCCATCCTGCATAAACGTCGTACGTTACAGCAGGTGTTTATCAGCCAGGCTGGGGATGATGCGATTCTGTAACATATCGGCGTACCTCTCACCCGTCACGGTAGCAGTTACAAAACCAGAATCACGCATTTCCTCGAAGAAAAAAGGCCCGATAACGGTAGATGTGGTAAATCCAACCCATACCGTGACTTTCTCGTCGTGCAATGGAGTTTCCACGACAGTTCTAGGATTTTCGGTAGCCCAAATTCTGCAGTTATGGGCGTTGACAGACCCTCGGAGCGTGAAATGAGCTTCGTCGGTCCACAACACGTTACTCAACCAATGGTCATCTTCCGCCATCTTTTGAAACGCCCACACCGCAAATGCCCTCCGCTTCACTAAATCGCCAGGTAACAGTTCATGATGCCGATGGATTTTGTACGGATAGCATCGGAGGGTACGCCTAAGTGCCAACCAAACAGTAGTGTATGGAATGCCGGTGCGACGTGCGACTGCACGAGCGCTGACTTCCCCGTGCACAGACGAACCCGCTACAGTCTCCATTTCGTCCTGAACTGTCTCAGCAGCATTACGCCTTGTGCTCGGTCGGCCACTACGGGGTCTATCGTCTAAACAACCCGTGGCTTCGAACTTCGAAATCATTCTCGCCACAGCTGCATTTGTCAACAGACCTTTACCCGTTCGAATCCCCTTCCTATGGCGATAGGATCGTTACGCTGAACTAGCACATTCCCCCTTCTGAAGCGGCTTTTCAGTGTCATTCCAAGCATGCGTGTCGATTTTTACCTCTCTATCTACATTATTCCGTGGTTTATTAAGTTTTAAATTTATACTGACATACACGGCTGTAATATCGCGTACAGAAGCTATAAAAGGGCAGTTCATTGGTGGAGCTGTCATTTGTACTCACTTGATTCATGTGAAAAGGTTTCAGACATAATTCTGCTCGGACGACGAGAATTAATAGGCTCTGAAAGCGGAATGGTAGTCGCATGGGAAGCATGGGACATTACAATTCGGAACTCGTTAGCGAATTCATTCTCAGATCCTCAGTGTCAACAGTGTGCAGAGAATACCACGTTTCAGACATTATCTCTCTCCACAGACAATGCAGTAGGCGAATGCCTTCGCATAACGACCGATAGCAGCGACGTTTGCGTAGAGTTTTCAGTGCTAACAGACAAGCAACACTGCGTGAAAGAAATCTATGTGAGTCGTTCGAATGATGTATCCGTTATGATAGTGCGGCAAAATTTGGCATTAACAGGCTGGCCAGATGAGTCCCGATTCTAATTGTTAAGAGGTGATGTAGAGTAGAGCAGACGCTACGAAGCCATGGACCCAGGTTGTCAACAATGCGCTATGCAAGGTGGTGGTGCCTCCATAATGGTATGGGCTGTGTTTACATGGAATTGATAGAGTCCTCTGGTCAAGCAGAACTAATCGTTGACCAAAAATGGTTATGTTTGGCTTTTTGGAAACCATTTGCAGCCCTTCATCCCCTTCATGATCCCTAAGAACGATGCACTATGTGACCAGACCTCAACTGTTCACGACAAGTCGAGCGAATGATGTGGCCAACCATATCACCCGACATAAATCCCATTGAACGTTCATGGGACATAATCATGGGTCAGTCCTACAGCGGCAATACTTTCCCAATTGTGGACGGATGTAGAGGCAGCGTGGCTCAGTATTTCTGCAGGGGACTTCAACCAGTTGTTGAGTCCATGCCACATCAAGTTTCTGCACTACGCCAAGCAAAAGGAGGTCCGACATGATATAAGGAGCTATCTCATAATCCGTTTCAGAGACCTCCACCTGTCCACAAGCGCCCAGTCCACATAATGAAATTCCTAAAATATCTTGACCGAACACTCGAACAAAAGCTAACCTTAGACCTTTCCCTACTAACCATGGAACCCTTATCCCACAATAGACTAAAACTGCTAATGCTACTAACCGGTCGAATTCGCAGATTAAACCCCACGACCAGCATACATGCCGCTCCCTCTAGGTCCTGGAACGGCCTGCACTCCGCGTCAGTTTCCATATCCGACAACCTTCCCCTCCAAGAATCCTGTACCAACTTTTAACGTCCCCACAATTCGTCAAGCACGTGGAACGTCTTCGCCTCATCTACATCTCCCATGAACTTGAGTCCCAACATCCTACAGCTTCACCAATCTATGAGAACTCTGGGCTGTTGCTGCCCCTCCATCTCAGCTATTCCTGGTCTTAGAGTCGCCGCCTCTAGACCAGGAGCCCCAGTTCGATTCCTGGCCATTTCAGAGATTTTCGGTGCTTGGACTTTGCGTTGTCCTAATCATTCATCTCGTCTTCAGTGGGTGCGGAAGTCGCTGAAGTGATGTCCAATGGAATGCCTCGTACCAAGCGACTGAACAACTCCAACGCCTTACAATAATTTCCATTTTTTGTTATCCCTAAAAATTCGTCGTCATTTTCCAGTGTAATTTCACCCAGACTGTGGTCTCATGCCTGAAACCTACCCTGCACCATAAATTAACCTATACTAACCACCTCATCACATGCAATCCCAAATGAAGGCTACGGCCCACACTGTCCTTCACCAGACGGCATCCCAGTCATCTCCCATAGCAGAGTCGGCGACAGAAGATTCCAGAGAGTTGCATTGGGTCTGGAGAATTTCGGATGCTTGTACCATTTTACATTCTCGAAAAGCTATTTCCACATCGACAAATCCTATGAACGTACCTTGAATTTTCTTGCTTCCATTATCAATCACAACATCCACAACTGCCTTCTGGCGCCTTTGCCTTTCCGATTATTGTTATTACTTGTATGACGTATCAAACCCAAAAACAAAATGAAAAGTAGAGGAACGCTTTCATAACGTATGGTTTGTTTCAGAATAATGCCTGTCCTTAAACACCTGGGAAAACAATCTACTACATTTAGGATCTTGGTTTCGAGCTGCTGAAGCTCAAATGGTTCAAATGGCTCTAAGCACTATGGGACTTAACACCTTAGGTCATCAGTCACCTAAACTTAGAACTACTTAAACCTAACTAACGTAAGGACATCACACACATCCATGCCCGAGGCAGGATTCGAACCTACGACCATAGCAGCAGCAGCGGACGGAATCGCCTAGAACCGCTCGGCCACAGCGGCCGGTCGCTGATGAAACACCCAGTATACTGTCCTCACCAAGTAATGAGTGATCATTAGCTCTTCAGTCCGTCTAAGGAGCATTTGTGTGGTTCAAATGGCTCTGAGCACTATGGGACTTAACATCTGAGGTCATCAGTCCCCTAGAACTTAGAACTACTTAAACCTAACTTACCTAAAGACATCACACATATCCATGCCCGAGGCAGGATTCGAACCTGCGACAGTAGCGGTCGCGCGGTTCCAGACTGAAGCGCCTAGAACCGCTCGGCCACACTGACCGGCAGCACTTGTGTGATGCAAAGTGTTGGTCGGATGAGAGGTTGTGTAGGGGATGCAAAACTGGTTGTTCAAGATGCCAGAAAGCTTCTTTTATCACGGACCAGGTACATAGAGGTTCAAGGAGATTATGTAAAGCAGTGACGTTTCTTGAACTGTCATTTTCCCGGCGAAACATGCCTTCACTTTTGGAGTCGCCCACACAGAATATACTATGGAGGCGAATGTTCCTAACTGGACGAGTTCTGCAATCTGGCTGACTGTAGAACAGTACTGCAAGATGGCTCACGGACGTTTTAATTCCCAGTTATTTGACATCTGGGTGACAGCAGTCCCTGGCTCGCTCGCAACTCCCACTGTGATTCTCGACCTCTCGAAGCGGCGTAGCAATAAAACGCTTGACAAATGGCCATCTGCGTGTGAAATGCTTCCATGTGGTCAGTGAAGCCAGACGTTTGGCTGTTGATGGGTTGGCTGAGGATGGAAAGAATGCGAAACGCGAAATTGGGCCGCGGGGAGAGATTGGTATGGCGAGGGGGGGGGGGGGGAATTATTAGCAAGAACCATCGCAGATTGCGCCACGCCTGCTATTCCAGAAGGACTTCTATTCTGATTCTCACGTATGTCTGGCCGCACCCGATCTTCCTGTGCTTGGGTATATTCCGTTAAGGTACTGATGCCTAAAATGCCAACACCCCAATAGACTGATTATTTCTTTATCTTCTTCCCTCGTTGCTTTCCTGTCTAGGCCCACGTGATAATTTCAGTTCCTTGTGATCTGTTAATTTCTTTTCGGCCAATATTACTTCATCTTTTCGCAATACCTATCTTATCTTTCTTCTTCTTACCGTTTTTGTCTAGGAGTGGTTCTGAATTTAACACTTTCCGTCTGAAAATCTATCTACATAGCTGCTTTTGTTTCTTTCTGTGGCTTGTGCCTTTTATCCCGCGGATACACAGGGTCGGCATGGTTAAGCGGATGTGGCATTGTTAGTTTAAGGGGTGGCCGGATGCCCTTCCTGCCGCCACGCCGTACTCCCCCGGAAGGAATTAGTGTAGCCGGCCATGGTGGCCAAGCGGTTCTAGGCGCTTCAGTCCGGAACCGCGCGACTACTACGGTCGCAGGTTCGAATCCTGCCTCGGGCATGGATGTGTGTTATGTCCTTAGGTTAGTTAGGTTTAAGCAGTTCTACGTTCTAGGGGACTGATGACCTCAGATGTTAAATCCTTTAGTGCTTAGAACCATTTGAACCAATTAGTGTACCCCAACTGTCTGTGACTAGTGTAATCCATGGAATAGTGCGAAAGTGTTCAGATGTCTGCGAGCCGTGTAACTGAGGCGGGACGTGGGGACCAGCCCAGTATTCACCTAAGGGGATGTGGAAAACCGCCTAACATCCACATCCAGGCTGGCCGGCACACCGGCCCTCGTTGTTAATACGCCGGGCGGATTCGATCCGGGCCGGCGCGCCTACCCGAGTCCAGGAAGCAGCGCGTTAGCGCCCTCGGCTGCCCTGGCGGGTTACATAGCTTCTTTTGTTTCTGTGTTGTGTATTTCGTGGATCCAACTTGTTGTTAATTTATTTTTACAGTGGTACTTGAATTGTTTCGTCACCTTGCTATTTTTCCTTTATGTCCAAAAATTATCAGTCTTCTTTCAGCTGTTGTTTCTGTGATTTTGACAACATTTTGAGATATTTCATCACAGTTTCTTAATTTACAAACTTCTGAGATTCCTATTCGACTTATTTCTTCCCTCATAACTCTAACGTCTAACATTTCTAGTTTGTCTAATATATAATTCAGTGTTAGACATTCATTTACGTTCGAGGAATTCTGGTACTACTGTGTTGAAATGCATTGTTCTTGCATTTTCTGAAATGAACCTTCTATTGTAAATATATTTTTTTATCATACTACTTGCCCTTTCTATTTTGTGGATCCTATCATTTACATTCGACGAAACATCGATATGGGCTTTTGGAGCCGAAGGCCGACTCGTGTACCCTTGATGACTGCAGACACAAAGCTTTACACCTCCCCTGGGCCCGTCAACATCGACATTGGACTGTTGATGGCTGGAAACATGTTGCCTCGTCGCACGAGTCTCGTTTCAAATTGTATCGAGCAGGTGGGAATGTACGCGTATGGAGACAACCTCATGAATCCATGGACTCTGCATGTGAGCAGGGCACTGTCCTAGTTGGTGGAGGCTCTGTAATGGTGTGGGGCGTGTGCAGTTGGAGTAATATGGGATCCCTGATACGTCTAGATACGACTCTGACAGGTGACACGTACGTAAGCATCCTGTCTGATCAACTGTTTCCATTCATGTCCACAGCGCATTCCGACGGACTTGGACAATTCTAGCAGGACAACGAGACACTCCAGAAATTCTACATTGTGGTTCAAGGAACACACTTCTGAGTTTAAACACTTCCGCTGGCCTCCAAACCCCCCAGACTTCAACATTATTGAGCATATCTTGGATGCCTTGCAACGTGCTGTTCAGAGGAGATCTCCAACCCCTCGTACTTTCACAGACGGCCCTGCAGGATTCATGGTGTCAGTAGATTAGATTACATTAGTACTTGTTCCATAGATCATGAATACGACACTTCGTAATGATGTGGAAAGTGTCTGGTTAATAAAAGGTGTCTGTAGAAGATACTACATTACACAAAATATTACATGACACTTCATATTTGTTTTTGTGGGCGTTGGGGAAATTACCCACTTACTATATCCAAAAATTCATCTAATGAGTAGAAGGAATTGCGATTAAGAAAATTTTTTAATTTCTTTTTAAATGCTATATGGCTGTCAGACTTTCCTCCAGCACTACTTCAGACAATAGCCGAGTCCATGCCACGTCGTGTTGTGGCGTGTCTGCGTGCTCGCGGGGGCTCTACACGATATTAGGCAAGTGTACCAGTTTCTTTGGCCCTTCAGTGTAGTTATTTAGGCTTTGACAGGTGGTGACTGGACATTGTATATTCCGAGGTTTTGTGTCACGTACGGCTATCTCATACCTTAGTTTCACTGACTGATCTGGTCTTGTAACACTAACCAAAACGCTTTGCTGTGCTGGTACTGCGAATGGCTGAAAGCAAGAGGAAACTACAGCCGTAATTTTTCCAGAGGGCATGCAGCTTTACTGTATAGTTAAATGACGATGGCGTCCTCTTGGGTAAAATATTCCGGTGGGACTACTCAAGAGGACGTCGTTATCAGGAGAAAGAAAACTGGCGTTCTACGGATCAGAGCGTGGAATGTCAGATCCCTTAATCGGGCAGGTAGGTTAGAAAATTTATAACGGGAAATGGATATGTTAAAATTAGATATAGTGGGAATTAGTGAAGGTCGGTGGCTGGAGGGACAAGACTTTCAGTCAGGTGAATACAGGGTTATAAATACAAAATCAAATAGGGGTAATGCAGGAGTAAGTTTAATAATGAATAAAAAAATAGGAGTACGGGTAAGCTACTACAAACAGCACAGTGAACGCATTATTGTGGCCAAGATAGACACGAAGCCCACGCCTACTACAGTAGTACAAGTTTATATGCCAACTAGCTCTGCAGATGATGAGGAAATTGATGAAATGTATGATGAGATAAAAGAAATTATTCAGGTAGTGAAGGGAGACGAAAATTTAATAATCATGTGTGACTGGGATTCGAGAATAGGAAAAGGGGGAGAAGGAAACAGTAGGTGAATATGGATTGGGGGACAGAAATGAAAGAGGAAGCCGTCTGGTAGAATTTTGCACAGAGCATAACTTAATCATAGCTAACAATTGGTTCAAGAATCATAAAAAAAGATTGTGTACATGGAAGAAACCTTGAGATACTAGAAGGTATCAGACAGATTATATAGTGGTAAGACAATGATTTAGGAACCAGGTTTTAAATTGTAAGACATTCCCAGGGGTAGATGTGGACTCTGACCACAATCTATTGGTTATGAACTGTAGATTAAAACTGACGAAACTGCAAAAAGGTGGGAATTTAAAGAGATGGGAATTGGATAAACTGACTAAACCAGAGATTGTACAGAGTTTCAGGGAGAGCATAAGGGAAAAATTGACAGGAATGAGGGAAAGAAATACAGTAGAAGAAGAATGGGTAGCTGTGAGGAACGAAATAGTGAAGGCAGCAGAGGATGAAGTAGGTAAAAAGACGAGGGCTAGTAGAAATTCTTGGGTAACAGAAGAGATACTGAATTCAATTGATGAAAGGAGAAAATATAAAAATGCAGTAAGTGAAGCAGGCAAAAAGGAATACAAACGTCTCAAAAATGAGATCGACAGGAAGTGCAAAATGGATAAGCAGGGATGGCTAGGGGACAAATGTAAGGATGTAGAGGCTTATCTCACCAAGGGTAAGATAGATACTGCCTACAGGAAAATTAAAGAGACCTTTGGAGAAAAGAGAGCCACTTGTATGAATATCAAGAGCTCAGATTGAAACCCAGTTCTAAGCAAAGAAGGGAAAGCAGAAAGGTGGAAGGAGTATATAGAGGGTTATGTACTTGAGGACAATATTATGGAAATAGAGGAGGATGTAGATGAAGATGAAATGGGAGATACAATACTGCATGAAGAGTTTGACAGAGCACTGAAAGACCTGAGTGGAAACAAGGCGCCGGGAGTAGGCAACATTCCATTAGAACTACTGACATCCTTGGGAGAGGCAGTCCTGACAAAACTGTACCATCTGGTGAGCAAGATGTATGAGACAGGCGAAATACCCTCAGACTTCAAGAAGAATATAATAATTCCAATCCCAAAGAAAGCAGGTGTTGACACATGTGAAAATTACCGAACTATCACTTTAATAAGTCACGGCTGCAAAATACTAACGAGAATTCTTTACAGACGAATGGAAAAACTGGTAGAAGTCGACCTCGGGGAAGATCAGTTTGGATTCCGTAGAAATAATGGAACACGTGAGGCAAAACTGACCTTACGACTTATCGTAGAAAAAAGATGAAGGAAAGGCAAATTGACATTTCTAGCATTTGTAGACTTAGAGAAAGCTTTTGACAATGTTGACTGGAATACTCTCTTTCAAATTCTAAAGGTGGAAGGGGTAAAATACAGGGAGCGAAAGGCTATTTACAATTTGTACAGAAACCAGATGGCAGTTATAAGAGTCGAGGGGCATGAAAGGGAAGCAGTGGTTGGGAAAGGAGTGAGACAGGGTTGTAGCCTCTGCCCGATGTTATTCAGTCTGTATATTGAGCAAGCAGTAAAGGAAACAAAAGAAAAATTCAGAGTAGGAATTAAAGTCCATGGAGAAGAAATAAAAGCTTTGAGGTTCGCCGATGACATTGTAATTCTGTCAGAGACACCAAAGGGCTTGGAAGAGCAGTTGGAGGGAATGGACAATGTCTTGAAAGGACGATATAAGATGGACATCGACAAAAGCAAAACGAGGATAATGGAATGTACTCGAATTAAATAGGGTGATGGTGCGGGAATTAGATTAGGAAACGAGACACTTAAAGTAGTAAAGGAGTTTTGCTATTTGGGGAGCAAAATAACTGACGATGGTCGAAGTGGAGACCACAACAACAACAACTGTTTCACTATTGGATGCTGGATTGGGCGAAGTTACCTTCCGTCCTGTGTCAACACACCACCATTTGACGGTGAGGTCGCGAGTTATTCGGCTCCGTGCAGTTGACGCCCAACGTATATCGGTCTTGAGCCTCCAGTGCGTCTGGAGATGTATTCACGAGCGTGGCTTTAGAGCCGGCGCCTGCTCCTGGGGCGCGCTCTGCCTGGCTGTCGCCGCCCCCTCCCTGTGAGAGGAGAGCAATCACTTAGCGGCTGGCTGTGCCAGAGGTAGGGCTGGCTGGCTGGCTTTAAAGCCCCCTGCCTGCCTGTCAGACCGCGTAAGCCGCACACTCCACGCCCCCCAGCAGCAGGCCGGGGCGACACCGCACCACGCCCTCCTCTTGCCGCAGAGCTCCGCACAGTCAGCTCCCCAAGTACAGGCCTGTCTGCGACAGAGCAAGTACAGCAGTCTACTCGATACACTACATACAGGGTGTTTCAAAAATGACCGGTATATTTGAAACGGCAATAAAAACTAAACGAGCAGCGATAGAAAGCGTTTGTTGCAATATGCTTGGGACAACAGTACATTTTCAGGCAGACAAACTTTCGAAATTACAGTAGTTACAATTTTCAACAACAGATGGCGCTTCGGTCTGGGAAACTCTGTAGTACGATATTTTCCACATATCCACCATGCGTAGCAATAATATGGCGTAGTCTCTGAATGAAATTACCCGAAACCTTTGACAACGTGTCTGGCGGAATGGCTTAACATGCAGATGAGATGTACTGCTTCAGCTGTTCAATTGTGTCTGGATTCTGGCGGTACACCTGGTCTTTCAAGTGTCCCCACAGAAAGAAGTCACAGGGGTTCATGTCTGGCGAATAGGGAGGCCAATCCACGCCGCCTCCTGTATGTTTCGGATAGCCCAAAGCAATCACACGATCATCGAAATATTCATTCAGGAAATTAAAGACGTCGGCCGTGCGATGTGGCCGGGCACCATCTTGCATAAACCACGAGGTGTTCGCAGTGTCGTCTAAGGCAGTTTGTACCGCCACAAATTCACGAAGAATGTCCAGATAGCGTGATGCAGTAATCGTTTCGGATCTGAAAAATGGGCCAATGATTCCTTTGGAAGAAATGGCGGCCCAAACCAGTACTTTTTGAGGATGCAGGGACGATGGGACTGCAACATGGGGCTTTTTGGTTCCCCATATGCACCAGTTCTGTTTATTGACGAAGCCGTCCAGGTAAAAATAAGCTTCGTCAGTAAACCAAATGCTGCCCACATGCATATCGCCGTCATCAATCCTGTGCACTATATCGTTAGCGAATGTCTCTCGTGCAGCAATGGTAGCGGCGCTGAGGGGTTGCCGCGTTTGAATTTCGTATGGATAGAGGTGTAAACTCTGGCGCATGAGACGATACGTGGACGTTGGCGTCATTTGGACCGCAGCTGCAACACGGCGAACGGAAACCCGAGGCCGCTGTTGGATCACCTGCTGCACTAGCTGCACGTTGCCCTCTGTGGTTCTGTGGTTGCCGTACGCGGTCGCCCTACCTTTCCAGCACGTTCATCCGTCACGTTCCCAGTCCGTTGAAATTTTTCAAACAGATCCTTTATTGTATCGCTTTTCGGTCCTTTGGTTACATTAAACCTCCGTTGAAAACTTCGTCTTGTTGCAACAACACTGTGTTCTAGGCGGTGGAATTCCAACACCAGAAAAATCCTCTGTTCTAAGGAATAAACCATGTTGTCTACAGCACACTTGCACGTTGTGAACAGCACACGCTTACAGCAGAAAGACGACTTACAGAATGGCGCACCCACAGATTGCGTTGTCTTCTATATCTTTCACATCACTTGCAGCGCCATCTGTTGTTGAAAATTGTAACTACTGTAATTTCGAAAGATTGTCCGCCTGAAAATGTACTGTTGTCCCAAGCATATTGCAACAAACGGTGTATTTCTATCGCTGCTCGTTTAGTTTTTATTGCCGTTTCAAATATACCGGTCATTTTTGAAACACCCTGTAGCTGCCAGTGTTGCACAGCGTGGTGGCTCGATGTCAGCTAGACCGTGATCATCCGTTGAAAAGATTAGATACACTACTGGCCATTAAAATTGCTACACCAAGAAGAAACGCAGATGATAAACGGGTATTCATTGAACAAATACATTATACTAGAACTGACATGTGATTACATTGTCACGCAATTTGGGTGCATATATCCTGAGAAAACAGTACCCAGAACAACCACCTCTGGCCGTAATAACGGCCTTTATACGCCTGGGCATTAAGTCAAATACAGGTTGGATGGCGTGTACAGGTACACCTGATCATGCAGCTTCAACACGATACCACAGTTCATCAAGAGTAGTGACTGGCGTATTGTGACGAGCCAGTTGCTCGGCCACCATTGACCATACGTTTTCAATTGGTGAAACATCAGGAGAATGTGCTGGCCAGGGTAGCAGTCGAACATTTTCTGTATCCAGAAAGGCCCGTACAGGACCTCCAACATGTGGTCCTGCATTATCCTGCTAAAATGCACGGTTTTGCAGGGATCGAATGAAGGGTAGAGCCATGGGTCGTAACACATCTGAAATGTAACATCCACTGTTGAAACTGACATCAATGCGAACAAGAGGTGACCGAGACATGTAACCAATGGCAATCCATACCATCACGCCGGATGATACGCCAGTGTGGCGATGACGAATACACGCTTCCAATGTGCGTTCACCGCCATGTCGCCAAACACGGATGCGACCATGATGATGCTGTAAACAGAACCTGGATTCATCCGAAAAAATGTTTTGCCATTCGTTCACCCAGGTTCGTCGTACACCATCGCAGGCGCTCCTGTCTGTGATGCAACGTCAAGGGTAATCGCATCCATGGTCTTCGAGCTGATAGTCCATGCTGCTGCAAACGTCGTCCAACTGTTCGTGCAGATGGTTGTTGTCTTGCAAACGTCCCCATCTGTTGACTCAGGGATCGAGACGTGACTGCACGATTCGATACAGCCATGCGGTTAAGATGCCTGTCATCCCGACTGGTAGGGATACGAGGTCGTTGGGATCCAGCACGGCGTTCCGTATTACCCTCCTGAACCCACCGATTCCATATTCTGCTAACAGTCATTGGATCTCGACCACCGCGAGCAGCAATGTCGCGATACGATAAACCGCAATCGTGATAGGCTACATCCGACCTTTATCAAAGTCGGAAACGTGACGTTACGCATTTCTCCTCCTTACACGAGGCATCACAACAACGTTTCACCAGGCAACGCCGGTCAACTGCTGTTTGTGTATGAGAAGTCGTCAGGAAACTTTCCTCATGTCAGCACGTTGTAAGCTCGGCACCCGCGCCAACCTTGTGTGAATGCTCCTCATTCTTCTGACTGGTTTAATGCGACCCGCCACGAATTCCTCTCCTGTGCCAATCTCTTCATCTCAGAGTAACACTTGCAAGCTACATCCCCAATTATCTGCTGAATCTATTCCAATCTCTGTCTTCCTCTACCGTTTTTAATATCTACGGCTCCCTCTAGTACCGTGGAAGTCATTCCCTCATGTCTTAACAGATCTGTCCCTTGTCCTTGTCAGAGTTTTCCACATATTCCTTTCCTCTCCGAATCTGCACAGAACTTCATCATTCCTCACCTTATCAGTCCACCAAATTTTCAACATTCGCCTGTAGTACCACAACTCAAATGCTTCGATTCTCATCTGTACCGTTTTCCCCACAGTCCATGTTTCACTACCATACAGTGCTGTACTCCAGAGGGACATTCTCAGAAATTTTTTCTTCAAATTAAGGCCTGTGTTTGATGCTAGTAGACTTCTCTTGGCCAGGAATGTTTTTTAGCCAGTGCTAGTATTCTTTTGATGTCCTCCTTGCTCCGTCCGTTATTGGTTATTTTGCTGCCTAGGTAGTTATTATTTATTTATTTATTCATTTATTTATTGTTTGGAAATACACATGCAATTTACAGCGATATTTGCACAATACAAAAGAAATATTTATACAAAAATATCAAAAGGAATGTGCAAGAGTTATGGTCACTAATTACACCACAAACTCATATCCAGACAGTCTAACCAATCCAGTGCTGTTGGCGAGGCGTTGATGACGTCATTCCAGCCTCCACTAAAACATCTATTGGGACATTCCTCTACAATGCGTTCAACAGGCTGTTCTGCTGCTCCACAGTCGCACATCGGGGTTTCTGAGAGTCCAAATTTGTACGTGAGGGACTTGAACTGTCCATGACCGTCAGTCCTCATTTTAAGTTTCTCCCTTTTGTCATTTCTGCTACTTGTCATTACTTTCGTCTTTCCTCGATTGACTCTCATTCCAAATTCTGTACTCATTAGGTTCTGCATTCCATTCAGCAGATCATGTAATTCTTCGTCAGATTCACTCAGGATAGCAATGTCATCAGCGAATCGTATCATTGATATCCTTTCACCTTGTATTTTAATTCCACTCCTGAACCTTTCTTTTATTTCCATTATTGCTTCTTCGATGTACAGATTGAACAATAGGGCGAAATACTTTATCACTGACTTGCACCCTTTTTATCCGAGCACTTCGTTCTTGGTCGTCCACTCTTATTACTCTCCCTTGGCTCTTGTATATATCGTATATTACCCACCTGTCCCTATTGCTTACCCCTATTTTTCTCAGAATTTCAAGCATATTGCACCATTTTAAATTGTCAAACGGTTTTTGCAAGTCGACAAATCCTGTAAACGTGTCTTGATTTTTCTTTAGTCTTCGTCCATTATCAATCGCAACGTCAGAATTCCCTCTCTGATCCCTTTACCTATCCTAAAGCCAAACTGACCGTCATCTGACACATCCTCAATTTTCTTTTCCATTCTTCTGTATGTCAATCTTGTAAGCATCTTGGTTGCATGAGATGTTAAGCTGATTGCGCGATAATTCTCGTACTTGTCAGATCATTCAATCTTCGGAATTGTGTGGATGATATTTTTCTGAAAGCCAGATGTTATGTCGCAAGACTTATATATTCTGCACATCGTTGTGAATAATCGTTTTGTTGAGACTTGATTTTAGAAATTCAGATGGACTGTTATCTATCCCTTCCGCCTGATTTTGACCTTAAGTCCTCAAAAGATCTCTTATATTCTGATGCTAATACTGGATCCCCATTTCTTCTAAATCGACTCCTGTTTCTTCTTCTATCACATTAGACAAATATTCCCTCTCATAGTGACCTTCAATGTACTCTTTTCACCTATCCGCTCCCTCCTCTGCATTTAACAGTGAAATTCCCGTTGCACTTTTAATATTAGCACCCCTGCTTTCAATTTCACCGAAGGTTTTTTTGACTTTCTCATATGATGAGTCAGACCTTCCGACGATCATTTCTTTTTCGATTTCTTCACATTTTTGATGCACTTACTATTTATTTCATTCCTCAGCGACTTGTATTTCTGTATTCCTGAGTTTCCTGGAACATTTTTGTACTTTCTCCTTTCATCAATCAACTGAAGTATTTTTCTGTTACCCATGGTTTCTTCGCATTTGCCTTCTTTGTACCTATGTTTTTCTTTCCAACTCCTGTGATTGCCCTTTTCAGAGATGTCAATTCCTCTTCAACTGTTCTTCCAGTTGAGCTATTCCTTATTGCTGTATCTGTAGCCTTAGAGAACTTAAAGCGTATCTCTTCATTTCTTAGTACTTTCGCATTCCACTTCCTTGCGTATTGATTCTTCCTGTATAATCTCTTAAACTTCTGCCTAATCATCATCACCACTGATTTAAACCAGTCGGCATCTGACATTCAAAGTCCCAAGTTGCAACGTTTTCACGACAAGTACTGTCTTCAATATTCAACCACAGCACTCCATACTCCACGGTGATAGAAAATCGATTTAAAAGCCTCTGTCTCCTAGAAAAGTCACGCAATAAATCTGAAACTCATATACACTGTATACTCTAAGACAAAAAGAAGGTATCGACGGAAAACCCAAAATTATGGATGAATGTGTGACGCTGCGGGGCAATTTCACCGCCCTCCTGTCAAGGACAGTAAATCGGGGGCATGTCCATACCATGGCATAAAGTTTTTGAGAATTTCATTCTGTATACCCAGTTAGACAGCAACTACGCCTCGCAGGGAAGTGAGTGAACAATACACGCAGCTATCAGCAATTGAAAGCGAACATGTAGTTGGGCTCAAAGAAGCCAGTTTGAGTTATCGGCGAGGCCCTCGACGTTTGAGTAGGAGCGACATCTTTATTCGACCATGTTGGTAGGAAAGTGTGGACCATCACGGAATGCAGCTGAGACGCCCAGCTTAACCCGCAGGACATAAAGGTAGTTTAAATCGTGGAAAGGGGCCGAAATAAAGGGCTGTCAGTTACACTCGAACTTTATTATTTGATCAAACTTTACAAGAGCCCACATTTTTTTTAACACGCAGCTTTAATCAATTATTCAAAAACAGTCTTAATTGCATTTATTATTATTCTACCGCCAACCGGTTTCAACCCGACGTAGGGGTCATCTTCTGGGCGTTTACACCTTTGGTCGACTGCTGGTGGTGTCACTCCTGTCTGCTGAACAGCAGGAAACTATATTCTGACATGTGTTAGTTTATTTTATGCTTCTGAAAAAGGCTAGGTTTTGTGTATGGAATGTAGTCAAATTAAATCGGGTGATGCTGAGGGGATTAGATTAGGAAATGAGACACTTAAAGTAGTAAAGGAGTTTAGCTATTTAGGGAGCAAAATAACTGAGGATGGTCGAAGTAGAGAGGATATAAAATGTAGACTGGCAATGGCAAGGAAATCGTTTCTGAAGAAGAGAAATTTGTTAACATCGAGTATAGATTTAAGTGTCAGGAAGTCGTTTCTGAAAGTATTTGTATGGAGTGTAGCCATGTATGGAAGTGAAACATGGACGATAACCAGTTTGGACAAGAAGAGAATAGAAGCTTTCGAAATGTGGTGCTACAGAAGAATGCTGAAGATAAGGTGGGTAGATCACGTAATTAATGAGGAGGTATTGAATAGGATTGGGGAGAAGAGAAGTTTGTGGCACAACTTGACTAGAAGAAGGGATCGGTTGGTAGGACATGTTTTGAGGCATCAAGGGATCACAAATTTAGCATTGGAGGGCAGCGTGGAGGGTAAAAATCGTAGAGGGAGACCAAGAGATCAATACACTAAGCAGATTCAGAAGGATGTAGGTTGCAGTAGGTACTGGGAGATGAAGAAGCTTGCACAGGATAGAGTAGCATGGAGAGCTGCATCAAACCAGTCTCAGGACTGAAGACCACAACAACAACAGCTACTGAAGGCACTAACTACTGAGAGGCATACTTAGCAAATGGAAGATTTTGATATAGAGCAAACAATGTATTTACCTTAGTAGTGTTCAAAAGTCATTATATATATATATAAGTCAGATCCAAACAATTACAGAGGCATTTCGCTAGTACCAGTTACATACAAAATTTTCTCTAAGGTGCTATTAAACAGACTAGAACCACAAGCAGATCTGCAAATTGGGGAATACCAGGCAGGCTTCAGAAAAGGGAGATCATGCATCGAACAGATCTGGAACTTGAGAACACTTTTGAAAGTCAGACAGGCAAGAAACTCTGTAGTTACCTTTGTGGACTTTAAAAAAGCATATGATTCCATAGACAGACAGACACTCTTTGACGTACTGGAAGAATATGGTATCGACAGAAAAACCAGGGCACTTATACAACAGACGCTTACAGACACTGCCTCCAAGATTAAGTTCATGGGAGAAATTTCGGAACCCTTCCACATACACACAGGTGTCCGACAAGGAGACGGGCTCTCACCAATCCTGTTCAACATGGTGTTAGACAAAATTAAGGCAGATAGGGATCAACAGGCAAATGATAGGAGACAGGAAATACTTCAGAAACAAAGTTAGGAGTGCAAAATTTATTGTAAAGGAGAGAAAGAAGAAAGGAACATTATGGACAGAGCAAAGGGAACAGGAGCACAGCCAAAGGATGAAGAGATTTTGGGAAGAGAAGAGGAAGAAAGGAAAGAAGTGAAAATTGTGTCATCATGTGATTTTCGAGTTCAAACACTGTCCATAAGGGCAACAATGAAATGAATGAATGAATATATATATATATATCAGTACATGGTATCCAGTCTTACAAATTTACTCTTTCTGATGGACTCACGTCCAGATTATCCGCTCTCAAAACTCTGCCACCTCTCTCCCCACATCCACCACTGCTGGCGGCTCACCTCCAACTGCACAACGCTACGCGCTGTCACATCCAGCTGCCCAATACAGATTTTTATTTTCAGAGATACTACAATAGCGGCTATTCCAACAATGCCACCCACCCACAGACTGCACACAGCACAGCCAGTGTGCTCATAAAGAGCGCTACGTGGCGTTACCAATATAAAAACCTAAACAGCCTACTTACAGCTACTCTGAGCTTAAAAGGCTAGTATAGGAAAGGAATTCGTCGCTAGCCCATCAAATCAGTCGGAAGACTGATGACAAAAAAGAATATTAAGATAGTACCGAAGTGCGAAAGCCGATTCACTATCATAGAAACGGGAGAGGAAGCGAACAAAGAACGACGCAGTTCTTGACTGGAAGGACCAGAGATTTTGCCTCGAGGCGGGCGGTGTGGCTTCTTTTCCTTTTTTTCCTTTTTTTTATTCGCATATTTATTGGCTGCGCTGGGGAAATATGAATGAGCCCCAGGCTGCTATAAACGCGAGCCACTCTCCCATTCCACCCTCCCTCCGGATTGATTCCCCATAAAACTTCGATCGGGCCGCATTCTCAGCCCTCCAATATCGCCGTCATCCCCCGCTACCTCGAACCCTGCAGTGATTTTCTCAAGCTGCAGTGATGTGAATTGTAGCCTCAGAGGCGAAGAAGCTGGTCGTAGTCTGTGTTCCAAAATTGAACAAAATAGAGACAGAAGTGATGTTTCTGCGGGACTTGATCATCATTTTGCAGGACAATGCTCAAGCACGTACAGTGCAAGCTGTTACTGATTTGTTTGACTGATGGGGCTGCTAAGTGCTATACTCCCCTCACTTAAGCCCTCGTGAGTTCAACTCGATTTCTAAACTGAAGGATACACTTCACGGCATTCGCTTCAGAACTGCTACAAATTCGTCGGGCAACAGACGGCGCCACTCGAACTGTCAACACAGCAGGCACTGCTAGGAGTATCCTACGACTTCCACATCTCTGGAAACTAAAAATGGTTCAAATGGCTCTGAGCACCATGCGACTTAACTTCTGAGCTCATCAGTCGCCTAGAACTTACAACTACTTAAACCTAACTAACCTAAGTACATCACACACGTCCATGCCGGCCGCTGGAGGCCGAGCGGTTCTGGCGCTACAGTCTGGAACCGCGCGACCGCTACGGTCGCAGGTTCGAATCCTGCCTAGGGCATGGATGTGCGTGATGTCCTTAGATTACTTAGATTTAAGTAGTTCTAAGTTCTAGGGGACTTATGACCTCAGCAGTTGAGTCCCATAGTGCTCAAAATGGTTCAAATGGCTCTGAGCACTATGGGACTTAACATCTATGGTCATCAGTCCCCTAGAACTTAGAACTACGTAAACCTAACTAACCTAAGGACAGCACACAACACCCAGCCATCACGAGGCAGAGAAAATCCCTGACCCCGCCGGGAATCGAACCCGGTAACCCGGGCGTGGGAAGCGAGGACGCTACCGCACGACCACGAGATGCGGGCCCCATAGTGCTCAGAGCCACACGTTCATGCCCGAGGCAGGATTCGAACCTGCGACCGTAGCGGTCACGCGGTTCCAGACTGAAGCGCCAAGAACCGCACGGCCACACCGACCGGCTCTCTGGCAACGGGTTATACACAATACTGGTGACTACTATGAAGGTCAGTGAAACTTTCAAACACATATCTATTTCGTACGAGCTGTAAATACGCTACTGGCCATTAAAATCCACAGACAACGCCTGACAACATGCGTCAGCGCATTGTCAATGCATGTGCCAACATTATGGAAGGCGAACTACTCGCTGTTGAGAGGAATGTCGTTACACGTATTGCCAAATGCATTGAGGTTGACGGACATCATTTTGAGCATTTATTGCCTTAATGTGGTATTTACAGGTAAACACGCTGTAACAGCATGCGTTCTCAGAAATGATAAGTTCACAGAGGTACATGTATCACATTGGAACAACCGAAATAAAATGTTCAAACGTTTCTACGTTCTGTATTTTAATTTTAAAAACCTACCTGTTACCAACTGTTCGTCTAAAATTTTGAGCCATATGTTTGTGACTATTACAGCGCCATCTGTCACAAAGCGAAAAAAGTGGTCCATTAAAACATTCATATTTCTTTACGTACTACACGAATATGTAATAAAAAATAGGGGTTCCTATCTTTAAAAAAAACGCAGTTGATATCCGTTTGACCTATGGCAGTGCCATCTAGCGGGCCAACCATAGCGCCTTCTGGTTTCCCCCTTCAAGCTAGACAAGTATCGTTCTTTGTAGTATTTTCGTTTGGCGCATATTTCGTGAGATATTTGGCCCGATCACGATCAATGGACCACCCTGTATATAGATGGCTGTAACATTGCGTACACAATGTATAAAGGGAGGTGTCATTTTCACTCAGGTGATGGATGTGAAAAGGGTTTCGACGTTCTAATGGCCGCACATAGAAGAAGCCTGGAGATACTGACAGGTTTCAGATAGATTATATAATGGTAAGACAGAGATTTAGGAACCAGGTTTTAAATTGTAAGACATTTCCAGATGCATATGAGGACTCTGACCACAATGTGTTGGTTATGAACTGTAGACTAAAACTGAAGAAACTGCAAAAAGGTGGGAATTTAAGGAGATGGGACCTGGATAAATTGACTAAAACAGACGTTGTACAAAGTTTCAGGTAGAGCATAAGGGAACAATTGGCAGGAAGGGGGAAAGAAGTACAGTAGAAGAAGAATGGGTAGCTGTGAGGGATGAAGTAGTGAAGGCAGCAGAGGATCAAGTAGGTAAAAAGACTAGGGCTAGTAGAAATCCTTGGATAACAGAAGAAATATTGAATTTAATTGATGAAAGGAGAAAATATAAAAATGCAGTAAATGAAGCAGGCAAAAAGGAATACAAACGTCTCTAAAATGAGATCGACAGGAAGAGCAAAATGGGTAAGTAGGGATGGCTAGAGGACAAATGTAAGGATGTAGAGGCTTATCTCACTAGGGGTAAGATAGATACAGCCTACAGGAAAATTAAAGAGACCTTTGGAGAAAAGAGAATCACTTGTATGAATATCAAGAGTTCATATGGAAACCCAGTTCTAAGCAAAGAAGGGAAAGCAGAAAGGTGGAAGGAGTATATAGAGGACGATGTACTTGAGGGCAATATC
The DNA here is from genome assembly GCF_023864345.2 of Schistocerca serialis cubense. Classification (NCBI taxonomy): domain Eukaryota; kingdom Metazoa; phylum Arthropoda; class Insecta; order Orthoptera; family Acrididae; genus Schistocerca; species Schistocerca serialis. The sequence continues at coordinate 77,788,397 of NC_064649.1, forward strand.
ATAGGAGAGGATGTAGATGAAGATCAAATGGGAGATACGATACTGCGTGAAGAGTTTGACAGAGCACTGAAAGACCTGAGTCCAAACAAGGCCCCGCCATTAGAACTACTGACAGCCTTGGGAGAGCCAGTCCTGACAAAACTCTACCATCTGGTGAGGAAGATGTATGTTGTCGTTGCGGTCTTCAGTCCTGAGACTGGTTTGATGCAGCTCTCCATACTACTCTATCCTGTGCAAGCTTCTTCATCTCCCAGTACCTACTGCAACCTACATCCTTCTGAATCTGCTTAGTGTATTGATCTCTTGGTCTCCCTCTACGATTTTTACCCTCCACGCTGCCCTCCAATGCTAAATTTGTGATGACTTGATGCCTCAAAACATGTCCTACCAACCGATCCCTTCTTCTAGTCAAGTTGAGCCACAAACTTCTCTTCTCCCCAATCCTATTCAATACCTCCTCGTTAGTTACGTGATCTACCCACCTTATTTTCAGCATTCTTCTGTAGCACCACATTTCGAAAGCTTCTATTCTCTTCTTGCCCAAACTGGTTATCTTCCATGTTTCACTTCCATACATGGCTACACTCCATACAAATACTTTCAGAAACGACTTCCTGACACTTAAATCTATACTCGATGTTAACAAATTTCTCTTCTTCAGAAACGATTTCCTTGTCATTGCCAGTCTACATTTTATATCCTCTCTACTTCGACCATCATCAGTTATTTTACTCTCTAAATAGCAAAACTCCTTTACTACTTTAAGTGTCTCATTTCCTAATCTAATCCGCTCAGCATCACCCGATTTAATTTGACTACATTCCATTATCCTCGTTTTGCTTTTGTTGATGTTCATCTTATATCCTCCTTTCAAGACACTGTCCATTCCGTTCAACTGCTCTTCCAAGTCCTTTGCTGTCTCTGACAGAATTACAATGTCATCGGCGAACCTCAAAGTTTTTACTTCTTCTCCATGAATTTTAATACCTATTCCGAATTTTTCTTTTGTTTTCTTTACTGCTTGCTCAATATACAGATTGAATAACATCGGGGAGAGGCTACAACCCTGTCTCACTCCCTTCCCAACCACTGCTTCCCCTTCATGTCCATCGATTCTTATAAATGCCATCTGGTTTCTGTACAAATTGTAAATAGCCTTTCGCTCCCTGTATTTTACCCCTGCCACCTTCAGAATTTGAAAGAGAGTATTCCAGTTAACGTTGTCAAAAGCTTACTCTAAGTCTACAAATGCTAGAAACGTAGGTTTGCCTTTCCTTAATCTTTCTTCTAAGATAAGTCGTAAGGTTAGTATTGCCTCACGTGTTCCAACATTTCTACGGAATACAAACTGATCTTCCCCGAGGTCCGCTTCTACCAGTTTTTCCATTCGTCTGTAAAGAATTCGCGTTAGTATTTTGCAGCTGTGACTTATTAAACTGATTGTTCTGTAATTTTCACATCTGTCAACACCTGCTTTCTTTGGGATTGGAATTATTATATTTTTCTTGAAGTCTGTGGGTATTTCGCCTGTCAGGAAGATGTATGAGACAGGTGAAATACCCTCAGACTTCAACAAGAATATAATAATTCCAATCCCAAAGAAAGCAGGTGGTGACAGATGCGAAAATTACCGAACAATCAGTTTAATAAGCCACAGCTGCAAAATACTAACACGAATTCTTTACAGACGAATGGAAGAACTAGTAGAAGCCGACCTCGAGAAAGATCAGTTTGATTTCCGTAGAAATATTGGAACACGTGAGGCAATACTGACCCTATGACTTATCTTAGAAGCTAGATTAAGGAAAGGCAAACATACGTTTCTAGCATTTGTAGACTTAGAGAAAGTCTACTCTCTTTCAAATTGTGAAGGTGGCAGGGGTAAAATACAGGGAGCGAAAGCCTATTTACAATTTGTACAGAAAGCAGATGGCAGTTATAAGAGTCGAGGGACATGAAAGGGAAGCAGTGGTTGGGAAGGGAGTGGGACAGGGTTGTAGCCTTTCCGGGATGTTATTCAATCTGTATATTGAGCAAGAGGTGAAGGAAACAAAAGAACAATCCGGGGTAGGTATTAAAATCCATGGAGAAGAAATAAAAACTTTGAGGTTTGCCGATGACATTGTAATTCTGTCAGAGACAGCAAAGGACTTGGAAGAGCAGTTGAACGGAATGGATAGTGTCTTGAAGGGAGAATATAAGATGAACATCAACAAAATCAAAACGAGGATAATGGAATGCAGTCGAATTAAGTCGGGTGATGCTGTGGGAATTAGATTAGGAAATGAAACACTTAGAGTAGTAAAGGAGTTTTGCTATTTGGGGAGCAAAACAACTGATGATGGTCGAAGTAGAGAGGATATAAAATGTAGACTGGCAATGGCAAGGAAAGCGTTTCTGAACAAGAGAAATTTGTTAACATCGAGTTATGATTTAAGTGTCAGGAAGTCGTTTCTGAAAGTATTTGTATGGATTGTAGCCATGTATGGATGTGAAACATGGACGATAAATAGTTTGGACAAGAAGAGAATAGAAGCTTTCGAAATGTGATGCTACAGAAGAATGCTGAAGGTTAGATCACATAACTAATGAGGAGGTACTGAATAGGATTGGAGAGAAGAGAAGTTTGTGGCACAACTTGACTAGAAGAAGGGATCGGTTGGTAGGAAATGTTCTGAGGGACCAAGGGATCACCCATTTCGTATTGGAGGGCAGCGTGGAGGGTAAAAATCGTAGAGGGAGATCAAGAGATGAATACACTAAACAGATTCAGAAGGATGTAGGTTGCAGTCGGTACTCTATCCTTGCACAGGATAGAGTAGCATGAAGAGCTGCATCAAACCAGTCTCAGGACTGAAGACCACCACAACAACAACAACAACAATGGCCGCACGATGGGAAGTAATAGACTTTGGACCAGAAATGATAGTTGGAGGTAGACAGATAGGAAATCCCTTTTCGGAAATACTTAGGGAATTCAATATTCCGAGAACCACTGTGTCGAAGAGTGTGCCGAGAATACCAAATTTCAGGCATTTTCTCTCATCACCTCATGCATAGAGGTGTCAGTGCTGACAGACAAGCAACACTGCGTGAAATAACCACGGGAACCAATGTATGTGCTTGGTGAGATCGTCTCATTTATTGCAATATCCGAACAGGTCGTTGGTATGCAGAAAAATATGAATAAATCGCTCGTTCAATGCTCGAGTTCTATGGCTGAATTTCCTCTGGTTTAGTTCTGCTACATTTGCTACGAATTGCGGAAGCAAGCATGTATTCATTCGTATTCGTGGTACTGCAGATGACTAATGTCTTTGTGAAGTCGGTATATACGAAACTGGCTACGAAATAAAATTTCTTTCACTCAATCCGAAACACTGCAGACGCATTTCAATAATTTTTTCCCTCATTTTAGTTCATTTAGTGGTTTACTGGGAGATGTGCACGTAGCTGAATTCATGTTATGCTGGTGTATTCGACTTGTCTGATGATGTGTCTTTGTGATGACAAGGTCTTACGTGTTACTATGTTCTTACGGGTTTGGGTAAATCATACAGTTCAAAACCAACTACTATTTTCCATTTCAACATTCTCGACTTATTTACTCAATATTTAAGTGTGAATTTGCACAAACTTGTCTGACACCTATTTGTGATGGAGCGTTGTGAAATGCTTCCTCTCAGCACACTATTGTCTTTGATGAGGTTCACTGATTTTCACTTCTCAACTTTTTTTTTGGAACATTGTTCCGAGAAACAGCCATCAAATAATATTATAATTTTTTTTAGAAACATAGTTGCGGTTGCATGTAAGTTATAACTTTTTATTTGTGGATGACAAGTTTCGATGCACTACAGACATCATCAGAGCTACGTTCTGTGAAGAGGAATGAAACATATTACTGTCGTTACGATCGAAATGGACATTACTGTACAATAATATAGTAAAAAGGAGTCGCTGTCGTGGAGCAGGCCCGTCCGTGCTGGCGTGCAGAATACTGCTGAAGTCGGTTCGTTTGCCGGTAGTTAAATAGCGAAAACCCCGCCTATTTTCTCTGGTACAACCTCATTGTAACCAATGGCCGTGACATTTGATTACACTGTGCGGAGAACATGTATCGGGAGTTCGGCCTATGAGAAGCAACGAAGGATATTTTGATCCAATAAAGAACATACATGATAAAAGCGACGAAACAGAAAAACAGTCATTACCAAATGACAGGCCTCATTCAAACGTGGGCTGCCCTCTGCAAGGCCTTCTGGAAAACGTAAACGTAGGAAAGACGGTCGGTAGAAGGCCATCTTGGTAACCAAGGAGACGATATACTTTCCGCAGTTAATGAAAGATGTTATCAATTCCCACTGACAAGAAAGACGCCAGCTAGTAACCATGGAAACGACTTGTAATCGCTAAGTGCTGTCATTTGCTAAGAGTTGTACGTAACCAACTGCAGCTGTTGAGATACACTTATACATTGCGTATTGTACATTGATTGGCTGCTCATTATGTCGTTCAGCCCGATATGATTGATCTTTGTTTAAATGGCCGAGTCACTGCGTACAAGACGGAAACAGACTTAAAGGATGGATTACAAGACTTACAGCTACTTTGTACTGGTGCAACGTACGTTTATATATCAAGAGAACAGCAGATTCCGGATCAAAATAAGTTTTAGCCGCAAAGAGTGATAAAATTAATAACAGTGATAAGGTGGTACGGCAAGATACATCCTTCATGGCCACTCGATAAATACGCACGTATGATAATATGGACATGACATTTACCAGTTAAATGGCCACATCACAGTTTAAAATCGTAATAATACAGTCTTACAGTATGGATGATGAAATATACATGTAACTTTTATACAAATATAAAATACATGCGTATATCAAGAATCCGAATGACTTTAGATAAGTCGTTGTTGTTGTGATTGTTGTTGTGGTCTTCAGTCCTGAGACTGGTTTGATGCAGCTCTCCATGCTACTCTATCCTGTGCAAGCTTCTTCATCTCCCAGTACCTACTGCAGCCTACATCCTTCTGAATCTGCTTAGAGTACTCATCTCTTGGTCTCCCTCTACGATTTTTACCCTCCACGCTGCCCTCCAGTACTAAATTGGTGATACCTCGATGCCTCAGAACATGTCCTACCAACCGATCCCTTCTTCTAGTCAAGTTGTGCCACAAACTCCTCTTCTCCCCAATTCTATTCAAAACCTCCTCATTAGTTATGTGATCTACCCATCTAATCTTCAGCATTCTTCTGTAGCACCACATTTCTAAAGCTTCTATTCTCTTCTTGTCTAAACTATTTATCGTCCATGTTTCACTTCCATACATGGCTACACTCCATACAAATACTTTCGGAAACGACTTCCTAACACTTAAATCAATACTCGATGTTAACAAATTTCTCTTCTTCAGAAACGCTTGCCTTGCCATTGCCAGTCTACATTTTATATCCTCTCTACTTCGACCATCATCAGTTATTTTGCTCCCCAAATAGCAAAACTCCTTTACTACTTTACTGTTTTTTATAAATCTCACATTACAATATCTTAGCATGTAATGACTGACATACGTTTTATGTTACGCAAAACCACTTCATTATTGTTATTTGAAGGGCTGGACTGCCGTACAGACGAAAGAAGAAATGGAAGGCGCTGAACCATCGCAGGAAGCCATTTACTTTTGGATTAATGAATTCAAACGTGGTCAGGCAAACACCGAAGACGCAGTATACTCTGGCCGTGCAGTTCAGGTCACCACAAAGGAAACCTTTGACAAAATCCATGGTATGGTGATGCAAGACCGGCAAATAAAAATTTGCGAAATTAAGGAGACTGTAGCCCTCTTGACTGAGCGAGTGCATAATGTCTTTCCTCCAGAATTGGCTATGTAGATGCTGTGTGCGAAGTGGGTGTCATGATTGCCCACAATCGAGTATCTGTAAGACTTTCGGGTCTAGTGAAGCAGGGGATACAACCCGTCGGCTTTGACCAATGACGTCATACATTAGTCATAGATAGTAATGTCTTCACTTCGAGGCATAGATAATAAAACAGTTCTGTGTTCCGGATAAGCGCTATCATTGTACATTAAAATTATTCGCAATGATACTGAGGTAATTTGGAGTATTAGTTTGTTATTGTTGAACAATTTATACTGTCTCCAGAATGAGATTTTCACTCTGCAGCGGAGTGTGCGCTGTTATGAAACTTCCTGGCAGATTAAAGCTGTGTGCCGGACCGAGACTCGAACTCGGGACATTTGCCTTTCGCGGGCAAGTGCTCTACCATCTGAGCTAGCGAAGCACGACTCACGCCCGGTCCTCACAGCTTTACTTCTACCAGCAATTTATACTGTCTTATTTTCGTTTATAGGAATGGATTTGTCTGTTTGTGGGTATGTAATTTTCGTTACTGTCTGTCTAGACGAGCTACGGTTATTCCTCGATATTTACGTGTGGTAAGTTCACTTTTCCATTTGCTTCTTTCACTATATTTCACTATTCTGACATATTTCACTGTTTCATTCCACCAATATGTGTATTTTCGTGTTGTGAAGTACGTAATAGAAATTTCTCAGCTGTCGATCTTCTTTCGTTTCCCAGCACTAGCATCAGTACGACATTTTCGAATGTGTACTTGCTGTATCACAGGCGAAACCCCTGACACAACTGAAATTTGTATCCCGTCCGTCACTTCGCCTTTACACTGACGACACAACTAAAATTTGTATCCTGTCCTTCACTTCGCCTTTACACCGACACTATATATGTCAATTGGCGAGCAAGATACAAATATTGCGTGTAGCTATATAGCTCAAGTAACGAATGGGAACTATTAGCGTCCAAGGCAACAAGAAAACTGTACCCCATAGTGAAGTACGGGATACAAATTCTGCATGTGTCGTCTTATTGTCTCCGTGTAGTTCAGTTGAGTTACAGGTTGCAAGTGTAACTTACGCCTATTTCCACCTTTTCGTTACCAGTGTACATATATAGAGGTCAACGGAAGTCTGGTATACATATATTACATACGTAGGTCCTTCTGTCATCAGTAATACTGATATGTACGTAAGAAAAGACTGTTAGTAATAGCGGAGACGAAATAAACAACACATCAACAATTTGTATCCCGTGTTCCATTTAGGGTTTACTGAAGCGGAGGGTACATCGTCCAAGTGAAGAACAAGACAGTAATGCTAGTGAAAACGAAGAAATCGACTTACGACAAACTCGTATTCCGTACTGTACTTAAGCAACACATTTCGAGTGAGCTTCTAATTTGCATCCGGTGTTTGATTTACGGTTTAGTGAAGCAGGGGATACATGGTTCAAGTGAACAACAGGACAATAATGCTAGCTGAAACTAAGAAATCGACGTACGCTGAACTTGTATCCCGTACTGCACTTAAGCAATACAGTTCGAAAGAGCTTCGAGATACAAGTGACATACATATAACGTGATGTATTTTTTGCTAGTAATGTATTTCATTCATTTCTTTCCATTGTATTTTGCAGAGAAATACTAATACAAACACGCGATGTCGTTAACGTGAAAATACTTCTGGGCCTTATATATGTGAAGTACAGTTTTTCTCTTTTGCATTCCTTTGTTTCTGAACATTCTTCTCAGCTCTTTCATATCTGTAATACATGCTCTCTGGCCAATTCTGACGTCATTGGTCAAAGTTGACTTGTTGTATCCCCTGCTAAACTAGACCCAGACTTTCTGCAGTGATTTGCGACTGTTGATGAAACCTGGGTCCGTCATCACACACCAGAATCAAAACGGCACTCAAAACAATGGACAAAGGCTGGTAAAAGTGCGCCGAAGAAGGAAAGCACCATTTTGTCAACTGGTAAGGTGATGGTTACTGTTTTTTGTGATTCCTAAGGAATAATACTCATTAATTAATTGGTAAAAACAAGAAACATATGTAGGTCTATTATGCTCCAGTGTTGGATCGTTAGAAACTTGCGTCGGCTGCGAAAAGACAAAGATTGGGGTGCAAAATAGTGCTCTTCCACCAGGACACTGCACAATACCAAACCACCGATAATAATAGCGAAAGTGCATCACAGGGCTTCGAATTGGCTCTTCATCCACGCTTAGCCCAAAGTGAGTTCCTTCTGTTCCCTAACTTCAAACCTGAGCATGCTGGGAAGAATTATTTTATCAAATGAGGAAGTGACAGTTGCTATCAACGAGTATTTTGCAGAGTGTGGTTCAAATGGTTCGAATGGCTCTGAGCACTATGGGACTTAACTGCTGAGGCCATCAGCCCCCTAGAACTTAGAACTACTTAAACCTCACTAACCTAAGGACATCACACACTCCCATGCCCGAGGCAGGATTCAAACCTGCGACCGTAGCGGTCGCCCGGTTCCAGACTGAAGCGCCTAGAACCGCTCGGTCACACGAGCCGGCTGCAGAGTGTGGTAGAACCTATGTTTCCAATGGGACGAAAAAGCCGCAGGATCGCTAGATCAAGTGTATATCCCTCAAATGAGATTAAATCGAAAAGATGAGTTGTTTACCAAACATTTTTCCTTTGTTTCTTGATGACTGGGCCTGCGGTGAAATATGTGTCTACAGAGGACTTCGTAAGAAACGTTGCAGTATCACTGCTTAAAAAATTTATTGATTATTACGAAAGCTGTTTCGGAAGATTTCCATTTTCAAGTACGTCTACTTTACGTGACGTATATATAACATCTGGAGTGACTCTATCACGTGAATGTTCTCGTTATATTTCACGTGAAATTCTAAAACACCGATTTCACCTCGATTTTGTGCTGTTTTATACAGCGTGGCGTAATATTTCGATATGGTATTGTAGGTATTTCTTGTAATTTGACAGTTCACAACATAGATGTCAATACAAAACAAATATGGTGTGAACTGTCAAAAAACAAATACAGGAAATATTTACAATATTATATCAAAATATTACGCCACGCTGTATAGAACAGCACAAAATCGACGTTAAATCGATATTTTAGAATTTCACATGAAATACAACGAACAGTCACCAGATTCAGTCACTTCAGATGTTATCTATACGTCACGACAACGTACATCTACAACTACATCTACATGATTACTCTGCAATTCACATTTAAGTGATTGGCAGAGGGTTCATCGAACCACTATCTCTCTACCAGTCCACTCCCGAACAGCGCGCGGGAAATACGAACAAATAAACCTTTCTGTTCAAGCTCTGATTTCTCTTATTTTATTTTGATGATCATTCCTACCTATGTAGGTTGGGCTCATTTCTGCCACACTCTCTACCCTATTATGTGGTAATACAAAACGAGCTGCCCTTTTTTTGCACCCTCTCGATATCCTCCATCAATCCCACCTGGTAAGGATCCCACACCGCGCAGCAGTATTCCAACAGAGGGCGAACGAGTGTAGTGTAAGCTGTCTCTTTAGTGGACTTGTTGCATCTTCTAAGTGTCCTGCCAATGAAACGCAACCTTTGGCTCGCCTTCCCCACAATATTATCTATGTGGTCTTTCCAACTGAAGTTGTTCGTAATTTTAACACCCAGGTACTTAGTTGAATTGACAGCCTTGAGAATTGTACTATTTATCGAGTAATCGAATTCCAACGGATTTCTTTTGGAACTCATGTGGATCACCTCATACTTTTCGTTATTTAGCGTCAACTGCCACATGCCACACCATACAGCAATCTTTTCTAAATCGCTTTGCAACTGATACTGGTCTTCGATGACCTTACTAGACGCTAAATTACAGCATCATCTGCGAACAACCTAAGAGAACTGCTCAGATTGTCACCCAGGTCATTTATATAGATCAGGAACAGCAGAGGTCCCAGGACGCTTACCTGGGGAACACCTGATATCACTTCAGTTTTACTCAATGATTTGCCGTCTATTACTACGAACTGCGACCTTCCTGACAGGAAATCACGAATCCAGTCGCACAACTGAGAGGATACCCCATAGGCCCGCAGCTTGATTAGAAGTCGCTTGTGAGGAACGGTGTCAAAAGCTTTCCGGAAATCTAGAAATACCGAATCAACTTGAGATCCCCTGTCGATAGCGGCCATTACTTCGTGCGAATAAAGAGCTAGCTAGAACGATGTTTTCTGAAACCATGCTGATTACGTATCAATAGATCGTTCCCTTCGAGGTGATTCATAATGTTTGAATACAGTATATGCTCCAAAACCCTACTGTAAACCGACGTCAATGATATAGGTCTGTAGTTCGATGGATTACTCCTACTACCCTTCTTAAACACTGGTGCGACCTGCGCAATTTTCCAATCTGTAGGTACAGATCTATCGGTGAGCGAGCGGTTGTATATGACTGCTAAGTAGGGAGCTATTGTATCAGCTTAATCTGAAAGGAACCTAATTGGTACACAATCTGGACCTGAAGACTTGCCCGTATCAAGCGGTTTGAGTTGCTTCGCAACCCCTGAGGTATCTACTTCTAAGAAACTCATGTTAGCAGCTGTTCGTGTTTCAAATACTGGAATATTCCATTCGTCTTCCCTGGTGAAGGAATTTCGGAAAACTGCGTTCAATAACTCCGCTTTAGCGGCACAGTCGTCGGTAACAGTACCATCGGCATTGCTCAGCAGAGGTATTGACTGCGTCTTGCCGCTTGTGTACTTTACATACGACCAGAATTTCTTCGGATTTTCTACCAAATTTCGAAACAATGTTTCGTTGTGGAACCTATTAAAGGCATCTCGCATTGAAGCCCGTGCCAAATTTCGCGCGTCTGTAAATTTTAACCAATCTTCGGGATTTAGCGTTCTCCTGAACTTCGCATACTTTTTCCGTTGCCTCTGCAACAGCGTTCGGACCTGTTTTGTGTACCATGGGGGATCAGTTCCATCTCTTACCAATTTATGAGGTATGAATCTCTCAATTGCTGTTGCTACTATATCTTTGCATTTGAGCCACATCTCGTCTACATTTGCATAGTCAGTTCGGAAGGAATGGAGATTGTCTCTTAGGAAGGCTTCTAGTGACACTTTATCCGCTTTTTTAAATAAAATTATTTTGCGTTTGTGTCTGGTGGATTTGGAAGAAGCGGTATTGAGCCTAGCTACAACGATCTTGTGATCACTAATCCCTGTATCAGTCATGATTTTCTGTATAAGGTCTGGATTGTTTGTGGCCAAGAGGTCAAGTGTGTTTTCGCAACCATTTACAATTCGCGTGGGTACGTGGACTAACTGCTCGAAATAATTTTCGGAGAAAGCACCTAGGACAATCTCGGAAGCTATTTTCTGCCTACCACCGGTTTTGAACAACTATTTTTGCCAACATATCGAGGGAAGGTTGAAGTCCCCACCAACAATAACCGAATGAGTGGGGTATTTATTTGTTACGAGACTCAAATTTTCTCTGAACTGTTCAGCAACTATATCATCGGAGTCTGGCGGTCGGTAGAAGGAGCCATTTTATTAACTTAGTTCGGCTGTTAAGTATAACCTCCACCCATACCAATTCGCACGGAGTATCTACTTCGACTTCACTACAAGATAAACCACTACTGGCAGACACAAACACTCCACCACCAATTCTGCCTAATCTATCTTTCCTAAACACCGTCTGAGACTTCATAAAAATTTCTGCAGAACTTATTTCAGGCTTTAGCCAGCTTTCTGTACCTATAACGATTTCAGCTTCTGTGCTTTCTATTAGCGCTTGAAGCTCAGGGACTTTCTCAGCACAACTACAACAATTTACAACTACAATTCCGACTGTTCCTTGATCCAAGCACGTCCTGTATTTGCCATGCACCCTTTGAGATTGCAGCCCACCCCATACTTTCCCGAGGCTTTTGAGACGTGCATGAAAATGGAAAACTTCCGAAACGGCTGTCGTAATGACCAATAAATGTTTAAAGCAGTGTTACTTGAACCTTTCTTACAATTTTTTCCTTGCTTTTTTACCAGTGTCATCAAACCACCCACGTACTGGCCTTCGACGTACTGTATGTGTTGTTCTGTTTGTGGAGGACCATCTGAGCCAAAGAAACTCTGGCGTAGGACGAGTCACTACACATTTTACAAAATTCTCATTATGAAATTTACAAACAAAAGAACTAAAGAGTTGATAAAACAAAAATGTTGGGAGTGTGTACTACTGAAAAACACATTACAGATCAGAATTCTCAATTACTGCAAGAAACGCACACGCTGTATCCACTGGTATCTTAAACAATCCTCCCCCCCCCCCCCCTAGTCAGCCGTCAGATACACATCCGTGTTCGGTTGTTCACGAGTGTGAGGCGGTGAGTGTTCGTCTGCGACGTCTACTGTAGTCCAGGCGCCTGTCGGTCTCTCGGCTGGCGTGCCGCAGTGGCATGAAGTTGGTGACGTCACCGGCCCGCCGGCGCTAATGGTGACGGACGTGTGCTAACTGTCGCACCCCGCCGACTGCCAAGCCGTGATTGAGCGGCCACGACCCGAACACCCGCCCGTCGCGGCCTCGCTCCGACTCACACATTGGCGCCTGTCCTAGCGAAGCTCTGTCTCTCTAGCTCACTGGTCCCTCTGCGCAGGCGAACAAGACGCTTTTTATTTAATTTTTCTACGACATACAGTTTTCATTGGAAACGGTAAGGAAGTCTGCTCGTGTGCGAATCTCACTCCTCCGAGTGCACACTTACCCTCCTACTACGCCACCATATGCGTCATACGGCTGTATTTCGTATTTCTCATTTCTCAACAATATACACTACTGGCCATTAAAATTGCTACGCCACGAAGATGACGTACTACAGCCGCGAAATTTAACCGACAGGAAGGAGATGCTGTGATATGCAAATGATTAGCTTTTCAGAGCATTGACACATAGTTGGCGCCGGTGGCGACACCTACAACGTGCTGACATGAGGAAAGTTTCCAACCGCTTTCTCGTACACAAACAGCAGTTGACCGGCGTTGCCTGGCGAAACGTTGTTGTGATGCCTTGTGTAAGGAGGAGAAATGCGTACCATCACGTTTCCAACTTTGATAAAGGTCGGATTGTAGCCTATCACGATTGGTTTATCGTATCGCGACATTGCTGCTCGCGTTGGTCATGATCCAATGACTGTTAGCAGAATATGGAATCGGTGGGTTCAGGAGGGTAATACGGAACGCCGTGCTGGATCCCAACGGCCTCGTATCACTAGCAGCCGAGATGACAGGCATGTTATCCGCATGGCTTAACGGATCGTACAGCCACGTCTCGATCCCTGAGCCAACAGATAGGGACGTTTGCAAGACAACAACCATCTGCATGAACATTTCGACGACGACGTTTGCAGCAGCATGGACTATCAGCTCGGGGACCGTGGCTGCGGTTACCCTTGACGCTGCATCACAGACAGGAGCACGTTCGATGGTGTACTCGACGACGAACCTGGGTATACGAATAGCAAAACGTCATTTTTCGGATGAACCAGATTCTGTTTACAACATCATGATGGTCGCATCCGTGTTTGGCGACATCGCGGTGAACGCACACTGGAAGCGTGTATTCGTCATCGCCATACTGGCGTATCACCCGGCGTGATGGTATGGGGTGCCATTGGTTACACTTCTCGGTCACCTCTTGTTCGCACTGACGTCACTTTGAACAGTGGACGTTACATTTCAGATGTGTTACGACCTGTGGCTCTACCTTTCATTCGATCCCTGCGAAACCCTACATTTCAGCAGGATAATGCAGGACCGCATGTTGCAGGTCCTGTACGGGTCTTTCTGGATATAGAAAATGTTCGACTGCTGCCCTGGCCAGCACATTCTCCAGATCTCCCACCAACTGAAATCGTCTGGTCAATGGTGGCCGAGCAAGTGGCTCGTCACAATACGCCAGTCACTTCTTTTGATGAACTGTGGTATTGTGTTGAAGCTGCATTGGCAGCTGTACCTGTACACGCCACCCAAGCGCTGTTTGACTCAATGCCCAGGCGTATCAAGCATGTTATTATGTCCAGAGGTGGTTGTTCTGGGTACTGATTTCTCAGGTTCTATGCACCCAAATTCCGTGAAAATGTAATCACATGTCAGTTCTAGTATAACATATTTGTCCAATAAATACCCGTTTATCATCTGCATTTCTTCTTGATGTAGCAGTTTTAATGGCCAGTGGTTTACATACATTGATTTCCGCGGTTATTTCAGGCTGTGTTGCTTGTCTCTTAGCATTGACAGCTCTACGCAAACGACGCTGCTCTCGGTCGTTAAGTGAAGGCCGTCAGCCACTGCGTTGTCCGCTTGTGAGAGGTAGTGCCTGAAATCTGCTGTTTTCGGAACACTCTTGACAGTGTGGGTCTCGGAATATTGGATTCCCTAACGATTTCCAAAAATGAATTTCCTATATGTGCAGCTCCAAAGCCTGTTAGTTCCGATCATGCGGCCATTTGAACGTCGAAAACCATTTCACGTGCATCGCCTGAGTGGAATTGACAGCTCCGACAATGCATTGCCCTTTTATAAGTTGTGTATGTGATGCTACCGTTATCTGTACATGTGCATATCGCTATCCCATGACTTTAAATAATTATGGGCAATGAATTTTTCTTCCTTTCCCCTTACCTACCGTATCCAGTGAGCCTAATGGCTGGTAGCGTGCACGTGTTTTTTTACAGGAAGTGTGTCCCTGCTGTTTGGGAAACAGTTTCTGGGGGGATGAAAGCTTCGGGCACGCCCCTTACGGCATCCTCGTATACAGCACGCAACACACAAGGGAAGCAGCCACTGTGTGAGACCATTAGTCCTCAGCGGTGAATTGTACCTGCCTCAGTCGCCCGCCCGAGTCATTTCTCAACCGACACTCCCCAGGGAACACCCAGCCGTCGCCAGGGACACCGCCGAGATTTCTGCTAAACACGCAGGAGCCTCTCTCATCGCGATGACTGGTACGTGCATCAGAGTTTCACCCAGCCACATGCTGAAGCCACTCCAACCAGAAGACCCCTATACAGGAGGCAGTCATCGGCTCTGCCAGTCCCTTCCTGACAGTTTAGATTGTGCATATGTGATGATTGTGATACGATTCCCCTTTCAGCTGTCACATGAAGCCCAAAATTGGAGGTCTTAGACCCAGCGGAAATAGAGAGAGCTCCTATCGGAGTTCAAAGACTCATTCTACCTTTCTCAGCACCTTTAACATTCTCCCCGCCCAGCACTGTTGCCTCACTGTCAACTATATTCCCCTGCCACTGCGCCCCCCCCTTCTCTCACACTTCCATTGTGCGAACATATTCTTGTCTTTTTTAACATGCAACTCACCTCAAACTCCCACAAGCTCCCCTAACTGTAACCCACACCCACCAGTCCATCGCTGTAGGTCCTTCATATCCATCCAGTCCCAATGGCCATCACTGATTCAGCCCAAGTCATTAACTCTTTATGTCTCTCTATCATTGTCTTCTGTGTCATGGCCACTCCCTCCTTCGTTCTGTCCTACTACTATAGTCTTCTCTCACCATCTCCCTCTTGCTCTCTCTTCTCACTGCCACTATCCCTCTCTTATCATATACTCTGTCTCCTATTATCACTGCCTCTCTTCCACTTTCTCTTTCTCTTTATTCCTTCATCCTCCCCCCCCCCCCTCCCTGGCACTGTTCTCTCACTGTCAGCTACATTCCCCTGCCACTGTGTCCCTCCCTTTCTCTCAAACTACCGTTGTCTCCTTCTCTCTTTCTATAACACAACCACTGTCTACTATCTTCCCGTATTTATTACTTTTCCGTCTCTTTGCCACTGCGACTTTCTGTCACAACAGAAAAAAGCGCAGCCGGCCAGCGTGGCCGAGCGGTTCTAGGTGCTACAGTGTGGAACCGCGAGACCGCTACGGTCACAGGTTCGAATCCTGCCTCGGGCATGGATGGGTGTGATGTCCTTAGGTTAGTTAGGTTTAAGTAGTTCTAAGTTCTAGGGGACTGATGACCTCAGATGTTAAGTCACATGGTGCTCAGAGCCATCTGGACCGCAGAAGATGCAGGTGAGATTCTGTAGAGAATATGCGAAAATATTAGCTCGCCTTCTAACAGCAGCTTGCCATAGATCACTGGACAGAGAAAGGATAGCAAGAAATTTGGAAGAAAGCGTAGGTGTTTCCCGTTTTCGACAAGGGTAGTTGGACAGTTGCGCTTGTGTGTAGACCTGTAACTCTGACAATCGGCTGTAGAATTCGGGAATGTTTTATGCTCACGCTTTACACCTTCCTGGGACAACAAACATTCCCCTACAGAAATCAACCAGGACTCCGGAAACGGAAATTTTGGAAAAAGCGCCGCAGACGAATGTCCCAGTTCATGATGTGTTCCTTGAATTCAGGAAGGATTCGCTGTAGTTCCGAATCGTCTTTTAGTGGACAAAATGCGAGCTCACCGATCATCGAAACAAAATTGTCACTGGAATAATGAATTCCTTGCAAATAGAATTGAACTGACGAACGTAAAAGAAATTTATTGGGATCGCCTAGGAGTGTTATAGGGCCACTGCCACTTACAGTTTATACACCGACGGAAAAAAAAAAATATATATATATATATATATATATATATATATATATATATATATATATATATATTGTGTGTGTGTAACATATAAAGGGAAAACATTGTCATGAAACATCTCAAAATGTTCCTTTCCGATGTACCTCAAATGTTTATACGTTATTGCAATAAACGTTTAGGCACATATATACATACTTAACGTTTTTAGCAAACAGAGAAGTTTTATTTATGTATTGTTGGGTTGTGGTTAGAATACTACTACGGGACCTGAATTTACAGTAACAATAAACATGGCTGAAAGCCAGTGGGAAGGGGAGGAGGTGATGGACAGAGGGGTGAAGGTAAATGGACAGAGACAACGGGAAGGAGGAGGTGAACAAACAGAGGGGTAAGAGAAGATGGAGAGAGAGGGAAGAAGGTAGACAGAAAAAGGGGGAAGTAGGAGGTGGAGGAAGAAAAGAAAAGGGGGAGATGGCTAGAGACAGGTGAAAGACGGATATTATTACGTATATCCAATTCTCATACATACTAGAAACTAGTGTTTTCTCTTTTCTTTCTTTCCCAGCTTTGCCGGTTAGAGCTAGTCAAAAGTATAAAGATATTTATTACTGAAATTATGATTCAGTATCTTTCAATCAACATTATCATTTGTTAATAAATACGATATCGTAAAAAAAAGGAAAAATAATAGTATGCACTAATCCTATTACGCTAAAATCTCACCTACCGACGAACTCATAAATATTCTACATAAATGTTTCCTACTTAGGGGAGTGCTCGGTGAGCTTTTAATCTTCAACGCCGTTTCTTCGTTTCTTTTTAATTATTTGTTTATTTATTTTTTAGAATTATGTCGTTTAACGTTAGGAAACTGATGTGGCTGGAACAGCAAAACGCAATACAACAAAATGATTACCAGTAATTCTCGTGTTTATCTCTTGCACAACGTAAAGTCCCGAGCGACTGGAAAAAAAGCGCAGGTGACACCTGTATATAAGAATGGTAGAAGGACGGATCCTCAAAATTACAGACCAATATCCTTAACATCGATTTGTGCAGGATTCTCACACATATTCTCAGTTCGAATATAATGAATTTCCTTGAGACAGAGAAGTTGCTGTCCATGCATCAGCACGGCTTTAGAAAACATCGCTCCTGCGAAACGCAACTCGCCCTTTATTCACATGATATCTTGCGAACCATGGATGAAGGGTATCAGACGGATGCCATATTCCTTGACTTCCGGAAAGCGTTTGACTCGGTGCCCCACTGCAGACTCCTAACTAAGGTACGAGCATACGGGGTTGGTTCCCAAGTATGTGAGTGGCTCGAAGACTTCTTAAGTAATAGAACCCAGTACGTTGTCCTCGATGGTGAGTGTTCATCGGAGGTGAGGGTATCATCTGGAGTGCCCCAGGGAAGCGTGGTAGGTCCACTGTTGTTTTCTATCTACATAAATGATCTTTTGGATATGGTGGATAGCAATGTGCGGCTGTTTGCTGATGATGCTGTGGAGTACGGGAAGGTGTCGTCGTTGAGTGACTGTAGGAGGATACAACATGACTTGGACAGTATTTGTGATTGGTGTAAAGAATGGCAGCTAACTCTAAATATAGATAAATGTAAATTAATGCAGATGAATAGGAAAAAGAATCCCGTAATGCTTGAATATTCTATTAGTAGTGTAGCGCTTGACACAGTCACGTCGATTAAATATTTGCGCGTAACATTGCAGAGCGATATGAAGTAGGACAAGCATGTAATGGCAGTTGTGGGGAAGGCGGATAGTCGTCTTCGGTTCATTGGTAGAATTTTGGGAAGATGTGGTTCATCTGTAAAGGAGACCGCTTATAAAACACTAATACGACCTATTCTTGAGTACTGCTCGAGTTTTTGGGATCCCTATCAGGTCGAATTGAGGGAGGACATAGAAGCAATTCAGAGGCGGGCTGCTAGGTTTGTTACTGGTAGGTTTGATCATCACGCGAGTGTTACGGAAATGCTTCAGGAACTCCGGTGGGAGTCTCTAGAAGAAAGGGGGCGTTCTTTCCGTGAGTCGCTACTGAGGAAATTTAGAGAACCAGCATTTGAGGCTGACTGCAGTACAATTTTACTGCCGCCAACTTACATTTCGCGGAAAGACCACAAAGATAAGATAAGAGAGATTAGGGCTCGTACAGAGGCATATAGGCAGTCATTTTTCCCTCGTTCTGTTTGGGAGTGGAACAGGGAGAGAAGATGCTAGTTATGGTACGAGGTACTCTCTGTCACGCACCGTATGGTGGATTGCGGAGTATGTATGTAGATGTAGGTATCAGTGGAAGTTGAAAAATGTCAATTGGCACGTGTGATGTGTCCGGGAAAGATAGTGGAGACTCACACATTGACCTCAGACGGCAGCAGCTAAACCTTTCGCGACAGTCCTAGCCACAGAAGGTACAGAAGGTGTGTGGTGATCTCTGCTAGCGAAATACATTTTGTGACCTGCAAGAATCATTTAACTAGCGGGAACTTCTTCGTACTAGACAAGTGGTATTAAAGTAGCGCAGTGTGCACAATGGCGAAATACAGGAAATAAGGAGATCGCATTGTCCGTGTCTCTCAATTACGAGAGAGTTCACTGCCACCGATATGCGAGATAATTCTACTCGTCACACAATCAATTCTAGTTACGTAAGAGTATACAGTTTCATCGGGCGATTATCACTGATCTCGTGCCATTGTGCCAGCTATCAGAATAGAGATCATCCGACCGAAACAGTGCTAAGCGCACGAGTCGACCAGTAATCAAAAAATCGTATGACTAGATATCGTAAGCGATTAAACGTGACCGTGAGGAAAATGGCGTGAGAACTGATTAATATAATACTGAAAGACTTCAGCCGTCTTATACTGCCAGTGCTGACTGAGTACTCGGTTCGGTAACATTATTTATGATCTCCGGCTTTATTACTAACTGATAGCAGAACTGATTATTTCTATGAGAGCAACAAGGTGTGCAAAAACAAACATAATCAGAGATAGTAAGGAAGGACAGCATAATTAAAAATTCAACACGTATAAAATATTCTCGGACTTACTGCCGCGTCAGTTCTTGGTAACTGGGCAGTCATTCCCGACAGAGACGATGGTGGTAATCGTTGAAAACTTGAGCTTATCCATTTACAACGTAGTAAGAAATCCAAGAATGTTTTGTACACTGAAGAGCTACAGAAACTGGTATACCTGCCCAGTACTGTGTAGGCCCCCGCGAGCACGCAGAAGTGCCGCAACACGACGTGGCATGAACTCGACTAATGTCTGAAGTAGTGCTGGAGGGAAAGGGAACTGACACCGTGAATCCTGCAGGGCTGTACATAAATCCGTAAAAGTATGAGGGGGTGGAGATCTCCTTCGGACAACACATTGTAAGGCATCCCAGATATGCTCAATAATGTCCATGTCTGATGAGTTTGGTGGCCAGCGGAAGAGTTTAAACTCAGAAGAGTGTTCCTGGAGCCACGCTGCAGTAATTCTGGGAGCATGAGGCGTCGTATTGTCCTGCTGGTATTCCCCAGGTCCATCGGAATGCACATGAATGGATGCAGGCGATCAGACAGAATGCTTACGTACGTGTTACCCTTCAGAGTCACATCTAGACGCATCTGGGGTTCCATATCACTCCAACTGCGCACGGACCGCACCATTATAGAGCCTCCACCAGCTTGAACAGTCCCTTACTTACGTCCAGGGTCCATGGGTTCATGAGGTTGTCTCCATACCCGTACACGTCCATCCCCTCGATACAATTTGAAACGAGACTCGTCCGACCAGGCAACACATTTCCAGTCACCAACAGTCCAGTGTCGGTGTTGACAGGCCCAGGCGAGGCGTAAAGCTTTGTGTCGTGCACTCATCAAGGGTACACGAGTGGGCCTTCGGTTCCGAAAGCCCATATCGACGATGTTTCGTTGAATGGATGGCCCAGCACTGAAATATCCAGCAATTTGCGGAAGAGTTGCATTTCTTTCACGCTGAACGATTCTCTTCAGTCGTCGTCGATCCCGTTCTTGCAGGATCTTTTTCCGGCCCAGCGATGTTAGAGATCTGATGTTTGATCGGAATCCTGATATTCACGGTACACTCGTGAAATGGTCGTACGGGAAAATCCGCAGTTCATGACTATCTCAGAGTGGCTATGTCACGCCTCTCGTACGCCAACTATAACACCGCGTTCAAACTCTCTTAAATGTTGATAAACTGCCATTGTAGCAGGAGTAACCGATCTATCATTGCGCCAGATACTTGTTGTCTTACATAGGATTTGCTGACCGCATTGCCGTATTCTGCTTGTTTACGTATTTGAATACGCACTCCTATACCTGTTTCTTTGGCGCTACAGTGTGTGTGTGTGTGTGTGTGTGTGTGTGTGTGTGTGTGTGTGTGTGTGTTCGTGTATGTGCGTGCATGTGCGCGTGCGCCCTTGTGTGTTGTTTGTGGATACTGAACTGTGAGGTTAGCAACATTTTTATACAAATGAGTCGTCCCGAAGAAAGTCGTTCTCAAAAACTGGGCAGTAAAGTTTTTATTTTCCAGTTCCTTTTTGCAAAGTTATTCTTTTTACATGCATGCGCATCAACTTTGTCGCTTTTTGTGTACACTCTAGAACGCGAAAGGCCACTCACCGTGCAGGAATTATAATGATATCCAGACCATTAGCTGCTTACAGGCATTGATAAGCAGGAGGTCACGGGTTCGAGTCCCGGTCTGGGCACACATTTTTCAACAGTCACAGGTTTTATACGTGACATGTAAGTACTGTCTCTGTCTTGTATTGTTAGCCAGCACTCACACTCTTATACAAAAAATTTCTTTTCCCATAAATTTGTAATTATGTTATGGGCTACTTTAAACGTTTAAATTCTGATGAAGGCACTCTTAAAAGTGTTGGAACCTGGTTAATGAGACTAAAAACTGTGACCGAGGGCGCATTTGTTTCTATTTTAATTTATAAACGGTCACTGGAAAAAGCAGCCATGTTTAAGACTTTGTGTAGTGATAATGGTTTCAACGTCGTCCACTAAAAGATGGCGTCGTGGCGTAATTACTAAAGCACCATCTGTGTCTACCCTATGATAGGCAATGCTCACAGCCAGAAGGTTCATTTCGATGCAGATCTCTGAAGCAAGCAGGCAACCATTCCACGGAGACGCACTCGTGTTTCCTTGAGCCAACTGAGAAACTCTGAAAGATGTTGTTTTGTAGGTTGGGCAACCTGAGAGAGGTGAAATTGTGGGCTTCCGAGTGGCGGGATGGTCCTTTCGGAGAATTGTGACCAAGTTGGGCGTGCTGCGTTAGCTCTGCAACGGTGCTGGTATCGGTGATGACGTGAACATTGTCACACCAGTAGACAAGGTTCTGGACGACCACGCAGCACAGACGCCCGCCAGGTTCGTCGTATTGTGGCAGATCGCACAGCAACCCCAGCACAGGTAAGAGGGCTTGTGAACACAGACGTGTCAACACGAACTGTTGCGAACCGGCTATTGGATTGGATTTGACCAAACAGCGAGGTCATAGGTCTCATCGGATTAGGGAAGGACAGGGAAGGAAGTCGGCCGTGCCCTTTCAAAGGAACCATCCCGGCATTTGCCTGGAGCGATGTAGGGAAATCACGGAAAACCTAAATCAGGATGGCCGGACGCGGGATTGAACCGTCGTCCTCCCGAATGCGGAACCGGCTATTAGCAGTGGGAGTACTGGCACGCACAGCTGTAGCCCGTGTTCCACTCACGCCACAGCATCGACACATACAGCTCGACTGGTGCCGTGATCTTAAGTGATGAAAGCAGATTCTGCCTGCACATAAGTGATGGTCGTTTGTGCGTACGACGTAGAGCTGGTGAGTGCCCCTCCCCAGCTTATATGGTCTGGGATGCTATAAGCTCTCGTTCACCTTTGCTGCCTCTGGAGGGGACGGTAACAAGCGCTCGGTACGTGCAGAATGTTCTTAGACCTGTTCTCTTACCATTCTTGAAGGTGATGTAGTGTTCCAACAAGATAACGCTCGACCTCGCGCTGCCCGTGAAACTCAACGGGCTCCGTAAGACGTGAAGCAACTTCCCTGGCCAGCACTATCGCCGGACATGTCTCCAATAGAGCAAGTGTGAGAAATGATGGGACGAAAAGTGACTCGTGCGACTAGTCAACCAACAATTCTTACAGAACCATCTAACCAGGTCGAGCAGGTGTGGCGTAACGTGCTCAGGACAGTATTCACCACCTGTACGATCGACTGGATGCCAGAGACAGCGCCAGCATTGCCGCCCATCGAGGCTACACGATTTACTAATATGGGTGTTTCAGCATGGGTCGATAACTGGTACCTCAGAGACACTAGTGCTATTGATCTGTAAATGTAAGCATTTCCTGTATTCCATAAGCACTATTGGAAGAATAAATCTTGAGTGAATTGGACACATCTAAAACGGTGCACTAACTTTTTTCCTTCAGTATACAAGGCGCTCCATTGATCGTGACCGGGCCAAATACCTCACGAAATAAGCATCAAACGAAAAAACTACAAAGAACTAAACTCGTCTAGCTTGAAGGAGGAAACCACATGGCACTATGGTTGGCCCGCTATATGGCGCTGCCATAACTCGAACGGATATCAACTGCGTTTTTTAAAATACCCCCATTTCATATTACATATTCGTTTAGTACGTAAAGAAATATGAATGTTTTAGTTGGACCACTTTTTTCGCTTTGTGACAGGTGGCGCTGTATTAGTCACAAACATGTAAGTACGTGGTATCACGTAACATTCCGCTAGAGCGGACGGTATTTGTTTCGCCATACGTTACCCCTGTTAAAATGGACCGTTTACCAATTGCGGAAAAGGTCGATATCGTGGTGCTGTATGGCTATTGTGATCAAAATGCCCAACGGGCGTGTGCTATTTATGCTGCTCGGTATGCTGGACGACATCATCCAAGTGTCCGGACCGTTCGCGGGATAGTTACGTTATTTAAGGAAACAGGAAGTGTTCAGCCACATGTGAAACGTTAACCACGACTTGCAACAAATGATGATGCCCAAGTAGGTGTTTTAGCTGCTGTCGCAGCTAATCCTCACATCAGTAGCAGATAAATTGCGCGGGAATCGGGAATCTGAAAAACGTCGGTGTTGAGAATGCTACATCACCATCGATTGCACCCGTACCATATTTCTATGCACCAGGAATTGCATGGCGACGACTTTGAACGTCGTGTACAGTTCTGTCACTGGGCACAACAGCAATTACGGGACTATGACAGATTTTTTGCACGCGTTCTATTCAGCGGCGGAGCGTCATTCACCAACAGCGGTAATGTAAACCGGCATAATATGCAGTACTGGGGAACGGAAAATCCAACATGGCTGCGATAAGTGGAACATCAGTGACCTTGGCGGGTTAATGTATTCGGCGGCATTATGGGAGGAAGGATAATTGTCCCCCGTTTTATCGATTGCAATCTAAATGGTCAATGTATGCATATTTCCTACGTAATGTGTAAGTAGGCTGTTTATGTTTTCTTATTGGCAACGTTACGTAGCAGTCAATATGAAAATCACTGGCTATGCCGTGTGCAGTCTGTGGCTAGTTTGCATTGTTGTCTGCCATTGTAGTGTTAGGCAGCTGGATGTGAACAGCGCGTAGCGTTGCGCAGTTGGAGGTGAGCCGCCAGCAGTGGTGGATGTGGGGAGAGAGATGGCGGAGTTTTGAAATTTGTCATGAACTGCTATATTTATATATGATGATATCAAGGTAAATACATTGTTTGTTCTCTATTAATATCTTTCATTTGCTAACTATCCCTATCAGTAGTTAGTGCCTTCAGTAGTTTGAATCTTTTATTTAGCTGGCAGTAGTGGCGCTCGCTGTATTGCAGTAGCTTGAGCAGCGAAGATTTTTGTGAGGTAAGTGATTTGTGAAAGGTATAGTTTAATGTTAGTCAGGGCCCATTCTTTTGTAGGGATTATTGAAAGTCAGATTGCGTTGCGCTAACAAAATATTGTGTGTCAGGTTAAGCACAGTCCTGTATAAATTGTTCTAAGGGGACGTTTCATAAATGTTCTACCGATGTTACTACAAGATGTTTCACCGCATGACAGAATGGCGATCTACTACCAACATGATGGATGTCCGGCACGTAGCTCGCGTGCGGTTCAAGCGATATTGAATAGCATATTTCATGCCAGGTGGATTAGTTGTCGAAGCATCATACCATTGCCCGCACGTTCACCCAATCTGACGTCACCAGATTTCTTTCTGTGGGGAAAGTTGAAGGATATTTGCTATCGTGATCCACCGACAACGCCTGACAACATGCTTCAGCGCATTGTCAATGCGTGTGCGAACATTACGGAAGGCAAACTATTCGCTGTTGAGAGGAATATCGTTACACGTATTGCCAAATGCGGGTCACCATTTTGAGCATCTATTGCATTATTGTGGTATTTACAGGTAATCACGCTGTAACAGCATGCGCTCTCAGAAATGATAAGTTCACACAGGTACATATATCACACTGGAACAACCGAAATAAAATGTTCAATTCATTTTAATTTAAAAAACCTACCTGTCACCAACTGTTCATTTAAAATTGTGAGCCATATGTTTGTGACTATTACAGCGCCATCTACCACAAAGCGAAAAAAGTGGTCCAACTAAAACATTTATGTTTCTTTACGTACTACACGAATGTGTAATAAAATGGGGATTCCTATTTAAAAAAAACGTAGTTGATATCCGTTTGACCTATGGCAGCACCATCTAGCGGGCCAACCATAGCACCATCTGGTTTCCCCCTTCAATGAATGATGGGCGATAATTGTGAACCAAACTTGTTTCGGGTTTCATTTGACGAAATGGCTCTTCCGAGTGGAATAACAGGAAGCGACGCCAGCGCCTCTCCAGTGCGGAGGTTCCCACGGCGCTGGCCGGAACACCGCCGTCTGGTCGCACGAGGATGAGCCACGCTTCCAGACAGACAGACAGACGTACAGAGGTGGTGGCTACCAGGGCTCAGCGCCGCCCGGAATCCGCCGAGTCACGCCCGCGCCGACAGCGCCTGAGGTGACCGTGGGCACAGCCGTGATATATGGTCGGCCGCCGACATCAGCTGTCCGCCGCGACAACACGCAGCGGCTCTGGTCCCCCGCTGGCTTGCCGGGGACCTCGGATTCCCTGGAAGCAGCCGAGGCTTTACGGAAGCCCTCTAGGTTGCAGTCTTTATCACTACGTGCTTATTGCAGACTACGTCCTATCGAAAATGGTTATTGTAGTCGCACAAGACACGTTCATACGATTCGGCGACATGAGGGAAAAAAAACATTTCGTCTTCAGGCCACGAGTGGCCCATCGGGACCATCCGACCGCCGTGTCATCCTCAGTTGAGGATAGGAGGGGCGTGGGGTCAGCACAACGCTCTACCAGTCGTTATGGTGGTATTCTTGATCGAAGCCGCTACTATTCGGTCGAGTAGCTCCTCAGTTGGCATCACGAGGCTGAGTGCACTCCGAAAAATGGCAACAGCGCAAGGCTGCTGGATGGTCACCCATCCAAGTGCCGGCCACGCCCAACAGCGCTTAACTTCGGTGATCTGACGTGAACCGGTGTATCCACAGTGGCAATTCCCTTGCCCGGCGACATGGGAAAAGCGTTCGAAAATGTAAAGTGATGCAAGATGTCCGAAAATCTGAGAAGAGTAGGCAAAGAAGGGTAATATTCAATGTTAGCTACACCCGCCCTCGCTTCGTTGTGACTCAGTCTGCTTCCACTGGAAAGAAAGAAAAGAGAAAGTACTCGTTTCTAATGCGTATGGGAATTGGATGAACGTCCTTCTCTCCCCTATCTCTGTCCATCTCGTCCTTCTCCTTTCTATGTCCGTCTCCTTCTGCTACTGCATCTTTCCCGCCTCCCTGCCTTTCTCCATAAATATTCTCCTCCCGCTCTCTCCATCTCTTACTGCACCCTCTCTCTCTCTCTCTCTCTCTCTCTCTCTCTCTCTCTCTCTCTCTCTCTCCCTCTCTCTCTCCATCTCCTTCTTCCCCTTTTTTATCTTCATTACCTCCCACCCCTCTGTCCATATTATTTTCCCCCACTCTCTGACCTTGGCCCTTCATTATTGCTATTCTACATTCAGATTCTGCAGTAGTATTGTAGTCATAGACCGATAACGCGTAAATAGAACTTTCCTGGTTGCTAACAGCATTTCACTGTATGTACTCTATATGTCTCTAAATGTTTACTACAGCCACGAGAAAAAGCTTGAATCAACTCGGAAAGGTACATTTTGAAACTGAGTAGTGATTTACCACCAGAAGGAGGTTGTTAATCATTGATCTGAAGATGACCACAGTAATGGTCGAAACCGGCCACCGTAATAAATAAATTGTGATCAAGACTGTTTGTGATAGCAAATATTTGCAACACGTTGATCACTGTTCACTCCCACAATGTATTCAAAAGTAATTTTGATAGCTATGTTTTCCCTTTAAATATACACTGAAGAGCCACAGAAACTGGTATACGTGTCTTATAGCGTGTAGGGTCCCTGCGAGTACTCTAAAGTCCCGCAACACGACTTGGCGTGGACTCGACTAACGTTTGTAGTAGTGCTGGAGGGAACTGACACTATGATCCCACAGGGCTGTCCATAAGTCCGTAAGAGTACGAGAGAATGGAGATCTCTTCTGAACACCACGTTGCAAGGCATCCGAGATATGCTCAATAATGATCATGTCTGAGGAGTTTGGTGACCGGCGGAAATGGGGTCCCTGATGGCACTCTGTAGCAATTCTGGACGTTTGAGGTGTCGCATTGTCTTGCTGGAACTGCCCAAGTCCATCGGAATGCACAATGGACACGAATGGATGCAGGTGATCAGACAGGATGCTTACGTACGTGTCACCTGTCAGAGTCGTATCTTGACGTATCGAGGGTGCCATATCACTCCAACTGCACACGCCCCACACCATTACAGAGCCTCCACCAGCTTAACAGTCACCTGCTGACATGTAGGGTGCATGGCTACATTAGATTGTCTCCCTATACGCACACGTCCATCCGCTCCATACAATTTAAAACGAGACTCGTCCGACCAGGCAATTTGAGGAAGGATTGCATTTCTGTCACCTTTAATGATTCTCTTCGGTCGTCGCTGGTCCCGTTCTTGCAGGATCTTCTTCCGGCCGCAGTGATGCCGGAGATTTGGAGTTTTACCGGATTCCTGATATTCACGGTACACTCGTAAAATGGTCGTACTGAAAAATCCCTACTTCATCGCTACCTCGGAGATGCTGTGTCCTTTCACTCGTGCGCCGACTGTAACACCACGTCCACTCTCAATTAAATCTTGAGAATCTGCCATTGTACCAGCATTAACCGACCTAATACGAGCGCCAACAATTGTTGTCTTACATAAACGCGTTACCGACCGCAGCGCCATATTGTGCTTTTTCTTTATACGCATGCCTGTATCTGTTGCTTTGGCGCCTTAGTATATACGAGAGTGAGTCAAATGAAAACCTTAAATATTTTTTTAAATATTATTTATTGTGCAGAAATGGTACAAAGCTGTATCACTTTTCAGGGTAATCTCCCCCAGCGCTTGCAAAGTGCATGAATTCGTTTAGAAAATAATTCTTTTAGTAGTCCGCGCAACCACTCATGCACCGCGTGGCGTACCTCTTCATCAGAGCGGAACTTCTTTCCTCCCATTGCCTCTTTGAGTGGTCCAGACATATGGAAATCACTTGAGGCAAGGTCTGGTGAGTATGGTGGATGAGGAAGACACTCAAAATCCAGGTCTGTGATTGTTGCAATTGTTGTTCGGGCAGTGTGGGGCCTTGCATTGTCATGTTGCAAAAGGACACCTGCTGAAAGCAATCCACGTCACTTTGATGTGATTGCAGGCCGCAGGTGATTTTTTAGGAGATCTATGTATGATGCACTGGTGATAGTGGGCCCTCTAGGCACGTAATGCTCCAAACTGACGCCTTTTTCGTCCCAAAAGAGAGCCAGCATAACCTTCCCTGCTGATGGTTCTGTTCGAAATTTCTTTGGGTTTGGTGATGAGGAATGGCGCCATTCCTTGCTCAGTCTCTCCGTTTCCGGTTGGTGGTAGTGAATCCAGGCTTCGTCCCCAGTAACAATTCTTTGCAAGGAGGCCATCACCTTCTCATTCAAAGCGTCGAAGAAGTTCTTCACAAGCATCATCTCCCATTTTAGGAGACAGCTGCCATGGCACCCATCTTGCAGACACTTTGTGAATCTGGAGCACATCATGCACAATGTGGTGTGCTCACCCGTGACTAATCTGTAAACATGCTGCAATGTCACTCAGTGTCACTGCGGTTTTCCTTCACTATGGCTTCAACTGCTGCAATGTTGTGTGGAGTCACAACTCGTTGTGCCTGACCTGGACGAGGAGCATCTTCCACTGAAGTCACACCATTTGCGAACTTCCTACTCCATTCGTAGACTTGCTGCTGTGACAAACATGCATCACCGTACTGAACCTTCATTTGTCGATTAATTTCAATAGGTTTCACACCTTCACTACGCAAAAACCGAATAACAGAACGCTGTACTTCCTTGGTGCAAGTCGCAAGTGAGGCGGCCATCTTTATACTGATACTTCAACGGTATGTGTGCATCTGTACTATGCTGCCATCTACAGGCCATTCTGCACTTTGTTTGTAGCACGCTTACCAAGTTACAGGATCACGGCGCGAAATTTCGATTTGTTATCACAAATTTAAGGTTTTCATTTGACTCACCATCATATATATATATATATATATATATATATATATATATATATATATATAAAACACGTCTCCTGTTTCTTGTATACAATGAAAATGGTTTATCAGTATGTACTACACCTGTACCATAATTCCTATCTCCTTGTACACCAACTGAAAAGGTACGATACGAGATAATGTCTCTGTCATAGTACGATTCCAATCCTTGTAATGCCTTGTCACTACCTCGTACTATAGCAAGTGTTAACCATGAATTACCAGGTACAAGTTCTGTAGTAGTACATGAAAAGTTAATCTTGCATCCAACAAATGTGATAGGACCAGTCAGTAGCTCTTCTTGAGAAACATTATTAGGAACAAAACTGAAAGTGTCCACTGTCTTGTACACTGGAAGTCTTGTCCTTCTTCTATACGTTCTCCTCCTGTACGGCATGGCTGTGTGCTTCGTGCGGCTGCCTCGAGTCGAATGAGCCGGCTGCTGCCTCAGAACAGGATGTACACTCCTGGAAATGGAAAAAAGAACACATTGACACCGGTGTGTCAGACCCACCATACTTGCTCCGGACACTGCGAGAGGGCTGTACAAGCAATGATCACACGCACGGCACAGCGGACACACCAGGGACCGCGGTGTTGGCCGTCGAATGGCGCTAGCTGCGTAGCATTTGCGCACCGCCGCCGTCAGTGTCAGCCAGTTTGCCGTGGCATAAGGAGCTCCATCGCAGTCTTTAACACTGGTAGCATGCCGCGACAGCGTGGACGTGAACCGTATGTGCAGTTGACGGACTTTGAGCGAGGGCGTATAGTGGGCATGCGGGAGGCCGGGTGGACGTACCGCCGAATTGCTCAACACGTGGGGCGTGGGGTCTCCACAGTACATCGATGTCGTCGCCAGTGGTCGGCGGAAGGTGCACGTGCCCGTCGACCTGGGACCGGACCGCAGCGACGCACGGATGCACGCCAAGACCGTAGGATCCTACGCAGTGCCGTAGGGGACCGCACCGCCACTCCCCAGCAAATTAGGGACACTGTTGCTCCTGGGGTATCGGCGAGGACCATTCGCAACCGTCTCCATGAAGCTGGGCTACGGTCCCGCACACCGTTAGGCCGTCTTCCGCTCACGCCCCAACATCGTGCAGCCCGCCTCCAGTGGTGTCGCGACAGGCGTGAATGGAGGGACGAATGGAGACGTGTCGTCTTCAGCGATGAGAGTCGCTTCTGCCTTGGTGCCAATGATGGTCGTATGCGTGTTTGGCGCGGTGCAGGTGAGCGCCACAATCAGGACTGCATACGACCGAGGCACACAGGGCCAACACCCGGCATCATGGTGAGGGGAGCGATCTCCTACACTGGCCGTACACCACTGGTGATCGTCGAGGGGACACTGAATAGTGCACGGTACATCCAAACCGTCATCGAACCCATCGTTCTACCATTCTTAGACCGGCAAGGGAACTTGCTGTTCCAACAGGACAATGCACGTCCGCATGTATCCCGTGCCACCCAACGTGCTCTAGAAGGTGTAAGTCAACTACCCTGGCCAGCAAGATCTCCGGATCTGTCCCCCATTGAGCATGTTTGGGACTGAATGAAGCGTCGTCTCACGCGGTCTGCACGTCCAGCACGAACGCTGGTCCAACTGAGGCGCCAGGTGGAAATGGCATGGCAAGCCGTTCCACAGGACTACATCCAGCATCTCTACGATCGTCTCCATGGGAGAATAGCAGCCTGCATTGCTGCGAAAGGTGGATATACACTGTACTAGTGCCGACATTGTGCATGCTCTGTTGCCTGTGTCTATGTGCCTGTGGTTCTGTCAGTGTGATCATGTGATGTATCTGACCCCAGGAATGTGTCAATAAAGTTTTCCCTTCCTGGGACAATGAATTCACGGTGTTGTTATTTCAATTTCCAGGAGTGTACTTCCTGCCCCCCCACTAGCGCGCACAGAGCCAGCGCGCCTTATCGCTATTGCGCAATCTTGATTTTCCAGCAACACGGGCTAAGTAATACTAGAGCCCGTGTTGCCCGGCTGCCTCGCTCAGCGGCTAAGTCCCGCTCAAGGTCTCACGCCTTACACAGCAGCATAAGTCATATTCACACAGCCATGAAAATATATATATATATATATATATATATATATATATATGCTAAAAATCACAGTATACATAGATTTCAACGTTGTGTGGAAGTTTCAAAGCAATCGGTCAAGAAGTTTCAGAGGTGCACGATTTCGAACAGACAAGTACTTATATTTTTATTTATACTGATTTACGAGGGACATTCAATAGCCGCATGTGTTTAGCCGAGCGGTCTAAGGCGCCGCAGTCATGGACTGTGCGGCTGGTCCCGGAGGAGGTTCGAGTCCTCCTTCAGGCATGTGTGTGTGTGTTTGTACTTAGGATAATTTAGGTTCAGTAGTGTGTAAGCTTGGGAACTGATGACCTTAGCAGTTAAATCCCGTAAGATTTCACACACATTTGAACATTGCTTTTGGACATTCAGTAAACAATGTACCACTTTTTTCTCAGCCAACTTCCGATGATTAAATGTGGAATATGTTGTGGGACATGTTGGAATATTCCAGCTCCAGTCCCTATAGGTTCATGAAGTTCTGACCATTGGCAGCGCTATACGTAATCTTGAAGTTCTTGTCTGTAACGGAGGTGCGTTCCAGAGAGCTGTCATTGAGATTCTTTTGATGAAATACCAGATGATTAGAGATATTAGAAGGCACTTGCAGAGCCATTGTAGTGAACAAAAGCACGGTGAGTCGTTGGTTGAGGCATCTGTCACCATTGCAACAAGGTCGCGTGAACTTGTCCGATCTCCGTCGTGCTGGTCGACTGAGCACATCTGTGTCCCCTGCAATGTTCGAACGTGCGGACACTCTCATTCGAGGTGATCGATGGACCACAGTCAAATACCTGCTGCTATTCTCCCGTGGAGTTCCTTGAAAAATTAAGTTGATTCTTGTTGTATTGTTGATTGCGTTTATTTATGGATTAACTTTTTTCGGGTTCATAAACATTTTATGTTGTAATTTCATGTACTGACATGTTCCATGACCTTGGAGAATTGCTCCTCAATTTAGTCCTATGGAACTTGACGTGTAAATATGTAAATAACAACTGGACGTGTCTACTGGTAGTGCTGACACACTCCTCCAACAGTTGTGTTACTCAAAGATGTGCTCTATCTGGGGTCCTCGCTTCCTAACAGAAGACCATAAAGAGCAACAAAGAGCCATCTGTGTGGAAGTTACACCACGTTTTCCAAGTTATCATCCATTCTCCCAAGTGTCCACAGATGGTGAGGACATGGTACTTTACATGTTTACCACTCTCTTCAGAGTGATTTCGCTCACAACTTTGGACGAGGTGGTGTTGAAATTGCTTGAGCAAATATGTTCACCAAGTTTCAACCCAGGTATACATACTTTATTCAAGCTTCAAGTCCTTAGCCACATTCTAAGTGCACAGAGATCATTAGGTCATAGTACAGCATATGTGCGGTATAGGTCGGTACCACCATCACTGGACTGGCGTCTCACAGTTGGCAATACAGTTTCCGACAGACACCATTGGCGATCATGTGGGGGAACCAATGACGCGCGCCCGCTGAGCCACGTCTCTTCAATCGTTTCTTATAATTACTGGAGTTTATAGCAGTTTGTTGTTTTGTAAAGTTTCTTCGCAACGCTTGGAGAAACCTACAAATTAAGTAAAGCTCGTGCCCGTCTTCCCTATGATCACAGCAACTCCACTATTTCCATGATGCTACTCCAGGAGGGTGTTAAATGACTGTGCGCAACGGAAAATAATAAACGCTAAAATTAAGATTTGGCCCTGTCTGACTACCCCCTGAAGCAAATCTTAGGATCTCTTAATGCTCTTTAACATATAAATTCCAACCTAAACAGAAATGAATGATTAAGGGAACTAATTATACTAAATGATAAACGTTGTTGCTGCTTATACATTTATTGTATATTAAAAACAATCTTTATTCCAAATGTTTATATTTCCTAACTAAAATTACTGATCCATTGAACAGCTTTGCCCTTTTATTATGACTGTGCGATCTAATATAAATAACGCGAAATGACTGACATCATCTATGTACCAAACACAAGAAGACACTACTTTTAAAGATGATCTACAATGGAATGCAACTTCAGTGAAAATAAATCCTACAGGATCACAGCTGTTTAGCCTTATAGCCCCTAATAAGGCAAAGCAATTAACAATATCACCGTATGTACTGCATCCGGTGCATCGGAGTGATGGTTCTCGTACACGTCTGCGACGATGGAAGAACTCCAGCCACAAATAAACTCTTTCAGACACTAGGTCGGCAGAAGGCGGTGCTCTGACTAATATACTCTAATACAGTCTTCTCCTCTCTGTGTTCTACAGACGAGAAATGCAAACTCCCAGCCACAAGGACGGAGTTCAGATAACGTCTTAACATAAGTATAGGCAGAAGAAGTGCTCTCAATCACTGAATGCTGCGTACTCAACGACGACTTCCAACTTGGATACGAGGTCCAGAATCGTATAGGTTCACAACAGTCCAGTGCCTAACGTAATTATAAAATCTCGTGAGAGCAAAGACAGCAAGTCCGTCCGTACCAACAAGAAGCTGATACTGAGCGACCGTCAGACACGGGAGCACAAAACGGAAGACCACGTCTCTCCAGCGCTGGCTTCCCAGGAAGGCTCGGCTCCCCACCATCGTAATTCCGAAAACGAAGCATATTCTCGAAACCAGGGAATATTCTCCCTCTCTACAGATTCTTCCAATCGCCGACCAACCATATTTTAGTCTTTTGTCGTCCAGCGCGAAAAGTTTGCGAGGAAGAACCTATACTCGTACAATGGTACGCTTCTGAGTAAATATCCTTAGAAATAACCCAGCCTGCGTGGCTTCCGAGGTGCCGCTTCTTCGTTCCTCTCACCTGCGTCCAAGATTTTCGTAGTTTCCGAAGTAGAATCCTTCTGGCTCGGCTACATACGGCCGGTCGCGACTCTAAGCGGGACCAACACACCCGTGCGGTCCTTCCACCCAGGGCTTGAGTTCCGCCAGCCGTTTCATTTCCACTGGCGTTCCAACCTCTTCTAGTATAGGCAATCGTTCATTAAGCCGTTTTTGTAATAAAGGCACCTTTCACGCAATAAGCGTTAACAATTATTTACAAGGTGTGCGTGACAATGTCAGTCTCCCTTATATATTCACATATACGATGTACAGCCTATGATACCTAATTGTGTTTGTAGATCACGGCAAAGTATGTGGATGAGTTCTTGTAAGGTGCGAAATTATAGCCACCTTACACATTCTTTAACCCATCTTGCCTTACATGCAATAGTACACAACAGTATGTTTACTTATCACTTTGGTGCCATTTTTCTCACAATGTACGACGAGCCACCGTCGAAATTGCTGCCGCGAATTTGCTCATCAAACATTGGCCCAGTTACTTCCAAGTTCCCCCAAGTTATTAGCTCTACTCCCAAATGCTGAGATACTCGAGAACTGGTACATCGTATTTCTTTAACCCATTTTGGGGTAACTTTTTACACCGCGTTTGGCAAGCCACTATCTGGTCTACCACCTCACGCGTCACACTGCCTGAGAGCTCCCATTGCCCAGGGGCTGGGTAAATTCAGCCAGTTTCACGGGTAACGAACGTGAGTTCTGCCAAGGGGCTGGAAATCGTGTCGCCGAAGGGAAGGCTGGAGACAGCAGTAGCTGGTGTCCCTGCGGAGAGACAGGGGTTTTAATTACGAGGCCCTGGCCATAATTACAGGCGCTGTGTTTAATCAACAGCGCAGGAGGTGCCGTGGTGTCTGAGGAGCAGGGTAGAGTCCCGAGACTCCTGAGGAGGGAGGCGTGTCGCGCTAATGGCGGTAATTAACGCGCCTAATTAATGGCGCCCTAGGGGAACGGCGCCAGGCACTCTGGTGGTGGGCGGGAGGGGCGCGGCTTGCGTGGGAGTTGCGGGGTGGCAAAAGTAACACCGAGCACCCCTAAAAAGCCAAGACACAGTAATGAAACCATCGTACAGTCTCGTGGACAGTGGGTGTTCATCAGAGACAAAGGTGACGTCCAACGGAAGAGTGGTATGAGTGCTCCCCATTCTCCATGCCAGCCGCAAAGATGGAAACACTGGAAAGAATATCAAATAGAAGAAATTTTACGTATTATGTGTGGACTTGGGAGTACACCAACCTCCAACTCCAGCAGCCACCGTGTTTCTAACCCTCCTTGGAATCGAGTCAAGCTGATCTAGGATTACAGCTACAGGTATGTCATTTCTCACTGCTTCAGCTTACCGGAGTTAGTCAAACACAGTCAGTGGTGCCGCTCCAGTTTCTCGACAACCCATGACCATGTGGTTTCTGTGAAGGGAGATCTGCATATGGTTTCTGTGATGGGACATCTGTAGAAGGTGCTGGTCAGACATGAACAGTCTCTGTGCTGAGATAGCTCTAAAAACCCTGGCAACAAGTGAGTGGTCCCCCATTATCTTGTTGAAAGATAATATCAGGCAGACCTCGAAGATATACAGAAACCAACATCGTACCTCAGAAATGTAATGGCTGCTGTCCAAATTACCTATGTGCACCAGAGATGTTTGTGTTGTATATCCAGGGTCACCCAATATCATTTAACAGTGTACCCATATGACAATGACAGACGCAAAATGGGAGTGTTTGTTAGCCGCATGTCCTCCACACATGGATACGTCGAACGATATGCGGGACTCGTCGGAAAAGCCGTTGTGGTGCCACTGCACTTTCCAATGTTCCCATTGAGTTACCTCTGGCAGCGCTCCAGCCTCTATGCCACATCTGGGAAAGCAGCAATAACTTTCCCCATACTGAGAGCCCACGTTCCTAAGTGTAGTTGCAAACAAGCTCATTCCCTGACTCAAGGTACATGGCATGGCAATGCAATCCGGTTCAGCGAACCGAACAATATGTGACACGGCGAACTAGACATCCGGCGCCGACAGCAGCACACACACACACACACACACACACACACACAACATATATGTCGTGCGGGTTGCAGCAAGCTCAGCACCTACAGCAGCGGTTCCTTTCTTACAAGGGGAGGCCGCCAATTGTGAAATTCAGATTCGACTCATACTGCGCATAATAAAAGCTCATGGCCAGAGGTGTAATGTGGCAAAGCACCAAGATGCACTTCTCAGCCGTTGTCGAGAAAATCGACAGTTAAAAGAAACCGTTACGGTGAAATACTCTCTACGATTAGTAATTTTCCACAGCGTCGTGGCGCAGCGGTAAGCGCTCGGGTTTGTAATCCGAAGGTCGCCGGATCGAATCTCGCACCATGCAACTTTTTATTTTTAGTATTTGTTTTTGTAATTCAATATATATATATATATATATATATATATATATATATATATATATATATATATATAATTCCCGGCAATCAGTTGCAACAATTATGCATATAATAAGTTGTTGAAAGTCGTTTGTCGTGGAAAAACTGCCGACATCATTATGTTTTCCGCAAACAAAGTTGTATTTCACAAATGTTATTAATTGTCTTCATAATGTTAACCACGTATAGTTAACGGAAGACGTAGAAACGATATTCCGAAACGAATACGTATAGCGTAAGTCAAACGTTCGAATTAGAATAGAGACCCCACGAACACAAATTTCCTGTGGCAGGTATGAAATATAAACTCCGTTACTCGCTCGTTACACTTGAAGGGCAGATGTTGAATGGGCCGAAACGAGCCGCCGCATAACAGCGTAGTTGCCTGCTAACTTCGAAAGAAGGTAGATGCGGTCCCTAGCGCAACTTATAACATTGTCGAAAATCAGTGCGGGCGGGAGAGCTTTGGTACACCCTGTTAAAAAAAAACGGAAAAATGGAGGCGGTACAATTGGAGAGCGATCCGCCTTCACCAACATGCATAAGCAATTCATTAATACTTTATATATATATATATATATATATATATATGAATTACAAAAAACTAATAATAAAAAAAATTCCATGGCGCGAGATTGGATCCGGCGACCTTCGGATTACGAACCCGAGCGCTTACCGCTGCGCCACGACGCTGTAGAAAATTATTAATCGTAGAGAGTATTTCACCGCAACGGTTTCTTTTAACTGTCGATTTTCTCGACAACGGCTGAGAAGTGCATCTTGGTGCTTTGCCACATTACACCTCTGGCCATGAGCTTTTATTATGCGCAGTATGAGTCGAATCTGAATTTCACAATTGGCGGCCTCCCCTTGTTAGACCTTTAGCCCGGAGAGCAGTTAGACGTTTGCTAGTACCCCCACCCTCTCCCGGCCATCTGTTCCCCCCTCCCCCACATTATCACAATCTTAAGCACCTAACTAAACTGAGAACGAAATACTTTTCTTGGAATACTTCTATTTTTAAAATGATAAAATACGAATGACGTTTAGTTTGTTTGTTTGTTTGCTTGTTTGCATGTGTGTTTTGAATGAATGATGAAGAAATTCGTGGTGCACTGCAATTGCTACCCACAACTCCTTCTCAAAAAAGAAAGCTAACTATCCACTTTTTTGAGGGTACACACTTTTTACAAAATATATTTCCCCAGCATTGCTCCTCTCCATTACAGCACTTGTTTGACATTCACACAGTAACCCCATTTAAAATCAACCAAGCTGAAATGTTTGCACTATACTTATTGCTCGTAAATCACTTGAGTGCTGCACTCAGTACTTCTGAACTGGTAGAAATTGGAATACTTCAGGCTGTTAATGCTTTGTGTCTGACCATAGCCACTGATATTGATAGTAATTCCCATTGTAGAATTCTGCCACGTTTTGATAGATGTCTTTCGTTTTCACGCATGATACGATCTTCTCACAAACAAACAACATTCAAATGTGATTTACGAATGAGAAACCCACTTCGTAGCCGCGCGTGATTAGCCGTGCGGTCTAGGGCGCTGCAGTCATGGACTGTGCGGCTGGTCCCGGCGGAGGTTCGAGTCCCCCCTCGGGCATGGGTGTGTGTGTGTTTGTCCTTAGTATAATTTAGGTTAAGTAGTGTGTAAGCTTAGGGACTGATGACCTTAGCAGTTAAGTCCCGTAAGATTTCACACACACACACACACACACACACACACACACACACACACACACACATTTCGTAGTCCTTCCTTAGGTACAGAACGTAGATGGTGTTAGTCCCATCTAGTTTCTTTTGTTGTGCTGAACTGCTAATCATTTCCATATCCAAGCAAACAGCACACTTCAATACAGTTTGACGTTCGCAGCATGCCAGCTTTGTCGTGTTGCTGTTTTTGTGGTAATCTTTGTATCTGTAAACGTATATTTATAAAGCAAAAAATATAACGCGCTTAAATGTTAAAGAACAGAATATTGATTTTCCATATTTGTATCACCAAACTGACGTTATAGTAAAGCGCTGTAAAAAATATATTGAACGAGGTATCTGAGAAAATAATGATACTGATTATTTACCTATAAAAGTTTTTATTTTTTCAAACAACAATATTGTCTCCTGCAAAGTCATGATGCAGAATCCACATGTGTGTAAGGTGCAGTCTCACTGTTTCCCTTCCTGACATTTACGTACCAATACTGACCACGTAGAATTTCTGCAAGCCCCAGAAAAAGTTCCAGCATATGAAAAATTCGGCAAGTAATTGCAGCAAAATGGAAGAAACTGTTGTGACTAATTTGAGGCTGCTACTTCTGGGAGTTGACGAATCTTATGTTACTCTACTTGCCTGGGTGTGATGCATGTCATACAAACCGCAGTACAGTTACGCCTTTACGATTCACAGCCCACTGCGTCCCCAGAGCGACATGTCAAATGGTTCAAATGCCTCTGAGCACTATGGGACTTAACATCTGAGGTCATCAGTCCCCCAGACTTAGAACTGCTTAAACCTAACTAACCTAAGGACATCACACACACCCATGCTCAAGGCAGGATTCGAACCTGCGACCGTAGCGGTCGCTCGGTTCCAGACTGTAGCGCCTAGATCCGCTCGGCCACAGCGGCCAGCCAGTGACTTGTCACGCAGCCAGTTTACCTCTGTTAATAGTAGCAAATTACGCCGTCGCTTTATGATACACTGAAAAGCCAAAGAAACTGGTACACCTGCCTAATATCGTGTAGGTTCCCCGCGAGCACGCAGAAGTGCCGCAACGCGACGTGGCATGGACTCGACTAATGTGTGAAGTAGTGCTGGAGATAACTGACACATCAGTCCTGCAGGGCTGTCCATAAACCCGTAAGAGTGAGAGGGGATGGAGATCTCTTCTGAACACCACGTTCCAAGGCATCCCAGACGTGCTCAATAATGTCCACTACTGGGGAGTCTGATGACGAGTGGAAAAGTGTATGAACTCAGAAGTGTTCCTGGAGCCACTCTGTAGCAATCCTGGACGTGTGGGGCATCGCATTGTCCTGCTGGAATTGCCCGAGTCCGTCGCAATGCACATAGACATGAATGGATGCAGATGATCAGACAGGATGCTTACGTACGTGTCACCTGTCAGAGTCGTATCTGGACGTATCAGGGGTGCCATATCACTCCAACTGCACACGCTCCACACCATTATAGAGCCTCCACCAGCTTGAACAGTCCCCAGCTGACATGCAGGTTACATAGAATCTTGTGATTGTCCACATACCCGTACACGACTATCCACTCATACAATTTGAAACGAGACTCGTCCCATCATATTTCCAGTCATCAACAGTTCAACGTCGGTGCTGACGGGCCCAAGCGAGGCGTAAAGCTTTCTACTGTGCAGTCATCAAAGGTACACGAGTGGGCCTTCTGGTCCGAAAGCCCGTATCTATGATGTTTCGTTAAACGGTTCGCACGCTGATAACTGTTAATGGCCCAGCATTGAAACCTGCAGCAATTTGCAGAAGGTTTGCACTTCTGTCACGTTGAACGATTCTCTTCGGTCGTCGTTGGTCCCATTCTTGCAGGATCTTTTTGCGGCTGCAGCGATGTCGGAGATTTGATGTTTTACCAGATTCCTGATATTCACGGTACACTCGTGGAATGGTCGTACGGGAATATGCCCACTTCATCGCTACCTCGGAGATGCTGTGTCCCATCGCTCGTGCGCCGACTGTAGCACCACCTTCAAACTGACTTAAATCTTGATAATCTGTCATTGTAGCAGCAGTAACCGATGTAACAACTGCGTCAGGCATTTGTCTTACGTAGGCGTTCCCGACCACAGCGCCGTATTCTGCCTGATTACATACCTCTGTATTTGAATACGCATGCCTGTACCAGTTTCTTTGGCATTTCAGTGTACATTGCCCTGTTAGGTCAAGGTGTCTTGTAGTGCAGCTAATTGCCCTCGACCAATAGTGGCAGCTAGCTAGCACGACATCACCCCGCGAGTCGCTAGAGCGACAAGTTCCCCAGCTGGCTGGGGTCGGCTAATATAGAGAGCCTGTATAGGGATTGGCTATAGGTGAAGTTGCCCGTGATTGGTTGATTAGCTTCGGCGCCATTTTTCTGCCAAACGTCTCCCGCGCTTCCTATGTTCGCCGTACTTTTGAGTTCAATTAAAGTTCAGAGGACTTTTGGAAACGATTAAAAGGTGTTTGAATTATTGAGAGACTTGTTATGCGTTGTGCATGCATGTTCAGTGTAGTTGTATATAGTTTTTAGTACGTAATTAGCGTTTGCGATCTTAAATACGAGTTCAAATAATGAAGCGTTCTGTGATGAAGTGGGTAGGCCTACATGTTTGAAGTAAGTAGGCCAATTACAATTTGCAGCATTTTTAAGCTCTTATTTCTTTAACAGTTCGTGCATGGTACCACAAGCTTTTCTCAAGCCAATGTCTGACAGTCCTTGCTGTAAATGGAAAGTTCCTGTAATTGTTGTACCATGCTCATTTGACTTCGTAGCGTCAAACTTTATTTCGTTCCAAATCAGAACACTAGGCATTATTTTGGTTTCAGTATTGTTTCCTGACTGTTGACGCAGGCGAGTTGTAAGCACGTTTTCCGCTGTTGTCGTGGTTGCTGAAACATTATTCGTAGTAAAGAATTGTAGGTACTCTTGAACACAGTTTTTAATAGGCCTACTTACTCTGGGGTAGAAGGGGTACGGTAGTTTTCTTGTTATATTTGGTCGTTATTACAGTAGGCTACATTTAACATTACCTGATTTTTGTAATCTTTCTCGTTTGTTACCTACGAGAGGTGTTCAGTATATATATATATATATATATATATATATATATATATATATAGGATGTTACAAAAAGGTACGGCCAAACATTCCTCACACACAAATAAAGAAAAGATATTATCTGGACATGTGTCCAGAAACGCTTACTTTCCATGTTAGAGCACATTTTATTTGTTCTTCCACCTACGCTCAATGGAGCACGTTATCATGATTTCATACGGGATACTCCACCTGTGCTGCTAGAACATGTGCCTTTACAAGTACGACACAACATGTGGTTCATGCACGATGGAGCTCCTGCACATTTCAGTCGAAGTGTTCGTACGCTTCTCAACAACAGATTCGGTGACCGACGAATTGGTAGAGGTGCACCAATTCCATGGCCTCCACGCTCTCCTGACCTCAACCATCTTGACTTTCATTTATGGCGGCATTTGAAAGCTCTTGTCTACGCAACCCAGGTACCAAATGTAGAGACTCTTCGTGCTCGTATTGTGGACGGCTGTGACACAATACGCCATTCTCCAGGGCTGCATCAGCACAACAGGAATTCCATGCGACCTAGGGTGGATGCATGTATCCTCGCTAACGGAGGACATTTTGAACATTTCCTGTAACAAAGTGTTTGAAGTCAAGCTGGTACGTTCTGTTGCTGTGTGTTTCCATTCCATGATTAATGTAATTTGAAGAGAAGTAATAAAATGAGCTCTAACATGGAAAGTAAGCGTTTCCGGACACATGTCCACATAACATATTTTCTTTCTTTGTGTGTGAGGAATGTTTCCTGAAAGTTTGGCCGTACCTTTTTGTAACACCATATATATATATATATATATATATATATATATATATATATATATACTTCGAACTTTTAGCATGTCACAAGTAAACAACTGCTTACGACTTTCTTTCATATATATATATATTATATATATATTTCATATATATATATATTATATATATATGAAAAAACTGCTTACGACTTTCTTTCATATATATATAATATATATATATATATATTTCATATATATATATATCATATATATATGAAAGAAAGTCGTAAGCAGTTGTTTACTTGTGACATGCTAAAAGTTCGAAGACGTGACAAGAAGTACTAATACGTCTCACACTTTTTGCATGTCACAAGCAAAAAACTGCTTACGACTCTCATTCAACTGACGTAATACAGGTACGTTAAATCTTCAGCGTCATGCACTTCCGATACAAAACAAATGCTACACTCTATAATTTTTTTTTATTTACGTTACTTTCAAAAAATGGTTCAAATGGCTCTGAGCACTACGCGACTTAACTTCTGAGGTCATCAGTCGCCTAGAACTTAGAGCTACTTAAACCTAACTAACCTAAGGACATCACACACATCCATGCCCGAGGCAGGATTCGAACCTGCGACCGTAGCGTTCGCTCGGTTCCAGACTGTAGCGCCTAGAACCGCACGGCCACTCTGGCCGGCTCGTTACTTTCATTGGAATACGTCTAGTAAACGAACTTTAAAGGAGATAAATGCAAGTAACGAATAATTTTTACAGCCACTGTATCAAATTTTCCTGTGCTGTACCTAGTAGGCTACTATGAGTATATTATAGCTGTAAACAAAGATTTTTAACGAATGATTTCACCATATTGTCTTGTGCTTTTGATTCGGTGAGTATGTACTCCACTACTGGCCATTCAAAAGTCCCGCCCTCAGTTTGGCAGAAAAATGGCCGCCGTATCGTCCGGTTGGCCACTCTCTCCCTATACAGGCTCTACATCTACATCTACATCTACATGACTATTCTGCAATCCACATTTAAGTGCTTGGCAGAGGGTTCATCGAACCACAATCATACTATCTCTCTACCATTCCACTCCCAAACAGCGCGCGGGAGAAACGGACACCTAAACCTTTCTGTTCGAACTCTGATTTCTCTTATTTTATTTTGATGATCATTTCTACCTATGTAGGTTGGGCTCGACAAAATATTTTCTCATTCGGAAGAGAAAGTTGGTGACTGAAATTTCGTAAATAGATCTCGCCGCGACGAAAAACTTCTTTGCTTTAATGACTTCCATCCCAACTCGCGTATCATATCTGCCACACTCTCTCCCCTATTACGTGATAATACAAAACGAGCTGCCCTTTTTTGCACCCTCTCGATGTCCCACCTGGTAAGGATCCCACACTGCGCAGCAATATTCTAACAGAGGACGAAAGAGTGTAGTGTAAGCTGTCTCTTTAGTGGACTTGTTGCATCTTCTAAGTGTCCTGCCAATGAAACGCAACCTTTGGCTCGCCTTCCCCACAATATTATCTATGTGGTCTTTCCAGCTAATGTTGTTCGTAATTTTAACACCCAGGTACTTAGTTGAATTGACAGCCTTGAGAATTGTACTACTTATCGAGTAATCGAATTCCAGCGGATTTCTTTTCCAACTCATGTGGATCACCTCACACTTTTCGTTGTTTAGGGTCAACTGCCACCTGCCACACCATTCAGCAATCTTTTCTAAATCGCTTTGCAACTGATACTGGTCTTCGGATGACCTTACTACACGGTAAATTGCAGCATCATCTGCGAACAACCTAAGAGAACTGCTCAGATTGCCACTCAGGTCATTTATATAGATCAGGAACAGCAGAGGTCCCAGGACGCTTCCCTGTGGAACACCTGATATCACTTCAGTTTTACTCGATGATTTGCCGTCTATTACTACGAACGGCGACCTTGCTGACAGGAAATCACGAATCCAGTCGCACAACTGAGACGATACCCCATAGGCCCGCAGCTTGATTAGAAGTCGCTTGTGAGGAACGGTGTCAAAAGCTTTCCGGAAATCTGGACATTCGGAATCAACTTGGACTCTCTAGGCTAATAGCGACAGCTACACCGTCGCGCACGAATGCGCCGCGTCCGTTGCTGCAGGTTAGTTAGGCACGTGCCAGCTTTCCTGGACGGCGGAGGCCGTGTGCGAAAGCGAAAGCTGAGAGCTGCTGCGGCACAGCGAGACTAACGAATGCGTGCCGGCTGGGCGGGAAACCAGCGGCTCCTCACTCCAGGCGGCCACTGCCGATGCTGAAGGGCAGTGGGCCGAAGGCCAGCAAAGAACTGCAGCTGATCTTCCGCGCGCTTTCTCTCTCTCCTCCCTAGCTCTCTTCCCACCTCCAACTCACCCTATACAGCGTGGTCCATTGACAGTGACCGGGCCAAATATCTCATGAAATAAGCGTCAAACGAAAAAACTACAAAGAACGAAACTCGTCTAGCTTGAAGGGGGAAACCAGACGGCGCTATGGTTGGCCCGCTAGATGGCGCTGCCATAGGTCAGA
This sequence comes from Schistocerca serialis cubense, assembly GCF_023864345.2. NCBI lineage: Eukaryota > Metazoa > Arthropoda > Insecta > Orthoptera > Acrididae > Schistocerca > Schistocerca serialis. The sequence continues at coordinate 77,833,278 of NC_064649.1, forward strand.
CGGACATCAACTGCGTTTTTTAAATAGAAACCCCCATTTTTTATTACATATTCGTGAAGTACTGTGGTGGGACTTTGAATTTCGCCGCGCTACACTCGTTCCCTCAGATATAAATTATACCGTCGCAGCGGTATGAGCGCTCGATGGCAGGGAAAATATTAAAATTGTAACTTTTTTTTGTTTTCTATCCGTCTATTGTCTCTTGAGAGCGGAAGCTTAATTCAGACGTAAAAACTTATTAGCTAGTCCTGGTCTGATTAAGACGAAAAAACTTAGTAATGTGTAGACATATTGTGGAAGTTGTTATGAAATTCGGCGGATGGAAGTAGAAACGTAAAATAAATTGCATTCAGTGTCAAGATGATTTTGATTTGTATAAATTAGTGATTCCTGGACGATTGCAAGATTTCGGAGCAGCTACTACTTTTCATGCAGAAATGAAGTAGGAGATTTTTGAAGACCTGGACGCCGAACGAAAGAAAATATGTTAAAATTGTAAAGGATGAACTCTTATCTACACCGTTTCCCCCTGTTAGTAACATTTTGTTATTCTCTGTTCTCTGTCAAATAATTATTGTAGTGGAAAATGGTTTGACTTTTGCTCAGAAACACCACAAGGACGACCCCAGCACTAGCTTTTCCGAATCACGAAGTCCGATAACTTTTCTGTAATACGAAGTCCGATTTGCATTTCATTCTTTCCCTTTTTCACGGTCATTAACGATTTTAAAACCCCTTTTTTATTCACCATGTCTTCCCACAATCTCTTTCTTTTCTTCTCTTCTCTTTTTCTTTTTTATTAACCACTACAGTACGTAAAGAAATATGAATCTTTTAGATGGACCACTTTTTTCGCTTTGTGATCGATGGCGCTGTAATAGTCACAAACATATGGCTCACAATTTTAGACGAACAGTTGGTAACAGGTAGGCTTTTTAAACTAAAATATAGAATGTAGGTTCTTTCGAACATTTTGTTTCCGTCGTTCCAATGTGATACATGTACCTTTGTGAACTTATCATTTCTGAAAACGCATGCTGTTACAGCGTGATTACCTGTAAGTACCACATTAATGCAATAAATGCTCAAAATTATGTCCGTCAACCTCAATGCATTTGGCAATACCTGTAACGACATTCCTCTAAACAGCGAGTAGTTCGCCTTCCGTAAGCTTTGTTTACACACAAAACAACGCTTAAGTATTAAATTTAAAAAGTTATTGTGATTGAGCAATATACGAGTACTAGGGCGCGTAGCACACAGCACTAGCTTTTCTGCATCAGGAATCAAACACGTTTAATATCCCAGTAAAAATTCTCTGATTACCTTGACGGATTTTTATTTAGAAACTGACAACTAAAGTACATAAAAATATTAATGTTAGTACGACAAAATGTTATTTCCTCATTATATCTGAAAATACAATAAGCATATTTTTCATAGTTTTACTATCTGTTTTGCATTTAGTGTACTGCACAAATATGAAACCGTTGTACCAAGGCACCCAACTCCTCAAGCGATTTCTCTGGGTTTTATTCATCATCATAAAAACGTAGCATGAAATGTACTTCCTGTTGTTCAAGGCAAAGGCTTTGGTCTTCTGCGGTGCTTCCTTATTGGAGCTACCTTCTGCTTCACACTCCTTCTTCTTCTTCTTCTTCTTCATCTTCATCCTCTTGCATTGTCTCTTGTGAATGTTACAGTATAAGTCTTTGCCAAATGTAGATCCAGTACTACATCGATAAAATGTATCGCCTTATTATTGCGATGAATTAAACAATCACTTATTTGATAGAGTGAGGTATATTAGCGTATTACACCATGTTCTAGGCACATTCTACCTGAAAATTATCAAAACCATTCAGAAGCTATCTTCATTTCACGAAGCCCTGCTGAAACGGGGTTAAACAGCTTTCTTCAACCAAATGCTGAAACTTAAATATCTTCAACATTTCGCGACCCTGTCAGCAACTGTGTAAATATTAATTTTAAATGCCGGCCGAAGTGGCCGTGCGGTTAAAGGCGCTGCAGTCTGGAACCGCAAGACCGCTACGGTCGCAGGTTCGAATCCTGCCTCGGGCATGGATGTTTGTGGTGTCATTAGGTTAGTTAGGTTTAACTAGTTCTAAGTTCTAGGGGACTAATGACCTCAGCAGTTGAGTCCCATAGTGCTCAGAGCCAATTGAACCATTAATTTTAATAATGAACAGCCTCAGTTGCACCGTTTGCCTATAATTTATCTAGGTTTCAGTCGGGATAACCCAACCTTCTTCAGAATAACAGTAACTACCGTCTTTCCGTAGTGGTCATCGTCAAGCTAAAACTACAAATCCATAAATTATCGTCAGACTGTAAAAATTTATCTGGCACTGCCTCGGCCCCACTTCACGACCGCGATGCGGCAGCCACGAGTGCTGTACTGGAACTGAGGCTGTTAATTATTGAAATTAAATGCTGAAACCTATTGGGGCCTTACAGAAACGAAAAGTGACGAACGGGAGGTACGTAGTGTGAAGTACACGCTGTACTCAGACACAGCGAGTGTAGTTAATTCCCTGTGCTGGAAAAAAATAAAAGTTCGGTGTAGCAAAAAAATGGTTCAAATGGCTCTGAGCACTATGGGACTTAACGTCTGAGGTCATCAGTCCCCTAGAACTTAGAACTACTTAAACCTAACTAACCTAAGGACATCACACAGATCCATGCCCGAGGCAGGATTCGAACCCGCGACCGTAACAGCAGCGCGGTTCCGGACTGAAGCTCCTACAACCGATCGGCCACAGCGGCCGTCCCATACGGCTCGATATGCACGAGCGATTATGTGGAATATGATTTTTTTCATAGCAGGACCCCTTTGGTTGTCATCCACGGCATCCTTACAGCACAGATGTACGGCGCCCCGTTTTGTTGCCCTTCATAGCAAGCCACCCTGGGATTACATTTCAGCAATATAACGCCCGCCCGCACACTGTGAGTGTTTCTACTGCCTGTCTTCGTGCTTGCCAATCCTACCTTGGCCAGCAAGGTCGGCGGATCTCTCACCAGCTGAGAACGTTTGGAGCATTATGGGCAGGACCCTCCAACGAGCTCGGGATTTTGACGATCTAACGCGTCAACTGAACACGATATCCCTCAAGAGGACCTCCATCAATAAGCGCCGAGCCGAATAACTACTTACGTAAGCATCAGAACTGAATCTGCGCGTCATTTACCATTCTGAAACTGTTTCTCTTGAATGAATCATCCACTTTTTCTGAAAAGTGTCATCATTTGTTTACCTGTACGTGTCCATAACGTCTGCTGCGTTCCGTCTCATTCGGACAATTCTCTCGTGGTGTGTCACGCGTTTGGACCCACAGTGTGTTAACGTACACTTTCTATTGTGTTAGTTTTCCCTGCTGATTATGGTAGACCCTGAAATGTAAGCTACAAGAAGTAGGAGTGAAGGCTCCAGTACCCATCGGTACTTTGCCCTTGAGCGTCCACCTTTCTCTAGGCAGCCTACGGCGCTAACAGTGGGTGCAGGTACGGGGCAGGTTTATGGGCAGTAAGACTGAAGCGGAAACAGCTGTTAGCTGCTCACTTTCACAGGGGTCTGCTGTCGTAACGACTCCGTTGTCCGGAGAGGACATAAACGTAATGAATCGGGGAGAGTTTCTTCACTTTCGCAACTACCTGTGGTACGTCTTTCTCCGCTATAAAATCGGAAGCATCAGTACAATCAATAGCCAAGGCCACGAAACCATGTTTCGGTGCCTGGGGAGGAAATCTAGCAGCTGTTGTTATTGCTAACAAAATAATAATCGACTGTGATCACGTTATTCTATTTTGCAATTTATAGCTGGTTTCGACCCTTACTCATTTTACATTTGGAAAATCAAGATAGTTTCAGGGCTTAGTTCGGTATGACATGCGTAGAAGTGCTGAAGCGCACCGTATTAGTCACCATTGTTTAGTCGGTCACATTAGAAGTTCTTATTTTTAATTTTTTGGTGTAGAATTAACAAAAATAGGAGATGAGTAAATAGCGATTGTCTAATGTAGTAAACTATAGCAAAGGATAATAATGTATTTTAATTGTCATTCCAAAAAAACTCATCTTGCAAGTCTTGAAAATTGTAACGTGCTAGCCAATGTAAACAGTAAACAATCTGTTTTGTTCATTTGGGCCTGCAGCAAAATATCGGGTAGATAATGACAATATTATAAAGAAGGCGCAGAATAGTAAGAATTAAGTGAACAATCTATAGTTGGTGACTATCTTTTTCGATTTTCATTGCCATTTTCAAATAACCTGCGAATACACTGTTGGTGAGATCATTTACGCACATAATACGCCTTGCACATTAGATTAATTACATATTGGTACTTAAATCTAGGTGAACTCGGCGTCCATATTACGTCGAGGGTAAACTCTCACATAACAATTAGTGTTGTTTTTTTGGCAAAATTGCGTAATTGTAATATCTGCTACACCTTGAATATGTTTTGACAATAATTTAATAGTTCTCTTACTATCATGTTATATGCAAAAAAAAGTATATGCAAATAGACAACGATGATGTTATTTGATGATGGCTGGATTTCGACGCCTACCTTTGGTTGCTGTGTGCTCTTTGTATTTTATTTTATCCATTTTTGTGTTCCAGTATCCCAGTAAAGCTTTTGAGGTAGTACTTGTGTTTAAAATCTGTGTGTTCGGTTACGAATTCTTTTGGTTATTTTCTCGTCAGTCTACAATTTTGTAATTATAAACTATCCACAAGAAATATTAATCGAACATACAACTTTAAAAACTCAAGTTCTACCTAAAAAGCTTTGCTGAGAGCCGGAACAGGAAAAGGGATGAGATCAAAAACAAATAACACGCAACAACCAATGACAGCCTGCGTCGAAACCCAACCAGTGGCAAATCAGATCATCGCTCTCTATTTGCATATACTTTGCATGCGTTTAACATCATAGTAAGAGAACTGTCAAATTGTTGTCAAAACATGATGGACGTATTACAGGTACTACAATTACGTAATTTTACCAACAACTGAGAGCTGACAGTTACGTGAGAGTTCAGTACAGGTCTAATAAGGACCTCAAGTTGACCTAGACGTAAGTACCAGTATGTAATCAAGCAAATATGCAAGGCGCGGTATGTACATAAATGATCTCACCAACACTGCATTCGAAAGCTACCTGAGAATGACAATCTTCTTAATAACAATAGATAATTATCTGATGCACAGTGAACAGTAGGCAGCGGCTCCGCACTCGAGATTTTAGCGTCTCGCCTTGTGAAACATTACCTGTTGTGGTACGCAGAACTATGAACCTAAAGTAATTGAGCAACAAATTTATCCCACTCGTCGATTTGTCCCGGTCTCCCCTGTATCCAAATGGCGTTTTCTATCAAGGAAGAGCCCCTCATTCTTATGACGTCCTATGTAAAAAGAGTGTAAATAATGTGCAATTATCAGCTATTTGTATGTGACCTGAAAAACACAACGCTTCTATTACGCATGCTTGTGGTAAGGGATAACTTCCGAGTTCCACCGAAGCGAGCACGTTGCGTCAACAAGTTTGACGGAGTGGATGAGTTTGCAAGAGGGAATGACGTTTCACCTTTTCACTACCATGATTCAGTATATCAACTCAGTACTTCCGCAGACAACCGTCTGTCAGTCCTTACATATAGGTGGTACACCTACTTATCAGTAATCCTGCTCACAAAAGCCGGGGTGGCCGAGCGGTTCTAGGCACTTCAGTCTGGAACCGCGCGACCGCTACGGTCGCAGGTTCGAATCCTGCCTCGGGCATGGATGTGTGTGATGTCCTTACGTTAGTTAGGTTTAAGTAGTTCTAAGTTCTAGGGGACTGATGACCACAGAAGTTAAGTCCCATAATGCTCAGAGCCATTTGAACCTGCTCACAAAAACAGTCAAAACAAAATGATAGAGAACTCCCACACTAGGAAAAGAAATACTGTTTCACTTTGAGAGACACAAAATTATTTGCTGTGACATAGATTTCCTTCTCTCATAACAATCTCTCTCTCTCTCTCTCTCTCTCTCTCTCTCTCTCTCTCTTTATCTTTGTGTCGCATATTGTCTTCTATTCGCATGATTTGACAAATTTCCTTCATTTTAAAATACTTCTCCGTAAAATATTTTTTATCAATTTGTCAAGCGTGCACTAGAGCACTCGTGTATAGGGTGATTCGTTTGCCCTAAACGCTGTCGTTTTATGCAACCCGCAATGACAGAGCTGGCCTTCGTAAACCTTGAGCGAGATTTTCATATTCTCTCGCTCGCTACGTACAAAATATTAGTCCTACAGAAAAAAATGAACGGGACATTTTTCTAAGAAGTTTAATGTGGTTAAGTTTTGGCCAGAAGCCAAGGTTCCGAGTTATTCAAGAAAAACGTAAAATAGTGACCATCAAACCACACTCACCTCTCACAGGTCAGGATTTTTAGTATATTGTTCATGACTCCTATCACTGTACAAAAATTTCCAAGTGCACGAACCATTCCCGATATTTGACCTTTTTGGTCACATCCCCATGAGGGTAATGAAAGAAAAACGACTTTTGTAAACGTTACGCTAAAACTAATTATGTAGACAACCAGATCTTACAAGCCCAGTAGTCTAGAAGTCAGAAGACCTAACGAATTAAACGATGTAATTGTTTATTTTATGCTGTTAAAATTCGCAAAATTGTTAACTAAAATTTACAGAAAAGGTCAGTTTTACAATTCGTAAATGCTCGACTAAGACGGTGGCGTCAATGAAAACGAAAAAAAGATCGAATGTGGGAAATAATTCTAGCAGTCGCAAATTTTTGTACGCTGGTAGAAGAAAGTGCCATGAACAACATACTAGAAATACTGTCCGATGGGCGCTGAATGTGGGAGTGAGGGTACGTTTGAAGGTCACTTTTGTACGTTTCTCTTGTAAAACTCAAAAACTACGGCCTCTAGTGAAAAATTATCCAAGCACAAAATTTAACTACAACAAAATTTACTACAAAAAATCCTATTTTTTTTGGTAGGATTAATAGTTTGCGCGAAGCGAGCAAAAGAATCTGAAAATACCATGCGTGGTTTGAAGGCCAGCTACATCACTGTGGGTTGCATGAAACGGCGGCGATAGGGGCAGCTACGCTACGTGATGTATCCGGGTACCCCCAAAAACATACGATTTTCATATTAGGTGCATTGTGCTGCCACCTACTGCCAGGTACTCCATATCAGCGACATAGCTAGTTATTAGACATCGTGAGAGAGCAGAATGGGTCGCTCCGTGGAGCACACAGACTCCGAATGTGGTCAGAAGTTTGAGTGTCACTTGTGTCATACGTCTGTACGCGAGATTTCCACACTCCTCAACATGCCTATGTCCACTGTTTCCGACGTTATAGTGAAACGGAAACATGAAGGGACATGTACAACACAAAAAAGGAACAGGCCGACCTCGTCTGTTGAGTGACAGAGACCGCCAACAGTTGAAGAGAGTCGTAATGTGCAATAGGCAGACATCTATCCAGACCATCACACAGAAATTCCAAACTGCATCAGGATCCACTGCAGGTACTATGACAGTTAGGCGGGAGGTGGGAAAAGTTAGATTTCGTGGTTGAGCGGCTGCTCATAAGCCACACATGACGCCGGTAAATGCCAGACGACACCTCGCTTGGTGTAAGGAGCGTAAAAATTGGACGATTGACCCGTGGAAAAACGTTGTGTGGAGTGACGAATCACAGTACACTATGTGGCGATCCGATGGCAGGGTGTGGGTATGGCGAATGCACAGTGAACGTTCTCTGCCAGCTTGTGTAGTGCCAACAGTAAAGTTCGAAGAAGGTGGTGTTATGGTGTGGTCGTGTTTTTCGTGAAGGGGGCTTGTTGTTTTGCGTGGCACTATTACAGCACCGTCCTACATTGATGTTGTAAGCACCATCTTGCTACCCGATGTTGAAGAACAATTCGGGGATAGCGATTGTATCTTTCAACACAGTCGATCACTTGTTCATAATGCACGGCCTGTGGCAGAGTGGTTACGCGACAATAACATCCCTGTAATGGACTGGACTACACAGAGTCCTGACCTGAATCCTATAGAACACCTTTGGGATGCAGAATTAGATTTTCACTCTGCAGCGGAGTGTGCGCTGATTTGAAACTTCCTGGTAGATTAAAACTGTGTGCCCGACCGAGACTCGAACTCGGGACCTTTGCCTTTCGCGGGCAAGTGCTCCACCATCTGAGCTACCGAAGCACGACTCACGCCCGGTCCTCACAGCTTTACTTCTGCCAGTATCTCGTCTCCTACCTTCCAAACTTTACAGAAGCTCTCCTGCGAACCTAAGCCATGTCTCCGCAATATCCTTTCTCTCAGGAGTGCTAGTTCTGCAAGGTCTCGGTCGGGCACACACCTTTGGGATGTTTTGGAACGCCAACTTCGTGCCAGACATCACTGACCGACATCCAGTGAAGCACTCCGTGGAGAATGGGCTGCCATTCCCCAAGAAACTTTCCAGAACCTGATTGAACGCATGCCTTCAGGAGTGGAAGCTGTCATCGGGGTAAGGGTGGGCCAACACCATATTGAATTCCAGCATTACCGATGGAGGGCGCCACGAACTTTTAAGTAATTTTCAGCCAGGTGTCCGTATACTTTTGATCACATAATGTAAATCACTTTGTATTTGAAGAAATTCATTTTACCACTTCAAGCTTCTTTTATTTTATGTAAGGAAAATGTAAGAACCCAAGTATCAATTCACCTTAGTTTTACTTTAGGCAACCAGATGCGGTTGTAATATTCGTCATGTGACCAAGATCCCGGAACACATGAGGAGCTGGTAGCAGCGGCTTCTGTGTAATACCATGAGCTATTCATCATCACTTGCTGAAACACATACTTGACATTTCATCAGTTTGTATATAGTTCAGAGACTTTACTAATATCTGTGTAACTTCTGTAGTACAGTGTGTTTACGGGGGACAATTACTGAACTGTATGAAATAAAATCGTCATAACTTCAGAACGGTTTGCATTAGGACGCTGAAACTGCACGGTTGGTCGCAGGGCATGATGGGAATTAGTTCAAATGGTTGAAATGGCTCTGAGCACTATGGGACTTAGCATCGGTGGACATCAGTCCCGTAGAACTTAGAACTATTTAAAGCTAACTAACCTAAGTACATCACACACATCCATGCCCGAGGCAGGATTCGAACCTGCGGCCGTGGTGGTCGCGCGGTTCCAGACTGTAGCGCCTAGAACCGCTCGGCCACCACGGCCGGCTATGATGATAATAAGGACAACACCCAGTCCGTGAGCGGAGAAAATCTCCGACCCAGCCGGGAATCGAACCCGGGCCGTTAGGTATGACATTCCGTCACGCTGACCACTCATCTACCAGGGGCGGGCCGAATTAGTGTGCGCATGCATCGTTTGGTTTGGCAACGAAGCCCACTTTCATTTAGATGGATCCGTCAATAACCAAAATTGGAGCATTTACGGGAGAGAATCTACATTTCGCGATCGAGAAGTCTGTTCACTCTCAACAGATGTCTGTGCGGTGTGGAATGTCCAGTCACGGAATAATCAGCGTGATATTCTTTGACGGTACGGTGACTAACAATTGAACAGTTCGACGACGTTTGCAGCAGCATGGACTATCAGCTCGGACACCATGGCTGCGGTTACCCCTGACGCTGCATCAAAGACAGGAGCGCCTGCGACGGTGTACTCAACGACGAACCTGGGTGCACGAATGGTAAAACGTCATTTTTTCGGATGAATCCAGGTACTGTTTACAGCATCATGATGGTCGCATCCGTGTTTGGCGACATCGCGGAGAACTCACATTGGAAGAGTTTATTCGCCATACTGGCGTATCACCCGGCGTGGTGGTATGGGGTGCCATTGGTTACACGTCTCGGTCACCTCTTGTTCGCATTGACGGAACTTTGAACACTGGCCGTTACGTTCCAGATGTGTTACGACCCGTCGCTCTACCCATCATTCGATCCCTGCGAAACTTTACATTTTAGCAGGATAATGCACGACCGAATGTTGCAGGTCCTGTACGGGCCTTTCTGGATAGAGAAAAATTTCGACTGCTGCTCTGGCCAGGAGATTGAAAAAGTCTGGTCAATGGTGGCCGAGCAACTGGCTCGTCGCAATACGCCAGTCACTACTGTTGATGAACTGTGGTATCATGTTGAAGTTGCATGGGCAACTGTACCTGTACACGCCATCCAAGCTCTCTTTGACTCGATGCCCTGGCGTATCAAGGCCATTATTACGGCCAGAGGTGGTTGTTCTGGGTACTGATTTCTCAGGATCTATGCACCCAAATTGCGTGAAAATGTAATCACATGTCAGTTGTAGTATAATATATTTGTTCAATGAATACCCGATTATCATCTAGATTTCTTCTTGGTGTAGCAACTTTAATGGCCAGTAGTTTATATGCTTTGACTTTGTAGCGTCGTTGGATGACGTTCCGGACATGGGTTCGTATTTAAAATGTGAGCTACTAAGTCCCTTGTACAAGTTTTAGAAGTGTGTAACACGAATTGTGAGATGCAGCATAAGTAGAGAACATGAGCGCTCCTATGACACTTCCCCAGGGCTCTGCTGACAATACCAGTGTCTGCGATGTATACTCGCCATCCACGACAACATACTGGTTGTCTTAGCTAAAACTCCTTAGACTACTTTCAAGGTCGGCTCCGGCCGGTGTAGCCCTCTACTGTGACACACGGACGCAGACGAGTTTGCGCGCGTGAGGGACCCCTAATTTAAACGCTGCGGCATCTGACGGAAGAGAAGCCGCGGATGCCGCTTCCGGGTTGGAACGGCGCGGAGGTAATTCTCTGGGCGCACATCTCGCCGTGACGCCCCCGCAGGCTAGCGCGCAGGGTAGGGGAACTCTTAGCGGTGCGTGTGGTACCGACTCGCTCCGCGGGAGAAAGCGACCGCTATATAGCGCCTGCCGTGGCACGGCTAAGGCATCCGCTACTGCAGTGGCGAACCGGACGGACATGGGGATCCAGGTGAGTGCGTTTTCCTCCGCTATCCGAGCGCTGCACCGCGAGGCCGGAGAGCGTAGCATCCCGCGTTCCAGTGCGTTTTCCAGTGTTGTGAACGATCTCAGAAGAAGTGCAAGGTTCATAAACTGGTAACACTATTCTTCTTAGGCCTATCTGAATCTACTGCTGGATACAGCTCCTTTGTTATGGCCTCGTATGGGCCAGTCGGGTACCGACCGACCACCAAGTCGTCCTTAACCAATGGCGTCATTTTAGTGTGGTACGGAGGGGCGAATGGAAAAAACTGGTAGAAGCCGACCTCGGGGAAGATCAGTTTGGATTCCGTAGAAATGTTGGAACACGTGAGGCAATACTGACCTTTCGACTTATTTTAGAAGAAAGATTAAGGAAAGGCAAACATATGTTTCTAGCATTTTAGAGAAACTTTTGACAATGTTCAATGGAATACTCTCTTTCAAATTCTGAAGGTGGCAGCGGTAAAAGACAGGGAGCGAAAGGCTATTTGCAATTCGTACAGAAACCAGATGGCAGTTGCCGGCCGTGGTGGCCGAGCGGTTCTAGGCGCTTCAGTTCGGAACCGCGTGACTGCTACGGTCGCAGGTTCGAATCCTGCCTCGGGCATGGATGTGTGTGGTGTCCTTAGGTTAGTTAGGTTTAAGTAGTTCTACGTTCTAGGGGACTGATGACCTCAGATGTTAAGTCCCATAGTGCTCAGAGCCATTTGAACCATTTTGAACCAGATGGCGGTTACAAGAGTCCAGGGGCATGAAAGGGAAGCGTGGTTGGGAAGGGAGTGAGACAGGGTTGTAGCCAATCCCCGATGTTATTCAGTCTCTATATTGAGCAAGCAGTAAAGGAAGCAAAAGAAAAATTCGGAGTAGCTATTAAAATACACGGAGAAGAAATAAAATTTTTTAGGTTTGCCGATGACATTGTAATTCTGTCAGAGACAGCAAAGGACTTGGAAGATCAGGATATAAGATGAACATCAACAAAAGCAAAACCAGGATAATGGAATTTAGTCGAATTAAGTCGGGTGATGCTGAGGGAATTAGATTAGGAAATGAGACACTTAAGCTAGTAGATGAGTTTTGCTATTTGGGAAGCAAAATAACTGATGGTGGTCGGAGTAGACTGGAATGGCAAGAAAAGCGTTTCTGAAGAAGAGAAGTTTGATAACATCAAGTATAGATTTAAATGCCAGGAAGTTGTTTCTGAAAGTATTTGTATGGAGTGTAGCCATGTATGAAAGTGAAACATGGACGATAAATAGTTTGGACAAGAAGAGAATAGAAGCTTTCGAAATGTGGTACTACAGAAGGATGCGGAAGATTAGATGGGCAGATCACATAACTAATGAGGAGAAGAGACATTTGTCACACAACTTGACTAGAAGAAGGGATCGATTGGTAGGACCCGTTCTAAGGCATCAAGGGATCACTAATTTAGTACTGGAGGGCAACGTGGAGGGTAAAAATCGTAGAGGGAGACCAAGAGATGAATACACTAAGTAGATTCATAACGATGTAGGTTGCAGTAAAAGTACTGGGAGATGAAGAAGCTTGCACAGGATAGAGTAGCGTGGAGAGCTGCATCAGTCTCAGGACTGAAGACGATAACAACAACAACAATGGAGGGGCGTCGTTTCACACCACTCCCCCCCCCCCCCTGTTGTCGGTTCTGGAGGCCTTGGAATCCCTACTTCTCACTCAAATAGCTCCTGTTTTGACATCAGGAGATTGAGAGAACACTGTTCCAGTCCTCCCCTCCTGTGAAAAATTTTTGGCTGTAGCACCACTGAACATGGGTCCTTCATGGCAATCAGCCACGTTGATTACTCACAGCTGAATATAGGGCTCCTCTACACACTGAGATGACATGGGATTCTTCCTAATATCGTGTTGGATATCTTTCTGCCCAGTGCAGTGCAGCAACTCGACATAACATGGACGCCACAAGTCGGTGGAAATATTGAGCCATGCCACCTCTATAGCCGTCCATAATTGGAAATCGTTGCCTGTGCAAGATTATGTGTACTATCTGACCTTTCGTCGGCCGGTGTGGCCGTGCGGTTCTGGCGCTTCAGTCTGGAGCCGCGTGACCGCTACGGTCGCAGGTTCGAATCCTGCCTCGGGCATGGATGTGTGTGATGTCCTTAGGTTAGTTAGGTTTAAGTAGTTCTAAGTTCTAGGGGACTGATGACCACAGATGTTAAGTCCCATAGTGCTCGGAGCCATTTGAACCATTTTTTGAATCTGACCTTTCGATTGCGTCCCATAAATGTTCAATGAGTTTCATGTCGGGCGATCTGGGTGGCCAAATCGTTCACTCGAATTGGTCAGGATGTCCTTCAAACTAATCGTGAACACTTGTGTCCCTCTCACATAGTGCACTGTCATCCATTAAAATTCCGTCTTTGTTTGGGAACATGAATTTGCTGCAGATGGTCTCCAAATAGCCGAACATAGTCATAACCAGTCAATGATCGGTTCACTTGGACCAGAAGAACCAGTCAGTTCCATGTGAGCACTGCCCACACCATTGTCAACCCACCACCAGCCTACACAAGTGCTCTGTGGAGATCTTGGGTCCATGGTTTCCTGGCCTCTGCGCCACACTCGAAACCTACTCTTACAAACTGAAATCGGGTCTTATCTGACCACACCACTGTGTTCCATTCGTCCAGGGTCCAACCCACATGGTCAGTAGCCCAAGAGAGGCGCTCCTATCGATGTCGTACTGTCAGCAAAGGCACTCACGTCGGTCGTCTGCGGTCACAGCCCATTAACGCCAAATTTCGCCACATTGTCCTAACGGATACGATCGTCGTACGTCCGACATTGATTTTCGCCGTTATTTTACGCAGTGTTGCTTGTCTGGTAGCACTGACAACTCTGCGCAAGCGCCGCTGCTATCGGTCGTTAAGTGAAGGTCGTCGGCTGCTGTGTTGCCCATGATGACAGGTGAAGCCTGAAATTTGGTATTCTCGCCACACTCTTGACCCTGTGAATCTCTGAATACTGAATTCCGTAACTATTTCCGAATTGGAGTGTCCCTTGCTTCTAGTTCCAACTACTATTCCGCGTTCAGACTCTGTTAATTCTCGTCGGGCGGCCTTAATCGCGTTGGATATCTTTTCAGATGAATCACCTGAGTACAAATAACAGCTCCGTCGATGGGCTTCCCTGTTACAACCAGTGTACACGATACTACCGCCATCGCAATATGTGCATATCACTGTCCCATGGGTTTACTCCCCTCACGGTCTTTTTTTTTTTTCCTGGCACCATCCTCTCCAGTCGGCAGTTTCACGTCATCAAGCAACCTCTTTTGGGGTCTTCCAGAACCTCCGATGCGGTCCCATTGTCTCCAGTAAACAGTTCTATCGGGCCATCTGCTTTGATCTTATCTACTCGTCCGATTCAATACAGTTTCAGTCTTGCAATTCCCTTTAGGTCATCTGTTACGTTTGTTCTTCTCCTAGTGTCTGCCTATCGAATCCGATCCCTGACGCTGACTGCTACCATCTGTCACTCCATGGCTCGTTGCGTCCCCTGTAGTTTATGTTCATTTGTCTTATAGTCATTGTTTGCAGACCGTAGTTCGTAACTGGCAGTATACGCATATTGTTGGAACATGCTTGTTGGTCAGCATTAACGTTGAACACTGCCCAACTCAGTCCTATTGTGAGAGAAATTTTTTCAGTTTTTGTTATTTTTCCCTAGTTTAATCTTCGGGGCAAAGTAGATAATTGACTTACACCTTCTGTGAAGGGTGCTCCAGGAGGGACGGTAAATATTCAGTAATATGACAGGAACGATCATTCGAAGCAAAAAAGGCTAGAAAAATGCTAGTAATCATGGCCTTCAAAATTCATACCTTAATTTAATATATTTTGTATGGGATCTAAAATTTAAAAACGTCTCTCACACCGGCCTGATTTAGCTTCACTGATCAGGATAGTAAAAACATGCGTATATTAAAGGAATTTTCATTGACAAAGCAGGCTTATCACATTCACACAGTTCAATACTGTTCTATCCTGATTAAATTAAGCTTAACTTAAATTCCATAAGGCAGTGAAGCAATTTCGAAGTCTCGGTGCGACAAAAATTGTCAGTCGATCTCCTGGAAACATTTGTAATAAGTATTAACTTTCGGTGATCACATGAAGAAGACCGGAGATCTGCTGGTATGACCGTGTTAGCCTATTTATTTGAAGTAACTGGATATCTTGAGCATACAAAACGGCAGGTTCGTCCAGTGTAAATCAGACGTTCCCCACTGATCCCGTGCAACACAGCGTAGTAAGCAGACACTGTCAATAATAATAATCAGTTAAATAATACGCGAACACACTTACTTTAGTTTAGTTCATGTATTAAATTCCTTCTCATACAGAAGCTCATTAAGATGGCGACTAGCTCAACAATACATACATATACATTCTTCTTTCACGACTAATCGGCAAGAAGTCCCCTATTCTTTTCATAAGAGAAAACATAGATAGCAGAGAAGCTATTCCACGGAGTAAATGGACGCTCCAAGGAATAATTGGGTTTGAAACTACTTTGCATTGATAATCGGTAAGATAAGAAGAGATATTTCGAGATATGTACTGAGTTACATAATTAATAAAATTTCTGAAAATACACTCCTGGAAATGGAAAAAAGAACACATTGACACCGGTGTGTCAGACCCACCATACTTGCTCCGGACACTGCGAGAGGGCTGTACAAGCAATGATCACACGCACGGCACAGCGGACACACCAGGAACCGCGGTGTTGGCCGTCGAATGGCGCTAGCTGCGCAGCATTTGTGCACCGCCGCCGTCAGTATCAGCCAGTTTGCCGTGGCATATGGAGCTCCATCGCAGTCTTTAACACTGGTAGCATGCCGCGACAGCGTGGACGTGAACCGTATGTGCAGTTGACGGACTTTGAGCCAGGGCGTATAGTGGGCATGCGGGAGGCCGGGTGGACGTACCGCCGAATTGCTCAACACGTGGGGCGTGAGGTCTCCACAGTACATCGATGTTGTCGCCAGTGGTCGGCGGAAGGTGCACGTGCCCGTCGACCTGGGACCGGACCGCAGCGACGCACGGATGCACGCCAAGACCGTAGGATCCTACGCAGTGCCGTAGGGGACCGCACCGCCACTTCCCAGCAAATTAGGGACACTGTTGCTCCTGGGGTATCGGCGAGGACCATTCGCAACCGTCTCCATGAAGCTGGGCTACGGTCCCGCACACCGTTAGGCCGTCCCGCTCACGCCCCAACATCGTGCAGCCCGCCTCCAGTGGTGTCGCGACAGGCGTGAATGGAGGGACGAATGGAGACGTGTCGTCTTCAGCGATGAGAGTCGCTTCTGCCTTGGTGCAAATGATGGTCGTATGAGTGTTTGGCGCCGTGCAGGTGGGCGCCACAATCAGGACTGCATACGACCGAGGCACACAGGGCCAACACCCGGCATCATGGTGTGGGGATCGATGTCCTACACTGGCCGTACACCACTGGTGATCGTCGAGGGGACACTGAATAGTGCACGGTACATCCAAACCGTCATCGAACCCATCGTTCTACCATTCCTAGACCGGCAAGGGAACTTGCTGTTCCAACAGGACAATGCACGTCCGCATGTATCCCGTGCCACCCAACGTGCTCTAGAAGGTGTAAGTCAACTACCCTGGCCACCAAGATCTCCGGATCTGTCCCCCATTGAGCATGTTTGGGACTGGATGAAGCGTCGTCTCACGCGGTCTGCACGTCCAGCACGAACGCTGGTCCAACTGAGGCGCCAGGTGGAAATGGCATGGCAAGCCGTTCCACAGGACTACATCCAGCATCTCTACGATCGTCTCCATGGGAGAATAGCAGCCTGCATTGCTGCGAAAGGTGGATATACACTGTACTAGAGCCGACATTGTGCATGCTCTGTTGCCTGTGTTTATGTGCCTGTGGTTCTGTCAGTGTGATCATGTGATGTATCTGACCCCAGGAATGTGTCAATAAAGTTTCCCCTTCCTGGGACAATGAATTCACGGTGTTCTTATTTCAATTTCCAGGAGTGTATCACGGAGAGACCGCTGCAAGAGACA
This sequence comes from Schistocerca serialis cubense, assembly GCF_023864345.2. Classification (NCBI taxonomy): domain Eukaryota; kingdom Metazoa; phylum Arthropoda; class Insecta; order Orthoptera; family Acrididae; genus Schistocerca; species Schistocerca serialis. Next base: position 77,850,438 of record NC_064649.1, read on the forward strand.
TTACATTAAGATCACAGACACACACACCCTGGAAGACGACGGGTTGGCGTCCTCCTACCGACATGGTGATGAAGGTATCGCGATTCGTCAGACCATCCAACGCTCTGCCACTGCGCCATCGTCCAGTGCCGATGGTCAAGTACCCATCTGAGTAGTAGTTGCCGATGTTGTGGTGTTAATTCTGGCACACACCTAGGTCGTCGGCTACTGCCCAGCCTACGAAGTCCCACATCTGCAATGAGGGGTGGCCTCCCAACCCCACGAAGTCTGGGCGTGGTTTCACCTTGCTTTCGGCACGTGCTGAAGACACGCACCACAACATTTCTCAAACACCCGACAAGCTATACAGTTTGTGAAATGCTCGTGCCCGGCCTCCGGCCCGTCACAATATGCTCACCGTCAAACTCAGACAGATCGCGCGCTTTCCCCATTCTACACACGAACAACACTCTCACTGGTACTACTGGCCATTAAAATTGCTGCACCACGAAGATGACGTGCTACAGATGGGAAATTTAACCGACAGGAAGTAGATGCTGTGATATGGAAATGATTAGCCTTTTCAGAGCATTCACACAAGGTTGGTGACACCTACCGACCGATTTCACATACACAAACAGCAGTTGACCGGCGTTGCCTGGTGAAACATTACTGTGATGCCTCGATTAAGGAGGAGAAATGGGTAACATCACGTTTCCGACTTTCATAAAGGTCGGATTGCGGTTTATCGTATCGCGACATTGGTGCTCGCGTTCGTCGAGATCCATTGACTGTTAGCACAATATGGAATCGGTGGGTTCAGGAGGGCAATACGGAACGCCGTGCTGAATCCCAACGGCCTCGTATCACTAGCAGTCGAGATGACAGGCATCTTATGTGCATGGCTGTAACGGATCGTGCAGCCACGTCTCGGTCTCTTGGTCAACAGATGGTGACGTTTGCAAGACAACAACCATCTGCACGAATAGTTCAACGACGTTTGTAGCAGCATGGACTATCAGCTCGGAGACCATGGCTGCTGTTACTCTTGACGCTGCATCACAGACAGGAGCGCCTGCGATGGTGTACTCAACGACGAACCTGGGTGCACGAATGGCTAAACGTCATTTTTTCAGATGAATCCAGGTTCTGTCTACAGCATCATGATGGCCGCATCCGTGTTTGGCGACATCGCGGTGAACGCACATTGGAAGCGTGTATTCGTCATCGCCATACTGGCGTATCACCCAGCGTGATGGGATGGGGTGCCATTTGTTACACATCTCGGACACCTATTCTTCGCCGGCCGAAGTGGCCGTGCGGTTAAAGGAGCTGCAGTCTGGAACCGCAAGACCTCTACGGTCGCAGGTTCGAATCCTGCCTCGGGCATGGATATTTGTGATGTCCTTAGGTTAGTTAGGTTTAACTAGTTCTAAGTTCTAGGGGACTAATGACCTCAGCAGTTGAGTCCCATAGTAAAAAAAAAAAAAAAAAAAAAAAAAAAAAAAAAAGAAAAGACCTATTGTTCGGATTGACGGCACTTTGAACAGTGGACGTTACTTTTCAGATGTGTTAGGACCCGTGGCTCAACCCTTCATTCGATCCCTGCGAAACCCTACATTTCAGCAGGATAATGCACGACCGCATGTTACAGGTCCTGTACGAGGCTTTCTGGATACAGAAAATTTTCGACTGCTGCCCTGGCCAGCACATTCTCCAGATCTCTCACCAATTGAAAACGTCTGGTCAATGGTGGCCGAGCAACTGGCGCGTCACAATACGCCAGTCACTACTCTTGATGAACTGTGCTATCGTGTTGAAGCTGCATGGGCAGCAGTACCTGTACACGCCATCCAAGCTCTGTCTGAGTCAATGCCCAGGCGTATCAAGGCCGTTATTACGGGCAGAGGTAGATGTTCTGGGTACTGATTTCTCAGGATCTATGCACCCAAATTGCGTGAAAATGTAATTACATGTCAGTTCTAGTATAATATATTTCTCCAATGAATACCCGTTTATCATCTGCATTTCTTCTGGGTGTAGCAATTTTACTGGCCAGTGGTGCATATTTCGGGGCGTCTCCACCTCACAGCTTTTAACTATGAGCCGCGTCTGATCCATCCAATTCTGTCTAAAACCGATCGTAGACATGAATCCTGGGCAAGTGTCCCCTTCTACACTATAGACGGCGGCGGAAACGGTACCTTATGGATAACTTTGCACGCTAGCATCTCATAGGCTTCGTGATGCTACAGCATGTGCTGTTACTACCTGCCCTGCTAGCATATCGGTCGTAAACAGAACGGCGCCGCCACCCCACTCAGGCGTCCTGTTGACTTCGCCGACTCTACGTAGCGGCTGCATGTCACACCCCGCTGCGCCGGGCGGAAGTTGTCCCGCATGCGGGGTACGGCAGTTCCTCGTGCACAGCGCAGGGCGCCCGCTGGGTCCCACTTTCGCCGGCGACAGTATACAACACGGAACAGCCAGCCGTGTACTGTATGCAGCCAGTCGCTGCGAGACGCTCACCTCGTGACGTCATTCCGTCGGCCTCAGCACGCAAGCTGTCTCGAATCGTCCACAGTGCCGGAAGCCGCTGAGAACACGAGCGGTATACAAAGAGATGTCAAAAATAGTAAGATACCTCCAACTGCCGGCCGCTGTGGCCGAGCGGCAGCTCTAGGTGCTTCAGTACGGAACGGCGCCGCTGCTATGGTCGCAGGTTCGAATCCTGCCCCGGGCATAGATGTTTGTGATGTCCTTAGGTTAGTTAGGTTTAAGCATTTCTAAGTCTAGCGGACTGATGACCTCGGATGTTGACTCCCATAGTACTTAGAGCCATTGGAATCATTTTTTACCTCCAACCATCGTGTCGGAGTTCCTTTTGCCCGGCATATGCAGAATGGACTCTTCAAGTCGTTGGAAGACTGACCCATGCTCTCTCTACAACTGTCCGTAATTGCGAAAGTCTTACCGTTGCAGAGGATTTTGTGCGTGAACGACCTCTCGATTACGTCCCATAAATATTCAATACGATTCATGTTGGGCGATCTGAGTGACCCAATCATTCTCCCAAACTGTCTAGAATGGTTTTCAGACCAATCGCGAAACTTTGTGGCCCGGTGACATGGCGCATTGTCATCTGCAAAAATTCCATCGTTGTTTGGGAACATGAATATGAATGGCTCCAAATGGTCTCCAGGTAGTCATAACCAGAGAACCAAGTCCATTCCGTGCAAATACAGCACACACCGTTATGAGACTATCACCAGCTTGCACAGTGCCTTGTTGACACTTGGGTTCATAGCTTCGTGGTACCTGCACCACACTCAAACCCAGCCATCCACCCTTACCAACTGAAATCGGGAGTCCTCTTATCAGGCCCCGACTTTCCGGTGGTCTAGCGCCCAAATCGGGACTCATTAGACCGGGTCACGGTTTTCCAGTCGTCTAGCGTCCAAACGATATTTTCACGAGCCCAGAAAAGTCGCCGCAGTCGTGCTGCTGGCGAAGGCACTCGGGTCGGTCGCCTGCTGCCGTGGCCACACTGATTTCTGCCGTTATTTCACGCAGTGTTGCTTGTCTGTTAGCACTGACAACTCTACTCAAACGCTGCTGCTCTCGGTCGTTACGTGAAGGCCGTCGGCCACTGCGTTGTCCGTGGTGAGATGTAATGCCCGAAATTTGGTATTCTCGGCACACTCTTGACACTGTGGATCGCGGAATATTGAATTCTCTAACGATTTCCGAAATTGGATGTCGCATGCGTCTACCTCCAACTGTCATTCCGCGTTCAAAGTCTGTTAATTCCCGTCTTGCGGCTGTAATCATATCGGATACTTTCCACATGAATTACCTGAGTACAAATGACAGCTCTGAGAATATACTGCCATTTTGTGTCTTATGTACGCGATACTAACGCCATGTGTATACATGCATATTGCTAGCATATGAGTTTTGTCACAGTATACTGGAACGTACCCAATATAAAGCGAACTTATTTTTCTTCAATTTCTAAACGAAAAAATTCATTCGCCTTCAAAATGGCGTCATCGGAGGCGGTACGGAGGGGTATATGGTAGCACACAGCTCTCCCGGTCGTTGTCAAGTTTCTGCAGCTTGCAACTGAAACCTTTTTTTTTTTTTACTAAAATAACTGTATGGCGAAGACCGGGAGCTTTAGAGTGCTTCAAGCGTTTCCAAGATGGGTGAGAAGGCTTTGAACATGTCTTATCCCCCGGAGGCAATTCAAAATCAAAAACGAATGATTCGATCTGACCACCGCTTGAGTATTCGATCGATTGCAGAAACTGTAGGAATTCATCAATAATACGTAACGCAAATTTTACGCAAACGATTTAATAAGAGAAAAGTGTTTGCGAAACTGGCGGCGAATACTCTCACGACCCAACGAAAAGAAGCTCCCGAAAATGTTGTACCGACACTCTGAATGCCATAGAAAATGATTCCAGTTTCGTGGAAAGAGTGATAAAATCTGCGAATCTTGGCTAGTGGGAGAGTCTGCTAGCAGCACCAGCTCAAGCAACCATCGTGACGTTTAGTGGGAACAGACAGGACAACTAAGTTGTAATTTTTAGTAGATACAGGGTGTTTCAAAAATGACCGGTATATTTGAAACGGCAATAAAAACTAAACGAGCAGCGATAGAAATACACCGTTTGTTGCAATATGCTTGGGACAACAGTACATTTTCAGGCAGACAAACTTTCGAAATTACAGTAGTTACAATTTTCAACAACAGATGGCGCTGCGGTCTGGGAAACACTATAGTACGATATTTTCCACATATCCACCATGCGTAGCAATAATATGGCGTAGTCTCTGAATGAAATTACCCGAAACCTTTGACAACGTGTCTGGCGGAATGGCTTCACATGCAGATGAGATGTACTGCTTCAGCTGTTCAATTGTTTCTGGATTCTGGCGGTACACCTGGTCTTTCAAGTGTCCCCACAGAAAAAAGTCACAGGGGTTCATGTCTGGCGAATAGGGAGGCCAATCCACGCCGCCTCCTGTATGTTTCGGATAGCCCAAAGCAATCACACGATCATCGAAATATTCATTCAGGAAATTAAAGACGTCGGCCTTGCGATGTGGCCGGGCACCATCTTGCATAAACCACGAGGTGTTCGCACTGTCGTCTAAGGCAGTTTGTACCGCCACAAATTCACGAAGAATGTCCAGATAGCGTGATGCAGTAATCGTTTCGGATCTGAAAAATGGGCCAATGATTCCTTTGGAAGAAATGGCGGCCCAGACCAGTACTTTTTGAGGATGCAGGGACGATGGGACTGCAACATGGGGCTTTTCGGTTCCCCATATGCGCCAGTTCTGTTTATTGACGAAGCCGTCCAGGTAAAAATAAGCTTTGTCAGTAAACCACATGCTGCCCACATGCATATCGCCGTCATCAATCCTGTGCACTATATCGTTAGCGAATGTCTCTCGTGCAGCAATGGTAGCGGCGCTGAGGGGTTGCCGCGTTTGAATTTTGTATGGATAGAGGTGTAAACTCTGGCGCATGAGACGATACGTGGACGTTGGCGTCATTTGGACCGCAGCTGCAACACGGCGAACGGAAACCCGAGGCCGCTGTTGGATCACCTGCTGCACTAGCTGCGCGTTGCCCTCTGCGGTTGCCGTATGCGGTCGCCCTACCTTTCCAGCACGTTCATCCATCACATTCCCAGTCCGTTGAAATTTTTCAAACAGATCCTTTATTGTATCGCTTTTCGGTCCTTTGGTTACATTAAACCTCCGTTGAAAACTTCGTCTTGTTGCAACAACACTGTGTTCTAGGCGGTGGAATTCCAACACCAGTAAAATCCTCTGTTCTAAGGAATAAACCATGTTGTCTACAGCACACTTGCACGTTGTGAACAGCACACGCTTACAGCAGAAAGACGACGCACAGAATGGCGCACCCACAGACTGCGTTGTCTTCTATATCTTTCACATCACTTGCAGCGCCATCTGTTGTTGAAAATTGTAACTACTGTAATTTCGAAAGTTTGTCCGCCTGAAAATGTACTGTTGTCCCAAGCATATTGCAACAAACGGTGTATTTCTATCGCTGCTCGTTTAGTTTTTATTGCCGTTTCAAATATACTGGTCATTTTTGAAACACCCTGTACCAGCTCTGACGTTTGTGTACTTCCTAAGCGCCTGCCGTGGCAACCGCGAACCGTGCGCAAATTACGACTTAGCAGCTGCAAATGGTGTAAGGTGCCAGGATTTGGGAACTTACGTGTTAGCTTGTCAATATTAGTATTAATAATAAAGAGACTGGCAACTGGCAACTTTGAAAACTAAGCGCCAATCCACCCACCCACTAGATTGGTTCAATTTCACCGAGACCGAAAAGATCTCGAAAGAGCAACTCAACATTCGAAGTGATGAAGTTTTGTTTCCGATATTCATAAAATTATGTTTCTTTTCTGGATTCCTGAAAGTTGAACTATTAATCAAGGTTACTACCTTGAGGTTCTTGCTCTACTCCGTAAGAAAATAAGAAAAAAAGACCCGAATTGTGGACGAACTAGTCACGGGTCCTGCATCAAAACAACTCACTTGCTCATACAGTATCGTCTGTTAAGAAGTTTCTACCGAAGTTCAGCATCCCATTGTTAAACCACCCATCTTATTCGCCTGACCTAGGACTATATAACTGTATGTATTCCCTAAGGTCAAATATGCATGAAGTTAGTCCGGTCAGGTTGGTAATCCCTATTATAAATAATGTAAAATTTATTCCTGCGATAGGTACACTTTATCAGAAACTGTTGGAAATAAAAATTTGTAAGACATATGTCTTCTAGGTTACACATTTGGTACCACATTTTGTACTCAGCTTAGTGTATCCTGTAGTTTTGAAAAAGTTCTAAAAGTAGAAGCTGACGAAAAGTACACGTAAAAAATACGGAAAACATCCATGAGAGTTGTCAATGCATTCTAGCCCAATAAGATGGATTGTCTGCATGCTCTACCATATCATATTGCAATGCCCGTTTTCCTGCTCGTTGCTCTGTCTTCCTTTATCTGAATTCGATATTTGGTTTTCTTTCACTACGAAACGACCAACTGTTCGGAGCAGTTTTTTCAGGGCTTCACACCTCGCAATATTTCTTTCACGCTACGTTACCACAGCATTAAAGACACCAAAATGCAGGGTACAAGTTGACACAAACACTGTTTTCGGAATTATGGCACAGATTACGCTGTTGATGGACTCTTTGCGATTCTAGGCGCCGCTATGAAGTCATTTCTTCGGCAGACTTACATCCGACAAATGTCTTGAAAACTTCTCTCAACACCTCCACTGCGGCAAAAGTTATAGCTCGTCTGTGAATAAATTTCTCGCCATTATTCTGTGCTCTGTTGCATTTTCACCTTGAATCATTTTCTGGAAGGCTTTTATCATCCGTTGAAGAGAGGTGAAACAAAACTGCCCATACAGCTTTTCTCGTCTCCTACGATGCTAACATTTTGCCTCGTGATCATGTCATAGTAGTTTTGGATTTTATCTATGATAGAATCTGAGAGTTTACTCTTACCACAGAATCGTCTTCCTCCTACAAATTACTTTCCCTTGTATGCAGTTTCCAGTCGATGCAGCATTGTACGCTTTTTTACATGACCTATGCACTTCAGTTTAATGATAGCTGCATTGTCTCCATAAGGCTTCTCTTCCACAACTGCTTTGAAAGCTCTTTAGTCACCATCTCCAAAATTCTTCAACTGTTCAGATTCTTAGAAAATTGTCACGCCCACACAGTGTTTTCTTTAAACGAATAAACAATCCAGAAGTAAGGCAATAATATATATATATATATATATATATATATATATATATATATATATATATATGTATGTATATATAGGGTGTTACAAAAAGGTACGGCCAAACTTTCAGGAAACATTCTTCACACACAAAGAAAGAAAATATGTTATGTGGACATGTGTCCGGAAACGCTTACTTTCCATGTTAGAGCTCATTTTATTACTTCTCTTCAAATCACATTAATCATGGAATGGAAACACACAGCAACGGAACGTACCAGCGTGACTTCAAACACTTTGTTACAGGAAATGTTCAAAATGTCCTCCGTTAGCGAGGATACATGCATCCACCCTCCGTCGCATAGAATCCCTGATGCGCTGATGCAGCCCTGGAGAATGGCGTATTGTACCACAGCCGTCCACAATACGAGCACGAAGAGTCTCTACATTTGGTACCGGGGTTGCGTAGACAAGAGCTTTCAAATACCCCCATAAATGAAAGTCAAGGGGGTTGAGGTCAGGAGAGCGTGGAGGCCATGGAATTGGTCCGCCTGTACCAATCCATCGGTAACCGAATCTGTTGTTGAGAAGCGTACGAACACTTCGACTGAAATGTGCAGGAGCTCCATCGTGCATGAACCACATGTAGTGTCGTACTTTTAAAGGCACATGTTCTAGCAGCACAGGTAGAGTATCCAGTATGAAATCATGGCGCTGAATCGAGGAAGTACAGTACATACTGACGAAACTAAAATGAGCTCTAAGGTGGAAATTAAGCGTTTCCGGACACATGTCCACATAACATCTTTTCTTTATTTGTGTGTGAGAAATGATTCCTGAAAGTTTGGCCGTACCTTTTTGTAACACCCTGTATATATGTACACTCCTGGAAATTGAAATAAGAACACCGTGAATTCATTGTCCCAGGAAGGGGAAACTTTATTGACATATTCCTGGGGTCAGATACATCACATGATCACACTGACAGAACCACAGGCACATAGACACAGGCAACAGAGCATGCACAATGTCGGCACTAGTACAGTGTATATCCACCTTTCGCAGCAATGCAGGCTGCTATTCTCCCATGGAGACGATCGTAGAGATGCTGGATGTAGTCCTGTGGAACGGCTTGCCATGCCATTTCCACCTGGCGCCTCAGTTGGACCAGCGTTCGTGCTGGACGTGCAGACTGCGTGAGACGACGCTTCATCCAGTCCCAAACATGCTCAATGGGGGACATATCCGGAGATCTTGCTGGCCAGGGTAGTAGACTTACACCTTCTAGAGCACGTTGGGTGGCACGGGATACATGCGGACGCGCATTGTCCTGTTGGAACAGCAAGTTCCCTTGCCGGTCTAGGAATGGTAGAACGATGGGTTCGATGACGGTTTGGATGTACCGTGCACTATTCAGTGTCCCCTCGACGATCACCAGTGGTGTACGGCCAGTGTAGGAGATCGCTCCCCACACCATGATGCCGGGTGTTGGCCCTGTGTGCCTCGGTCGTATGCAGTCCTGATTGTGGCGCTCACCTGCACGGCGCCAAACACGCATACGACCATCATTGGCACCAAGGCAGAAGCGACTCTCATCGCTGAAGACGACACGTCTCCATTCGTCCCTCCATTCACGCCTGTCGCGACACCACTGGAGGCGGGCTGCACGATGTTGGGGTGTGAGCGGAAGACGGCCTAACGGTGTGCGGGACCGTAGCCCAGCTTCATGGAGACGGTTGCGAATGGTCCTCGCCGATACCCCAGGAGCAACAGTGTCCCTAATTTGCTGGGAAGTGGCGGTGCGGTCCCCTACGGCACTGCGTAGGATCCTACGGTCTTGGCGTGCATCCGTGCGTCGCTGCGGTCCGGTCCCAGGTCGACGGGCACGTGCATCTTCCGCCGACCACTGGCGACAACATCGATGTACTGTGGAGACCTCACGCCCCACGTGTTGAGCAATTCGGCGGTACGTCCACCCGGCCTCCCGCATGCCCACTATACGCCCTCGCTCAAAGTCCGTCAACTGCACATACGGTTGACGTCCACGCTGTCGCGGCATGCTACCAGTGTTAAAGACTGCGATGGAGCTCCGTATGCCACGGCAAACTGGCTGACACTGACGGCGGCGGTGCACAAATGCTGCGCAGCTAGCGCCATTCGACGGCCAACACCGCGGTTCCTGGTGTGTCCGCTGTGCCGTGCGTGTGATCATTGCTTGTACAGCCCTCTCGCAGTGTCCGGAGCAAGTATGGTGGGTCTGACACACCGGTGTCAATGTGTTCTTTTTTCCATTCCAGGAGTGTATTACAGATCATTAAAAAGGGGATATTCTGTAAGCTAAGGTCGATGGAAACAACAAAAATTTAAAATTTCAAGATTTCAACTGGTACCGAATCCCTTGAAAGGAACAGGATTTCAGTCCATTGAAGCAGTGATAGAAAATGCGGAACGCGTCCTCAAAGCGTTCACAGAGGAAGACTTTCACCACTGTTTCCATGAATAGAAAATTCGTACGGAGCGTTATAGGGATATAGGAGGGCAGTACTCGTGTATTGAGGATGACATAGGTGGATACGTGTGTTTTTGAAGTAAAGTGTTTTACAGTAACAGTCCCGTTATTTTATAGTCAAACTTGTATTTTTAAGTAATGGATAAATATATCCAAATAATGAGCAGCCAACTGCCTAAAAGAAATTTGATTTCTTAATAGGTTTCACTAAGTGCCTGAAACAGGTTAACAAAGTAAATTTCTTTTACGCAAAAAATGGTTCAAATGGCTCTGAGTACTATGGGACTCAACTGCTGAGGACATTAGTCCCCTAGAACTTAGAACTAGTTAAACCTAACTAACCTAAGGACATGACAAACATCCATGCCCGAGGCAGGATTCAAACCTGCGACCGTAGCGGTCTTGCGGTTCCCGACTGCAGCGCCTTTAACCGCACGGCCATTTCGGCCGGCTCTTTTACGCAACTAGGTAATGATTATTTCCATATACACTGAAGAGCCAGGGCAACTGGTACATCTGCCTAATATACTGTAGGGCCCCGAGAGGATGCAGAAGTGCTGCAACACGACGTGGCATGGACTCGATTAATGTCTAAAGTAGTGCTGAAGGGAACTGACACCATGAATTCTGCAGGGCTGTCCATAAATCCGTAAGAGTACGAGGGGTGGAGATTTCTTCTGCAAGGCATCCCAGATATCCTTAATAATGTTCATGTCTGGGGAGTTTGGTGGCTAACGGAAGTACTTAAACTCAGAAGAGTATTCCTGAAACCACTCTGTAGCAATTTTGGACGTGTGGGATGTCGCATTGTCCTGCTGGAATTGCCCAAGTCCGTCGGAATGCACAATGGATATGAATGGACGCAGGTGATCAGACAGGAGGCTTACGTACGTGTCACCTGTCAGAGTCGTATCTAGACATATCAGGGGTTCCATATCACTACAACTGCACACGGCCCACACCATTACATAGCCTCCACCAGCCAGAACAAACCCCTGCTGGGATGCAGGGTCCATGGATTCATGAGGTTGTCCCCATACCCATACACGTCTATCCGCTTGATACAGTTTGAAACGAGACTCGTCCGACCAGCAACACGTTTCGAGTCATCAACAGTCCAATGTCGGTGTTGACGGGCCCAGGCGAGGCGTAAAGCTTTGTGTCGAGTGGGCGTTCGGCTCCGAAAGTCCATATCGGTGATGTTTCGTTGAATGGTTTGCACACTGACACTTGTTGGTGGCGCAGCATTGAAATCTGCAGCAATTTGCGGAAGATTTGCACTGCTGTCACGTTGAACGATTCTCGTCAGTCGTCGTTGGTCCTGTTCTTGCAGGATCTTTTTCCGGCAGCACCAGTGTCGGAGGTTTGATGTTTTACCGGAATCCAGATATTCACGGTACACTCGTGAAATGGTCGTACGGGAAAATCCCCACTTCATCGCTAAACCTGACATGGTGTGTCCCATCGCTGGTGCGCCGACTATAATACCACGTTCAAACTGACTTAAATATTGCTAACATGTCATTGTAGCAGCAGTAACCGATTTAACAACTGCACCAGACACTTGTTTTGAAACGTCGCTTTAGAAAAATTGTAAATGACTGTGCTTAAACTGACACACAATATTTTTAGCGCAACGCAATCTGACTTTCAATAATCCCTACAAAAGAATGGCCCTGACTAACAATAACCTATACCTTTCATGACTCACTCACCTGACAAAAATCTTCGTTACTGAAACTACTGCAATACAGCGAGCGCCACTACTGCCAGCTAAATAAAAGATTCTAACTACTGAAGGCACTAACTACTGATAGGCATAGTTAGCAAATGGAAAGATTTTGATAAAGAACAAACAATGTATTTACTTTAATAGTGTTCAAAAGTCATAATATATATATATATATATCAGTTCATGACACCCAGTCTTACAAATTTACTGTCTCTGATGGACACACGTCCAGATCATCCGCTCTCAAAACTCCGCCATCTCTCTCCCCACATCCACCACTGCTGGCGGCTCACCTCCAACTGCGCAACGCTATGCGCTGTTAACAGCCAACTGCCCAACACTACAATAGCGAATATTACAACAATGCCAACCAGCCACAGACTGCACACAGCACAGCCAGTGATTTTCATACAGAGCGCTAAATGGCGTTACCAACATAAAAACCTAAACAGCCTACTTACAACCTGCCTAAGATCGCGTAGGGCCCCCGCTGGCACCCAGAAGTGCTGCAACACGACGTGGCATGGACTCGACTAAAGTAGTGCTGAAGGGAAATGACACCATGAATCCTGCAGGGCTCTCCATAAATCAGTGATATTACGAGGGGGTTGAAGTTCTCTCCTGAACAGCACACTGCAAGGCATCCCAGATATCCTTAATAATGTTCATGTCTGGGAAGTTGGTGGCTAACGGAAGTGTTTAAAGTCAGAAGAGTGTTCCTGAAACCACTCTGTAGCATTTCTGGACGTGTGGGGTGTCGCACTGTCCTGCTGGAATTCCCCAAGTCCGTCTGAATGCACAATGGACACGAACGGATGCAGGTGATCAGACAGGATGCTTACGTACGTGTCAACTGTCAGAGTCGTATCTAGACATATCAGGGGTTCCATATCACTACAACTGCACACGGCCCACACCATTACAGAGCATCCAACAGCTTGAACAGTCCCCAATTGACATGCAGGGTCCATGGATTCGTGAGGTTGTCTCCATACCCGTACATGTCCATCCGCCCGATACAATTTGAAACGAGACTCGTCCGACCAGCAACACGTTTCGAGCATCAACAGTCCAATATCGGTGTTGACGGGCCCAGGCGAGGCGTAAAGCTTTGCGTCGTGCAGTCATCAAGGGTACACGAGTGGGCGTTCGGCTCCAAAAGTCCATATCGGTGAAGTTTCCTTGAATGGTTCGCACACTCACACTTGTTGGTGGCGCAGTATTGAAATCTGCAGCAATTCGCGCAAGATTTGCACTGCTGCCACAATGAACGATTCATTTCAGTCGTCGTTGGTCCTGTTCTTGCAGGATCTTTTTCCGGTACCAGCAATGTCGGAGGTTTGATGTTTTACCGGATTCCTGATATTCACGGTACACACGTGAAATGGTCGTACCGGAAAATCCCCACTTCATCGCTGCACCTGAGATGGTGTGTCCCATCGCTGGTGCGTCGACTATAATACCACGTTCAAACTGACTTAAATATTGATAACCTGCCATTGTAGCAGTAGTAACCGATCTAACAACTGCACCAGATACCTGTTTCTTTGGGGCATCAGTTTATACAACTATAGTTGGTGAAGGTGGATAAAATACTAGAATGGATAAATTAACTGTGCTGGTGTTTATGTTTATTCTAAGCGTCAACAAAAAATTCCGGACTCGGCACAGAAACGCAGTGATGTTACGCTCTCCGGAATTTGTTGTGCTCTCGGAGTTGCTTGTTCTCTTGAGTATGGAGCGCTCGTGTATAATGTGTGCACTTCACGCGGCCAGCGACTCGGAATATTCCTGCTGGCGATCGGCGTTCTCGCCGCCGCCTCCGCCGCACGCAGCACGGAGAAGAAAGCGGGGGCGGTGGTGGAGGCGGAGGACCAGGAGGCGGCAGCCACCAGCAGTCAAGAGAAGAAGCGGGAGGAGCAGAAGGCTAGCGATGAAGAGGGCCGAGGCGAAGGCGAGCGCCGGCAGGACAAGCGGGAGCTGCACGGCGGCGGGGGATTCGGGGGCGGCGGAGACTACGGCGGCGGACACCACTTCGGGGGCGGTGCCGACTTCGGGGGCGACGGATCCTTCGGCGGCCACACAAGCTTCGGGGACGAGACGGCCTTTGGAGGCGGCAGTAGCTTCGGAGGCGGTAGTGGCTTCGGAGGCGGCAGTGGCTACGGTGGCGACGGAGGATTCGGAGGCGATGCAGGATTCGGAGGCGGTGGATATGGCGGCGGTTATGGATATGGTGACAAAGGTGTGTATACCTGTGGGTTTCTCGAACTGTTGCATAGGAGCTGTTCCTATTTCTTCTTGTTTCTCCTTGACTGGATGGGAGCAGGTTTGCGAACTTCTTGCACCCCAATTCAGAGCAGTTGTCCCCTGCTTTATCTGCACGCAAGACGCGCATAACCTGTAAGCATTTATTTCTCTGAAGTGTTAGGAAGTGCCGGCCGGTGTGACCGAGCGATTCTAGGTGCTTCATTCTGGAACCGCGCGACCGATACGGTAGCAGGTTAGAATCCTGCCTCGGGCATGCATGTCTGTGGTGTCCTTAGGTTTAAGTAGTTCTAAGTTCTAGGGGACTGATGACCTCAGATGTTAAGTCCCATAGTGCTCAGAGCAATTTTTTGTTAGGAAGTCTTCAAGAATGAAAAATCATTCTGCAGTTGTATCTGCTCTGATTTGGACTGAAACCTGGGACCTTTGCTTTCGCAGGCAAATGCTCTATCGAATCGACTACCCAGGCACGACTCACGCCCTCTCAGCTTTACTTCCGCCATTACCTCGTCTCCTACCTCCCAAACTTCACAGTAGTTCTCCTAGATACCTTGCATGACTAGTAGTCCTGGAAGGATGCAGCAGAAGAAATACACAGTCCAATCACACCACCGCCTATATCCAACGTTAATGTGCGATAACGACTCGCAGACTGCAGGTGGGAGCAATAGCAGTGGAGGGTATGTTGTTGTTATGGTCTTCAGTCCAGAGACTGGTTTGATGCAGCTCTCCATGATACTCTATCCCTTGCAAGCTTCTTCATCTCCTAGAAACGCATTTCTTGCCATTGCCAGTCTACATTTTATATCCTCTCTACTTCGACTATCATCAGTTAGTTTGCTCCCCAAATAGCAATACTCATTTACTACTTTAAGCGTCTCATTTCCCAATCTAATTCCCTCAGCATCACCCGACTTAATTCGTCTACATTCCATCATCCTCGTTTTGCTTTTGTTGATGTTCATCTTATATCCTCCTTTCAAGACAATATTCATTCCATTCAACTGCTCTTCCAGGTCCTTTGCTGTCTCTGACAGAATTACAATGTCATCGGCGAACCTCAAAGTTTTTATTTCTTCTCCATGGATTTTAATTCCTACTCCGAATTTTTCTTTCGTTTCCTTCACTGCTTGCTCAATGTACAGATTGAATAACATCGGAGAGAGGCTACAACCCTGTCTCACTCCCTTCCCAACCACACTGTATTGCCTCGAATTTCTTAGAAAATTCTTCATTTAGATGTCCTAATTTTTCAAGGTTGAAGTACTTTCCATATGTCACGTCATTTGCGCGGGGAAAGCTGTTGGATGTGGTTCCTGAAAGAAAGTAACTCAGTAACTAATTTGTGCGTACTAACACTCAAATAGAAGGTCCTAAGGATCTGTAAACAACAAAAATTGTCCAAGCTTCTGTTCGTATAAAAGCACTCCGTCTTCAGGCCACGAGTGGCCTACCGGGACCATCCGACCGCCGTGTCATCCTCAGAGGAG
This sequence comes from Schistocerca serialis cubense, assembly GCF_023864345.2. Classification (NCBI taxonomy): domain Eukaryota; kingdom Metazoa; phylum Arthropoda; class Insecta; order Orthoptera; family Acrididae; genus Schistocerca; species Schistocerca serialis. The sequence continues at coordinate 77,866,213 of NC_064649.1, forward strand.
GATGCAGATAGGAGGGGCATGGGGTCAGCACACCTCTCTCCCGGTCGTTATGATGGTATTCTTGACCGAAGCCGCTACTAATCGGTCGAGTAGCTCCTCAATTGGCATCACGAGGCTGAGTGCACCCGAAAATTGGCAACAGCGCATGGACGCTGGATGGTCACCCATCCAAGCGCCGGCCACGCCCAACAGCGCTTAACTTCGGGGTTCTCACGGGAACCGGTGTATCCGCTGCGGCAAGGCCGTTGCCGTCTGTTCGTGTAAACTGCTCATTAATCTTTACTACATACGCAAAAGGCTCTTCTGCATGCCACAAGCTTGAACGGATCTACATCTAACCAATACAGTTACTGGTCTGTGTGGAAATCGATGCTGTTATTCACTGTTCCTTTCGCACGTCCCACAGGTCACCACGAGCACGTGTCAGTGAAAGACGTGCCCTCGACGACGCTGACGAAGAAGATACCGGTGCCGGTACCTCAGCCGTACCCAGTCCACGTCCCAGTGCCCAAGCACGTGCCCTACACTGTTGAGAGGAAAGTGCCCTACCCTGTTAAGGTACCTGTCGACAAGCCCTACCCAGTACATGTGCCCAAGCCGGTGCCGTACCCCGTCACCAAGGAGATACACGTCCCAGTCAAAGTTCCCGTCGAAAGGCCAGTCCCATACAAAGTTCCTGTGGAGAAACTGGTCCACTACCCTGTGGAAGTGAAGGTGCCTGTACCCAAACCTTACCCCGTACACGTGGAAAAGCCATATCCGGTATATGTGGAAAAGAAGGTACACGTACCACACCCGTACCCGGTGGAGGTCAAGGTTCCAGTACCAAAGCCCTACAAGGTCCCAGTCAAAGTCCCGATCCACGTACCGGTTGACAAGCCGTACCCAGTCCACGTCAAGGTTTTCGTCGAGAAGCCGTACACTGTGGAAGTACCTAAGCCATACCCAGTCGAAGTTAAGAAACCGGTGCCCTATATAGTCCACAAGCACGTGCCATACCCGGTGAAGGTCCCCGTCGACAAACCGTACCCTGTCGAGGTGCCGAAGCCGTATCCGGTTGAAGTCAAACAACCGTACCCGGTGGAGATAGAGAAGAAAGTACCACTAGAGGTGGAGAAGAAGGTACCTTATCCAGTGAAAGTGCCAGTCGACAAGCCTTACCCAGTCGAGGTGCCAAAACCATATCCAGTAGAGGTGAAAAAACCTGTACCTTATCATGTAGAGAAGCATGTACCTGTCCCAGTTAAAGTTCCTGTTCCCAAGCCTGTGCCATATGAGGTCGTTAAACATGTGCCGTACCCAGTGCACGAACATCATGAAGACTACCATCATGAAGACCACCATCATGAAGACCACCATGGTGGATATGAACACCATGATGCAGGGTACTAAGCGAAAATCCATTACCCTCACTGCAAGCATTCTAGGAATGATACGCCAAGAACTTTTCTGGTATTACTCGTTACAAAATGTGCTAATTATTCCAGAGCTTTGGAATTAGAAGAGTACAGGGTGAAGCATATCTGAGCTGGTGCTAATCTAACATTCAGTCTAATCTGAGGTTAAGTTTAAACTCCCACTTATTTTTCTTCAGTTACATGAGTTAGTGTAAATACAAATAAATTACTGAATGCCGTTTGGAAAGTTCAGCAATAGACCTAGGTACTGGGTACTGGCAGGAATTTTTCAGTTGTGATTGCGGATTGAAAGAGCGATAAATGTTTGTTCTTTAATCATATTCTCCTCCAATAATGCTGTCCACTAACTTTTCAGCCGGAGGATTAATAGGTGGTCAGTTAAACTCGTGCAGCCTGTTGGGATTGGAGACAGAATCTGTTACTCAATCAGGTAATTACATGACCTACAGCTCTAGTATTGCTTTCTTTCGTAGTTAATCACATCCTCATTTGGTGGTGCACATAGTTAGTACAGTATACCATGCACCAGAGAAGCTACTTATTCAACATGCAAAGAAACCAAATTCACAGCCAACAAAATATTTTACTGCTTGATTGTAAGCATAGAATAGGTGGGCAGTGAAAAGATCCGAATTGGCAAAATACAGCATTCGACGAGACTGGTGCTTCAACATGTGCATTGAGCATTTATTAGGACTATCTTAGATGGTTACTTAATTTTCTTTTCCGAGGGAGGGGTTAAAAACAGTGTTCCCACGTACATACAACTCAGCTCCGCTTCCCAGGAGAGAGACAACGGAAGCAAGTTTTGTAGGAAATGGACAAGGCTCAAAATGGAACCACTATCTCGTTCTATACAGGACATGTTAAATACCCGCCTTGTTGAAGGCAAACCATTTTACTGTCCAACAAATCCCATCACTCACATTAATGTACATTGAACAAAGCTTGAATGTAGCTGTAAGATACCAGCATATTGATCCTGGAGAAATAGTATTCCACAGTAACTCGTGTAACTGGCCAGAGTTTTTAACAGTGAGCTCATAATCCCAATACTAAATGGCTTAGAAATAGTGGTCTCTACCTGATAAGCGAGCTGTCTGGAAAGGTTTCATGTATTATTGAAAGGAACAATTATATGGGTCCACACACTGATCCTTGTGGTAACATATTCAGTGTTTTTCATATGGACATACTGGGTTGTGTATCAGCTCTAAGAGTAGTTCTTTCTCTTGGTATATATTCGTATTAAGAAGGATTGCATTCAACACTAAACAGTCTACAGTCAATAGATTTAAGTATGTATGTGAGCTATACACACTTCCTCGTGCTCTTGAGTGGTGCAGTTATTTAGGTCCACACATTGACGCTTGTGGAGCTCCGCTGCCAGGTTTTTCATACGAGAGTCGTAACTTACCTACTTATATTCAGTGTTTTTCGTACGGACATCGTAATACTGGGCTGCGTATTAGCTCTGAGTAGTTCTTGAATCTTGGTATATATTCGTATTAAGAAGGATTGCATTCAACACTAAACAATCTACAGTCAATAGATTTAAATAAGCATGTGAGCTATACAGACTTCCTCGTGTTCTTGAGTGGAGCAGTTATTTAGGTCCACACATTGATGCTTGTGGAACTCTGCTGGCAGGCTTTTCATACGAGAGTCGTAACTTACCTACGTGTCGGCTCAAAAAGCCAGTGATGCTGTTGGTATGACTTCCTTTACTGGGTACGGTACTTTCACACGGGAGACACTACGGCCCTATAGAGATGTGCCCCCCAGGGCTCCATCCCCTGGCCAGCCGCGCACCCCGGCAGCTGCGCCTCCCAGCCACTGTACGCTCGAGGACGCGGAGGACACAGCCCCGGAGTCTAATCCATCATCGCCTGGACAGACGCGGCGGGGGCGGCGGCGGCGGTGGAGGCGGCTGCGGCTGCGGCGGCCACGAATGCTGCTTGGAGAGGCCTGTTTCATAATAAGACTGCCGTATAATAAAGAATTGTTACTTTAGCTGTTTTAATCCTGTGTTTTATTCTCAACCGATATCCTTCCACACGTAGATTTAGATAGCAAAATGGTCACTCTTTTAAAGCTGCAACGGGTGAGACATAAACTGCTACTTTCAATTTCTAGCCAGTCTGTTTGGAGTTCACGAGGAGTGAAGAAATTAACTGGGATAATATCCTACTGCCATATATGACAAGTGAATGCTTGTCACTGTGCAACACGTTTTGAGATGGAGCCGGCCACGGTGGCCGAGCGGTCCTAGGCGCTTCAGTCCGGAACCGCGCGACTGCCGCGGTCGCAGGTTCGAATCCTGCCTCGGGCATGGATGTATGTGATGTCCTTAGGTTAGTTAGGTTTAAGTAGTTCTAAGTTCTAGGGGACTAATGACCTCAGATGTTAAGTCCCATAGTGCTCAGAGCCATTTGAACCATTTTGAACCCAATCTGTACAGTGACTAGTTGACAACTTGGATCCACGGCTTCGTTAGGACTGCGCCAAACTAGAAGCCTAAATATCCTACACTCGAACCCTGCATATCGCTGTCCCATGAAGTTTGTCATTTCATTGAAGTACAAAGGGCCATGAATAAGTTTCGACTGAATGGCGTTGGTGCAGTGTATATGTAATGCGGCAAAGCAGAAACAGGAAGGCAAGGGATTAGAGTGAGAGCCCTTTTTTTTAAGTTCTTGTCGGACCTCCTTTTGCCCGGCATAGTGCACCAACTCGACATGGTATGGACTCAACAAGTTGTCGGAAGTTCCTGCAGAAATATTGAGCCATGCTGATTGTATAGCTGTCCATCATTGTGGAAATGTTGCCGGTGCAGGATTTTATGAAAGAACTGACCTCTCGATTATGTATCATAAATGTTCGATGGGATTCACCTTGGGCGATCTAGTTGGCTAAATGATTCGCTCGAATTGTCCAGTGAACCGTGAATTTACTTTCTAAGCTTTTTCTTAAGAATTTATTTACTAGCGATTCATCAAGAACATTAACACATTTAATCACAGTATGTGAGCGTGGAAGTAGTTTCCAGTGGGTAACTGATGAAAACAAATTCAATTTCTTTCAACAAATGGAAATTTTAATCCAAAATCCCTTTTTTTAAACAGATTTAAAATTATAATCAGAAACCACCCTTTAAATATCAAGTCACAATTTATTCAGAGGCAGAAATACAAATATTGACAGTATGAGCTTTCGGGCTGAGAACCTTGCCGCTCCCTTTTGACACGGCCGTAGTCACGCCCACTCACAACAACCTCTGAAAGACTACACTGGTGCAAATCTGCAACACACCAGATTACTTTAAACTAAAAATTTTAACAACTCACACAAGCACATAAACTATGCACCTGGTAGGAGGGATGGAAATGGCACAAAACACTAAAATTAAAATATTAACTTGCCACCGAAGGTGCAACTAGATTTAAAAAAAAAAAAAAAAACCCTTACGGTGGAAGGGTGGCAACTTTATATACTAAAACGACCATTTAAATAAAAACCCGTGAAAAGCAGTCTTAAATATACAAGGTTGACCAAACATGCTCTACATTACACCTATGCCGCCTCTCAAGATGATAGGCAAGATAAAAACGTATTTCAGGAATTCGGCCGTTACACTTCAAGCAATAAATTCGTTAACACCGAATCCGACAAATATGACAGAGGCAGCTATTAACTTACGGCAGACCGACAGACAGACACTAACTGCCTAACAAATGCGGACGACAGACAGACGAGCAAGCTGGGCACGAGAGACTGACCAAGAAAACAAGTAGAATTCAGCAAGTAAATGAAACAACATATCACGAATCACTTAACCTCTAATAAACTGCGATGTCTGGTGAAGACCTGGCGCAGCACCCCCAAAACGCTCTCCCGAACCGTCCGCTGCCAGCCGCTTCAACGGACGCAGGAAGGCGCGCCGATCTCCCGTCTCACGGCGTCGCAGCTCGCACCGGCTAGACCGATGTCGTGGTCTGACTCCTTTTGCACTCGTGTCGACCGCGAAGCCACTACCTCTCGCTATACGGTGCGGCCCACTGGACTGGCGTAGCGACCTCACATGCGCCGACGCTCAAGACGGACAAGTCATCTTGTGTCCCAGAGCGCGACCAACCAACCGATCGATCCGATAACCAATGACCATTGCCTGAACAAACTCGAGCAGACTGGCGGCCTAACACATACTAGCACTCCGGACGACAGACAGACACCGACTGCCCCACACTGACCCGACTGACCAACTGACTCGACTCGCCCCTAGTGAGCTCATAGCGCCCCTTAAATGCACGTTAACAGGCTACGTTTCCCCTTTCACTCCAGCGATTGCCACAGCGGCGCCACCGCCAGAAACGGAGGGCGACTGCTTTACACTACGCGCTGCGGCGCGCTCTTCAAAACAGCAAATTTTTACCACAGCTCCTCCAGAATGTTCTTAAAACCAGTGACGCGGTGATATGGTGCATTGATCTCTAAAATTCTATCGTTGTTTGGTAATATGAAGTCCATAGCTGCAAATGGTCTCTAAGTTCATAGACGGCCGTTGTGACCGAGCGGTTCTAGGCACTTCAGTCTGGAATCGCGCTGCTGCTACGGTCGCTGGTTCGACTCCTGCCTCGGGCATGAATGTATGTGATGTCCTTACAGTAGTTAGGTTTAAGTAGTTCTAAGTTCTAGGGGACTGATGACCTCAGATGTGAAGTCCCATAGTGCTTAGAGCCATTTGAATCAATCTCTAAGTTCATTAACGGTTCAGTTGAACTAGAGGACTTCGCCCATTCCATGTAAACACAGCCTGAGCCATTATGAAGCCACCACCAGCTTGCACAGTACCTTATTGAAAAATTGGGTCTGCACCGCACTCGAAGCCTACCATCAGCTCTCAGCAACTGAAATCTGGACTCATCTGACGAGACCATGGTTTTCCAGACGTCTAGGGTCCAATGGATATAGTCACGAGTTCAAGAGAGGCGCTGCAGACGATGTCGTGCTCTTAACAATGGCACTCGCTTCGACGGTCTGCTGCCTTAGCCCGTTAACGCATTTTGCCGCATTGCCCTAACGGATGCTTTAGTCGTACGTTCCACGTTGTTAAAAACGTTAACTCCGTCCACAGGCCGTGGCGGAACCAGCGGTACCGACCGGCCGCCGTGTCATCCTCAGTCCACAGGCGTCACCGGATGCGTATATGGAGGTGCATGTGGTCAGCACACCGATCTCGCGGCCGCATGTCAGTTTCCGAGACCGGAGCCGCTACTTCTCAGTCGAGTAGCTTCTCAGCGCTCGGCACTCATCCAAGTGCTAGCCCAGGCCGACAGCGCTTAACTTCTGTGATCTAACGGGAACCGGTGTTTCCACTGCGGCAAGGCCGTTGGTATTCCACATTGTTTTCCTCTGTTATTTCACACAGTATTGCTTGTCTGTTAGTACTGACAACTCTACGTAAACGCCGCTGCTCTCGGTGGTTAAGTGAAGACCGTCGCCCACTGCGTTGTCCGTGGTGAGAGGTAATGCCTGAAATTTGCTGTTCTCGCCACACTCTTGACACTGTTGATTTCGTGTGTACGTGATACTACAGTTATACGTATGTGTGCTTATTGCTACCGTATGTTTTTTGTCACCTCGTTGTGTATCACTTCAGCCGAAAATATCCAAGGGGTTCTTTCAATAAAGTTATATCCCTTGGATGCACCTCTCCACGCTAATCTGTGGTGTGCAAACCTCTTCGTCTTTGGAATATACATCCATCTGATTACAAGAGACATCAAAGGCTTTGGAGAGTCCTCCTGATCCATAACTGCTCAAAAGTCGCTGTCAGTTTACGGAGCTGGGTCGAAGATATGCACATCTTGCTAGCTACCGACCAGAAGTGCTCAGTTGATGTGAGCGGCCACACAGTAGCACCCTTATGTCGATACAGAGTTCCTCAAACGATTCTGATACATACCGTGAACATATTGTCTAGCTAAAGATGCAAGCAAATGACTGTGGGCGAACATACGTAGCAGTATGACCCGCTAGAAGGTTCCTGTGTTGTGACAAACGATAGACATATCAGGAATCCAAAATATTCCTTCAAGTATCCCTCATACAGTAATTGGTCCACCATGTCTCGCAGCGGGTGCCGTATTGTCAAATGAAATCCACTGTCTCGTGTGTTTTTTGACGTTCTCGCACCTCCTGTGAAGATTATAGATGTACGGCAAAAGTGTCCTCTAACTAGCGCATTTTAGTATTTATATTGAAAATGGTATAAAGCTGTCTGAAAGCAATAAACGGTAGTTTTAAGAATAACTGTGTGAATTTTGCACCTTCATTATTTAATGATGTTGTAAGACGTATGGTTTGCCGGCGGTGGGCGAGGCATGACAGAGTCTCTGACCAGAGAGTAGTTTATCGTTAGTTGTCATGCCTCGCCCATCGCCTGTAAAGCATACGTCTTACAATATCACACAGCCAAGAGTGAAGTATACAAATAACGTAGCGTTGTTACCTATGATCGATTTATATGTCGACAAATAAATCAATTTTGAATACATTTCGCGTGATCTACTCGTCTTTCTCAGCGATTTGAAGATCTCTGGTTTCCAGCCGGTATTTCAGAGCGACGTTTCGACAAATGTCACAGAAATCCGCCCCTGGCGCTCCATCTTGGGAGTGACATTCATCGAGACGTGGCGCTAGAAACGCCGGTTGGAAAACTGTGACCATTATATTATACATTTTGAGTATTGGACCTTAAAGAACGAAAATTATTACACACGAACAAACACAGAAAACCGCTTTTACTATTACAGACGAACAAACATAGACAACCGCTTTTGGCATGCTATCGGTTTTATCTAGACGATGGGACATTACTGTAAGGAATTATTTTGCCACACCATGATTTTCTAAAATGTAGCACCTAAGGATGCAGTTCTACGCATGTGAAACTGGTAGTGACTTTTTAATAAAAGTATTTTGACAGCCAGTGCGGAAGATGTTATTCTCGATGTATTTAAATATGACGGCTTTCGACAAGTAATACAATACATTTTTTTTTTCTGAAGTAGATGGAGCTTATTCAGGATTCCAGTACACCATACCATTCCCCACTCTTCTGGCTACAAAACCCTGTTTTTCAACATAATCTCCGATCAACGCAACCACCTTACTGGCAGCGCTTCCATGCCCTGTATGCACTGTAATGGTGGACTTCGGAGCCAACGTGTTGCAACATCAGTAACCCCCCCCATTATGCACGTACTGCTCCCCGCGGAGTGCGTCCTTGATTGGTCCAAGTAGCTGGAAGACGGAAGGTGCGACATCCGGGCTGTACACTGGGAGAGGAAGAACAGTCCAGCGAAGTTTTCTGAGCTGCTCTCGGGTGCGCAGGTTTGTGTGAGGCCTTGCGTTGCCGTGGAGAAGGAGAAGTCTGTTTGCATTTTTGTGGCGAAGAACACGCTGAAGTGGTCTCTTCAATTTCCTGACTGCAGGAAAAAAATGAGTGAGCTGTTACATTTTAAACTTCATGTTTAGAAAAAACTCAAATTTTATAGATAATTATCTCAATTTTTACCACAGTTTTTAATAGATTTGGAAAATTCTAGAGTATTATACACCTCTATGTACGGTTCGTATGCTGTGCAAAATTCATCGAAGAATCTCTCTTACTTACGAAGAACAGAGAACCTGTACCAACAAGTGCAGCCAATAGTAAGTGAAAAAAATGATGAAATTTCGCATGTAAGAAAAAATTATTTTGTTATGTTTTTGAACTTCCCCTGCTACGAGTGTGAATTCTGAATCCCTCCTGGACGTGCTGATAAAGTTTTATGAATTTATTTGTAAATGCAAATTAAAATGTCCTGTGCTGCCTCTCCTGCTCCATGTCGGCCCGTTTGACGTCCTCCCCCCCCCCCCCCCCCCCCTCTTAATTGACATCAGGCCATGATACACTACTGGCCATTAAAATTTATACACCACGAAGATGATGTGCTACAGACGCGAAATGTAACCGACAGAAAGAAGATGCTGTTATATGCAAATGATTAGCTTTTCAGAGCATTCACACAACGTTGGCGCCGGTGGCGACACCTACAAAGTGCTGACATGAGGAAAGTTTCCAACCCATTTCTCATACACAAACAGCAGTTGACCGGCGTTGCCTGGTGAAACGTTGTTGTGATGCCTCGTGTAAGGAGAAGAAATGCGTGCCATAACGTTTCCGACTTTGATAAAGGTCGGATTGTAGCCAATCGCGATTGCAGTTTATCGTATCGCGACATTGCTGCTCGCGTTGGTCGAGATCCAATGACTATTAGCAGAATATGGAATCGGTGGGTTCAGGAGGGTAATACGGAATGCCGTGCTGGATTCCAACGGCCTCGTATCACTAGCAGTCGAGATGACAGGCATCTCATCCACATGGCTGTAACGGATCGTGCAGCCACGTCTCGATCCCTGAGTCAACAGATGGGGACGTGTGCAAGACAACAACCATCTGCACGAACAGTTCGACGACGTTAGTAGCAGCACGGACTATCAGCTCGGAGACCGTGGCTGCGGTTATCCTTGACGCTGCATCACAGACAGGAACGCCTGCGATGGTGTACTCAACGACGAACCTGGGTGCACGAATGGCAAAACGTCATTTTTTCGGATGAATCCAGGTTCTGTTTACGGCATTATGATGGTCGCATCCGTGTTTGGCGACATCGCGGTGAAAGCACACCGGAAGCATGTATTCGTCATCGCCATACTGGCGTATAACCCGGCGTGACGGTATGGGGTGCAGTTTGTTACACGTCTCGGTCACCTCTTGTTCGCATTGTCAGACTTTGAAAAGTGGACGTTACATTTCAGATGTGTTACGACCCGTGGCTCTACCCTTCATTCTATCCCTGCGAAACCCTACATTTCAGCAGGATAATGCACGACCGCATGTTGCAGGTCCTGTACTGGCCTTTCTGGATACAGAAAATGTTCGTCTGCTGCCCTGGCCAGCACATTCTGCAGATCTCTCACCAATTGAAAACGTCTGGTCAATGGTGGCCGAGCAACTGGCTCATCACAATACGCCAGTCACTACTCTTGATGAACTGTGGTATCGTGTTGAAGCTGCATGGGCAGCTGTACCTGTACACGCCATCCCAGCTCTGTTTGATTCAATGTCCAGACGTATTAAGGCCGTTATTACGGCCAGAGGTGGTTGTTCTGGGTACTGATTTCTCAGGATCTATGCACCCAAATTGCGTGAAAATGTAATCTAGTATAATATTTTTGTCCAGTGAATACCCGTTTATCATCTGCATTTCTTCTTGGTGCAGCAATTTTATTGGCCAGTAGTGTATATGTACGGCGCGTGACTGAATGTAAGTTTACTAATTACTTCCCGAATGCAGTTATTGTATCACAAACGAACAAAAGTATCCAAGTGAATCGAAGATTCGGTTAATGACGCCTGGATCAACGTGTTTCTACTGTACCGCTTTACGGAGTTAATTGGTCGAATGTAAAGAGGCTCAAGTTTGCAGCGGCGAGTTCCGTAGGCTGCACAGTAGGGCTTTCACCGACCCCTCAGCTGGTGTCGCGTGCGGTCGTGCTTGGTCAACCACTCGTGAGCGCAGGAGAACCAACTGCGCGCGGTCCCGACACACACTTTGCACGCTCCAGCCGCGGCGTCACGCGATCTCGACTCAGCGCCCGTATCTTCATCGCGGCGAACGGTGAAACTTTTGTAAGGTCCCCGTTGGAAAATTACTGATTTAAAAAAAATTTCATAATTTCAATAAGAAAGATATCAAACGCATACACTTATTGATACAATGTTGGATAAAAGCAAAAATTGTTCTAAAGACAGTCCTGATCATTCATCACAGTAGTAATTGCAGTTTTTTTTCTCAGAGTCTGAGTATTAAAAGAAAAAGCACACGGAAGTGGTGGATTTCCATGCAGTCTTGAAGAAGTAGTATTGTCCTTCCAATGGAAAGACAGTGCTGACTCTCGACATGCAGACAGGTAATGGGCCACAACAAAGCAAACCCAAAGCAGAGTCAGTCGAAATTTTGAAGAATATTGGTAGGTAGGTCATCACAGAGCAGACCCACTGTAGTCCTGGTAGAGATTATGGTATTGGTGGGCCACCAAAAATGCAGACCCACTGCAGTCCTTGTAGAGACAATGGTATTGGTGGGTCACCAAAGGTGCAGACCCATCCACGATAGTCCTTGTAGGGATGGCTAGCAGCCATCTGTTACGACTGTGCGGCTGCACAATCACCATCGAAGTGTCTTACGGATAATATAGCAAGTCCATAAACCACCACTTGTGCACTCACAAAGTTTTTGGAATTGTCCTTATAACCAGCAATGCTGTTAACCAGTCCCTTGCTGAATTATCAACACATGTGCAAACACTAACAGTCACAACTTCTCACATATTGTGCATATACTATGACCAACAGAACGTGTGCAGTGAAATGAAACTTAAATCGAAGAACTGGTGTAGGATCGCCGTATGTAAGGTCCCCTTTGGAAAATTATGAATGGTTGTGCTAGATAACTTCTACGTTATTTGATTTTCAAACAGCTGAGCAAAACTCAACGTACTCAAACAGTTTTCTCTTTACTTATTCTGATCATCACTAAACTGACACACACAATATTTTTAGCGCAACCCAATCTAAGTTTAAAAAATCCCTACAAAAGAATGGCCCTGACTAACAATAACCTATACCTTTAATGAATCACTTACCTCACAAAACTACTGCAATACAGCGAGCTCCAATACTGCCAGCTAAATAAAAGATTCTAACTACTGAAGGCCCTAACTACTGATAGGCATAGTTAGCAAATGAAAGATTTTGATGGAGAACAATGTATTTACCTTAATAATGTTCAAAAGTTATTATATATATAATCAGTTTATGACATCCAGTCTTACAAATTTCGTTTTTCTGACGGACACACGTCCAGATCGTCCGCTCTCAAAACTCTGCCATCTCTCTCCCCACATCCACCACTGCTGGCGGCTCACCTCCAACTTCGCAACGCTACGCGCTGTTAACAGCCAACTGCCCAACACTACAATAGCATATACTCCAACAATGCTAACCAGCCACAGACTGCACACAGCACAGTCAGTGATTTTCATACAGAGCGCTACGTGGCGTTACCAACACAAAAACCTAAACAGCCTGCTTACAATGTGTCACCTGTCAGAGTCTTATCTAGACTTATCAGAGTCCGATAACACTCCAACCACACGCACCCCACATTATAATAGAGCTTGAGATGTTCATGTTGACACGCAGGATTCAAGTATTCGATTCTTAAGTTTGTCTATCCGCCCGATACAATTTGAAACGAGACTCGTCCGACCAGGCAACTATAGACACCGACAGTCCAATGTCGGTGTTGACGGGCCCAGGCCAGGCATAAAGCTTTGTGCCATGCACTCATCAAGTGTACACGAGTGGGCATTCGGCTCCGAATGCCCATATCGATGATGTTTCGTTGAATGGTTCGCACGCTGACACTTGTTGATGATCCAGTATTTATATCTACAGCAATTTACGGAAGGCTTACACTTCTGTTACGTCGAGCGTTTCGGCATAGTTAGCAAATGATAGCGTTTAAAGGTTATAGCATATATATATATATATATATATATATATATATATATATATATATATATATATAATTTTGTGCAATCCAATCACAAATTACATTTTTCGGAGGGGCACACGTCGAGATCGTCCTCTTAAAACTCTGCCATCTCTCTCCCCACATCCACCACTGCTGGCGGCTCATCTCCAACTGCCCAACGCTACGCGCTGTTCACATCCAACTGCCCAACACTACACAAGCGAATATTCCAACAATGAGTCCAACCAGCTACAGACTGCACACAGTACAGTCAGTGATTTTCACACAGAGCACTACGTGGCGTTACCAACATAAAAACCTAAACAGCCTACTTACACTTTCCGCGGAACACGGCAGCGTCGGCGAGCTGAAGAGCTGCTCCGTCCCTCTACGGAAAGATACTATCTTAAATCAGCTGCAGCGTTCAAAATGCATTCGGCCGAAACGTTGTTTTGCTGAACATAGCAAGGAGGGTGCAAAATTATCCTCACTATTCGTTCTACAACGCGTCCATAAGAAACTGGCGTTTCGGCATGTACAGTGTTTTTCAACATACACTATGTGACCAAAAGTATCCGGACACCTGGCTGGAAATGACTTACAAGTTCGTGGCGCCCTCCATCAGTAATGGTGGATTTTAATATGGTGTTGGCCCACCCTTAGTCTTGATGAAAGCTTCCACTCTCGCAGGCATACGTTCAATCAGGTGCTGGATAATTTCTTGGGCAATGGCAGCCCATTCTTCACGGAGAGCTGCACTGCATGTCGGTTGGTGAGATCTGGCACGAAGTTGGCGTTCCAAAACATACCAAAGGTGTCCTATAGAATTCTGGTCAGGACTCCGTGCAGGCCAGTCCATCGCAGGGATGTTATTGTCGTGTAACCACTCCACCAAAGGCCGTACATTATGAACGGGTGCTCGATCGTGTTGAAAGATGCCATCACCATCCCCGAATTGCTCTTCAACAGTCGGAAGCAACAAGCTGCTTATAACATCAATGTAGTTCTGTGCTGTGATAGTGCCACGCAAAACAACAAAGGGTGCAAACCCCCTCCATGAATAACACGACCACACACACGCTGGCAGATGACGTTCACCGGGCATTCACGATACCCACACCATGGCATCGGATCGCCTTATTGCGTATCGTCATTCGTCACTTCACACAACTTTTTTTCACTGTTCAATCGTCCAATATTTACACTGCTTACACCAAACGCGGCGTCGTTTGGCATTTGCAGGCGTGATGTGTGGCTTATGAGCAGCCGCTCGTCCATGAAATCCAAGTTTGCCCCACCTAACCGTCATAGTACTTGCAGTGGGTCCTGATGCAGTTTGGAATTCCTGTGTGACAGTCTGGATAGATATCTGCCGATTACACATTACTACACTCTTCAACTGTCGGCGGTCTGTGTCAGTCAAAAGACGAGGTCGGCCTGCATGCTTTTGTGCTGTACTTCACTTCACGTTTACAGTTCACTATCACATCGGAAAAAGTGGACCTAGGGATGTTTAGGAGTGTGGAAATCTCGCGTACAGACGTATGACACAAGTGGCACCCAATCACCTGACCACGTTCGAAGTCCGTGAGTTCCGCGAACCGCCCCATTCTGCTCTCTCACGATGCCTAATGACTACCGAGGTTGCTGATATGGAGTAGCTGGTAGTAGGTGGCAGCACAACGCACCTAATATGAAAAACGAAGATTTTTTTGGGGTGTCCGGATACTTTTTATCACACGGTGTATTCCCCCTTCTTTTAAATGTACTTGTTGGGAAGGTCCACTAGCTTGCGTGATCTTCCGAAGGTTTTCGGTTGGCTGCTGGGCTATTTTTGAACCACTTTCTGCATCTCCAAGTGTGAGGAAAATCTACGACATTGAAAACCATACTTGAGTGGCCCACGCAAATGGGAGTCGGAGGCAGCAAGGTCTAGACAGTGCAGAGGGTATTCCAGCAGCTCAAAACCCAATTTCTTGATGGTAGTGAGCCGTGTGATGGCGGGTGTTGCCAAGCAACAGCAACATTTTGTCTAACACCAGACTTCGTCCTTTGCCGCGAATTCCTGGTTTTACCTTGTTTTCCAACCATTCACTATAATAGTCTGTATTGATTTCTGCTCCATTTGTCGTGTAGTCGTGTATGTCTACCCTACAATGACAGGCCCATTTGCATCCCAAAACTACTGTTGACGTAACCTTTCCTGCCAATGGCAGAGTCTCGAATTTTTTGTCTTTAGTGATTCTGAGTGCTGCCACACCATACTCTGGCGTTTCGATTGTAATAGTGGTGAACCAGTGTATCATCAGTGGTGAGTATCTTGATCAAAAATTAGTCGGCTTCCCTTTTGAAAAAGTCGAGTATGGTGGCAGAAGACAACACTTTTGACCTCTTCAGCAAGAGGACGTTGATGGGCTCTTGTTCATGCCGCACAGTGTCAAACTTCTCGATCCACGAATAAACACTTTTACGTGACTGGGCAGTCCCTCCGTATTGTACTGAAAGTCTGTGAAGAATTTCAACCTGTTTCACGCCTTCAGACCAAGGATACAGAATTACACATTCGTTTCACCCATAGTGCAAGCTACTAGTGTAGCGGACATGTTTACACTATCAGCGACAGTATGTTAATTAAGTGGTCAGGATTGAATGGCACGCACATTACCACAGTGATAGCAACAATAATCGTGCATGCGGAGACGGCAGTGTGAGGATTTTAAAGTTGTGCTATGACGAGAGTTTAGGTAATTTTTAACTCTCCTTCAGATAAATGTATTACGCCAATTGCAGATGAGCGAACAACCGAAACGCATCTTGTCGTAAATAAACCTATACGAAAAGAGCATCTGGTTGTTGTATACCTTTAAGCAATTCAATTCGGAGTCATATCATGGATAAGTTGACGTCCATGTACTACCGTGATACTTACTCATGACATGCAATGAGTCAACAACGGCTTAATCAGAAATAGTGTATTTCTCAGACTTTTCCGCTCAAACTCAACCTTTTACTACTACACCTACATCCTTACACCGCAAACCAGTGTCAAGTGCGTGGCGGAGGGTAATTCCCATTTCTTCTGAAGGATACATGCACATCTTGCTGCACAAGAGCCTCTTGGCTCTTACACCCGTTTTGTCAACATGTGGTTCTATAAGTGCATTTGCCTACTGAAGAAGAGAAACATTGGTGGAAAACGCTGTAATCCGTTAATAAACCTTTACTTCTGCAAGTTATTGGCTCTTGTTCACAATCCTATCAAATTTCGGTTGTAAACTGGTTGTGGTGTCTGGTGAAGTTTGCCACGAAAATTCACACTGTCTCTGGCTGGTTCGTCGGCATTTTCAGCAACTACGATAGATAGCGACCCTCTCGGTAAAAAATTTAAACAATAAAACCAAGAAACGAAAAAGAAATTTCGTAAGTTCACCTTTCACTTAACGTATGATTTGTTGCGTTACTTTTTAGCCATTCTGAACTAATTTTTAAAATATTTCGTGGACTTTATAACTGTCCCGGATTTTGTCCGCTGTGCGTATAACCTGTATTACAACGCCATCACCGAAAACTACAAACTGGAAATATAAGTAAGGCTGCGTCTGCAGTCGAACTGACAACGGTCGGCAGACGTCGCCCGGAAACAGCGTCCGACATCCTCCGTCAGTTTCCGGCGGCGTCAACCAATTTAGGTTAAAATCTATCCTGTCAGGAACGGTAGAATCTATTCGAACGTGGTGTGTAGTGCACAGTGTTTCCTCAGTAAATGGAATATTCCGGCAATTTTACGAACATATGAGACGAAGAGATAAAAGTTGTATAACATATTCGAGGTGACTCGTGCTGAAGATCACAAATACTCTGACCAACTTCAAATAAATTCGGCAGAATAGACATATGTCAATTAAGCTTCAATGATTGTCATTCAGAATACGTGTGAAAGACAAACATGAATTCCAGAATGAGGTAATCTGAACATCCAAAGCACTGAAAAATGGAAACATACACCACATTTGGAAACCACGTCGCATACTGGCTTAAAAACAGTAGTAAGCGGTAATAATAATTCCTAGACAGCTAATGCCCACCTACCACAAACCAAGAAATATCCCCTATAGGAAGAAAAAAAAATTATGATCGCTACCTTCTACATCTACATCTACATTTATACTCCGCAAGCCACCCAACGGCGTGTGGCGGAGGGCACTTTACGTGCCACTGTCATTACCTCCCTTTCCTGTTCCAGTCGCGTATGGTTCGCGGGAAGAACGACTGTCTGAAAGCCTCCGTGCGCGCTCTAATCTCTCTAATTTTACATTCGTGATCTCCTCGGGGGGGGGGGGGGGATATAAGTAGGGGGAAACAATATATTCGATACCTCATCCAGAAACGCACCCTCTCGAAACCTGGCGAGCAAGCTACACCGCGATGCAGAGCGCCTCTCTTGCAGAGTCTGCCACTTGAGTTTGTTAAACATCTCCGTAACGCTATCACGGTTACCAAATAACCCTGTGACGAAACGCGCCGCTTTTCTTTGGATCTTCTCTATCTCCTCCGTCAACCCGATCTGGTACGGATCCCACACTGATGAGCAATACTCAAGTATAGGTCGAACGAGTGTTTTGTAAGCCACCTCCTTTGTTGATGGACTACATTTTCTAAGGACTCTCCCAATGAATCTCAACCTGGTACCCGCCTTACCAACAATTAATTTTATATGATCATTCCACTTCAAATCGTCCCGCACGCATACTCCCAGATATTTTACAAAAGTAACTGCTACCAGTGTTTGTTCCGCTATCATATAATCATACAATAAATGATCCTTCTTTCTATGTATTCGCAATACATTACATTTGTCTATGTTAAGGGTCAGTTGCCACTCCCTGCACCAAGTGCCTATCCGCTGCAGATCTTCCTGCATTTCGCTACAATTTTCTAATGCTGCAACTTCTCTGTATACTACAGCATCATCCGCGAAAAGCCGCATGGAACTTCCGAAACTATCTACTAGGTCATTTATATATATTGTGAAAAGCAATGGTCCCACAACACTCCCCTGTGGCACGCCAGAGGTTACTTTAACGTCTGTAGACGTCTCTCCATTGATAACAACATGCTGTGTTCTGTTTGCTAAAAACTCTTCAATCCAGCCACACAGCTGGTCTGATATTCCGTAGGCTCTTACTTTGTTTATCAGGCGACAGTGCGGAACTGTATCGAACGCCTTCCGGAAGTCAAGAAAAATAGCACATATCTGGGAGCCTGTATCTAATATTTTCTGGGTCTCATGAACAAATAAAGCGAGTTGGGTCTCACACGATCGCTGTTTCCGGAATCCATGTTGATTCCTACATAGTAGATTCTGGGTTTCCAAAAACGACATGATACTCGAGCAAAAAACATGTTCTAAAATTCTACAAGAGATCGACGTCAGAGATATAGGTCTATAGTTAAGCGCATCTGCTCGATGAGCCTTCTTGAAGACTGGGACTACCTGTGCTCTTTTCCAATCATTTGGAACCTTCCGTTTCTCTAGAGACTTGCGGTACACGGCTGTTAGAAGGGGGGCAAGTTCTTTCACGTACTCTGTGTAGAATCGAATTGGTATCCCGTCAGGTCCAGTGGACTTTCCTCTGTTGAGTGATTCCAGTTGCTTTTCTATTCCTTGAACACTTATTTCGATGTCAGCCATTTTTTCGTTTGTGCGAGGATTTAGAGAAGGAACTGCAGTGCGCTCTTCCTCAGTGAAACAGCTTTGAAAAAAGGTGTTTAGTATTTCAGCTTTACGCGTGTCATCCTCTGTTTCAGTGCCATCATCATCCCGGAGTGTCTGGATATGCTGTTTCGAGCCACTTACTGATTTAACGTAAGACCAGAACTTCCTAGGATTTTCTGTCAAGTCGGTACATAACACTTAAACACACACTTCTTTGAGGTGATAATCTATGTCTAAAACATTCGGTACACAGTTTGCCTTTATGACTTGCTGCACAATTTGACATAAGATTGGCAAAGTTTTACAGAAGTTCGAAATGTGGCGCGTACTTCAATGCGAGATGCTTTCAATTAATTTACACAACGAAATTCTGTCTCGAAATCTGGCAGAAAACCCAAAGATTCCGATCATACATAAAGCACACCAGTGGCAAATGCAATCAATACCTTCACTGCGCGATAACAATGGCGAAGTCACTGATGACAGTGCCACTAAAGCAGAGTTATTAATCACGGTTTTCCGAAACTCCTTCACCAAAGAAGACGAAGTAAATATTCCTGAATTCCAATCAAGAACAACTGCCAAGATAAGGAACATAGAAGTAGATATCCTAGGTGTAACGAACCAGCTTAAATCACTTAATAAAGACAAGGCCTCCGGTCCAGATTGTATACCAGTCAGGTTACTATCAGAGTATGCTGATAAAATAGCTCCATATTTAGCAATTATATACAAACACTCGCTCACAGAAAGATCTGTCCCTAAAGACTGGAAAACTGATCAAGTCACACCAATACCCAAAAGGGAAAGTAGGAGTAATCCGCTGAATTACAAAAAAATGGCTCTGAGCACTATGGGACATAACATCTATGGTCATCAGTCCCCTAGAACTTAGAACTACTTAAACCTAACTAACCTAAGGACAGCACACAACACCCAGCCGTCACGAGGCAGAGAAAATCCCTGACCCCGCCGGGAATCGAACCCGGGAACCCGGGCGTGGGAAGCGAGAACGCTGAATTACAGGCCCATATCACTAACGTCGATTAGCAGTAGGATTTTGGGACATATACTGTATTCGAACATTATGAAGTACCTCGAAGAAAACGATTTACTGACCCATATTCAGCATGGTTTCGGAAAATATCGTTCTTGTGAAACACAAATAGCTCTTTATACTCAATGAAGTAATAAGTGCTATCGACAAGGGATGTCAAATTGATTCCATATTTTTAGATTTCTAGGAGGCTTTCGACACCGTTCCTCATAAGCGTCTTCTAACCAAACTGCATGCCTCTGGAGTATCGCTTCAGTTGTGCGGCCGGATTCGTGATTTCCTGTCAGAAAGGTCACACAGTTCGTAGTAATAGACGGAAAGTCATTGAGTAAAACAGAAGTAATATCCGGCGTTCCCAAGGAAGTGTTATAGGCCCTCAATGGTTCCTTATCTACACTCCTGGAAATTGAAATAAGAACACAGTGAATTCATTGTCCCAGGAAGGAGAAACTTTATTGACACATTCCTGGGGTCAGATACATCACATGATCACACTGACAGAACCACAGGCACATAGACACAGGCAACAGAGCATGCACAATGTCGGCACTAGTACAGTGTATATCCACCTTTCGCAGCAATGCAGGCTGCTATTCTCCCATGGAGACGATCGTAGAGATGCTGGAAGTAGTCCTGTGGAACGACTTGCCATGCCATTTCCACCTGGCGCCTCAGTTGGACCAGCGTTCGTGCTGGACGTGCAGACCGCGTGAGACGACGCTTCATCCAGTCCCAAACATGCTCAATGGGAGACAGATCCGGAGATCTTGCTGGCCAGGGTAGTTGACTTACACCTTCTAGAGCACGTTGGGTGGCACGGGATACATGCGGACGTGCATTGTCCTGTTGGAACAGCAAGTTCCCTTGCCGGTCTAGGAATGGTAGAACGATGTGTTGGATGACGGTTTGGATGTACCGTACACTATTCAGTGTCCCCTCGACGATCACCAGTGGTGTACGGCCAGTGTAGGAGATCGCTCCCCACACCATGATGCCGGGTGTTGGCCCTGTGTGCCTCGGTCGTATGCAGTCCTGATTGTGGCGCTCACCTGCACGGCGCCAAACACTCATACGACCATCATTGGCACCAAGGCAGAAGCGACTCTCATCGCTGAAGACGACACGTCTCCATTCGTCCCTCCATTCACGCCTGTCGCGACACCACTGGAGGCGGGCTGCACGATGTTGGGGCGTGAGCGGAAGACGGCCTAACGGTGTGTGGGACCGTAGCCCAGCTTCATGGAGACGGTTGCGAATGGTCCTCGCCGATACCCCAGGAGCAACAGTGTCCCTAATTTGCTGGGAAGTGGCGGTGCGGTCCCCTACGGCACTGCGTAGGATCCTACGGTCTTGGCGTGCATCCGTGCGTCGCTGCGGTCCGGTCCCAGGTCGACGGGCACGTGCACCTTCCGCCGACCACTGGCGACAACATCGATGTACTGTGGAGGCCTCACGCCCCACGTGTTGAGCAATTCGGCGGTACGTCGACCCGGCCTCTCGCATGCCCACTATACGCCCTCGCTCAAAGTCCGTCAACTGCACATACGGTTCACGTCCACGCTGTCGCGGCATGCTACCAGTGTTAAAGACTGCGATGGAGCTCCGTATGCCACGGCAAACTGGCTCACACTGACGGCGGCGGTGCACAAATGCTGCGCAGCTAGCGCCATTCGACGGCCAACACCGCGGTTCGTGGTGTGTCCGCTGTGCCGTGCGTGTGATCATTGCTTGTACAGCCCTCTCGCAGTGTCCGGAGCAAGTATGGTGGGTCTGACACACCGGTGTCAAAGTGTTCTTTTTTCCATTTCTAGGAGTGTATATTAACTACATAGGAGACAATCTCAGAAGCCGCTTTAGATTGTTTGCAGATGATGCTGTCATTTACCGTCTTGAAAGTCATCAGTTAGTCGCGATATTCGAGTAGTGCAACTTTCACTTGGGTGGGTGTATGTTCGCCCGTCGAAGTGACCTCATGGCAATAAGTTGTCAGTCGACTTTTTATACTGGGGTCTTTCCTGTGCCCGACTTGAGTCGAGACGACCGTTGGTGGGTCGTTCGGTCGGTCGTCGTAGCGGGCGACGTTCATTTGGTCTTCCGACCGCTTCTGGCTTCTCTGCGTTTGTGCCGACTTATTATTCGTCCGCGTTGTTTTACAGTGACTGGTTTTAGTGTTGTGAGTTGTTGGTGAAATTGTTTTCCCGGATCCGTGTGTACCTTGCGGTTTCGAATGTGCAGTTATTGAAATGCCGTCCGCGTACTGGATTTGGAGAGGAGTTGCGAACAGACATCAGTTCGTCTTCAGGCGGAACAGTGGGGAGGTCCGCAGGGCAGACCGGAAGCGCTGGCGGCGTGCAGCCAATGTCGGATCGAGGGGCTGTAGCCGGCGACCGAACCCAGGACGTCTGAAGTTGAGTGAACCGTGCCCAGTACTGTGTAACCTCCACTGTTTGAGATCTCACTGCTGTTTGCGTGTAGCTGCTCCCAGGGTCGGTGAAACCAACCCAACAAGTGGAGTCTGTTCGGTTGGTGCAAGCTACACTACTGGCCATTAAAACTGCTACTCCACGAAGATGACATACTGCAGACGCCAAATTTAACCGACAGGAGGAAGATGCTGTTATATGCAAATCATTAGCTTTTCAGAGCCTTCACAAACATGAGGATAGTTTCCAACCGATTTCCCATACACAAACAGCAGTTGACCTGCGTTGCCTGGTGAAACGTTGTTTTGATACCTCAAGTAAGGAGGAGAAATGCGTACCATCACGTTTCCGACTTTGATAAAGGTCGGATTGTAGCCTATCGCGATTGCGGTTTATCGTATCGCGACATTGCGGCCCGCGTTGGTCGAGATCCAATGACTGTTAGCAGAATATGGAATCAGTGGGTTCAGAAAGGTAATACGGAACGTCGTACTGGATCCCAACGGCATCGTATCACTAGCAGTCGAGATGTCAGGCGTCTTATCAGCATGGCTGTAACGGATCGTGCAGCCACGTCTCGATCCCTGAGTCAACAGATGGGGACCTTTGCAAGGCAACAACCATCTGCACGAACAGTTCGACGACCTTTGCAGCAGCAAGGACTATCAGCTCGGAGACCATGGCTGCGGTTACCCTTAACGCTGCATCACAGACAGGAGCGCCTGCGATGGTGTACTTAACGACGAACCTGGATGCACGAATGGCAAAACTTCATTTTTTCGGATGAATGCAGGTTATGTTTACAGCATTATGATGGTAGCATCCGTGTTTGGCGATATCGCGGTGAACGCACAATGAAAGTGTGTATTCGTCATCGCCATACTGGCGTTACCACCCAACTTGATGGTATGGGGTGCCATTGGTTGCACGTCTCGGTCACCTCTTGTTCGCATTGACGGCACTTTGAACAGTGGACGTTACATTTCAAATGTGTTACGACCCGTGGCTCTACCCTTCATTCGATCCCTGGGAAATCCTACATTTCAGTAGGATAATGCACGACCGCATGTTGCAGGTCCTGTACGGGCCTTTCTGGACACAGAAAATGTTCCACTGCTGCTCTGGCCTGCACATTCTCTACATCTCTCACCAATTGAAAACGTCTGGTCAATGGTGGCCGAGCAACTGGCTCGTCACAATACGCCAGTCACTACTCTTGATGAACTTTGGTATCGTGTTGAAGCTGCATGGGCAGCTGTACCTGTACACGCCATCCAAGCTCTGTTTGACTCAATGCCCAGGCGTATCAAGGCCGTCATTACGGCGAGAGGTGGTTGTTCTGGGTACTGATTTCTCAGAATCTATGCACCCAAATTGCTTGAAAATGTAATCAAATGTCACTTCTAGTATAATATATTTGTCCAATGAATACCCGTTTATCATCTGCATTTCTTCCTGGTGTTGCAATTTTAATGTCCAGTAGTGTATTAGCCGCCTTCTACTCCTTGATGTTAGTTTGGATTTAGTATTATTCTTATTAGTGAAGTGCAACCAGCGGTATTTTCTGCCTTGTGGCCGCCAACGCCCCAGTTACCTGCCCTGGAGGTTAGCGTTCCTTTCCGGCAGTGTACCTCTCCTCGTCGTGTTGTTGATGTCCGACACGGCGTGTAGTTAGGCAGCCTTTTCAGTTGTACTGTGCATATGTTTTTGGGATGTCTATCTTGTTTCTAGTGTCTCCATCGACCTTGGGCGTGTTTCTGAAGACGTGTACTGTCCACCTCTTCAAAATGGTTCAAATGGCTCTGAGCACTGTGGGACTTAACATCTATGGTCATCAGTCCCCTAGAACTTAGAACTACTGAAACCTAACTAACCTAAGGACGTCACACAATACCCAGTCATCACGAGGCAGAGAAAATCCCTGACCCCGCCGGGAATCGAACCCGTGAACCCAGGCGTGGGAAGCGAGATCGCTACCGCACGACCACACCACGAGCTGCGGACTCCACCTCTTCGCCCTTGCCTAAAAATATTCCATCGTTGTACCGGCGATCAGACGTTAGGCGGATTAGTCGGTCGGTCGGCGTTTAAGCTACCCCAAGTGTGTGTTGCCATCCTGTTAACGTCAGTACAACTCTTGGCTGCCTGTCTCACCGCTTAGACAGTCGTAGTCAACTTCCTCAGGTCGATCCAGGGAGCACTGTCCGTGGATCACTCCTTCTTACCTGGCCAATTGTCATAATTGTTTAAAATTTACCCTAATTTTTTAACATGTTATTGCCTTCCTCACTCGTAATTTTGGCCTTCAGCCGTTAATTGTTTGTAACACTTCTCGTGGCCTTCAGCCGACAATGTTTTTCAAATTTCTCTTAATAAGGCCTGCAGCCATCCCTACAGCCTGTTACAAGTTATTAAGATTATTAGAAAGGGTTTTAGTATTTTTTTGAGGTGTAATTGTCCACCTCATTTGTAATTCACCGCCGGTCGGTGTGGGCGAGCGGTTCTAGGCGCTTGAGTCTGGATCCGCGCTACCGCTGTGGTCGCAAGTTCGAATCCTGCCTCGGGCACGGATGTGTGTGATGTCTTTAGGTTAGTTAGGTTTAAGTAATTCTAAGTTATAGGGGACTGATGACCTCAGAAGTTAAGTCTCATACTGCTTAGAGCCATCTGAACCATTTTGTAATTCAGGCCATCAGCCCTTGTGTATTCTGAAATTGCTTATAGCTTTCAGCACACGAATAATTTTCAACCTCCTTCAGCCGTTGATTGCGTGTAACGTTGTTCGTGGCCTTCAGCCGACAATAACTTGCAATTCTTCTAATGAGGCTTTCAGCCGGCAGTGTAGTAAAATAAAGTGTATTTGATTTCTGTGCAACCAACAGTAACTGATTAGGCTCCGACTACACCTTTCCAGCTTTCCCTAAGTCCCACGTCTCATCCTCCTTTACGTCTACAATGCCATTGGCATTAAGGTCCAGGAATCATCGTAAAATTCTCAGGATGCCACAAACTCCTTTGTTCTTGTACTAAAATTACGAGTCTCTCACAATAAGTGTTTTGGGATTGGGAATGTCGCACGACTCGACCGAAGAAAAAGTATTGGTCTTCTGCCAATGTCCGTCGTAGGCGTAATGCCTCCATCTCGGTGCCACTATCTTCTTCTTCTTCTTCTTCTTCTTCTTCTTCTTCTTTATCGTCGCCCTGTCCCACGTCACGTAGGGTCGGCGTTGCGCTTCTAGATCCTTCTCCTCCATAGAACTCTGTCCATTGCCTCTTCCTTCTTCCATCCTTTCTCCCTTAGGTCCCCAGATATATTATCCTTCCACCTCATCTTCGGTCTTCCTCTCCTTCTTTTTTATTTATTTATTGTTCCGTGGGACCAAATTAAGGAGAAGTCTCCATGGTCATGGAACGAGTCAATACATGAAAATACGAGGCCTGTTCAGAAAGTAAGCTCCGATTGATTGCCAAATTCAAACCACAGTGAACATCAGAAATGTTTTACTTGTAACAATTAGCTACACCTTTCAGCTACTTCTCTACGTAGTCGCCGTTCTGACTTAGACTTTTGTCATAGCGTTGTACCAACTTTTCAATAGCCTCATCATAGAAGGCAGCCGCCAGTGCTTTCCGCCAATTCTCCACGCTGGCCTACACCTCGTTGTCTGTGTCAAAATGTTGTCTTCAAAGACAGCGGTTCATGTGACCAGAGATGAAACTCAGGGGGAGACAATTGCGGACTGTATTGTGGGTAATCTAACATTTCCATTTGAAAACGATGCAGGAGCATCTTCATTGCCCCTGCAGAATGCGGCTGAGAATTGTCGTGAAGACGAAACAGCACGACAGTTATGTAATGTTAGCTGCATAGCTTCAGGCGAAATTTCTCACCAGGCCCTCGTACTTGGCGGCAGACACTATTTTCTAGACATCTTTACGCACTCACTGCGAGCTCAGAAATGAGAAGAGCGACGTGATGCTAACTGGGGTTATACTAGAGACACTACTCAACACATCTGTGCAAAGCTTTATCGGATTTTCATAGTCGTTTCCATTTCGCGACCGATCGGAGCTTACTTTCTGAACGCCCCTCGTATAAGACGATAGTAGCAACAGATAAAATGAAATACAAGAAACGTATTCAGGCGACAATTCGTAAGTTTAAATAAAGAAAATCAACAATGTAACACTGGAATTTGCTTAATTTTTCAGCTCTTCCAGGAGCTCCTCGACAGAATAGAAGGAGTGAGCCATGAGGAAACTCTTCAGTTTAGACTAAAAAGCGTTTGGGCTACTGCTAAGATATTTGAGTTCTTGTGGTAGCTTAGTGAAAATGGGTGCAGCAGAATAGTGCACTCCTTTCTGCACAAGAGTCAAGGAAGTGCATTCCACATGCAGATTTGATTTCTGCCTAGTATTAACTTCGTGAAAGCTGCTAACTCTTGGGAAATAGGCTAATATTGCTAATAACAAACGACATTAAAGAAAATATATACTGTGAGGGCAATGTCAGAATTCCCAGACTATTAAATAGGGGTCGACAAGAGGTCCTCGAACTTACACCACATATAGCTCGAACAGCCCGTTTTTCACTGGACTCGCATTCGGGAGGACGACGGTTCAATCCCGCGTCCGGCCATCCTGATTTAGGTTTTCCGTGATTTCCCTAAATCACTCCAGGCAAATGCCGGGATGGTTCCTCTGAAAGGGCACGGCCGACTTCCTTCCCCATCCTTCCCTAATCCGATGAGACCGATGACCACGCTGTCTGGTCTCCTTCCCCAAAACCAACCAACCAACCAGCCCGTTTTTGAGCCAAAAATACCCTTTTTGAATCAGAAGAATTACCCCCAAAAGATAATACCATACGACATAAGCGTATGAAAATATGCGAAGTAGACTACTTTTCGTGTTGAACTGTCACTTATTTCAGATACTGTTCTAATGGTAAATAAAGCAGCATTTAGTTTCTGAACAAGATCCTGAACACGGGCTTTCCACAACAGCTTACTATCTATCCGAACGCCTAGGAACTTGAACTGTTCCGTCTCGCTTAAAATATGCCCATTCTGTCTGATCAAAATATCGCTTCTTCTTGAATTGTGAGTCAGAAACTGTAAAAACTGAGTCTTACTGTGATTTAGCATCAGATTATTTTCCACAAGCCACAAACTTATTTCATGAACTACATTACTTGATACTGTTTCAATATTACACGCAAGATCCTTTACTACCAAGCTGGTGTCATCAGCAAACAGAAATATTTCTGAATCACCTGTAATACTAGAAGGCATATCATTTATATAAATAAGAAACAGCAGTGGCCCAGCACCGAGCCTTGGGGAACGCCCCACTTAACAGTGCCCCATTGGGACTGAACATCACTACCACCCTCAATATTGCGGAAGATTACCTTCTGCTTTCTGTTCTTAAAGTAGGAGGCGAACCAATTGTAAGCTACTCTCCTTACTCCATAATGGTCCAACTTCTGCAGTAATATTTTGTGGCCAACACGGTCAAAAGCCTTCGTTAAATCAAAGAAAACTCCTAGCGTTCGCAACCTTTTATTTAATCCGTCCAAAACCTCTCAGAGAAAAGAGAATATAGCATTTTCAGTTGTTAAACCATTTCTAAAATCAAACTGTACATTCGACAGCAAATTATGTGAATTTAAATGCTCCAGTAACCTTGTATATACAACCTTCTCGATAACTTTAGCGAACACCAATGGCATACAAATAGATCTGAAATTGTCAACATTATCCCTGTCTCCCTTTTTATAAAGTGGTTTCACTACCGAGTACTTTAATGTTCCTTCAATCTTTATATCTTCAACTCTGTCTCCGAAATACTCTTCCCCTTTTCTCTGTAAGTATGCGTACCACCTTAGTCTGCTCTCTTGCATCTTTTTCCCCATGGGTCCCACTTTCACAGTTCCTCTAACAAATTCATTTCTAATCCTGTCCTTCCTTGTTCCCCCACACATCCACCTCAGCATTCTCATTTCCGCCACTTCCATCTTCCTTTCCTGGGCTACTGTGATTGGCCACGCCTCTGCCCCGTATGTCATAGCAGACCTTACTCGGTGCCACTATGACTGTAGCTTAATTTTAGTACTGATCTTCACGTAGCGTGGCGCACAGTGTGAGAGTCTGCTGCCTCTGTGTGTTGTGCGGTGGGTCAGCTAGTCAGTGTGGCGGTTTTTTGTGTATCATCAACATGGACAAGTCCAATGAGTATGGATGATACGATACTCTATGGTATTCTGCGGTTTGAATTCACTATATTTTTTTAGCAGTTGCATTGATTTGTTTTTGAAAATGATACTGACAATATTATACACATGTACAGTGCATTATTCAAACTACAACTTCTCCCGGATAGTTATTTTTTTCAAATTGCACACGAATTCCACCTGACGTAGTGTAATAATGTTGACTGTAAGCTGTGTTCATATCACTAAAATTACATATCGTACATCAGACCTTTTATAATTTTTGTCTTCGATGGATTTAATTATTCTTAGCAAATTCATCATGAAAGGGAACCACACAATACCACCCACACACAACACTGACGTGTGCTACCAGAAATATTCCTCTCCGTGATTCGTGCGTAGTTTAATTTTGGCCACATACACTCCTGGAAATGGAAAAAAGAACACATTGACACCGGTGTGTCAGACCCACCATACTTGCTCCGGACACTGCGAGAGGGCTGTACAAGCAATGATCACACGCACGGCACAGCGGACACACCAGGAACCGCGGTGTTGGCCGTCGAATGGCGCTAGCTGCGCAGCATTTGTGCACCGCCGCCGTCAGTGTCAGCCAGTTTGCCGTGGCATACGGAGCTCCATCGCAGTCTTTAACACTGGTAGCATGCCGCGACAGCGTGGACCTGAACCGTATGTGCAGTTGACGGACTTTGAGCGAGGGCGTATAGTGGGCATGCGGGAGGCCGGGTGGACGTACCGCCGAATTGCTCAACACGTGGGGCGTGAGGTCTCCACAGTACATCGATGTTGTCGCCAGTGGTCGGCGGAAGGTGCACGTGCCCGTCGACCTGGGACCGGACCGCAGCGACGCACGGATGCACGCCAAGACCGTAGGATACTACGCAGTGCCGTAGGGGACCGCACCGCCACTTCCCAGCAAATTAGGGACACTGTTGCTCCTGGGGTATCGGCGAGGACCATTCGCAACCGTCTCCATGAAGCTGGGCTACGGTCCCGCACACCGTTAGGCCGTCTTCCGCTCACGCCCCAACATCGTGCAGCCCGCCTCCAGTGGTGTCGCGACAGGCGTGAATGGAGGGACGAATGGAGACGTGTCGTCTTCAGCGATGAGAGTCGCTTCTGCCTTGGTGCCAATGATGGTCGTATGCGTGTTTGGCGCCGTGCAGGTGAGCGCCACAATCAGGACTGCATACGACCGAGGCACACAGGGCCAACACCCGGCATCATGGTTTGGGGAGCGATCTCCTACACTGGCCGTACACCACTGGTGAGGGGACACTGGATGTACCGTGCACCACAGGCACATAGACACACGCAACAGAGCATGCACAATGTCGGCACTAGTACAGTGTATATCCACCTTTCGCAGCAATGCAGGCTGCTATTCTCCCATGGAGACGATCGTAGAGATGCTGGATGTAGTCCTGTGGAACGGCTTGCCATGCCATTTCCACCTGGCGCCTCAGTTGGACCAGCGTTCGTGCTGGACGTGCAGACCGCGTGAGACGACGCTTCATCCAGTTCCAAACATGCTCAATGGGGGACAGATCCGGAGATCTTGCTGGCCAGGGTAGTTGACTTACACCTTCTAGAGCACGTTGGGTGGCACGGGATACATGCGGACGTGCATTGTCCTGTTGGAACAGCAAGTTCCCTTGCCGGTCTAGGAATGGTAGAACGATGGGTTCGATGACGGTTCGGATGTACCGTGCACTATTCAGTGTCCCCTCGACGATCACCAGTGGTGTACGGCCAGTGTAGGAGATCGCTCCCCACACCATGATGCCGGGTGTTCGCCCTGTGTGCCTCGGTCGTATGCAGTCCTGATTGTGGCGCTCACCTGCACGGCGCCAAACACGCATACGACCATCATTGGCACCAAGGCAGAAGCGACTCATCGCTGAAGACGATACGTCTCCATTCGTCCCTCCATTCACGCCTGTCGCGACACCACTGGAGGCGGGCTGCACGATGTTGGGGCGTGAGCGGAAGACGGCCTAACGGTGTGCGGGACCGTAGCCCAGCTTCATGGAGACGGTTGCGAATGGTCCTCGCCGATACCCCAGGAGCAACAGTGTCCCTAATTTGCTGGGAAGTGGCGGTGCGGTCCCCTACGGCACTGCGTAGGATCCTACGGTCTTGGCGTGCATCCGTGCGTCGCTGCGGTCCGGTCCCAGGTCGACGGGCACGTGCACCTTCCGCCGACCACTGGCGACAACATCGATGTACTGTGGAGACCTCACGCCCCACGTGTTGAGCAATTCGGCGGTACGTCCACCCGGCCTCCCGCATGCCCACTATACGCCCTCGCTCAAAGTCCGTCAACTGCACATACGGTTCACGTCCACGCTGTCGCGGCATGCTACCAGTGTTAAAGACTGCGATGGAGCTCCGTATGCCACGGCAAACTGGCTGACACTGACGGCGGCGGTGCACAAATGCTGCGCAGCTAGCGCCATTCGACGGCCAACACCGCGGTTCCTGGTGAGTCCGCTGTGCCGTGCGTGTGATCATTGCTTGTACAGCCCTCTCGCAGTGTCCGGAGCAAGTATGGTGGGTCTGACACACCGGTGTCAATGTGTTCTTTTTTCCATTTCCAGCAGTGTATTTTCAACTAGAAGTACAGACGAAGTTGCTATATAATCGCAACTGACAATGGCTGCGCGTCTGCAGCTATGATAAAACAATTAATACAAAATTATAATTAAAACAGGAAGTGAATTTTCAATAATTAATCATAAATAGTTTTAACGTATTTGGCTCTATTTGATTTTATCAGCAAATGAACATAAAAGTACAACAATTTTACATTAAATGTTTTTCATTTAACAGACCTCAGATCGATTCGCGTCATGCGATGTACATCAGAAGAAGACGACAAGAGGGTACAAATCAAAAGAATGTGAGACAAGTATTGTCTCTGTTTTACATAATTATAATCTTTTTAAGAAGTAATTACGTAATTGAATGAATATTATTGAGTTACGTAATTTTCCAGGCGTTCATATTCCACTCGTAATAAAAAAAAATATTTATCGTGGATGTTATATCCTCTAACAAATTCGTTTCCAATCCTGTCCTTCCTTGTTACCCCATACATCCACCTCAACATCCTCATTTCCGCCACTTCCATCTTCCTGTCCTGGGCCACTGTGATTGGCCATGTCTCTGACCCCTATGTCATAGCAGGCCTTCCTCGCTGCCAGTCTGACTGTAGCTTAGTACTGATCTTTACGTCGCATGGCGCACAGTGTGAGAGCCTGCTGCCCCTGTGTATTGTGCGGTGGGTCACCTAGGGGCCGTGCTGTGTGTGTGTGTGTGTGTGTGTGTGTGTGTGTGTGTGTGTGTGTGTGTCTGTCTGTGTGTGTGTGGGTGGGCTTCCCCGGCAGGTAGGCTACCGGCTGCACACGGCCACAGATGTGTCTCGCGCGACGCGGTGCTCCATCTTGCGCGCTGACAGCCTCATCGGGGTTAGCGGAGACCGGCTCGCTACTGCACCAGCCGCGGCTGCGCCAGCCAGTAGAAACTCTCCCCGTGCAAGCGTGGCGTCCTAAAATCGCCAGCAACATCGACCGCCAGGTTCGAAAAACATCACAGAAAGGCACACACCAGAGTTGACATAAGTCATCGATAGCAGTACGCACATACAGGGTGGTCCATTGATCGTGACCGGGCCAAATATCTCACGAAATAAGCATCAAACGAAAAAACTACAAACAACGAATATCGTCTAGCTTGAAGGGGGAAACCAGATGGCGCTATGGTTGGCCAGGTAGATGGCGCTGCCATAGGTCAAACAGATATCAACTGTATTTTTTAAAATAGTAACACCCATTTTATTACATATTGGTGTAGTACGTAAAGAAAGTAGGTAGCCTACTAAAATCCACGGAGAAGAAATAAAAACTTTGAGGTTCGCCGATGACATTGCAATTCTGTCAGAGGCAGCAAAGGACTTGGAAGAGCAGTTGAACGGAATGTACAGAGTCTTGAAAGGAGGGTATAAGTTGAACGTCAAAAAAAGCAAAACGAGGATAATGGAATGTAGTCGAATTAAGTCGGGTGATGCTGAGGGTATTGGATTAGGAAATGAGACACTTAAAGTAGTAAAGGAGTTTTTGCTATTTGGGGAGCAAAATAACTGATGGTCGTCGAAGTAGAGAGGATATAAAATGTAGACTGGCAATGGTAAGGAAAGCGTTTCTGATGAAGAGAAATTTAATAACAGCGAGTATAGATTTAAGTGTCAGGAAGTCGTTTCTGAAACTATTTGTATGGAGTGTAGCCATGTATGGAACTGAAACATGAACAATAAATAGTTTAGACAAAAAGAGAATAGAAGCTTTCGAAATGTGGTGCTACAGAAGAATGCTGAAGATTAGAGGAGGTATTCAATAGGATTGGGGAGAAGAGGAGTTTGTGGTACAACAAACAAGGGACCGGTTGGTAGGACATGTTCTGAGGCATCAAGCGATCATAAATTTAGCATTGGAGGGCAGCGTCGAAGGAGAAAATCGTAGAGGGAGACCAAAAGATGAATACACTAAGCAGATTCAGAAGGATGTAGGTTGCGGTAAGTACTGGGAGATGAAGAAGCTTGCACAGGATAGAGTAGCATGGAGAGCTACATCATACCAGTCTCAGGACTGAAGACCACAGCAAGAACAACGACGTAAAGAAATATGAATGTTTTAGTTGGACCACTTTTTTCGCTTTGTGATGGATGGCGCTGTAATAGTCACAAACGTATAAGTACGTGGCATCACGTAACATTCTGCCAGTGCGGACGGATTTGCTTCGTGATACATTACCCGTGTTAAAATGGACCGTTTACCAATTGCGGAAAAGGTCGATATCGTGTTGATGTATCGAAATTGTGATAAAATGTCCAACGGGCGTGCGCTATGTATGCTGCTCGGTATCCTGGAGCACATCATCCAAGTGTCCGGGCCGTTCGCCGGATAGTTACGTTATTTAAGGAAACAGAAAGTGTTCAGCCACATGCGAAACGGCAAGCACGACCTGCAACAAACGATGATCGCCAAATAGGTGTTTCAGCTGCTGTCGCGGCTACTCCACGCATCAGTAGCAGACAAATCGCGCGAGAATCGGGAATCTCAAAAACGTCGGTGTTGATAATGCTACATCAACATCGATTGCGCCCGTACCATATTTCTACGCACCAGGAATTGAATGGCGACGTCTTTGAACGTCGTGTACAGTTCTGCCACTGGGCACAGGAGAAATTACGGGACGATGACAGATTTTTTGCACGCGTTTTATTTAGCGACGGAGCGTCATTCGCCAACAGCGGTAACGTAAACCGGCATAATATGCACTATTGGCCAACGGAAAAACCACGATGCTGCGACAAGTGGAACATCAGCGACCTTGGCGGGTTAATGTATGGTGTGGCATTATGGGAGGAAGGATAATTGACCCCCATTTTATCGATGGCAATCTAAATGGCGCATTGTATGCCGATTTTCTGCGTAATGCTCTACCGATGTTAGTACAAGATGTTTCAATGCATGACAGAATGGCGATGAACTTCCAACATGAGGATGTCCGGCACATAGCTCGCGTGCTGGTGAAGCTGTATTGAATAGCATATTTCATGACAGGTGGATTGGTCGTGGAAGCGCCATACCATGGTCCGCACGTTCCCCGGATATGACGTTCCCAGATTTCTTTCTGTGGGGAAAGGTGAAGGATATTTGATATCGTGACCCACCGACAACGCCTGACAACATGTGTCAGCGCATTGTCAATGCATGTGCGAACATTACGGAAGGCGAACTAATCGCTGTTGAGAGGAATGTCGTTACACGTATTGCCAAATGCATTGAGGTTGACGGAAATCATTTTGAGCATTTATTGCGTTAATGAGGTACTTACAGGTAATCACTCTGTAACAGCATGCGTTCTCAGAAATGATAAGTTCACAAAGGTACATGTATCACATTGGAACAACCGAAATAAAATGTTCGAACGTACCCACGTTCTGTATTTCAATTTAAAAACCTACCTGTTGCCAACTGTTCGTCTAAAATTGTGAGCCATATGTTCGTGACTATTACAGCGCCATCCATCACAAAGCGAAAAAAGTGGTCCCACTAAATCATTCATATTTCTTTACGTACTACACGAATATGTAATAAAAATGGGTGATCATATTTTAGAAAAACGCAGTTGATACCCGTTTGACCTATGGCAGCGCCATCTAGCGGGCCAACCATAGCACCATCTGCTTTTCCCCTTCAAGCTAGAGAAGTTTCGTTCTTTGTAGTTTTTTCGTTTGACCCTTTTTCGTGAGATATTTGGCCCGGTCATGATCAATGGACCACCCTCTATAATCAATTACAATATGGTAAGTTTAACACAGGACATTTACGGTGTACCCACTTGCGGGATGAGTTAACAGGAGAGTATACATACTAATCTATGAACTATAATTATCTATGTTTGTATCTTTCGATGCCTAGGCCTAGGACTGAAACCGGTTGAAGTTTAAGGTTTCAATAAAACAGGTGACGATCAAATAAGCATTACATTAACGTAACTTTTGTATTTAAGATTTTTTTCGTCGTGTGATAGCTGTAGCTGTAATTGACGAAAATCAAAACGGATTAAGAGCCGTCGAATAATGATGATATTTCTAGATATACATATCAGATTAGGATCCCAGGAGATTAGAAAGGCACTTATTCTAAAAATCGGTTTCTCATACAAAAAAAGTTGTTTCTCCAGAAACTTATATACCTTACTTTTTCCACATTATTTGTGTAGTTTCTTTCACAGACGTCGCTGAAATTTAAAGCAGTTGGTACAGCTCATTGGCTTTATCAGGTTACCTTGCATTAGGAAAGTGGTGCACTTAGCAACTGTTATGTGATTTATAAATTATAGAGCGCAGAAATCAGTCGTCCTTTTATTTTTGCAGGTTTTATTAGGCAAATCCAGATTTCGGCCAGTGCCTAGCCATTATCAATGCACTATTTTCTAATCTCGATGCATGTTAGTTCTCTGTTGTTCGAGCGTCAGAACTGTGACTGATCTCATTTTGTTCGTAATTGTTCGTTGGATATGTTCCGGACGGACGTCCCGTGACACCTGTCAAAGTGCACCGTTAATCCGTTCACTCAGAGAGGCACCTAACCCTCTGGCCGACATTCAGCTAACAAGGGAACCTCCCAATCGCACCCCCCTCAGATTTAGTTATAAGTTGGCACAGTGGATAGGCCTTGAAAAACTGAACACAGATCAATCGAGAAAACAGGAAGAAGTTGTGTGGAACTACGAGAAAATAAGCAAAATATACAAACTGAGTGGTCCATGCGCAACATATGCAACATCAAGGATAGTGTGAGCTCAGGAGCGCCGTGGTCCCGTGGTTAGCGTGAGCAGCTGCAGAACAAGAGGTCCTTGGTTCAAGTCTTCCCTCGAGTGAAAAGTTTGCTTTCTTCATTTTCGCAAAGTTATGATCTGTCCGTTCGTTCATTGACGTCTCTGTTCACTGTAATAAGTTTAGTGTCTGTGTCTTGCGACCGCACCGCAAAACCGTGCGATTAGTAGACGAAAGGACGTGCCTCTCCAATGGGAACCGAAAACATTTGACCGCAAGGTTATAGGTCAACCGATTCCTCCACAGGAAAACACGTCTGATATATTCTATACGACACCGGTGACGGCATGTGCGTCTCATGACAGGAATATGTTGTCGACCCACCTAACTTGTACACTTGGCGAATGGGTAAAAAGATTCTTCTACCTTGCCCGATTTAGCTTTTCTTGTGGATGTGATGATCACTCCCAAAAAAGTGATGAAAACATAGGAGTTTGTCACATAAACTGCAACAAATGAATGCAACAGTTTCACAGTCGCACAGTTTTCCCTGTGCTCTGTCAAAACATATGTTTTTAACGTTTTCAGATTTTTCCGTTTAGGTGTAGCGTCCCCATACTCAGGTGCAGTCACCTCGCAGCGGACGGACGGACGGACAGATAATAATTGTCTGAAAATAAAAAATTAAACTTTTCACTCGAGGGAAGACTTGAACCAAGGACCTTTCATTCCGCAGCTGCTCACGCTAACCAAGGGACCAAAGCGCTCCTGAGCTCATGCTATCCTTGATGTTGCCTCTTTTGCGCATGGACTACTCAGTTTGTATATTCATAGTTCCACACAACTTCTCCCTGTTTTCCCCTCGATTGATCTGTGTTCAGTTTTTCAACGCCCATCCACTGTGCCAACGTATAACTAAATCTGAGGGGGTGCGATGCGGAGGTGCCCTCGTAAGTAGGCGGACTGCTCGAGAAATTTTCTCTATTAATACAAGAAATGAAATAGCTATATAAACAAATTTTCATTCCACAATAAAGTATTCCAGATAATTACTCCCAGCTTCACAAATAACAGATCTCATTCTCTGAAAAACTCAGCGCGGTCGCTACTGTGCCTCAAATAAGAATTGCCCAGCGCTACACAGCTGGCTGACTGGCACGTGAACCACAGATAGAAACACAGAGTCAAGCATCTTATTTAGTAATCTTGCAGTACACCCATTCATCTTGATCCCAATACAAAAAATGTGCATTATTTACAATAGCAGAAAACATATAAAAACCGTACACAGATTATTCATTAGAATAAAAGAGACCTAGATGTGGTATTTGTCTTTATACAGGGTGTAAATTTCAAGCTGACGAACCAGAATAACTAAAAAAATAAGCTTCACACGAAAAAATGTGTAGAATCCAAAGTTGATTATTTTCGAGGGGGGACATCTGCTGGTGCGAAAATTAGCCCGGAACCCCATCCCCCTAGGGGTGGGGCGGGAGGCAACTTTAAAATTTAAAATGGGAACCCAAATTTTTTATCCCAGAATCAGATTCTACGTAAAAAAACTACGTACATTTTGTCTTAAACATTTGTTTTTGATTCTTGTTAGTTGGCGCTGTAATTCTAGAAAATCCGTGTTCTCATTTTTGTGTGGAAAATGGCTACAGATAAATAAAAAATACTTATTTACCTCGTAAATTTTGATTCGCTAAAACTATAACTCTCCCCCTCTTCCCATAGGGTGGGGTTTGAGAGAGAGGAATTAGAGTTTTACAAATATTGACCCAAATACTGTATTAATTTTTTCCGCAGATTCGGATACGTTTTGTTTGTTTCGTGGTCATGAGGCCCACAACTTTTATTTACCAAACAAATCATCTGACTAGCTAACTAACTAACCAAACATCCTACTTACTATCGAGTGAACTCATTTTTTATTTATCCGTAACCATTTTCCGCGCAAAAATGAGAACATGAATTTTCTTGAATTACAGCGCCGACTACCAAGAATCAAAACAAATGTTTAAGACGAAATGTACGTAGTTTTTTATGTAGAATCTGATTTTGCAATAAAAAATGGGGGTTCCCATTTGAAATTTTAAAGTTGCCTCGCGCCCCCATCCCCAGGGGGGGGGGGGGGGGCTAGGGTGGCGGGCTAATTTTAGCACCAGCAGATGTCCCCCTCGAAAATAATCGACTTTGGATTCTACACATTTTTTCGTGTGAAGCTTATTTTTCGAGTTATTCTGGTTTGTCAAAATTTACAACCTGTAGAGTGGAATTCGTGACAGTTTCCTGTGGATATTATGTCTCCGTCTAAGGAGCTACAATCATGGACTGTGCGGCTGGTCCCGGCGGAGGTTCGAGTTCTCCCTCGGGCATGGGTGTGTGTGTTTGTCCTTAGGATAATTTAGGCTAAGTAATGTGTAAACTTAGAGACTGATGACCTTATCAGTTAAGTCCCATATGATTTCACACACATTTGAACATATTATGTCTCTAATTACAACAGTAGCAAATGGGCGTGAAAAGAGGAAGTGTGACCAGAGAGCGGCCTACGTTTAAAAGGGGCCAGCTCTCACACACGGTTGCGATTTTTGAGCAAAAGGAAATTCTGCAGCCGCTCTTCGGTCTTCGTCAGCCCCAGCAGCAGCCGCCAAGGTGACACGTGGTGAACAGGGGCAGGAGAAACCCTCTTGCTCGCAGCAGAGAAACACAGTAGCGTGGCGAGGCGAAAAGTGCAGAGGATGGAAAAGTGCGCAGGACGGTACAGGAGAGGACAGGGTGCTCCATCTTGGTGCAGCTGACAGCCCGTGACGAATCCGAGCCGCGAGCTTTGTGCGGGTCACGTGACCGGAATACGGCAGTGTCCTCTGGCGATTGTTGCGCTCGGGCCGGGCACACAAGTCTGTGACTCGGTGACCAGTCCCGCGGGGATTCCCCGTACACAACGGGCCGGCACTCTACCCTCGTATCAAAAGCGCCCGCCGCCAGCTAGAAAGAGCGGGGCCGCGTGAACTGGAATGTTAAAACGTGTCGGGTGCTTTACTGCGTGGGACGGG
The DNA here is from genome assembly GCF_023864345.2 of Schistocerca serialis cubense. Lineage (NCBI taxonomy): Eukaryota > Metazoa > Arthropoda > Insecta > Orthoptera > Acrididae > Schistocerca > Schistocerca serialis. The sequence continues at coordinate 77,905,117 of NC_064649.1, forward strand.
CTCTGTCACTGTGATTCAGGGAACCTGAGAACTTTGTACGATTCGGCGATAATCGATCACAGACGACTTTCTTGCTTCTCTTCCCCACTCCCCTCCCCTCCCCTCTACCCCTCCCCCCACCCCATCTTTCGTATATACTGCATTTACGAGGGACACTCCAAAAGAAATGCACACTTTTTTTTAATCATCATCATCATTATTTAAGACATTATACCTTTCAGAATAGTCCCCCTTATAAAATTCCTCCATGATACCCTATTCAGTGCTAATATTGGTACCTCTTCTGATGTTAAATGGCTCAAATGGCTCTGAGCACTATGCGACTTAACTTCTGAGGCCATCAGTCGCCTAGAACTTAGAACTAATTAAACCTAACCAACCTAAGGACATCACACACATCCATGCCCGAGGCAGGATTCGAACCTGGGACCGGAGCGGTCACTCGGCTCCAGACTACAGCGCCTAGAACCGCATGGCCACTCCGGCCGGCTCTGATGTTAAGCCTACTACTTCGAAATCATTCTTAACCGAATCCAGGTACCTTCTCCTTGGTCTACCCCGACTCCTCCTACCCTCTACTGCTGAACCCATGAGTCTCCTGGGTAACCTTGCTTCTCCCATGCGTGTAACATGACCCCACCAGTTAAGCCAGTTCGCCCTGACTGCTACATCTATAGAGTTCATTCCCAGTTTTTCTTTGATTTCCTCATTGTGGACACCCTCCTGCCATTGTTCCCATCTACTAGTACCTGCAATCATCCTAGCTACTTTCATATCCGTAGCCTCAACCTTATTGATAAGGTAACCTGAAATCACCCAACTTTCGCTCCCATACAACAAAGTTGGTCGAAAGATTGAACGGTGCACAGATAACTTAGTCTTGGTACTGACTTCCTTCTTGCAGAAGAGAGTAGATCGTAGCTGAGCGCTCACTGCATTAGCCTTGCTACACCTCGCTTCCAGTTCTTTCACTATGCTGCCATCCTGTGAGAATATGCATCCGAAGTACTTGAAACCGTCCACCTGTTCTAACTTTGTTCCTGCTATTTGGCACTCAATCCGTTTATATCTCTTTCCCACTGATATTACTTTCGTTTTGGAGATGCTGATCTTCATACCATAGTCCTTACATTTCAGATCTAGCTCTGAAATATTACTTTGCAAACTTTCAATCGAATTTGCCATCACAACTAAGTCATCCGCATATGCGAGACTGCTTATTTTGTGTTCACATATCTTAATCTCACCCAGCCAGTCTATTGTTTTCAACATATGATCCATATGATATTTTTTTAAAATACGTCTTTTATTATACATGTTTCAAAGTTTTACAGTGTGTAGATACATCCTTTAGGAACAATATTTTCATTTCTCCACATAATCTCCATCCCTCTCAATTGCCTTACACCATCTTGGAACCAGCGCCTGTCTACCCGCACGGTAAAATTCTGGACCAACCTGTTGGAGCCACTGTTTGGCAGCGTGCACAAGGGAGTCATCATCTTCAAACCTTGTTCCACGAAGAGAGTCTTTCAGTTTCCCAAAGAGATGATAGTCACATGGAGCCAGGTCAGGACTGTAAGGCGGGTGTTTCAGTGTTGTCCATCCTAGTTTTGTGATCACTTCCATTGTTTTTTGACCGACATGTGGCCGTGCATTGTCGTGCAACAGCAAAACATCCTGCTTTTGCCGATGTGGTCGAACACGACCCAGTCGAGCTTGGAGTTTCTTCAGTATCGTCACATATGCATCAGAATTAATGGTGGTTTCACTTGGCATGTTGTTCACAAGCAAGAGTCCTTCGGAATCGAAAAACACAGCAGCCATAACTTTTCCAGCAGAAGGTGTGGTTTTGAATTTCTTTTTCTTGGGTGAATTTGCATCATGCCACTCCATTGATTGCCTCTTCGTCTCTGGTGAAAAATGATGGGGCCATGTTTCATCACCTGTCACAATTCTTCCAAGAAATTCATCTCCACCATTCTTGTACTGTTCCAAAAGTTCGCTGCATACCGTTATTCTTGTTTATTTGTGAGCCATTGTCAACATCCTGGGAACCCACCTGGCACAAACGTTTTTTAACGCCAACACAGTATTCTGCAAGCACTTCCTTCCTCTATCTCAACGTAACGTGACAATTCGTTCACTGTGATGCGTCTGTCAGCAGTCACCAATTCGTTGTAAATGTTCAAATATGTATGAAATCTTATGGGACTTAAGGGCTTAGATCATCAGTCCCTAAGCTTACACACTACATAAATTATCCTAATGTCAAACACACACACCCATGCTCGAGGGAAGACTCGAACCTCCGCCGGGACCAGCCGCACAGTCCATGACTGCAGCGTCTGAGACCGCTCGGCTAATCCCGCGCGGTACCAATTCATTAACTCTCTGCACTGTCTGGAGTGTGTGCAGTACGAGGCCTGCCGCTGCGAGTACAATCTTCAATATTGCCGTGCCTGCTTTCATCACGTAACCTGCTTGCCCACTGACTAACTGTACTGCGATCGACAGCAGCATCTCCATACACCTTTTCCAACCTCTTGTGGATATTTCCCACTGTCTCGTTTTCACAGCACAGGAATTCTATGACAGCACATTGCTTCTGACGAACGTCAAGTGTTGCAGCCATATTGAAGACTTGAAGACATGCTGTGACGGCGCCAGTCAAGGGAACAGGTTGAGCTAAGTTTGAAAACAAGCGGGAAGAATGTATCTACACACTGTAAAACTTTCACACAGGCAGAATGAAAACTGTATTTTTACAAAAATAGTGTGCATTTCTTTTAGAGTGACCCTCGTGTATTTATGAATGCATGGTTTCAGGGCCATATGAATTAATAAAATTTTCTCGGGTTTCCAGCCGCGCCAGGTGCTTAAAATCCCACGAGCTTTCGACCGAGCCCTCCTCAGTCATTGTCAAGTGGTAAAACTGACTTCTGTGTCGCCGTGGCCGAGTCGTTATACAGGGTGTTACAAAAAGGTACGGCCAAACTTTCAGGAAACATTCCTCACACACAAAGAAAGAAAATATGTTATGTGAACATGTGTCCGGAAACGCTTAATTTCCATGTTAGTTTGTTCTTCCACCTGCGCTCAATGGAGCACGTTATCATGATTTCATACTCTACCTGTGCTGCTAGAACATGTGCCTTTACAAGTACGACACAACTTTTCAGTCGAAGTGTTCGTACGATTCTCAACAACAGATTCGGTAGAGGCGGACCAATTCCATGGCCTCCACGCTCTCCTGACCTCAACCCTCTTGACTTTTATTTATGGGGGCATTTGAAAGCTCTTGTCTACGCAACCCCGGTACCAAATGTAGAGACTCTTCGTGCTCGTATTGTGGACAGCTGTGATACAATACGCCATTCTCCAGGGCTGCATCAGCGCATCAGGGATTCCATGCGACGGAGGGTGGATGCATGTATCCTCGCTAACGAAGGACATTTTGAACATTTCCTGTAACAAAGTGTTTGAAGTCACGCTGGTACGTTCTGTTGCTGTGTGTTTCCATTCCGTGATTAATGTGATTTGAAGAGAAGTAATAAAATGAGCTCTAACATGGAAAATAAGCGTTTCCGGACACATGTCCACATATTTTCTTTCTTTGTGTGTGAGGAATGTTTCCTGAAAGTTTGGCCGTACCTTCTTGTAACACCCTGTATATGGTAATGTTTTCATCCTGCGGCTGTCGCTCCCATGTTAACCTCGCGATGGCCGGATCCCAGGCTGTTCTGAGCTGCAAACCGCCGTCCTTGTCGATGGTGTTTTCAGAGTTTTTTATTTCAATAGCTTCTTTTATGACGCTATCCGAAAATCCTTCCGTCCTCATAACGACAGATGTTTCGGTGTCCATTTTCTAAGCCTGCTGGAGTGGCCGAGCGGCCCTAGGCACTACAGTCCAGAACCGCGCGACCGCTACGGTCGCAGGTTCGATTCCTGCCTCGGGCATGGATGTGTGTGATGTCCTTAGGTTAGTTAGGTTTAAGTAGTTCTAAGTTCTAGGGGACTGATGACCTCAGAAGTTAAGTCCCATAGTGCTCAGAGCCATTTGAACCATTTGGACCATTTTCTAAGGCGTGTTCTGCCACGGCTGATTTTACTGGATTTGAAGACATCGCCTTGAACACGGCTAGAGCTAAGCCGCTTATCGCGAGCGGTCGCCTTTACCATTTGGCTATCCGCGCACGACTCGCGGCCACACCCAAACTTGCATATGTCGTCAACCACGCGTCTACGACCTGTACTCGTGCATCCATTATGTATTTTCATGTACAGGTGAGGCGTTGTACTTGAAAGTCGCTTGCCCGGTATCGGCAGATAAATTCGATATTGCTGTGTCTGTGTTATTCTGATTACGATGGGAAGTTCCTTTGGACATACATGCATGCAATATCGTATTTATCTGCCGATACCGGACGAGCGACTTGCCGTGACGATAGTTCAGCGTGCCCTCTGTACTTAAAAAAAGAACTAAGTGAATGAACCAACGATGAACTTGAACAAGCGTGCCGGCATGGGTGGCCGAGCGGTTCTAGGCGCTACAGTCTGGAACCGCGTGACCGCTACGGTCGCAGGTTCGAATCCTGCCTGGGACATGGATGTATGTGATGTCCTTAGGTTAGTTAGGTTTAAGTAGTTGTAAGTTCTAGGGGACTGACGACCTCAGAAGTTTAGTCCCATAGTGCTCAGAGCCATTTGAACCTTATTCGCAATTGCGAAGTCATTTAAGGTAAATCAATGTTTGGTCAGTATCTTGTGAAACTTCGTTATTTAAATAATTTTTTTACTTAATCACTAGGAAGTTACTGAACTCTGAAACTGCTCAAACAAACTGAACGCACTGAGCCTACTTTCTCTTTACTTATTCTTATCATTTCAATATTGACACAAAATATTCTGGCGCAATGCAATTCGACTGCTCAAAAAATGATAACCTGACCTCAAATAATTAATACAAAAGAATGGCCCTGAATTAGAAAAAATCCTAACAGTAACCCACACATATCATAAATCACTTACCTCACAGAAGATCTTCATTACACGAACTACGGCGGTACAAGCACCGCTACTAAATAAGAGATTCTAAGTACTGAAGGCTGTAACTACTAATACGCATGTGGTTAGCAAAGGAAAGATTTTGTTCCAGAGCAAACAATATATGTAGTAGATTTTATCTTAATCAAGTGACAAGCAGTTCAAAAAAATTATATAATCGTCAGTAATAAATCTCCGTGACGGATACACATTCAGACCGTCCGCTCGCGCTAATACTCCAAACTTTCAACACTGCTCATTATTAACCTCTAACCTAGAAAATCAGAAAAGGGAAATGCAAAGGCTCAGTCTAGATATAGTAGGGGTCAGTGAAGTGAAGTGGAAGGAAGACAAGGATTTCTGGTCAGATGAGTATCGGGTAATATCAACAGCAGCAGAAAATGGTATAACAGGTGTAGGATTCGTTATTAATAGGAAGGTAGGGCAGAGGGTGTGTTACTGTGAACAGTTCAGTGACCGGGTTGTTCTAATCAGAATCGACAGCAGACCAACACCGACAACGATAGTTCAGGTATACATGCCGACGGAGCAAGCTGAAGATGAACAGATAGAGAAAGTGTATGAGGATATTGAAATGGTAATGCAGTATGTAAAGGGGGACGAAAATCTAATAGTCATGGGCGACTGGAATGCAGTTGTAGGGGAAGGAGTAGAAGAAAAGGTTACAGGAGAATATGGGCTTGGGACAAGGAATGAAAGAGGAGAAAGACTGATTGAGTTCTGTAACAAGTTTCAGCTAGTAATAGCCAATACCCTGTTCAAGAATCACAAGAGGAGGAGGTATACTTGGAAAAGGCCGGGAGATACGGGAAGATTTCAATTAGATTACATCATGGTCAGACAGAGATTCCGAAATCAGATACTGGATTGTAAGGCGTACCCAGGAGCAGATATAGACTCAGATCACAATATAGTAGTGATGAAGAGTAGGCTGTAGTTAAAGCCATTAGTCAGGAAGAATCAATACGCAAAGAAGTGGGATACGGAAGTACTAAGGAATGACGAGATACGTTTGAAGTTCTCTAACGCTATAGATACAGCAATAAGGAATAGCGCAGTAGGCAGTACAGTTGAAGAGGAATGGACATCTCTAAAAAGGGCCATCACAGAAGTTGGGAAGGAGAACATAGGTACAAATAAGGTAGCTGCGAGGAAACCATGGGTAACAGAAGAAATACTTCAGTCGATTGATGAAAGGAGAAAGTACAAACATATTCCAGGAAAATCAGGAATACAGAAATACAAGTCGCTGAGGAATGAAATAAATAGGAAGTGCAGGGAAGCTAAGACGAAATGGCTGCAGGAAAAATGTGAAGACATCGAAAAAGATATAATTGTCGGAAGGACAGACTCAGCATACAGGAAAGTCAAAACAACCTTTGGTGATATTAAAAGCAACGGTGGTAACATTAAGAGTGCAACGGGAATTCCACTGTTAAATGCAGAGGAGAGAGCAGATAGGTGGAAAGAATACATTGAAAGCCTCTATGAGGGTGAAGATTTGGCGGATGCGATAGAAGAAGAAACAGGAGTCGATTTAGAAGAGATAGGGGATCCAGTATTAGAATCGGAATTGAAAAGAGCTTTGGAGGATTTACGGTCAAATAAGGCAGAAGGGATAGATAACATTCCATCAGAATTTATAAAATCATTGGGGGAAGTGGCAACAAAACGACTATTCACGTTGGTGTGTAGAATATATGAGTCTGGCGACATACCATCTGACTTTCGGAAAAGCATCATCCACACAATTCCGAAGACGGCAAGAGCTGACAAGTGCGAGAATTATCGCACAATCAGCTTAACTGCTCATGCATCGAAGCTGCTTACAAGAATAATATACAGAAGAATAGAAAAGAAAATTAAGGATGCGCTATGTGACGATCAGTTTGGCTTTAGGAAAAGTAAAGGGACGAGACAGGTAATTCTGACGTTACGGCTAATAATGGAAGCAAGGCTAAAGAAAAATCAAGACACTTGCATAGGATTTGTCGACCTGGAAAAAGCGTTCGACAATATAAAATGGTGCAAGCTGTTCGAGATTCTGAAAAAAGTAGGAGTAAGCTATAGGGAGAGACGGGTCATATACAATATGTACAACAACCAAGAGGGAATAATAAGAGTGGACGATCAAGAACGAAGTGCTCGTATTAAGAAGGGTGTAAGACAAGGCTGTAGCCTTTCGCCTCTACTCTTCAATCTGTACATCGAGGAAGCAATGATAGAAATAAAAGAAAGGTTCAGGAGTGGAATAAAAATACAAGGTGAAAGGATATCAATGATACGATTCGCTGATGACATTGCTATCCTGAGTGAAAGTGAAGAAGAATTAAATGATCTGCTGAACGGAATGAACAGTCTAATGAGTACACAGTATGGTCTGAGAGTAAATCGGAGAAAGACGAAGGTAATGAGAAGTAGTAGAAATGAGAACAGCGAGAAACTTAACATCAGGATTGATGGTCACGAAGTCAATGAAGTTAAGGAATTCTGCTACCTAGGCAGTAAAATAACCAATGACGGACGGAGCAAGGAGGACATCAAAAGCAGACTCGCTATGGCAAAAAAGGCATTTCTGGCCAAGAGAAGTCTACTAATATCAAATACCGGCCTTAATTTGAGGAAGAAATTTCTGAGGATGTACGTCTGGAGTACAGCATTGTATGATAGTGAAACATGGACTGTAGGAAAACCGGAACAGAAGAGAATCGAAGCATTTGAGATGTGGTGCTATAGAAAAATGTTGAAAATTAGTTGACTGATAAGGTAAGGAATGAGGAGGTTCTACGCAGAATCGGAGAGGAAAGGAATATGTGGAAAACACTGATAAGGAGAAGGGACAGGATGATAGGACATCTGCTAAGACATGAGGGAATGACTTCCATGGTACTAGAGGGAGCTGTAGAGGGCAAAAACTGTAGAGGAAGACAGAGATTGGAATACGTCAAGCAAATAATTGAGGACGTAGGTTGCAGTTGCTACTCTGAGATGAAGAGGTTAGCACAGGAGAGGAATTCGTGGCGGGCCGCATCAAACCAGTCAGTAGACTGGTGACGAAAAAAAAACGTTCTTCACTGCTGACTCCTCACCCCCAACTTCCATCACTGCTGGCTGTTCACCTGCAACTGCGAGTCCGACCAGCCACATAGTCTCTTAGAGCGCGCACACAGTGCTGTCAGAGTTATTAACGGAAAGCGTACATAGCGCTGCTAACATAGAAAAACATAAACAGCCTACTTACACTTGCAGCGTTTTATACACTACTGGCCATTAAAATTGCTACACCACGAAGATGACGTACTACACACGCAAAATTTAACCGACAGGAAGGAGACGCTGTGATATGCAAATGATTATCTTTTCAGAACATTCACAAAAGGTTGGCGCCGGTGGCGACACCTACAACGTGCTGACATGAGGAAAGTTTCCAACCTATTTCTCATACACGAACAGCAGTTGACCGGCGATGCCTGGTGAAACGTTGTTGTGATGCCTCGTGTAAAGAGGAGAAATGCGAACCATCACGTTTCCGACTTTGATAAATGTCGTATTGTAGCCTATCGCGATTGCGGTTTATTGTATCGCGACATTGCTGCTCGCGTTGGTCGAGATCCAATGACTGTTAGCAGAATATGGAATCGGTGGGTTCAGGAGGGTAATACGGAACGCCGTGCTGGATCCCAACGGCCTCGTATCACTAGCAGTCGAGATGACAGGCATCTTATCCTCATTGCTGTCACGGATCGTGCAGCCACGTCTCGATCCCTGAGTCAACGGATGGGGACGTTTGCAACAGAACAACCATCTACACGAAGAGTTCGACTACGTTTGCAGCAGCATGGACTATTAGCTGGGAGACCGTCGTTTTGGTTACCCTTGACGCTGCATCACAGAGAGGACCGCCTGCGGTGGTGTACTCAACGACGAACCTGGGTGCACGAATGGCAAAAGGTCATTTTTTCGGATGAATCCAAGTTCTGTTTACAACATCATGATGGTCGCATCCGTGTTTGGTGACATCGCGGTGAACGCACATTGGAAGCGTGTATTCTTACTGGCGTATCACCAGGCGTGATGGTATGGAGTGCCATTGGTTACACGTCTCGGTCACCTCTTGTTCGCATTGACGGCACTTTGAACAGTGGACGTTACATTTCAGATGTGTTACGACCCGTGGCTCTACCCTTCATTCGATCCCTACGAAACCCTACATTTCAGCAGGATAATGCACGACCGCATGTTGCAGGTCCTGTACGGGCCTTCCTGAATACAGAAAATGTCCAACTGCTGCCCTGGCCATCACGTTCTCCAGATCTCTCACCAATTGAAAACGTCTGGTCAATGGTGGCCGAGCAACTGGCTCGTCACAATACGACAGTCAATACTCTTGATGAACTTTGGTATCGTATTTATGCTGCATGGGCATCTGTACCTGTACACGCCATCCAAGCTCTATTTGACTCATTGTCCAGGCGTATCAAGGCCGTTATTACGGCCAGAGGTGGTTGTTCTGGGTACTGATTTCTCAGGATCTATGCAACCAAATTGCGTGAAAATGTAATCACATGTCAGTTCTTGTATAATATATTTGTCCAGTGAATATCCCTATATCATCTGCATTTCGTCTTGGCGCAGCAACTTTAATGGCCAGTGGTATATTTTCGAAAGTTTTCTCCAGGTCGTCAAAGCCTAAGAACGTGTCTTGGTTTCTCTTCAGTCATGCCCTACTTTATCGAGGTCTAACTAAAAACTTGAATGAGCTCTCTTCGTACATTAGAATAACCAGACACAGGGGAAATTGTTGAACCCTGCAGCTAGGAGACAAGACAGTGGTAGACAGACAACGTCCACCATTGACGAGGAGCTACCGCGACGGCGGCTGTGCCTGGTAAGGGTGATGACGTGTGGCGGTGTGAGGACCACCGACAGACGGACACCCTGATCCCAGATCCGTCACGCAGACAGCCGGGGAAACGCGCTAATTCGGCCAGGTGGCGGAGGCGGCTCCACCCGCGAAACGACGCGGGGATCCCAAATCCGCGATTCGCCGCCGGAGCCGGCGTCGGCCACGCACAATGCGTGCTCCATCTTCCTGACAGTCGCGGGGGAGCGCACGCAGTCCGACGCCGCGCCATATGCCAACATCTCCCTCCCCCCCTCCCCTCCAATCCCTGCCCCCTGACACTTACGTCGCAGCTGGTTTCCGGAAATAAAGGAAAAAAACGTGAGAGTTGGGACAAAGGGCACAGCAGTAGCTACGCAGGCGTCGAAAGACTGAATGAGATCAAATACGTTTACAAGTACGCAAGCCATCTTATGGCATGTGGCGGAGGGTAATTTGTGCACGAGGGTACTTTTCAATGGTTTCTTCATCTGCACCTATATTTCCATACATACTCCGCAAGGCACCGTACAGGTTGTAGCCTCCCCCTCACTTATCGACCTTAATGACGGTGAAAAATTAAACCGCGTGCACCTAATGGAAATTTGGGAAAAGCAATCGACTCCGAAGTTAATTTGTCGGTAAAGAGGGAGGAAGGGGTTACATCTAAATGATAGGATAAATGCAAATGAAATTGGTGGAAATTAATTTTGAAAAGGGGTAAAGTTAATAAAGAAAGTAAATGTGCGGTCGTTACGTTAACAATTAATTGGCGTTAATTAGATATTTGAGATTTGGGGAAAATTACGGTCGCCAGTCCTATGGACAACTACTATAATAACTGAAAAAGAAAGGTTATTGCACATATAATTAGCACTAAAGCGTGGCAACTGAAGGTTGACACGAGCTGTGTGAAAACTGAATGTTTGTCAGAAGTAATAAATTTCGCTACACTCTGACTTAATTTAGCAAAAGAATTAATAAAACCGGAAAATTGAAAGTTAATTTAGTGACTGAAATTAATAGTGAACTTTGTTTCTGAAGCACTACGAAATTCAATAAAATAAGGTTAGTCTTGGGCTACCTAAACAATCATTTCAAAAGCTACTTGAATCTACGCAATTTCGAAATAAGAGATTTAACTTTGAACTTGAATTAAATGATTCTGAACAATTAACAACAGTAAAATTTAGTACGTACCAAGCTGAGCTGCAGTCACAGGTAAGCTAAAATATGGTAACAAAACTCGCACTCTTAATTTGTGCTTGTGTAATCTAAATATGGTAGCCAGCTATGAATACTTTAACTGAACTTTGAAATTAAAGAAGTGAAATGGAATGATATTACTTTAATGCTGGCGTTTGAATTTCAACGACATTCGGGTTCATTCCGGGAAAGGAAGGCACCCTGCTTGGTAATGCAATTGGGACAATGAGGAACAAAGGTTCATGCTACGTTGCTGTAATTTTGAAACAGTTTGAAAAGCTGAGGTCTGCCATACAGTTCTAAAACCTTACGTGCTTCCAGTCTTCTTTGTTGGTTGATTGAAGGTTTGAAGTCGACGATCGAGGAGGTGGGACAGTCACTCATTGTCGGCCGTCGCTTTTGCAGAAGCTGGATGTTGGCGCGCCTTCTTCTCGACACGGTCACCAGGCGAAACGGGCTCTTGATGTGCGCCAGCTAATGCTTCCCGTACGCGATACCGTGTCAGAAACTATCATAGCAAGTCGAGCGCAATTACATGCTGCCAAACCCCGAAAGCGCGGCAACTAGCGGGAGCGTCACTCAACACACGTGCTCCATCGCCCTACTCCAGCCAGACTCTCTCTGCCCGCGCTGCATGCGGCTGAGTTAACACTACCAGAGATCCTAAACACTTTGGTTCTCCATACGACCTATCTATGTAGTCGTTCGATTGCATAGTTTTCCCTAGGCAAGACCTAGCGTAAAAGTACAAATAATATTTACAAAACAAACCAATTATACATCGACATAAATGCATATATATATATATATATATATATATATATATATATATATATATATATACAAATAGTAAAACAATTACAATATATAAAGACACAGAAATGACATATCTTCAGGTAACAAAATAAGGAGAAAAATTATAGTACAATAGATGGAAATAGGAGGATATGCATTTCCGGCATTACAAGGTAGCCTGCAGCACTACTTTACTTATTTATTTATTTATTATTCCGTGGGACCAAATTAAGGAGAAGTCTCCATGGTCATAGAACGAGTCAAGACATGAAATTATAACACGATAGTAGAAACAGATAAAATGAAATACAAGGAACGTATTCAGGCGACAATTCGTAAGTTTAAATAAAGAAAATCAACAATGTAACACTGGAATTTGCTTAATTTTTCAGCTCTTCCAGGAGCTCCTCGACAGAATAGAAGGAGTGAGCCATGAGAAAACTCTTCAGTTTAGACTAAAAAGCGTTTGGGCTACTGCTAAGATATTTGAGTTCCTGTGGTTGCTTATTGAAAATGGATGCAGCAGAATAGTGTACTCCTTTCTGCACAAGAGTCAAGGAAGTGCATTCCACATGCAGATTTGATTTCTGCCTAGTATTAACTGAGTGAAAGCTGCTAACTCTTGGGAATAAGCTAATATTGCTAACAACAAACGACATTAAAGAAAATATATACTGTGAGGGCAATGTCAGAATTCCCAGACTATTGAATAGGGGTCGACAAGAGATTCTCTAACTTACACCACATATAGCTCGAACAGCCCGTTTTTGAGCCAAAAATACCCTTTTTGAATCAGAAGAATTACCCCAAAAAATAATACCATATGACACAAGCGTATGAAAATATGCAAAGTAGACTACTTTTCGTGTTGAAATGTCACTTATTTCAGATACTGTTCTAATGGTAAATAACGCAGCATTTAGTTTCTGAACAAGATCCTGAACATGGGCTTTCCACAACAGCTTACTATCTATCCGAACGCCTAGGAACTTGAACTGTTCCGTCTCGCTTATGATATGCCCATTTTGTCTGATCCAAATATCAGTTCATGTTGAATTCTCCTCCCTATTTTACTAGAAAATAGAGCGAGGGAAAAACGACTATCTAAATGCATCCGCATGAGACCTGGTTCATAATTTGGACCGGAAGCCTTCCTTTTATTAAGTGATTTAAGCTGCTTTGCGACACCGAGGATGTCTACAGGGTGCGTCAAGAAAATGTATACACACTTTGAACTGTCATAGACAATTTATTTCCCGTTCTACAAGGTTAAATTTCTGTGAGAAAGTAATGTTATGTTTCTTCAACAGCTAAGTGACGACGATCCAGATCGAAGGTTAGAATTTTGTGAATGGGTTCGGGAGATGGTGAGACGTGAACCGGGATTTATGGGTAGCATAATTTGGTCGGATGAAGCCCAATTCAAACTCAATGGAACTGTCAATAGGCACAATTGTGTGTACTGGGCTGAAGATAATCCTCACATTACAGTTGAAAAGGCTGTGAATTTGCCTGGTGTAAATGTATGGTGTGGTTTGTCTGCAAGGGGACTCATTGGGCCTTTCCGCTTTGAAGGTACTGTTACTGGAGAAGCGTACCTACCAATGCTTGCTGACTCCATATTCCCTGCCATTCGTGCATTATACGGTATTGATGAGTTTTATTTCCAACAAGATGGCGCCCCGCCACTCTATCATAGGGACGGACGTACGAGCATACCTGTGCCAGGCCAGTGGATAGGACGCAGGGGACCAATCGAGTTTCCTGCACGCTCTCCAGACCTCACACCGCTGAATTTCTTCTCGTGGGGCACAGTACAATCACCTGGACACTGTTTGGAATGAGATTCGGGCGGAGTGCGCAGAAATCCCATTGTACACTTTTGGACACTGTACGGAATCAGTAGTGACTCGTACTCAGAAATGTATTGATGCTGAAGGCCACCAGTTTCAACATTAATCACATTTGCAAAGTACATTTATTTTTCCAATTCCATTTCCAGAAATTTAACACTGTAGAACTGGAAATAAATTTTCTATGATACATCAAATTGTGTATACATTTTTTGGCGCGCCCTGTATTTCTATGTTTCTTATCTTGGCAGTTGTTGTTGATTGGAATTCAGGAATATTTACTTCGTCTTCTTTGGTGAAGGAGTTTCGGAAAATCGTGTTTAATAACTCTGCTTTAGTGGCACTGTCATCAATGACTTCACCGTTGTTATCGCGCAGTGAAGGTATTGATTGCGTCTTGCCACTGGTGTGCTTTATGTATGACCAGAATTTCTCTAGAATCTCTTTGGGTTTTCTGCCAGATTTCGAGACAGAGTTTCGTTGTGGAAATTACTGAAAGCATGTCGTATTGAAGTACGCGCTATATTTCGAACTTCTACAAAACTTTGCCAGTCTTAGGGATTTTGCTTTCTTTTAAATTTGGCATGCTTTTTTCGCTGATTCTGTTACAGCGATCTGACAGGTTTTGTGTACCACGGGGGATCAGTACCATCACTTACTAATTTATGTGGTATATATTTCTTTGAAATCATTCCACAACTTTTCTACGCTTACACGATCAGATCGGAAGGAGTGAAGACTGTCTTTTAAAAAGACGTTAAGAGCATTTTTATCAGCTTTTTTAAAAATAGATATACTTTGCGTTTCTCTTTGATGGTTGTCTCGAATCCTATCTTCGCGGTCCTTATGGGCAATGTACGTTGGTGGCAGTAGAATCGTTCGGCAGTCAGCTTCAAATCCCGTTTCTCTAAATTTGGTCAATATCATTTCTCGGAAAGAACATCGCCTTCCCTCCAGGGATTCCCATTTGAGTTCCCGAAGGATCTCCGTAACACTTACGCCTTGTCCAAACCAACCGGTAACAAATCTATCAGCCCGCCTCTGACCTGTCTCGATGTCCTCCCTCAATCCGACCTGATGCGGATCCCAAACAGTCGAGCAGTACTCAAGAACAGGTCGTACCAGCGCCCTACATGCGGTCTCCTTTACAGGTGAACCAATCTTTCCTAAAATTCTCTCAATACATCGAAGTCGCCCATTCGCTTTTCCTACCACAGTTCTCTCAGGCTCCTTCCACCCCATATCGCTTTGCACCGTTATGCGTAGATATTTAAACGACTTGACTGTGTCAAGCAGCACACTACTAATACTGCATCCGAACATTACGGATTTGATCTTCCAACTCATCCGCAGTAACATACATTTATCTGCAGTCAGGGCAAACTGCCATTTATCACACCAACTGGAAATTTGGTCTGTCGTCTTGTATCTTCCTACAGTCACTCACAAGGGAACCTCCCCATCGCACCCCCCTCAGATTTTGTTATAAGTTGGCACAGTGGATAGGCCTTGAAAAACTGAACACAAATCAATCGAGAAAACAGGAAGAAGTTGTGTGGAACTATGAAAAAAATAAGCAAAATATACAAACTGAGTGGTCCATGCGCAAGATAGGCAACATCAAGGATAATGTGAACTCAGGGGCGTCGTGGTCTCGTGGTTAGCGTGAGCAGCTACAGAACGAGAGGTCCTTGGTTCAAGTCTTCCCTCGAGTGAAAAGTTTAATTTTTTATTTTCAGACAATTATCAAAGTTCAGGCACTCACACATAATCAACTTCGCTCTCCAAAATTCCAGGACATGTTCAGATTTGCTTGGACATATGCAGGATTTGACAGTCTACACAGGGAAAAACTTGAAAACGTTAAAAACATGTTTTGACAGAGCACTGGTAAAACTGCGCGACTGTGAAACTGTCCATTCATTTGTTGCAGTTTATGTGACAAACATCCAAAAGGAAACCTAAATCGTGCAAGGTAGAAGAATCTTTTTACCCATTCGCCAAGTGTACAAGTTAGGTGGGTCGACAACATATTCCTGTCATGTGACGCACATGCCGTCACCAGTGTCATATATCAGACGTGTTTTCCTGTGGAGGAATCGGTTGACCTATGACCTTGCGATCAAATGTTTTCGGTTTCCATTGGAGAGGCACGTCCTTTCGTCTACTAATCGCACGGTTTTGCGGTGCGGTCGCAAACCACAGACACTAAACTTATTACAGTGAACAGAGGCGTCAATGAACGAACGGACAGATCATAACATTGCGAAAATAAAGAAAGCAAACTTTTCACTCGAGGGAAGACTTGAACCAAGGACCTCTCGTTCTGCAGCTGCTCACGCTAACCACGGGACCACGGCGCTCCTGAGCTCACACTATCCTTGATGTTGCCTATGTTGCGGATGGACCACTCAGTTTGTATATTTTGCTTATTTTCTCGTAGTTCCACACAACTTCTTCCTGTTTTCTCGATTGATCTGTGTTCAGTTTTTCAAGGCCTATCCACTGTGCCAGGGTTCTACTAAATCTGAGGGGGGTGCGATGGGGAGGTTCCCTTGTAAGTAAAGGTACAACTGGCTTCTGATAAGAACACGACATTTTTATTACTAGTCTATTGGAGGTGATATATTTCTGCCTTTCCCTTCCTTCGATCTTACGTAACTAACCAGATGTTGAAGTAGCCAACATTTTCCTGGATAACATTTACATCTACATCTACATCTACATCTATACTCCGCGAGCCACCTTACGGTGTGTGGCGGAGGGTACTTATTGTACCACTATCTGATCCCCCCTTCCCTGTTCCATTCACGAATTGTGCGTGGAAAGAACGACTGCTTGTAAGTCTCCGTATTTGCTCTAATTTCTCGGATCTTTTCGTTGTGATCATTACGCGAGATATATGTGGGCGGTAGTAATATGTTGCCCATCTCTTCCCGGAATGTGCTCTCTCGTAATTTCGATAATAAACCTCTCCGTATTGCGTAACGCCTTTCTTGAAGTGTCCGCCACTGGAGCTTGTTCAGCATCTCCGTAACGCTCTCACGCTGACTAAATGTCCCCATGACGAATCGCGCTGCTTTTCGCTGGATCATGTCTATCTCTTCTATTAATCCAACCTGGTAAGGGTCCCATACTGATGAGCAATACTCAAGAATCGGACGAACAAGCGTTTTGTAAGCTACTTCTTTCGTCGATGAGTCACATTTTCTTAGAATTCTTCCTATGAATCTCAACCTGGCGCCTGCTTTTCCCACTATTTGTTTTATGTGATCATTCCACTTCAGATCGCTCCGGATAGTAACTCCTAAGTATTTTACGGTCGTTACCGCTTCCAATGATTTACCACCTATGGCATAATCGTACTGGAATGGATTTCTGCCCCTATGTATGCGCATTATATTACATTTATCTACGTTTAGGGAAAGCTGCCAGCTGTCGCACCATGCATTAATCCTCTGCAGGTCCTCCTGGAGTACGTACGAGTCTTCTGATGTTGCTATTTTCTTGTAGACAACCGTGTCATCTGCAAATAGCCTCACGGAGCTACCGATGTTGTCAACTAAGACATTTATGTATATTGTAAACAATAAAGGTCCTATCACGCTTCCCTGCGGTACTCCCGAAATTACCTCTACATCTGCAGATTTTGAACCGTTAAGAATGACATGTTGTGTTCTTTCTTCTAGGAAATCCTGAATCCAATCACAAACCTGGTCCGATATTCCGTAAGCTCGTATTTTTTTCACTAAACGTAAGTGCGGAACCGTATCAAATGCCTTCCTGAAGTCCAGGAATACGGCATCAATCTGCTCGCCAGTGTCTACGGCACTGTGAATTTCTTGGGCAAATAGGGCGAGCTGAGTTTCACATGATCTCTGTTTGCGGAATCCATGTTGGTTATGATGAAGGAGATTTGTATTATCTAAGAACGTCATAATACGAGAACACAAAACATGTTCCATTATTCTACAACAGATTGACGTAAGCGAAATAGGCCTATAATTATTCGCATCTGATTTATGACCCTTCTTGAAAATGGGAACGACCTGCGCTTTCTTCCAGTCGCTAGGTACTTTACGTTCTTCCAGCGATCTACGATAAATTGCTGATAGAAAGGGGGCAAGTTCTTTAGCATAATCACTGTAGAATCTTAAGGGTATCTCGTCTGGTCCGGATGCTTTTCCGCTACTAAGTGATAGCAGTTGTTTTTCAATTCCGATATCGTTTATTTCAATATTTTCCATTTTTCCATTTACGAGGGACATCGTCTCTTGCTTGACATAATGCGGCAAAACAGAGGATTTCCGGAAAAATTAAAGCGTGGAGAAGTCAATGTGTTTGAAGCTTGTCATCAACGGAAAGGTGACAAGCGGCCGGCGACAAGCCAAGTAATCCGAACTAGCGCTGCCGGCGCCAAGCGAATAAATTTGTACGAGACGTGCAGACGGCAAAGTGTTAATCCCATATTCTGTAACAGCTACAGTAACACACATGGCTAAAAAATGGTCGCTGGTCCGAACTAAAACAAAAACTTTCACCCCATATTCCTAGCTGAAATTAGAAGCGAGAACCAAGAGCTCTCCCCTGCCCCCTCCCGCATCGCAATTCTGCGTTCGTCCTTTTCGTATATATTTGTTACAGTGCTTCTGCACAGTAACAGAATCCCCTAAATGGTCGATGCACAATTTAACCGCTTTCACAAGGCTCTGTTTTTACGTCCCCAGCGTCTCTTGTTGCTGTCCATATCTGCCTCACTTGATGCCGTGTTTAGATTGCAACATACACTCCTGGAAATGGAAAAAAGAACACATTGACACCCGTGTGTCAGACCCACCATACTTGCTCCGGACACTGCGAGAGGGCTGTACAAGCAATGATCACACGCACGGCACAGCGGACACACCAGGAACCGCGGTGTTGGCCGTCGAATGGCGCTAGCTGCGCAGCATTTGTGCACCGCCGCCGTCAGTGTCAGCCAGTTTGCCGTGGCATACGGAGCTCCATCGCAGTCTTTAACACTGGTAGCATGCCGCGACAGCGTGGACGTGAACCGTATGTGCAGTTGACGGACTTTGAGCGAGGACGTATAGTGGGCATGCGGGAGGCCGGGTGGACGTACCGCCGAATTGCTCAACACGTGGGGCGTGAGGTCTCCACAGTACATCGATGTTGTCGCCAGTGGTCGGCGGAAGGTGCACGTGCCCGTCGACCTGGGACCGGACCGCAGCGACGCACGGATGCACGCCAAGACCGTAGGATCCTACGCAGTGCCGTAGGGGACCGCACCGCCATTTCCCAGCAAATTAGGGACACTGTTGCTCCTGGGGTATCGGCGAGGACCATTCGCAACCGTCTCCATGAAGCTGGGCTACGGTCCCGCACACCGTTAGGCCGTCTTCCGCTCACGCCCCAACATCGTGCAGCCCGCCTCCAGTGGTGTCGCGACAGGCGTGAATGGAGGGACGAATGGAGACGTGTCGTCTTCAGCGATGAGAGTCGCTTCTGCCTTGGTGCCAATGATGGTCGTATGCGTGTTTGGCGCCGTGCAGGTGAGCGCCACAATCAGGACTGCATACGACCGAGGCACACAGGGCCAACACCCGGCATCATGGTGTGGGGAGCGATCTCCTACACTGGCCGTACACCACTAGTGATCGTCGAGGGGACACTGAATAGTGCACGGTACATCCAAACCGTCATCGAACCCATCGTTCTACCATTCCTAGACCGGCAAGGGAACTTGCTGTTCCAACAGGACAATGCACGTCCGCATGTATGCCGTGCCACCCAACGTGCTCTAGAAGGTGTAAGTCAACTACCCTGGCCAGCAAGATCTCCGGATCTGTCCCCCATTGAGCATGTTTGGGACTGGATGAAGCGTCGTCTCACGCGGTCTGCACGTCCAGCACGAACGCTGGTCCAACTGAGGCGCCAGGTGGAAATGGCATGGCAAGCCGTTCCACAGGACTACATCCAGCATCTCTACGATCGTCTCCATGGGAGAATAGCAGCCTGCATTGCTGCGAAAGGTGGATATACACTGTACTAGTGCCGACATTGTGCATGCTCTGTTGCCTGTGTCTATGTGCCTGTGGTTCTGTTAGTGTGATCATGTGATGTATCTGACCCCAGGAATGTGTCAATAAAGTTTCCCCTTCCTGGGACAATGAATTCACGGTGTTCTTATTTCAATTTCCAGGAGTGTATAATGGTCGACAATTGAGCGCGCTATGCCCGCGGATTTTGTAGCGATTCCACAGGTATTCCAGGCTAACGACCGACAATGTGTGCCTTCTTCAGATGGGGCAGGCACTGCTCTCCGCAAGAGAGCTATTGCGAAGTCTGGAAGGTACGAGATGAGGTACTAGAGGAAGTATTGCTGTGAGGACGGGTCCCGAGTCGTGAGTGGTTAGTAGGGCTGCTTATACGCCTTCCGATCAGGCCACGAAGGCCCAACTGTACCGACCGACCGCCGTGTCATCCTCAGCCCACAGGCGTCTCTGGATGCGGATATGGAGGGGCATGCGGTCAGCACACCGCTCTCCCGATCGTATGTCAGTTTCGGAGTCGCTGCTTCTCAATCAAGTAGGTCCTCAGTTTGCCTCACAAGGACTAAGTGCGCCCCGCTTGCCAACAGCGCTCGGCAGACCGGATGGTCACCCATCCAAATGCTAGCCCAGCCCGAAAGCGCTTAACTTCGGTAATCTGACGGGAACTGGTGTTACCACTGCGGCAAAGCCGTTGGCAGGGCTGTTGATAAGCTATCGATATATTTCTTCCAGAAACATCGATATTCATAAGCAGCACTTCCTACACTGCTATATAGATATATCGATATCAAAATGGTAATTTCGAGAGCCGATATTTTCATTTTATATTATATTTTTTCTCAATTTTTGGTAAATATTTGAAGTTGTTCTTTTGAAATTGGAGTAGAACATAACTTTAGTTTTACTGTGCGAAAGAGTCCTACTACTTCCTGACCTCTCGTCACGTCCAGTCTTTGCCTCTGAGTGTAGCAACTATACGTGGTACAAAAGAGGAAGTCCGACTGTACTGGGAGGTGGCGGCGTGAATGGAATAGCAGCGTTTCCGATGTGACGAAACAGCTCACCAGTTGCGTTAAACAAACAAATTTTAACGTAACTGGTATGCTATATCGTCACATCGGCAGTCTTCAAAAACAGATACTGAAAGTGTTGAACAAAACTCTAAATGACAAGCTTGGTCTTTATTATGCACAGAGGTTCAAAAATCGTTTAAATGGCTCTGAGCAGCATGGGACTTAACTTCTGAGGTCATAAGTCCCCTAGAACTTAGAACTACTTAAACCTAACTAACCTAAGGACATCACACACATCCATGCCCGAGGCAGGATTCAAACCTGCGACTGTAGCGGTCGCGCGGTTCCAGACTGAAACGCCTAGAACCACTTGGCCACAACGGCCGGCTATGAACGGAAGTATGTGAAGGAAAATGCTGACGTAATTGGCGCTCGGTGCTACCAAAAAAAAACTGCGACGTTTAACTTCACCACGCAATTTTGACACTGCAGCTGCTAAGACGCTGGTGTTGGCAGAAATGGAAAATCAGGGAAGTCGACCTGTAGTGTTCAGGACAAATGCGATATATGACGAAATCGAACGACGGACCCATCGGACACTTTTTACTGTGCCACTTACATGCAGTTCCCATTGTGAACAAAGTGGTTATCGACAATCGTGAGCAGGTCGGTGTGATCGAGCGGTTCTAGGCGATTCAGTCTGGAACCGCACGACCGCTATGGTCGCAGGTTTGAATCCTGCGTCGGGCATGGACGTTTGTGATGTCCTTAGGTTAGTTAGGTCTAAGTAATTCTAAGTTCTAGGGGTCTGATGACCTCAGATGTTAAGTCCCATAGTGCTCAGAGCCATTTGAATCATCTGGCAGGCGTGAACGTGCATCGTTTTCCTTTCAGTTCTTGCTCTAAGAGTGATAGGCAAACTCCTAGCTTGTTGATGTACAGAATAACTAATAATATTTACAATGTGAACATTTTTATGGGCCATCAAGTCGTTTTTCTGCGAAATATCTATATATCGATATCTTTTCTGGATATATCGCGAGCCAATGATGATACTTTTTTTAATATCGATGTATCGGATCTCTGATATTTTTAAAAATATCAGCAGTCCTAGTGGGTAGCGTATTCAGTAGAGCGCTTGCCCGCGAAAGGCGAAGGTCCCGAGTTTCGGTCCGGAACACAGTTTTAATAAACCAGTAAGTTTAATATCAGTGTACACTTTGCTGCAGGGTAAAGTTAGATTCTGGAGTGTTGAATTACATCTAAAAAGGAGTAAAAAGCTCTCGAGCTTCCGGCCACATGAAGTGGATAAAATGGCACGAGCTTTCGACAGAGCACTCCTTGGTCATTTGAAGTGTAATGTCTCCTGATCTGCTCCTGGTACGCCATTACAAACTCCGGCTCCTGGCTGTGACGTCTCTGGTGCTCGTGCCACTGCCATATATGGGCATAAATTGACTTCCTTCAGTCAAGTGACCGCCGGATCCCACGCAACGCTGAGCTGCAGTAAGGGTGATCTCAATTTTATTTATGTGGCTTCCTTAATTACTGACTCACAAGAAACCGTTGAAGGACGTGCACTTCATTCACCATTCAGTGCTCGTATTTCACATTTCTAATTCCAGTATTCTGGTATTCGGTAATACAGGGTGATTCAAAAAGAATACCACAACGTTAGGAACTTAAAACTCTGCAACGACAAAAGGCAGAGCTAAGCACTATCTGTCGGTGAATTAAGGGAGCTATAAAGTTTCATTTAGTTGTACATTTGTTCGCTTGAGGCGCTGTTGACTAGGCGTCAGCGTCAGTTGATGCTAAGATGGCGACCGCTCAACAGAAAGCTTTTTGTGTTATTGAGTACGGCAGAAGTGAATCGACGACAGTTGTTCAGCGTGTATTTCGAACGAAGTATGGTGTTAAACCTCCTGATAGGTGGTGTATTAAACGTTGGTATAAACAGTTTACAGAGAATGGGTGTTTGTGCAAAGGGAAAAGTTCTGGACGGCCGAGAACGAGTGATGAAAATGTAGCACGCATCCAGCAAGCATTTGTTCGCAGCCCAGGAAAATCAACTCGCGAGGCTAGCAGAGAGCTGCAAATTCCACAATCAACTGTATGGAGAGTCCTACGAAAAAGGTTAGTTATGAAACCTGAGCGTCAACTACCCGAGGCGATGGATCGGCCACCAGGCAGCCCGTGACAGAGCACTTCATCACTGGCCTCCAAGAAGCCCAGATCTTACCCCCTGCGATTTTTTCTTATGGGGGTATGTTAAGAATATGGTGTTTCGGCCACCTCTCCCAGCCACCGTTGATGATTTGAAACGAGAAATAACAGCAGCTATCCAAACTGTTACGCCTGATATGCTACAGAGAGTGTGGAACGAGTTGGAGTATCGGGTTGATATTGCTCGAGTGTCTGGAGGGGGCCATATTGAACATCTCTGAACTTGTTTTTGAGTGAAAAAAAAAACCTTTTTAAATACTCTTTGTAATGATGTATAACAGAAGGTTATATTATGTTTCTTTCATTAAATACACATTTTTAAAATTGTGGTATTCTTTTTGAATCACCCTGTATAATAATTCAGGCGCTGTTAATAATTTCTATGGGTTACCTAATTTATTTGACGATGCTTACAATTTCTATCACACTGATCTGTGAGAGGAACTTTCTAGGAATTTTCTTGATTTATGTACGAGGGCAGCAGTCTTCCTAGCAGCCATGATGGCTTCCCGTTTCCCATCCTTTTTCCGATCGCCAGGGTAGCACTTGGTGTCGTTTGAACGTTCAGTAATGACCAAAGTTTCTCCTTTTCTCAGTTGTCCAACCTGCCTTACCAATCTTGTAACTGCTATTTCTGCTCGATTTTAACGTCGCGAGGTCGCCTCCATGTGAGATTCCGGCCCTTGATTGGCCAGTTCAGGTGCGCGCCCGTTTTTCGCGGGTATGCGCCAACGGCCCTACGTGGGTGGATTGTGGACAAAGGGGAGTGGGCTGTTCTAGTGCGACCGTGCCTGAAGCTGGAGGTGCTGCTTCCAGAAGATGAAGTTTCGGTAAGCGTGAGCGCAGACGTGCACCGTAGCTTCTAATAACCCTACCACAACGAAGGTCAGCATTTAATAACGATTGTGGTGTTGCTCACGCTGCTAAATACTGCATTTTCGGGCAACAACAGTCATATTATGTGGCAGGTGTCATTAGAGCACAGTTAATAAAGTCATTTCATGTAATAATCAAAAAACTTGGCACTCATCTTTTTGTGTTTCCCACGCTGGTCTCGTCGTAGAATCACGGCTCAATCGTTGAAAATCTAGGTGGTTATGATTCCAAGCTCGGATGCAAAGAGGCCTAGGTTTTATTCTGTTATATTCAAAAGTTTTGTAGATGCGCTTCACAAACCATCCTTAAAGATTACACTTTTGCTGGACAATGGTGATGTAAAAAAATAATCAGCACTCCGAAATTAAGTTACACTTCCTTTTAATTGCTTTTATTGCAATATCACGTAAATACAAAACACCACTTCACAATACAAAACATACTTGAAAACATCTTCCTCACAGTCACTGTTAAAGTTCACATTTTATAAGCGTACTACAATACGCGTCTTTCCAACATGACGTCCAAGACTTCACTTTTTCAAGGTCCGACTCTCTAACGACTTAACAACTAACTGATAATCGCTTACACGCCCAAAAATCAGAGTTACAAGTACTCAAAGATCATAGTGACAAAAGAAAGAATACACATAAGAATAATATCATTGCAATATTAACATATCGATGTATCAAAAATGAAATCAAATCTGAATGTTGTCTCAGAAATATGTTAAGTAGTTAACAGAAATAGAGTAGAATATTACTGGTATCGAGAGTTTCAGGTGAGGTGCCGTAATGGTTGCGTAATTCAAGTACCATTACAAGCTTCGCACCCTGCGGGCCAGAGAGAGCCTTATAGGTCATTTTACTGATGTGCGTTCCTTAAATTACGGTTTACGCAATTTTTCCGGGTTATGAGACTGTAGGTTTTCCGTGTACAGTTGGGCATAATGTGCGCGATGTGTTGATTAGTCACAGTGGCTTGCAGTTCCGCACTAAAGTCTATACTTTCATGCTCACTTTTCCGCTTCGTCTGGCAGTAGCTCTTTCAGTTCTCCCGTGCACAATTTGACTCAGAATTTAGGTCTTCCTATCTTAAAAACTTGTGCCCTTTGTCCTACGCCACGTGGTGAGTGTCTGGCGTCCCTTCATGCTTCGCTAACGTAGCCGGACAGCAAGCCAAAGTTAAGTGGTATCGCCCGTATGAATAGTTTCGCGTCTTGCTGGTTTTATTCCTTCAGTACAGGAAGCTACCTAGCGATTCACCCCCAGTAGCATCTTTCTTAGTCCATTTGATAATACTGCGATCGTTCCTAAAATTCCTCTTCTCCTGCCATCGTGGCTTATTACGAACGTTCGTTGGGGCAGGCTGCTGAACTCAGTTCTTTCTTCCCCCCAACCCCATTTGATTGTATAATTGTTCAATATTCAACTGTTAAATAAATGAGTCCTTTAATCTTTCCATTCTCCCTTTCATTACGTGAAATCACCCTTAGTGTCACAGTAGAATAATGCTGAATTATTCTCATGATAACGGTTGCTATAAGGTCGTGTAGGTTTCGCACCTTTAATGACAGAATAAAGATTCAATATTGCGCGCCTGGCACGACCATTGCACGCATGGTACCAATAAAAGTAATAATAATTTTCAAGGATTCCCGATTGATAAACTGGGAAGTGTTCACGGGTCAGTGTGAGTACGTGAGCACTAAATCCACTTCATGTGGTGGAAGTAGTGTCCTCTGTTTTACCTTGCTGGTTTAGAAAAAATAGCAAAATTACAGCTCCTACAGCAAGGGATAATAACATGCAAAAAAAAAAAAAAACGAGTCACGGCTTTTACTGTTATCATGGGCTAGTAGACCAGTTTGCATGAAACCTCTTACGCAACATACTTGAGGCATCAAGGAATTGCAAATTTGGCAATGGAGGAAGTGGGTTGGGGGTAAAAGTTGTAGAGGGAGACCAAGGGATGAACACAGATGGATGTAAGTTGCAGCAGTTATTCGTAGATTCAGAGGCCTGCACAGACAACTGGTGCGAAGACCTGCAACTAAGCAGTCTTTGTACTGTAGACCACAACAAGAACGGCACCTGCGAAGCATCTAGAAAAATGTGTTCTGCCTTAATGGCTGGACTTCTCATGGCGGAAGCCTCGTCAGAGAGGTCCACCGCATAATGGCTCAAATGGCTCTGAGCACAATGGGACTTAACATCTGAGGTCATCAGTCCCCTAGAACTTAGAACTACTTAAAGCTAACTAACCTAAGGATATCACACCCATCCATGTCCGAGACAGAACCTGCTTCCGTGGCGGTCGCGCGGTTCCGGACTGAAGCGGCTAGAACCGCTAGGCCACAACGGCCGGCCCAAAAGATAGAGCAACAGTTACTACATATCGATAACCGCCGCTGCTGCCACTAGCGGACAGGCAACGCTTGCGAAAACGAGTGGCGCCAGTCAACACGAGAATGAGAGGAACAACCGCAACCATGCCAACTAAACGATACCGTCTGGCCTCCAAGAGAGGGCGGAAGCCTACAAACAGCACCAGTGCGAGCCGCAACACGGCTCAGCTCTACAGGGGACACATCGTCAATTTCTGGACGTACACTGATTGACAATCAAACTGAAGTACATAGAACACTTGGTTGGGTATCAGTGTAAGACATCATTGGCGGTATGTAAATAATTAGATACGCAATTCTCTCACAGGCGTTGTTACGGAAACTGCTAGGGTACATGAGAGGCGTGAGCAGTATTACATGTTGAGTGATCACTGTGAATCAGTAGATGTCGTATACTCGTGTGAGACAGCATAATCAGCATCTGACAGGAGTCCGATAGGGGCTCATTGTGGGTCTACATACCGGCGACTCGTCAAATCGTGCAATATTCATATTTGTGGTGCATTCGGATGTGACAGACAGTCTCCCAGTGTTGGACTATGTCCTCAATAATTTGTTGGATGTATTCCAATCACCTACACAGTTTTTACCCTCAAGCAACATGCAAGTTATTCCTTGTGTCTTACTAGATGTCACTCCTTACCTTATACTTGTAAGTCTTCCTAATTTTCAACATTGTTCTGTAGCACCACACCTCAAACGCTTCGATTCTCTTCTGTTCCGGTTTCCGCACCGTCCGTGTTTCCGTAGAATACAATGCTCTGTTTCAAACGTACATTTTCAAAAATTTGTTCCTCAAATTAAGATCTGTGTTCGATACTGGTCGACTTCTCGTGGCCAGGAATATCCCTTTCGCCAGTGCTAGTGTGCTCTTATACCCTCCTTGCTCCGTCCGTCGTCGGTTATTTTGCTGTCTAGGTAGCAGAATTCCTTAACTTCCCCTACTTCTCGATCCCAGATCTGATGTTAAGTTTGTCGCTGTTCTCATTTCTGTTACTTCACTACCGTAGTGGTCGCACGGTTACAGACTGAACGCCTAGAACCGATCGGCGCATGAGCGTCTAGGGAAGTTATTCCAGTGCTGGTTCCCCGTTACAAAATGAAATGATCGTGTGGCATTGTTGGCCGAGAGGCCCCATGCAGGGATGTTCGGCCGCCGTATTGCAAGTCCTCTTTAGTTGACTCCACTTCGGCGACTTGCGAGTCGATGATGAAATGATGATGAAAGACACACAACACCCAGTCATCACGAGGCAGAGAAAATCTCTGACCCCGCCGGGAATCGAACCTTTTTTTTTAAACATATATATTTATTTAAATATATTAACAACGATACATTTAAAAAGAAAAGACATTTTATTCTATTAACCTATTATATTCCTATTGTTGGTTAATATTACTGTCATTTTATATGTTTTCGTTTTATATTTTCCTTTTTCGTTTTTCTCTTATTGTTGTTCCTTAAACCCTTTTACATGGCCATTTGTCGTCTTTTTTTTTTGGGGGGGGGGGGGTAGACATTGCAGGACAGGCATAACAGTTTATATTTGGCATCGATGCATTGATTTTGAGTTTATGTTTCTGTATGTGATACACTTGTGATGCCACAGGCACATTGTGTATTCTGGTTTGATCTCTTCCTCTAGTTTACACTGTTAAGTGGGACAGTATGAGAGAAACGTCACCATGATAGGTGGAGCAGAAGTGGAAGAAACTTTTTTACATATAGTACAGAATATACCTAAATTGAAGAAGAGAGAAAATTTTCTCATATTACATAAGAGAAGCAGAAAGGAGAGTGTGAGTAAACAATAGAATTTTATAGGCACAAAGTAAAGGAAATCATTTTAAAAAAATATAATAATAATAATAATAATAATAATAATAATAATAATAATAATAATAATGAGTAGTTGGCACTTTCCACTAAGTAATGCTTATTTCCTAGTCAGTATAGTACAAATAATGGAAAAAAGTTAATTAAAAAAACTGGTAGTACTACTGTGCGTAATTTTGACACTGTTTTGGCTGCGAGCATGACAGATGTTTGGTGAGAAGCACTTTGTATCACTGATTTCACTAAGAAGAAACACTTTACACTACTATACTTCACTATTTGATGCGAGAGGAAAAAGCACTTTATCTTCCGTGTTGCACTTGTTCACTATCACTGCACACGTTATTCTTGTGGTGAGTGTGGTGAGGTGGCTGGTGGCGGTGCTGAGGGTCACAGGCTGGGGAGGACTCTGGCGATTGCTGTCTGCAGTGGAATCTGCAGGAAGTTTTTCAAGTTCTCGCGATAGCGCCTGTGCTGCTGGGCCGTCTTGTTCTCCTCCCAGAGGTCCATCAGGAAGGGCAGCTGGTCGGTCTGCCTCCGCGCTACGATGCTGTGTGCTGTCATGGCGAGGATCCAGAGAGTCGCCAGTCGCTTGGGCCGTGGAAATAGGTTGCAGTCTGGGGCGGTGATCGCTTCCACTGTGATGCTTCCCGGCGCCGTTCTGTTGATGTGGGCCACCATCTGCTGGCACGCTTCCCAGATGTTGGTGGCATTCCCGCAGGTGAATCGGTCATGCCACATACGTCACACTTGTCACTTGCGACGAGTTTTATCTCCGCAAGTATTTGGTTGGTTGGTACCGTTCTGTTAACTATTTTGTACCATGTCTGCTTCGCATGTTTAGGCAACACGTTTTCCGAGACGTTCCCCCATATTTGTTTCCAATTGTATTGCGGGAGTTTGTGTTCAATTTTGTTTTTTGCTGGCTTCCCCCTGAGGGCCCAGTATATTCTCTTGTGTTCTGTGGCTGGGGTTCGCCACGGTGTCCAGAACGTAACTTTTGTTGGCGTAGTGCAGCCTGACGTGTCGCATTCTGAAGGGAATGTGCCTCGTGTCGACCGGCGCTTCTTGTGATGCGGGCTTGTATCTTCCAATTATCTTGGCTGTGACGCTGTTAGGGTTTTTGTCCTAGATGGCGAGCGAGAACGCTACCGCAAGACCACGAGCTGCGGACTCCCCGTTACCTTCCACTGGTGATGAAGTGATAATGAGGACAACACAACACCCAGTCCCTGAGCGGAGAAAATCTCCGACCCAGATGGGAATCGAACCCGGGCCCTTGGCGTGACAGACCGACCGCGCTGATCACTCAGCTATCGGGGCGGACGAGCATCTAGAGATGTTCGGATGTGAATCGGTGGTGAGGGGGGGCGGGGGGGAGGGGTTCGTACAGAGAGTTCGTACCAGCCTTCCAGTGGCGCGGTGAATTTTTGAGGAATCGCAGCGGCGCAAGGAAACGGCGGTGGCGGCATCGATGAGGAGGAGTGGTTGTGCTGGGCTGGGTTGGCTGGGGTGCTGTGAGCAAGATGGATGAGAGGGGGCGGGGCAGGGTAAGAGAGACGCCTCGGCAAATATTGCGCGCCCGCTCTGCCGCGCTGTGTCTGGCTTCTAGCGAGGGGCGCACGGGGTGGTTACTCCACTCCACACAGCACAGCGGCGGGGAAGCAGGGCGTCCGTAGAGGCCACCGCCTCTAGCGTAGCTGCGTGCACGAGACACCGAGGCAAAACTGTAAATTTCGTCTGCCGCGAGACACATTTCGTGCCGTTCATTCAGCAGCGTGCCGATAAGCACTAGCTTGTCTCGGATTGTAACACAAAGACTTTGTGAAGGCGCACATTCCACGTGGCGAGACTGTCCCGGCCAGTCCATGTCTCAAAGAAGGAGAGCCCAATAAAATTAATTTCTGGTAATCTATCCACTTTTGCGAATATGGACCGTATTCGTCTGTATACTACAATGAAGACAATGAAAATACACTCCTGGAAATTGAAATAAGAACACCGTGAATTCATTGTCCCAGGGAGGGGAAACTTTATTGACACATTCCTGGGGTCAGATACATCACATGATCACACTGACAGAACCACAGGCACATAGACACAGGCAACAGAGCATGCACAATGTCGGCACTAGTACAGTGTATATCCACCTTTCGCAACAATACAGGCTGCTATTCTCCCATGGAGACGATCGTAGAGATGCTGGATGTAGTCCTGTGGAACGGCTTGCCATGCCATTTCCACCGGGCGCCTCAGTTGGACCAGCGTTCGTGCTGGACGTGCAGACCGCGTGAGACGACGCTTCATCCAGTCCCAAACATGCTCAATGGGAGACAGATCCGGAGATCTTGCTGGCCAGGGTAGTTGACTTACACCTTCTAGAGCACGTTGGGTGGCACGGGATACATGCGGACGTGCATTGTCCTGTTGGAACAGCAAGTTCCCTTGCCGGTCTAGGAATGGTACAACGATGGGTTCGATGACGGTTGGGATGTACCGTGCACTATTCAGTGTCCCCTCGACGATCACCAGTGGTGTACGGCCAGTGTAGGAGATCGCTCCCCACACCATGATGCCGGGTGTTGGCCCTGTGTGCCTCGGTCGTATGCAGTCCTGATTGTGGCGCTCACCTGCACGGCGCCAAACACGCATACGACCATCATTGGCACCAAGGCAGAAGCGACTCTCATCGCTGAAGACGACACGTCTCCATTCGTCCCTCCATTCACGCCTGTCGCGACACCACTGGAGGCGGGCTGCACGATGTTGGGGCGTGAGCGGAAGACGGCCTAACGGTGTGCGAGACCGTAGCCCAGCTTCATGGAGACGGTTGCGAATGGTCCTCGCCGATACCACAGGAGCAACAGTGTCCCTAATTTGCTGGGAAGTGGCGGTGCGCTCCCCTACGGCACTGCGTAGGATCCTACGGTCTTGGCGTGCATCCGTGCGTCGCTGCGGTCCGGTCCCAGGTCGACGGGCACGTGCACCTTCCGCCGACCACTGGCGACAACATCGATGTACTGTGGAGACCTCACGCCCCACGTGTTGAGCAATTCGGCGGTACGTCCACCCGGCCTCCCGCATGCCCACTATACGCTCTCGCTCAAAGTCCGTCAACTGCACATACGGTTCACCTCCACGCTGTCGCGGCATGCTACCAGTGTTTAAAGACTGCGATGGAGCTCCGTATGCCACGGCAAACTGGCTGACACTGACGGCGGCGGTGCACAAATGCTGCGCAGCTAGCGCCATTCGACGGCCAACACCGCGGTTCCTGGTGTGTCCGCTGTGCCGTGCGTGTGATCATTGCTTGTACAGCCCTCTCGCAGTGTCCGGAGCAAGTATGGTGGGTCTGACACACCGGTGTCAATGTGTTCTTTTTTCCATTTCCAGGAGTGTATATGCGGGACCGGGACTCGAAACTGGATTTCCTGCTTTATGCGAGCGGTCGCCTTATCGTTTCGGACATCCGTGCACGAATCACAGCCAGACTTCCGTATGTCATCGTCCCTGTGCCACAACCTGCACACATACGTTACGTATATCTCCGTCCAGGAAGGAAATAGTTATGAAGACTCCAGAGCCTAGTACTAGTGAATAAATACTGCACTACTGGCCATTTAAATTGCTACACCAAGAAGAAATGCAGATGATAAACGGGTATTCATTGGACAAATATATTATACTAGAACTGACATGTCATTACATTTTCATGCAATTTGGGTGCATAGATCCTGAGAAATCAGTAACCACCTCTGGCCGTAATAACGGCCTTGATACGCCTAGGCATTGAGTTCCAAGTGGTTCAAATGGCTCTGAGCACTATGAGACTTAACATCTGAGGTCATCAGTCCCCTAGAACTTAGAACTACTTAAACCTAACTAACCTAAGGACATCACACACATCCATGCCCGAGGCAGGATTTGAACCTGCGACCGTAGTGGTCGCGCGGTTCCGAACTGAAGCGCCTAGAACCGCTCGGCCACACAAGCCGGCTTTCAGCTGTCCCCATCGAGGTATATCAACAACACCTATCGGCAGCTGAAGATTTCAGTGAATTATCATTTATTCTAGAGAATCTGCACGATCATCAATGGTTTCTGTTCTATTTTTAGCCCGTTGTAGTGGTGCTATCCCTTAAGTAAACAGTCAATGTGAAAATTCCTTCGCCCCAACCGATGGTCTTCTATGACGATCTTTGGTATCCGTTGACTGCAGAAAACTAGTGAACTTCCATAAACCGACTGATTTTGTTGGATGACCTTTTTAACTGATTAGCAGTCTGGTAAGAGATTACTATCAGTGAACTCAGAAATTGCAAAGAACGCAGATTCTGTGACTGAAATTGCGGAATTAACTTTACGAAATCGCAGTGCCTGTGTTATTAAGCAGTACGATGCGGTTTTCCCTCGGATATGCATGCATCGCCGACAGAACATTTCATTTCACTTCTTAATAACACAGGTACTGATATTTAGTATTTGTGCAGTAGTACCAGGCTCTGGACTCGCAATAACTACTTCCTACCTGGACGGGAATATACGTAACGTACGAGTGCAGGTTGTGACACACGGACGATAACATACGGAAGTCTGGGTCTGGCTGTGATTCGTGCACGGTTGTCCGAAACGATAAGGCGACCGCTCGCATAAAGCAGGAAATTCAGTTTGGAGTCGCGGTCCAGCAGAAATTTCCATTGCCGTAGTTGTAATACACTATTGGCCATTAAAATTGCTACACCACGAAGATGACGTGCTGCAGACGCGAAATTTAACCGACAGGAAGAAGCTGCTGTGATATGCAAATGATTAGCTTTTGAGGGCATTCACACAAGGTTGCCGCCGGTGGCGACACCTACAACGTGCTGACATGAGGAAAGTTTCCAACCGATTTATCATACACAAACAGCAGTAGACCGGCGTTGCCTTGTGAAACGTTGTTGTGATGCCTCGTGTAACGAGGAGAAATGCGTACCATCAAGTTTCCGATTTTCATAAAGGTCGGATTGTATCGCGATTACGGTTTACGGTATCGCGACATTGCTACTCGCGTTGGTCGAGGTTCAATGACTGTTAGCAGAATATGGAATCGGTGGGTCCAGGAGGGTAATACGGAGCGCCGTGCTGGATCCCAACGGCCTCGTATCACTAGCAGACGAGAGGAAAGGCATCTTATCGGCACGGCTGTAACGGATCGTGCAGCCACGTCTCGATCCCCGAGTCAACAGATGCGGACGTTTGCAAGACAACAACCATCTGCATGAACAGTTCGACAACGTTTGCAGCAGGATGGACTATCAGCTCGGAGACCACGGCTGCGGTTTCCCTTGACGCTGCATCACAGACAAGAGCGCCTGCGATGGTGTAGTCAACGACGAACCTTGGTGCACGAATGGCAAAACGTCATTTTTTCGGATGAATCCAGGTTCTGTTTACAGCATCATGATGGTCGCATCCGTGTTTGGCGACATCGCGGTGAACGCACATTGGAAGCGTGTATTCGTCATCGCCATATTCGCGTATCACCCGGCGTGATGGTATGGGGTGCCATTGGTTACACGTCTCGGTCACCTCTTGTTCGCATTGACGGCACTTTGAACAGTCCCAAGTGCTCAGAGCCATTTCAACCATTTGATATCAAAATCCTGCTCACTGTTTTTCGATTTCTCAGCGGAGGCACGGACTCCTTCCGAATTGCTCTGAGTTTCATATCTGTTTTGGACGCTTTGAAGACATACTGCTTCGTCGCCGCGTCCGATACAATGTTTTCGTAACTTTTCTGCCCGAGTACACTTTCTTATCACTCAAATTTGAGCACTATGGGACATGTGAGGTCATCAGTCCCGTAGACTTAGAACTACTTAAACCTAAGTAACCTAAGGACATCACACATATTCATGCCCGAGGCAGGATTCGAACCTGCGACCGTAGCAGCAGCGCGCTTCCGGTCTGAAGCGCCTAGAATTGCTCGGCCACAGCGGTCGGCCTCTTATCACTCATTCTTGCTTTAAAGACACAACTGTACAGTACTATATTATCGCAAATACACTATGAAAAGTCAATGCTGCAACAAAAATCTAGAATCGAAGCGAAAGAACTGTCTTTCTCGTACACGTACTGACGCTTGCTGGGGTCATGCTGACGTATTATTATTTTGAAATGTTTCTGTCTATACCCAGACAGCCGGCCGCGGTGGTCTAACGGTTCTAGGCGCGCAGTCCGGAACCGCGTGACTGCTACGGTCGCAGGTTCGAATCCTGCCTCGGGCATGGATGTGTGTGATGTCCTTAGGTTAGTTAGGTTTAATTAGTTCTAAGTTCTAGGGGACTGATGACCACAGGTGTTAAGTCCCATAGTGCTCAGAGCCATTTGAACCATTTTATACCCAGACACTGCAAGGGTACCGACGCAGGTAGGCCGCTTCGGGTCATTCAACGCGCTGGATCAACTCCATAAAATAATTTTTTTTTTCAGGGATTAGACTTTTTGCCTCATACTCTTGAAAATTGGTCAGTGGTGTAGTTATTTCTTAATTTAGAAAGTACGCAAGGTGGCGAATATGGGTAAAGCTCCAGTGCCGTTATGTTTCAGTTTAAGTTGAAGCTGTGCCATCGTAGAGGCACACTAATTCCTCTCTCGATCGAAGAATTGATGCCCAGGCAGGTGTGCCAACTTCAGCGCCCCCTAAAGAGCTGAGGGAACAGCAATGGTTCCATTTCCACGCCTGTCATGTTGGCTACGGGAACTTTTCCCTTTAATGCGGACGGGCATTACGGTGTAGCGCCTGAGTTTACGAATAGCACAGAGAGCCGCTCTCCAACTTCGTTGTTGTTGTTGTAGTCTGCAGTCCTGAGATTGGTTTGATGCTGCTCTCCATGCTACTCTATCCTGTGCAAGCTTCTTCATCTCCCAGTACCTACTGCAACCTACATCCTTCTGAATCTGCTTAGTGTATTCATCTCTTGGTCTCCCTCTACGATTTTTACCCTCCACGCTGCCCTCCAATACTAAATTGGTGATCCCTTGATGCCTCAGAACATGTCCTACCAACCGATCCCTTCTTCTAGTCAAGTTGTGCCACAAATTCCTCTTCTCCCCAATTCTATTCAATACCTCCTCATTAGATATGTGATCTACCCATCTAATCTTCAGCATTCTTCTGTAGCACCACACCTCGAAAGCTTCTATTCTCCTCTTGTCCAAACTACTTATCGTCCATGTTTCACTTCCATAAATGGCTACACTCCATACAAATACTTTCAGAAACGACTTCCTGACACTTAAATCTGTACTCGATGTTAACAAATTTCCCTTCTTCAGAAACGCTTTCCTTGCCATTGCCAGTCTACATTTTATATCCTCTCTACTTCGACCATCATCAGTTATTTTGCTCCCCAAATAGCAAAACTCCTTTACTAATTTAAGTGTCTCATTTCCCAATCTAATTCCCTCAGCATCACCAGACTTAATTCGACTACATTCCATTATCTTCGTTTTGCTTTTGTTGATGTTCATCTTATATCCTCCCTTCAAGACACTGTCCATTCCATTCAACTGCTCTTCCAAGACCTTTGCTGTCTCTGACAGAATTACAATGTCATCGGCGAACCTCAAGGTTTTTATTTCTTCTCCATGGATTTTAATACCTGCTCCGAATTTTTCTTTTGTTTCCTTTACTGCTTGCTCAATATACAGATTGAATAACATCGGGGAGAGGCTACAACCCTGTCTCACTCCCTTCCCAACCACTGCTTCCCTTTCATGTTCCGCGACTCTTATAACTGCCATCTGCTTTCTGTACTAATTGTAAATAGCCTTTCGCTCCCTGTATTTTACCCCTGCCACCTTCAGAATTCTAAAGGGAGTATTCCAGTCAACATTGTCAAAAGCTTTCTCCAAGTCTACAAATGCTGCAAACGTAGGTTTCCCTTTTCTTAATCTAGCTTCTAAGATAAATCGTAGGTCAGTATTGCCTCACGTGTTCCCATATTTCTACGGAATCCAAACTGATCTTCCCCGCGGTCGGCTTCTACCAGTTTTTCCATTCGTCTGTAAAGAATTCGCTTTAGTATTTTGCAGACGTAACTTATTAAACTGATAGTTCAGTAATTTTCACATCTGTCAACGCTTGCTTTCTTTGGGATTGGAATTATTATATTCTTCTTGAAGTCTGAGGGTATTTCGCCTATCTCATACATTTTCCTCACCAGATGGTAGAATTTTGTCATGACTGGCTCTCCCAAGGCTGTCAGTAGTTCTAATGGAATGTTGTCTACTCCCGGAGCTTTGTTTCGACATAGGTCTTTCAGTGCCCTATCAAACTCTTCACGCAGTATCATATCTCCCATTTCATCTTCATCCTCTTCCCTTTTATAACATTGCCCTCAAGTACGCCGCCCTTGTATAGTACCTCTATACACTCCTTCCACCTTTCTACTTTCCCTTCTTTGCTTAGAACTGGCTTTTCATCGGAGCTCTTCATATTCATACAAGTGGTTCTCTTTTCTCCAAAGGTCTCTTTAATTTTCCTGTAGGCAGTGTCTATCTTAACCCTAGTGAGATAAGCCTTTACATCCTTACATTTGTCCTCTAGCCATGCCTGCTTAGCCATTTTGCAATTCCTGTCGATCTCATTTTTAAGACGTTTGTATTCCTTTGTGCCTGCTTTATTTACTGCATTTTGATATTTTCTCCTGTATCAATTAAATTCAGTATTTCTTTTGTCACCCAAGGATTTCTACTAGCCCTCGTCTTTGTACCTACTTGATCCTCTGCTGCCTTCACTACTTCATCCCTCAAAGCTACCCATTCTTCTTTTACTATATTTATTTCCCCCATTCTTGTCAATCGTTTCCTAATGCTCTCCCCGTAACTCTCTACAACCTCTGGTTCTTTCAATTTATCCAGGTCCCATCTCCTTAATTCCCATCTTTTTGCAGTTTCTTCAGTTTTAATCTACAGTTCATAACCAATAGATTGTGGTCAGAGTCCTCATCTGCCCCTGGAAATCTCTTACAATTTAAAACCTGGTTCCTAAATCTCTGTTTTACCATTATATAATCTATCTGAAACCTGTCAGTATCTCCAGGCTTCTTCCATGTATACAACCTTCTTTTATGATTCTTGAACCAAGTGTTAGCTATGATTAAGTTGTGCTCTGTGCAAAATTCTATCAGACGGCTTCCTCTTTCATTTCTTACCCCCAATCCATATTCACCTACCACGTTTCCTTCTCTTCCTTTTCCTACTACCGAATTCCAGTCACCCATGACTATTAAATTTTCGTCTCCCTTCACTATCTGAATGATTTCTTTTATCTCATCATACATTTCTTCAATTTCTTCGTCATCTGCAGTCCTAGTTGGCATATAGACTTGTACTACTGTCGTACGC
Source organism: Schistocerca serialis cubense (assembly GCF_023864345.2). Classification (NCBI taxonomy): domain Eukaryota; kingdom Metazoa; phylum Arthropoda; class Insecta; order Orthoptera; family Acrididae; genus Schistocerca; species Schistocerca serialis. The sequence continues at coordinate 77,942,725 of NC_064649.1, forward strand.
GTGGGCTTCGTGTCTATCTTGGCTACAACAATGCGTTCACTATGTTGTTTGTAGTAGCTTACCCGCACTCCTATTTTTTATTCATTATTAAACCTACTCCTGCATTACCCCTATTTGATTTTGTATTTATAACCCTGTATCCACCTGACCAAAAGTCTTGTTCCTCCTGCCACCGAACTTCGCTAATTCCCACTATATCTAACTTTAACCTATCCATTTCCCTTTATAAATTTTCTAATCTACCTGCCCGATTTAGGGATCTGACATTCCACGCTCCGATCCGAAGAACGCCAGTTTTCTTTCTCTTGATAACGCTGTCCTCTTGAGTAGATCCGAATGGGGGGACTATTTTACCTCCGGAATATTTTACCCAAGAGGACGCCATCACCATTTATCCATACAGTAAAGCTGCATGCCCTCGGGAAAAATTACGGCCGTAGTTTCCCCTTGCTTTCAGCCGTTCGCAGTACCAGGCCGTTTTGGTTAGTGTTACAAGGCCAGATCAGTCAATCATCCAGACTGTTGCCCCTGCAACTACTGAAAAGGCTGCTGCCCCTCTTCAGGAACCATACGTTTGTCTGGCCTCTCAACAGATACCCCTCCGTTGTGGTTGCACCTACGGTACGTCCATCTGTATCGCCGAGGCACGCAAGCCTCCCCACCAACGGCAAGGTCTATGGTTCATGAGGGCGGTGGTCGTCTTCAACTTCATTCGGTTGCAGATCTCTTACGTCTTCACATCACTGATGGTACAGGGTGTTTATAAAAGAATATACTGGAATGAGATTTTCACTCTGCAGCGGAGTGTGCGCTGATATGAAACTTCCTGGCAGATTAAAACTGTGTGCCCGACCGAGACTCGAACTCGGGACCTTTGCCTTTCGCGGGCAAGTGCTCTACCAACTGAGCTACCGAAGCACGACTCACGCCCGGTACTCACAGCTTCACTTCTGCCAGTATCTCGTCTCCTACCTTCCAAACTTTGCAGAAGCTCTCCTGCGAACCTTTCAGAACTAGCACTCCTGAAAGAAAGGATATTGCGGAGACATGGCTTAGCCACAGCCTAGGGGGTGTTTCCAGAATGAGATTTTCACTCTGCAGCGGAGTGTGCGCTGATATGAAACTTCCTGGCAGATTAAAACTGTGTGCCCGACCGAGACTCGAACTCGGGACCTTTGCCTTTCGCGGGCAAGTGCTCTACCAACTGAGCTACCGAAGCACGACTCACGCCCGGTACTCACAGCTTCACTTCTGCCAGTACCTCGTCTCCTACCTTCCAAACTTTGCAGAAGCTCTCCTGCGAACCTTGCAGAACTAGCACTCCTGAAAGAAAGGATATTGCGGAGACATGGCTTAGCCACAGCCTAGGGGGTGTTTCCAGAATGAGATTTTCACTCTGCAGCGGAGTGTGTGGCTAAGCCATGTCTCCGCAATATCCTTTCTTTCAGGAGTGCTAGTTCTGCAAGGTTCGCAGGAGAGCTTCTGCAAAGTTTGGAAGGTAGGAGACGAGGTACTGGCAGAAGTGAAGCTGTGAGTACCGGGCGTGAGTCGTGCTTCGGTAGCTCAGTTGGTAGAGCACTTGCCCGGAAAGGCAAAGGTCCCGAGTTCGAGTCTCGGTCGGGCACACAGTTTTAATCTGCCAGGAAGTTTCAAAGAATATACTGTTACAAAGTATTGTGTTGCCAAAAATATCGATCCCTGCGCCGCGGCTCGGGTATCGGGGAACTAATACGTTAATTTATATTCATTGGCGCTAGATGTCGGTTGTCTTCTGTTTGCTTGGCTAACGTCCCATGGTGCAAAATGACTACTCCGCAGCGGAAACCGCTTTGCGATGTTGAGTTTGCTAAGTGTTTTTCTGTGATTGTTAGGACACATACATTTCAAGTTAAGGTACCAAGTCGGCCGGAGTGGCCGAGCGGTTCTAGGCGCTACAGTCTGGAATCGCGCGACCACTATGGTCGCACACACATCCATGCCTCGGGCATGGATGTGTGTGCTGTTAGTTAGGTTTAAGTAGTTCTAAGTTCTAGGGGACTGATGACCTCAGAAGGTAAGTCCCATAGTGCTCAGAGGTACCAAACTGATCCTCTGAATGGATGGAACATCCGAAGATGGTACCTACAGTTTGTAGATACATAGGATGTGTATGTATTGGAAAGAGTTCGATCAAAATGTCACACGGATTCAAACCGCTTTCCAACCTGTAGTCGTACAAAATTAACTCTTCGTGTCAGTCGAGAGTTATAACTGCCTACAACAAAAATTTGACGTGTTTTGAGACGTCGTTTGGTTATGAAGCCGTACGAGTTAGAGCTGTTACAGGCTCTACTTCGCGACCGCAAACGCAAACGTTTGTTACTTCCTGGCGAGCTTCAGAATGCTATTGGAAATGACAACACTTTCGCAAAACGCGTCGCGTTCAGTGATGTAGCGATTTTTCACCTTAGTAAGGAATAAACTAAAACAGTGTTCGAATTTCCGGCCTACGGAACGCTCATACACACAACGAACGTGTGCTAGATTCACCCAAAATCAAATGTGTTTTGTGCCATATCGCACTCATCTGTTTAAAGCCCATTCTTCTTCGACGGAAACAAGATTAACGGTTAGCAGTACCTTCCAAGGTAGATCGAATCCCCGATATTTTTACAAATTTCAGCAGTTCTAGTGGGTAGCGTATTCGGTAGAGCGCTTGCCCGCGAAAGGCGAAGGTCCCGAGTTCGAGTATCGGTCCGGCACACAGTTTTAATCTGCCAGGAAGTTTCAGTTTGCCTGGTCAAAGCCCGAATGTACGGACCTCGGACGACAGTCGGTGGAATTCAAATCAGTTTGTTTTCTCAGGTCGAATCGCCCGAAGTTCCCACAATGTAAATGTGGACTGAGAGACATAAGTTTAGTACAAGGAGGGAGGGTGATAAATATAATACCAGAGGTATGTCTCGGGATCTGTGGTCTGAAATCGCTATTGTATCGGAAACCAAAAGTTTCCAATAACTTAATATTTTAATAATAATTTGTTGAACGTTTTCTTACGTTACATTATGCATGGCTTTCTAGGAATTTCAGACTCACGTCTATACCTAATGTGACAAGTAATTTGCAACACAGGCAAAAAACGCATCGGACTGATGTGTTGGCAAATGTGCCAACACCTTGTAGATAGAGGAGGCCGAAATGCACGCTATCTAACGCAGACGGGCGTGAATTCTGGAACAGGATAAGTAGTGAATGGTAGCAAGAAAAGTACGTTGCTTTGGAAATACTTAACTTTTATATAGCCCTTTGGTTTACAACGTTCTTGATGAGACATTTCATACGATAACTATCAAACTATGTAAGGCTAATGGCGCCTTGCTAGGTCGTAGCCATGGACTTAGCTGAAGGCTATTCTAACTGTCTCTCGGCAAATAAGAGAAAGGCTTCGTCAGTGTAGTCGCTAGCAAAGTCGTCCGTACAACTGGGGCGAGTGCTCTTCCGTGTCTCGAGACCTGCCTTGTGGTGGCGCTCGGTCTGCGATCACACAGTGGCGACACGCGGGTCCGACATGTACTAAATGGACCGCGGCCGATTTAAGCTACCACCTAGCAAGTGTGGTGTCTGGCGGTGACACCACACGGACATTTTAGGCTTTGATTATAAACTCAAAAAAAATTGTGTGTTCAAGTGAGAAAGGTGAGGTGTGTCAATGTTGGTGCTTCAAGTTACTGTAGTGAATTTTTTTTGGCTGTGGTAGGTGGGAATTAGCTGTCTACGAGTTATTGTTACTGCTTACTGGTATTTTTATGCTAGTATGATACTCACTCCGTCTTCAGGCCACGAGTGGCCTACCGAGACCATCCGACCGCAGTGTCATCCTCAGTGGAGGATGCGGATAGGAGGTGTGTGGGTTCAGCACACCGCTCTCCCTGCCGTTAGGATGGTTTTCTTTCACTGGAACCGCTACTATTCCGTCGAGTAGCTCCTCAATTGGCATCACGAGGCTGAGTGCACCCCGAAAAATGGCACCAGCGCATGGTGGCCTGGATGGTCACCCATCCAAGTGCCGACCACGCCCGACAGTGCTTAACTTCGGTGATCTCACGGGAGGCTACTATGGTAGTGACCCTATTATATGAGGTGGTTTGCTAATGTGTATGTTTCTCCACTTCTCAATGTTTAGAAGTTCAGAATATTTTATTCTAAAATTCATGTTTGTGTAAGTTTGTTTAGGGTAGATTAAGGAGTCCTAGTGATCGATGACCTCAACAGTTGGTCCCATGGGAACTTAGCACATATTTGAGATTTCAATTTGTTGTTGGCAATCATTGACCGTTAACTGACATGCAATGCAATGTGGATGCAATTAAACTTTCGCAATTGAGACAGTATATATGGGAAGCTATTTACCGTACGGGAATAATGTTCAGACTGTGCCCAGCGGGATCTGCGTTCTTAGTAGTGTTAGTACCATACTTGCTGTCAGGGGCCGTTTCATAAGGAGCTGTTCGATCAAAACAACACTAATAGCGCTGTTGCTTTTCGCGAGTACAGACGCATTACGAGGTGCATCCAAGTTCTAAGGCCTCCAATTTTTTTTTTTTTTTGTTGTTGTCCGGACTGGATGGACATAGAAACATGCGCATTGTTTTAAAATGAGGCCGTGTTCATTGTCAATACGTCCCAGAGATGGCAGCACCGTACGGCAGGTGGAATTTTACCGCCAGCGGCGAGAATGAGAACTGTTTTAAATACTTAAAATGGCGACGTTATCCTTACTTGAACAGCGTGCAATCATTCGTTTGCTGAATTTGCGTGGTGTGAAACCAATTGAAATTCATCGACAGTTGAAGGAGACATGTGGTGATGGAGTTATGGATGTGTCGAAAGTGCGTTCGTGGGTGCGACAGTTTAATGAAGGCAGAACATCGTGTGACAACAAACTGAAACAACCTCAGGCTCGCACAAGCCGGTCTGATGACATGATCGAGAAAGTGGAGAGAATTGTTTTGGGGGATCGCCGAATGACTGTTGAACAGATCGCCTCCAGAGTTGGCATTTCTGTGGGTTCTGTGCACACAATCCTGCATGACGACCTGAAAATGCGAAAAGTGTCATCCAGGTGGGTGCCACGAATGCAGACGGACGACCACATGGCTGCCCGTGTGGCATGTTGCCAGCAATGTTGACGGGCAACGACAGCATGAATGGGACTTTCTTTTCGTCGGTTGTGACAATGGATGAGACGTGGATGCCATTTTTCAATCCAGAAACAAAGCGCCAGTCAGCTCAATGGAAGCACACATATTCACCGCCACCAAAAAAATTTCCGGTAACCGCCAGTGCTGAAAAAATTATGGTGTCCATGTTCTGGGACAGCGAGGGCGTAATCCTTACTCATTGCGTTCCAAAGAGTACTACGGTAACAGGTGCATCCTACGAAAATGTTTTGAAGAACAAATTCCTTCCTGCACTGCAACAAAAACGTCCGGGAAGGGCTGCGCGTGTGCTGTTTCACCAAGACAACGCACCCGCACATCGAGCTAACGTTACGCAACAGTTTCTTCGTGATAACAACTTTGAAGTGATTCCTCATGCTCCCTACTCACCTGACCTGTCTCCTAGTGACTTCTGGCTTTTTCCAACAATGAAAGACACTCTCCGTGGCCGCACATTCACCAGCCGTGCTGCTATTGCCTCAGCGATTTTCCAGTGGTCAAAACAGACTCCTAAAGAATCCTTCGCCGCTGCCATGGAATCATGGCGTCAGCGTTGTGAAAAATGTGTACGTCTGCAGGGCGATTACGTCGAGAAGTAACGCCAGTTTCATCGATTTCGGGTGAGTAGTTAATTAGAAAAAAAATCGGAGGCCTTAGAACTTGAATGCACCTCGTAAAAGAGCACGAAGATGTCCTGTTTCCGTACCGGAGTTGAAGAATATGATTCGGAAGTTCGAATTAACTGGCGATTCGGCAACTGCTCCTGGATGAGGCAGACAGCCACTTGCTGTAAATTGTTGAAGAAGTTTCCGTTGCCGTGGCTGAGAATGCCGGATGTGCGATCTTAAGGCAGTGCACGAGTTCTGTCACGACAGTTCAACACCCCACTGTCCACCGTTCCGAAGGTGCTGCGAACAAATGTGAAATGGCACCTCCATGGCGGTTCGAGGCTGTCGTGGATGCCAATGGTAGCCCCATTGAGCAACGTTTGTAGCCTGTTTTGTAAATGAGAAACGCCTTCTCTTGCTGCACTGCTTTTATTCTCCCAGGCGCTTTTCTTTTCCCCTTTTTTCACTTTAAGGCATCATCAGTGTGTAACGGGACGTCGTCCTCTAGCATTAATTTTTCTCGACAGTAGTTGTCGATACCAGCATTATTTTTGGAATTTTGGACATGTCGTATAATTTTATAAATAGTATGTTATGATTCAAGCCAAAATTTATGAAAAGGAATTACTTTATAAAATATGTTAGTTTCGATGTTATAACCGACAAGTACTGGTACTGAATGTACAGTTAAAATTATTTTTTTAGAAACATTTGAAATTACGAATTATTGGCACACTTATAAAATATCTATTAGTAATTGCGCTATCCTGTATTGTCTGTTATATTTATTTCTGAATTCATTTATTAAATAATAATCGAAATTAATAACGTAAAGGAAACAAACAGAAATTCGTTTTCTTTTAAACAACTGCAATTTATATACAGCTACTGCGGAAATGGCCATTGCAAGAAACGTGTTAAACAAAAATTCATTTGTTAAGAAAAATTAAAATCCTATATAAAATTATTATTTCCGTAAAAGTGTGTGTGTCATGAGCATGCCTCTGATGTGATCGAACGTATTTTTGTATATTTGTGCGAACAATGTAATTTCGGCTTTGTTAATGAGAAAAATCAAAAGACTGTATGATATACTGAAATGTGAGAAAATATATTGACATAAAAACTGTGGTGTCACTGCCAGACACCACACTTGCTAGGTGGTAGCTTTAAATCGGCCGCGGTCCATTAGTACATGTCGGACCAGCTTGTCGCCACTGTGTGATCGCAGACCAAGCGCCACCACAAGGCAGGTCTCGAGATATGGACTAGACTCGCCCCAGTTGCACGGACGACTTTGCTAGCGACTACACGGACGAAGCATCGCTCATTAGCCGAGCAGATAGTTAGAATAGCCTTCAGCTAAGTCCATGGCTACGACCTAGCAAGGCGCCATTAGCCTTACATAGTTTGATAGTTATCGTATGAAATGTCTCATCAAGAACGCTGTATACAGCAAGGATAGATTAAAGTTAAGTATTCCAAAAGCAACGTACTTTTCTTTATATCATTCAATAAGTATCCTGTTTCAGACCATCAAGTCCGCCTGCTTGCTTAATGGCCGCCTCCCTTAAATAATGTGCGTAGTGTTGGCAATCTGTCAACACTACAAAAACGAAAATTCTGCAACAAAAACCTTCAAATTTATTTAGTTCAATCCAACTGTGAGGACCTAAAATTTGAGATTTTCAGCTTGAACGGTGTGACCCCTAGACAAGAGCTATTGGAGTTCAAAATGGCTCTGAGCACTATGGGACTCAACTGCTGTGGTCATAAGTCCCCTAGAACTTAGAACTACTTAAACCTAACTAACCTAACTAACCATCACACACATCCATGCCCGAGGCAGGATTCGAACCTGCGACCGTAGCGGTCGTGCGGTTCCAGACTGTAGCGCCTTTAACCGCTCGGCCACTCCTGCCGGCCGCTATTGGAGTCATCTCAACATGACAAGCTAAGTAAACCAGAAAGTTTATTGTAATCTTCGCTCCTCTCAGCTCTTGATAAGACTTTTGGACTGGACATTGTTTAATGTGGACAATAGATGGAAATAGGAACGAGGGGGTCCTTAATGATACAGATATGTTTTTGTTTTGATATGTATTATTCATAGATTTTAAAACAGTTCAGCAGGCCGATGTGGCCGAGTGGTTCTAGGCGCATCAGTCTGGAAACGCGCGACCGCTACGGTCGCAGGTTCGAATCCTGCCTCGGTCATGGATGTGTGTGATGTCCTTAGTTTAGTTAGGTTTAAGTAGTTCTAAGTTCCAGGCGGCTGATGACCTCAGACGTTAAGTCCCATTCTGCTCAGAGCCATTTGAACCATAAAACAGTTCACTTTTCGCTTTTTATGTAAATAAGTGGTTTACATCCCAACAACAAGAACAAACCAACCGAAAAGTGGGAAGAAAAATGTTGGAAACATAAAAAGCATGCTTACGTTTCGTAAGAGTACATAGAGCGGTAGTGCGACCTCCAGCATGTGACCAGATGAGAGGAAACGCAGCTGCCAACTTAAAAAGCGAAGAACTGTAAGCAATTACTTATTTACATAAAAAGCGAGAAGTGAACTGTTTTAAAATGTACGAGTAATATACATCAAAACAAAAGTGAATCTTTATCATTATACATGCCACAGATCATTGCTTACAGTGAGAAAAAGGTGAAACGCGTCGAGGAGAATGAAAGCAGTGCAGCAAGAGAAGGCGTCCTTTTATTTACAAAACAAATATTTCTGTTCTTGCCGCGGAAGACGGCCACGCAAAAAAACTCATTTGTAACCTGGAACGTAAACAAATGATACACTCTCATGTGAAAATTAAAATGTGTTTCTTTCAGTGATTTATTTTTCCGCATGTCCCCAGAATTATTTCCCCACTATTTCTCGTCTCCTACAGAAGCCTTCTCAAGTAGCGGAAGTTTAATTGCAAACCAATCTGCACGTCCGTTTTGCTGAATTTATTTCAAGTCGTGCAGTCCGTTTGTAATCTTTTCAATGTCACCACCAATCATCTCCAGTGCGTCACAGAAAGTTTCTCCCTTTATGTCAAATATTCGTAAAACTTGTCTGTCAATTCCAGTAACTGGGGAAACAGTGTGCAGGACTCGCAACTTTATGTTCAAGACAGGCACAGTACATTATCATGCATTCAGCGTCTTCGTAATATCTAAAGCCCCAACGCAGCAATCGTCTCCGAGCAATGAGCCGACGTGGCACGAGTCCCGCCCGAGGACATTAGAATAGAATCTAACCACCTTGACCGTCCACGTCGGTAGCTGCACGGGCAACGCCGGCGGACTGCTAACCGAAGGGGTCCGGGATTGATTCCCGGCCGGGTCGAAGATTTTCTCCGCTGTGTTGCGCTGTCCTTGCCTTCGTATCGTCAGAAATGACATTCCACTGTCGAGATTGCTGTATGGGCACATCCCGAAAGACAATAAATCTAAAAAAAATAAAACAAAGTAACAAAAACGCTCTTGATCCGATCAAAAACCGACGAAGGATATCCGCCGCACTGTGACCAAGCTGTCGGCCGATGTTATCGGACGATCTCTGGCGACGGCGTCTGGCGAGCCTTGTCTGTGACGGCAGCCTTAGGGTTGCTTCCGTCCCTGTAGGTCCACTGCACTCGGAAGGGCAGCCTGTCCCCTCCCCCCACTCCACCGCACTCCCACTGCTCTTATCTACAGAAGTGGGCGGAGCGCAAGTCCTCAGTGCTTTCTCCGCCATCATACCCGCTTCTCTTATCTCTCTAGCACGCGCTCAAACAGCGAGGCGACTGAGTGAATCCCACTGTTTCTCTGTCCTGCCGAATTCCCATCCCTCGCATCAGCGGCGAAACATGGAGGAAGGAATTACGGCCTGTTCGGAGGGGAATTCACAGCGAAATATACAACATTGAACTGAACATGCCACACGGGATTAGCCTAGCGGTCTAAGGCGCTGCAGTCGTGGACTGTGCGGCTGGTCCCGGCGGAGGTTCGAGTCCTCCCTCGGGCATGGGTGTGTCTGTTTGTCCTTAGGATAATTTAGATTAAATAGTGTGTGATACGTGTTACAAACCGGACGGACCAGGCCCCTTTGCTTTTTTCTTTTATCACTCGTTTATTATATCAGAGAAACACACATTTTAAGACAAAATTCAACTACACGAAATATTGCCCTCCAGTAAAGGTTAACATAAGCACTGACAAAACTTAGTTGTCTTAAGGATTTCTGCCGGCAACAAATTTTAAGGAGGCAATGTAAGGTTTATATAAAAAAAATGTCTCTGAGCACTATGGGACTTAACATCTATGGTCATCAGTCCCCTAGAACTTAGAACTACTTAAACCTAAGTAACCTAAGGACATCACACAACACCCAGTCATCACGAGGCAGAGAAAATCCCTGACCCCGCCGGGAATCGAACCACGAGCTGTAAGGTTTATATCAATTTAGCTCATACACGTAGCTAGTGATTGAATCACGACGCAGACACTTCAACAATTTCGGTAACAAATAAACAGCGTGAATTTGTACTCACAGTAACCAACTAATCAACAGCCTTGCCATTGAATACTTAGTAGGCCATTTGGAACAAATTAGCAACACCCCTCAACTAGGGGAGTTAATACCAACAGTCTTTAAATGTCTTGCTCCCCATTAAATAAACAAACTTACAGTAATTAAATGAATAACAAATGAAACACACTACGCTCCACTGAAACTCTTCAGTGGAAGCCAAGCCAAAATGAAGATTCCATTAACTAACTAGCACTGAAGTCACACTAAAGCTCATCTCTGTGTTCCCAGACACACATGGGGCAAACTTATACAAGACAAGATTTTGAAGGGAGCACATCAGTAAAACCGGTAGTGGAGCTAACTCGTGCCACTGAAAATTATGGCACTAGACCGGGGCACAAGGTGGTATACAATGAGGTTGCCTTAGTGCTATACTCCGCTCCAAAGTATTAATCCAAACGGCCAATTCAGAATAGTACCCATAAACCAGCATTAATTAACGAGGAGTGACACCAGGTCGCTCGAAGGGATGACAACACTTAATTGAAAAGACGAATGCCGGAAGCGGCAGTAACATCAAACACCTTCTCCGAGTTTTAACCAGGAGTCACTTCCCGCTATACAAGTAAACATTTAACCAAGCACAAGGAAGGAACCCCAATGAGAAAATTCAAATAAAACCCCCAAAGATTATAAAGGACAGGGAACCCCAACTATTTAAATTTAAAAGAATTAGCTCTCCCCAAAGGCAGTGTAAATGCGTAGGCCACACTTAAGAGGCCACCAAAATTGGTTACAAAAGTCTTATAGATTTGCTCCTTTTCTTTAAAACAAACACAAGGCTGCTTAACTTCTGCTGGACGTCCGGTATGGCTCGTGTAGGATACACCAGGCAGCAACCTAAGCTAGGCGGTCGCAACGCACGGCGAGCAAAATCAGGAGAGCAGACAGGCAGGCAGCCGACACATATCCTCCATGCTGAACCGGCAGACCGCGTACAACCAACTCCACATATACGTGGCTGCTTCCCACCTCGTACCTCGCGGCGTCTCAGCAGGTCGCCCGAGCAAACGTCAACTGCCACTCGCTCCGCGAGTGCGGAAGACGACAAGGCAAGCAAAGATAAGAAACATCGAAGGATCGATAATAGACATGCAAGACACTGGCGCGCCAGTAACGAGCGCCACGGCTCAGTGTGTAAGCTTAGGAACTGATGACCTTAGCAGTTAGTCCCGTAAGATATCGCACATTTGAACTTTTTTTTAAGTGTACAGGGCTGCCCGAAAGTTCGTCAAATTTGAAAATGCATTAATTAGCGGGATAATGTAGGTACAGAGGTAAGGCTTGTAACACGTGCCGGGAATGACAAAAGGTTTTATTGAAAGCAAAAATGAGTGCGAAAACAGATCAACAGATGGCAAAATGTTCAAATGTGTGTGTGAGTTCCTAAGGGGCCAAACTGCTTAGGTCATCGGTCCCTAGACTTTGGTGGGCGCTGCTTTCATACTTCCATGAGCGGGCGCGTTGCGGCTTTGGCACCTCAATTAGTTTTACACTTTTAACCTAAGGAAAAATAATCATCCCATCAGTAATAAACACGTAAAATGCATCAATTTCTTTTTCCATAATTTCAGCACTTGCTTTTGGACCTGGCAGAGCTTTTAGGATGTTCTTGGCGTTGGTTTTAGGAGAAGAAGGAAGCGGTTCACTTACCCAAATAGTTTCTTTATCTTTTCCTACGTAAAATCGGTAAGCCTCTGTTTGTTGTCTCCCCTCCTCAACCAGGTGGTCATCTGTTTCCTCTGTTGATTATTTGGAGTCACTGCTGTGGTTTTCTTCTTCAATAACTTCCTCATCCGACTCAGATTCACATGAATCGGACAATTCTTGTAATTCTTCTTCTGACAATTCTCGCAGTACTTTCTCATAGTCTTCAGGACGCACAATTAGACGGTGCCTGTCAAATGCCTTCTTTTTCTCCATTTGCACGCTCTTATGAGACCTAATGAAACACTTGTTTTTGTAAAACTAATATATTGAGACACTTAAAGTAGTAAAGGAGTTTTGCTATTTAGGGAGTAAAATAACTGATGATGGTCGAAGTAGAGAGGATATAAAATGTAGACTGGCAATGGCAAGGAAATCGTTTCTGAAGAAGAGAAATTTGTTAACATCGAGTATAGATTTAAGTGTCAGGAAGTCGTTTCTGAAAGTATTTGTATGGAGTGTAGCCATGTATGGAAGTGAAACATGGACGATAACTAGTTTGGACAAGAAGAGAATAGAAGCTTTCGAAATATGGTGCTACAGAAGAATGCTGAAGATAAGGTGGGTAGATCACGTAACTAATGAGGAGGTATTGAATAGGATTGGAGAGAAGAGAAGTTTGTGGCACAACTTGACTAGAAGAAGGGATCGGTTGGTAGGACATGTTTTGAGGCATCAAGGGATCACAAATTTAGCATTGGAGGGCAGCGTGGTAGAGGGAGACCAAGAGATGAATACACTAAGCAGATTCAGAAGGATGTAGGTTGCAGTAGGTACTGGGAGATGAAGAAGCTTGCACAGGATAGAGTAGCATGGAGAGCTGCATCAAACCAGTCTCAGGACTGAAGACAACAACAACAACAACAACAATATATTGTAGCAAATCAATATCCAAGACTGTAAAAAGTAATTAAAATTGCATATGGGAACTTTGATTCGATTCGAATATCCATTATATGCTAATATAAAAGAAAGATTACCTTGAGGCGAAAGAAAAACGTATACAAAATACATCACACGGCGCGTAGCGGCAAACACACCGCAAACGCAACACTTACGTTTAAAACAACAATAGCGACCAAACTGCTGAAAGCATGAACAGCGCATATGTAGTAAGTGGGTACACCCGTTGAGAACAAAAATCTGGAAGTACTTGCAACGATAACGCTATCTATGATACTAACAGAAAACCAAATCTTGCTGCTATCTGCCGCAGGCGCCCGCCGAAGGGTTAAACCAACGTAAACTAACTTACGCTAGGAACAACAGACACACCCATGGCCGAGGGAGAGCTCGAACCTCCGGCAGGAGGGGCCGCGCAATCCGTGACATGGCGCCTTAAACCGCTCGGCCACTCCGCGCGGCTCAACAGATGGTGCCAGATGTCATCACGTCAGACACGTCGCGTAAGAATCGCGCATAAAATGATCCGTGACGGGTGCGCGGTAAGCAGATATGTTACAGAATCGCGTCACCCCTAGCCTGGCTGACAGACAACTGCTAGAAGATACGGCTTTTATACAGGATGCCGCTCCAACTCACACTGCCGCACGTGTGAAACATCTCTCGCGCACAGCGGTTGGTGAGGATCGCGTGCTGAGCCGCCAATTCCGTCATGCTTGCGGACCTGAATCTACGTAGTTACTGGTTCTGATGTTACCTGAAGTAGCAAGTCTACAGAGATCGTCCGAGTTCTTTGGGGATGCTAAAAGACGTCCGACGGCAATTCGTTCACAGTACAAAGACGGATTCTGGCAGCTCGTCGCCATGGACGTACGAACAAACTCACCGATCGACCTTTCTATACAGTTTAGTGGAGGTGGCGCCACTCGGCTGGTTTCGTCCAAAGCCTGGCTATGTCATTTTACCCTGGTATGTCATAATAGCCTGACCTCTCTAATATCCAAAAACTTCTGTTCCTTTAGTTGATGTGGTCTTCCAGTTCATTCGGCATCTAACACACCAGCCGGCCTGCCAGACTTTATCAGTATGCCGACGGACCGCATTACGATGAGGTACAACTGTTTCCGGGAATTTTCCAGCAAATGCCTCCCACACTAAACCTGTGACATTTATCGGCTTGTCGAAATACACGTTCAATAACTAAAATATGTTCCTCGGTTGATAGTACCATAATTTAAAAACAAATTGATTTTTTTAAAAACTACACATCACACTCAACAGATTTCATGAACTGAAACAGTAAAACTTTAGGCAACAGCAGAACAAATTAAAAATCGTGTGTCTATGGAAAAAAACCAGTTCTGCTAACATGTGTTCTGCCAACTTTCAACTTCCAACGTAAGGTATATCCGTTGTCCGTAATACAGTCCACAGCGACTTAGCAAACGCGCTGTAAAGTGAAAAATATTATAAAGCAATAAAAACTGTACAGAGGGGAAGAGACATATTTAACAGTTCTGACACGTTATATAACTAATCCGAAATTGCGTTGTTTTGAAAATCAACCTTATGTAAACACAATTTTTTAAATTAATTTTTTATTTTTATTTTTACCCAGACATGTTTCGACACCTATTGTCATCTCCTCTGGATCAAGCTTTTATTTCTATAAAGTACAATACCAAATTTATAATAATTTATCTATTGTAGGCCTAAGGATTAAATGCGCATTTTGCTTTGTTTTGTTTTGACGCTCACCTTGAAATTACATCGCTAAATGAACTGCATTATTATACGTCGGTTGTTGTGCGCTTTTCCGTTGGTGTTTTTTTATTATTTTTTATTTTTTTATTTTTTTTTTATTTTTATTTTTTTAAAAATTTTTTTTACAGCAAGTCGTCTGCAAACTTGCCACGAAGAAAGCTATTGTGTGTTTCGTAGGTAGAGGATATGTGCGTTTGTGTACTTACCTTTTTCCTCCTGTTGCGTATCTCTGGTTGATGTCTGCTACTCAGAGCAGTTTATCGAGACATCAACCAGAGACACGCAAGAGGACGAAAGATGTAAGTATAGAAACACACATAACCTCTACCCACGAAACAGTTTTTCACAAATAAACAATAATTTTCTTCATGGCTAGTTTGCAGATGGAATGATTAAAAAAGTAACAACGAAAAAGAGCACAAAAACCGATATACGTATTATAATGCAGTTCATTTAGCGATGTAATTTTAAGGTGAGCGTCTAAACAAAACACAGCAAAATCCACATATTGTAATTCCTAGGCCTACAATAGATAAATTACTGTAAATTTGGTATTGCACTTCACAGAAATAAAAATTTGTCCCACAGAAGATGACACATAAATATCAAAACTTGTCTGGGTAAATATAAACATTAAAAAAATAATTAATTAATTTTGTTTCTATAAGGCTGATTTTCAAAACAACCCAATTTTTAAGTAGCAAACACGGAAAAACATCAATAGGAGCTTGAAACCTTAGTGAAATGAGATTATTAATCAGATATTGCAGGCCGGAGTGGGCGAACGGTTCTAGGCGCTTCTGTCTGGAACCGCGCGACCGCTACGTCGCAGGTTCGAATCCTGCCTCGGGCATGGACGTGTGTGATGTCCTTAGGTTAGTTAGGTTTAAGTAGTTCTAAGTTCTAGGGGACTGATGACCTCAGAAGGTAAGTCCCATAGTACTCAGAGCCATTTGAACCTTTGAATCCGATATTCACATTATCAAGCCAGTTGGTTCTGTGGTTGAGATACAGAATTAGAGTGAAACCTAGCTCGCGCTATTCGCCCACGAGACTGAGAGGGCCATAGATACGGGTTCCCAGGTAGACGTCGTATTTCTTGACTTCCGCAAGGCGTTCGATACAGTTCTCCACAGTCGTTTAATGAACAAATTAAGAGCATATGGACTATCAGACCAATTGTGTGATTGGATTGAAGAGTTCCTAGATAACAGAACGCAGCATGTCATTCTCAGTGGAGAGCAGTCTTCCGAAGTATGAGTGATTTCAGGAGTGCCGCAGGGGAGTGTCGTAGGACCGTTGCTATTCACAATATACATAACCTTGTGGGTAATATCGGAAGATCACTGATGCTTATTGCGGATGATGCTGTAGTATATCGAGAGGTTGTAACAATGGAAAATTGTACTGAAATGCAGGAGGATCTGCAACGAATTGACGCATGGTGCAGGGCATGGCAATTGAATCTCAATGTAGACAAGTGTAATGTGCTCTGAATACATAGAAAGAAAGATCCTTTATCATTTAGCTACAATATAGCAGGTCAGCAATCGGAAGCAGTTAATTCCATAAAGTATCTGGGAGTAGGCATTAGGAGTGATTTAAAATGAAATGATCATATAAAGTTGATCGTCCGTAAAGCAGATGCCAGACTGAGATTCCTTTGAAGAATCCTAAGGAAATGCAATCCGAAAACAAAGGAAGTAGGTTACAGTACGCTTGTTCGCCCACTGCTTGAATACTGCTCAGCAGTGTGGGATCCGTACCAGATAGGGTTGATAGAAGAGAGAGAGAAGATCCAACGGAGAACAGCGCGCTTCGTTACAGCATCATTTAGTAATCGCGAAAGCGTTACGGAGATGATAAACTCCAGTGGAAGGCTTTGCAGGAGAGACGCTCAGTAGCTCGGTATGGCCTTTTGTTTTTTCGAGAAAATACCTTCACCGAGGAGTCAATCAGTATATTGCTCCCTCCTACGTATATCTCGTGAAGAGACCATGAGCATAAAATCAGAGAGATGAGAGCCCACCCAGAGGCATACCGACAATCTTTCTTTTCACGAACAATAAGAGACTGGAATAGAAGGGAGAACCGATAGAGGTACTCAAAGTACCCTCCGCCACACACCGTCAGATGTCTTGCGGAGTATAGATGTAGATGTAGATGTATTAAGTCTCTAGCCAGCAGATAGAGTTTTCCCTAGTTTCCTTTCATCACTTATTGGAAAAGAAAATTTCCCCATTTTTCTCCTTTTCTGGTGATATTGTCATCATAGTTTTCATTATTAGCGTACTGTTATTGCAAGTATCTACAACGACTGCCACCTTGCTTACTGTTAGACGAAACCATAAGTCTTGAAAGCTTTCCGCCTCTCGGCTGCCAGGGTGTGTGCGACCTGTCTGAGAGAAATATGTCAGATTTTATGATTCCCGCGCCGTATAGTTCCTGCGGGAATGGCGTGTGGCATAGAAAGCGGGTAGGGGACTGCATTTAGAAGGCGGTGGCGTGCGAGGTGGGGGCCGCGGTTAGAAGGCGGTGGCGTGCTGGTCATACCCCAGGGCTCTCTTTTTTTGTGACCGCCCTTCCGCCGTATAATCTCCGACTGCATCTTGTTATTCAAATGAGAGTAAAACGAATGACTCAATTACACCGTTTGGCATAACTTAACATTCTTAATAAAGCCGTCTGCTGGCCGCTCGGCCATATTTAGGCGGCGCGACAAATTGATTTTTTCTACGTCTTGTTAGTTCCGTCCGCTTCCGCATGGCCTGTGTAGCGACATCTGTCACAGTAAGGTAACTTCGTACACGCAGCCACAGCGTCACGAAAACGAAAGCTACGCTGGCAGAATCAGAAGTGGCGAAATAATTGCGAAAACATAAAATGTGTGCACGACATATGACTAGCGGTGAAAGCAATGATTAAATTTCAGTACTGAGAAATTACATGAACTCCAAAACTGCAGCTTCTTGTTTTTATTTTATTATTATTTTTGAGTTGAGGGACAGGAAAGGGAAGCAGTGGTTGGGAAGGGAGTGAGACAGGGTTGTAGCCTCTCCCCGGAGTTATTCAATTTCTATATTGAGCAAGCAGTGAAAGAAACAAAAGAAAAATTTGGAGTAGGTATTAAAATCCATGTAGAAGAAATAAAAACTTTGAGGTTCGCCGATGACATTGTAATTCTGTCACAGACAGCAAAGGACTTGGAAGAGCAGTTAAACGGAATGGACAGTGTCTTCAAAGGGGGGTATAAGACGAACATCAACAAAAGCAAAACAAGGATAATGGAATGTAGTCGAATTAAGTCGGGTGATGCTGAGGGAATTAGATTAGGAAATGAGACACTTAAAGTAGTAAAGGAGTTTTGCTATTTGGGGAGCAAAATAACTGATGATGGTCGAAGTAGAGAGGATATAAAATGTAGACTGGCAATGGCAAGGAAAGCATTTCTGCAGGAGAGAAATTTGTTAACAACGAGTATAGATTTAAGTGTCAGGAAGTTTTGTGTAGAGTATTTGTATAGAGTGTAGCCATGTATGGAAGTGAAACATGGACGATAAATAGTTTGGACAAGAAGAGAATAGAAGCTTTCATAATGTGGTGCTACAGAAGAATGCTTAAGATTAGATGGGTAGATCGCATAACTAATGAGGAAGTACTGAATAGGATTGAGGAGAAGAGAAGTTTGTGGCACAACTTGACTAGAAGAAGGGATCAGTTGGTAGGACATCTTCTGAGGCATCAAGGGATCACCAATTTAGTATTGGAGGGCAGCGTGGAGGGTAAAAATCGTAGAGGGAGACGAAGAGATGAATACACTAAGCAGATTCAGAAGGATGTCGGTTGCAGTAGGTACTGGGAGATGGTGAAGCTTGCACAGGATAGAGTAGCATGGAGGGCTGCATCAAACCAGTCTCAGGACTGAAGACCACAACAACAACAACATTATTTTTGAGCTTTTCCTCATTACAGAGGCTTCTCTAACATAATAATTTACTCGTAAATTGCAATACAAAGAATAAACGTTCTTAAAATATATTTTCAAAATATTCCTCCAGGTGTTTCGAACTTGTGTGTCCTCTTCCTCTGTGCCCATTCTCCTCATTGTGTGCTGTACATTTTGGAGCCAGGTCGTCCTCTTCTTCTTCTCCCCTCCGGTTCCCACTCCAGTATCAATTTTGGTATTCTGGCTTTCTCCATTCGTCGTACATGCCCGTACCACTGTAATTTCTTCCTATCCATTACGTCATATATTCTTTCTTTTGCCGGCCGGAGTGGCGGAGCGGTTAAAGGCGCTACAGTCTGGAACCGCACGACCGCTACGGTTGCGGGTTCGAGTCCTGCCTCGGGCATGGATGTGTGTGATGTCCTTAGGTTAGTTAGGTTTAAGTAGTTCTAAGTTCTAGGGGACTTATGACCACAGCAGTTGAGTCCCATAGTGCTCAGAGCCTTTCTTTTATTTCCATTCTCCTCATTATTTCGGTGTTCCTTATCTTTTCTTTCCTGGAGATTCTTCTTGATCTTCTCCAGAAGTCCATCTCTAGAGCTTGTGCTTTTTTTAATGTGCTTCATGTTAATTGTCCAGGACTCCGTTCCATACAGAACCACGCTCTCTAATATGGATGTTCTAACAACCCTACCACAAGAAAGGTCAAAATTTAATAATGACTGTGGTGTCGC
Organism: Schistocerca serialis cubense; assembly: GCF_023864345.2. Taxonomy (NCBI): domain Eukaryota; kingdom Metazoa; phylum Arthropoda; class Insecta; order Orthoptera; family Acrididae; genus Schistocerca; species Schistocerca serialis. The sequence continues at coordinate 77,962,152 of NC_064649.1, forward strand.
TCACGCTGCTAAATAATGCATTTTCGGACAACAACAAAGTTACATTATGTGGCAGGTGTCATTAGAGCACAGTTAATAAAGTCATTTCATGTAATAATCAAAAAACTTGGCACTCATCTTTTCGTGTTTCCCACGCTGGTCTCGTTGTAAAATCATGGCTCAATCGTCGAAAATCTAGGTGGTGATGATTCCAAGCTCGGATGCAAAGAGGCCTATTCCGCTATATTCAAAAGTTTTGTAGATGCTCTTCACAAACAATTCTTGAAGATTAGACCTTTCAAAGTTAGCACAATGGTGATATAAAAAAATAATCAGCACTCCGAATTTAAGTTACACTTCCTTTTTATTGCTTTTGTTGCAATATCACGTAACCCACAAATCATCACTTCACAATACAAAACATACTTGAAAACATCTTCCTCACTGTTAAAGTTCACATTTTAAAAGCTGACTACAATATGCGTCTTTCCAACATGACGTCCAAGACTTGACCTTCTCAAGGTCCGACTCTCTAACTAACCAACTAATAATCGCTTACGCGGCCAAAAATCAGAGTTACAAGTATGTCAAAGATCATAATGACAAAAGAAAGAACACACAAGAATAATATCATTGCATCATAAACATATCAATGTAGCAAAGTACCTCTACATTAATGAAATCAAATCTGAATGTTGTCTCAGAAATATGTTAACTATTTTACAGAAACACACTAAAATATGGCTGGTATCGAGAAGTTGAGTTGAGGTGCCGTAATGGTTGCGTAATTCAAGTACCATTACAATGTGTATATTAATTTTTTAGTTCTGCTCATTACACTCCTGCTCCATAAGACTGAGTTAAGCATCCCAATGACCCTCCGTCCGTTACTAATTCTTTTATTGATTTCTGACTCTGATTTTTCCTCGATTTCTAAAATGGATTCCAAATAACAGAAAGTGTTTATCTTTTTGATTTTCTTTCCTTCAGTGTATAGCTCAACTGAATCATTAGTCAAGTATTATGGTTTTCTTCTTGTTATACCAACGACCCATTGCAATAAGACAATCTCAGCGTCGAGTGTTGCAACTACGTAAATGTTTTACGCAACCAGGCTCGTCAACTATGAGCATGCACCTAGGGGGAGCTTGCGTTTCTGCCGTTTGCTTACTCAGTAATTTGTTATTACAGTTTACACCAGATGATGGAACTTTAACTGTTCCGAAATCAGTAGTGTACATAATAAATTATTGTAAATTGAACAGGTGTCCGGCGTTCTTTTTTTTATTTTACGAAGTAAGAGGAAAGATAAACTGTTTCCTAAAGACGCATAACCCGCCGATTGGCCGTGCGGTCTAACGCAAGGCTTTCCGGGCGGGAAGGAGCGCCTGGTCCCCGGCACGAATCCGCCCGTCGGATCTGTGTCGTGGTCCGGTGCACCGGCCAGCCTGTGGATAGTTTTTACTCGGTTTTCCATCTGCCTCGGCGAATGCGGGCTGGTTCCCCTTATCCGCCTCAGCTACACTATGTCGGCGATTGCTGCGCAAACCAGTTCTCCACGTACGCGTACACCACCATTACTCTACCACGCAAACATACGGGTTACACTCGTCTGGTGTGAGACGTTCCCCGGGGGTCCACCGGGGCCGAAACGCACAATAACCCTGAAAGAGTGGTTCGGTGTGGGGCAGCGGACGGGTGAAGTGGACTGCGGTAGTCGTCGTAGGGTTGTGGACCATTGCGGCTGCGGCGGGGACGGAGCCTCTCCGTCGTTTCTAGGTCCCCAGTTAAAATACAATACAATACAAAGAGTCATAAAATCGATTTGGCCTTCAGGGCTCCTACAGAAATTCGGCAACTCATAAGGCCTATGAAAGACGATGTAGACCTCACAGTGTAGTGACGTAACAAGACTGTTACGCCACTTGAGGTAGCCGCTAGAAAGGCACGCGTACACACACGCCGACGGGCGTGAATTCTGGAACAGGATAACTATTGAATGGTATGCAAGAAAAGTACGTAGCTGCTTTATACTTAACTTTATTAGTTGATGACTACAGCATTCTTCTTGAGACATTTATACTATAATTCTCAAACTATGTAAGGCTAATGGCGCCTTGCTAGGTCGTAGCCATGGACTTAGCAGAAGGCTATTCTAACTGTCTCTTGGCAAATGAGAGGAAGGCTTCGTCCGTATTGTCTCTAGCAATGTCGTCGTACAACGGACGAATGCTTGTTCGTATCACGAGACCTGCCTTGTGGTGGCGCTAGGTCTGCGATCACACAGTGGCGACACGCGGGTCCGACATGTACTAAATGGACCGCGGCCGATTTAATCTACCACCTAGCAAGTGTGGTGTCTGGCGGTGACACCACACACAGAGCCGGGAGTATATAAAATACTGTGTAAGTGAGGACAGTTTTGTGTTGGACAGACTGTGCATACTACTGAACAGCTCTGTGTACGAGAGATACTTTATCGCCTTTGGTACCCTGAGAAATCAGGAGTAGTGGAGCATGCTCCAGAAAACAGATGTTGTATTGCATACGACGAGACATCTGTTATTACGCGGACCAGTAGTTTCTGGGACGGCGTAGTAAAAGATGCGATCGAGATAAAAATTTGTGAAAATAAAGACGCTGGGCGGCCTGCAGCTAAGCAAGGCTTGCGAAGCGGTCATCGAAAAAGTAAGTGCAGCGGACGCGCAAATAAAACTTTAGCTTACGCTAATGAGCCAAAACATTATGATCAGCTGTTTAATAGCTTGTGTGTCCGTCTTTGGATCGGAATATATCACTGATTCTGGGTGTCACGGATACGACATTTTGTTGCTGGGTTTCAAAAATGGCTCTGAGCACTATGGGACTTAACTGCTGTGGTCATCAGTCCCCTACAACTTAGAACTACTTAAACCTAACTAACCTAAGGACATCACACACATCCATGCCCGAGGCAGGATTCGAACCTGCGACCGTAGCGGTCACGCGGTTCCAGACTGTAGCGCCTAGAACCGCACGGCCACCCCGGCCGGCCTGTTGCTGGGTTTGTGGAGCTATATGGCATCTGATGTATACGCACAGGTAAATAAAGGCCGCTGATTTGCGTACTCGGCGCCCGATAGTGACCCAGATGGGTTCCTTGGGAGTTAAATCAGGCGAATTTGGTCGCCGAGACATAGCGTGAGTTCACTATATTGCTCCTCAAACCACTGTAGCGCGGTTCTGGCTCCGAGGCATGGACAATTGTACTGCTGAAAAATGACATCGCCATCGGGGAAGATATCAAGCGTGAAGGGATGTAGGTGGTTCATAACTGTCAGCGTGTCTTCGATCACTACCACAGGTCTCATCAAGGGCAGGAGAATGTCTCCCGTAGCTTAATACTGTTCCCAGTACGACATGCTGTGACCGAGCGGTTCTAGGCGCTTCAGTCCGGAACCGCGCTGCTGCTAAGGCCGTAGGTCCGAATCCTCTCTCGGGCGTGGATGTGTGTGAAGTCCTTAGGTTAGTTAGTAGTTCTCCTGTTGGTCGGCGGCCTCACCCGGGAAGACACAGAACCGAAACTTGAGAGAGCCATAGAGAAACTCCAACAATGGTGCCACCCAGCAAATCCACATACCTGCTGTTAAAAGGACATCCAATTAGAAATCCCACTGTCAGAATTAACGGTTCACCAGTTCTCCGGCGACGTGAGACACGCTACCTAGGAGTCATCATTGATGAGAGGTGGAACTTCGGGAAACACATTGACACCGTAACCCAGAAAGCTCTGCAGATATTAAACAATCTCATCTCGATAGGACACAAAAGATTCCATCTCCTCCCACACCTTATTAAACTTTACCATAACAGCATCCTAACCTCAGTAGTGGGTTACGGATCGGGAGTCTGGGCGCACAGGCTCAAGAGGGTTGTGCTCGCCATGACAGTGAGAAGGGTCCAGAGAAGTATGATATTGAGATCTGTGGGGGCCTACAGAACATCTCCAGGGGGGGCCCTATTAATCATAATGGGGCTTTGTTCTCTGGACATCAAAATAAGGGAACAAGCGGATTGGTACTGGGCAAAAAGGGGGAATTATGAGAAAATTGTAGACATCATGGGTGTGAGGGTGGAGGATAAAAGGGAAATAAGGAAAGGAGGGGAGGAACTTTGAAGGTAGAAGAAACTGGACGTAGAACTTTCCAGTTCATACCAGAGGGAGTTCTTGGACATGAAATATTTTGCGCCAAAACGAGGACTGATCCATTTTCTCACTGGCAATGGACCCTACCCGACATGTTGTTGTTGTTGTGTACTTATGTCGATTTGAGAAGAGGGCTACACCCGCGTGTGACTGTGGCGTGTCAGAGAGTACTCCCGACCATGAACAAAGTAAGAGCATATGGACTATCAGACCAATTGTGTGATTGGATTGAAGAGTTCCTAGATAACAGAACGCAGCACGTCATTCTCAATGGAGAGAAGTCTTCCGAAGTAAGAGTGATTTCAGGTGTGCCGCAGAGGAGTGTCGTAGGACCGTTTCTATTCACAATATACATAAATGACCTTGTGGATGACATCGGAAGGGTTTTTGCGGATGATGCTGTGGTATATCGAGAGGTTGTAACAATGGAAAATTGTGCTGAAATGCAGGAGGATCTGCAGCGAATTGGCGCATGGCGCAGGGAATGGCAATTGAATCTCAATATAGACAAGTGTAATGTGCTGCGAATACATAGAAAGAAAGATCCCTTATCATTTAGCTACAATATAGCAGGTCAGCAACTGGAAGCAGTTAATTCTATAAATTATCTAGGATACGCATTAGGAGTGATTTAAAATGGAATGATCATATAAAGTTGATCGTCGGTAAAGCAGATGCCAGACTGAGATTCATTGGAAGAATCCTAAGGAAATGCAATCCGAAAACAAAGGAAGTAGTTTCCAGTACGCTTGTTCGCCCACTGCTTGAAAACTGCTCACCGGTGTGGCATCCGTACCAGATAGGGTTGATAGAAGAGATAGAGAAGATCCAACAGAGAGCAGCGCACTTCGTTACAGGATCATTTACTAATCGCGAAAGCGTTACGGAGATGATACATAAACTCCAGTGGAAGACCTTGCAGGAGAGACGCTCAGTAGCTCGGTACGGGCTTTTGTTGAAGTTTCGAGAACATACCTTCACCGAGGAATGGTTCAAATGGCTCTGAGCACTACGGGACTTAACTTCTAAGGTCATCAGTCCCCTAGAACTTAGAACTACTTAAACCCAACTAACCTAAGGACATGACACACATCCATGCCCGAGGCAGGATTCGAACCTGCGACCGTAGCGGTCACGCGGTTCCAAACTGAAGCGCTCAGAACCGCACGGCCGCACCGGCCGGCCCTTCACCGAGGAGTCAAGCAGTATATTGCTCCCTCCTACGTATATTTCGTGAAGAGACCATGAGGATAAAATCAGAGAGATTAGAGCCCACACAGAGGCATACCGACAATCTTTCTTTCCACGAACAATACGAGACTGGAATAGAAGGGAGAACCGATAGAGGTACAGTCAGGTGGCTCGTGGAGTATGGATGTAGATAGATGTAGATGTAGATGTGGTTTACGAGTGCCCCCTCTTCAATGATGTTGCGACTACATTTCGAGACAGACTTCCAAACCACGACACATATCAACTGCTTAGACGTGAGGACACTTTCCAACTGCTAAATACATTGGCCAACGACGTATTACTTAAAGTTTTAACAGAATACTTGAGGGACGTGAACTAAATAACTGAGACAATCAACACCGATTGCGTCCAGAGCCCTATTCCCGTACCGCCTGTGCGTGGACTGGCCGACTTTCCATCATAGTTGGAATCCGCCACATGCAGGATTAGGGGGAGTGGGGGTCAATGACACCGATAAGGGCATGCACCGGATATGACGTAGGATAATTTAGTTTGTAGGACTTAGTTTTAGGAAAACTTTGTTAGGGAACTGCAGAGAATCAACATCGTGGCCTGTCCAGTGCCGGGGCGCGCTCTTCGGATTTAACTCGATGAGCAAGGCTATCAAAGTAGGTTATATCTATTGGAACAAATAAGACCTCGGTCACAAATATTAAGTCAAAATTGACCTGGTTTCGACGCTACTATTAGCGTCGTTCTCAGAATTAGACTAACTGTACTAAAACATTAGGTATATAGTGCATTAATAAAATTAACGTTTGTACTGGCGCGAAAAGATGCAGTACTTACAAGTCACATATTAAAAAAGATCTCAGCCGGAAAGGCGACGTCATGAACACTTGTACGATGGCGAGCCGCTACGGGTTGCTCGTACTGTGAACAAGGGTTGCAACAAGACTTTTTTCAGTACAAACTTTAATTTTATTAATGTACTACACTCCTGGAAATGGAAAAAAGAACACATTGACACCGGTGTGTCAGACCCACCATACTTGCTCCGGACACTGCGAGAGGGATGTACAAGCAATGATCACACGCACGGCACAGCGGACACACCAGGAACCGCGGTGTTGGCCGTCGAATGGCGCTAGTTGCGCAGCATTTGTGCACCGCCGCCGTCAGTGTCAGCCAGTTTGCCATGGCATACGGAGCTCCATCGCAGTCTTTAACACTGGTAGCATGCCGCGACAGCGTGGACGTGAACCGTATGTGCAGTTGACGGACTTTGAGCGAGGGCGTATAGTGGGCATGCGGGAGGCCGGGTGGACGTACCGCCGAATTGCTCAACACGTGGGGCGTGAGGTCTCCACAGTACATCGATGTTGTCGCCAGTGGTCGGCGGAAGGTGCACGTGCCCGTCGACCTGGGACCGGACCGCAGCGACGCACGGATGCACGCCAAGACCGTAGGATCCTACGCAGTGCCGTAGGGGACCGCACCGCCACTTCCCAGCAAATTAGGGACACTGTTGCTCCTGGGGTATCGGCGAGGACCATTCGCAACCGTCTCCATGAAGCTGGGCTACGGTCCCACACACCGTTAGGCCGTCTTCCGCTCACGCCCCAACATCGTGCAGCCCGCCTCCAGTGGTGTCGCGACAGGCGTGAATGGAGGGACGAATGGAGACGTGTCGTCTTCAGCGATGAGAGTCGCTTCTGCCTTGGTGCCAATGATGGTTGTATGCGTGTTTGGCGCCGTGCAGGTGAGCGCCACAATCAGGACTGCATACGACCGAGGCACACAGGGCCAACACCCGGCATCATGGTGTGGGGAGCGATCTCCTACACTGGCCGTACACCACTGGTGATCGTCGAGGGGACACTGAATAGTGCACTGTACATCCAAACCGTCATCGAACCCATCGTTCTACCATTCCTAGACCGGCAAGGGAACTTGCTGTTCCAACAGGACAATGCACGTCCGCATGTATCCCGTGCCACCCAACGTGCTCTAGAAGGTGTAAGTCAACTACCCTGGCCAGCAAGATCTCCGGATCTGTCCCCCATTGAGCATGTTTGGGACTGGATGAAGCGTCGTCTCACGCGGTCTGCACGTCCAGCACGAACGCTGGTCCAACTGAGGCGCCAGGTGGAAATGGCATGGCAAGCCGTTCCACAGGACTACATCCAGCATCTCTACGATCGTCTCCATGGGAGAATAGCAGCCTGCATTGCTGCGAAAGGTGGATATACACTGTACTAGTGCCGACATTGTGCATGCTCTGTTGCCTGTGTCTATGTGCCTGTGATTCTGTCAGTGTGATCATGTGATGTATCTGACCCCAGGAATGTGTCAATAAAGTTTCCCCTTCCTGAGACAATGAATTCACGGTGTTCTTATTTCAATTTCCAGGAGTGTATGTACCTAATGTTTTAGTACAGTAAGTCTAATTCTGAAGAAACCAGGTCAATTTTGACTTAATATTTGTGAGCGAGGGCTCATTTGTTACAATATAATTCTGTCACGGTCTCTGAATCTTAGCAGCTCTGTTCAAAGTTTTAGGTTTATATCTCACTGGCACACATGTGACGCTGCAGGCGATAGGAACTAGTTATAAGAAATATATATAAGTCCTAGGTACTAGACATTAAATGCCCATTGTATGTAATACTAACTGGAGCTCAGTTAAAAATTGAAATTAGCTGTCCGGCCGCTGTGGCCGAGCGGTTCTAGGCGCAAAAGTCTGGAACCGCGCGACCGCTACGGTCGCAGGTTCGAATCCTCCTCGGGCATGGATGTGTGTGATGTCCTTAGGTTAGTTAGGTTTAAGTACTTCTAAGTCTAGGGAACTGATGACCTCAGGTGTTGAGTCCCATAGTGCTCAGAGCCATTTGAACCATTTTGAACCTCTCCTCTGTTGAGCCTGTGGCGGGTTGGTGATGACTGCTGTCCTGCGACTTAGCCCGGGCGAGACTCCACAGTTTCTTCCCTGAGAGCTCTGCTGCTGACTAGGACGGCTTCCAGGCGGTCGCAGAATTTCCCTCTCGCCTGCCGCCTCCTTGCATTACGGCTTCGGGCGTCGTCCTCCCTCCTTCTTTTTTTTTTGCCCATTAGCGGAATTGAGTGTCGCCGCCGGCGCGCAGCCTCCGTCACCGCGCCGCCGCCCATCTCCCCGAGCACACATACACGCGAAATATTTTAAAAATTCCCTCCTAAGGAAGACGGATGCGCGGCCTAGCCACCTGGCCCTGGGGAAGCGAAGCGAGCGCTACGCAACCGCTACCGCTCTCTCTGCTATATACGCGACGGAGGTCTCACCGTGTTGTCCCCAATAATTTGCCGAAAAGGCGACCGACGCGCAAGTGTGTTATAATTTTACCCGACTCCAAAAAGCCATGCGGGTTTTTAAAGATAAAAAAGCATTTCTAAAAAGGGCCGATAAACCCGTGTCAGCACGGATTCAGAAACACAATTAGATGATGATGATGATGATGATGATGATGATGATGACTATCTACATCTACATCTACATTTATACTCCGCAAGCCACCCAACGGTGTGTGGCAGAGGGCACTTTACGTGCCACTGTCATTACCTCCCTTTCCTGTTCCACTCGCGTATGGTTCGCGGGAAGATCGACTGTCTGAAAGCCTCCGTGCGCGCTCGAATCTCTCTAATTTTACATTCGTGATCTCCTCGGGAGGTATAAGTAGGGGGAAGCAATATATTCGATACCTCATCCAGAAAAGCACCCTCTCGAAACCTGGCGAGCAAGCTACACCGCGATTCAGAGCGCCTCTCTTGCAGAGTCTGCCACTTGAGTTTATTAAACATCTCCGTAACGCTATCACGGTTACCAAATAACCCTGTGACAAAACGCGCCGCTCTTCTTTGGATCTTCTCTATCTCTTCCGTCAACCCGACCTGGTACGGATCCCACAATGAAGAACAATACTCAGGTATAGGTCGAACGAGTGTTTTGTAAGTCGCGTCCTTTGTTGATGGACTACATTTTCTAAGGACTCTCCCAATGAATCTCAACCTGGTACCCGCCTTACCAACAATTAATTTTATTTGATCATTCCACTTCAAATCGTTCCGTACGCATACTCCCAGATTTTTACAGAAGTAACTGCTACCAGTGTTTGTCCCGCTATCATATAATCATACAATAAAGGATCCTTCTTTCTATGTATTCGCAATACGTTACATTTGTCTATGTTAATGGTCAGTTGCCACTCCCTGCACCAAGTGCCTATCCGCTGCAGATATTCCTGCATTTCGCTACAATTTTGTAATGCTGCAACTTCTCTGTATACTGCAGCATCATCCGCGAAATGCCGCATGGAACTTCCGACACCATCTACTAGGTCATATATATATATATATATGTAGTCGGAAGTTCCACGCTGCTTTTCGCGGATGATGCTGTAGTATACAGAGAATTTGCAGCATTAGAAACTTCCGACACCATCTACTAGGTCACACACACACACACATATATATATATATATCCGAATATATATATTGTGAAAAGCAATGGTCCCACGATGATGTTTGGTTTGTGGGGCGCTCAACTGCGCGCTTATCGGGGCCCGTCCAGTTTCCCAACCTTTGCTCAGTCCTCACTTCGCCACAGTCCTGGATGAAGATCTAATGATGAGGACAACACAAACACCCAGTCATCTCGAGGCAGGTGAAAAATCCCTGACCCGCCGGGAATCGAACCCGGGACCCGTGCTTTGGAAGTGAGAACGCAACCGCGAAACCACGAGGTGCGGACAGAAACACAATTAGCTCTTTATACTCATGAAATAACGAGTGCTGGCGACAGGGGACGTCAAATTGATTCCATATTTTTAGATCTCCAGAAGCTTTCGACACCGTTCCTCACAAGCGTCTTCTAAACAAACTGCGTACCTATGGGACAGCACCTCATTTGTGCAACTTAATTCGTGATTTTCTGTCAGAAAGGTCACAGTTCGTAGTAACAGACGGAAAGTTGTAAGCAGGCTGTTTAGGTTTTTATGTTGGTAACGCCATGTAGGGCTCTATATGAAAATCACTGACTGTGCTGTGTGCAGTCTGTGGCTGGTTTGCATTGTTGGAATATTCGCTATTGTAGTGTTGGGCAGTTGGATGTGAACAGCGCGTAGCGTTGCGCAGTTGGAGGTGAGCTGCCAGCAGTGGTGGATGTGGGGAGAGAGATGGCATAATTTTGAGAGTGGACGATCTGAAAGAGTAAATTTGTAATATTGGATATCATGAACTGACATATATATGATGACTTTGGAACGTTATTAAGGTAAATACATTGTTTGTTCTCTATAAGAATCTTTCATTTACTGACTATGCCTATCAGTAGTTAGAATCTTTTATTTAGCTGGCAGTAGTGGCGCTCGCTGTATTGCAGTAGTTCGAGTAACGAAGATTTTTGTGAGGTAAGTGATTCATGAAAGGTATAGGTTATTGTTAGTCAGGGCCATTCTTTTGTAGGGATTTTTTTAAATTCAGATTGCGTTGCGCTAAAAATATTATGTGTCAATTTAGTGTTGATCAGAATAGGTAAAGAGCGAAATGTCTGAGTACGTTCAGTTCTGCTCAGCTGTTTGAAAATCAAATAACGTAGAGGTTTATCAGCACAGTAATTCATGAATTTTTCTAAGGGAACGTTTCAAAGTCATCGAGTAAAAGTACATTAGGAACACGCAAAGTACCAAGTGGTGGACATCTGCCTTCCTTATTTTCGTTCTCATCGTGTGGGACTTCCTTTCTCTCTTCATATCATTTCGTTCCAGTCTCCGTCTTTGATTTTTCCTCTTATTCAACGACCTATTTGTGGTATTTGTACCTGAAGATGTCACGGTTTTGAACATCGTAAGGTATAATTCATGCCAATTTCAGTGCAGTTCGCAAATCCGTTTCATCGTCTCTGTTTTCTCTTTACTCCTGACAGCACAGTCAGTGTTTTGTAAGACTGTCTGGGTTTATCCTTTTAATGTGCACGTAGAAACTTAATGTGCGTTTTATGATGTCACTGTGGTCATTTGTGTATTATTTGATTTCCTGTACGCCTTTGAGTAGGTAATGTTCTTCTACGAGTTTAGAGCCTAGAATTTTTCTTACGGTTTTGTGTTTCTTCTCCTCAGTTTTTCACTATCTGTTTCCGTTTTGAAAATTAGTTCAAATGGCTCTGAGCACTATGGGACTTTACTTCTGAGGTCATCAGTCCCCTAGAACTTAGAACTACTTAAACCTAACTAACCTAAGGACACCACACACATCCATGCCCGAGGCGGGATTCGAACCTGCGGCCGTAGCGGTCGCGCGGTTCCAGACTATAGCTCATAGAACCGTTCAGCCACCCCGGCCGGCTGAAAAGTAGTGTTTGGTCCGTAAGAGGATCCCAGTTTCACTGTTGTATTTTACTCTCTTATTTTTGTTGTGCTTGGAGACACATTTCTTGCAGATAGTTACCCTAAGTTTACACGTTATGGGTGTGATTTAATTTACTTTTGCTTCCATTCTGTGTTCCTGAATGGTTTCGCCGAGATATTGAATTAGTGAAACTGTTTTAATTTTTCCGTATTTCCTCTTTTCTCGTCAGCTGCTTGTTTCTTGCATCACAGCGTGGATACAGCTGTTACCAGATTTCCTATTCTAATTGCTCCAAAGCATTTTTAGAGTCACAAAGATGTAGTATTTTGTTCCTTTTTTTCATTTCCAAACTCACTTGTCTCTTCTGTTGCCTCCGCAGTTTAAATACTACTTTACGGTGATAATAAAGTTTTTTATCACTCTGCGACCTGGGGCAACAATAGGCGCAACAAACCCCTCATTTGTTTTAGATGCGGCAGCATACATGTCAGCAAAAATTCTGGCCATTTAATATCCAGGTAATTTCTTACATCACTGTTAGCTCTGAACTCCTGACCCACTCTGTCTGGTAGATAAAAAACTACAGGTTTTCGGACTGCTGTATCACATCTTTGCTAAACATTAGTAACATTCGATGCTTGCACGTCAAATGAAACATAAATCTGAGACGTCTGAAACCTTTTACTACCAGTGGTGGCGTTTTTTTTTTTTTTTTTTTTTTTTTTGTCGTCTCCTGAATATCCTTTTTCCGCCAGTCGCTTCGCTTTAACTATGCTAAGATGATTAATTACTTCGCATCTTTGAAGCAGAAACTTTTAGACTGACGCAACAGTCACTAATAAAAAGAAACTTCACATGTTGAATTAATTGAAAACAAGACGTCACACAGTCAGATATTTCTCTAACTAAAGCAAAAAGATTAATCTTCGATCTAAAAATCCGCTTATATTCTGCAAAGAACGATACAATCACTCCGCATCCAGCGGTAATAGCGTGCTAACGTTCTGTAAATGGAAAGCAATCAATATTAACTTCAATGAGGCAAGGCGTGGCACAAATAAAATAAACGATCGTCGGAAACGAAAACAAGTCGAACACTGAAGGGTGCAACAGTCATTTTCTTCATTTTGTATTTTTATTTTATTTATTTCTTCTGATACCGCAGCGACGAATTGTAGTATTTGCCCAGCTGTCCACTGTTCAGTACTTTCAGCTCCCACCCACACATTATCCACGTACACGATTCCCTGGAATTCGAAAATAGATGATGTGTCAGAAGTTCTTAGCCGACGAGAATGTGTAACAGATTTTCACAATATATATATATATATATATATATATACATATATATATATATATATATATATATATGTGTGTGTGTGTGTGTGTGTGTGTGTGTGTGTGTTTGTGTGTGTGTGTGTGTGTGTGTGTGTGTTCAAAATCTTGTATAAATCTTGCATAATATTTTGAACATTTATATATATATTTATTTGAGGATACACGATTTTGAATATATATATATATGATTATAATGTGCATAATAGCAAGGAAACGTTGTTACGAAAATCTCAAATAGGTGTCTAAATACATGCCTTTATTAGGATACAACGCTGTGTCACAATTTCAAAGCAGTCGGTCAGAACTTTTCAAGATAGACGATTTTGAACACACACACACACACACACACACACACACATATATATATATATATACGATTTTGAACACACACACAGAGATATATATATATATACATATGTGTGTGTGTGTGTTCAAAATCGTGTATCTTGAAAAGTTCTGACCGATTGCTTTGAAATTGTGACACAGCGTTGTATCCTAATAAAGGCATGTTTTTAGACACCTGTTTGAGATTTTCGTAACAACGTTTCCTTGCTATTATGCACATTATAATCATATAATGTATATATGTAATATATTTCTAATTTAGAGTAAAAGAAAGGGTTTCGGTAGATTACGGGCTTGGTAGTAGGAATGAGAGAGGAGAATTGCAAACTGAGTTCTGCGATAAATATCAGATAGCAATAATAAATACTCTGTTCAAAAATCACATGAGAAGGGTGTATACTGAGAAAAGTTAGATTACATCATAGTCAGGCGGAGATTCCAAAATCAGATATTCGATTTTTAGGATGTACCCAGGGGGAGATATAGCTTCAGATAAAAATTTAGTAATGTTGAAGAGTAGACAAACTGAAGAGACTAAAAAGGAGATTTAGTGCACAAAGAAATGGGATATGGAAGTATTAAGAAATGAAGAGATAACGTGACAAAAAATAAAATCACCTACAGCCGTCCTTATGATTTTATTTTATTTTTTTGCTACCAGTTTCAACGCTTCATTGAAACTGGCAGCGACAAAATAAAATAAAATCATAAGGACGGCTGTAGGTGTTTTTATTTTTTGTCACGATAGTAAACGGCCGTCGTCCCAGAGACCTCCTGGTAAAAGGATGGACACACAAGTGAAGAGATATCTATGTATGAAACTTCCTGGCAGATTAAAACTGTGTGCCCTACCGAGACTCGAACTCGGGACCTTTGCCTTTCGCGGGCAAGTGCTCTACCAACTGAGTTACCGAACCACGGCTCACGGTCGGCACTCACAGCTTTACTTTTGCAGTACCTCGTCTCCTACCTTCCAACATTCTGGAAACATCCCCCAGGCTGTGGCTAAGCCATGTCTCCGCAGTATCCTTTCTTTCAGGAGTGCTAGTCCTGCAAGGTTCGCAGGAGAGCTTCTGTAAAGTTTGGAAGGTGGGAGACGAGGTACTGGCAGAAGTAAAGCTGTGAGTGGCGGCCGTGAGTCGTGCTTCGGTAGCTCAGTTGGTAGAGCACTTGCCCGCGAAAGGCAAAGGTCCCGAGTTCGAGTCTCGGTCGGGCACACAGTTTTAATCTGCCAGGAAGTTTCATATCAGCGCACACTCCGCTGCAGAGTGAAAATCTCATTCTGGAAACCTCCCCCAGGCTGTGGCTAAGCCATGTCTCCGCAGTATCCTTTCTTTCAGGAGTGCTAGTCCTGCAAGGTTCGCAGGAGAGCTTCTGTAAAGTTTGGAAGGTAGGAGACGAGGTACTGGCAGAAGTAAAGCTGTGAGTGCCGGCCGTGAGTCGTGCTTCGGTAGCTCAGTTGGTAGAGCACTTGCCCGCGAAAGGCAAAGGTCCCGAGTTCGAGTCTCGGTCGGGCACACAGTTTTAATCTGCCAGGAAGTTTCATATCAGCGCACACTCCGCTGCAGAGTGAAAATCTCATTCTGGAAACCTCCCCCAGGCTGTGGCTAAGCCATGTCTCCGCAGTATCCTTTCTTTCAGGAGTGCTAGTCCTGCAAGGTTCGCAGGAGAGCTTCTGTAAAGTTTGGAAGGTAGGAGACGAGGTACTGGCAGAAGTAAAGCTGTGAGTGCCGGCCGTGAGTCGTGCTTCGGTAGCTCAGTTGGTAGAGCACTTGCCCGCGAAAGGCAAAGGTCCCGAGTTCGAGTCTCGGTCGGGCACACAGTTTTAATCTGCCAGGAAGTTTCATATCAGCGCACACTCCGCTGCAGAGTGAAAATCTCATTCTGGAAACCTCCCCCAGGCTGTGGCTAAGCCATGTCTCCGCAGTATCCTTTCTTTCAGGAGTGCTAGTCCTGCAAGGTTCGCAGGAGAGCTTCTGTAAAGTTTGGAAGGTGGGAGACGAGGTACTGGCAGAAGTAAAGCTGTGAGTGCCGGCCGTGAGTCGTGCTTCGGTAGCTCAGTTGGTAGAGCACTTGCCCGCGGAAGCAAAGGTCCCGAGTTCGAGTCTCGGTCGGGCACACAGTTTTAATCTGCCAGGAAGTTTCATATCAGCGCACACTGCGCTGCAGAGTGAAAATCTCATTCTGTATGTATGTATGTATTAAACCGGGGGGACCTAGAAATGACGGAAAGACTTCGTCCTGCCGTAGCCCTCAGTGGTTCACAACCCCACAGCAAGCCAAAGCAGTACACCCACCCCGCTGCCGCCCCACGCTGAACACAGGGTTATTGTGCAGTTTGGTCGCCAGTGGACCCCCCTGATAACTTCTCATACCTAACGAGTGTAGCCCAAACGTTTGTGTGGTAGAATGATTATGGTGTACGTATACGTGGAAACGGTGTTGGCGCAGCAAAAGTCGACACAGTGTAACTGAGGCGGAATAACGGGGACCAGCCCGCATTCGCCGAGGCAGATGGAAAACCGCCTTAAAAACCATCAACAGACTGGCTGGCACACCGAACCTCGACACTAATCCGCCGGGCGGATTTGTGCCGTACGTTGACAGAACACGATAAAAATGCTCTAAGAAGCATTGAGCGGAAAATACTACGCAAAATCTATGGGCCAATAAGGGAGGAAGAAGGCTGGAGAATACGCTACAATGCCGAATTACAAGAGTTAATACAAGGCAGGGACATAGTAAAATTTGTGAAATCACAGCGAATACGATGGCTAGGACACTTGGAGAGAATGACAGAGGATAGAATTCCAAAAAAAATGATGAAAGGTATGATCCATTCAGTTAGGCGAAAAGGGAGACCTATAAGAAGATGGATCGACGCGGTAATAATGGATATCAGCAATATGGGAGTCCGGGGGTGGAAAAGAGCAGCAAATAACCGAGAAGTGTGGAGGAAGATTGTTGAAGAAGCCAAGGCTCACCAAGGGCTGTAGAGCTACTGAAGAAGAAGAAGTATTCGTGCCGGGGACCGGCACGCCTTCCCGCTTGGGAAGCAGCGCTTTAGACCGCGCGGCTAAGCGGGCGGGCTGAAGAGATATACTTGAAACTCTACTGCGATAGTGAATATCTCAATAGGCAGTTCACTTGAAGAGGAATGGATGTCTCTAAACTCTAAAAAGGGCAACCACAGAAGTTGAAAAGAAAGACTTAAACACAAGGAAGGAAACTGCGAAGAAAGCATGGGTAACAGATGAAATAGTTAAACTTATGGAAGAAGGAATACAAAAACGTTCGGAAAATTGAAGAATACAGGAAAACAGGTCTCTAAGTGGTTGGGTTGTCTGGGGGAAGAGACCAAACAGCGTGGTCATCGGTATCACCGGATTAGGGAAGGACGGGGAAGGAATTCGGCCGTGCCCTTTCACAGGAACCATCCCAGCATTTGCTTGGAGCGATTTAGGGAAATCACGGAAAACCTAAATCAGGATGGTCGCACGTCGGACTGAACCGTCGTCCACCCGAATGCGAGTCCAGTGTGCTCACCACTGCCCGAAATGGTTGAATGGAAAGTGTGAAGAAATCGAAAAAGAAATTGCCGGAAGGACTGACTCAGAATAGTGGAAAATCAAAACAACCTTCTGTGAAATTAAAAGCAAGGGTGGTAACATTATGAGTGAAATGGGACTTTCACTGTTAAATGCAGAGGAGAAAGCGGATAGGTGAACAGGGTACACTGAAGACCTGTATGAGGGAACGACTTGCCTGATGACGTCATAGAAGAGGAAAGAGGAGATGACAGGAAACAGATTTGCGATTTCCTGTCAGATAGGTCACAGTTCGTAGTAACTGTCGGAAAGTCATCGAGTAAAACAGAAGTGATTTCTGGCGTTCCCCAAGGTAGTGTTATAGGCCCTTTGCTGTTCCTTATCTGTATAAACGATATGGGAGACAATCTGACCAGCCTTCTTCGGTTGTTTGCAGATGCCGCTGTCGTTTACCGACTAACAAAGACATCAGAAGATCAAAACAAACTACAAAACGATTTAGAAAAAATATCTGAATGGTGCGAAAAGTGACAGTTGATCCAAAATAACGAAAAGTGTGAGGTCATCCACATGAGTGCTAAAATTAACTCGTTAAACGTCGGCTACGCGATAAATCAGTCTAATCTAAAAGCCGTAAATTCAACTAAATACCTAGGGATTACAATTACGAACAACTTAAATTGGAAGGAACACATACAAAACGTTGTGGGAAAGGCGAACCAAAGACTGCGTTTTATTGGCAGGACACTTATAAAATGTAACAGACCTACTAAGGAGACTGCAAACACTAGGCTTGTCCATCCGCTTTTAGAATACTGTTGCGCGGTGTGGTATCCTTACCAGGTAGGACTGACGGAGTACATCTAAAAAGTTCAAAGAATGGCAGCACGTTTTGTATTATCGCGAAATATGGGAGAGAGAGTCACAGAAATGATACAGGATATGGGCTGGAAATCATTGAAAAAAGGCGTCTTTCGTTGCGACTGAATCTTTTAACGAAATTCCAATCACCAACTTTCTCCTCCGAATGCGAAAATATTTTGTTGACACCGACTTACATAGGGCGGAACGACCACCACGATAAAATAAGGAAAATCAGAGCTCGTACGGTAAGATATAGGTGTTCATTCTTTCCGCGCGCTATACGAGATTGGAATAATAGAAAATTGTGAAGGTGATTCGACGAACCCTCTGCCAGGCACTTAAATGTGATTTGCAGGGTATCCATGTAGATGTAGGTGTAGATAGGGGATCCAGTATTAGTCGTAATTTAAAAGAGGTTTGGACGACTTAAGATATAAGACAGACGAGATAGATAACATGCCACTGGGGGGGGGGGGGGGGGGGGGGGGAAGCGGCAACAAAACAAGTATTCGCGTTGGTGTGTAGAATGTTTGAGACTGGCGATATACCATCTGCCATTGGAAAAACATCTCCCACACATTTCCGAAGATAGCAAGAACCAACAAGGGCGAGAATTACCGCACAATCAGCTTAACAGCTCAGGCACCCAAGTTGCTGACAAGACTCCCTGCCTTGCACCGTTTTTAATCCGGGAACTTCGTTCTTTGTCTCCCATTCCTGTTGAATAAAATTACAATACCTTCCAAGCGCAAGGAAAACATTTACAGCAATAGCTTTCAGTGACAAAGAAAAGGCTGGAAGGTTTTTGGTTAAACGAAGGAGGGAGAAAGCGCTTAAAGTTAAGCAGTGTAAAAATCGTGTTTCATTTCGTAAAATCTTATTTCTATAAATGGAATAAAGATTTACACGAAGTACAAATATGCATCAAACTAAAACTCACAAAAGTGTGAAAAAAACTATTTGAAAGCTTTAGAACTGCTTGTGATAGCGCACAGTTACCATGGCAGATCTTAGAGACTATGCCAACTGGTTACGGTTATTCAGGAAATTATACGGAAAATGAAGTCGAAAAATTACAGTATTTACTTGAAGTAAATGTTTAGAGGTGTCATTAGCAGATAATACTGTAGAGAAGCTCGTAACTAACATGAAGACGAAGCTTTTTGTCGTTCCTTAAATGCTGTGTATAAAGGGAAACGGTCAGGTTTCGTGCAAGTTCTACGTGCAAACCACACTTTTATCGTTTCGAGCGAAAAAAAGACAGAGTTGCTTGTGCAGTCGTTGAATGCTATGACACATTCGTATGCAGCAAGTGTCAGTGAATTAATGTTACTTCTACTTGATATCTGTCCTCACGAACCTCAGTGCAAGTTAGAACCAAATATTAAAGAAAAACGACTGTTTGGTTGTGCAAATCTTGTAATCGATTTAGCGAGGTCTGGAAAAACGGGAGAGAACAATTTTCAATAATTCAGCCGATACATCTTCTTACCGGTTGCAGAAATTAATTCATTGCTTTTGTTGGACTCTTGGGCTGGAGATAGCGACACCTCTGTCTTTAGGAGGATGGCGAAAAAACTGTTAATGTGATTCGGATTCCACTCGGAACTGATAGTTCGATTCAGCCAAAGAAATGTTTCCAGAGTGTAAAACATATTTTAGAAAATTGTCAGACAATATGATTTCTGATAGTATTGTTAAACTCTGTTATTTGTGCCTTGTCCGTTGGCATCATTTCGCTTTCCGAATTTCGTCAAGTACGTCTGGCACACAGCAATATATGCAGAACGTCCACGACCATTTCTCAATCCATACCAGTAAGTCAAAATAAAACTAGTAATTACTGTGAAGCTCCTGAATGCACTAATTTTTCTTCGGTCAGGTGTGCCCCACATACGGAAAATGTTTGTTTCCGTCATCCGTGAGACATTGCCCACTTTTGTGACCACTACAGGGAATAAGCAGAGAACTTCTTCGTTGTTAGTAAAATATACATTATTTACAAATTGTCATAACAACCGTGCTATAGGAATGTTATAACATACGAGGGGCGTTTGAAAAGTCCATGCAAAGTCTGAGAGATGGCATCATCGGCGAGTATCAATGTCATGTTTAGGTAGTAGCATCTTTGGCAAGAACGCACACCAAGTTTCTACTATATTGGTCTACTTGTTTGTGTTTGGCATTCTTGTGAGTCAAGGAAGTTGAGTGATGGTTAAAAAATGGACGAAAAAGAATTTCGTGTGATGATTAAACATTACTTTATGAAAGGCAAAACGCGTCAGGAGACTAAAGAGATGCTTGCTGAACATTACGGTGACTCTGCACCTTCGATTAGAACAGTTTACAAGTGGTTTCAAAATTTTCGGAGAGGTCATATGGGCACAAGTGATGCTGAACGTTCTGGACGCCCTATGGAGGTTACGACTCCAGAAATCATTGATAAAATGATATGGTGATGGATGACAGAAGAGTTAAGGTGCGTGAGATTGGTAGTGCCTTGGGCATCTCGAATGAACGGAAACATAATATTTTGCATAAACATTTGGACATGAGAAAGCTATGCGCAAGATGGGTTCCGCGATTGCTCACGCTTGACCAAAAACGGAATCGTGTGAAGCGTGGCAAGGATGGTTTGCAGCTGTTCAGGAAGAATCCGCAGGACTTTAAGCGTCGTTTCGTCACTGTGGATGAAACATGCATACATTACTATACCCCTGAGACCAAACAACAATGGGTTACCAAAGGAGAATCTGCACCAAAAAAGGCTAAGGCCTTTCCTTCGGCCGGAAAGTTATGGCGACTGTCTTTTGGGATTCGCAAGCGATAATCCTCATAGAATATTACAGGTGCATATTATTAATCGTTATTGGACCGTTTGAAAACCGATCTGCAAGAAAAACGCCGGCGATTGGACCGGAAAAAAGTTCTTTTCCATCACGACAATGCACCAGCACACACCTCAGCAGTTGTGGTCGCAAAATTAATGGAAATAGGATTCCACCTCGTTTCACATCCCCACTATTCTCCACACTTGGCTCCCTCGGACTACTGTTTGATCCCCAATTTGAAGAAAGGGCTGGCGGGACAAAGATTTTATTCAAAGGAGGAGGTGATTGCAGCAACTAATAGCTATTTTGCAGACTTGGACAATTCCTATTATTCAGAAGGGATCAACAAATTACAACAACATTGGACAAAATGTGTAAATCTAAAAGGAGACTACGTCGAAAAATAAAGAAGGTTTTCCCCAAACATGTAAGTAGTTTTTATTTTTGCATGGACTTTTCAAACGCCCCTCGTATATCATGTCAACGTATTAAAGTCTCCATTGAACGAACTTGTCTACAATGCCTTGATTTTCTCGTCACTTGTGCAACAGTTACATCTGCCAACGGCTGAGTTGTCTATCGATATGAACTGTAAGTTATTTATTAAATTAATGAATTGAGTCATTTTGGCATGGTATTGTTGGTATGTGTTAAGGGCTTAAAATTCGCGCGTGTGCACTTTGGACTTAGCGCTACTCGACAGTACGTCCTCTTGCGAGGTTACGTCTGCTTATTTTTTGCATCCTAGGCAGAAAGGGCTGTACAAACCGGTGTTACAAGCGGTTCTACATGCGGCAAAAATGGATAACTTCATTTCTTTTTAAATAATTTTAGTGCGCCTTAGCAACTAAACTTTTGGCAATGCATATTTTTCGCTGTATTCTTCCAATGACAAAAAAATTCAGGACAGGTTTCGACATATCAGATCGCACCATTCCCTTGAAAGTGAAGTAGCATAAAGTGCTAAAACGTATGTAGTTGAAGATAAAGTATACAAACTATCTTGCATATGGTGGAAATTCTCTCCAACCAATCTTCCTGAATGCTCGATAGTTATTGGGAAAAATATATTGTGACATCTCGGGTACATGCCCCGTGAAACTGAGTCCCAACATAAATTCTAGGAGGAAATGCATCACTTCTACCCCAAGTATGTGAAAATACTGAGTGCGTCTCTCAAGCTACGACCACGTGAGAAAATGATTGGACAGCGAAACAAAGTGGTTCAAATGGCTCTGAGCACTATGGGACTTAACTTCTGAGGTCATCAGTCCCCTAGAACTTACAGCTACGTAAACCTAACTGACGTAAAGATATCACACACATCCATGCCCGAGGCAGGATTCGAACCTGCGACCGCAGCGGTCGCGCGGTTCCAGACAGCAAAACAGAAACTGTAGGTAACATTTCATTTAAATAGCAATTGTGTCGCAACTGTTTCAACTCTGAAGGTAAGACACGTTAAAGCAAAGCATTCCAGATACATATGTCACGCATACCATTAATATGAAAGGCGAAATGCGTCTGAAGATTAACTATTACTGCTAAGGAAGCGAAGTGTAGTATAGTTTATAAAGTTAATATATAGGTATTAGTTGCGGAAAATGGCCACACCGTAAAACTTGTTACATCAAAACACACTCGCTTTTGATTGGGAAGTACGTGCCCTTGCACGGGTTAATATCAGTCCCTACTACAGCAGTTCGTGCATAATCATTAGTAGCATATTTAAGCATTCGATGTCAGCTTTGTTAAAGAGTCTCCTTCATTGGTTGAGACATTTGATTTTACGAATCAAGTTGCGCTTAAACGTTTTTTAAATAGAATTCACTATTTATTTCATTGAGTTTTACTAGGCTACATATGTCTACATCTACATCTATACTCCCCACTTTTCTGTTCCAGTCGCGAATAGGTCGCGGGAAAAACTGTTCCTCGCAACTAGAGGTGCGCGATACCAAAACTACGATTATGTCGACTGGGTACAACAAATAAATGCCGTAGTAATTGGTAGGATTACCGGTAATATTGGTAGCTCTGGTAGGGAAAGAAATATAAATAAATGTATGAGAAAGAAAATGGGAGCCGACGACTTCTCTTTGTTTTGTTTTGCACACAATTAGAACCGCATATCGTGCCGTGTTAGTCCATTGTGTATTCCATATGTTTGGAAGACATATATTGCGTTTTATATGCAATAAAATGTAGTTGATCGCGTAAGTTCTGCGTTTTTATGTCACAAAAGCGATTACTTTTGATGCAAGTAGAGTTTACGAGCACAAACATAAACAAATCTATATTGTTACTGCTGGGTTTTTTTTTGTTTTTTTTCTGTAAATAAAAAGTTCTTTATTATGATTAAAGGCAAGAAATTCCCGTGATTATAAGCGAGAAAGTTGTTACGAATAACAGAAATGTGTTTTAAGTAAGCTCCACGAAGTACTGAAACGAAGTTTGATTTTTTTCGTTTTGCGCTTTTTTCTATTTTTACTTTCTTTTTTGAGGAAATTGCGTTTCCTTCTACTATGTGACAAATCTGTAATGTATTTTTTTTATTTTAACTACAACTTCCCTCTGTTTTGCTCTAAAAATTAACAGTCGTCGAATAAAACCTGAATTAAAAACCAACAATTTCAATTTTGCTATAAATACAGTTTACTTTTAAGTAACAGTGGGAAGACAACCATGTAGAACGCAAATGTTCCGTATGTTATGCGGCCCTCTGTATGTCCTCACTCAATTTCTAGAGGATTCACCACTTTTACGTTTCCAGGAGAATCTATTAAGACAGTGCTCGTATGTGCAAGCACAGTAGTCGAAATGAGGCAACGCCCAATAGTTATGCAACACACCTAACATGCAAGTAACGCGGCCACGATCTTAGCTTGCTAAAGCAACAAGGATAACTAGCGCAGTCTATGCTTACTTGTGACAGTCTACGGTAGAGTGGAGTAGTTTTACAACTCTACTGGCAACTCTCCCTGTGTGCTCGAATTTCTCTGTTTTTAATTTCACGGCCTTTTTGAGATGTATACATTAGGGGAAACAATGTGTTAGTTGGCTGTTTTAGGAAAGTACGCTCTTCGGTAAACCACACCACGATACTGCACGCCTCTCTTGCAACGCCTGCCCCAGGTGTTGGCCTGGTAACTCCGTGACTCTCTCGCACTTGCTAAATGAACCTGTTACGAAATGCACTGCTCTTCTTTTTCTCTACTTGTGCTGTCAATCCTACCTTGTATGTTTCCCAGCCTGAGAGGCAATATTTATTGTCCGGAACGCTCTCATAATATTTCAGGTGGAAATTACTGTTTTCGGACATCACCAGCTATCTTCGGGCCTTAAAAGAAGGTAGTAGCCTATTCCAAGGGACACTGTGAAAACCACATGGACAAAAAACAATTTCGAGAAGATTCATGTCCTATTATCCAGACGGACCAGCCTTTAACATTTGCTACTAAAATAACAGTTCCCTGATGATTTCACAGATTTTCTGAAATATAGAGGGTGTTGAAAAAAGAATATACGTATTACAAAGTATTACATTGTCAAAACTATAGATCGCTGCGCCTTGGCTCGGTTATTGGAGGAACGAGTACATTGTCTATATTCAATGCCGCTAGCTGTCGATTGTCTTCTGTTTGTTTGGTTGCGCCGCATGATGCAAAATGGCTACTCTGCAGCAGAAATCATTTCGTGTGGTCGAGCTTGCAAAGTGTAATTCCGTGATTACAGTGCAAAAACGTTTCAGGGTGAGGTACCAAACTAATCCTCCGAATGGATGGAACATTCGCAGATGGAATCGATTGTTGGATTATTGGAGGAACGAGTACATTGTCTATATTCAATGCCGCTAGCTGTCGATTGTCTTCTGTTTGTTTGGTTGCGCCACATGATGCAAAATGGCTACTCTGCAGCAGAAATCATTTCGTGTTGTCGAGCTTGCGAAGTGTAGTTCCGTGACTACAGTGCAAAAACGTTTCAGGGTGAGGTACCAAATTAATCCTCCGAATGGATGGAACATTCGCAGATGGAATCGATTGTTGGATTATTGGAGGAACGAGTACATTGTCTATATTCAATGCCGCTAGCTGTCGATTGTCTTCTGTTTGTTTGGTTGCGCCACATGATGCAAAATGGCTACTCTGCAGCAGAAATCATTTCGTGTTGTCGAGCTTGCGAAGTGTAGTTCCGTGACTACAGTGCAAAAACGTTTCAGGGTGAGGTACCAAATTAATCCTCCGAATGGATGGAACATTCGCAGATGGAATCGATTGTTTGTACGCACAGAATGTATACAATAATAATGTGTGACTAGGTCCTCCCGTCGGGTAGACCGTTCGCCGGGGGCAAGTCTTTCGATTTGACGCCACTTCGGCGACTTGCACGTCGATGGGGATGAAATTATGATGATTAGGACAACACAATACCCAGTCCCTGAGCGGATATAATCTCCTACTCTGCCGGGAATCGAACCCGGTCCCTTAGGATTGACATTCTGCCGCGCTCACCTCTCAGCTACCGGGCGCGCACAGAATGTGTATGTAAAGGAAGGATTCCCAGCCGCCTGCGTGTTTCCTATGAAAATGCCGCACGAATTCAAACTCAGTTCGTCGTCCCAGTCGGGAGTTACAACTGCCAACGACAACAATTTGGCGTGTTTTGAGACGTCGATTAGTTATGAAGCCGTACAAGTAATAGCTGTTACAGGCTCTACGTCACGTCGACAAACTCAGACGTGTGGCATTTTTTGATGAGCTTCAGTATTCTATTGACAATCATAACACATTCGCATAACGTATTTTATTCAGCGTAAAGTGACTTTTAACCGTACTGGGAAAGTAAACAACTACAATATTCGAATTTGGGGCCTACCTAACCCACATGCACACATTGTAAGAGTTTCACCCAAAAGTCAATATGTTTTGTGCGATATCCCACTCACCTGTTTACGCTCCATTCTTCTTCGATGTAAAGACAGATAACTGTTAGCAGTATCTTGCTATGTTACAAAACTGGTTCTTTCCGAGGCCGGACAACTTCATTTTTCAACAGGACGGCGTAACCCCTGACTGGAGCCGCAAAAAATGCGTGAATATCTGAATGAAACTCTAGAGAGCTATTGGATTGGTTGTCAAACAGACGGCGATTTAGCACTTCACATCTGGCCTCCATGGTCAACGGATTTGACGCCCTGCCACTTCTTCATACAGGGTTTCATTAAGCGGAGACGGAAGGCAAGTGGGCTTCAAAAATTCGATTTTTAGCTTTTACCATATTTGAAATGCCTGGTCTTTCCTGCGTGAAACAGTTTTTGTTTTATATAAATACGACAATTTTTTCGTGAGATATGATGGTTTTCCTGACTCTCTCTGTAATCTGGGGACGATGACAGCAAGGCTTGTTACCGGGTATATGCAGAACTACCCTATGGTCCTAATGTCACAATTTCTGAATTAGAGTGCATTGGGAATTTCCAGAAGAGAATGAGATCCAAGTTCAGAAGATTATTGAAGGAAAAGTCAAAAATAGTATTGGAAGATGGTAAGAAGATAGGTGGTATAGGTCGCTTGACAATGTTGAAGTAGATAAATTACAGAATTATTATGGCTTGGCCATAAGAAGAAATGTAGTGAATTTAGAAAACATGAGAAAAGCTGTATGGGCTATTTTTTCCATAAGCTATCCACAAATGAAAATCCAGTGCACGGTCTTTACTCAAATGATCCTGACATTTGGTGCAAGTACAGGAGAAGTGCCAGATATGACCACAAACATTACTTACCTGCATCAGTAATGAATGAATTTAAACCCATATTTAGAGGTCTTTGTAAAGATACCCTGTTGAAGAAATGTCTTCATGGGAAAACCCAAAATTTAAATGAATGCGTGAATTCTGTCATTTGGAACCGGTTACCGAAAACTGTATTTGTTCAGCTTACAACCCTCAAATTTGGTGTTCATGATGCTATTTTATGCTTCAATGATGGTGTAATTGGAAAACTGGATGTTTTGGAATTATTGGGCATAAAATATAGTAGAAATACTGCAAAATCCTTGCTGCAAATAGGTAAAGAGAGAATCCGCAAAGCAGATATTGCTAATTTAAAATGCACAAAAGAAGTCAGACAGAAAGGAAGAGGGACCAAGAGAAGAAAAGAAGATCGCTATGATTTAGATGATACTCAGTATAGAGCAGGAAAATATTAGTGGGCAGTAATTCTCATCAAAAACTATAATAGAATTGCAATATTAAACTTTAAATGGACTTTCCTCAAAACTACATTTTTTTTTAATTTCAGGCACCATTATTTGCTAAACTAATGGGGTTATAAACATGAAATTTGGTCAATTTGTACTGCAGATGGTAATAAGTTATTACAAGTAAATTGAGAACCATCAAACAATCAGAAACTGTTTTATGATAATTAATGTGCAAAAAAGTTACATTTTACTAGTGAAAGAATAAATTTGTTTTCTTCAAAACCATAAGAGGTATTATGTTCATTTTATTTGTAAATTGAGGCATAAAACATATTTTCTTTCTTTGTGTGTGAGGAACGTTTCCTGAAAGTTTGGCCGTACCTTTTTGTTCACCCTGTACATGCAATAAAAATTTCATTGTTTTATCACTTATAGTTCCTTTGAAAAGTGAACCTATTCAGTGGGTAAAATATCACTGGCAGAATTGGGATAAAAATTGCCTTCCCTCTCCCCTTAAGGATAACGTTTATGCACCAGCGCTAATACAGAACCTAGAAGAGTTGAAGAACCATAAACGTACTGCCGTAATATTTTTACGCGAGTGTGAGAGGGTTTCGTGTATCGATTTGATATTGTCAGAGTCGGTGGTCGAGGACATATTGGACATCTGTAATGTAAACTTGAGAGGTTGCTAAATATCTGTCCCAAGTTCGGTAGATGTATGTCTTACCGTTTAATAGACATAGGCGCTCGAAATACGTATTTGTTTTTAAACGCCCTGCATTTGGTCAAGGACGTAAAGAATAATTTGCGTTTTGCAAAAATAGTTTTAACTTAATACTCAATCGAATTCATTTTTCGAACACTATAAAACACATATGTAGGCAGTAGGCTGCGAAGACACCTATTTCACCTTTACTCCTTGGAAATTTTTCCCTAAACCTCTTACCGTTGCCGAATTACAGTGACCTTGACAACTACAATGGCTTATCGTACCCGACGAGATAGCATCGACCCAGAAAAGGAATTCGTACCGTGTTATGCGAGAGTAATTAACGTCGTAGCGCGTTACTGTATCAGATACGCGTCGTTCGTTCCGCGAACGCAATATCTCTGTGACACTATCTCCGCGGAGTACAATCACGCACGTTGATAACAGATACACTAACTTCTATGCGTGGAGATCGCCTGTTACTACTTCTTCATTAGCGATCGCAGCCAACTGTAAATCAATGATTCGAAGTACCTCTTATCTCCGGCGAGAGAAACAACCCTCTAAGGACGTGTGCATTGCTAGGCACTATAAGTGCAACGCCAGGGAGCATAGCAAATACGAGCGGCGTTTGAAAAGTCCGTGCAAGAATAAAAACTACTCACGTGTTTGGGGTGACCCTTTTTTATTTTTCGACATAGGATCCTTTTAGATTTATACACTTCGTCCACTTTGTTGATCCCTTCAGAATAATAGGAATTGTCCGAGTCTGCAAAATAGCTATTAGTTGCTGCAATCACCTCCTCGTTTGAATAAAATCTTTGTACCACCAGCCATTTCTTCAAATTCGAGAACAAAAAAAGTAGCCCAAGGGAGCCAAGTCTGGAGAATAGGGGGGATGTGAAACGAGTTGGAATCCTATTTCCATTAATTTTGCGACCACGACTGCTGAGGTGTGTGCTGGTGCATTGTTGTGATGGAAAAGAAAATTTTTGCTGTCCAATCGCCGGCGTTTTTCTTGAGTCTCGTTTTTCAAACTGTCCAATAACGATGAACAATAAGCACCTGTAATAGTTATTACCCTTTTCCACATAGTCGATTTTAATTATCCCTTGCGAATCCCAAAAGACAGTCGCAAAACCTTCCTGGCCAAAGGAATGGTTATCACCTTTTTTGGGGCAGATTCTCCCTTGGTAATCCATTGTTAAGATTGTTGTTTGGTCTCGGGAGTATAGTAATGTATCCATTCTTCATCCACAGTGAAGAAACGACGCTTAAAGTCCTGCAGATTCTTCCTGAACAGCTGCAAACCATCCTTGCAACACTTCACACGATTCCGTTTTTTGTCAAGCGCGAACAATCGCGAAACTCATCTTGCGCATACCTTCCTCATGTCCAAATGTTTATGCAAAATATTATGTACCCCTTCATTCGAGATGCCCAGAGCACTAGCAATCTCACACACCTTGACTCTTCTGTCATCCATCACCTCGTCATGGATTTTATCAATGATTTCTGAAGTCGTAACCTCCACAGGGCGTCCAGAACGTTCAGCATCACTTGTGCCGATATGGACACTCTGAAAATTTTGAAACCACTTATAAACTGTACTAATCGAAGGTGCAGAGTCACCATAATGTTTATCAATCTTATCTTTAGTCTCCTGAGTTCTTTTGCCTTTCATTAAGTAATGTTTAATCACCACACGAAATTCTTTTTCGTCCATTTTTTGACAATCACTCGACTTCCTTGATTCACACGAATGTCAGACAAAAAGAAATGGACCAATATGGCTGAAACTTGGTGTGCGTTCTTTCCAAAGATGCTACTAACCAAACTTGACCTCGATACGCACCAGTGGTGCCATCTCTCGGACTTTTCACGGACTTTTCAAACACCCCTCGTACTTAAATTCAGCTGGTTGTGCGTATGACGAATAGCAGGAAGAGCGCAGAATTTTTGGGTGATTTGGGATTATTCAGGGTGTGAAATTTAGTTCAAATAGCTGCCACCTCTGACATCAACAATGAATCTAAACCGAATGGCACCGAGACAAACTGAGCGTGAATAATAGATACGGTGCGTCATTCCACGCTGCTTATTAATGCTTATTATTGCTATTATTATTATTATTATTATTATTATTATTATTATTATTATTATTATTATTATCAGTCTTCTGGTTGTTTAGATGTGGCCCACCACGAATTCCCCTCCTGTGCCAATCTTTTCATCTTTGAACATCACTTGCAAACTTCATCCTCAATTACTTGCAATATGTATTCATAACTCTCTCTACAGTTTTCACCTTCTATAGCTCCTTCTAGTACTGCAGAAGTTAATAGCTAATATTTTAGCGGTTGCTCTATCATCCTGTCCCTTTTTCTTGTTAGCGTTTTCCGTACATTCCTTTCCTCGGCGATTCTGCGAAGAATCTACTCATTCTTAACCTTATCAAATGATCTAATTTTTAATATTATTCTGTAACACCACATCTCACACGATTCGATTCTCTTCTGTTCCGGTTTTCCCACAGTCTACGTTTCACTATCATACAATGCTGTGCTCCAAACGTACTTTTTCAGAAATTTCTTCTCCAAATTAAGGCCTATGTTTAATACTAATAGACTTCTCTTGATCAGGAATGCCCTTTTTGTCACTGGTAGACTACTTTTTATGTCCTCCTTGCTCCATCCGTAGGGGAGTTATTTTGCTACCTAGGTAGCAGAATTTTTTTTTTTTTTTTTTTTTGTCATCAGTCTACTGACTGGTTTGATGCGGCCCGCCAAGAATTCCTTTCCTGTGCCAACCTCTTCATCTCAGAGTAGCACTTGCACCTACGTCCTCAATTATTTGCTTGACGTATTCCAATCTCTGTCTTCCTCTACAGTTTTTGCCCTCTACAGCTCCCTCTAGTACCATGGAAGTCATTCCCTCATGTCTTAACAGATGTCCTATCATCCTGTCCTTTCTCCTTATCAGTGTTTTCCACATATTCCTTTCCTCCCCGATTCTGCGTAGAACCTCCTCATTCCTTATCTTATCAGTCCACCTAATTTTCAACATTCGTCTCTCCCTATAACTTACCCCTATTTTTCTAAGAATTTCGAATACCAGTACCATTTGACATTGTCTAACGGTTTATGCAGATTGGCAAATCCTATGAATGTGTTGTGATTGATCTTCAGTCTTGCTTCTGTTCACAACCTGACGCGTCTGCTCACACAATATTATTAAAATAGAAACTGAAATTAATCACTGAAAAAAAGAATTTTAAAATTAACTGGAACAGACTGCCATTGTTGATAGTGGATGCATCTTTGTTAGTGGCCAAACTGACATAAATGCTATAAAATTTTGAGGCGGCCGGTGTGGCAGAGCGGTTCTAGGCGCTTCAGTCTGGAACCGCTCGACCGCTACGGTCGCAGGTTCGAATCCTGCCTCGGGCATGGGTGTTGTGTGATGTCCTTAGGTTAGTTAGGTTTAAGTAGTTGTAAGTTCTAGGGGACTGATGACCTCAGATGTTAAGTCCCATAGTGCTCAGAACCATTTGAACCAAATAAAATTTACAAATATCACCATCAGTTTTGCGGGGCCGGTATCTGTTATTTACGGGCGAAACGGAATCATAGCCTGGAGGCTGTGGCCAGATCATTTAAGGTTCCACACTTGCATTCAAGTTTGCAAAACGCTTCGTGATGATCGGAAATTAATAACAGGGACGGTGTAGCAAGTTAAAAAGGAATAAATGGCAGAATACTAATTGCGTTCGGCCTTTGCGCCTCCAAGGTTCAAATGGTTCAAATGGCTCTGAGCACTATGGGACTTAACATCTATGGTCATCAGTCACGTAGAACTTAGAACTACTTAAACATAACTAACCTAAGGACATCACACACATCCATGCCCGAGGCAGGATTCGAACCAGCGACCGTAGCAGTCGCGCGGTTCCGGACTGAACGCCTAGAATCGTGAGACCACCGCGGCCGGCGCGCCTCCAAGGCACTATCCGTTAATCTCGTATTGAAATGGTTCAAATGGCTCTAAGCTCTATGGGACTCAACATCTGAGGTCACCAGTCCCCTAGACTTAGAACTACTTAAACCAAACTAACCTAAGGACATCACACACATCCACGCCCGAGGCAGGATTCGAACCTGCGACCGTAGCAGCAGCGCCGTTCCGGACTTAAGCGCCTAGTCTCGTATTGTTCGTTGGCTGTAACGAAAAACATTAAATCATTTCGTCTATCGAACTGTTAAAATGATAACTCACGAGACTTAACTAATTGACAGCAATTTAATTGCAAATGGTTCTGAAGCTAATGCGGATACAGCCGCATTTGTCTACACAAAGGAACGCAGCTAAACTGTGTCCTATCAGTATAAAGGCTAACAGACGAGAGAGAGAGAGAGACAGAGAGAGACAGATCACAGCAGGAACGCTCTTCACTTACTCTCTAAAACAAATCAAAAATTATTACAATCCATCACTTGAAATATTATTTATAAAATAATGGTTCAAATGGCTCTGAGCACTATGGGACTTAACTTCTGAGGTCATTAGTCCCCTAGAACTTAGAACTAGTTAAACCTAACTAACCTAAGGACATCACACACATCCATGCCCGAGGCAGGATTCGAACGTGCGACCGTAGCGGTCTCGCGGTTCCAGACTGCAGCGCCTAGAACCGCACGGCCACTTCGGCCGGCTATGAAATAATAATTACATTTCAGAAAATTTATTTATGTAAGTTATTTAGACTTGAAGTTGTTTACAGTAAATACAAAAGTGCACATTTTTTGCTTTCCATCGTTTTCACGACGTTAAATTTACCTGAAATTACGTGGGTCTGTCAATGTAATGCTTCAAACCTAAACGTCTGAAGGGCCTCTCTCGTTCCTTTACCCAGTTGAACTGATCATCATCTAAAATATTCTGAATTTTCTTTTCCGTTCTTCTAAATATTATTCTTTTCTGCAACTTGGATGCATGGGCTGTTTGGGTGACTGTGCAATAATCCTCGCACTTGACGCCTGTTGTGATCTTCAGCTATATACTCGTTTTGTTTCCACTTCCCGCAGTTATTTTAGAAATTCCGACGGAATCTTATCTATTCCTTCTGCCTTATTCGATCTTAAATCTTCCAAAAGCTCTTTTAAATTCTCATTGTAATACTGGATCTCATATCTCTTCCCTAACGACTCATGTTTCTTTTTCTGTCACGTTATCAGAGAAGGCCTCTATGTAGCCCTCTCCTTCAATGTACTTACCTGTGCCAACGTCTTCATTTGTTTGCTGGATATATTCCACACTCTGTCTTCTCTATGGTTTTTACCCTCTGCAAACTCCCGCTAGTACAAAAGACGTTATTCCATGATATCTTAACACATGTCCTACTATCCTTCCCTTCTTCTTGTCAGTTTTTTCCACGTGTTATTTTCTCCGTCACTTCTGCAGGGAACCTCCTCATTCCTTAACTTATCACTCCACGCAATTTTCAGCACTTTTCTGTAACACCTCGTCTCAAATTCCCCGATTCTCTTCTGTTCTGGTTTTCCCACAGTCCATGTTTCACTACCATACAAAGCTGTGCTCCGAACGTACATTTTCAGGAATTTCTTCCTCAAATTAAGGCCTATTTCTGATATCAGTGGACTCCTTTTTGCCCGTATTAGCCTAATGGCCTCCTTGCGCTATTTTGCGTACACTGCATAAAAATTCCTTCACGTTGTCTAGTATATGGTCCATAATTTTCATGCCATTATTGATTTGCATCAACTGCGGAAAAATACCCTTGTTATCGTTAATCTAATGTCTAATAGTCCTCAATAATGTCATTCTTTTTTCAGTTTACTGCCAATCCATATTCTGTGCTTATGTGATTGTTTATTCATCTGGTCCTGTAATTCTTCATTGGTGAATACTGTAATTTATATCATTTTATCCAGAATTTTAATCCCGTTTCTGAGCTCCCGTCATCAATGTATACACAAGACAGTAGTGGAAAAAGACTACATCCCTGTATACACCCTTTTCAATGCGAGCACTTGAGTTTTAGTCACATTCCTATCGTTGCTTCTTCTTGCTCCTTATACATATTATATTTTATCCGTATTTCTCTGTAGATTATACCTCTTTTCCTGCGAATTTCAATTCCCTTTTCAGTACGAGCACTTGGGTTTTAGTTTTACATTCCTATCGTTGCTTCTTCTTGCTTCTTATACATATTATATTTTATCCGTATTTCTCTGTAGATTATACCTCTTTTCCTGCGATTTTCAATTCCCTTTTCAATGCGAGCACTTGGGTTTTAGTCTTACATTCCTATCGTTGCTTCTTCTTGCTTCTTATACATATTATATTTTATCCATATTTCTCTGTAGATTATACCTCTTTTCCTGCGAATTTCGATTCCATTTTACGACAACGAACGCATTTTCTAGATCGACCACCTCTAAGAAACTGTTTTGATTTTTTTCCCGAAAATAGGGTGTCGTTTCAAGCAACCAGCATGGCCTTCAAAAAAATCACGTGTGAGACTTTCAGATTCTCTCGCTAACTGCACGCAAACTATTAGTCCTACAGAAAATAAGAACAGGACCTCTTTGTAGGAAATTTAATCAAGCTAAATTTTGAACTGGGATACGTTTCAGCTAGAGGCCATAGTTTTCAACTTACCTAAAAAAAATATTTAAAAGTGACACTCAAATGCCCCTCACTCCCCACCAGTTAGGATATCTAGTGGGCTGTTCACGGTACTTCCTCCTACCGCTGTACAACAATTTGGAGCTGCAAGAGTTATTTCCGACATTCGACATTTTTTTCGGTCTTCATTGACTTGCCTTATTACGCCACCGGCTTAGTCGAGCTCTTACAGAGTGTAAAACTGACGTTCGTGTATAATGTACCTAGCAAATTTGTGAATTTTAACAGCATAAAATAATCTTTGTATTCGTCACGCATTTTGACTACTGTGCTTGTAAGGGCTAAGTTTGTACTCAATTGCGAACGTAATTAGTTTCTGCGTAACGTTCAACAAAAGTCTTTCTTCTTTCATTATTCTCATGGGCACGTTTAAATTAATATTGTTAACGAAATAGCCGACTATGCTGGTAGCGTAACAGCACAATCAGCAGAGACCAAAAATTTCGAATATCGGGAATAGTCTGGTTAGTCTCGAAATTTGTATTATGGTCGAAGGGAGTGCCACGAACCACATATTAGAAATCCTGACTTGTGAGGGATGACTGTCGGGGTGGAGGTGCGTCTGAAAGCCACTTTTGTACGTTCGTCTGGAATAATTCGAAAACCGTGGCCTTCAGCGAAAACATGTCCCAGCACAAAATTTTACTACATTAAATTTCCTACAAAAAGATCCTGTTCATTTTTTTCTGTACAAGTAGTAGTTTGCACCTAGCGAGCGTGAGAATATGACAATTCCGCGCGCGGTTTTTGAAGGGCGTATATAACATTGCGGGTTGCATGAAACGACATCGGTAGGGGCAACTTTGTCACCCTGCATACCTCGTGAAGTCTACACGGTGACGAAGAAAAATATCAGAAATTCGAGATTGCAAGGAAAATTTTTTACCAATAGGTTGTAATGTTATGTGTGCGTCACTGCTTTTTTTTATCTAATTTGTGCCTGATTTTATTCCGAGAAGCTCAGTAATGTATGTAAATATCGTAAATTTAAATGTGATTCAAAAAGTACTTGAAGTGGAGTGAAGCGCACCTGGACAGCAAGAAATTCATTAGCGCGCAATCCCCACAACGACAGTAGTTGTGAATCTTTGAGTATGGACGCTAAAAAAAAGGCAATCGGTTTATTAAAAAAAAAAAAAAAGACTGTTAATCTGTATCTTGTGGGAAGAGGACGTGTTGCTAGGGCGTCGCTCAGAACGTATTGTTACATTTAATGAATATTGATATTTTAGTGATAAAACCGAGTAAAGTATGTGTAAGGGTTGCCAAACAATTATGTATACAAATTTTCTGGAATTGAAGAATGGAAATATCTTGCTTTTGGGAAAGGAGGTGAACTTCATTGTCGTCGCCGTCTATCAACCGACAGAATTGTAAGTGTACAGAGTTCACTAAAATACAGGAAAAGAAATGCATTCTCTATAGGTTTCATTCAATAAGTAACAACTTCTCATAATTTCTTAATTACAGTAACTGGATTATGTTCTTGTACAAAACTATGGTGCTAAACTCCATTGACCAATTTTGATGTAGCAGGACGTGTAGTTTGAAGGAAGTTTGTGTGCTAAGCAATCTCCTTTTCTCACGAAAAGCAGATTGCTGTTTGATCTTATTTGCAACAGTGGTCCCTTGGGTATGAAAAGCTACGAAAACTTGGGCTCAAAGCTATCCGCAATACGGCCAAGTACCTAACAGTGTAGTATTTTAAAACTTAAACAACAATAACGTCCTCAAAATCATAATACGTCACCAACTGGTCTAAAAGCTGATCATTCAAGGAGGCAGCAACCAAAATTCAGGTACGAGTACGACTTAAAGTAAAAATCTCAATAAAAATCGATCTCTCTCTCTCTCTCTCTCTCTCTCTCTCTCTCTCTCTCTCTCTCTAACTCTATCTCTATCTCTCCAAACACATACACTACTGGCCATTAAAACTGCTACACCACGAAGATGACGTGCTACAGACGCCTAATTTAACCGACAGGAATAAGATACTGTGATATGCAAATGATTAGCTTTTCAGAGCATTCACACAAGGTTGGCGCTGGTGGCGACACCTACAACGTGCTGACATGAGGAAAGTTTCCAACCGATTTCTCATACACAAACACCAGTTGACCGGCGTTGCCTGGTGAAAGGTTCTTGTGATGCCTCATGTAAGGAGGTGGAATGCGTACCATCACGTTTCCGACTTTGATAAAGGTCGGATTTTAGCCTATCGCGATTACGGTTTATCGTATCGCGACATTGCTGCTCGCGTTGGTCGAGATCCAATGACTGTTAGCAGAATATGGAATCGGTGGGTTCAGGAGGGTAATACGGAACGCCGTGCTGGATCCTAACGGCCTCGTATCACTACCAGTCGAGATGACAGGCATCTTATCCGCACGGCTGTAACGGATCGTGCAGCCACGTTTCGATTCCTGAGTCAGCAGATGGGGACGTTTGCAAGATAACAACCATCTGCACGAACAGTTCGACGACGTTTGCAGCAGCATGGACTATCAGCTCGGAGACCGTGGCTGCGGTTACCCTTGACGCTACATCACAGAGCGCCTGCGATGGTGTACTCAACGACGAACCTGGGTGCACGAATGGCAAAACGTCGTTTTTTCGGATGAATTCAGGTTCTGTTTACAGCATCACGATGGTCGCATCAGTGTTTGGCGACATCAGGGTGAACACACAATGGAAGTGTGTATTCGTCATCGCCATACTGGCGTATAACCCGGCGTGATGGTATGGGGTACCGTTGGTTACACGTCTCGGTCACCTCTTGTTCGCATTGACGCCACTTTGAACAGTGGACGTTACATTTCTGATGTGTAACGACCGTGGCTCTACCCTCCATTCGATCGCTGCGAAAACCTATATTTCAGCAGGATAATGCACGACCGCATGTTGCACGTCCTGTACGGGCATCTCTGTGTACAGAATATGTTCGACTGCTGCCCTGGCCACCACATTCTCCAGATCTCTCACCAATTGAAAACGTCTGGTCAATAGTGGCCGAGTAACTGGTTCGTCACAATACGCCAGTCACTACTCTTGATGAACTGTGGTAAGGTGTTGAAGCTGCATGGGCAGCTGTACTTGTACACGACATCCAAGCTCTGTTTGACTCAATGCCCAGGCGTATCAAGGCCGTTATTGCAGCCAGATGTGATTGTTCTGGGTACTGATTTCTTGGGATTTATGCACCCAAATTGCGTAAAAATGTAATCACATGTCAGTTCTAGTATAATATATTTGTCCAATAAATACCCATTTATCATCTGCATTTCTTCTTGATGTGGCAATTTTAATGGCCAGTAGTGTATATAAATATACATATTATTAAGATAAATGTCATTTCATAAGGTAATTCGGAAATGGAACGGGAAATAGGGAAAATTTACATTGGTATACGGTGGACCCTCCACCACATACCGTTTGTGGAGTACATATGTGGATGTAGAGGGTGTGTGTTTCCCACTCGCCAGAGTGAGACACGAGGTCGTGTGTCCCACACGTTTTCCAGCGGTCTTCGGCTGTATCAGTGTGTGTTGGGCAGATCTGGAGCTGACCCGCAGTGACGTGTGCAACGGCGCATGCGCAGACCGCCGCGGCCACTCCAATTAAGACGTCAGCCCGACCGACCCGCCTACACAGAGGGCAAGGTGCCGGCGGAGTGCGGTCAGACACGCGCGGCGCCCGCATCCGGGAACAGCCGAGCGATAGGTGTAAAACTTCTCGCTGTCACCAGGAGACCGGTACAGACGACGAAAAAATGTCACAGACGTCCGTTTGCTATACGGATAAAAAGACACCATGGAATTTGACGTAACGAAATAACCGACCACGTAGCAAAGAGGAGCATTACTGAAGGACAATCCCATCTAACACCAACACCTCATTGTGATTTCAGATCATTCACCAAGAGATCGACAGGAAGTGCAAAATGGCTAAGCAGTGATGGCTAGAGGAGAAATGTAAGGATGTAGAGGCTTATCTCACTAGGGGTAAGATAGATACTGCCTACAGGAAAATTAAAGAGACCTTTGGAGAAAAGAGAGCCACTTGTATGAATATCAAGAGCTCAGATGTAAACCCAGTTCTAGGCAAAGAAGGGAAAGCAGAAAGGTGGAAGGAGTATATAGAGGGTCTATACAAGGGCGATGTACTTGAGGACAATATTCTGGAAATGGAAGAGAATGTAGATGAAGACGAAATGGGAGATACGATACTGCGTGAAGAGTTTGACAGAGCACTGAAAGACCTAAGTCGAAACAAGGCCCCGGGAGTAGACAACATTCCATTAGAACTACTGATGGCCTTGGGAGAACCAGTCCTGGCAAAACTCTACCATCTAGTGAGCAAGATGTATGAGACAGGCGAAATTCCATCAGACTTCAAGAAGAATATAATAATTCCAGTCCCAAAGACAGTATGTGTTGACAGATGCGAAAATTACCGACCTACCAGTTTAATAAATCACAGCTGCAAAATACTAACGCGAATTCTGTACAGACGAATAGAAAAACTAGTAGAAGCCGTCCTCGCGGAAGATCAATTCGGATTCCGTAGAAATGTTGGAACACGTGAGGTAATA
This sequence comes from Schistocerca serialis cubense, assembly GCF_023864345.2. Taxonomy (NCBI): domain Eukaryota; kingdom Metazoa; phylum Arthropoda; class Insecta; order Orthoptera; family Acrididae; genus Schistocerca; species Schistocerca serialis. The sequence goes on from NC_064649.1 coordinate 78,001,030, forward strand.
CTGACCCTACAACTTATCTTAGAAGAAAGGTTAAGGAAAGGCAAAACTACGTTTCCAGCATTTGTAGACTTAGAGAAAGCTTTCGACAATGTTGACTCGAATACCCTCTTTCAAATTCTGAAGGTGGCAGGGGTAAAATACAGGGAGAGAAAGGCTATTTACAATTTGTACAGAAACCAGATGGCAGTTATAAGGGTCGAGGTACATGAAAGGGAAGCAGTGGTTGGGAAGGGAGTCAGGCAGGGTTGTAGCCTCTCCCCAATGCTATTCAATCTGTACATTGAGCAAGCAGTAAAGGAAACAAAAGAAAAATTCGGAGTAGGTATTAAAATTCATGGAGAAGAAATAAAAACTTTGAGGTTCGCCGATGACATTGTGATTCTCTCAGAGACAGCAAAGAACTTGGAAGAGCAGTTTAACGGAATGGACAGTGTCTTGAAAGGAGGGTATAAGATGAACATCAACAAAAGCAAAACGAGTATAATGGAATGTAGTCGAATTAAGTCGGGTGACGCTCAGGGAATTAGATTAGGAAATGAGACACTTAAAGTAGTCACGGAGTTTTGCTATTTGGGGAGCAAAATAACTTATGATGGTCGAAGTAGAAAGGATATAAAATGTAGACTGGCAATGGCAAGGACAACGTTTCTGAAGAATAGAAATTTGTTAATATCGAGTATTGATTTAAGTGTCAAGAAGTTGTTTCTGAAAGTATTTGTATGGAGTGTAGCAATGGATGGAAGTGAAACATGGACGATAAATAGTTTAGACAAGAAGAGAATAGAAGCTTTTGAAATGTGGTGCTACAGAAGAATGCTGAAGATTAGATTGGTAGATCATATAACTAATGAGGAGGTATTGAATAGAATTGGGGAGAAGAGGAGTTTGTGGTACAACTTGACAAGAAGATAGGACCAGTTGGTAGGACATGTTCTGAGGCATCAAGGGATCACCAATTCAGTACTGGAGGGCAGCGTGGAGGATAAAAATCGTAGAGGGAGACCAAGATTCAGAAGGATGTAGGCTGCAGTAGGTACTGGGAGATGAAGAAGCTTGCACAGGATAGAGTAGCATGGAGAGCTGCATCAAACCAGTCTCAGGACTGAAGACCACATCAACAACAACAACAACATATTTATTGTTAAGAGTCAGAATTTGGTGACAATATACATCAACATGTCCATGTCCTATTTTTCTACATAGTCTCCATCACATTCTATGGCCGTACGCCAACGTTGTGGAAGAGCATGTATTCCGTGCAGGTAAAAGCTCTTGTCCTGTAGGCCTTCGCTATCTGCTTTTTATTGCTCACGTTACAACCAACATATTGATAAATGAATGAGATTAATATGTTGCTACGAAAAGAGCTCTGAAATACTTATTAGGGATGCTGTGCTGTGACTTTCTTTGGATCATTAATTTTCAACAAAACAAAATACAGGGTGATCAAAAAGTCAGTATAAATTTGAAAACTGAATGAATCACGGAATAACGTAGATAGAAATTCACACACATGCTTGGAATGACATGGGGTTTTATTAGAATCAAAAAAATACAAAAGGTCAAAAAATGTCCGACAGATGGCGCTTCATCTGATCAGAATAGCAATAATTAGCATAACAAAGTAAGACAAAGTAAAGATGATGTTCTTTACAGGAAATGCTCAATATGTCCACCATCATTCCTCAACAATAGCTGTAGTCGAGGACTAATGTTGTGAACAGCACTGTAAAGCATATCCAGAGTTATGGTGAGGCATTGCCGTCAGATGTTGTCTTTTAGCATCCCTAGAGATGTCGGTCGATCACGATACACTTGCGACTTCAGGTAACCCCAAAGCCAATAATCGCACGGACTGAGGTCTGGGGACCTGGGAGGCCAAGCATGACGAAAGTGACGGCTGAGCACACGATCATCACCAAACGACGCGCGCAAGAGATCTTTCACGCGTCTAGCAATGTGGGGTGGAGCGCCACCCTCCATAAACATCGTACGTTCCAGCAGGTGTTTATCAGCCAGGCTGGGGATGATGCGATTCTGTAACATATCGGCGTACCTCTCACCCCTCACGGTAGCAGTTTTGCTGTCCAGCGCCATCTGTCGGACATTTTGTGAACTTTCTTTTTTTTGTTCTAATAATACCCCATGTCATTCCAAGCATGTCTGTCAATTTTTAAATCTCTATCTACATTATTCCGTGGTTTATTAAGTTTTCATATTTATACAAACTTTTTGATCACCTGGTATATTATGTTCTTCTTATTCTGGATCCGGCTTTCTGTAAAGGGAACATTTTTTCGTTACTGTAACTCGCTATGAAGTTCAACATACCTTTCTTACTTTACAGTTATTGGAAAGGTTACTGAAAATTACTTCGTTATCAATACTGATGTTACATTAAGCAATGTTTGTTCAACATCAAAATTTTGCAGTGGGTGTTTATTAACATTAAAACACCAATAAATACCACGACTAACCCGAGAACATGAGACTATTATCAGGGAAAAAAGGCTTTTACTATAGCGTTTGCCAGACCAAAACTACGCACTGCTAGATTTCTTTTATGTCATGAAGGTAAATTATCCTTTTGCACTGTTAATAATATAACATCATTGGCAGCCCGCGTCCACCTGTAAAACACGTCATAAAATATGCTGCTCTGCCCTGCAATCCAGAAAGCTGAAAGAAATAATTTTAGTTCACTGTTACCTGTCCGCTACTTTGGTTTCATTTAATGCAGTTTGAATGCGCCGCGGCAGCGGCTCGTTCGTTCGTAGCGCAGCTCTGCACCACGAATAATATTTAAATAGCTGAAAATGTCTTTAGAGGAAGGGATAAAATACCAGGCAAGCTTATTACAAATCATAATGCAAGTTTTCAAAAAAATGGTTCAAATGGCTCTGAGCACTACGGGACTCAACGGCTGAGGTCATAAGTCCCCTAGAACTTAGAACTACTTAAACCTAACTAACCTAAGGACATCACAAACATCCATGCCCGAGGCAGGATTCGAACCTGCGACCGTAGCGGTCGCGCGGTTACAGACTGTAGCGCCAGAACCGCTCGGCCACACCGGCCGGCTGCAAGTTTTCACTAAGTAACTCTATTCAAAACATTTAGACAGATTAAATTCTTACACACCTTTACAAATCAGTACGTAATGGCGTCCTTCTTTCAATCTTGACAAAAGAATTCTACACAAGCATACAATATAGCGTCACAGGCTCTTCCTACTCACGTAGCTCCAAAACGTCGACAGAGAAATTAATGCTCGGTCACTACTATTTGTACTCGGTTTGATATATTTACATCTCTGTTTGATATTTAATAAGTATCGTCTGTGGCTGTTTCAGTACTCGCCGACACAGATATTATCTATAAAAAAATTGATACATAATTCTATACAAGTATAAAACATGCCACATAATGGTTTCTCTTCATTACATAAAGATCACACAATCATTGTCCATACAGAAATAAAATTACAATTATCCAATTATTTTTTTCTTTTTACCACATATAATATGTGTTTTGCTAGGAGACGTTACAAGGCGTAGCTATGTTTCACTGCATGACTTGACACCCTCGTCCTCTTCAAAGTTTGCCGGCAAGAGTGGCCGAGCGGTTCTAGGAGCTGCAGTCTGGAGCCGAGCGACCGCTACGGTCGCAGGTCCGAATCCTGCGTCGGGCGTGGATGTGTGTGATGTCCTTAGGTTAGTTAGGTTTAATTAGTTCTAAGTTCTAGGCGACTGATGACCTCAGAAGTTAAGTCGCATAGTGCTCAGAGCCATTTTAACCATTTGAACCTCTTCAAAATTTGTTTCCCGTATAGAATCTTAAAGCGGGCCGAAGAGATGGAAGTGCGAGGGTGACAGATCTGGACTATAGCGCGGATGAGGCAATGGTGTCCAATCCAATTCGGCGATGCGTTCCCGGGTTCTCAGACTTGTGCGTGGACGTGCATTATCGCGTTGGAGCAACATCTCTGCTGGATTCTTGTCCGATCGAACACGTCGGAAACGATTCTTGAGTTTATTGTCTTCACGTTTGCGTCTGAATTGATGGTTGACCCTCTTGGCATCGCATCCACGAGAACGACGCCATCATAATCCCAGAAGACTGTCACCATGACTTTTCAGGCAGAGGGGGTTGTGTTGAATTTCTTCTTTTGTGGTAAATGAGATTGATGGCACTCCATGGACTTTCTGTTTCTGGCGCAAGGTGGTGCACCCAGTTTTCGTCACCCACAACGATCCGTGTCCAAAAGGCCTCTCCATCGGTCTCAAAATGCTCCATGAATTCCAGATGAGATGGCCTTTCTTTGAATCTAGTGGTCCGCTGTGAGCATTCGTGGAGCTCATCATGAGCACCCCTTTGAATATCCGAAATACACAATCCAATATTGACTGACAACTGTAGGGCCAATTGTGGAGTTGTGATGTACCGGTCGCCACGAATAATGCCATCCGCACGACTCAGCATGTCTGGAGCAGTGGCTGTGACAGGACGTCCCGAGCGTGGCTGATCATGGAGCTCTGTTTCTGCATTTCCCGAGGCTGTGACTTTCTTTACCCATCGCCCAACTGTACTCCTATCAACTGCAGTATCGCCATACACAGCACACAATCGTTTATGGATGTTCGCCACGGTTTCTTTTTCTGCACACAACAGTTCAATAACAGCACGCTGCTTGTCACGTGAGTCGAATGTAGACGCCATTTTGATGCTGGACTACGGCTCTGCCATCTGCCGGAATGGTTCGAAACTTCACCGGCGCACAGAACAAACATCAAATGTGAAGCACCAACAAGGACGTTTTTCTATGTACCGTATATTAATGGCTTTTTTTTTTTTAAATGTGGGGCATTATTTATTGAACGATCCTCGTATTTCAGGAAGATGAGGGCAGATACCTAGCGAATATACAACTGAACATCTCTCTCTTCGACAGTGGTTCCACTATGTGAGCCGGCCGTAGTGGCCGAGCGGTTCTAGGCGCTACAGTCTGGAACCGCGTGACCGCTACGGTCGCAGGTTCGAATCCTGCATCGGGCATGGATGTGTGTGATGTCCGTACGTTAGTTAGGTTTAATTAGTTCTAAGTTCTAGGGGACTGATGACCTGAGAAGTTAAGTCCCATAGTGCTCAGAGCCATTTGAACCTGAAACGCTTTCCTTGCCATTGCCAGTCTACATTTTATATACTCTCTACATCGACCATCATCAGTTATTTTTCTCCTCAAATAGCAGAACTCATTTACTGCTTTAAGCGTCTCATTTCCTAATCTAATTCCCGCAGCATCACCCGATTTAATTCAACTACATTCCATTATCCTCGTTTTGCTTTTGTTGATGGTCATCTTATATCCTCCTTTCAAGACACTGTCCATTCCGTTCAGCTGCTCTTCCAGATCCTTTGCTGTCTCAGAGAGAATTACAATGTCATCGCCGAACCTCAAAGTTCTTATTTCTTTTCCATGGATTTTAATTCCTACTCCGAATTTTTCTTTTGTTTCCTTTATTGCTTGCTCAGTATACAGATTGAATAACATCGGGGATAGGCTACAACCCTGTCTCACTCCCTTCCCAACCACTGCTTCCCTTTCATGCTCCTCGACTCTTATAATAATAATATTATTATTATTATTAATATATATATATATATACATATACATATATATATATATATATATATATATATATATATATATATATATATATATATATTATTTTGTTAACAATGAGGCATTTCTCATGTTTGTATAATTTTAATTTTGGCTCAAATGGTTCAAATGGCTCTGAGCACTATGAGACTTAACATCTGAGGTTATCAGTCCCCTAGAACTTAGAACTACTTAAACCTAACTAACCTAAGGACATCATACACATCCATGCCCGTGGCAGGATTCGAACCAACGACCGTAGCAGTCGTGCGGTTCCGGATTGAAGCGCCTAGAACCATTCGGACACCGCGTCCGGCAATTTTCATTTTATTTTCACAATATCAGTAATTAGAAACAATGATGCTATTTTATTTAAAATTATTATTAAATATTTCTTATCATTAATATTTATTGATAAATCTGGAATTTACATAAAGTTCAAAAATCGCTGCTGCTATCGAGATTCGACCAGCGCATGCCCGACTTCCAGACTTTACTATCGTACTAACCTACTTACAACGATGTTAAACGTTTCCAAATGTTTCGTTCTTTACAGTGGTTGTAAGGCCTTGTAATTTACAAATATGATTTTTTTCTGAGTTTTCTTTCTCTCTTCCTCTTTCTTATATATATATATATAACAATGAGGCGTTTCTCATGTTTGTATAATTTTAATTTTGGCTCAAATGGTTCAAATATATATATATATATATATATATATATATATATATATATATATATATATATATATATAAGAAAGAGGGAAAGAGAAAGAAAACTATATATATATATATATTAGAATATTGCTTCGTGGTCCTTTAGGGAACTGATGTCAAAATGTCAAACCCCATAAGAATGAAGAAAATCCGAGACGGCGCCCTGGGTGCAAGGACGCCTTGTTTGATTGCGTTAAGCAAGATCGTTTCTGGCACTGAAGAGGAGAAGGCGGCTCGGTAGAGTAGCGTAACCCGGAACAGGGCGGCCGGCCATTTTCCTCGCGCGCGTGCGTGTTTGCAGAGGAGAGATATAGGCTGTGATTGTGTTGTGCGTACCCGCAAAGAGCCGTGTGGGGGGGGGGGGGAGGGGGGGGGAGGTTAGAGGGGCGCCATTATAGGGGGGTAGCTGGTACAGCTTCTCTCTAGCAGCGTCTGGGGTCCTATATAGACCACTACGAGACAGTTCATGCCGAATGCGGGTAGCTACCCTCTTTTTCACAAGGTACCACGTCAAGCTCTCGGAGACACAACTAAGCGTCGCTATGTCGTTTCTTAATTTCTCGACAGATTTAGATCCGTATGCGGCTTTTAAGCGAACATGAGTATTAATATTCGGTGCACTGTGTATGATCTTTTGCATGATGATTGTTTTACCTTTGACGTGCCGATATACAATGAGGTAACAAACGTCGTGGGACGACACCTCATAATATAGTCTCGGACCTCCTTTTGCCCGGCGCAGTACAACAACTGGATATGGCATGGACTCAACAAGTCGTTGTTTAAGTCCCTTGCAAAAACATTGAGCCATGCTGCCTCTGTAGCTTCCATAACTGAGAAAGTATTGTCGCTGCAGGATGTTGTGCACGAACTCACCTCTCGATTATCTCCCATAAATGTTCGATGACATTCGCTCGATTTATCGGGAACGTACTACTGGCCAATAAAATTGCTAAACCACGAAGATGACGTGCTACAGACGCGATATTTAACCTACAGGAATTAGATGCTGTCATATGCAAATGACTAGTTTTTCAGAGCACCCACACAAGGTTGGCACCGGTGGCGACACCTACAACGTCCTGACATGAGGAAAGTTTCCAACCCATTTCTCATACACAAACAGCAGTTGACCGGCGTTTCCTGGTGAAACGTTGTTGTGATGCCTCGGGTAAGGAGGAGAAATGCGTACCATCACGTTTTTAACTTTGGTAAAGGTCGGATTGTAGCCTATCGCGATTGCGGTTTATCGTATCGCGACATTGCTGCTCACGTTGGTCGAGATCCAATGACTGTTAGCAGAACATGGAATCGGTGGGTTCAGGAGGGTAATGCGGAACGCCGTGATGGATCCCAACTGCCTCGTATCACTAGCAGTCGAGATCACAGGCATGTTATCCGCATGGCTGTAATGGATCGTGCAGCCACGTCTCGATCCCTGAGTCAACAGATGGGGACGTTTGTAAGACAACATCTGCACGAACAGTTCGACGACGTTTGCAGCAGCATGGACTATCAGCTCTGAGACCGTGGATGCGGTTACCCTTGACGCTGCGTCACAGACAGGAGCGCCTGCGATGGTGTACTCAACGACGAACCTGGGTGCACGAATGGCAAAACATCGTTTTTTCGGATGAATCCAGGTTCTGTTTACAGCATCATGATGGTCCCACCCGTGTTTGGCGACATCGCGGTGAACGCACATTGGAAGCTTGTATTCGTCATCGCACATACTGGCATATCACCCGGCGTGATGGTATAGGGTGCCATTGGTTACACGTCTCGGTCACCTCTTGTTCGCATTGACGGCACTCTGAACAGTGGACGTTACATTTCAGATGGGTTACGACCTGTGGCTCTACCCTTCATTCGATCGCTGCGAAAGCCTACATTTCAGCAGGATTATGCACGACCGGATGTGGCAGGTCCTGTACGGGCCCTTCTGGATACATAAAATGTTCGACTGCTGCCCTGGCCAGCACATTCTCCAGATCTGACACCAATCGAAAACGTCTGGTCAATGGGGGCCGAGCAGCTGGCTCGTCACAACACGCCAGGCACTACTGTGGTATCGTATTGAAGCTGCACGGGCAGCTGTACATGTACACGCCATCCAAGCTCTGTTTGACTCAATGCCCTGGCGTATCAAGGCCGTTATTACGGCCAGAGGTGGTTGTTGTGGGTACTGATTTCTCAGGATCTGTGCACCCTAATTGCGTGAAAATGTAATCACATGTCAGTTGTAGTATAATATATCTGTCCAGTGAATACCCGTTTATCATCTGCATTTCTTCTTGGTGTAGCAATTTTAATGGCCAGTAATGTAGATTATTAAAAGAGGACCTTAGCATCGTCAAGAGCGCTGTGGAACCTCCGGAAGTCGGTAATTATGATAGTGGAACAGAGTGTATGTAAAACGCAAGTACGACGTAAAGAGCTCGTAACTTGTCTGATTATCTTTCTGTACTGCCCACTGGGTGAGGGTTCGGAACAGTTGCACAGCGATGGGGAGGAGGTGATAGGAGGACAGTTGCACGTTCCACGCCGCCGCTAATTGCGTGTTTTCTGTAGCGATAAGCCGAGCCGCCTATAAGCGCAAAGTGGGGCGGTCACAGCCTGGAAGCGGTGTCTCCGGTAATTAGCGCTGCTCTTACTATGGCAGAGAGCGTCCAGGTAGAGGTCAGCCACGGCCGCCTATATTAGAGCCCGGAGTCGTCAAGCTGACAACGACGTAGGCTGTGACGTCAGTAGGCCGGCTAGCGTGAGCAGCTAGACCGAGACTAAAGTTTAGATTTCGTCGAATGGAGAAGACGTGTCGGATATAAATACGCAATCACTTTTTTTTTGTAGATTTGGTCCCTATAAATAAGACAGTAACCTAGAAAAGCTAATTTCTCGCAGTATTACGCCGACTTTATGTCGGAATTACGCATTTTATTCTCGTTTCCTTGCAACGATGAAGTTTTCAATAACTCACATGTTCTTCATGACGTTTCTTACCCGAGATTTGGAGATACAAGTTCAGCAAACAATTTTGTGAGTTGCCTACTAACATTATTTGCAGACTTGCAATTATTTAAGTCTGTTTTTTGGAATGTATTATCATATTCCTTCCTATATAAATGACACACATGACAAACACCTTCTTGGAGGCTGCACCTTACTTAAATACGATGGTAACCCAGGGAATATTTTTGGCACAGCTTCTGGTAAAAGCTGGCCTTTGACGAGGAAACTCGCGACAGTTCCCATCAGAATCCTTGTAAATCTCCACTCTTGATACGCCACTTTCTTCAAAATGTTTAATGCAAACAACACTTCCATTTGATGGAGTCGAGTCCTTTCTGGGGATATTTCTTGTCCATCGTTTTCTGTTTTCCTCTTCAGTAGGGAATCTGAACACTGAGATGTAACCCTCTTCATTGCTGGATTTGTAGTTGCTGTTGCAACCAGGAACACAACATTTTTCTGGCATCTGCAAATAGAATGATGCATTAATTGGTAACATCTTAAATCAAAATACTATTATGTAAAAATAGCAAATGAGAATTTGAGTGGACTGGTTTTTTCTACTGCTTGGACATCACGAAACATAAGTCTACAATAGAATCAAATGTGTAGAAATATTCATAATATTAACAAAAATCACTTAGGAGAAGATTCTGATACTAACCTTATGAATTCAAAACTTTATTTTCGAATTGTATCTAGAATATACACTCCTGGAAATTGAAATAAGAACACCGTGAATTCATTGTCCCAGGAAGGGGAAACTTTATTGACACATTCCTGGGGTCAGATACATCACATGATCACACTGACAGAACCACAGGCACATAGACACAGGCAACAGAGCATGCACAATGTCGGCACTAGTACAGTGTATATCCACCTTTCGCAGCAATGCAGGCTGCTATTCTCCCATTGAAACGATCGTAGAGATGCTGGATGTAGTCCTGTGGAACGGCTTGCCATGCCATTTCCACCTGGCGCCTCAGTTGGACCAGCGTTCGTGCTGGACGTGCAGACCGCGTGAGACGACGCTTCATCCAGTCCCAAACATGCTCAATGGGGGACAGATCCGGAGATCTTGCTGGCCAGGGTAGTTGACGTACACCTTCTAGAGCACGTTGGGTGGCACGGGATACATGCGGACGTGCATTGTCCTGTTGGAACAGCAAGTTCCCTTGCCGATCTAGGAATGGTAGAACGATGGGTTCGAAGACGGTTTGGATGTACCGTGCACTATTCAGTGTCCCCTCGACTATCACCAGTGGTGTACGGCCAGTGTAGGAGATCGCTCCCCACACCATGATGCCGGGTGTTGGCCCTGTGTGTCTCGGTCGTATGCAGTCCTGATTGTGGCGCTCACCTGCACGGCGAAAAACACGCATACGACCATCATTGGCACCAAGGCAGAAGCGACTCTCATCGCTGAAGACGACACGTCTCCATTCGTCCCTCCATTCACGCCTGTCGCGACACCACTGGAGGCGGGCTGCACGATGTTGGGGCATGAGCGGAAGACGGCCTAACGGTGTGCGGGATTGTAGCCCAGCTTCATGGAGACGGTTGCGAATGGTCCTCGCCGATACCCCAGGAGCAACAGTGTCCCTAATTTGTTGGGAAGTGGCGGTGCGGTCCCCTACTGCACTGCGTAGGATCCTACGGTCTTGGCGTGCATCCGTGCGTCGCTGCGGTCCGTTCCCAGGTCCACGGGACTGTGGAAACCTCACGCCCCACGTGTTGAGCAATTCGGCGGTACGTCCACCCGGCCTACCGCATGCCCACTATACGCCCTCGCTCAAAGTCCGTCAACTGCACATACGGTTCACGTCCACGCTGTCGCGGCATGCTACCAGTGTTAAAGACTGCGATGGAGCTCCGTATGCCACGGCAAACTGGCTGACACTGACGGCGGCGGTGCACAAATGCTGCACAGCTAGCGCCATTCGACGGCCAACACCGCGGTTCCTGGTGTGTCCGCTGTGCCGTGCGTGTGATCATTGCTTGTACAGCCCTCTCGCAGTGTCCGGAGCAAGTATGGTGGGTCTGACACACCGGTGTCAACGTGTTCTTTTTTCCATTTCCAGGAGTGTAGTAGAACTTTTGTTGCAATTGTGTAGACGAAAGTCGTTCACGTATCACACTTGCACATATACATGTAAAAACACTATAAACTTCACAGAATTGTATACTTACATTGTGTTATATCTTCTGCTGTAGTCACGACTACTTGCTATAATTTTTGCAGAGTCGAGTATAGCATAATTACACTGTAATGTCGGATAAAACAGACACCGCGAAAGTACGTAAACAACTGCTTCCGTTCGCTACCTTATAGCCACAGCCACGCGGTAGACCTTAACGTAACGTTGCCACATTTCAGTCCTCCGGCCTCTAATACAGGCGGCCGTGGGTCAGCGTAATTATAACGAGCGGCGGGTTCGCACCGGGCCACGGCCAGCCTTGTCGCGTGTACCTGCTTACCAGGCGGACTGGTTCCACCGGCAACCTGTTATTACGGCCACTCCGGTAGGAAAGTGCACCGCAGCCGGGAAATGACATACCACTCTTTTCAGTCGCAGACACGGGAGCGACTTTCGTGTCTCAATCGACTGCTCGTGTGCATGCACTCCGCAGCAGAGCTCCTGGAGTTTCACTCCTGTACACCGGACACTGCAATCAATCAAAGGAGTCCCATACTCGGGAAGTGGGTGCAGCGAAAGCAGGCGCTGGAATTCCACATCGCCGTCCTGGGATGGTGTGCGGACATTTGCCACGCCGGGCGTTTGGCACGATTTTACCTGCCCTGAAGGGTTGGGTCCCTTGTCTCCCCCTCCTCCTCCTCATCGCCGTCGCGCAGTGAAGGTACTTACTGAGCCTTTCCGCTTGTTTACTTAACATACGACCAGAATCTCTTTGGATTTTCCGCCACATTTCTAGAGCGGCCTTCGTTTCAGAAACTATTAGATGCATCTCGCCTTGAAATCCGCACCAAATTTCGAGCCGCATTAAAACTTCGCCTATCTTGGAGATTTTGCGTTCGTCTAAATCAGGGGTCTCCAAACTTTTTAGTCCGCGGGCCACATTGACTCCTCCACGAAGTCATAAGGGCCAAGTTCACCGTAATGTAAGGCTAAAGGAAAGATGAAATCGTAAAAATTTAAGCTAGTGGGAATAGCTAGCACTGAAACGAACTACGATTTTTATTTAATTACATAACTTTGGCTGGTGGACGTCATCATCATCAGTTATCTGCTATATTAGCAGGTCCTTTGCCTCTCCATTTTCTGCGATCTATTGCTTCCTTCTTAAGGCTGCTGTATGTTGTACCGTCCATCATGTCATCCAATATCTGGAATCTCTTCCTTCCTCGCTTCCTTTTCCCTTCTACATAACCTTCTAAAACTGTTTTTATCAGTCCGTCATTCTTTCTTAATATATGCCCAATCCAATTTCTTTTTCTTCTCTTTATTACATCTAGTAACTGTCTTTTCTCTCCCACTCTTCTCAGTACCTCTTCATTTTTTACTCTGTCCATCCAACTTATTCTTTCCATCTTCCGCCATGTCCAGATCTCAAAAGCCTCCAGCCTTTCTCTGTCTTTTTTGCTCATAGTCCATGTTTCACCGCCATATAGAAGAACACTCCATACAAGACTTTTATGAGTCTCTTTCTGTTCTCTGTCCAGACCGCTGCAGAAGATTCTCCTTTTCTTATAAAACGCCTCTTTTGCCATTGCTATCCTTGTTTTAATTTCTGTGGTGCACTTCCAGTCGGTGTCTATCCTGCTTCAAGATACTTAAAATTTTGCACCTGTTCTAGTGTTTCTCCATTCAGCACAATTTTTATTTCCTTATTTCCTCCTATTGCCAATACTTTTGTTTTATTTGTGTTAATTTTCATTCCATATTTTTTTCCGTTAGTTGCAATGGTGTCCACCAAATCCTGTAATTCTTTTTCCCCTGTGGCTAGAAGGACCATGTCATCAGCAAATATCAAGCACCCTACTCTTCTTCCTCCAATTTCTACACTCCTTTGTCATCTAATGAGCATTGGTCAATCATATTTTCCAAGTAGAGGTTGAAAAGAGTAGGTGATAAACAGCATCCTTGTCTTACTCCTTTCCCTACTCTGATCCAGTTTGTACTTTCTCCTCTTACTTTAACTGAACCTTTTTGATTAAGGTATAATGAGTTTATAAGTGGACGTACCTGACCGAAATTCTGGCGTATTTTATTCCGGCGAATTTCACCGATAAAAAAAGTATGTCACTGCACATTCTTCACGAACGCGTCCTGCAACGTTAACGAAATATCAAAATCATTGTTAGCAACAATCTTTCTGCAAGACATAACAGAGGTAGAGTATGTCGACGCATTGTGATTTTAAGCGGCGCAACAATAAGTTTAGTTATGTAGTCTTGTAGCGAGTAGCAGAGCCAGAGCATATATTTGATAGTTCTTTTGCGTGATTGTGTCTATGTTGCGAGTGTCATACGAGTTTTTTAGTGTTCTATGCGCTGTACTAGTGGGTGAGACGACGAAGTGTGGGACAATTCAAAGTTTGAATTCGAAGAGACAAGGAAAATCTGAAAATCGAAATACGTATAGCACGACTTGAGTATTTTTTCACTGTATTTTTTAGTGGAACTGCAGCGTAATTGTGAGTATTTAATTTAGTAATTAAAGTACCTTAAAAATGAATTCATAGCATTTTGTTCACGCAGATTACTCCCTAGTTTTATTAGTATTAAATAGCACAATTTTATTTTCAGGTTACAATCTTTTGTGAAGCTCTGTACGAATATGGAAAAGAAACGAAAGGTTGACAGTGAATATAGAATTTTTAAAGAGCAGTGTGGATGTCCATATTTCGTGGTGGAGTCAAGCAACAAACCAATGTGTATTATTTCCAATGAAGCAATATCAATCTTCAAAGAATACAATATAAAACGTCATTAGGAGACTCCAAATTTACAGGATGCGAACGATTAGAAATGTATGAGTCTCTGAAACGCCAGCTAAAATCCCAGCAGTCGCTGTTTAAGAAAGTAAATGCTGAACAACATGCAGCAACTCGTGCTAGTTTTGGTGTGGCTCATTTAGTAGCGAAACAGTGTAAGCCATGTACCGACGGTGAATTAATTAAGAACTGCATTGTTGCAAACAGCAGAAGAAATTGTCCAGAAAAAGTTAATTTATTTAAAAACGCAAATTTGTCGGCAAACACTGTGGCTCGAAGAACAGATGACATTGCACAAAATACACTCCTGGAAATTGAAATAAGAACACCGTGAATTCATTGTCCCAGGAAGGGGAAACTTTATTGACACATTCCTGGGGTCAGATACATCACATGATCACACTGACAGAACCACAGGCACATAGACACAGGCAACAGAGCATGCAAAATGTCAGCACTAGTACCGTGTATATCCACCTTTCGCACCAATGCAGGCTGCTATTCTCCCATGGAGACGATCGTAGAGATGCTTGATGTAGTCCTGTGGAACGGCTTGCCATGCCATTTCCACCTGGCGCCTCAGTTGGACCAGCGTTCGTGCTGGACGTGCAGACCGCGTGAGACGCCGCTTCATCCAGTCCCAAACATGCTCAATGGGGGACAGATCCGGAGATCTTGCTGGCCAGGGTAGTTGACTTACACCTTCTAGAGCACGTTGGGTGGCACGGGATACATGCGGACGTGCATTGTCCTGTTGGAACAGCAAGTTCCCTTGCCGGTATAGGAATGGTAGAACGATGGGTTCGATGACGGTTTGGATGTACCGTGCACTATTCAGTGTCCCCTCAACGATCACCAGTGGTGTACGGCCAGTGTAGGAGATCGCTCCCCACACCATGATGCCGGGTGTTGGCCCTGTGTGCCTCGGTCGTATGCAGTCCTGATTGTGGCGCTCACCTGCACGGCGCCAAACACGCATACGACCATCATTGGCACCAAGGCAGAAGCGACTCTCATCGCTGAAGACGACACGTCTCCATTCGTCCCTCCATTCACGCCTGTCGCGACACCACTGGAGGCGGGCTGCACGATGTTGGGGCGTGAGCGGAAGACGGCCTAACGGTGTGCGGGACCGTAGCCCAGCTTCATGGAGACGGTTGCGAATGGTCCTCGCCGATACCCCAGGAGCAACAGTGTCCCTAATTTGCTGGGAAGTGGCGGTGCGGTCCCCTTACGGCACTGCGTAGGATCCTACGGTCTTGGCGTGCATCCGTGCGTCGCTGCGGTCCGGTCCCAGGTCGACGGGCACGTGCACCTTCCGCCGACCACTGGCGACAACATCGATGTACTGTGGAGACCTTACGCCCCACGTGTTGAGCAATTCGGCGGTACGTCCACCCGCATGCCCGCTATACGCCCTCGCTCAAAGTCCGTCAACTGCACATACGGTTCACGTCCACGCTGTCGCGGCATGCTACCAGTGTTAAAGACTGCGATGGAGCTCCGTATGCCACGGCAAACTGGCTGACACTGACGGCGGCGGTGCACAAATGCTGCGCAGCTAGCGCCATTCGACGGCCAACACCGCGGTTCCTGGTGTGTCCGCTGTGCCGTGCGTGTGATCATTGCTTGTACAGCTCTCTCGCAGTGTCCGGAGCAAGTATGGTGGGTCTGACACACCCGTGTCAATGTGTTCTTTTTTCCATTTCCAGGAGTGTATTTCTTTGAACTTAAGCCACATATTGTCTTCACTTACATAGTTTGGAAGGATTGGAGACTGTCTCTTAGAAAGATGTCAACCGAATTTTTAGCTGCTTTTACAAGTAGATACATTTCGCATTTAGTTTTGGTGAATTTCTTTGTTACAGAATTGAGCCTCGCTACGACTGTAATCCCTGTATCCGTCGTGATGATCAGCATTATTTATGGCTAAGAAGTCAAGTGTGTTTTCGTAACCATTTACAATTTGAATGATCTCGTCAACTAATTGTTAAAAATAATTTTAAAAAGCATTTAGAACAATTACAGAAGTTGTTTTCTATCTACAATAGGGTCTGAAAATGTATTTTGTCAACATACGGAAAGTAGATTGAAATCAATGCCAACTATAATTGTATGAGTAGCATACCTATTTGTGATGAGACTCAAGTTTTCTTTGAACTCTTCAGCAACTGTTTCATCTGAGACCGGGAGTCGGCAAAAGGAGCCAGTTATTAATTTATTCCGGTTGTCGAATATAACCTCTGCCCATACTAAGTCACAGGAACTATCTGCTTCAATGTCGCTCGCGAGCTGAAACACACATTACATTATTTTTCCTTAAGTTGTGCTTCTTGTTTCTGTTATAGTGCGGATCATCACAATTACGGCTTTTCCCTCCAAAACCTAGGATGCTTTTTCTATGACCCTGTTAATACCAGAACTAAACATGTGGAACAACAACGTACGTTACAAGCATAGCATTCTGTATTACTTCATTTCCTTATTTCTAACATTGTAAAATTGTACGTCGACTTTAGATGACATGTCAATCACAGATGTTCTTATCTCTATTTAGTGAACGTATTTTCAGTCATGTTTTGACATTGTCCCGCTACACTTTATTAACTAATGTTTCGCCGCAAGGGATATCTGATTTTACAGAGTAAATTAATATGGAGTATGTCGTTCTTCTTTCCAAACATTTACATCCCATTTCTTTTTTCTTTAATGTCGTTTTGGCATGCAGTTGTAGTAATTAAAGTAGGCACAAATGCAGTGATCAAAAAGAAATGATTAGCGTACATTCGCATTCTCTGTACATCGTTCCTTTCTTGTTGCTCCCATGGCGATGGACTGTTTCTATCGCAATCAATTAGCGTGAAAGGGAGCTACTCTACAGACAGAGGGATCTATATTTATACTTGGCAGAACTAATTACATACTGACATAATCATCGGTATTGCTTCCCTTTCCCAAAAGTTATAAATATTTCGATTTCGGAAAAGAAGCTCTGTATTTCGCCAAGATGTCGAAGAAGAAGGGCCCTTACGTACTGGTTGAATCGAGTAAGATGTGGAGACGGCGGTTTGAAAGCGGACAGAAGAAGTACGAGGAAGGGCGTCCCTTACCTGAGGGATCGCTACCTGGTGAAGGGGCAAGTGTGGCAAATGTCCGGCGTGAGAAATGTCCGGCATTCCCTGGGATAGGTGCTAGTGGAGGTTGTTTACCGAGTGTCGGCTGCTGTGTAAAAGCGAAAGAGCATGCGAGGTGCCGGGGCTATCAGTGTATTGAAGACTAAATTCGTCTAGAATCTTCAAATGGATCTGATGCTCTAAGCCCCCCACCCCTTTTGCTAACTCCGACTTCTGCTGTTGCATATGGATTAAGAAGAAACGCGAACTGACTGTAATAGACCCTGCAAGTGGAGTAGAAAAGAGTTTGGCACCTGCAATAATTTAATTTGATAGAAATTAAATTTGATATAAATTAAATTGATATAAATTAAATAAAATAAATAAAAAGTTTCATTCACCTGGTGAGGAATGAAAGGCTTGCTCTACCGATCTACAGAATGAAAGTTCAGTCCAAAATAACAATCTGATTTATTATGGCTAAAGATATAAGGAGAACATCAACAAAAGCAAAACGAGGATAATGGAATGTAGTCGAACTAAATCGAATGATGCTGCGGGAATTAGATTAGGAAATGAGACGCTTAAAGTAGAAAATGAGTTTCGCTATTTGGGGCGCAAAATAACTGATGATGGTCGAAGTATAGAGGATATAAAATGTTGACTGGCAATGGCAAGGAAAGCATTTCTGAAGAAGAGAAATTTGTTAACATCGAGTATAGATTTAAGTGTCAGGAAGTCGTTTCTGAAAGTATTTGTATGGAGAGTAGCCATGTATGGAAGTGATTCGTGGACGATAAATAGTTTGGACAAGAAGAGAATAGAAGCTTTCGAAATGTGATGCTACAGAAGAATGCTGAAGATTAGATGGGTAGATCACATAACTAATGAGGAGGTATTGAATAGAATTGGGGAGAAGAGGAGTTTGTGGCACAACGTGACTAGAAGAAGGGATCGGTTGGTAGGACATGTTGTGAGACATCGAGGGATCACCAGTTTAGTATTGGAGGGCAGCGTGGAGGGTAAAAATCGTAGAGGGAGACCAAGAGATGACTACACTGATTCAGAAGGATGTAGGCTGCAGTAGGTACTGGGAGATGAAGCAGCTTGCACAGGATAGAGTAGCATGGAGAGCTGCATCAAAGCAGTCTCAAGACTGAAGACCACAACAACAACATCAACTGCTATGCTAACGTGTTTTTTTTATCATATGAAGCGACATCTGTTGGTTATTCTGTGCACTTTTTTCGGTTTTAATAAAACCCCAGCTTGTGCGTCAATTTTTACATCTCTATCTGCATTATTCCGTGAAGCATAGAATTTTTAAATGTTAACCGAGTTTTGGGTCACTACTTTTATCAAATTCGCAGGACTGTATGAAACGAGGCTACCGTTTAAACTGCGGGAGGAGAAGGGGACATCCTTCTAGACAGCGTCGGTGCTCGAGGCAGATCACGTGACCTCTCGCTGTCTCCAGGGAAACCTTAGCCGGGCGGCCGGGCACTTTTAATATGCAACCCGAGCCTGAGCAAAGGGGCGGTGCTGCTCCGCCAGCCCTTAGGGCCAAGGACGAGCCCTGCGTCGCGCCCTGAGCCTTCACTCGCCGCCTCCGTGTCGACAGCTACCCACCTACTCACTTGGTACCTCTTCCGCTACGTCAGGTACATCGTGCAAGAGGCGATCAAAAAGTTTCCGTTCGGAGGCCGCTCAGTTCAGAATCGATATGCCAGCCATGCTAAATCGCTGTGAGCATTTACACAATCATCCCAATGGCACACTATATTGAAGGTATTCCTTAGATAAAAGATCGTGCACTATTGCTTGAAGAAGTCCGTAACTCAGACATTAAGAAATTCAGCCTTCAGTTACAAGGATTTCTTTTTTTCTTTAGTTTACCTAGGTTTCGATGCCAATAATGGTATCTTCTTCAGAACCTGTAAATTGTAACACCCTACCCGTCACTTATCTGGTTTTAGTGTGTGTTCACCCCAGGTAATTGACTAACAGATCAACAGAGAGTGCAAAACTGCCGCAATGATGGATAATGCAAAGAAAGTAATAAGGCTCTGTGACTCCTGATTGAACTGCGGTGGCAGTGTTGACATTAATTGGTTCAGAATTGATCCCTTTTAATTAAAAAGGGGTGCACATTGATTTTATATTCAGCTATCGAACACCAGATGCAAACATTGAACATAAAATTAATTAAGAAAGTGACTTGGGATTTCAACTACTTGATTAAATACAGATGCAGTCGATTAGCACAGATTTATTTTGACTCACGACCTTCAATCATCATATTACATGACTCTCCTAACAGGCAGTGGTAATAAATTGCGTTTGCATGGAGTAAAGTGCGACAAATCAAAAGTAATTCCTATCGACTGACCCCAGGCGTAATGCGAAGTGCGAGAAGAATTCCACAATACACCGCCCATGAAACCTTCGCGGAAACTTTGACGACGTGATCCAACAAATTAATCAGTGGCCGAAGCGGGCGCAATATCACCGAATTCAGTGTGGCGGAGCGGCATCTTTGTGCGGACGTCGGGCGACCTCGTGGTGAACAAGGCTGCGCTCATCTATTCACTTCTAGCTATCTTGCTCAGTACATAGCTGAACAAAAACTTTCTATCTCAAAGCTCAATCATTCCGTTTGTCCTAAACTGTAGAGATGCTCACTCTCTGTCAGGCAAGCTGAGTAAACGCCACGTCCGGTCTCTAGACAAGCTGGGAACGGAAGACCTCTACGGAGACTTCTCACAGTCCGCTCTTCGCCTCGGTTTCCCCTCCAGCAAAATCATTTACGCCAATTGCAGTGCAAGTCGCGTTAATTATGCATCGCTTCCCAGTGCCAACCAATGCCTACTCTGGGAAGTGAACAAATTCCCACAAAATTTCTCTTCCTCTCAACTTCTGCTATTTAGCTCCTCCCAGGCCACCCATCAGGGTTAGCGTCTACACAAACACCAATTTTTCCGGAATTCTGACTCCCAGGAGAGTACTTCAAATTCCTTGGTCCTACGTTCCCATCGGAGGCCGGCGTATTTCGTTCTGTCGCTCTTCACCTGATTTACTTCAGACTCTGCAGACCATGAATTCAGCGTGAAGTTGCTATAGTCACGACCACGCATATTTTGACCTTTGACCTGTTGACCGCACCTATGTAGCTTTGCGCGGCTTTCTCGCATGTTTCACTGAAAACGGGATGATGGATATTTATCAACAGGCGTACAAGTTCTCCGTCTGCTTCCTGTTACACCAGCATGGGGTCAACCACCCCCCTCACTGTCACTCATCTTAAGGCAGCTGGAGGCCGCACCCCGTTACCGCTTTCTCAAGCGTTTGAGCCACCATAAGCTGCCTATTGCCGCTTCCCTTCGCCGCTCCCCAGTCGCGTTCCATGGTCAACTCAAATACGTCTCTGGGGTAAACTAGCCTCCAGTAAATCGACACGTTTCCACAAAGTTTTCATGACGTGTGAATTACTTTAAAACCATCACCCGACATTAATTATTTCAATACATCCATACTATACCCTCTACAAGATGCATTGTGCCTTGTCAGTCATTTTTGTTCAGCCCTACTGTTCGCTCAACGTGAGTTAGGTGATCTTTAATGACTTCATGTAAGAGGCATAGTTCTTGCCATTTTACAAAATTAACAAAAATCAAATTATTTTGAGGGCCAAACGTTGACCATGTCACAGAATAAAACTAATACCTTATAAAGACGCATAATCATAAGATTATGTCTGTCAATACTAAAAACAATAAGAGAAATGTAGATGGAGCTACGCCGGGCCAGGAATCTGAAGGCTGAATTTCTTAATGTCTGTACAGTTCACAGTTGCTGAAGTGTTATGTTAAAAATTTGTAACTCTGTAACTGCCTACTGCACATCCCCGGCCGACAGAAAACGTCACGGAGGACACTGGACTCGCATTCTGGAGGATGACGGTTCAAGCCCGCGTCGACCATCCGTGATTTCCCGAAATCGCTCCAGGTAAATGCCGGGATGGTTCCTTTGAAAGGGCATGGCCGACATCCTTCCCCACCCTTGCAAACTTAATCCTCATTTTTTTTTTGCATATCTCTGTCTCCCTCTATAGTTTTACCTTCTACAGCTCCTTCTAGTACTGTAGAAGTTAATCGCTAATATTTTAACAGTTGCCCTATCATCCTGTCCCTTTTTCTTGTTAGAGTTTTCCGTACATTCCTTTCCTCGGTGATTCTGCGAAGAATCTACTCATTCTTAACCTTATCAAATCATCTAATTTTTAATATTATTCTGTAGCACCACATCTCATACGCTTCGATTCTCTTCTGTTCCGGTTTTCCCACAGTCCATATCTCACTACCATACAATGCTGTGCTCCAAACGTACATGTTCAGAAATTTCTTCCCCAAATTAAGGCCTGTGTTCGATACTAGTAGACTTCTGTTGGCCAGGAATGCCCTTTTTGTCAGTGCTAGTCTACTTTTTGTGCCCTCCTTGCTCCGTCTGTCACGGGGTTATTTTGCTACCTAGGTAGCAGAATTTCTTAACTCCGTCAATTTCGAATCGCCAGTTCTGCTGTTAAGTTTCTCGCTGTCCTCAAATCTACTACTTCTCATTACTTTCGACTTTCTTCGATTTTCTCTCACACCATATTCTGTACTCATTAGACTGTTCGCTCCATTCAGCAGAGCATGGTGTAATTCCTCTTCACTTTTACTGAGGGCATTAATTCGTGAAAGGTATAGGTTATTGTTAGTCAGGGCTATTCTTTTGTAGGGATTATTGAAAGTCAGATTGCGTTGCTCTAATCGCAGTTTGGTGTCCTCCATCTAATCAATCAACCAGCCAATCAGGAAACGTTGAAACATCCCCTTAGAAAAATTTATAAAATGACGAATCACTTACCTCACAAAAATCTTCGTTTCTCGAACTACTGCAATACAGCGAGCAACAATACTGCCAGCTAAATAAAAGATTCTAACTACTGAAGGCACTAACTACTGATAGGCATAGTTAGCAAATGAAAGATTTTGGCCCGCATCTCGTGGTCGTGTGGTAGCGTTCTCGCTTTGGAATCATTATACATTGCGTCTCCGCTGCAGCAACGCCGTCAAATGGAAACTTTTGGTTGCCCCTTATGCATCCATTTACTTTTTTTTTCTTTCAGAATGAAAGATTGATCTGCTGTCAAATCGGAGATAATCCGCGACACCTGATTTGTGATAATGCGTTTTGTTGCAGTCTACTGTCACATCTGTTTTGACAAAGGAACACATTTCGATAAGCAATGTTGCAAACCTTCTGGTATACTGCATGAATGAAATTACGACTGTCAGCTCCACCTGCGGAATTCAAGAATATTATCCACTAATTGTTTCGGTAGATATGACTATCTTCATGTAAATAAATAAATGTCGTGTGACTAGAGCCTCCACTCGGGTAGACCGTTTGCCGGGTGCAAGTCTTTCGATTTGACGCCAGTTTGGAGACTTGCGCGTCGATGGGAAGGAATGGATGACGATTAGGACAACACAACACCCAGTGCCTGAGCGGAGAAAATCTCCGACCCGGCAGGGAATCGAACCCAGGCCCATAGGATTGAAATTCTGCCGCGCTGGCCACTCAGCTACCAGGGGCGGACTATCTTCAGGTGCAGATGCTGAAATTCATATCTGTGTCAGTCGTGTACCGGGACAGCCTGGCTACAATCGATTAGTAAACTCCACGACCCTGTTCCCACAGAGGAACTGGGTACAACAACCTCAAAATGCGTTCCAAGAAGTGCAAAGTGCTGCGAAGTACACTGTAAGAAAAAGAAAAGAAAGAACGACATACCGCAAAGGCATTATATTTCTGTACATGTACAGAAAAACAAACGATTTAAATTTCGGATTAATTGAGTGTTTAATTCAGGAGAAAGAGCTTCACTAACTGAGCAAGAGAATAACGCGTTGAAATATCTTCCGGGAATTCAGCCAGGTAACACTTTCAGCGACCGCCGATATTTCGGCGGGAGAACACCCCGCCATTTTCAAGGCAAACTGCAACGGACATGCGACGTACATGCAAATTTAAAACCTCGGTTCTCGAATTGATACGGAAAATAACACTAGTGCCACCGAAGATGATCAAAGTCAGATATCGATAGTGAGATTATGAAGTCGCAGGTGAGGTACCATTGACTCTCGAGAGCCGGATTCCAAACAGAGTTTAAACAAAACCCTCCATCCCTGTTAACGAGGTTGCTCGCTGATTTAATCTCAACTGCATCTTTAATAACACTGTCCCAATAGCTAGACGTGCATTCCAATATCTCGGTGTTATTATATAGTATGGGGTGACCAACATCCAAGCAATGTTCGGCAATAGCAGATCTACTTGGCTGCTGTAATCGTGTGTGCCGTTTATGCTCAGTACATCGGTCTTCCACCGTCCCGATAGTTTCGCCAATATATGGCATGCCGCAGCTACAACGAATGCGATATACACCCGCCTTACGCAGACCAAGATCATCCTTAACAGAATTCAAAAGCGGTCTCATTTTAGATGGAGGTCCCAGTGACATGCAGTCTACTGGAAACGTACTCACATCGATTTGTACTTACAGGCTCAGCGTGAAGGGATACTTCGTGCCTTGGTACACAGGGCACATGTCGTTTGTCACGCTGAGACTTTGCCAGTTCAGCTGTCCCATCTTGAAGTTACGTTTCGTCAAAATGGTTATAGTGATAGACAGATTCAACGAGCGTTGCGCTATCGACCACCTCTACATCGGGTGAGTGATGATAATTCTGAGTCGACACCTAAGTCTGCTGCCTTTCTGCCTTACGTAGGAAACAGTTCCAACAAGAACGGTCGTATTTTACGGAAATGCGATGTGAAATGTATTTTCCGACCTCCATTAGAATTATGCCCATGTATGAGACAGCCGGCCGGTGTGGCCGTGCGATTCTAGGCGCTTCAGTCTGGAACCGCGTGACCGCTGCGGTCGCATGTTCGAATCCTGCCTCGGGCATAGATGTGTGTGATGTCCTTAGGTTAGTTAGGTTTAAGTAGTTCTAAGTTCTAGGGGACTGATGACCACAGATGTTAAGTCCCATAGTGCTCAGAGCCATTTGAACCATTTTTGTATGAGACAGCATTGCAGCATCAACAGTTCCGATTGCTTCATTGATTCACGGACGATGCGTAGCAGCGTAATTGGTTGGTGCTGTATACGTGGTCCTTGGCGTAACCCTACCAAAAAGAACGCAATCGGCGAGGCACAGGTTGGCGTGAAGAAGTTCTTTGACACCGTCTCTTGTAAGGTTTTTGAACCACCTCACTGTGCTTGTCTCAGTTGGTGGTTTCCTCCTACACTGGTGTCGAAAATTCCGCCGTACCGTTTACACAGGTCTGGATTCTGTGTGCCACATGACCTATTGCCCCCACTCTCCAGATCTGCTGCCAAACTGCTGGTCTCTAAATCAAATCTGCGACAAAGAACGAAGGAAAAACTGTGAGAGCTGGTGAACGTTTTCCAATGAACCACAACTGTCTTCCAAGTTATGATTTTTTCTATCTACATCTACATCTATACTCCGCAAGCCACCCAACGGTCTGTGGCGGAGGGCACTCTACGTGCGTCATTACCTCCCTTTCCTCTTCCAGTCGCGTACGGTTCGCGGGAAGAACGACTGCCGGAAAGCCTCTGTGCGCGCTCTAATTTCACATTCGTGATCTCCTCGGGAGGTATAAGTAGGGGCAAGCAATATATTCGATACCTCATCCAGAAACCACCCTCTCGAAACCTGGACAGCAAGCTACACCGCGATGCAGAGCGCCTCTCTTGCAGAGTCTGGTTCAAATGGCTCTGAGCACTATGGGACTTAACATCTGAGGTCATCAGTCCCCTAGAACTTAGAACTACTTAAACCTAATTAACCTAAGGACATCAGACACACCCATGCCCGAGGCAGGATTTGAACCTGCGACCGTAGCAGTCGCGCGGTTCCGGACTACAGCGCCTAGAACCGCATGGCCACCGCGGCCGGCTTGCAGAGTCTGCCACTTGAGTTTGCTAAACATCTCCGTAACGCTATCACGCTTACCAAATAACCCTGTGACGAAATGCACCGCTCTTCTTTGGATCTTCTCTATCACCTCTGCCAACCCAACCTGGTACGGATCCCACACTGATGAGCAATACTCAAGTATAGGCCGAACGAGTGTTTTGTAAGCCACCTCCTTTGTTGATGGACTACATTTTCTAAGAATTCTCCCAATGAATCTCAACCTGGCACCCGCCTTACCAACAATTAATTTTATATGATCATTCCACTTCAAATCGTTCCGTATGCATACTCCCAGGTATTTTACAGAAGTAACTGCTACCAGTGTTTGTTCCACTATCATATAATCATACAATAACGGATCCTTCTTTCTATGTATTCGCAATACATTACATTTGTCTATTTTAAGGGTTAGTTGCCACTCCATGCACCAAGTGCCTATCTGCTGCAGATCTTCCTGCATTTCGCTGCAATTTTCTAATGCTGCAACTTCTCTGTATACTACAGCATTATCCGCAGAAAGCCGCATGGAACTTCCGACACTATCTACTAGGTCATTTATGTATATTGTGAAAAGCAATGGTACCATAACACTCCCCTGTGGTACGCCAGAGGTTACTTTAACGTCTGTAGACGTCTCTTCATTGAGAACAACATGCTGTGTTCTGTTTGCTAAAAACTCTTCAATCCAGCCACACAGTTGGTTTGATATTCCGTAGGCTCTTACTTTGTTTATCAGGCGACAGTGTGGAACTGTATAGAACGCCTTCCGGAAGTCAAGGAAAATGGTATCTACCTGGGAGCCTGTATCTAGTATTTTCTGGGTCTCATGAGCAAATAAAGCGAGTTGGGTCTCACACGATCGCTGTTTCCGGAATCCATGTTGATTCCTACAGAGTAGATTCTGAGTTTTCCAGAAATGATACGATACGCGAGCAAAAACCATGTTCTAAAATTCTACAACACATCGATGTCAGACATATATGCCTATAGTTTTGCGCATCTGCTCGACGACCCTTCTTGAAAACTGGGGCTACCTGTGCTCTTTCCCAATCATTTGGAACCTTCCGTTCCTATAGAGACTTGCGGTACACGGCTGTTAGAAGGCGGGCAAGTTCTTTCGCGTTCTCTGTGTAGAATCGAATTGGTATCCCGTCAGGTCCAGTGGACTTTCCCCTGTTAAGTGATTTCAATTGCTTTTCTATTCCTTGAACACTTATTTCGATGTCAGCCATTTTCTCGTTCGTGCGAGGATTTAGAGAAATGTTAGCGGCCATATTTCCAATAGGTTGCATGGGGGCTTAATTATTTGAATTTGAAAATAATTTTTATTTTTGGTAGCTGTATGTCCGATTACGCTGTGTCTCGTAAACGGTTGGCACTGACTAGTTTTGTACGCAATCTGACTGCATAGAACAACAACAAAGAATGAAATGAAAATTTTCGTTAACGCAATTAATTAATTAAGTGTTGTGGCGTAAGAAGCTAGCTACGCCACACTGAGAAGGGAGCCGAAAGGCACGCGTACACACACGCCGACTGGCGTCAAGTCTGGAACAGGATAAGTAGTGAATGGTATGCAAGAAAAGTATGCAGCTACGCGAATACTTAACTTTTAATTATCCTTGTGGTACATCGCTCTTGATAATACAAATAAGACTCTCTTCAGATACGGTTAATGGCGCCTTGCTAGGTCGTAGCCATGGACTTAGCTGAATGCTATTCTAACTGTCTCTCGGCAAATGAGAGAAGGCTTCGTCAGTGTAGTCGCTAGCAAAGTCGTCGTACAACTGGGGCGAGTGCTCGTCCGTATCTCGAGACTTGCTTTGTGGTAGCGCTTGGTCTGCGATCACACAGTAGCGACACGCGGGTCCGACATGTACTAAATGGACCGCAGCCGATTTAAGCTACCACCTAGCAAGTGTGGTGTCTGGCGGTGACACCACATTAAGTCCCCAGCAACTATAAAACCTACGAAACCAAAGCACAAGTATAACTGTTCTGTGTGTGGAAGTTTGACTCAACGTACACATCTGGCACGGTTCTTCTTCAATAAGACAAGAAATTTCAAATACCATACTGTAATTGCGCAAGAAAACCAGAATTACACTCTAATACAAGAACACAAGCCAGATGCTTTGTTGACTGAACCTGTAATGACGCATTATTTAAGACATTGAGATAATAAAAAGAAAAGGAAAAATTTTTTTTCTTTTACCTTCATATATATTGATGAAAAACACTCTAATCATTACAATATCTCCACACTGACTCGCTACTACCACATCTCAACAAGAACTGACTACTGCCACATCTCGACAAGCACTCTTCACTACGACATCTCAGCAAGCACTGACTACTACGAGTTCTCAACAAGCACTGCTCTCCGCTACTTCTGAATAATCACTGCCAGTGGAGGCGGCGAAACAAAACTCTCTGGCGCTATGGCTCAGTGTAGCCACTTTTCAAGGTTTCTTACGATAGATGAGTAATGCCACATAAATTTTTGTCCATCTAGGTCCTTCCTTTCTCCTCTCCCTCAAGATTAGGCTGCAACTTACGAGGGGTGTCCAGAAAGTAAGTTCCGACCAGTCGCGAAATGGAAACGACTATGAAAATCCGATAAAGCTTTGCACAGATGTGTTGGGTAGTGTCTCTAGTATAACCCCAGTTAGCATCACGTCGCTCTTCTCATTTCTGAGCTCGCAGTGAGTGCGTAAAGATGTCTAGAAAATAGTGTCTGCCGCCAAGTACGAGGGCCTGGTGAGAAATTTCGCCTGAAGCTATGCAGCCAACATTACATAACTGTCATGCGGTTTCTTCTTCAAGACTATTCTCAGCCGCATTCTGCAGGGACAATGAAGATGCTCCTGCATCGTTTTCAATTGGAAATGTTTGATTACCCACAATACAGCCTTTAATTGACTCCCTCTAAGTTTTATCTCTGCTCACGCGAACCGCTGGCTATGAAGACAACATTTTAGCACAGAAAACGAGCTGTAGGCCAGCGTAGAGGATTGGCGGAAAGCACTGGCGGCTGTCTTCTATGATGAAGGCATTGGAAAGTTGGTGCGGACCTGCCATTTCTTTTAGGCAACACTCGGACGAATGTGGTTAACGTGTTAAAGTTCTGTGCCATTTCAAATGTTTTTACAAAGATTTTAGGGAGAGGATCTTAATTTGCTCACTGTGTGACAAGCTCGCCCATATTTTATGTAAGTGGCCAGCCAATAACAATTTCCTGTGACATTCTTGTTGCTATGTTTCCCCTTTCCTTAGGTTTCACTTACTTATGTAGCATTTTCCTTCTTTTCCTGCTTTCTTTGAGTGTGTGCTTTAGTTTTCTTAGGTCTGTCCACATTCGTTCCTTTTAATGTGTGTCAGGGAGCTGATGACCTCGATGTTGAGCGCCCATAAACCCCAACACACCACCACCACCACCACCACCACAGCTATGACAAATGTCTAAGTCAGAACGGCGATTATGGAAATAAGTAGCTGGAAGGTGTAGCTAACTGTTGTAAATAAAACAGCTTTGATTTCGACTGTGGTTCCCATTTCACGATCAATCGGAACTTACTTTTTGGACAGCCCTCGTATATTCGG
This sequence comes from Schistocerca serialis cubense, assembly GCF_023864345.2. NCBI lineage: Eukaryota > Metazoa > Arthropoda > Insecta > Orthoptera > Acrididae > Schistocerca > Schistocerca serialis. Next base: position 78,030,146 of record NC_064649.1, read on the forward strand.
GCCAAAATGGTATGTACAACAAATGAGAACGCTGTGTGGATGTTCTGTTTTGAGATGAAGAGGTTGGTACTGTTGTGGGTTGGCATGAGAGCCAACACCTTAATAATAGAGGAAGCCGAAAGGCACGCGGTTTAGCTCACGCAGGCTGACGTGACGTGTGGAACAGGACAAGGAAATTAGAATTAAGAAAGACAGACGTAGCTGGTGGAATACTTAACTTTAATCCATTAATGGTGAACGTCGGTCTGACGGTACATGCATCACAAGATCAATAGCAACTGATAATGGCGCCTTGCTAGGTCATAGCAAATGACGTAGCTGAAGGCTATGCAAAATGAGAGCGTATTTTGTCAGTGAACCATCGCTAGCAAAGTCGGTTGTACAACTGGAGCGAGTGCTAGGAAGTCTCTCTAGACCTACCGTGTGGCGGCGCTCGGTCTGCAATCACTGATAGTGGCGATACGCGGGTCCGACGTATATTAACGGATCGCGGCCGATTTAAAGGCTACCACTTAGCAAGTGTGGTGTCTGGCGGTGACACCACATTCCTCCCCCGCAAATCGGCGTACGGTTGTGGCATAAAGCTTTCGCCCGCCGTGGGGAGGACCCCATGTTGACGTATGCGACGAGGTGGGGAGCCTAACAACAGGTGAGGCTGTGCCACCCGCACCCTGCCATTCGGTCCGAGGGGAGCTAGGAAACACCTGAAAACCTAGTCCAGGGTGCACGCCAACATGCGGTGTACGCGTCCGCAGAGAGACAGGAGGGACCGAAGGGTCGACCTCCATCTTGCCGGGGCACCCGACGGCCGAAGACGACATATGGTCTGGAGCGGGCAAGAGTTCCATGTCGGAGGACAACTGGTCACGGGAAGCGATCGGCGGCGTGTGACCCAGGGAGGCGCCTGGCGGCTGCAGCGAAGCGTCCACTGCGGGCGTCGCCGGCGGGAGAACAGGCGGCGGCGGCGGCGGCGGCGGCGCGTCGACACGGGGCAAGATGGAAGGCAGCGTCGGTAACACCTGGGGCTGAGGCGAGCCAGTTGATGGGTCCCCAGGGCGCTGACCGGACGGCACCGTCGCTGACAGCAGACGGCGAGTGGCAGATCCCATCCTCGTCGCCAATGTTGTGGGTTGGCAGGAGAGCCAACACGTTAATAATAGAGGAAGCCGAAAGGCACGCGTTTTAGCTCACGCAGGCTGGCGTGAGGTCTGGAACATGACAAGGAATTTAGAATTTAGAAAAACGGACGTAGCTGGTGGAATACTTAACTTTAATCCATTAATGGTGAACGTCGGTCTGACGGTACATGCATCACAAGATCAATAGCAACTGATAATGGCGCCTTGCTAGGTCGAAGAAAATGACGTAGCTGAAGGCTATGCTACGAGGGCCGTTCAGAAAGTAACCTCCGGTTGATTTAAAAAAATACAACAAGTTAAATAAAAATATTTTAATATATACATCTTACAACTACATCTTTGCACTATTTTTCTACATAGTCTCCATAGCGATTGAGGCACTTATTGTATCTCTTCACAAGCTTTGAAATTCCTTCTGCATAAAAATCACCCGCTTGTGCCTGGAGCCAGCCTGTGACCGCATCTTGGAGCTCTTCGTCGTCATCAAACCGCTGTGACCCGAGCCATTTCTTCAAATGCATGAAGAGGTGATAATCACTTGGCGCCAGGTCTGGGCTGTAAGGTGGATGGTTGATAACGTCCCACTTGAAGGACTCAAGAAGGGCCGTTGTTCTGCGATCAGAGTGAGGACAGGCGTTATCGTGCAAAAAAACGATACCGGAAGTCAGCATACCATGGCGTTTGTTCTGTATAGCCCGTCGTAACTTTTTTATTGTTTCACAGTACACGTCTTGATTAATGGTCGTACTACGTTCCATGAATTCAACCAACAACACCCCTTTGGCATCCCAAAACACCGTTGCCATCAGTTTTCTGGCAGAAAAATCTTGCGAAGCTTTTCTTGGTTTGGTAGGCGAATTTGAATGTGCCCACATCTTTGATTGTTCTTTTGTCTCAGGGTTCATGTACTTAATCCAGGTTTCGTCACCGGTCACGATTCTGTTTAACAATGGTTCTCCTTCGTCCTCATAACGTGACAGAAAGTCTAATGCAGAGGCCATTCTTTGAGTTTTGTGGTGGTCGGTAAGAATTTTGGGCACCCATCGTGCACAGAACTTACGGGAACCCAATCTTGCTGTCACTATCTTGTACAAGAGAGTCTTAGAAATCTGTGGAAAACCAGTAGACAACTCCGACATTGAGAAACGTCGATTTTCACGAACTTTTGCATCAACTGTCTGAACGAGTTCGTCAGTCACCAATGATGGTCTACCACTCCTCTCTTCATCATGAACGTTTTCTCGTCCACTTTTAAATAAAAGTACCCATTCACGGACAACTCCTTCACTCATAACTCTTGGTCCATACATGGCACAAAGCTCACGATGAATAGCTGCTGCAGAATATCCTTTGGCTGTAAAAAACCTTATGACAGCACGCACTTCACATTTGGCGGGGTTTTCTGTTGCAGCACACATTTCAAACTGCCACAAAAACTAAACTAGCGCAGGTACGACGTTCACTCGACCACGGCTTGATGCCGACTGACCTGTTGAGTGCGTGAACGCACAGATGGCGTCGCTACTCCCCCCACAACCCGCACTGTGACCAATCGGAGGTTACTTTCTGAACCGCCCTCGTAAATGAGAGCGTATTTTGTCAGTGAACCATCGCTAGCAAAGTCGGCTGTACAACTGGGGCGAGTGCTTGGGAGTCTCTCTAGACCTGCCGTGTGGCGGCGCTCGGTCTGCAATCACTGATAGTGGCGACACGCGGGTCCGACGTATACTAACGGACCGCGGCCGATTTAAAGGCTACCACCTAGCAAGTGTGGTGTCTGGCGGTGACACCACAGGTACAGTAGAGCAAGTCACAACGAGCTGAGTAAAACCAGTGAGAAGACTGACGCCCCGCAAAAAACAAAGTTACCACGGCGGACGTAAACTCGCAGCGGGGTTACAGAGGCCCTGGTGGACACCTCTCACCGGCGACACATCACGGCGATGGCCAAACAACATTATTTTCGCATTACTGGCGTGTCGCAGGTGTGGGGTGGCCGGCCTTCATTAACCCCCGGGGGGAGGCGGCAGCGCGCTGATTTTTTTCGGGACTTCCCCCTTTTTTGCCGCTTGACCGGCCGGCAGCACTAATTGAGCGAGGCAGGTGTGCCAACCCCCGGGCAGTGATGGATGGCCAGCCGTCCGCTGTAGCCGCGACTCAGATTCTCCCGTTCGCTCGCCGCCCGCCCGCCCCATTGATTGATTGATTTATTGATTGATTGAGGCACGGAACGCGCGGATTGCAAGTATTTTACAGGCGTTTTGGGCAGCTCGTCTGCCGACATGTCGGCTCACTTGTGTTTATATTCTAGTCAGCCGATAATCACCGATATCATCACTTGCGTCGTATCCTGACGATTAGTTAAACACATCAGAGCGTGCTCAGATGACGTCAGTACCTATCTACAACTACATCAAATGAAGTTATAGTTCAGTTCTTTTATCTTGGCGGTTCGCGCATGCCCGCCCAGACGCGGGAGATTGCTGAGTTGCCAGTTGTACGCGCCAAGAGAAGCAGCGCCATAGTATAGTTCGCAAACTTACGTTTAGGGGGGAGTGCGCAGTTTATGAAGTAAAGCCACCACGGTCGCAGTAACCCATTCGCTGCTACAGAGACGTGCTCCCCGCATTCCGCGATGTGCGCGATTTTGTCATCATTGCACTGCTCGCCTATGCAGACACATGGCGTTTCGACTGCTTTGACACACTTTATCATTCGATTTCACAAAAACAATTTGGCTCAAAAATTTGATTTTTACACATCTTCTTGACTGATACTTTCCCCCCATAAATGACTTAATTTTGTTTCGATATTCAACGCAGTTATTGTGCAGCATTAGATGTAGTAAACCATTGCACGAAATTTTGAAGAGTTTGCAGAGGTAAAAGTCCATAGCGTATACTTTCCATATGGTCGATTTTAGTTGCCACTAGAAATTTCAAAAAATTACATTCTAACGAATAAAATTCATGAAGTAAGACACTTCGATATTGTTTTTAAATAAAAGAAAACATTAAGCACCAATCAAGGTTTGAACTCAGAACCTTTCGCTTAGCAGCCATACACTTTAACCATTACGCTAACGCAGCTCGTCATTCAATATATCTCCCGGACGACGTTAAACGATCACGCAAAATACCGACGAACACTGTTGGTATGATTATGAATTACTCACGTTTCGTCGAAGTACAATAGGAAATGAACAATTGCCGCTGTTCTTTATTGCGAAAAAACGGTTAGTGAGAATGATACAAACACCTTTCCTTGCTATCGCCTGAATTAGGAGGCTAATTGCTTGTTTGGTTTAATTAATTAATAGAATATGACTCAATTGGTATAAAGAATGCTTTTTTCCAAACTTTCTATAAAAGGAAGTCTGCTATCAAGACATTCCTTTTGTTCAGTTACTTTATTTATGACTGAACGTTTCTAAAACTGAAGACACTCGTCCGTGCTCTGCACTGTAGTCGAGCTCTGGCAACGTCGTTCTCTATTCATTGGCTGACTCTGTTTCGTGACGTCAGGTGCGCAGAACGAACCTAAACTCGGCCGCCGTCATAAATGACGCGCACATTAGTACCTATGTGCATCTACCAACCTGCAAGCCACTTCGCTATATCGATAAGCTACTTAGAGTGCGCGTAACGTAAGTTGGCATATCTACACAGCCGGCGTGGTAGGGGAGAGGACAGACTCCTGTATACGAGGGTTGTCCGGAAAGTAAGTTCCGATCGGTTGCGAAATGGAAACCACAGTTGACACACACACAGTGGTTACGGTTACTACAAGCCACACCACAAGTTGGGAAACGGGGCCAAATTTGTAATAGTTTACTGTCGAGTTTTATTCATATCTTACAGAAACTAACAGTGCGCCAATAAACAGCCTTTTAAACACGCCGTTAGCGGCAATTAAGTAATTTACAGCAATGCAACAGTTAAAAAATTTCTTTTAAAAATGGCAGTCAGGTCATTTATAGCAATACAACAGCTTAAAATTAAAATAAAAGAAACACAGAAGCTAACAGTACGGCAATAACAGCCTTCCAAAACACGCCGCTAACGGCAATCAAGTAATTTGTAGCAATGCAACAGTTTAAAAAAATTTAAAGAACATTAGTAAACAGGCTACTAAAGTAAATACAGAACTTTGTTAATAAAGTACAGTGAGGTAGTGAAGCTACCAACACCGCCATTAAAAAAAAATCAAAGGTCTCAGCAAACACACGATTACTGGAATTAAGGAATGGAGGAATTTAAAAAGTTTTTAAACAAAAGTGTCCTGGAACATCATTAGAACATAACAGATATGACGGACGTGTAAGGCGGCCACAAATCACCCACTCAGGGATGCTCAGGCTAGGCAGAATACTGACCAATTTAAATACGCCCGTAAACACAATTGCCACTCTCAGGCTGGTCACTGCACCGACTTTTAGCCAGCGAAAACTTGTAACGATGGCTTAACTTGCTGACAGAATTAGAGCTAACCTCATGCAAGGAAACATTACACCACACAGTCCTGAATGAGCGACAACATGATCAGCCAACAAGAAGCATGAATTTACTCATAACACACGACAGAATAGGGAAACAATTACACTGCCAAAACTACACCTCCCATCGGGCAGTAACGAGAGGAGGAGGAAAGATCACTGTCTTCAATTACACCTGTGCTGCGGACAGGAAACCCGATCGCCGGAGGCACAAGGCAGAAGAGACACTGGTTACGCAAACTTATTACTTAATGATTAAACTTTCCACGAAGTTAACTTGCAATTATGCTCGAACAGACAGTACACGACCTCCGATGGCAAGGATCCACACATCCGACCGCGCACGCGTCGCCAGCGTACCCGACACGCCACGGTCACGCGACAACACGCTCTGGCACCGGAGTTCACGCCTTCTCTGCAACGTTGACGGGTAGTGACCGCTCCTTCATGTTAGATGTCTACTTTTTAAACTCCAGTGTTGAAACGGAGGACTTTAAGAAGCTTGTTAACGTCCCACCAAGGTGAAATGAACAGCAACTACTCGTGGGGCGATTCTGTATACAACCAACCCACGGGGAGCTCTTCCGTCAACTCGACCCGCTCGTTACACACAACCGACATACATCACGTGGCGGCCACCTCTGGTCCGCGCTGGAGAGCCACACTGCCCTCCCGTGTCCACCAGACTCTCTCTGGGCACAACGCCCCTACTTCCGAGTCACCACCACACAAAGTTACAACCAGGCAAAGATCTCACTTCCGCCATAGTTTCCCGGAAGCAAACGCAGATATCGATAGCAGAGGGAAAAGACAACCAAGCAGCCACTTAATGACAGACAAAATATCAAACAAACATGTCAGGGGAAGAAAAGGAAAACCAATGCAATCTAAATACAGGGTGTTTCAAAAATGACCGGTATATTTGAAACGGCAATAAAAACTAAACGAGCAGCGATAGAAATACACCGTTTGTTGCAATATGCTTGGGACAACAGTACATTTTCAGGCAGACAAACTTTCGAAATTACAGTAGTTACAATTTTCAACAACAGATGGCGCTGCGGTCTGGGAAACTCTATAGTACGATATTTTCCACATATCCACCATGCGTAGCAATAATATGGCGTAGTCTCTGAATGAAATTACCCGAAACCTTTGACAACGTGTCTGGCGGAATGGCTTCACATGCAGATGAGATGTACTGCTTCAGCTGTTCAATTGTTTCTGGATTCTGGCGGTACACCTGGCCTTTCAAGTGTCCCCACAGAAAGAAGTCACAGCGGTTCATGTCTGGCGAATAGGGAGGCCAATCCACGCCGCCTCCTGTATGTTTCGGATAGCCCAAAGCAATCACACGATCATCGAAATATTCATTCAGGAAATTAAAGACGTCGGCCGTGCGATGTGGCCGGGCACCATCTTGCATAAACCACGAGGTGTTCGCAGTGTCGTCTAAGGCAGTTTGTACCGCCACAAATCCACGAAGAATGTCCAGATAGCGTGATGCAGTAATCGTTTCGGATCTGAAAAATGGGCCAATGATTCCTTTGGACGAAATGGCGGCCCAGACCAGTACTTTTTGAGGATGCAGGGACGATGGGACTGCAACATGGGGCTTTTCGGTTCCCCATATGCGACAGTTCTGTTTATTGATGAAGCCGTCCAGGTAAAAATAAGCTTCGTCAGTAAACCAAATGCTGCCCACATGCATATCGCCGTCATCAATCCTGTGCACTATATCGTTAGCGAATGGTAGCGGCGCTGAGGGGTTGCCGCGTTTGAATTTTGTATGGATAGAGGTGTAAACTCTGGTGCATGAGACGATACGTGGACGTTGGCGTCATTTGGACCGCAGCTGCAACACGGCGAACGGAAACCCGAGGCCGCTGTTGGATCACCTGCTGCACTAGCTGCGCGTTGCCCTCTGTGGTTGCCGTACGCGGTCGCCCTACCTTTCCAGCACGTTCATCCGTCACGTTCCCAGTCCGTTGAAATTTTTCAAACAGATCCTTTATTGTATCGCTTTTCGGTCCTTTGGTTACGTTAAACCTCCGTTGAAAACTTCGTCTTGTTGCAACAACACTGTGTTCTAGGCTGTGGAATTCCAACACCAGATAAATCCTCTGTTCTAAGGAATAAACCATGTTGTCTACAGCACACTTGCACGTTGTGAACAGCACACGCTTACAGCAGAAAGACGACGTACAGAATGGCGCACCCACAGACTGCGTTGTCTTCTATATCTTTCACATCGCTTGCAGCGCTATCTGTTGTTGAAAATTGTAACTACTGTAATTTCGAAAGTTTGTCCGCGTGAAAATGTACTGTTGTCCCAAGCATATTGCAACAACCGGTGTATTTCTATCGCTGTTCGTTTAGTTTTTATTGCCGTTTCAAATATACCGGTCATTTTTGAAACACCCTGTACAAGGTGTAGCACGAGTCGATACACGGCTCAACAGTGAAAACCACGAATGTTTTATCTCCAACAGTTAGGTACACCTTTGACCTACTTCTCTACACAGTCGCCACTCCAACTTCGAATATTGTCATAGTGTTGTATCAACTTTCCAGTATCCTCGTCATAGAAAGCAGCCGCCTGTGCTTTCGGCCAGTCATCTGCACTGGTCTGCAGCTCGTCTGCAGCTCTTCATAGCCAGCGGTTCCCGTGAGCAGAGATGAGACTCTGGGGCAGCCAATTACGGACTGTATTGAGGGTGATCAAACACTTCTCATCGGAAACGCTGCAGGAGCGCCTTCATTGCCCCTGCAGTGTGCGGCCGGGAATTGGCATGAAGAAGGAACCGCACGACAGTTGTGTTGTGTGGGCTGCATGACACAGGCGAAATCTCTAACCAGGCCCTCATACTTGGGGGGAGACGCTATTGCCTACACATCTTTACGTGCTCACTGTTCACTCAAAACTGAAAAGAGCGACGCGTCACGATCGACGGGCATACTAGAGACAATGCCCAACACATATGTGCAAAGCTTTACCGGATTTTCCCAGTGGTTTCCATTTCATGACTGATCGGAACTTACTTTCTGGACAACCCTCGAGAAATATAGTAATAAGCATAATTGAAAGATTTGAAAGCACATGAATCACCAGGTCGGGATGGAATCGAAATTCGGTTTTACAAAGAGTACTCCACGGCACTGGTCCCTTACCTAACTGTTTATCGTGAATCTCTCACACAGAACACAGTCACAAGCGACTGGAGAAAAGCGCAGATGACTCCAGTATACAAGAAGAGTAAAAGATCGAATTCACAAAATTACAGACCAGTATCCCTAATACCGGTTTGCTGCAGAATCCTTGAACATATTCCCATTTCGAATGTAATAAATTTTCTTGAGACTGAGAAGCTTATATGCAGTAATAAGCACGGTTTTAGAAAGCCTCGCTCTTGCGAAACTGAGCTTACCCTGATATATTGCGAGCTATGGTTGAAAGGCAACAATTCCATATTTCTAGATTTCCGGGAAGCATTTGACATGGTGCCCCATTGCAGGCTGTTCAAATGGTTCAAATGGCTCTGAGTACTATGGAACTTAACATCTCAGGTCATCAATCTCCTAGACTTATAACTACTTAAACCTAACCAACCTAAGGACATCACACACATCCATGCCCGAGGCAGGATTCGAACCTGCGACCGTAGAAGGCGCGCGGTTCCGGATTGGAGCGCCTAGAACCGCTCAAATTTTACGAATAAGTGTCATTCATTTAAAAAAAAAGTTTTACTGAAAACCAAAAATATTAGCACTGCTGCTGGGGCAAATGGTTATGGCAGTTTTTACGGAGTAACTAGGAAAAAAATGTAAAATTTGCTACAACCCAGACCAAACAAGTATTGAAAGTAGCGGTTATTCAAAACTGAAACAGCCATCTCTAGCAGGAACGTGTGAGGAAGACTGAAAAGTTTTAGAATGCCATGATTCTAAAAACAAATGAAATCTCTTTACGTTTGACAGCTACTCTCTATGTTTTGCGAGTTGCTTGCCGTCCAGTTTGTTCGATTTACTCTAATATTTTGTTAATTATTATAATTCAAAGAAGCTGTATAGATTGAAATGTGAATTTCCTGATTATAATTTTCTTACGATTTTCAATCGTCATTCACCTCTAAACAATTTGAAAAACGGTTTCATCTGCCGAAGAAGCCCCATCTAAGGCGACGATTTTTGGCACAGCAAAATCAAAAGAGATCAGATTTTTTTCTTCGTGATGAATTTCGTGAAGGACGCCCAAGAACGGCTGTTACTGACGAAAATATTGCTAGTGTTCGCGCAACGCTTGAACAAGGTAGACGGACGTCAGATGATTTTATCTAGTTGCCGTTGGGCATTGATAGGACTCAAATCTAAAACATTTTACATCAACTGTTAGATGTGTGCAGACTCTGTTGCCGATGGATTCTCCATATCGAAAACGACAGTGCATACATTGCTGCAGAAAAACTCTGTAAAAATTCGAAGGCAGCACTTCATTTTTGTAAAATGGATTCGCAGACTGTGACTACATATTAGCCGCAGCTGCGTGTGACGAATGAAAATTTGTTGCAGACCGAGACTCGAACCCAGGTTTCCCCACTTATCATAAGCGGTGGCCTCAGATCATTTCGGCTATTCGAGCACGCCCCAGTGCCAGTCCAAACCTCCATACGTCACGCGGTCAGAATCTAAATGCCCGCCCTTTCGTAAAACGAAGCATAGATAAACTATTATAATTTCGCGCCGACATTTTACCCCGCCAGGGGTAATTATATTATTAATAGTGACAATGTCAGTGTAAATAGAGTACCTGTATTTGTTGCAATACAGTGGCCTTCATACTTGCATGCGTATCGAGGACATTGTATTGTAATAGATGTAGTAACAGCACCAACACAGACACTGTCGCTATTAATAATAAAATAATATTTGGTTTGTAATATCGGCAGTAGTGATGAATATTGGATTTCTTGATATGACTCTGAAAAGAATTATCAATAGCATCAACGGGTCTTCGGAAAGGAATTTAAGTCTGCAAAAGTCCTATTAATTCACAGTGCTGTTTAGAAGACGGTTGCTGGTTTTTTTTTTTTTTTTTTAGTAGTAAGCCTCATTGCTGCTACATCATTAAAAGCCAGTTGGCACATGAATGGCTGTTTACTGCAAATTTTTGAAAAAGTTTATGGAAAAAGCCTAAAAGGAAAAAATAATTTTACATCATGACAACACATGACTGCCTACAGCGAAACTAACAACTGAGTATCTAGATGCCCTGAAGCTCAGCACTATGAACCCTCCACCATATTTCCCTGTCCTAGTACCGTGTGATATTCTCTTGTTACAATAAATTCAAGATAAAATGAATGGAATCACTTTTCGCCATCAGATGAAACAATCTTAAATCATAAAAAAAAGGTTTCCGAACAACCAGACGAAGAGTGGCACCACTCGCTCTAAGAACTGGTTTCATCGAATGCAAAAAGAATTTTATGCTAAAAGCGAATAATTGGAGAAAGGATGAAATCTTTTGGGTCATTCTGAATCTTTCACTAATCCAATTTTTGCCACTCCTCATTGCTTTCATCTTTCTTTGGTTTGTTCCCAGCCTTCCTAAATTCCTTCACCAAAGAAAACGAAGTAAATATTCCTGAATTCGAATCAAGAACAGCGGCCTACATGAGTAACTTAGTAGGTATCCCGGGAGCAGAGACTATACGTACCCAAAGAATGTGAAGATCCACAGGTCACACCAATATTCAAGAAAGGTAGTAGGAGTAATGCACTAAATTACAGACCCATATCATTAACGTCGATATGCAGCAGATTTTTGGAACATACATTGTCATCGACCATTATAAATTACTTCGAACAGAACGGTCTATTGACACACCGTCAACATGGATTTAGAAAACATCGTTCTTGTGAAACACAACTAGCTCTTTACTCGCACGAGTGTTGAGTGTTGTTGACAATGGATTTCAAATTGACTCCGTATTTCTACATTTCCAGAAGGCTTTTGACACAAGCGGCTTGTAGTGAAATGACGTGCTTATGGAATATCATCTTAGTTATATGGCTGGATTCTTGTTGTCCTGTCAAAGAGGTCACAGTTCGTAGTAACCGACGGAAAGTCATCCAGTAAAACAGAAATGACTTCTGGCGTTCCCCAAGGTAGTGTTGTAGGCCCTCTACTTCTTAACTGTACAAACAATTTACGAGTTAATCTAAGCAACCATCTTAGGTTGTTTGCAGATGATGACGTTGTTTATCGATTAGTATATTCATCAGAAGATCAAAACAAATTGCAAAACGATTTAGAAAAGATATCTGTATTGTGCGAAAATTGGCCATTGACCTTAACTAATGAAAAAAAAAAGGTTCAAATGGCTCTGAGCACTATGGGACTCAACTGCTGTGGTCATAAGTCCCCTAGAACTTAGAACTACTTAAACCTAACTAACCTAAGGACATCACACACATCCATGCCCGAGGCAGGATTCGAACCTGCGACCGTAGCGGTCGTGCGGTTCCAGACTGAAGCGCCTTTAACTAATGAAAAGTTCAAGGTCAACATCATGTGTGTTAAAAAAAAAAATCCGTTAAACTTCGGTTACACGATAAATCAGTCCAGTTTAAAGGCCGTAAATTCAACTAAATACCTAGGAATTACAATTACGAACAACTTAAATCGAAAAGAACACATAGAAAATATTCTGAGGATGGCAAACCGAAGATTGCGTTTTATTGGCAGAACACTTAGAAAATGTAACAGATAAACTAAAGAGACTGCCCACACTACGCTCGTCCGTCCACCTTTCGAGTAGCGCTGCGCGGTCTGGGATTCTTATCACATAGGATTAAACGGAGACCATCGAGAAAGTTCAAAGAAAAGCAGCACGTCCTGTATTTTGGCGAAATAGGGGAAAGAATGCCACTGGCATGATATAGGATTTGGGATGGACATCATTAAGATAAAAGCGTTTCTTGCTACAGCGGGATCTTCTCACGAAATTTCAATCGCACGCTTCCTCTTCCCAATGCGATAATATTTCGTTGACGCCGACTTACATAGGGAGAAACGATCATCATGATATACACTACTGGCCATTAAAATTGCTACACCACGAAGATGACGCGAAATTTAACCGATAGGGAGAAGATGCTGTGATATGCAAATGATTAGCTTTTCAGAACATTCACACAAGGTTGGAGCCGGTGGCGACACCTACAACGTGGTGACATGAGGAAAGTTCCCAACCGATTTCTCATACACAAACAGCAGTTGACCGGCGTTGCCTGGTGAAATGTTGTTGTGATGCCTCGTGCAAGGAGGAGAAATGCGTACCATCACGTTCCCGACTTTGATAAAGGTCGGATTGTAGCCTATCGCGAATGCGGTTTATCGTATCGCGACATTGCTGCTCGCGTTGGTCGAGATACAATGACTGTTAGCAGAATATGGAATCGGTGGGTTCAGGAGGGTAATACGGAACGCCGTACTGGATCCCAACGGCTTCGTATCACTAGCAGTCGAGATGACAAGCATCTTATCCGTAACGAATCGTGCAACAACGTCTCGATCCCTGAGTCAACAGATGGGGCCGTTTGCAAGACAACAACCATCTGCAAAAACAGTTCGACGACGTTTGCAGCACCATGGACTATCAGCTCGTAGACCGTGACTGCGGTTACCCTTGACGCTGCCTGACAGACAGGAGCGCCTGCGATGGTGTACTCAACGACGAACCTGGGTGCACGAATGGCAAAACGTCATTTTTTCGGATGAATCCAGGTTCTGTTTACAGCATCATGATGGTCACGTGTTTGGCGACACCGCGGTGAACGCACATTGGAAACGTGTATTCGTCATCGCCATACTGGCGTATCACCTGGCGTGATGGTATGGGGTGCCATTGGTTACACGTCTCGGTCACCTCCTGTTCGCATTGACGGCACTTTGAACAGTGGACGTTAAATTTCGGATGTGTTACCACCCGTGGCTCTACCCTTCACTCGATCCCTGCGAAACCCTACATTTCAGCAGGATAATGCACGACCGCATATTGCAGGTCCTGTACGGGCCTTTCTGGATACAGAAAATGTTCGACTGCTGCCCTGGCCAGAGCACATTCTCCAGATCTCTCACCAAATGAAAACGTCTGGTCAATGGTGGCCGAGCCACTGGCTCGTCACAATACAGCAGTCACTACTCTTGATGAACTGTGGTATCGTGTTGAAGCTGCATGGGCAGCTGTATCTGTACACGCCATCCAAGGTCTGTTTGACTCAATGACCAGGCGTATCAAGGCCGTTATTACGGCCAAAGGTGGTTGTTCTGGGTACTGATTTCTCAGGATGTTTGCCCCCAAATTGCGTGAAAATATAATCACATGTCAGTTCTAGTATAATATATTTGTCCAATGAATACCCGTTTATCATTTGCATTTCTTATTGGTGTAGCAATTTTAATGGCCAGTAGTGTAGAAAATTATTGTGAAGATGGTTCGATGAACCCTCTGCCAGAGTGTGATTTGCGGAATATCCATGTAAATGTAGATATAGACGTAGATGTAGATATTCTGTGCTGATTTGACTGTTCATTATATTCAACAGTTCCTGTACTTCTTCCTGACTTTCAGAACAGATCGCAATGTTACAATGTGAATCGTATCACCGACATCATTCCAAAATGGATTTCGATCCGACCGCTGATCTTTTTTTTATCCTGTTGTTGCTTATTTGATGAACAAGTTGAACAGTAGGGGAGAAAAACTGCGTACTTTCCTTCCAACCATTTCAATCTGAGCACTCTTCCTCTTGGTCCACCATTCTTGTTGTTTCCTCTTGGTTCTCGAAGCTGTTGCACCGACCCATTTTTATACACTGCATCGGTTCATTTAGAAGCGAGATTCTTCGTTTTACCCGACACGCTGCACCTGAAGTCCAGACGCGTTGCAAGTGGGAGCTGGCAGGACTCTAGCGTGTGACGTTCGCATGCGGGCTGACTTTATCAGAGCAACATTTCTGTCGGTAAACCGGACCGGCTACTACACAAAGTTGCAGTCGCTACGCAGCGAAATCGGTTTCTTGCAATCGGCTTACTTTACATCGGAACCGCGTTCGCGTGTCTTACTTTTTTTTTACAGTTTTCTGATATTTTTCTGTACGAGTCCGCAGTTACTGTGAATATTTCGTGAAGAAACCTTCTAGAGCGCTTATTAAAATTTCTTCGTTTATTACAACGTTTCGGCTACTGCCACGATCAGATATCAAAAAGCACAGAACGTGTAGAAAAAGACACTTCGTCACTACTGAAACCTGTGTACAGGCATAGGCGCGGATTAGGTGTAGGTTTTAGTACTGACGGACAGTCTTTTTTTATTAACTTCTAACCTTTTTGATAACTGATCACGGCAGTGGCCGAAAAGTCATAATAAATAAAAGAATTTTAATTAGCTAGACGGCTTTTCCACCAAAAATTTACGTTGTTGTTATTATAGGCTAATAATGTACTTTGAACATTTCATACATTACTACTTTCAGCGTTTATAATCATCAAAAATAGTTCTAATGGTTCTGAGCACTGTGGGACTTAACAGCTGGAATTATCAGTCCCCTAGAACTTAGAACTACTTAAATCGAACTAACTTAAGGACATCACACACATCCATACCCGAGGCAGGATTCGAACCTGCGACCGTAGCAGCAGTGCGGTTCCGGACTGAAGCGCCTTGAACCACTCGGCCACAGCGGCCGGCGGTTACTCCATTAACGTCTCTTGTACGCCAGGGATAAAATCATTCTCGGACATTGTAGCCTATAATCGCACATCTATCCGACTAACCTTTATGGAAACAGGTATGGTTTTAGCTTTTTTTAGGGCTCCACACCTCGATCGGTAGTAGGGTCCTTCTGTTGTTTGTCCGTCTGTCCATGTGTGTGTCCGACTATTCAAAACTTTGCTCGGGAACGTTTTTAGGTATCAAGTTGAAATTTATTCCGCATATTGAGATCCACGATCCCTTGGCGATTAAAAGGGTGAAGTTCTAAGTCCATGAAATCAAAAGATACGACCATCTATGTCGCATATTTTGATACTCGCGAACTCACTTAGCCGGCCCGTGTGGCCGAGCCGTTCTAGGCGCTTCAGTCCGGAACCGCGCGACTGCTACGGTCGCAGTTTCGAACTCTGTCTCGGGCATTGATGTGTCTAATTTCCTTAGGTTAGCTACGTTTAAGTAGTTCTAAGCCTAGGGGACTCATGACCTCAGATGTTAAGTCCCATAGTGCCCAGAGCCATCCGAACCAAACTCAATTATCAAAACCTACAGGGAAATTCCGGTTGACTTAGAACCACGAAACTTGCTGAGGCGAAAGATTTCACACTACAAACAAAGGATAAAAGTCAGAACATCGTTAATTTGTGATTACATCACACGGAAAACAATTTTTTTAGCGTTTGTTATCAGACTGTCCGTCGTTCTGTTAAACTTTTTCTCAGCAAAGGCTACACGTCTTAAGTTGAAATTTGTGTTACATACTAAGGTCTAAGTTCTCTTGCCGGTGTAATGAACGTTAGCTTCTGAGTGAATGAAGTCAAAAGATACGGCCGTTTATGTCACATATTTTGATACTCGCGAAGTCGCGCATTAAAACCCATAGGGTATGTCCCCTTGACGTAGAATCATGAAATTTGGCAAGAATAAAGATTTCATGGTACAGGTAAAGCTAAGAAATCAGAAAATTGTTGATTTGCGATTATATCACGCGAAACAAGTACGAGGGTATTCCCAACAGTAAGGTCTCCTATTTCGCGAAACAAGTACGAGGGTATTCCCAACAGTAAGGTCTCCTATTTTTTTATAAGTACAGAACTCTGTTACTGTGGCAGTTGCTCACGCTGTTATGAAGAGTGCTTCACGCGCTGTGTGTAAACATGCGCACGCCGCGCTGAGACGTTCATTCTTGGCTTGGCAGCCGTCGAGAATGGAGCTCCCGTTGGTTGTTACCGCCAAGTGCGAATTTCTCGCAGTTATTCCGTTTTTGAAAGCAAAGGGCACTGCGCCGATTGAAATCCGTCGCGAATTGACGGAAGTGTATCGTGAATCGTGCATGGATGTCAAAAATGTTCGTCAGTGGTGTAGAGAGTTTGCAGCTGGTCGGACCGAAACGACGAATAAAGGAGCGGGAGACCGTCACTTTCTGAGGAGAGAGTGTTGAAGGTTGAGCAAAGCATGTGTGAAGATCGGCGGATCACTCTGGATGATCTCTGGACGTCGGTTCCTGAGGTTTCCTGAAGCACCGCTCACAGAATTTTTACGGAAACATTGGACTACCGGAAGGTGGGGGCGAGATGGGTGCTGACTGAGGACCACATGCGGCAACGAGGATGATTCCCGCGCATTTCTTCACCGCCCTGCGACCGAACAGGACAACTTTCTGGACTAAATTGTCACGGATGACAAAGCCGCGGAAATTCAAACAAACAAAGTCTGCCGGTACAGTCATGACAACCGTTTTTTGGGATCGGAAAGGGGTAAGGTTGGACAACTTTATGCCCACTGGGACCACAATTAACGCTGTCAGATACTGTTAGACTGTGAAAAAACTCAAACGGGCAATTCGGAACCGGAGAAGAGGAATGTTGAGCAAAGGCGTCCACATTCTCCATGACAACGCTCGCCCACACATCGCTCGGCAAACCGTTGCTCTCCTGCAACAGTTTCAGTGGAACATAATCACCCATCCACCCTATAGTCATGACTTGGCGCCCAGTGACTTTCACCTGTTCCCTAAGTTAAAAGAACATTTGGCCGGAAAGCGATTCAGCTCCGACGACGAAGTGAAAGAAGATGTTCACAACTTTCTGAACAGCATGGCGGCGAGCTGGTATGACATGGGCATACAAAAACTGCCACAGCGTCTACAAAAATGCATCGACGGAAATGGTCATTATGTCGAAAAATAGCGAAATGTTCAAGCTGTAAACTGATAAAAACCATTGTAGAAATAAACGGATCTATGTAATTATAAAAAAATAGGAAACCTTGCCTTTGGGATGACCATCGTATTTTTTTGTCTGTTGTTATTCGACTTCAAGCTTGAAATTAAAAAATTCTGGAGAGTCCTGGAATCCCTGGGACCGACATTTTGCCAGTATCATTGTCGATAACTATTGTACTATGAAATCCTGATTCTTGCAAAATTTAATGATTCTACCCTACAGGTTGTAACGAGTGAGTTTGGGAATATCAAACTACTTGACATAAATGGTGGTATCGCTTGACTGCATTGACTCAGAAGCTTAAATTGTTTACAGTGCCAAGGAACTACAGCTCTAAATATGTGACATAAATTTCAACTTTATAGGTTTAGCGGTTTCTGTGAAGAAATGGTCCTAACAAACGGACAGACGGACGGTCGAGCAACAAATGGCATAAAAATTTTTTCGTATGATGTAATTACAAACTTTCACTCTTCAGATTTATCTTCCTTTACTTACACTGTGAAACATTTCTTATTGCAAAATTACATGATTTCATGTTCCCTATCTATATAAACGATTTTGGAGACAATCTGAGCAGCCGCCTTCGGTTGTTTGCAGATGACGCTGTCGTTTATCGACTAATAAATTCATCAGAAGAACAAAACAAACAGCAAAACGATTTAGAAAAGATATCTGAATGGTGCGAAAAGTGGCAGTTGACGCTAAATAACGAAAAGAGTGAGGTCATCCACATGAATGCTAAAAGGAACTCGTTAAACTTCGGTTACACGATAAATCAGTCTAATCTAAAAACCGTAAATTCAACTAAACACCTAGGTATTACAATTACGAACAACTTAAATTAATAGGAACACATAGAAAATGTTGTGGGGAAGGATAACGAAAGGCTGTGTTTTATTTGCAAGACACTTAGAAAATGTAACACATCTACTAAGGAGACTGTCTACACTACGCTTGTTCGTTCTCTTGTAGAATACTACTGCACGGTGTGGGATCCTTACCAGATAGGACTGACGGAGTACATCGAAAAAGTTCAAAGAAAGGCAGCACGTTTTGTATTATCACGAAATATGGGAGAGAGTGTCACAGAAGTGATACAGGATTTGGGCTGGACATCATTAAAAGAAAGGCGTTTTTCGTTGCGATGCAATCTTCTCACGAAATTCCAATCACCAGCTTCCTCTTCCAAATGCGAAAAGATTTTGTTGACACCGACTTACATAGGGACGAACGATCATCACGATAAAATAAGGGAAATCAGAGCTCGTACGGAAAGATACAGGTGTTCATTCTTTCCGCGCGCTGTACGAGATTGGAATAATAGAGAATTGTGAAGGTGGTTCGATGAACCCTCTGCCAGGCACTTAAATGTGATTTGCAGAGTATCCATGTAGATGTAGATGTAGATTCTAGATGAAAGGGAAATGCCCTCGAGGTTTTGATGAGTGAGTTTATGAGTATGAAAATATGTAACATTACTGACCGTCTCTTTTGATTGCGTTGACCTAGAGGCTTGCCTTTTTTATACCGACGTGAACTGTCCGATCATCTAAAAATAACAAAGCTGTATTGTTCTAGTTTCCACTGAAGATGTCTGAGAGTAAGAAAAAGGCTAAACGCGTCTGGGAAAAATAAATTACAGATGCAACATTAAAAGGCGGTTTTATTTACAAAACAGTTATATCTAAAGCTGTTGTTTAATTTCAGTTTGTCACTTGCGTCTTGTCCAGTTATTTCTCTTACTCTGTCGCATCTTCCCCTCTTCAACGAGTAGGCAGCTGCTCTGTAGCGAATTGTAATATGTATAGGGAAAACTCCCAGTACTACACACAGTGTCCCCGCGATTCACTCCTCTGACCGCTCCTCAAAATGGGTTTATGCGTACCTAAGTATAATCGATGTGTGGAGACATTCGTATAAACGCCGAAACCATCGCAGGACTGTGTCAGTCCGTTGTCTCTCATTAAGGGGAGGTTTACTATCTTTTGGTTAAAAAAATTAATTTTTTGTAAGTTGCAGTTTTGGATCCATAAAAGTGTTTAGAATCCACCCGTGAAACGGTTTTTCCGAATACAGAACGGAAATGTTTGTTATTCGCAGTTGGACCTGCCTGAAATCGATCTCTTCTTTCGGAGGACGAGTTATTGTACCGGTGCTTGGGAGGAAACGCACAAAATTCAAATGAAAGTTTGAACGCGTGTGTTTGGAAGTTAGCCTCCAAGCAAATGCTCTCTGGTGCGAAGACTGTGGAGATTGCGACTTTTCGTGGCAGTGAGCAGCTTCAACAAAGGGTATTCAGCAATTCTGAAGACCATGACAACGATGGACGTCACCCTGGGACTCTATTCGACGCAGTTCGCCAAGCATTCGGACGACCACCGGATTCAAGCAGCCGAAAACAGCTTGACACCGGCTGTACGAGCGGCTCTGGAGCAGCGCAGGATGGCCCAGATGGGGCAGAACGCCCTCTGTGAGGAAGAGGAAGGACAAGTTTATGGACCCGGAGTAGCAGATTGAAGATAAGTTGCATAATATTGCATGTAGTCGAAAATTCAGACGCGTTTTTCTCGAAATGACGTTACTGAACCGATTGGCATGATTCTTTGTTTCCGATGAAGCTAACTAAATTGTCGAGGAGTTGTAGCACTTTTATTCCGATCCATCTGCTACAATTACTTGGCCGACGAAGTCGAAAAAACGATGAAAAATCCCATTTTTTTCAAATGGCCGCCATTTTGTTTCCTATAGTCCAAATAACTTAAGCGATGGACAACTCCTAAAGAATCTTACATACTTCGCTAAATTCAACTCAATTTTGATTTCAGACGATCCGGCTGACCTGCGACATACCGCGCGTGGTGGTCTACATCGAAATTTTGTTTCGTTCCGACGGCACTTCTGCCTTTGCTCTTTGACATTTCCGGTCGAAAAAATTCCGCTTTGTAGAGGATATATCAATAAATATTTTGACCAAAATCGACATTGTTATCTATAACAGATCCCGAGAATTCTAAAAGAACATGCTTTTTTCGGGCTAAAGGCTGTAAACATCCCCTTAAGTGAAACGACGAAACCAGGAGAACGGCGGATAAACATTCATATAGCTCACATGGCGGGAGAGACTAGTTTCACTTGGTTGTTTCGTCCGAATTATAAAAAAAATGCTGAATGAGAAAATAATCGATTGAGCAGTCTGATGTTACGACCAGTCGATTATCCCGTCCCTGGTGGAGAGCTGCATCAAACCGGACAGAAGACGTCAACAACAACACCAACATCGGTGCGGCGAGCCACCAGGATCCTCGCCTGTTCTGGCGCTTTTTTCCTTTCCCCCGGTCCGCCGTCGGGCAGCGATGGACGTCCGGCTGTTTGCGGTGCTCTCCGGCAGAGCGCGGCCCGGCCGCAAGATGGCGCCATCCGTCTTGTTGACGCCTGCGTCGGACGTCGCGGCGTCGCTCGGCGTCGGCGTCGGCGTCGTCCCTAATTGGCCGGCCGGCCCGCCGCCTCCCCCTGTCACCCCCGCCCGCCCCCGCGCCAGCGAGGGCTCCACCCTCTGTGGAGTCCGGCGCTGCCAAGTTCCACTCTCGGGACTCGAAATTAACAGACTCCGACTCCGAAGAGTCCCTCTTAGCTGGCAGAGTCCAGACTGCCCGAGGGACGTATTGTTCAGCGCGTCCCACTGATACCCCCTCGTCTATTAAAGTCTCATCGACAATGAAGTTAGTGAGGACCTCTGGCCAAGTCCAAAAGTTTCCACAAGATCACAGACAACTTCCTGCAATAGTTTACCGTAACCCCTCGGAGCAGAGAAAGGTACCTGGCAGTTAGGAAAAAAATTGGCGAGGTGCAAGTAGAGCTCGGGCATTGAGCATTCCGTACAAATTTAATTATGTGTATAGACTGTTCATCCATTTCCGAGAATCGAGAATCTCTGGCATTTTTACCTGTTTGATATTCCCAAACTCACTCATTACAACCTTTAGGGTACTTCCTGTTGACGTGGAATCATTAAATTTTGCAAGAATCAGGATTTCATAGTACAAATAGACGAAAAAAATTTGTAAACACATCATTTGTTATCGAACTTCAGAATTGAAATTAAAACATTCTGGACAGTCTTGGAATTCCCAGGAATGATATTTTGCTAATATCAATGCCGATAACAGTCAAAAATCGTCGACAATGTCGTTTCGCGGAATGGATAACCTGTCTGTATACACACCTGTCTATATACACACCTGTCTATATATCGAGAGATTGTAACAATGGAAAATTGAAATAAAGGATGATTTGGAACGAATTGACGAATGGTGCAGCGAATGGCAATTTAATCTCAATGTAGACAAGCGTAATGTGCTGCGAATACATAGAAAGAAAGATCCCTTATTATTCAGCTACAATATAGCAGGTCAGCAACTGGAAGCAGTTAATTCCATAAATTATCTGGGAGTAGGCATTAGGAGTGATTTAAAATGGAGTCATCATATAAAATTAATCGTCGGTAAAGCAGATGCCAGACTGAGATTCATTGGAAGAATCCTAAGGAAATGCAGTCGGAAAACAAAGGAAGTAGGTTACAGTACACTTGTTCGCCCACTGCTTGAATACTGCTCACCGGTGTGGGATCCGTACCAGACAGGGTTGATAGAAGAGCTAGAGAAGATCCAACGGAGAGCAGCGCGCTTCGTTACAGGATCATTCAGTAATCGCGAGAGCTTTACGGAGATGATAGATAAACTCCAGTGGAATACTCTGCAAGAGAGACGCTCAGTAGCTCTGTACGGGCTTTTGTTGAAGTTTCGAGAACATACCTTCAGCGAGGAGTCAAGCAGTATATTGCTCCCTCCTACGTATATCTCGCGAAAAGACCATGAGGGTAAAATCAGAGAGATTAGAGCCCACACAGAGGCTTACCGAGAATCTTTCTTTTCATGAACAATACGAGACTGGAACAGAAGGGAGAACCGATAGAGGTACTCAAGGTACCCTCCGCCACGCACCGGCGGGAGGCTTGCGGAGTATGATTATAGATGTAGATGTAGAATTAAGTTTGTACGTAAACCTCAGTGCTTGCTTTTTAATCGTATTCTACCACTTTTCGGAAATATATTTTTCTTAAAAATACACTAGTGTGCGAAACCTAAGCACCACAGTAACTTTAATGGCAAACATAGCTTGATTAAACTTGGAGCATGCACGGGAACAACTCCTACAGTGTAGTACAGAAGGTTACTGAAAGGAATTCGCAGTGAGATGAACAAAAACGACACTTAGGTCGAAAAACAATAATTACACAGAGGTCAGCTCGATTTGTGATGGTCCCCTGGAGATCATAAAAAATGGGACATTATTGTTGTTAGGGTGTGTGCATGCATATTCTGCAATACATGCCTTGCAAAGCCCTACCATGCTGGCCATAAGGTTAGAAAGAATTTACTTGTGGTAGGGTGTTCCATTCCTCTACCAGTGCGGTTCTCAACTGTTGCATGGTCGTTGGTGCATCTGGACGTTCTACAGTGCGTCTTCCCAATGCTCCCACAAGTGCTCGGTGAGATTTAAGTCGGAGTAATGGGAGGACATTCCATTGGCAGAATATCCTATCGTTCCAAGACGTGCTACGCCTGCGCCATTCGATGCGGTCGCGCATTGTCATCCAGAAAAAATAAATCAGGCCCGCACACACACCTGAAAACAAGGGCATGGGGAAGGAGTAAAGTGTCACAATAACATTGACCGATAGAGTCCGCGTGTCCAAAGATTTGCAAGTCAGTACACTGCTGGAACATTATATCTCCTCACACCATAACACCTTGACCACCAAAATGATCATATTCGCCAATGTCCATTGTATGGCGAGAGCTGGCAACAAGTAATGACCCCAGAAAATTATTAAATCTTTGAAAAATAATTTTTCTGTTGAAGTGGATGACATCTCTAATAAGGTATTAAAAGAATGTGGAGAAATTACAGCTGATGTTCTGAGTCACACGTGTAATGCATCACTAACTCAAGGTATTTTCCCACACAGGTTAAAATATTCCATTGTCAGGCCTCTCTACAAAAAGGGGGACACTACAGACGCCAATAATTATCGGCCAGTATCCTTGCTTACAGCATTTTCGAAAATCTTAGAGAATGTAATGTACTCAAGAGTGGTTAGCCATTTCAACAGTAATGGGAAACCTAGTAAATCACAGTTTGGATTTCGAAAATGCTGTTGCACTGAGACAGTAATATACAGTTTCACTGTCCATATAATAGAGTCTTCAAATAGTGAAATGTCACCAATAGGATTTTTCTGTGACTTGTCCAAAGCATTTGATTGTGTGAACCATGACATTATGTTACAGAAATTACAGTTCTATGTTATAAATGGAATAGCATATGAGTGGTTTAAGTCGTACCTTCAGAACAGGAAGCAAAAAGTTTCCTTGTATTGGTCAAGTGATTTAAATACATATGCAACTTCATCTAACTGGGGTGAAATTACATCAGGTGTTCCATAAGGTTCAATCATGGGTCCCCTTTTGTTCTTGATATATATGAACAACCTCCCTTCCTACCTGAAACAGAAAGCTGAACTGACACTGTTTGCTGATGATACAAGTGTCATTATTAATCCATTAAAAGAAACTCCAATTGAAAATGATACAAATAAGGTCTTTGGAAAAGTCATTAATTCGTTTTCTGTAGTTGGGCTTGCTCAAAATTTTGAAAAAACACAGTACATCCAATTTTCTGCTGCAAAAAGTACAGTTCCTTCAATAAATAACACATCAACTGAGGTCAGTAGACAGGGTAGAACATACTAAGTTTTTTGGTGTACATATAGATGAGAATCTTAATTGGAAAATTTATATTTTGGATCTTCTAAAGCGACTAGGTTCAGCAACTTTTGCAATCCGAATAATTGCCAATTTTTAGGATATAGGAATTAGTAAGCTCACATACTTTGCATACTTTCACTCTCTGATGTTATATGGAATAATATTTTGGAGTAACTCAACATTTAGACAAAAAGTATTCACTGCTCAAAGGAAAGTGTTTAGAATAATGTGTGGAGTTCATAGTCCACATCTTGTAGTCATATTTTTAAAAGATTGAGTATTCTTACAACAGCCTCACAGTACATTTACTCACTAATGAAATTTGTTCTCAACAACATGGACCAGTTTAAAAACAACAGTGACATTCATGATTATAATACCACAAAAAAGAATAACTTACACTATCCTATGCTGTTATAAAAATTTTCGACAAATTACCAAATGAAACAAAAGTCTGACAGACAGCAGTATAGCTTCAAAAATAAATTGAAATCATATCTCCTTGACAACTTCTTGTATACCATAGATGAATTCTTGAATAGGAATAAATAAATCTATAAATATAGTATATGCATTTTGTGCCATTTAAGAGAATGGGGTAAATAATAGAAATATTAATCTTTAACTCAGTATTGTAATATATATATATATATATATATATATATATTAAAAAATTTATTTCATATGTGCATTTTTTCTACACTTGACACGTTCCACATCATAATGGCTACCGTACTGAGCGAAGTCCATTGACCAATGGAACACGCAACCAACTAACTAACTAAACATCGTCGAACATGATTGTTTTGGTGGTCTGGTTGTCACGGCGTGGGGAGGCATAATGTTCCAGAAGTGTACTGACTTCCAAATCTTTGAACTCAGTACACTGACTGGTCATTGATTTTTTTTTAGGGATGCATGTGGCTCTGACGTCATTTTTATGGATGACAGTGCGCGACCGCATAGGACAGAGCAGCCGAAGGAGCTTTTAAAACAAAAGAATATTCTTATAAGGTTCTGACATTGTCAGAGTGCGAGTGATCTGTTGTATTATGACTACTGAATAAATTCTCGACTGACAAGATCGTTTTTCATACAGATGACCTGTTTCGGCAAGTCTCTGTTTTCGTCTTCTGAGCTGCAAAAGATGGGACCGAAATGCTAGGATACAGCTACATAATTATGTTCAAACTTTACAATACATGCAATAGCAACATGCCTACCTTTAGATAGTAATTTTGAAGCTGTGTATCTTGGAAACGCCTAAAAATTTCAGCAACACACAGCAGTGGATAGCTGTCTTCTAATCCTCTGCGGGTTTTGGCCCACTGGTAACAAAAAAAAAATACTGTAAAAATCCCTTTTAGTGGGGTTTTCCGAAGAATCGCCCATGAACTAAAGGTGCCTTCATAAGTCCCATCAAGGTCACCGTAGACCCCGTCAAATGCAAAGAGAGCTAACCGATCTGCTCCATTCTCCTAAGGAGGAGCATGTGTGCAATATTCATACTTTGACCATGTACTGTACGATAGTGACACTTAGATCATCGTTCTGTTGGGTATACAAATCGTCTCTAGCCCAAGACTTTTTATCACCAACAGAACTCGTTGACAAGTGCGGTGGTTTGGAACATACCACACGTGCATGCTGTTGCATGCATGCTGATACGAGTAAAGACATTAAAATTTTGATGGCTACATGCTGCGTGACCATTTACCTGTTATGTAAATAGTAATGCATTAAAGACTAGTAAAACATGTCAGTATACATATTTTGCTTTCAGACTTGCTTTTCAGTTGGGACAAAGGAGCGTCAAGAGAAAATAGAATTTATTTATTATCTGTGTCAGAAACTTTCATCTTCAGGTGTCTTTTTTGCCCGAAGGAAATCACTTGACTGTGTGAGCCGCACCACATCTTTCTGTATAGTGGTTAAAGAAGAGTTAGCCAAGTGGGAATCAATTTTCTCGTCTCATGTTGACTGAGCGAATGTAGCAGGTCCTTCAAAACAACAGCCACAAATCCCATGATGCAATACACCGATCAGCCAGAATATTATGACCACCGACTTGGTATCGATATAAGCCCGTCCAGGCGATAGCGGGGAATGACTGCTAGTCAGACACACACACGGTGCATGTAGTATCAGTGAGCGTGCTGTCCATGTGTAGAATGGGGAAGACATTGTGGTCTATCTGAGTTTGACCGAGGGCAGACTGCGAGTACCCGGAGGCTCGGCATGAGCATTTTGGAGACTGCACGACTTGTCGGGTGTTCGAGGATTGCTGTGGTGAGTGTCTTCAGAACGTGGCGAAACCAACGTGAAACCATGTCCAGACGTCGTGGTGTTGACAGCCACACCTCATTACGGATGTCGGACATCGTAGGCTTCGCGGACTGGTAACACAGGACGAGCAGGGAACTGTGGTGTAACTAACATCAGACTATAATGCTGGGGAGAGCACAAGTGTGTCTGAACACACAGTGCGCCGAACACTGCTAACGATGGGCCTCCGAAGCCAACGACACATGCATGGCCAATTTTAATCGGCACGTGACTACGTGACCTTCGGCACGGGACATTGGCACAGTGGCAGAGCGTCGTGTTGTCTGATGAATCCCGATATCTTTTTCGTGCCGATGGGAGGGTGCGAATCAGTCCTCTTCCAGGAGAACAACACTTTGACACCTGTACTGCTGGACGGAGACAAGCTGATAGCGGATTCACTATGCTCTGGGCATGTCGGCAAGCTTGGGTCCAGTGAGGCTCATGCATGGAACCATGATGGCCAAGCTCCAGACTACATACACCCCTTGATGACGATCTGGTTTCCCGACGGCAGTGGCATTTTTCAGCAAGATAACGCGCCTCATCACAAGGCTACTAGTGCGATAGAGTGGTTCGAGGAACACAGTCACGAGTTCCAGTTGATGTGCTGCCCCACGACTCACCAGATCTGAACCCAATTTCTGGGATTGAATGTGGCGTCAGAATTCATCGCCCCCCCCCCCCCCCCAAAAATCCTCGGAATTAAAGAGAATTAGGTGACTTGTGTATGCAAATGTGGTGCCTGCTCCCTCCAGCGATTTACCAAGACCTTATTTCTTCCATGCCACGACGCTTTGCCGCTGTTATCCGTGCCAAAGATGGACATACCAGCTATGAGGTTCTGGCTGATCGGTGTATATGCGGAGTGGTGGCATAGGCAGAATTCCGAAACGCTTGTGCAACGGCCTGCATTAACTTCTCGAACTAACGCCGTAGATAGTTCTGACTGCAGTTATCTTTGTTAAGAATCTTTTCCTATAAAAAAATGATATCGTAGGTTATAATATGGTGCAAGTAATCAAATCGAACAAACCTTTTCGTTTTCATGTCACAGATAGTGAACATCTGTCTCATGGTTAAGGTAGCAACATTTTGTTTCTGCAATGGATACTGAGTGTGATACTTCCTTTAGAGCTTTCCTTTTGTTTTCAGTACTAAAAATTTAAAAAGATCAGTGAGTGTTTGATAACCCAGTGAAGATAAAATTTCGCTTCTCCAAGAGTCCCGTGTCAGAAACTGTTTGTACTGTGTTTTGTTATGTCAGTCTGTAGATCTATAAGCTATGAGCTAACGTTATCCATTACCCTATTTCCTGAATCATTCACACTACATCACTGGAAAAATGAATCATTCGCAGCAGCAGTAAATCATTGATACGAGGGCGTGCTGAAAAGTGATAGCTCCGACTTTTTAAATTGTGTTCTCGCTATCGGTTCTAATGTTACGTCCATCCACTCGATACAATTTGAAACGAGACTCGTCCGTCCAGGCAACAAGTTTCCAGTCATCAATAGTCCAGTGTCGGTGTTGATGGGCCCAAATGAGGCTAAAGCTTTCTATCGTGCAGTCTTCAAGGGTATGCGATTGGGCCTCCGGTTGCGAAAGCCAATATCGATGATCTTTCATTGAATGGTTCACATGCCGACATTGGTTGATAGTCCACCATTGAAATCTGCAGCAATTTTCAGAAGGAATGTACCTGTGTCACGTTGAACGATTTTCTTCAGTCGTCGTTGGTCCCATTCTTGCAAGATCCTTTACGGGCCGGGTACATCGATAAATGTAATGTATCGCGAATACATAGAAAGAAGGATCCTTTATTGTATGATTATATGATAGCGGAACAAACACTGGTAGCAGTTACTTCTGTAAAATATCTGGGAGTATGCGTGCGGAACGATTTGAAGTGGAATGATCATATAAAATTAATTGCTGGTAAGGCGGGTGCCAGGTTGAGATTCATTGGGAGAGTCCTTAGAAAATGTAGTCCGTCAACAAAGAGGTGACTTACAAAACACTCGTTCGACCTATACTTGAGTATTGCTCATCAGTGCGGGATCCGTACCAGGTCGGGTCGACGGAGGAGATAGAGAAGATCCAAAGAAGAGGGGCGCGTTTCGTCACAGTGTTATCTGGTAAGCTTGATAGCACTACGGAGATGTTTAGCAAACTCAAGTGGCAGGCTCTGAAAGAGAGGCGCTCTGCATCGCAGTGTAGCTAGCTGTCCAGGTTTCGAGAGGGTGCGTTTCTGGGTGAGCTATCGAATATATTGCTTCCACCTACTTATACCTCCCGAGGAGATCACATATGTAAAATTAGAGAGATTCGAGCGCGCGCGGAGGCTTTCCGTCATTCGTTGTTCCCGCGAACCGTACGCGACTGGAACCGGAAAGGGAGGTAATGACAGTGGCACGTAAAGTGCCCTCCGCCACACACCGTTGGTTGGCTTGCGGAGTATAAATGTAGATGTAGAATTGGAACATAGCCCTCAGATGGCCTATTCAAAGTAAGAAAAACAAATCGGGTTTGGAACATAGGACGCAAAGAGTGGCAAGCAGCGACGCTAGCCACTGTGCCAGCGCTTTCGTTGAACAGTTTAGTCACTAACAGGCAGATAGTTTACGTCGAAAACTTTCACCGTCGTTTACTCAGAAACGGTCCAATACCTACGACTGAAGCCGAGACATGTTTCCGCTTATTTTGATCCCTGTTCGACTGAGGGAAGTGTCTGGTAAATCGTGTTACGGCACTTGCCGAGTTCTCCTCGCTACGGTGAGTGTGCTAACGTGGCTAAAAGCGAGTGGCGCGGCCGCAAGAGGCGGCCGGTGGCGCCTGCCACCCACACTGTCAGCGCGGAGGCGGGCCTGTTTGCGCGGGCTGCCGCCAGGGCGCAGCAGCGCTGCAACATGGCGGCCGGCGGCCATCCGTCTTGCTGACGCCCGCGGCCGGCGAGCGCAGAGTGGCTGCCGGCGGCAAACACGCCGCTGATGGCCGCGGCCCGGCCCGGGCCTCTAGGGTTTCCGCGATTAGCGAAAGCGATAGCGGGAGCGAGAGCCCGGCCGCCTTGCTATCCCTCTATCCCCCCACCCATCTCTTTCTCTCTCTCTCTCTCTCTCTCTCTCTCTCTCTCAAGTTCGTCTCCCCCGCTCAGCTCACTAACAGGCTGAAATTCCGAAGTTGTGCCGAAACGGGATGTTGTTGTGGTCTTCAGTCCTGAGACTGGTTTGATGCAGCTCTCCATGCTACTCTATCCTGTGCAAGCTTCTTCATCTCCCAGTACCTACTGCAACGTACATCCTTCTGAATCTGCTTAGTGTATTCATCTCTTGGTCTCCCTCTACGATTTTTACCCTCCACACTGTCCTCCAATATTACATTACTGATGCCCTGATGCCTCAGAACATGTTCTACCAACCGGTCCCTTCTTCTTGTCAAGTTGTGCCACAAACTCCACTTCTCCCCAACTGTATTCAATACCTCCATCATTAGTTATGTGATCTACCCATCTAATCTTCAGCATTCTTCTGTAGCGCCACATTTCGAAAGCTTCTATTCTCTTCTTTTCTAAACTATTTATCGTCCACGTTTCACTTCCATACATGGCCACACTCCATAGAAATACTTTCAGAAACGACTTCCTGACACTTAAACCAATACTCGATGTTAGCAAATTTCTCTTCTTCAGAAACGCTTTCCTTGCCATTGCCAGTCTACATTTTATATCCTCTCTACTTCGACCATCATCAGTTATTTTGCTCCCCAAATAGCAAAACTCCTGCACTACTTTAAGTGTCTCATTTCCTAATCTAATTCCCTCAGCATCACCCGACTTCATTCCACTACATTCCATTATCCCCGTTTTGCTTTTGTTGATGTTCATCTTATATCCTCCTTTCAAGACACTGCCCATTCTGTTCAAATGCTCTTCCAGGTCCTTTGCTGTCTCTGACAGAATTACAATGTCATCGGAGAACCTCAAAGTTTTTATTTTTTCTCCATGGATTTTAATACCTACTCCAAACTTTCCTTTTGTTTCCTTTACTGCTTGCTCAATATACAGATTGAATAGCATCAGGGAGAGGCTACAACCCTGTCTCACTCCCTTCCCAACCACTGCTTCCCTTTCATGCCCCTCGACCCTTATAACTGTCATCTGGTTTCTGTACAAATGTCCGCAGCTCGTGGTCGTGCGGTAGCGTTCTCGCTTCCCTCTCCCGGGCTCCCGGGTTCGATTCCCGGCGGGGTCAGGGAATTTCTCTGCCTCATGATGACTGGGTGTTGTGTGATGTCCTTAGGTTAGTTAGGTTTAAGTAGTTGTAAGTTCTAGGGGACTGATGACCATAGATGTTAAGTCCCATAGTGCTCAGAGCCATTTGAACCATTTTTTCTGTACAAATTGTAAATAGCCTTTCGCTCCCTGTATTTTATACCTGCCACCTTCAGAATTTGATAGAGAGTATTCCAGTCAACATTCTCAAAAAGCTTTCTGTAAGTCACCAAATACTAGAAACGTACCGAGCGAGGTGGCGCAGTGGTTAGCACACTGGACTCGCATTCGGGAGGACGACGGTTCAATCCCGTCTCCGGCCATTCTGATTTAGGTTTTCCGTGATTTCCCTAAATCGTTTCAGGCAAATGCCGGGATGGTTCGTTTGAAAGGGCACGGCCGATTTCCTTCCCAATCCTTCCCTAACCCGAGCTTGCGCTCCGTCTCTAATGACCCCGTTGTCGACGGGACGTTAAACACTAACCACCACCACCACCGCTAGAAACGTAGGTTTGGCTTTCCTTAATCTTTCTTCTAAGATAAGTCGTAAGATCAGTATTGCCTCACGTGTTCCAATATTTCTACGGAATCCAAACTGATGTTCATCGAGGTCGGCTTCTACCAGTTTTTCCATTCGTCTGTAAAGAATTCGTGTTAGCATTTTGCAGCTGTGACTTTATTAAACTGATAGTTCGTAATTTTCACATCTGTCAACACCTGCTTTCAACAGCAGCAAAAAATGTGTCCCACAACAGTTGCGACTATTCTTGCAGATGCAGGCATTTCGCCATGAGAAGACAGTGGTTAAAGCCACAAGACAGAACAGGTAGTCGGACTGTGAAAGGGACCAAAAATGAGCGGCTGTCAGTTACACTCGAAAACATATGACTTTATTTAGTTGCCCAAACATTACAGCGCAAATTTCCGAGCTTAATTATCGACTGAATATGTCACACAATCTTACGGCTTAAGGGCACAACCTCTTTAATTTTTAAAACGGCTGAAGGTTTACGATTTAAAACACAACTACAAAAAAATTTTTAGAAGGGAGAAAGCCCAAGGTTTTTATCCTTAAATGTTTTTTTAAAATGAGATTGAAGGCCCAAACAATCTAAGATTTAACAAGTAAGGAATTTAAATTTTAAGAGGGCTGAAGGCCCATGATTGAAAAACATAACTACAATAAATTTTCAAAAGGCAGAAGGCCCAAAACTTTCTCCAGAGAAAAAAAAATTTAAATGAGCCTGAAGGTCCGAATAATGCAACACTTGACAAGTAAGGAACTTTCAATTTTAAAGCGGCTGAAGGCTCATATGTTCAGCAAAACAGATAGAGAAACGGTAGTGCGATACATCGGTGAAGAACTTGAAAATCTTCTGCATCTACATGGATACTCCGAAAGCCACCGTGCATGGCGGAGCGGAGTGTACCCTGTCTCATTACTTGCCATTTCCCTTCCTGTTCGATTCGCAAATAGAGGGAAGGGAAAGCGATTGTATATATCTATCCGCATTAGCCCTAATTTCTCGTATCGTCTTCGCGGTCGCTACGCGCAATTGATGTTGCCGGCAGTAGAATCCTTGGGCAGTGAGCTTCAATTGCCGGTTCTCTAAATTTTCTCAATAGCGTTTCTCGCAAAAAAAACGTTGCCTTCCCCCCCTCCCCCCCCCCCCCCCCAGGGATTCCGACGTGAGTTCCGGTAGCATCTCCGTAACACTAGCGTGCTGTTCGAACCTCTCGGTGACAAATCTAGCAGACCGCTTCTCAACTGCTTCGATCTCTTCCCTCAATCCGACCTGGTACGAATCCCAAATACTCGAGCAGTAGTCAAGAGTAGGTGGCACCAGCGTCCCATATACGGCCTCCTTCAGGTGAACCACTCTTTCCCGAAATTCTCCCAATAAACCGAAGTCCACCACTCTCCTCCCCTACCACAGTTCTCACATGCTCATTCCACAACTTATTGCTTTGCAATACTGCATATTTACACGTCTTGACTGTGTCAAGAAGGGCACTAGTAAGAGGGTGAATCAAATGAAAACCTGTCCGCGCAACCACTCATGCACCGCGTGGCATAACTCTTCATCAGAACGGAACTTCTTTCCTCCCATTGCGTCTTTGAGTGGTCCAAACACATGGAAATCACTTGGGGCAAGGTCTGCTGAGTATGGTGGATGAGGAAGACACTCAAAATGCAGGTTTTTGATTGTTACAACTGTTTTACCGGCAGTGTGGGCCCTTGTATTGTCATGTTGCAAAGGGACACCTTCTGACAGGAATCCACGCCGCTTTGATTTGATTGCAGGCCACCGATGATATTTTAAGAGAGCTGTGTATGATGCACTACTGACAGTGGTCCCTCTTGGCATGTAATGCTCCAAAATGACGCATTTTTCGTCCCAAAAGAGAGTCAGCATGACATTCCCTGCTGATGGTTCTGTTCGAAACTTCTTTGGTTTTGGTGATGAGGAATGGCGCCATTCCTTGCTCGCTCTCTTCGTTTCCGGTTGGTGAAACTGAACCCAGGTTTCGTCCCCAGTAACGATTCTTGCAAGGAAGCCATCACCTTCTCGATCAAAGCGCCGAAGAAGTTCTTCACAAGCATCAACACGTCGTTCTCTCATTTGTGAGTCAGCTGCCGTGGCACCCATCTTGCAGACAGCTTGTGAAACTGGAGCACATCATGCACAGTGTGGTGTGCTGACCCATGATTAATCTGTAAACATGCTGCAGTGTCATTCAGTGCCACTCGGCGGCTTTCCTTCACTATGTCTTCAACTGCTGCAATGTTCTGTGGAGTCACTACACGTTGTGCCTGACCTGGACGAGGAGCATCTTCCACTGAAGTCACACCATTTGCGCACTTCCTACTCCATTTGTAGACTTGCTGCTGTGACAAACATGCATCACCGTACTGAACCTTCATTCGTCAATGAATTTCAATAGGTTTCACACCTTCACTACGCAAAAACCGAATAACAGAACGCTGTTCTTCCCTGGTGCAAGTCGCAAGTGGGGCGGCCATCTTTATACTGATACTGAGACGGTATGTGTGCATCTGCACTATGCTGCCACCTACAGGCCATTCTGCAAGCTGTTTGTAGAACGCTTACCAACTTACAGGATAAAAGCGCGAAATTTCAATTTGTTATTACAAATTTAAGGTTTTCATTTGACTCACCCTCGTAAAACTGTATCCGAACATTACAGGTTTGATATTCCTACTCATCCGCATTAACTTAATTTTTCCACATTTAGGACTAGTTACCATTCATCACACCAACTGGAAATTTTATCTACAGTCACTCGACTTCGTCACCTTAACGCACGTCACGACATCATCAGCAAACAACCCGCGGATTTCTGCCCACCCTATCTGCCAAATCATTTATGTGTATAGAGAACAACAGCTGGGGCACCCCTGACGACACCCTTCTCGCGCTTTTTTTTTCTTAGCACTATGGGGCTTAACATCTGAGGTCATCAGTCCCCTAGAACTTAGAACTACTTAAACCTAACTAACCTAAGGACATCACACACATCCATGCCCGAGGTAGGATTCGAACCTGCGACCGTAGCAGTCAAGCGGTTCCAGACTGCAGCGCCTAGAACCGCTCGGCCACACCGGCCGGCCATACCCTTCTCTCTAATGAACACTCGCCGTCGAGGACAACATACTGGGTTCTATTATTCAAGAAGTCTTCCAGCCACTCAGACAACTGTGAACTTACTCCATATGCTCGTACCTTCATTAACAGCCTTCAGTGGGGCACAGTGTCAAATGCTTTCCTAAAATCTAGAAATATACAGTCTGCCTGATGCCCTTCGTCCATAGTTCTTAGTATATCATGTGACAAAACGTTTAGCTCTGGACAGGAGCATGAGAAGGAACTATGGCTCAAGTTCAAAAGAATAGTTGACGATGCACTGGGTACATATGTACCCAGTAGGACAGTAGATAATGGGAGAGGTCCTCCATAGTATACAGTCAACGTAAAGAATATCCCAAGGAAACACAGACTACTGCATAACAGGTACAAAAAAACCATCGGGTCATAGAGAGATGCTGAATGAAACGCGTCTGGTAATCAAGAGAGCAATGTATGAAGCCTTAAATGACTACCGTAGCACAGTATCGTCAAATGAGCTTCCACAAAACGCAAAGAAATTCTGGTAATATGTAAAGGCTGTTAGTGCAACCAAAGTTAGCGCCCAGTCACTCATAGACAAGATAGGAACCTAAAATGAGAGTAGCAAAGAAAGAGCAAAAGTGTTTAACTCTGTTTTCAAATTTTCCTTTACAAAGGTTCAAATGGCTCTGAGCACTACTACATCTGACGTCATCAGTCCCCTAGAACTTAGAACTACTTAAACCTAACTTACCTAAGGACATCACACACATCCATGCCCGAGGCAGGATTCGAACCTGCGACCGTAGCGGTCGCGCGGTTCCAGACTGAAGCGCCTAGAACCGCTCGGCCACACCGGCCGGCCTTTACAAAGTAAACCAAGGAGTATTACTCCAGTGTAATACTCGCTGATAACATGAGTGAAATAAATGTTGGTGTCGTTGGTGTTGAGAAACAGCTGAAATAAAATTGAACAAAACCGCAGTGCCCAATGGAACCCTATCAGATTCTGTACCCAATTCGGGGCCTAGTTAGCCCCTCAGTTAACTATGGCCTATAGTAAATCCCTCGAACAAAAAATTGCACACAGTAGCTGGAAGAAAGCAAAGGTCACATCTGTCTTCAACAAGAGAATCAGAAGTGATCCACAAAACTACCGTCCAATATCCTTGACGTCCATTTACTTTAGAATCTTGGAATATATCCTGAACACAAACATAATGAGGTATCCCCGACAGAACGGCCAACTGCATGCCAACCAGCATGTACATCGAAAACATAGAGCATGTGAAACCCAACTCACACTTTTATCACGTGACATCCTGAAAGCCTTGGATCAAATCACTCAGGTAGATGCAGTATTTCTCGATTTGCGAAAAGCATTTGATTCAGTACACCTATATTTATTATCAAAAGTTGCATCTTATGTGTTATCAGACGAAAAAAGTAACTGCATTATGTATTTTTTGATAGGCAGGATAATCAAGTTATCTCGCAGGGAGAGACATCGAAAAATGTGGAAGAAGCTTCTGGTGTACCACAGGGAAGGGTGTTGGGTCCCTTGCTGTTCATGTTGTTTATTAATGGCTTTGCGGACAATATTAATAATAACCTCAGACTTTTGCAGATGACGCAGTTACGTGGTACGAAGTACAGTCTAACCGAAGGTGTACAAAATTTTAGTTAGACCTTGATAAGGTTTCAAGGTGATGCAATGATTGGCGACTTGCTTTAAATATTCAGAAATGTAAAATTGTGTGCTTTACAAAGCGAGAAACATGTTGTTCTATGACTGTAATACCAGTGAGTCACTGTTGGAATCGGCCGACTCATAAAAATATCTGCGTGTAACACTTTGTAGGGGCATGAAATGGAACGATCACATACATCTACATCTACGTCGATACTCTACAAATCACATTTAAGTGCCTGGCAGAGGGTTCATCGAACCACCTTAACAATTCTCTATTATTCCGATCTCGTGTAGCGCGCGGAATGAGTGAACACCTGTATCTTTCCGTACGAGCTCTGATTTCCCTTATTTTATCTTGGTGATCGTTCCTCCGTGTGTAAGTCAGTGTCAAAAAAACATTTTCGCATTCGGAGGAAAAAGCTGGTAATTGGAATTTCGTGAGAAGATTCCGCCGCAACGAAAAACGCCTTTCTTTTAATGATGTCCAGCCCAAATCCTGTGCCATTTCTGTGACACTCTCTCCAATATTTCGCGATAATACAAAACGTGCTGCCTTTCTTAACTTTTTCGATGTACTCCGTCAGTCCTATCTGGTAAGGATCCCAAACCGCGCAGTAGTATTCTACAAGAGGACGGACAGGCGTAGTGTAGGCAGTCTCCTTAGTAGGTCTGTTACATTTTCTTAAGTGTCCTGCCTATGAAACGCCGTCTTTGCTTAGCCTTCCCCACAACATTTTCTATGTGTTCTTTCCAATTTAAGTTGTTCGTAATCGTAATACCTAGGTATTTAGCTGAATTTACGGCTTTTAGATTAGACTGATTTATCGTGTAACCGAAGTTTAACGAGTTCCTTTTAGCACTCATGTGGATGACCTCACACTTTTCGCTATTTACGGTCAACTGCCACTTTTCGCACCATTCAGATATTTTTTCTAAATCGTTTTGCAGTATGTTTTGTTCTTGTGATGACTTTATTAGTCTAGTCGTTAGACTAAACGACAGCGTCATCTGCAAACAACCGAAGGCGGCTGCTCAGATTGTCTCCCAAATCATTTATATAGATAAGGAACACCAAAGGGACTATAACACTACCTTGTGGAGCGCCAGAAATCACTTCTGTTTTACTCGATGACTTTCCACCAATTACTACGAACTGTGACCTCTCTGGCAGGAAGTCATAAATCCAGTCACATAACTGAGACGATATTCCATAAGCACGCAATTTTACTACGAGCTGCTTGTGTGGTACAGTATCAAAAGCCTTCTGGGATCCCTGAAATTACCATACGCAGATGTATAGGCATGCGTATTCAAATACAGATATATGTAAACGGGCAGAATATGGCGCCGCGGCCGGCAGCGCCTATAGAAGACAACGTCTGGCGATGAGTTACTGCTGCTAGAATGGAAGGTTATCAAGATTTAAGTGGGTTTGAATACGGTGTTATCGTCGGCGCACAAGCGATGGGACACAGCATCTCCGAGGTAGCGATGAAGGGGGGGGGGGGGGGGGGATTTTCGCGTAGGACCACTTCACGAGTGTTCGTGAATATCAGGTAAAATACCAAATCTCCGACATCGCTGCGGACGGGAAAAGATCCTGCAAGAACGGGACAAACGACGACTGAAGAGAATTGTTGAACTTGACAAAGTGCAACCTCTGCGCAAATTGCTGCAGATTTCAATGGTGGGCCATCAACAAGTATAAGTGTGCAAACCATTCAACGAAACATCATCGATATGGGCTTTCGGAGCCGAAAGCCTACTCGTGTATCCTTTATGACTGCAAGACACAAATCATTAAGCCTCGCCTGGGCCAATCAACACCGACATTGGACTGCTGGTGACTGGAAACATGTTACCTGCTCGGACAAGTCTCGTTTCAAATTGTACCGAGCAAAAAAAAAAAAAAAAAAAATGGCTCTGAGCACTATGGGACTTAAATCTGAGGTCATCAGTCCCCTAGAACTTAGAACTACTTAAGGGGCTCCGGAACGCCCTATACTTGCAATGTTAAAATAACGCTTATAAATTACATCTTTCCTCACAAAGTATTTGAGGTAGGAAGTTGAACTTTTTACAGATTATTTACTGGAATATGGGCTACAACTTAACACAGGGATTTTACTAAATTTTAGTTCAGTTATTAAAGATGATTTTTTTTCAGTTGTAATGAAAATTCACAACATTTTTTTGCAATTTTTTATTTATATATTCAAAAATGTACAGTTTTTTTGGAAAAAGGCTGTGTTAAATTATGCAGAAGGTACTGTGTAACATTTACTGATAGTTTGAAACAAATATGTTTGGAAGATCCTTAGAAAACATGTAATTAGTATGAGAAAATAAAAGTTTTGGGAATCGAGCGACAAAGATTGGATTAACATTTTAGTGCATTCCAGGTCCATAGGATGGATTATCTTCATCCTCTGCAAACTCCTCCTCCAGCTTCCTCTTGCTTCTCCTCCTGTTTACTCTTGCTTGTATTTCTAGACTCTGTACAGCCCTGTCTGCAGCCCGAAGGCGTTCCTTGTCTAAAGCATGCATCGCTCGTTGTTGTGTTCGTAGATTTTGCTACCTTTTTCTTCAGTTGCAGTTACTGCAACACTGTTCCAAAAGGTGGTCATGTATGAACACTTATCACATTTCAGTTGTATTTCACTAGCAAGTCCTACGTGCTTTATTATGGAAAGTTCCAGACCAACTTCACTACAATGAATACATCTTACACAGTTTGAAAAAATTCCTTTGAGAACCGACGTATCAAATATTTCATTCACATCCGATTCGCCCATAAAACATTCATAGTTTTCACTCATTGAACCAAGCTTCTTTTGTGAAGTATTTTCTTTCCCACTTTGA
Source organism: Schistocerca serialis cubense (assembly GCF_023864345.2). Lineage (NCBI taxonomy): Eukaryota > Metazoa > Arthropoda > Insecta > Orthoptera > Acrididae > Schistocerca > Schistocerca serialis. Next base: position 78,069,390 of record NC_064649.1, read on the forward strand.
CTGCTATGGGCAGGTGTACTTGAGAGGTTAGGTTCACTCACTTGGTTATCGTCTTTATTGTTTACAGTAATAACACATACCTTTGGCTTTCCAACATTTCTCCTTTTCTTAAAAGCCTTCAGAGGATTTCTAATAACTTTACTTTTACTCATTATTATACTTCAACAAAACAGAGACTCAAGAAACAGAATTAATTACGAATATTTTCGAGATAACGACAGAGTAAATAAACATGAAACAATCGACAATCACACCAGCGATATATATTGAACCATCACAGGTTAACCACAACACATACTTTATCTCACATCACTAAAATGTACCTGATGAACACGGACGTTAATAATAACACCATTTGACAGCAGTTTAACAGCGCCACAGTGGGTCACGCTCATGTAGAACACATTTCAAAAAACATTTAAAAATAGTTGTAGCCTTCGGAATTGAATAAATTATATATCTATTAAAAGGTAATAGTCTGCAGATTCAGAAAACGCAAAAAAGTAAAAATTGAACTTTTCATGATTTTGAGCCTTTCCGGAGCCCCTTAAAGCTAACTAACCTAAGGACATCACACACATCCATGCCCGAGGCAGGATTCGAACCTGCGACTGTAGCAGCATCGCGGTTCCGGACTGAAGCGCCTAGAACCGCACGGCCACCGCGGCCGGCTGTACCGAACAGATGGAAGTGTACGAGTATGGAGACAACCTCATGAATCCATGGACAACGCATGTCAGCAATCTACTGTTCAAGCTGGTGGAGGTTCTGTAATGGTGTGGGGCGTGTGCATTTGGAGTGATATGGGACCCCTGATACGTATATATACGACTCTTGACATGTGACACGTACGTAAGCATCCTGTCTGATCACCTGCATCCACTCATGTCCATTGTGCATTTGGATAGACGTGAGCAGTTCTAGCACGGCAATGCGACACCGCACACGTCGAGAATTGCTACAGAGTGGCTCCAGGAACGCTCTTCTGAAATTGAACACTTCCGCTAGCGACCAAACTCCCCAGACATGAACATTATTGAGCATATCTGGGATGTCAATTATTCAAAAATTATTCTTAATCGCATGTATTATTATTATACCTCCAACCGGTTTCAACCCGACGTAGGGGTCATCTTCTAGGCGTTTACACCATTGGTCGACTACTGGTGGTGTCACTCCTGTCTACATAACGGCAGGAAACTGTCGACCAATGGTGTAAACGCCCAGAAGATGACCCCTACGTCGGGTTGAAACCGGTTGGCGGTATAATAATAATACATGCGATTAAGACTGTTTTTGAATAACTGATTAATCATACCAATCCCTGCCTCATCTCCACAACCATGTTGTCCAAATATCTGGGATGCCTTGCAACATGCTTTTCAGAAGAGATCTCCACCCTTCGTACTCTTACGGATTTATGGATAGCCCTGGAGGATTCATGGTGTCAGTTCACTCCAGCACTACTTCAGACATTAGTCGAACCCATGCAACGTCGTGTTGCATGTTGCATGCTCGCGGGGGCCCTACACGATATTAGGCAGGTGTACCAGTTTCTTTGGCTCTTTAGTGTACTTTCATTTGTTATACACTATTAACGAAGAATAATTTTACGCGTGATTCGAGTAAATTTTCCCCAACTGTGGGCGGCAGACACTCGGCAGGTGCGGTTGCGAATGGGTTGACCTGTGACGCAGGAGGGACAGACGCAACGCGCCGTATTTGGCTTGACCCCGGTGTGGCGGCGTGGGACCGGGTGACGTCACCGCAGGGGACTGACCCTTTGCGGCCTTATTGAATCAAGCCGGACAGGGCTGGACAGGGGTCAGCGGGGAAACAATGCCAGAAACAAATAAGGGCGCGACAGCCGGCCCTGGGGAGGGCTTAGCTCCGGACTCCGTGGCGAGGGACACGTTATACAGGCCGGCTTCCTCCCTATACCAGCAGCTGCAGCGCCGGGCCTTTTCACGGCTGTAGACGAGCTTAGCTGTGCAAGTGTCCGAGCTGTCGACAACAGTAATGAACTAAGAATAATGGAAAAGGAAATTGAGGGTTTGGTTGGATGACGAGCAGTTTGGCTTTCGGGAAGGTCGAGGCAACAGGCAGTCCTGACGTTGCGCTAGATAAACTACTGGCCATTAAAATTGCTACACCACGAAGATGACGTGCTACAGATGCGAAATTTAACAGTCAGGGTTCCTCCGTTGGCAGCGGTCATCCACTGTAGTAGTAGCGCTTGGGCGGCCTGAGTGAGGCATCTCATCAACAGTTTCTGTCTCTCTGTATCTCCTCCATGTCAGAAACAACATCCCTTTGGTACACTCTGAGACCCCTGGACACTTCCCTTGTTGAGAGCCGTTCCTGGCAGAACGGACGCAATCGAACCACGGTATTGACCGCCTAGGCTTGGTCGAACTACAGACAACACGAGCCGTGTACCTCCTTCCTGGTGGAATGACTGGAACTGATCGGCTGTCGGACCTCCTCCGTCTAATAGGAGCTGCTCATGCATGGTTGTTTACATCTCTGGGAGGGTTTAGTGGCCGGCCGGTTTGGCCGAGCGGTTCTAGGCGCTACAGTCTGGAACCGCGCGACCGCTCCGGTCGCAGGTTCGAATCCTGCCTCGGGCTTGACTGTGTGTGGTGTCTTTAGGTTAGTTAGGTGTACGTAGTTCTACGTTCTAGGGGACTGATGACCTCTGAAGTTAAGTCCCATAGTGCTCAGAGCCATTTGAGTGTTTAGTGACATCTCTAAACAGTCAAAGGGACTGTGTCTGCTGAACAGTCAAAGGGACTGTGTCTGCTGAACAGTCAAAGGGACTGTGTCTGCTGAACAGTCAAAGGGACTGTGTCTGTGATACAATATCCACAGTCAACGTCTATCTTCAGAGTTTTGGGAACCGAGGTGATGCTAAACTTTTATTGAAGTGTGTATAATTAGGGAAATCTAAACTCACATGGAAAGATAAAGGTTTTCATTTTCTCCGGGCGCTTTTAGAGAGAGGAATAATTGAGATTTATTGTGGAGGTGGTTCGATGAACCCCTGCCAAGCACCCCTGCTTAGCCCAAGTTAGAGGGGTACGTCGCGCGCGGCCAAAGCGGTGTTAGGATTTAGAGATCGTCAACGGCGGGCAGGGGTGAGAGGTTTGGGGGGGGGGGGGGTGGGGGAGGAAAGTTTTATTGTTTGTCTTCTTACACTGACAGCTCTTGAGCGTGAGCGACTCGAAACGGTCTCGTGCTGTGGCATAAACTTTTACACGGAAGTAAAATGGTTTTGTGAATGCGGATTATAGCCACAATCATCTTCAAGTGCAGTAGTTGTTTGTAACAGGGGATATGATATTAAATTATGGCTGTTTTTATACAACGCAATGAGGAGAAGAAAAATGACATCCAAAAGCTGGCCGGAATGGCCGAGCGGTTCTAGGCGCTACAGTCTGGAATTGCACGACCACTACGGTCGCAGGTTCGAATCCTGCGTAGGGCATGAACGTTTGTGATGTCCTTAGGTTAGTTAGGTTTAAGTGGTTCTAAGTTCTACGGGACTGATGACCTCAGAAGTTAAGTCCCATAGTGCTCAGAGCCATTTGAACCATTTTTTGACATCCAAAATATTTAGCAAACATGTGTGATTTTGTCTCATATTGCTTAACGCATTTAAACAGAAGTACAATTACTGTTATGACTAACTTAATCAGCCGCTCACGCATACGACACTACATTTCGTCAGGTAATTACAGTGTCACAACTCTGGGTCCGCCGAAGGTTGCATCAGTCAGAAACAGTTGAAACGAAATATTCCGAATGGAGCGAAATTTTAACGACCAGAACTTGGAGGCCGGCCAACTTACCGCGCACCTACTACAGGGTGTCCGTAAAGTCTGCCCACTTAGTGAATTTTAATAAATTGTACTAAAGCACATTTTAATCACTTTAATGTTAATAAATAACATTTACAGCATGATCTCCGTACTTTTCAATGGTTAATTTGATGTGCTTTGCAAGATTAAGGTGAACTCGATGGAATAGGCCTGAACCGCCGTTGATTTTATCACACTAATTGGCAATGTTTCTGTCAGGTGGTTTGTGATCTTTATCGAGTATACGAGGGTAAGTCAAATGAAAACCTTAAATTTGTAATAACAAATCCGAATTTCGCGCTTTTATCCTGTAAGTTGGTAAGCGTTCTACAAACAGCTTGCAGAATGGCCTGTAGGTGGCAGCATAGTGCAGATGCATACATACCGTCGCAGTATCAGTATAAACATGGCCGCCCCACTTGCGACTTGCACCAGGGTAGAACAGAATTCTGTTATTCGGTCTTTGCATAGTGAAAGTGTGAAACCTATTGAAATTCATCGACGAATGAAGGTACAGTACGGTGATGCATGTTTGTCACAGCAGCAAGTCTACAAATGGAGTAGGAAGTTCGCAAATGGTGTGACTTCAGTGGAAGATGCTCCTCGTCCAGGTCAGGCACAACGAGTTGTGACTCCACAGAACATTGCAGCAGTTGAAGCCATAGTTGAGGAAAACAGCCGAGTGACACTGAATGACATTGCAGCATGTTTACAGATTAGTCATGGGTCAGTACACCGCATTGTGCATGATGTGCTCCAGTTTCACAAAGTGTCTGCAAGATGGGTGCCACGACAGCTGACTCAAATGAGAGAACGACGTTTTGATGCTTGTGAAGTACTTCTTCGGCGCAAGAATCGTTACTGGGGACAAAACTTGGGTTCACTTCCATCAACCGGAAACGAAGAGAGCGAGCAAGGATGGGCGCCATTCCTCATCACCAAAACCAAAGAAGTTTCGAACAGAACCATCAGGAAGGAAGGTTATGCCGACTCTCTTTTGGGGCGAAAAAGGCGTCATTTTGGATCATTACGTGCCTAGAGGAACCACTGTCACCAGTGCATCGTACACAGATCTCATAAAAAATCATCTGCGGCCTGCAATCAAATCAAAGCGACGTGGATTGCTGTCAGCAGGTGTCCTTTTGCAACATGACAATGCAAGGCCCCACACTGCCCGTACAACAGTTGCAACAATCACAAACCTGCATTTTTAAGTGTCTTCCTCATCCACCATACTCACCAGACCTTGCCCCAAGTCATTTCCATATGTTTGGACCACTCGAAGACGCAATGGGAGGAAAGAAGTTCTGTTCTGATGAAGAGGTACGCCACGCGGTGCATGAGTGGTTGCGCGGACTACCAAAAGAATTTTTTTCTAAAGGAATTTATGCACTTTGTAAGCGCTGGAGGAATTGCATTGAGCGTGGGGGAGATTATGTTGAAAAGTGATACAGCTTTGTACCACTTCTGCACAGTAAATAATATTTAAAAAAATATTTAAGGTTTCCATTTGACACACCCTCGTACTTCCTCTTTCAGCACAGCAGAAAAAGAAATCAAGGGCAGAGAGGTCTGGCGGGCGAGGGGACCACTTCACACGTCCTCTTCTCCCAATCCAGTTAGGAAAACTGTCATTCAACCAATCTCTAACAGCTGCAGCAAAATGGGAAGCGGGCCCATCCTGCTCATTACAGTCTGGAAGGCCCTCACCCAAACGCTCAATCCACTTGTCTCTCAGCATGTTTAGATAAATGATAATTAACTGAAACCCTCAGCTGCCGACAGGTGCACGGGAAGGGTGCAGGGGATAAGTCCCTACAGTCGCGCTATTCATCCGTGCCCTCGGTGGCTCAGATGGATAGCGGGCACGGTAGCTCAGCGTGTTCGGTCAGAGGGTTAGCAGCCCTCTGTAATAAAAAAATTAAGTTAATCGATCAACAACGAACTTAAACGGATGTCTTACGACGTCCACCTCGAGCAGATGCAACGAACAAAAGCGAACAAAATGAGACTAAAAATTTAAAAAAAAGAAGATGGATAGAGCGTCTGCCATGTAAGCAAGAGACCCCGGGTTCGAGTCCTGGTCGGGGCACACATTTTCAACTGTCCCCATCGAGGTATATCAACAACACCTGTTGGCAGGGTTTCAATTAATTATCATTTATTCTAGAGAAGCTGCACGGTCATCAATGGTATCTGTTCTTTCGAGAACAGTTACTATCTTCATATACACTACTGGAAATTGAAATAAGAACACCGTGAATTCATTGTCCCAGGAAGGGGAAACTTTATTGACACATTCCTGGGGTCAGATACATCACATGATCACACTGACAGAACCACAGGCACATAGACACAGGCAACAGAGCATGCACAATGTCGGCACTAGTACAGTGTATATCCACCTTTCGCAGCAATGCAGGCTGCTATTCTCCCATGGAGACGATCGTAGAGATGCTGGATGTAGTCCTGTGGAACGGCTTGCCATGCCATTTCCACCTGGCGCCTCAGTTGGACCAGCGTTCGTGCTGGACGTGCAGACCGCGTGAGACGACGCTTCATCCAGTCCCAAACATGCTCAATGGGGGACAGATCCGGAGATCTTGCTGCCCAGGGTAGTTGACTTACACCTTCTAGAGCACGTTGGGTGGCACGGGACACATGCGGACGTGCATTGTCCTGTTGGAACAGCAAGTTCCCTTGCCGGTCTAGGAATGGTAGAACGATGGGTTCGATGACGGTTTGGATGTACCGTGCACTATTCAGTGTCCCCTCGACGATCACCAGTGGTGTATAGCCAGTGTAGGAGATCGCTCCCCACACCATGATGCCGGGTGTTGGCCCTGTGTGCCTCGGTCGTATGCAGTCCTGATTGTGGCGCTCACCTGCACGGCGCCAAACACGCATACGACCATCATTGGCACCAAGGCAGAAGCGACTCTCATCGCTGAAGACGACACGTCTCCATTCGTCCCTCCATTCACGCCTGTCGCGACACCACTGGAGGCGGGCTGCACGATGTTGGGGCGTGAGCGGAAGACGGCCTAACGGTGTGCGGGACCGTAGCCCAGCTTCATGGAGACGGTTGCGAATGGTCCTCGCCGATACCCCAGGAGCAACAGTGTCCCTAATTTGCAGGGAAGTGGCGGTGCGGTCCCCTACGGCACTGCGTAGGATCCTACGGTCTTGGCGTGCATCCGTGCGTCGCTGCGGTCCGTTCCCAGGTCGACGGGCACGTGCACCTTCCGCCGACCACTGGCGACAACATCGATGTACTGTGGAGACCTCACGCCCCACGTGTTGAGCAATTCGGCGGTACGTCCACCCGGCCTCCCGCATGCCCACTATACGCCCTCGCTCAAAGTCCGTCAACTGCACATACGGTTCACGTCCACGCTGTCGCGGCATGCTACCAGTGTTAAAGACTGCGATGGAGCTCCGTATGCCACGGCAAACTGGCTGACACTGTCGGCGGCGGTGCACAAATGCTGCGCAGCTAGCGCCATTCGACGGCCAACACCGCGGTTCCTGGTGTGTCCGCTGTGCGGTGCGTGTGATCATTGCTTGTACAGCCCTCTCGCAGTGTCCGGAGCAAGTATGGTGGGTCTGACACACCGGTGTCAATGTGTTCTTTTTTCCATTTCCAGGAGTGTATATGTTCAGATATGTCTCACCCGTTACATGCTCATCAAAGAAGAAAGGTCGTAGCACATGAGCTTTCCACAAACCACGTCACACCATTACCTTTTGGCAGCCCTGCTGTTTGAATGGGCTCATCCAGTGTGGATTTCCTTGAGACCAGAATCGAAGATTTTGTCTGTTCACTTCACCACTGACATAAAGCACAGCTTCATCGCCGAACAACACACAATCTGTAGTAAAACTGATATTTTCATCCAGTTTATGCGCAAACCATTCACGCATCTGCATGCGTCTATCGGCATCACAAGCGTCTTCTAACCAAACTGCGTGCCTACGGAGTATCGCCTCAGTTGTGCGACTGGATCCGTGATTTCCTGTCAGAAAGGCCACCGTTCGCAGTAATAGACGGAAAGTCATTGAGTAAAACAGAAGTAATATCTGGCGTTCCCCAAGGAAGTGTTAATAGGCCCTTTATTGTTCCTGATCTACATTAACGACATAGGAGACAATCTGAGTAGCCGTCTTAGACTGTTTGCAGATGATGCTGTCGTTTACCGTCTTGTAAAATCATCAGTTGATCAAAACGAATTGCAAAATGATTTAGATAAGATATCTGTATGGTGCGAAATGTGGCAATTGACCCTGAATAAGGAAAAGTGTGAAGTTATTCAGATGAATACTAAAAGAAATCAGCTAAATTTCGATTACGCGATAAGTCACAAAAATCTGAAGGCTGTAAATTCAACTAAATACTTAGGGATTACAATTACAAATAACGTAAATTGGAACGATCACATAGATAATATTGTGGGTAGAGCAAACCAAAGACTGCGATTCATTGGCAGAACACTTAGAAGGTGCAACAGGTCTACTAAAGAGACTGCTTACACCACGCTTGTCCGCCCTATTCTGGAGTACTGCTGTGCAGTGTGGGATCCGCATCAGGTGGGACTGACGGATGACATCGAAAAAGTTCAAAGAAGGGCAGCTAGTTTTGTACTATCGCGAAGGGAGATAGTGCCACAGACATGATAAGTGAATTGGAGTGGCAATCATTAATATGAAGGCGTTTTTCGTTGCGACGGGATCTTCTGATGAAATTTCAATCACCAGTTTTCTCCTTCGATTGTGAAAACATTCTGTTGGCACCCACCTACATAGGGAGAAATGATCATCACGATAAAATAAGAGAAATCAGGGCTCGCGCGGAAAAATTTAAGTGCTCGTTTTTCCCGCGTGTCGTTCGAGAGTGCAACAGTAGAGAGACAGCATGAAGGCGGTTCACTGAACCCTCTGCCAGGCACTTTACTGTGAGTAGTAATCACGTAGATGTAGATCATATTCATTTATGTGATGTACGAATGAAAACCTCTCTTCTGCCAGTAATTTGTGGATGGTTGACCTTGAAACGCCCATCTCCGTGGATGTCCGATGAAGCGATTTCTTTGGGCTAGCATAAACCTTGGTCAGGACAGTCTCTCTCGTTTCGTCTGAAGTCTCCGGTCTCCGGAACGGGGTTTGTTCAGCACACTACCTGTTTCTTCAAACTTAGTGATTAAGTTTCCCGACGCCAGTAAAACAAATACGTTGGCGATGAGGGTGCCAAAGGTTAAATTTTTCCGCAATTTTGCAATAGGACCGTCCTTTTCGTTCACTTTAGAGTACCAGCTCCACTCGTTCTTCTTTAGACAGACCCACAATTCAATCTGAAAATAAACAAAATTTATTAGAATTACTAGAATTTATTTTATTTTTGTTTATTCATTTATTAATATTTATAGAATGTAGAATGTAGAATGTAGAATATTACTAGAATTTATTTTATTTTTGTTTATTCATTTATTAATATTTCTAGAATGTAGAATATTTATTCCCCCCCCATGAACCATGGACCTTGCCGTTGGTGGGGAGGCTTGCGTGCCTCAGCGATACAGATAGCCGTACCGTAGGTGCAACCACAACGGAGGGGTATCTGTTGAGAGGCCAGACAAACGTGTGGTTCCTGAAGAGGGGCAGCAGCCTTTTCAGTAGTTGCAAGGGCAACAGTCTGGATGATTGACTGATTTGGCCTTGTAACATTAACCAAAACGGCCTTGCTGTGCTGGTACTGCGAACGGCTGAAAGCAAGGGGAAACTACAGCCGTAATTTTTCCCGAGGGCATGCAGCTTTACTGTATCATTACATGATGATGGCGTCCTCTTGGGTAAAATATTCCGGAGGTAAAATAGTCCCCCATTCGGATCTCCGGGCGGGGACTACTCAAGAGGATGTCGTTATCAGGAGAAAGAAAACTGGCGTTCTACGGATAGGAGCGTGGAATGTCAGATCCCTTAATCGGGCAGGTAGGTTAGAAAATTTAAAAAGGGAAATGGATAGGTTGAAGTTAGATATAGTGGGAATTAGTGAAGTTCGGTGGCAGGAGGAACAAGACTTCTGGTCAGGTGACTACAGGGTTATAAACACAAAATCAAATAGGGGTAATGCAGGAGTAGGTTTAATAATGAATAGGAAAATAGGAATGCGGGTAAGCTACTACAAACAGCATAGTGAACGCATTATTGTGGCCAAGATAGATACGAAGCCCACATCTACTACAGTAGTACAAGTTTATATGCCAACTAGCTCTGCAGATGACGAAGAAATTGAAGAAATGTATGATGAAATAAAAGAAATTATTCAGATTGTGAAGGGAGACGAAAATTTAATAGTCATGGGTGACTGGAATTCGAGTGTAGAAAAAGGGAGAGAAGGAAACATAGTAGGTGAATATGGATTGGGGGACAGAAGTGAAAGAGGAAGCCGCCTGGTAGAATTTTGCACAGAGCACAACATAATCATAACTAACACTTGGTTTAAGAATCATGAAAGAAGGTTGTATACATGGAAGAACCCTGGAGATACTAAAAGGTATCAGATAGATTATATAATAGTAAGACAGAGATTTAGGAACCAAGTTTTAAATTGTAAGACATTTCCAGGGGCAGATGTGGACTCTGACCACAATCTATTGGTTATGACCTGTAGATTAAAACTGAAGAAACTGCAAAAAGGTGGGAATTTAAGGAGATGGGACCTGGATAAATTAAAAGAACCAGAGGTTGTACAGAGATTCAGGGAGAGCATAAGGGAGCAATTGACAGGAATGGGGGAAATAAATACAGTAGAAGAAGAATGGGTAGCTTTGAGGGATGAAGTAGTGAAGGCAGCAGTGGATCAAGTAGGTAAAAAGACGAGGGCTAGTAGAAATCCTTGGGTAACAGAAGAAATATTGAATTTAATTGATGAAAGGAGAAAATATAAAAAGCAGTAAGTGAAACAGGCAAAAAGGAATACAAACGTCTCAAAAATGAGATCGACAGGAAGTGCAAAATGGCTAAGCAGGGATGGCTAGAGGACAAATGTAAGGATGTAGAGGCCTATCTCACTAGGGGTAAGATAGATACCGCCTACAGGAAAATTAAAGAGACCTTTGGAGAAAATAGAACGACTTGTATGAATATCAAGAGCTCAGATGGAAATCCAGTTCTAAGCAAAGAAGGGAAAGCAGAAAGGTGGAAGGAGTATATAGAGGGTCTATACAAGGGCGATGTACTTGAGGACAATATTATGGAAATGGAAGAGGACGTAGATGAAGATGAAATGGGAGATATGATACTGCGTGAAGAGTTTGACAGAGCACTGAAAGACCTGAGTCGAAACAAGGCCCCCGGAGTAGACAATATTCCATTGGAACTACTGACGGCCGTGGGAGAGCCAGTCCTGACAAAACTCTACCATCTGGTGAGCAAGATGTATGAAACAGGCGAAATACCCACAGACTTCAAGAAAAATATAATAATTCCAATCCCAAAGAAATCAGGTGTTGACAGATGTGAAAATTACCGAACTATCAGCTTAATAAGTCACAGCTGCAAAATACTAACACGAATTCTTTACAGACGAATGGAAAAACTAGTAGAAGCCAACCTCGGGGAAGATCAGTTTGGATTCCGTAGAAACACTGGAACACGTGAGGCAATACTGACCTTACGACTTATCTTAGAAGAAAGATTAAGGAAAGGCAAACCTACGTTTCTAGCATTTGTAGACTTACAGAAAGCTTTTGACAATGTTGACTGGAATACTCTCTTTCAAATTCTAAAGGTGGCAGGGGTAAAATACAGGGAGCGAAAGGCTATTTACAATTTGTACAGAAACCAGATGGCAGTTATAAGAGTCGAGGGACATGAAAGGGAAGCAGTGGTTGGGAAGGGAGTAAGACAGGGTTGTAGCCTCTCCCCGATGTTGTTCAATCTGTATATTGAGCAAGCAGTAAAGGAAACAAAAGAAAAATTCGGAGTAGGTATTAAAATTCATGGAGTAGAAATAAAAACTTTGAGGTTCGCCGATGACATTGTAATTCTGTCAGAGACAGCAAAGGACTTGGAAGAGCAGTTGAATGGAATGGACAGTGTCTTGAAAGGAGGATATAAGATGAACATCAACAAAAGCAAAACAAGGATAATGGAATGTAGTCTAATTAAGTCGGGTGATGCTGAGGGAATTAGATTAGGAAATGAGGCACTTAAAGTAGAAAAGGAGTTTTGCTATTTGGGGAGCAAAATAACTGATGATGGTCGAAGTAGAGAGGATATAAAATGTAGGCTGGCAATGGCAAGGAAAGCGTTTCTGAAGAAGAGAAATTTGTTATCATCCAGTATTGATTTAAGTGTCAGGAAGTCATTTCTGAAAGTATTCGTATGGAGTGTAGCCATGTATGGAAGTGAAACATGGACGATAAATAGTTTGGACAAGAAGAGAATAGAAGCTTTCGAAATGTGGTGCTACAGAAGAATGCTGAAGATTAGATGGGTAGATCACATAACTAATGAGGAGGTATATAATAGGATTGGGGAGAAGAGAAGTTTTTGGCACAACTTGACCAGAAGAAGGGATCGGTTGGTAGGACATGTTCTGAGGCATCAAGGGATCACCAATTTAGTATTGGAGGGGAGCGTGGAGGGTAAAAATCGTAGAGGGAGACCAAGAGATGAATACACTAAGCAGATTCAGAAGGATGTAGGTTGCAGTAGGTACTGGGAGATGAAAAAGCTTGCACAGGATAGAGTAGCATGGAGAGCTGCATCAAACCAGTCTCAGGACTGAAGACCACAACAACAACAACAGAATATTTATTACAATTTAATAGAATTCCCTATGTACCCTCAGTGTGTGGACAATCTGTAGAGCTACTCTACTGTGAGACGATGGCATGCTGATCTATCTAGGTTCCTCTTACCACACAGCGTCAGAGTAATGACGCCTGAGCAAAAAAGTTTGACGACCATTTCCGAGTGACCCATAGGGAGATGCGTGCTGGAGATTACTGGAACACACAGGGAAAGAGAAAAATTGATCAGGGGACTTCATCATCATCATCGTCGTCGTCATCATCATCATCATCATCATCATCATCATCATCATCTCCCTCAGGTCTCTATCATGCACCCACCCATCTCTTGCGGGGTCTACCCAGTTCTCTCTTTCTAGTCTGCGGATAACTCATTCTGTTTATTTGGCAATATGTTGTCTGAGATTATGTCAACGTGATCCTTCCTCGACATTCTGCTGGCTTCTACATCTACATCTCCATACATCTACATGACTACTCTGCAATTCACATTTAAGTGCTTGGCAGAGGGTTCGTCGAACCACAATCACACTATCTCTCTACCATTCCACTCCCGAACAGCGCGCGGGAAAAACGATCACCTAAACCTTTCTGTTCGAGCTCTGATTTCTCTTATTTTATTTTGATGATCATTCCTACCTATGTAGGTTGGGCTCAACAAAGTACTTTCGCATTCGGAAGAGAAAGTTGGTGACTGAAATTTCGTAAATAGATCTCGCCGCGACGAAAAACGTCTTTGCTGTAATGACTTCCATCCCAGTTCGCATATCATATCTGCCACACTCTCTCACCTGCTACGTGATAATACAAAACGAGCTGCCCTTTTTTGCACCCTTTCGATGTCCTCCGTCAATCCCACCTGGTAAGAATCCCACACCGCGCAGCAATATTCTAACAGAGGACGAACGACTGTAGTGTAAGCTGTCTCTTTAGTGGAATTGTTGCATCTTCTAAGTGTCCTGCCAATGAAACGCAACCTTTGGCTCACCTTCCCCACAATATTATCTATGTGGTCTTTCCAACTGAAGTTGTTCGTAATTTTAACACCCAGGTACTTAGTTGAATTGACGGCCTTGAGAATTGCACTATTTATCGAGTAATCGAATTCCAACGGATTTATTTTGGAACTCATGTGGATCACCTCATACTTTTCGTTATTTAGCGTCAACTGCCACCTGCCACACCATACAGCAATCTTTTCTAAATCGCTTTGCAACTGATACTGGTCTTCGGATGACCTTGCTAGACGGTAAATTACAGCATCATCTGCGAACAACCTAAGAGAACTGGTCAGATTGTCACCCAGGCCATTTATATAGATCAGGAACAGCAGAGGTCTCAGGACGCTTCCCTGGGGAACACCTGATATCACTTCAGTTTTACTCGATGATTTGCCGTCTATTACTACGAACTGCGACCTTCCTGACAGGAAATCACGAATCCAGTCGCACAACTGAGACGACACCCCATAGGCCTGCAGCTTGATTAGAAGTCGCTTGTGAGGAACGGTGTCAAAAGCTTTCCGGAAAACTAGAAATACGGAATCAACTTGAGATCCCCTGTCAATAGCGGCCATTACTTCGTGCGAATAAAGAGCTAGCTGCGTTGCACAAGAACGATGTTTTCTGAAACCATGCTGATTACGTATCAATAGATCGTTCCCCTCGAGGTGATTCATAATGTTTGAATACAGTATATGCTCCAAAACCCTACTGCAAACCGACGTCAATGATATAGGTCTGTAGTTAGATGGATTACTCCTACTACCCTTCTTAAACACTGGTGCGACCTGCGCAATTTTCCAATCGGTGAGCGAGCGGTTGTATATGAGTGCTAAGTAGGGAGCTATTGTATCAGCGTAATCTGAAAGGAACCTAATCGGTATACAATCTGGGCCTGAAGACTTGCCCGTATCAAGCGATTTGAGTTGCTTCGCAACCCCTAAGGTATCTACTTCTAAGAAACTCATGCTTCTATCTTGTTATTTACTGGAGAGATATTTAAATCTGATTTTATTGTATCATTCGTTACTCTATCCATTTCATTACACTCTCCCATATATCTCATGAACATCATCTTTGCTGTCTGTGTAATGACTTTTCTTTTTTTGTTACTGTCCATGATTCGAGACCACATACGAGAGTAGTGCAGCCATAACTTTATAGAATTTCATTTGTGTTTCCTTTCTTGTTTTTCTTCACAAAATTTTTCCAGCTATTCCGCAGATACCTTGATAAGTGTTATTAACCTTCTTCTCAACGTCTTTCTCATAACTAAAACTAGTATCACATCCTAAACAGCTGAAGTGGGATACTTGTTTTAAATTTTTTTCATTTATTATTATTATTTTAAGTCTCACTGACTTCTTTCCTATGAAAGCCTTTATATTTGTCTTTTTGCAGATACAGTTAAGATGTAATATATTTCGTTTTAGCTCAGTCTGTATACTGCTCTCTGCAAATTCTCTCCTGTTTACTGTATAATTATCTGACCATCAGCATATAACAGAATATTCAGTGGTATGAAAGAAGTGCTGTTTTAATTCCCTTCAATTTGAATACTACATCGTCAATTCATAAAATAAATAAAGTAAACACCTTGATTTATTAATATTACATGTGACATTTTCGAACCTGAACCTATAACTCTTTTTGTATATACATATAGATTCTTTATGGTATTTATAATGTGATTAAGAAAATCTTTGATTTCAAATAGTTTCCATAAAAAGTTTTTTTTTACCTTATCAAAGGCTTTCTCATAATCGATAAATTCTAAATGCGTTTCTAAGATAAATTTGAAGCCTGATAGTCCTTCTCAGATTATTGCATCAGCAGTACTTTGTAACCTTTGATTAAGAATTTTCCCATAAATTTTATATCCTGCAGTTAGTGAACTTATTCCTCTGTAATTTCCTGTGTTGTTCCCTGGATAGGCCGTAAGGTAAGGCAAGGACGCAATATTCCATCCCTGCGTGCTCACCTTGCGCCCCGGGGAATCAGTGACACAGGCAGTTACGACTCCAACAAAACCACTTCTTGTAATCCCGTGCCAATAAATCCATAGCAGTGAGATCCGGCGATTTGCGGTGTCCCTGAAATAAATTCTTCTCTTCCAATCCGTCCTATCCGGTTGTTTGTTTTCTGGCGTATCCGAGCAGTCTCGCTCATTTCTCCATCACTCTCTGAGAAACACCCTTTTGAATTTTCGCATTAAAAAAATCTTGCATAACTATGATAATTCAAATTTGTCGTTTCGAAAAGATATGATCTGCGGGGAAAGATTGTAATATATGCTATAATATGCAAACTTATAGACCTGTAAACTGATTTTTTTTTTTAAACAGTCAAACATATTACAGTTTGCGCTTCTCATCTTTTCTCTAGTTTTTTTTTTTTTTTTGTTTTGTTTTCGTGTACAACATTTTACAAAAAATAATACTTTTTTAAAATGACAATAATTTCAAGTTGAAATATAGATAAAATTTTGCAGTATTAGTTGAAAACAGTCTTGGTTGCAATTTTAGTTTTTTTTATTGTTTATCAATTACGCGTTTCACCTTACTTAGGCATCTTCAGGCTGATCTTAATAACGCGTATGCAGGTCTTGGAGTCACTCACGTCCATCTAGAAAGTATTTACTGACGTTAACGAAGGCGATTTTGGCCTGATGTATTCGACGATGCCCTTTAGCTACACTGTCTAAACCAAATTAAGATCAGCCTGAAGATGCCTAAACAAAGTGAAACGCGTAGTTGATAGACAATAAAAAAATACTAAAATTGCAACCAAGACTGTTTTCAACTAATACTACTAAACACTGGTTTGCTGAATCATGCCACAGATTGATTGGATAAAATTTTACTGTTTTAAGAAGAATATAAAAAGGTGATAGGATAGCGCAGAGATCTGTTCGTGCTATCACCGATTGTAACTAGCTGTTAATACCTCAGAATGATTTCTTCGCGCTCATGACCGACAGTCACAACAAAAAGTTTGGTTATTAGTAGGGAAATAGTATTGCTAAACGTATAAATTAACTTAAGGTGCTCATCCGTGTACAATCTTCAGTGTTTCCCTGACTAGATCGCCAGCACCTTACACTTATTTGCTGTTATTCTCGTCCGTATGACTGCTAGAGATAGTCTTTGCTGTTCTGAATTTAGCCTCGCCAGTTTATGTAGTATTTTTTCTGCTTTGTCCGTTTGTAGCCTTATTTGTTCGTAGAAATTCAATTTCTCATCTATGTGTAACACAAGAGAGAAGAGCCTGGAGTAAGAAACGTGTAAGACGGGGATTCGGTCTTCTCTTCTACTGTTGTGAGACAATCGATCAAGTGGACCGCACCGTTGCGTGTTCTCGCGGAATCGCGTATAACATTCATAGGTGACTGCGTTTTCGGAAAGTCGTGTACGTTGAGCTCCTCCAGAGCACAAATAGGCCAGAATGAGTCTTCCCACTCAAACATCTCATGCGTTATAGATAAGAAGGGGACAGTTACCTAATGCATATAATTGCAGGCTTCTTGCTATGTGATTGCAGCATATAAGTACATTCTTACATAATTTCACCACGAATCGTGCATGTCCCTGCCAAAAAATCACGAGATGTGTGCAGCATAAAACGGATATTTCCAAATAAATAACAGAAATTTTAAAAAAGTAAAAATTAATTAACTTCTACTCTTAGTCTTCTGCTCGTCTCATGGGCACAACTGTTACCTTTAAAGTACCGGGTTGTGACATAATTGCGTCTTTTATAAATAAATTAGCCGGCCGGAGTGGCCGCGCGGTTCTGGGCGCTACAGTCTGGAGCCGAGCGACCGCTACGGTCGCAGGTTCGAATCCTGCCTCGGGCATGGATGTGCGTGATGTCCTTAAGTTAGTTAGGTTTAATTTGTTCTAAGTTCTAGGCGACTGATGGCCTCAGAAGTTAAGTCGCATAGTGCTCAGAGCCATTTGAAGCCATATGAATAAATTATAAAAATGGTTCAAATGGCTCTGAGCACTATGGGACTCAACATCTTAGGTCATAAGTCCCCTAGAACTTAGAACTACTTAAACCTAACTGACCTAAGGACATCTCACACACCCATGCCCGAGTCAGGATTCGAACCTGCGACCGTAGAAATAAATTATATTTCCTGTTACTGTTCAGTAATATACGGCTCTATTTTTCTACCTCGAATTTGTGCATTACAGTATAATTTGACACCATTGCTAACCTCGACAAATTCACAAAAATCTCAAATTGATCTACTACTTCAGATACGCATCTTTTTCCTACTCGTTTCGGGATTGAGCTGCTGCATCCTAAGCGTACAGTACGTGTTCTGCATGGCACTCTAACATCAGGCCTAACAACATTTTAATTTCAAATACTTTTTTCTAATGAGTAATACACTACTGGCCATCAAAACTGCCACACCCAGAAGGTGACGTGCCACAGACGTGAAATTTAACCGACAGGAAAAGGATACTGTGATATGCAAATGATTAGCTTTTCAGAGCATTCACACAAGGTTGGCGCCGGTGGCGACACCTACAACGTGTTGACATGAGGAAAGTTTCCAACCGATTTCTCATACACAAACAGCAGTTGACCGGCGTTGCCTGGTGAAACGTTGTTGTGATGCCTCGTGTAAGGCGGAGAAATGCGTACCATCACGTTTCCGACTTTGATAAAGGTCGGATTGTAGCCTATCGCGATTGCGGTTTATCGTATCGCGACACTGCTGCTCGCGATGATCGAGATCCAATGACTGTTAGCAGAATATGGAATCGGTGGGTTCAGGAGGGTAAAGCGGAACGAAGTGCTGGATCCCAACGGCCTCTTATCACTAGCAATCGAGGTGACAGGCATCTTATCCGCAAGGCTGTAACGGATCGTGAAGCCACGTCTCGATCCCTGAGTCAACAGATGGGGACGTTTGCAAGACAACAACCATCTGCACGAACAGTTCGACGCTGTTGCAGCAGCATGGACTATCAGCTCGGAGGCCACGGCTGCGGTTGCCCTTGACACTGCATCACAGACAGTAGCGCCTACGATGGTGTACTCAGCGACGAACCTGGGTGCACGAATGGCAAAACGTCATTTTTTCGGATGAATCCAGGTTCCGTTTACAGCATCATGATGGTCGCATCCTTGTTTGGCGACATCGCGGTGAACGCACATTGGAAGCGTGTATTCGGCATCGCCATACTGGCGTAACACCCGGAATGATGGTATGGGGTGCCATTGGATACACGTCTCGGTCACCTCTTGTTCACATTGACGACACTTTGAACAGTGGACGTTACATTTCAGGTGTGTTACGACCCGTGGCTCTACCCTTCATATGATCCCTGCGAAACCCTACATTTCAGCAGGATAATGCACGACCGCATGTTGCAGGTCTTGTACGGGCCTTCATGGATACAGAAAATGTTCGACTGCTACCCTGGCCAGCACATTCTCCAGACCTCTCACCAATTGAAAACGTCTGATCAATGGTGGCCGAGCAACTGGCTCGTCACAATACGCCAGTCACTACTCTTGATGAACTGTGCTATCGTGTTGAAGCTGAATGGGCAGCTGTACCTGTACACACCATCCGAGCTCTGTTTGACTCAATGCCGAGGAGTATCAAGGCCGTTATTACGGCCAGAGCTGGTTGTTCTGGGTACTGATTTCTCAGGATCTATGCACCCAAATTGCGTGAAAATGTAATCACATGTCAGTTCTAGTATAATATATTTGTTCAATGAATACCCGTTTATCCTCTGCATTTCTTCGTGGTGTAGCAATTTTAATGGCCAGTAGTGTATTTTTCTATGTACATAATTACATACTGACAAGTTTTTAATGATAGCAGTTTCTTATTAGTTTCGCTGATTTGGCTTTAGTCGTACAAACGTCAACTTTTTCGTGTGAAAAGTATGGAATTAACCAAATTTTAATTATTTTTTTCTAAAGATAATAATTAGTCAGAATAGTTTCCAAGGGAATTTTAATTATCTTCTTCCAAAGATAACAACTGGTCGTAACAGTTCCAGTAGGAACAATAGTGATGACGTCATTTCTCGTCCATTAACCAAATTGTGATTTTGGAAAATGTGAAAAATGTTCAATGAAGAGCAAATTTTTAAGTAATAAATATCCGTTCCAATCTGCCTCACTCCATCTTTTAGCCACTTTCTCGAACTCCTCAGCAGCGGGAACACGACTCTGGAATAACGTCACACAGTACATTAGAGAACTGATTAACGTCTCCAGCTTCAGAAGACTGTTAATGACACACCTACTAAAGCAGCAATAACGTTTACCATTGTACCTGCACACCCGTGTACATCTTTGTTTCCAACCGGATGTTAGTCATTTCCCAGTATTCTTAGATGGTGCAGTTCCCTTAAAATCCCTTTCTACATAACTCGCTATACCAGAAAACATATATCTTGTGCGCCTAAAAATCATTTTTTTTTCTACCACTATCATTATTCTTATTATTCTCCTTATTATTATTACAGGTATTGCCCGTATTAACTTTATTAGTTCATAGTAATTGTTTTATTTACTCACATTGCCGCTCCAGACACTCAAATCGTTTTAATACTATGTGTCATATTAAAATTGTTATTTTTTATAAAAGTTTATGCGGAAAGGTATTGTACGCGTGAAACCCTCGAACGATGTAAAGAGGGAGTGATGGCCCTACGCACACCAGGTTAAATAAACAAATAAGTAAATAAAAATTGTCAAATACGAAGTATAAAGAAATAGGAAGGCTAATAATTCTTTACTACTTTATGGTTGAAATGAGCTCTACATTCGCTGAAAATATTATCACGTTCGTTTCCAATACATATAAAAAATTAAAATTACTGTTATACGAAGCCATTGTGCACAGATTAATCGGTATCGAAATATTGAAAGTGAATCATTATTTTAGCATAATTTTTTGTGCGAATGACCTGTGTGTCCATAAATGAAATGGAAAATGTAAATAAACATGATTTCAATCTAATGAGAATCTTGCGTTACATATCGAATATGTATCATAAATTACATTTTTTCGCCGAAGTAAATATGGTACAATGCCTAGTTCCATTAGAACCACTACCAACGGAGCTGTCGCCTATGGAATAGAAGCATCCCACGTCTACAGAAAAAAATGTTTAAGACGGTTCCATCCATTCTGTTTTGTCTCCATCCCTTGCTTATTTGTGGCGATTTGTTCTAAGTCTTTATCCACTTTGCCTTTCAATTCTTCAAAATCCTGCGCACTTATTCTCGTCAGTCTGTTACGACTAATTCTTTGTATTTGCTCGTAGAAATGCGCCTTCAATTTTTTCTGTATTATTGCATACGTTTATGTTATTTCTTAATTTAAATTTTCCTACTTTTCTTCTGTTTCCTAATACCTCCCTCACAAACTTTCTTTCCTTCTTTTTAATTTCTCCGGTTTTTTATTGGTCCTAATATTAGTTTTACTGATGTACACTCTAACATAAAAAAAGGCGCACCACGAAGGACTTGCCGGCCGGGATGGCCGAGCGGTTCTAGGCGCTACAGTCTGGAACCGCGCGACCGCTACGGTCGCAGGTTCGAATCCTGCCTCGGGCATGGATGAGTGTGATGTCCTTAGGTTAGTTAGGTTTAAGTAGTTCTAAGCTCTAGCAGTTAAGACCCATAGTGCTCAGAGCCATTTTTGAAGGAGTTATCCGAATGAGACGCCAGTCAATAGACGTGATGTACATGTACAGACAATCAAATGGTTATAGCTTCAGAAAAAATTGGATGAATTACTCAAGACAAAGAGCAAGTCAGTAACGCGTTGCTCCCCCTCTGGGCCTTATTATCGCAGTTATTTGACTTGGCATTGCTTGATAAGAGTTGCTGGGTACTCTCCTGGGGGATATTATTCAGAATTCCGTCTTGACACGTTAGATCATCCAAATTCCGAGTTGGTTGAAGGGTCCTGTTCATAATACTCCAAACGTTCTCAATGGAGACAAATCCGGCGACCTAGCTGGCCAAGGTAGGGTTTCCCAAGCACGAAGACAAGCAGTAGAAACACTCGTCGTGTGGGGCGAGTATTATCTTGCTGAAATTTGAGCCCAGGATCGCTTGCCGTGAAGCGCAACAAATAGCGTCGACGTACCACTGTGATTTAAGGATGCCGCAAAAGACAACCAAAGGGGTCATACTATGGAAAGAAGTTGCACTCCAGACCCACTCCAGACCATTACGGTTGTCGTGCAGTATGGACGACAGTGAGATTGCTATCCCACCGCTGTCCAGGGCGTCTCGAGACCCGTCTTCGGCTTCGAACCTCATTGAGCGGAGTAGAATTGTTTTCAGTGATGGGTTCCGCTCACGGTGGAATGCGAAGGTGTACAGATTACGAATTAGTGAAGTGTTATTTAAAACTGTTACATATCACAACTACACTGTCCAGTCACAGTAATGCGACCTATCAAAAGCCTGAGTAACCAGCTTTTGCAGTGCGGACCGCTGCTACCCTTGCCGGAAGCGAGTCAGTAAGGGTCTGGAAACCGGTTAGCCGAGCGGTCTAACGCACGGCTTTCCGGAGCGGGAAGGAGCGCCTGGTCCCCGGCACGAATCCGCCCGGTGGACTTGGGTCGAGGTCCGGTGAGCCGGCCAGTCTGTGCATGGTTTTTAGGCGGTTTTCCATCTACCTAGGCGAATGCTGGCTGGTTCCCTTTATTCCACCTCAGCTACACTATGTCGGTGATTGCTGCGCAAACAAGTTCTCCACGTACGCGTACACCACCATTACTCTACCACGCAAACGTAGGGGTTACATTCGTCTAGTGTGAGATGTTCCTTGGGGGATCCACTGGGGGCCGAACTGCACAATAACTCTGGGTTGGGTGTGGGGTGGTGGAGGGGTGAAGTGGACTGCGGTAGTCGTCGTGGGGTTGTGGACCACTGCGGCTGCGGCGGGGACGAAGCCTCTCCGTCATTTCTAGGTCCCCGGTTAACATACAAGGTTCTGGAAGGTATGGACAGGGATGTGGTGTCATGCCGAGTCCAGTGCCGTATCCAGCTGTGCTAGGTTTCTCCGTTGAGGACGCGTGGCGCGAGCAACCCGATCGACTTGGTGAGCTGCGTGGCACGTTGCATTGTCCTGCTGGAAGATACCATTGTGCCGTCCGCCCCCGGTAGCTGAGTGGTCAGCGCGACAGACTGCCAATACTAAGGGCCCGGGTTCAATTGCCGGCTGGGTCGGAGATTTTCTCCGCTCAGGGACTGGGTGTTGTGTTGTCCTAATCATCATCATTTCATCCCCATCGACGCGCGAGTCGCCGAAGTGGGGTCAAATCGAAAGACTTGCACCCGGCGAACGGTCTACCCGACGGGAGGCCCTCGTCACACGCCATTATTTATTACCATTGTGCCGAGGGAAAAGATATTGTATGTAGAGGTGGACGTGGTACCCAAAGATCCATTGTACCTTCTATAAAGACGAAATCACTCAGGGAATGCCACGAAAACATTCCTACAGCATAACGCTCCCTCCTCTGGCATGGCCCCTTTGCTTTCAGGAGTGAGTATATACCAACCACCATCTGTCCGTTAGAGCATAAAACACGGTTCATCTGAAAAGGCCAGCTGTCGCCACACAATGGACGTCCAATTGTACACTCATGCTCATAAATTAAGGATAACGCTGATACATGGTGAAACAACGCTCTGGTGTGCGGTTTGCGGGTTTAAATCAGCTCAGGGTATGACCATGCGGTGCATTTGACCTGCGGTCGTCGCACGGTGGCGCTGGCAGCAGTCCACATACGCAGAGGTGTGCTGGTGCATGTATGAGTACGGTGCAGCGAGTAAGTGTGCAGGCGTTTTCAGACGTCCTAATGGTGACTGTGTGTTGTAATGGCTCAAAGAACACATATTGATAAGGTTATGAGGGGTACAATATTAGGGCGACTAGAGATTGGTCAAACACAGTAGGTCGTAGCACGGGCCTTCCGTATGCCACAAAGTGTGACCTCAAGATTATGGCAACGATTCCAGCAGACAGGAAACTTGTCCAGGCGCTACAGTACGGGACGTCCACAGTGTACAACACCACAAGAAGACCGATATCTCACCATCAGTGACCGCAGATGGCCACGGAGTACTGCAGGTAGCCTTCCTCGGGTCCTTACCGCAGCCACTGGAACAGTTATCTCCAGACACACAGCCTACAGACGACTGAACAGACACGGTTTATTTGCCTGGAGACCTGCAAGGTGCATTCCACTGATCCCCGGTCTCAGGAGAGCCCGTAAAGCCTGGTGTCAAGAACACAGTACATGGTCATTGGAACACTGGTCCCAGATTATGTACACGGATGAGTCCAGGTATAGTCAAAACAGTGATTCTCGCCGGGTTTTGATCTGGCGTGAACCAGGAACCAGATTCCAACCCCTTAATGTCCTTGAAACGGACACGTATGGGGGTCGTGGTTTGATGGTGTGGGGTGGGATTATGATTAGTGCATGTACTCCCCTGCATGTCTTTGACAGAGGAACTGTAACAGGTCAGGTGTCTCGGGACGTCATTTTGCACCAGTATGACCGCCTTTTCAGGGGTGCAGTGGGTTCCACCTTCTTCCTGATGGATGATAACGCACGGCCCCACCGAGCTGCCATCGTGGATGAGTACCTTGAAACAGAAGACATCAGGCGATTGGAGTGGCCTGCCTGTTCTCCAGACCTAAACCCCATCGAGCACGTCTGCGACGCTCTCGGTCGACGTATCGTTGCGCGTCTTCAAACCCCTATGACACATCAGGAGCTCCGACAGCCACTGGTGCAATAGTGGGAGGCTATACCCCAGCAGCTGCTCGACCACCTGATCCAGAATATGCCAACCCGTTGTGCGGCCTGTGTACGTGTGCATGGTGACCATATCCCATATTGATGTCGGGGTACATACGCAGGAAACAGTGACGTTCTATAGCACATGTGTTTCGGGACGGTTTTCTCAACTTATCAGCAATACCGTGGACTTACAGACCTGTGTTGTGTGTGTTCCCGATGTGCCTATGCTTTAGCGCCATACGGTCGCAGGTTCGAATCCTGCCTCTGGCATGGATGTGTGTGATGTGATTAGGTTAGCTAGGTTTAAGTAGCTCTAAGTTCTAGGGGACGACCTCAGAAGTTCAGCCCCATAGTGCTCAGAGCCATTTGAACCATTTTTTATTAGCGCCAGTTTTGTGTAGTTCCACGTTGTGTGGCACCACGTTTTGCAATTATCCTTAATTTATGAGCATGAGTGTAGTATTAGCGTCCAAATCCCAGCCCTCGTCGCCGATGAACGGGAGTCAGCCAGGATGCATAAAACAAGCGTCTGCTGTAGAGGCGCATAGGCAGCAACGTTCTCTGCACGTTCGTTGACTATACACTGTCTGCAGCCTCTTGGTTCATCTGGAAGGTCAGTTGCACAATAGTTGCACGGCTATTCGCCGGTTCATATCTCTGCAGCCGTTGTTCACCCTTGTCGTCTATGACAGGTTGTGCACTACGGTTGCCTCAGAATCAGTATTGGATAGCGCCATTTTTTCATACATCGTAGGCTTTAGCCATGGTTGCACGCAAACAATTAGCAAACTTATCCACTGCAGAAATGCTTCCACCAATGATCCCGCCCTTTTGGACGTTAGATAAATCGCTCCTTCTCCGCAGTACGGCAACGATTGTACTCTCCCCCGCGTCCCCCCAACACACTTTATATACCCTCCACTGCTAGTGCTGCCACGTGCCCCCTGTGAGTGATTATAGCACGTTGACGTCGAACATCGGCAGAGGTTAACATTAGTGTGACTGGACGCCTAAATATATCAGTTACCGAAAAGTAACACTGACGGCTGTCAGTTATCGGGAAGTAACGGTTCAGCCCGTTCTTACACTGTGGTACTCAGACTAACATTCGGTCAGATGACAGCCTTACTATTGTTATTATACTATTCTTTTTTTACTTACTAGCTACTTTTCATTAATAAACATCTTTATATTTTCAACCAGCTGTACCCAGCCACCCTTTGCTGTGCCTCAGTCTGCATAAATGGAAAAGAAAGAAAAGAGAAAGCACACGTTCCTAATATGTATGGGAATTGGATATACGTCCCAATCTCCTTCCCTTTCCTGTCTCTGCCCAACTCCCCCTCCCCTTTCTTTCTCCATTTCTCCCTTCTTTTTCCCTATCTCTCTCTCTCTCTCTCTCTCTCTCTCTCTCTCTCTCTCTCTCTCTCTCTGTCCATCACCTCCTCCCCCTCTCTCTGTCCATCTCCTGGTTCCCGTCTTCTACGTTCATTTCTTCCCACCCCTCTATCCGTCTCCACTTCCTCCACTCTCTTTGACCTTGATCCTTGTTTATTGTTACTGCGAACTCAGATTCTGCAGTAATGAACCAATAAGCCCTAAATATCACTTTCTGTTTGTTCACAACTTTTCACTACTGTGTATACACATCTGTGTGTGACTAAACGTTTATTACAGTAACGTGTAAGAATTTTAAATAATCGGAAATCTACGACTTGAGATCTTTGGTAATCATGTTTTCAATTCCTCTCTTACATGTAAATATTTATATATTATAAGTATACATATATTAAAGAATTAGGTACCTTAAACACGCCCGTATTAGAGTTCAATGTTGTGTCAAAGCACTTGGTCAAGAACTTCAGGAGATTAACGATTTTGAACAAACCAACATCTAAATTTTTATAACGCTTTCCCTTCTATTACCTACATACCAGATGGTGTTCCGGTAGGTGTATAAAAACACTCGATTATCCGAGTACAACGTTGTTTCAAAATTTCAGAGTAATATATGAAGAACTTTCGGAGAGCCGAGATTCTGAAGAAACGAACAACTATGTTTGCGCTTACGAGGTGCGACAATAAAGTAATGAGACTGATTTGAAAAAAAGTGTTGCTTACCGTTTTATTCACGTTTAGTGTTGTCTCCTTCAAAGTAGTTCCCTTCTGATTGCACACACTTTTTCCAGCGCTTCTGCCATTGATGGAAACATTTCTGAAACTCATCTTCTGTAATATCCTCCCAAGACCCTCGTCACAGCTTTTTGGACATCTTGTGATGTTTGAAAATGGCGACCCTTGACCGCCGTTTTGACTCTTGGAAATAGAAAAAAGTCTCACGGAGCGATATCTGGTGAATAAGGTGGCTGTGGTAGTACTGAAATTTGTTTTGAGGTTAAAAATTGGTGTACTGACAGAGCAGTGTGGGATGGCGCATTATCGTGATGTAGAATCCAATTATCAGCAATGTTGGCACGGACACGAAGAACTCTTTCTAAAAATTTCCTTGTAGTAATATCGGTTAACTGTTGTCCAGGAGCCACCCACTCTTTATGAACAATTCCCTTGGAATCAAAGTAGCACACAAGCATGCATTTCACTTTTCGCTTTGACATAAGAGCTTTTTTTGGTCGTGGTGATCCCTTTGAGTACCATTGCGAACTTTGGCGTTTTGTCTCTGGATTGTACTGAAAAAAGCAACTTTCATCACCAGTGATAACACGGCTCAACAATTCTGGATTGATTTCCGTTTGCTCTAACAGATCGGCTGCCACACTTTTCCGTGTTTCTCGCTGTTGTGGTGTGAGGTTTTTGGGGACCATTATTGCACAAATCTTTCTCATACCAAAATCTTCAGATATTATCAGACGAACAGTTTCTCGTATACAGAAAATGTAGGTGTCCCTAATCGCAAATCTGCGAAATTTTTTGATCAACTGCTTTGAAATCTTGGCATAACTTTCCATTGGTGTATGTGCATGTTTTTAGTTACCAATTTTTTAAGTGAACGTGATACATAAATTTAAAAATGGGGAAACATTGTTAAAAAATCTCAAAATGTTACATATACATATATTATACATTATATGTTAAACAATACCTAAAACCATGCCCGAATTAGGATTTAACGTTGTGTCAAAATTTCAAAGCAACTGGTCAAAAACTTTCGGAGATCAATGATTTTGAACAAAAGAACACGTACTTTTTTATTTCTATTCACTACTGGCCATTAAAATTGCTACACCACGAAGAAATGCAGATGATAAACGGGTATTCATTTGACAAATATACTATACTAGAACTGGCATGTGATTACATTTTCACGCAATTTGGGTGCACAGATCCTGATACATCAGTACCCAGAACAACAAACTCTGGCCGTAATAACGGACTTGATACTCCTGAGCATTGAGTCAAACAGAGCTCGGATGGCGTGTACAGGTACAGCTGCCCGTGCAGCTTCAACACGATACCACAGTTCATCATCAGTAGTGACTGGCGTATTGTGACGAGCCAGTTGCTCGGCCACCATTGACCAGACGTTTTCATTTGGTGAGAGATCTGGAGAATGTGCTGGCCAGGGCAGCAGTCGAACATTTTCTGTGTCCAGAAAGGCCCGTACAGGACCTGCAACATGCGGTCGTGCATTATCCTGCTGAACTGTAGGGTTTCGCAGGGATCGAATTAAGGGTAGAGCCACGGGTCGTAATACATCTGAAATGTAACGTCCAGTGTTCAAAGTGTCGTCAATGCGAACAAGAGGTCACCGAGACGTGGAACCAGTGGCACCCCATACCATCACTCCGGGTGACGGGTGACGAATACACGCTTCCAATGTGCGTTCACCCTGATGTCGCTAAACACGGATGCGACCATCATGATTCTGTAAACAGAACCTGGATCCATCCGAAAAAATGACGTTTTGCCATTCGTGCACCCAGGTTCGTCGTCGAGTACACCATCGCAGGCGCTCCTATCTGTGATGCAGCGTCAAGTGTAACCGCAGCCACGGTCTCCGAGCTGATAGTCCATGCTGCTGCAGACATCGTCGAACTGCTCGTGAAGATGGCTGTTGTCTTGCAAACGTCCCCATCTGTTGACTCATGGATCGAGACGTGGCTGCACGATCCGTTACAGCCATGCGGATAAGATGCCTGTCATCTCGACTGCTAGTGATAAGAGGCCGTTAGGATCCAGCACGGCGTTCCGTATTACCCTCCTGAACCCACAGATTCCATATCCTGCTAACAGTCATTGGATCTGGACCTACGCGAGCAGCAGTGTCGCGATACGATAAACCGCAATCGCGATAGGCTACAATCCGACCTTTATCAAAGTCGGAAACGTGATGGTACGTATTTCTCCTCCTTTCAGGAGGCATCAGAACAACGTTTCACCAGGCAACGTCAGTCAACTGCTGTTTGTGTATGAGAAATCGGTTGGAAACTTTCTTCATGTCAGCACGTTGTAGGTGTCGCCACCGGCGCCAACGTTGTGTGAATGCTCTGAAAAGCTAATCATTTGCATATCACAGCATCTTTTTCCTGTCGGTTAAATTTCTTGTCTGTAGCACGTCATTTTCGTAGTGTAGCAATTTTAATGGCCAGTAGTGTAGTTTGACCGATCCTCGTATTCAAGAATCTGCCTTACATTTTCAGGAGCTGTGATAGTGCAAATACTATCAAACTGCATTAATGTTTGTTTGCTAATTCTTCTGTCTGTTTCGACAGCCCCGAAACCACCTCCTGACGGGTTCGCGCTGGCCGGCGGCGTGGCGGGACCGCACGCGGGGGCGGCGTCACCGTTCAGCGCAGCCGGTGGCGGCGGGGGCGGCGCCGGCCCCCTGGCCACCTCCCCGTCGTCGCTGTCCGCCTCCGCCGCCGCCGCAGCCGCCGCCGCCGCAGCCGCAGCCGCCGCCGCCTCCGCAGCCAGCAACACGGGCCGGACCAACTTCACCAACAAGCAGCTGACCGAGCTCGAGAAGGAGTTCCACTTCAACAAGTACCTGACGCGAGCGCGGCGCATCGAGATCGCGTCCGCGCTCCAGCTCAACGAGACGCAGGTCAAGATCTGGTTCCAGAACCGCCGCATGAAGCAGAAGAAGCGGCTCAAGGAGGCAGCTGCCAGCGGCGGGCTGCTGGGTCAGGGGGCGGCGGGGGCGGCTGGGGTGGCGTCGGAGGCGGCCGCCGTGCTCAGCAGCGCCAGTAATTCGCCCACTGCCGCCGGAGCCGCGCTCAGTGAGAACAGCCAGGAGGCCTCGCCTCGGGCCACTGCATCTGAGCACTAGTCCGCCCCCTAGGCCAGTCACATCCACTCTCCAACTGAGCACCAAAGTCGTGGTCCAATCAGTGAACTACCAGAAGGCGAAGCTCTGCCTCGAGCTGGTCCTCGGTCTCCCGTCAACTGTCCAGCTGAGGACTGCAATGTTGGTCCAACTAGTGAACCAGCTGGAAGTGTCATGTGGGGTACTTCTGGTTGAAGCTGGTCCTTGATGTTCCATTAACTCTCCAGCTGAGTGTCAAAATCGTGGTCCACACAGTGAACAACTGGGAGATGTAATCAGGGCTAGTTCAGATCCAAGCTGGTCCCCATTGTACCATCGACACTCCAGCTCAGTGCCAAAGTCGTGGTGCAACCAGTGAACTACCAGGAGGCGTAGCTCTGGCTGAAGCTGGTCCTCGGTCTCCCATCAACTGTCCAGCTGAGACTACATTGTTGGGCGAACAAGTGAACCAGCTGGAAGCATCATGTGGGGTACTTCAGGCTGAAGCTGGTCCTTGATGTTCAAGCTGAGTGTCATAACGTGGTCCACACAGTGAACTACTGGGAGATGTAATATGGGCTAGTTCAGATCAAAGCTGGTTAGTGTATCACCAACTCTCCAGCTCAGTGCCAAAGTCGTGGTAACAAACTTTGAGCAACTGGAAGGTGTCATCT
The DNA here is from genome assembly GCF_023864345.2 of Schistocerca serialis cubense. NCBI lineage: Eukaryota > Metazoa > Arthropoda > Insecta > Orthoptera > Acrididae > Schistocerca > Schistocerca serialis. The sequence continues at coordinate 78,099,818 of NC_064649.1, forward strand.
TGGGTAACTTGGGCCCATCCTTAGTTCGACAGCCACTTTCCAGTTGAGTGTCAAAGACATGATACGCTGATACATGGTGTGACATCAGCTCATCAGCTGATTGTCAAAGTTGTACTCTACACAATAAACAATTGGGATACATCATCTGGGGTAGTTCAGGCTCAGGCTGGTTCTTATTTTGACATCAGCTCTCCAGCTCACAGATCTGTGATTTGATATCAACTCTCCACCGCAGTGTCACAATCATGATCACACAGCAAACAATCAGGAGACGTCATCTGGGGTAGTTCAGGCTCAGACAGGCTCTCATTGTGCCATTGGCTCTCCAGCTGAGTGCTGCTGACTGCTAACAGAATAGTCCAGCTGAGTGCCAAAGTCGTTGTCCACACAACTCCAGCTGAGTCCGAAAGTCATAGACCATACAATGAGCAACCAGGAAACAGCATGCAGAGTACTTCAAGCTGTTGATGGTCCACAATGTGCCATCGCCTCTCGACTTGAGTCAACAACCAGGAGCCATCAGTTGGAGCAGTCCAGGTTGAGAATGGTCCTTGCTGTCCCATTATGCCTCAGGGCACACAGCGAAGGCTCAAGGTGTGTCACTTGACCTAATTGGAAGTCTCAGAACAAATGTTTTGGTTCACACAAAGCATTACTAGGTGCTTTCACCTCAGACCTCAGTTTCATCAGCAGTGTCTCATACAAACTCCAGCTTGATGCTACAGAATCCAGCACTATGGTCTCCAAAGCCCACATAATCTACATCAATGTCCTACACTATCAAGTCAACATTCTCAGACTAGTCATCTTAACGTTGTTCTCTCCCCAAGTCTGCACCACCACATCGCTAGCAAAGACAAGAACAGTCAGCCAAAACTGTCACAAACTCGCTGACATCAGGCCCGTCTCTAACTGTGAGCTATAGTGAAGGTTGAACACTCAAGAGGCAACATGTGAAGCCGCTGAACATGGCCAGCTTAAGACTGGTCACTACTGTTTCAGTCACTCTCCAATCCACTCCTAACAGTGCAGAATTAGGTGGAGGTAGCAGGTTTACCCTTGATGGAGCATTCAGTCCTCAAAACCCAAAACGAGGGCACTGCAGAATTTTCTTTCTTGTGCAAAAGCAGAACAGCCACACAGCATAACACAGTCTCAATCTGCTTCTCACTGCTTCATTTTCTCTGAAGAAGTTCTGTCATTATGGTCCAACTCTCAACAGTCACTGATCAAACCTGCTTCTCAGATCAGCCAGTTTCACAGTGATCCTTGCTCTACAAACCAGTTCCCACCCTATTCCTATTGCCACCACCCTCAATGAGGACACAAATATATATAGCTATGACAGTGCAGAGTTCTCCTCCACTACCCTTTCACACCATTGTTTATGAGTCTACATTTATCATTCCAGTCAGTGAATTTTTTGTAGCAGTGGGAGTATGTACAGTGAGAATAACAATCTTCAGTTCCTCTGTCTACAGAGCACATCTAACTTTTAAAGGCATATGAGGAAATAGGTGGCTCAACCCAAGTTCACCAACCTCCATCTTTCACGAGCTACCAAAACTTGATGCAAATAAGTACTAATTAACAACGTGTAGCTAGGGTAACAGTCAATTAACCTGGTCTCTAGAAACCATTGCACAGTCACACACTTCCGGTGAGTACTCGATGACCAGACCTAAATTTGGATTGGAATTGGTCGCTGGAAAAGAGACGAGAGCAAAAATGAAACGCCCATTTACAATCTAAGGAGTACAATCTGGACAGTTTACTGGTGTATTAACCCGCATTAATTTGATAATTTGTGCACTGTTCAATGCCAGGATGTTCACTCAGCTTACTACCATCACAGCTATGAGTTGTTTAACGGCAGATAGGATATTTCTAGGTCAACCATTTGGGATGCTATAGTTAGCATCACTGCTTGAGCCCTGTCCACGGTGGAGGCAATGTGGGCTTCGTGCAGATCATTTTAATCTCTTTAGAAGCCAAAATGGTCTGAACGAAGTAATACATGAAGCTGGATTTGAAAACCTACAGTGCTTTACTAGCTGTGATCCTACTGCCCATAGTATACCCTTGGAGTCCTCCAATCTTTGAACTGACTTACATGTCCAGAAATGAGGAACCTACAGTAGAACTTGGACTCCGAACCGCGTGCAACTTGAAATAATTTTATGCGTGGTCTGCATTGTGATGCAACTGCTGTAAATATTTTAAATATAAATGTGAACTGCCATCTTATCTGTTTGTTTCCACTACTAGTTATGTTCATCCTTAGGTGAGAGGTCGTGTCTCAACAGCAGCTGAGCCAGTTTTATGTATATTAGGTCTGTCTTCCAAGAGCAGCCAGGCATGTTCTCTCTGGTGCTTCGACAGCTATTTCCAATTTCCTTCTTTGCAAGGTGATGACAGAGTCAGTCAGAACAAATACTGCTCATCATGTTTTCCATGCGACCTCCAATGTCAATGGAAAGTGTCAGTTTGTTTCGCATCACAGACAAAATGATTTTTGAAGTGGAATTTTACGCATCCATTCGATAGAGGTGCCTCAGATTAGTACAGCGCAATATTCGCTTTTTCGACATCTATTAACAGTGCAGTAAAACAGGAAGTATAACCAGTATTCCAACAGCGAATGAGCAGCGCTGATGCCCTATGCTACCAGCATGCAACAGCGCTGCACAGTCGCTGTTGGAATACTGGTATACTTCCTATTTTACTGCACTGTTAATAGATGTCGATAAAGCGAATGTCCCGCTGCACTAATCTGGGATAGCTCTATCAAACGGCCACGAAAACTTCCGCTTTATAAATCATTTTGTTTGTAGTGGGAAACAAACTGACGCATTCCTTGAACCTGAGCGTCTCATGGAACACGTGATAAGCAGTATTTGTTTGGAACTACTCCACCAGCATGTAGCAAAAAAGGATCTGCCGAAACACCAGAGAAAATACGCTTGACAACTCTTAGAAGACACACCTGTTAAAAATCCGATAAATGGCAGATGAAATATTCCCAGACCTTTGGACTTATTGCCATATACGTATCAACATTTTTAACTACACTTTCATTCATTAACATTTCCTTACAATCTACCTTTTGCTCTTCAGAATCGCCTTCGTCCTTGTTGGGGGTCATCTACCATTAAAACGAATATTGCTTTGTGTTTATCCCTTTTATCAAAACGACTTTTCCTCAGTTACAACGAACTATGACATTTCTGACAGGAAATCATGAACCCAGTCGCACAACTGTAAAGATTCTCCTCCATAGGCATGCCGTTCGTTTAAGAGCTCGCGTGTGAGGAACAGTGTCAAAAGCGGTCTGGAAATCTAGAAAAATGGAATGAATTTGAGATTCATTGTACAAAGTTAAGTGGGGATTTAAAAAACAAACAAACTGCAATTACTCTTTATGTAACTAATGTCCACTGATTCATTATACGAAAATATTCAGAAATTATCCCCGAACAAATTTAGGTTTTCCCTGCATTTCCTGACTGAAGTAACAAACACGACATTGCCAAATAATCCGTTACATCGAAATGCGGTGAACCATAAAACTAATTGGGGCTGACGCATTAGAAATTATGTGGCAGTGTCCGAGGTTCTATGGAGAATCACAGGAGAGGCGGCTTATTACCTGGAAAACCAAGAGAGGAGAGAGAGAGAGAGAGAGATTTCCGAGTCAATCCCGGCAGGGCGGTTGTTTGCGTGTGTGCCGACGGATATCATTGATTGTTTGCCAGGAAGAAGTCCGAAACCCGACCAGACGCCAGGCTTCCTGCGGATTTAGGAGCGCTGCGCGTTTGTTTGCGGGCGCCTGACGGCTGCCTCCGGTGCTGCTACCTGGCGGTGACCTCTGCAAACACTGGCGCCGTGTGACGCGCCCAACAGGAAATGAGGCTCGCTTCTGGCTTCACACGCTGACACCGATTTACGTTGCGCTGCTGCCTTTCAGAAATCCAGGACAGACCGTAGCTCCCTGCTGTGGACGTCTTTGCAAAGGTCGACAAAGTAGCGACTGGGAATCCTACATTCATATTCCTGTTCTACATCAAGCATGCCTTTGAATCATCAAGTGAGACTGCCTTCGTAGTGTAATCATCTCAACGGTAACAATCACAATAATCACTCACTTTCCCACAACGTAAGTAATGCTAACGACTTCACATCCAGTCCCATAGATATTTTTACAATCGCTAATGCTGACCCTTAGTATAGTTTACTCTTTAGTCCATTGACGCCAATGTCCGACCTATTCCTCCGTTTCCACAGAAAAAGATACTAATCCTTCGTTACTGTGGTCAACTAATTAAACATTATTGGTGCAGTGGCGCGTTTGAGTAAACCCAAATTTTATTTTCTTATTTGTAAATAAAAAGGCATATTTTATTCCAAACATCAGAGAAAACATTATTAACAAACGTTGACAGCATATATCAAATACCACCATTATTTTCTTAAAGTTCTGAAAAGTTTTGAAATTTTCAATTGTAGAGCTCACATTGTCAAAAAAAATGAGGGATAATAAGTACACTTATATTTTCCTAATTTTAGTTGTAATACATAGTTTGTTCATCCCAAATATTACGTGTAACCAATGTTTATTGATTGTGTCTTCTTCATTCCTGAAACACCCTTTGCACATTGAAATAATGAGTTCTAAGCACAAATTATTCGCACTTCTACAGCATTAAAGTTTAATATTCCTGTCTTTGGACCTAAAATATACTATGCACCTGCTTTGGGGTGATGTATTTTTATTGGCAGTTTCATTGGAGCCCAGAAAATTAAAATATAATTTTGAAAATTTAGGTGAAAATTCCTTACAACTGGAGAATCCCCTATACCACAAATTTTCTAAGATGCTAACAGTTGAAAATTACTCAATGAACAAATAAGTTATAAATGATCAAATCATAGGCTACATTTATATTGCAATTTCAAAATGCCATGTTTGTGAAAACAGCACTACTGAGGTGAGGTTTGATAAACCCAAGGATAAATTGTCTTTCTCCATAAATGAATTTAAACTGATGTTAACTGCAACAACAACATCTAGAGATCATAAAAGCAAGCTACCGAAGTGTTCAATTATGCACCATCTCATGACAATGTTGAGAAGTACATCAAATAGGGTGTGTGAACCTCTAGCACCGTAATGAAAGGCTAAGCATCCAACACGACTAAAGATACACAGATCTTCCTCTGCACTTCGAGCTTTAGGCTTTTGTGCCTATTCTGTCTTCACTTTTCACTGCCATTTCGTGATGGATCTTCCTACATCCTTTCTTCCTCTTACCTGGTTAATCATGGCCTGACATGAAATCCTCTCTACCCTAATTCTTCATTGATGATGTTTGCATAGTGTTTTATATTCTTTAGTTTTTTCCATTACTATAAATATCTAGCTAATTCCTAATACCCTGATTCCCTAAATGTTCTTCTCCAGTAATACACCTAACTTTCCTGGAAATCTCATTCTTTTAGGGATCCATGACTCCATTTTATACAGCATTTCAGGTGTAGCCATGGTGTTATAAAATTTTAATTTTGTTTCATTCTGTATCTTGTTTTGCAGTGTTTTATCTTTCTGCATATTGATTGACATTTGTTAATCTTATTTTCTGTATTCTTGTCCACATTGTATCTGCAATCACGTCCTAAAGAGATCAAATCCAGAGACCTATTACCATTTTTGAGTGGGCATATCTCTCATGATAAACCATGATATTAGGTTCCTTTATTCATCTATGTTTTCTTTTTCCCTAATTGATGTAGTTTATACATGTGCATTTTGTAGGTATCTTCACTTTCTTCGAAAAGTGCCACATCATCTACATACATAAGAATATTAATATATTTATCTCTATTAATCTGTAAACCCAAATTTTGTTCCTGTCTCAAGTTCTTGATCAGATCAGTTACATACACATTAAATAAGGTCGATGAAAGGCTTCAGCCTTGTTTAAATCATTGAGTGGTAGTGATTTCTTCAGTTTTATTATTTACAATATATGTTATTATTTGTGTGCCCTTGTATAACTTTGTATAAGCTTTCTGTAGCTTCCACAGAATGTATCAGGTCTTCAGCTTTAGTCATTATGTCCCATAGTTTCTTTCTATTCACATTGTCAAAAGGTATTTTTAACTCAATAAAAGCTGTATGTGTCTCTAAATTGATGTCTCACCCTGTCTGTAAACTTCTTTATTATGGTAAATATTTTATCACTGCATGAACACCATTTCTGGAAACCACTTTGTTCTTTATTAATTATATAAATGCAAACATTTTATAGGCTGCGTTTAGAAGGCTTATTCCTCCATAATTTTCGTGGTTATTTCTTTTGCCTTTCTAAAAAATTGATATCACATTTGAAATTTTCCAAATTTATATATAAATACTACACAAAATACAAAACACTGCTCCTGGTCCTGACATTATTCCCTATCAGCACCTGAAACAATGTCCACACTCCTCCCTAGAAATCTTTTCCAATCTCTATATGTCATCCTTCAGTACTGACTGCTATCTTGAGGCTTGGAAAACTTCCAGCATCCTACGTTTCCTTAAAGCCAACAAACCTGATAATAACACCTCCTCCTCCCAACCAATCAACCTCATTTTGCTCTTCAGCAAGTTCACCATAGCAAAAACACACACACACACACACACCAACACCAACACATACCACTCCCTATTAACCAGTGTGGATTCCATCCTAATTTCTCTTCTAACAACTAGCTCTTAAACCTAACCCAGTTCCCATCCACACACTCAATAACCGTAAATCTGCCATCTTTGTGTTCCCTGACTATCAAAAACCAAATGAGCATGTATGGACTTCCAGTCTCCTTTTCAAACACCGTATGTTTACACTTTCATAGTTCCTGCCACTTCCATCCCACTGCAGGTATGCCTCACGGTTCTGGCAGTTCTCCACTATTGTATAACTTCTACACGCCGTTGCACTCAGTGGTTCCTCAGAATTAACTCTTCTAAGGCATGGGTAATAATTTAGGATGTACCAGCCAAATAAATTTGTTTTTGAATAGGTTCCGCCATGAGCAAATACAGTTTTTCCCCTTTACTACCCAGGATCATCAGTGTCTATTCTTTTTTTTTTAATTTTCCTTCTTGTTAACAAATACTTTGGTATTCATCACTTTCTGTATTTCAGGTTAAAGTTGTCTTTCTTTCACAGCGTGTCATTTTATCAGCTTTCCGCATTAGCTTCACTGACAAACTGTACGTTTAAGCTTGCTCTGTGTCACTGTTTACAATATATGAAAACAAACATTTCAAATCTGTTTCTCTTTTCCCACAGTTAGGTGGATGAATCACCACCTGGAAGTTTATGCCTTTCTGAAGAATTAAGTGTTTCGTTAAGATAGCTATTTAAATAATACTGTATCGGACATTAGTAGATTTGAGCAAAGTACCTTGGTATCAGGACTGTTTGGATCATGTCTATTTTTGTCTTGTAGCGTCATAAAATATTTGGATACGCTGACAGTATTCGAGCCTCCTTTTGCGCCCTGCTTTTCCGCCAAAATTTGTTATCAGTCGTTATATGTTCTCATTCATTACGAAAATCAGCATTGTGCGTTGTATTTGCAAAATCAGTGTTCGCATTTACTATTAAGAACGACTTATTTTCCGGCAAGGAGGGACAGAGCATTTCAACAGTCCAGAATTCGTATATTCAATTAACAACTGCAGCTCAGTAGAGTAACAAAAAGCTAACATTCTCGCGTGATGCCTAATGACACACTCACAGCTTATAACGATAACGAAGCGACTTTCTTAATTTATGCACAGTCGATTTCCTACATAAATATTCAGGAGCGGAAATTCTTGTTAGCTTGTCGCCCCGATAGCCAACGGGGACACACACACACACACACACACACACATGAGAAATGTTCGATTCACAGACTCGGATGCTCGTCCGTTCCAAAGATGCTGGCCGAATCGGCTCGGAAACAAAATAATAACGGGTTCCGCCAGCGTCCGCCGCGGTGCTAGCTGTCCTGGGCTGAGACGTTATCAGCCGTTCACGCGTGGCTGCGCCAGCCTCGCTGCACGCCAGCACGACATGTCGTTTCAACATTTCTATCACACGACTTAACAGCTGAATGGGTTTTCGGCGTGCTGGCAGCGGACGAGACGATGCTATCGCGCCGTCCGAGAAAAACGCACAGGCTGGCGCGCCTATCAGGAACACTACTCCAGCAACATGCGTGTTCTCTCCCCTCCACTCCCAATCTCTGTCAGTTTCTGACTCTCTATCTCTCTCTCTCTCTCTCTCTCTCTCTCTCTCTCTCACACACACACACACACACACACACACAAAGGAAATGCCCACACATCTGTCTCTCTACATGCACTCGTATCGAAAGTTCTTTTTCTACCCGCGTGGTTCTCCCTCCCTTCTCGCTCGAGGCCCTAGTAAAAGACGAAACTTGTTTGTCAAATTCGCTATCCGCTATCATTCGTTTGTCAAATAAGCGCGCAGACGTACAAACAAAATTTGTAAAATTTAACCTCACTGCTGACGTGGCTGTCGCGCTGTGCGTACCGTGTCGCGAGTCGCTGGGCAACATACGAGGTGCAACACAGAATACAAACTATAAATCTATGAATGCTGCTACAGTTGCCAGATACCGCCAACTTACTGATAATTGCCTAGCAAGCAACTGGCTACTGTTCTACAAACATATACGTAATTAGTCAGACATGTTTGTCAAATCAGTTTGTGACTCTCTCTCTCTCTCTCTCTCTCTCTCTCTCTCTCTCTCTCTCTCCCACACACACACACACACACACACACACACAAAGGAAATGCTCACACCTCTCTCTCTCTTTCTCTCTCTTTACATACTCTTGCATCGAAAGTTCTTTTTCTACATGCGTGCTTCCATCTCCCTCTTTCTCTCTGTGCACTTCGACTCGCTCGAGGCCCTTGTAAAAGACCAAACTTGTTTGTCAAATTCGCTGTCCACTATCATTCGTTTGTCAAATAAGCGCGCAGACGTACCAACAAAATTTGTCAAATTTAACATCACTGCTGACGCTGCTGTCGCACTGTACGTATTGTGTCGCGAGTTGCTGGGCAACATAAGATGTGCAATACAGAATACAAACTTTAAATCTACGAATGCTGCTCCAGTTGCCAGATGCCTCCAAGTTACTGATAATGGTCTAGAAGGAACTAGCTACAGTTCTACAAACATATACGTAAGCGGTCAAACGTGTTTGTCAAATCGGTTTGTGACTCTCTCTCTCTCTCTCTCTCTCACACACACACACACACACACACACACACACACACACACACATAGAGGAAATGCCCACATCTCTCTCTCTCTCTCTCTCTCTCTCTCTCTCTCTCTCTTTACATACACTCGCATCGAATGTTCTTTTTCTACCTGAATGCTTCCATCTCCCTCTTTCTCTCTCTGCACATAGTCTCGCTAGAGGCCTTTGTAAGAAACCAAACTTGTTTGTCAAATTTGCTGTCCGCTATTATTTGTCAAAACTATTTGTCAAATAAGCGTGCAGATCTTCCAACAAAATTTGCCAAACCTCACTACTGACGCGGCCGTCGCGTTGTACGTATCATGTCCCGATTTGTTGGGCAACATACGAGGTGCAATGCAGAACACAAACTTTAAATTTACGAATCCTGCTCCAGTTGCCAGATTCCTCCAAGTTACTGATAATATCTAGTAAGCAAATAGCTGCTGTTCTACAAACATATACGTAAGTGGTCAAACTTGTTTTCAAAACAGTTTTTTGCTCTCTCTCTCTCTCGCTCTCTCTCTTTCTCTCTCTCTCTCGCTCTCTCTCTCTCTCTCTCTCTCTCTCTCTCTCTCTCTCTCTCTCTCTCTTTCTCTCTCTCTCTCTCTCTTTACATACACTCGCATCGAAAGTTCTTTTTCTACCCGCGTGCTTCTCCCTCTTTCTCTCTCTGCACGTAGACTCGCTCCAGGCCCTTGTAAAAGACCAAACTTGTTTGTCAAATTCGCTGTCCGCTATCATTCGTTTGTCAAATAAGCACGCAGACGTACCAACAAAATTTGTCAAACCTGACTGCCGACGCGGCTGTCGCGCTGTACGTATCGTGTCGCGAGATGCTGGACAACATATGAGGTGCAATACAGAATAAAAACTTTAAATGTACGAATGCTACTCCAGTTGCCAGATACCTCCAAGTTACTGATAATAGTCTAGCAAGCGACTGGCTACTGTTCTACAAACATATACGGTCAAACTTGTTTGTCAAATCGGCCGTCAATAATTCTCTCTGTCACGTCAACCACAGCCTATGATTAACGAACACTTCAAATCAAGTTGTGCATGCCAAATAAATTGACAAACACGTTAAGTTTGACAATTTGTTTGATCGTGTACTTTTGAAGCAGCTGTGGCACTGTTAGTATCGTATTGGAAAGTTTTTGGACATTAGTGAACAATATACGAGGTGCAATGCAAAATACAAACCTTAAATCTTCTAAAGCTGCTCCATTTGCCAGATGTCTCCAAGTTAGTGCTAACAGTCCGACAAGAACAGGCTACTGTTCGAGAAACACTTCCGTAAATACTCTAATATGTCGAATCAGCCGTCAATCAAAATTTCTCTGTCACGTTAAACACAGCCTATGATTAACAAACACTTCAAGTGAAGCAGCTCAGTGCTCAATAATTCCACAAACATGTGAAGTTTGACAAATTGTTTGACCATGTTTGGGAACCTCTAAGGGAGGAAACTCTTGTGCACCATTAGATTGAGTCCTGTAACCTGTTGTTCTCTGTCTCTTCATGTTCTGTTGCGCATCGTATTTTGTGAGGCAGAGGTTGGGAAGCAGCGCACTCTTTGCCTAAACGAGCGTCAGAAATCACCTAAAACCTTCACTTACACTGGCCGGTCTCAAGGACGAACTGCGTTAAATCCGTCTCGTAGATTCAACCTTATTGTGAGTCTGGTTCACCTCCCTGTCTCGTAAGCTAGCGCTAGCGAACTATGAACTGTCATTCAGTACTCGCCACCTGTGTAAAAATAAAATTTTCGCCATTCCTGAACTTCTTACTTCACTTCTAGCATTTCATCTTTCGTCAACTTCAATGAGAAAAGTTGATTAGCACTTGGACTCACATTTGGGAGGACGTTGGTTCAAATCCGCTTCCGGCCATACAGATATACTTTTTCCTTCCGTGATTTCCCTCTTCGAGTGAAGTGCCTACAGCGGTACTCATCATCGCAGTATCCACATTCCCAGACAACTTCAAACGCATGTCATCATTCCCCAGTAATTCATTCTCCCACTTCTTGCACTCTGATTATTCCTGACAATTCTCTTAAACGTCAGCCTACTACGCATCCTTACTAATTTGTAATCCGAGTCAGTGTTCCTATTTACGCCTCACAATCCTATATCTGATTTCGCAATCTCCGCCTGATGATCATGCACTCTAACTGGATACTTCTCGTACATCCAGGCCTTTTCAAAGTATAGGTCCTTCTCTTGAGACCCTTGAATACTGTATTTGCTGTTACTGTGTGAAATTTATTGCAGAGCTTAATTGCTCCTGCTCCTTATTTCTGCTACCAAGGACACATTTTCACGAAACTCTTTCTTCTGTTACTTCCCTTACCAATACGTTCCAAACCATGACAATTATTAAATTATTATCTTCTGAATTGTCAGTTCAATATCTGTATTTACTTCATCTCCTCATCATCTGCCTGTGACGACGGCATGTACATCTGAGCTGTTGTTGCTGCCATTGGCTTGTTCTCGATTCTGATAAGAACAACCTCACCACCGAACTATTCGAAGTAACTCACTGTCTTCAGTGCTTTACCACTCCCGTTATAACATTTTCTGCTGCTGATTCAGAAAAAACTCATTCGTTCATTCACTCCAGAACAAAAAAGTCACTAACCTTATTTATGGAGGAAATCGTGTATTAAATCCATCTCCATTATGTGTCCAGATCTCCGGTGATTCCACGCCTCAATTATTTTCCTTTTACAGTCTCTTTCTCTTCAAAACCAACCGCTAGCGTCACAAATGTTAATTGGCTCGCTTTAGCGAGAAGAAAAGCAGAATATGTATCTCTCAGAAACACGTCAATCCCTCAACCGATACTCCAGAAGCTCTCCTAGTTACCACTCTAACAACCATGGAGAATGCGTATAAGCATCTCTGTTATTTCAAAGAATAAACGCACTAGAAAATACTTTGGCGACGACGAGCTGTCGCCGCATATATTACGAGAAAATCAGATCAGATAACTTTTCCAAAGTGAATGAATGTGGATGGTTTGATTGAAAATGATTAATTGGTGCGTGGTAGAGGGTATTTGCTGTGGGGACATTACACAAGCTTGACGAAAGTGGCGGCTGAGTACACGATCATCACCAAACGACGCGCGCAAGAGATCTTTCACGCGTCTAGCAATATCAGGTGGAGCGCCATCCTGCATTTTGGTTCTAATAAAACCCCACGTCATTCCAAGCATGTGTGTCAATTTTTACCTCTCTATCTACATTATTCCGTGGTTTATTAAGTTTTCAAATTTATACTGACTTTTTGATCAACCGGTATATTCACCGGTCGCCTGCCACAGACTTAACTCATTTCTGATGTGGCGTAATCTTTGCAGCGAAATTTCCAGCGCGTTATTTTCGGCCGAGTAGCGTAGAGACGTAAGCAACAGCTGCACTGCAACGGTCTCGTAGCGCGCATGCGCGCACGCGCCTACGTCATGTCCGGTTCCGTCTGCTGTCCCAATTAGCGGAAGCGGCCGACCGGCGACGGAGCCTTCGCGAGGGTGACATATCGATATCTCGCGCGAGCCGAGACACGTTAATTGGCCCCGTGGCCGTCATCTGCGCATGCGCGCGTCCGTTCCTGCCAGCTGAAGGTTGTCGTCTGGCACGGGAAGAGTTGTGGAGGGGAGGGTTCGTGGTTCGGAAGGAGAAGGAACTACAGAACCTGTCTCCGGCTGTCAGACGGGGAAAATTAATTTTCGAGGCGGTGCGATTACAATCGACGCATCTTCATTTATAACTTTAAGTTTGTAATGTGGAATAATAGGGCGCTTCTCATTTGGTCGTCTTTTTTCCTTTCTCTCGTCCGTACCCCTCCTCCCACACTTTTACCCGCCACCCACCTGACATGTTTCTGCTTCCTGTCAAACTGGGACCTCGTCTCGTTTTTATCTCCTGAGAACCGAGTTTCTTAATTAGTCCTTTTCCTAACGGCGAAGGGCAAGACATACATTTTGTTAAGTGTAGCAGACCCCAAAACCGTAACTGAATTGTGTATCGCTGGTGTCCCCAAAGCGTGGTTAGCGCCCACTGATTACCTAAATTGCACCATTCTGAGCGCAGTGGTGCAATTACAATTATGTGACACTTCCTGGCAGGTTAAAACTGTGTGCCCGACCGAGACTCGCAATCGGGACCTTTGCCTTAATGCCCCGAGTTCGAGTCTCGGTCGGGCACAAAGTTTTAATCTGCCAGGAAGTTTCACATCAGCGCACACTCCGCTGCAGAGTGAAAATCTCATTCTGGAAACATCCCCCAGGCTGTGGCTAAGCCATGTCTCCGCAGTATCCTTTCTTTCAGGAGTGCTACTTCTGCAAGGTTCGCAGAAGAGCTTCTGTAAAGTTTGGACGGTAGGAGACGAGATACTGGCAGAAATAAAACTGTGAGGACCGGGCGTGAGTCGTGCTTCGGTATCTGAGATGGTAGAGCACTTGCCCGCAGAAGGCAAAGGTCCCGAGTTCGAGTCTCGGTCGGGCACACAGTTTTAATCTGCCAGGAAGTTTCATATCAGCGCACACTCCGCTGCAGAGTGAAAATCTCATTCTACAATTATTTGCTTCCACAGAAACTTACCCAAGACGTAGCAACCCACTTTCAGAGTAACGTATTTGAAGAGTCTGATAGCGTGCAGGGTCGAACGAACTAAATTTTGCTGGAAACACACCAAACTTTGATTCTGATGTCGAACATTTTGTTTCAACGATTTAAAGTATCCTCACGGTAAATGATGACAGCCAAAACAGTTGCAGGATAAAGATTTATTAAAATTCTTGACCAAGGTTTCGGTATATACAGGGTGTCCCAGCTATCTTGTCCACCCAAAATATCTCTGCAACAATAACAGATATTGGAAAACGACTTTCACCGGTATCAATGTAGGGCTGCGGCCCATGAATGTGCATATTTGGAAACATTCTAAAACGAAAGCATATGTGTTTTTTAACACAAACGTATGTTTTTTTTAATGGACCTCCTATATTTTTTCTTCAGCAATCCATAGCATGACAAAGCACATACACAATGGCGTTGATTTCATCGCAATATTCCCATTACATCCCGAGATATTGAGACGCGAAGTTGACGCTTGAAACACCCGACATGCGCAGCAGACCGTATTATTCGTTTCGGACCTCTTGATAAGTATGGAGGTGTGATTACACATGTCAATCACATCGCGATTACGGGCAGCATGGGGTTCACGCCTGAGCCTCAGGACGTGCGCTAGCAGTGCATGTCGGGTGTTTCAAGCGTCAACTTCGCGTCTTAATATCTCGGGACGTAATGGGAATATTGCGATGCAATCAACGCCATTGTGTATGTGCTTTGTCATGCTATGGATTGCTGAAAAAAAATAGGAGGTCCATTTAAAAAAACACAAGTTAGTGTTAAAAAACACATATGCTTTCGTTTTAGAATGTTTCCAAATATGTAAATTCATGGGCCCCAGCCCTACATTGATACCGGTGAAAGATGTTTTCCAATAGCTGTTATTGTTCCAGAGATATTTTGGGTGAACAAGTTAGCTGGGACACCCCGTATAAATATACCTTCATCAGGAGTAAAGAATCTAAAATTACATCCTGCAATGGAGATAAATAAAATAATTGTGCCAGAGGCGTCGTCAATAGTGAAGACATCATCTCCATCCAGGAGTTCATAGGCGAAGTACTGGTGTTAAACTGTGTTCGCATTGACCCTGAGTCCATAATCATGTGGTACAAATGGAGATAATGTCTTAACTATTGACAACGCCTCTGGTACAATTGTTTTATTAATCTCCATTGCAGGATGTAATTTTAGATTCTTTACTGCTGATAAAGGTATATTTATATATACCGAAACCTTGGTCAAGAATTTTAATAAATCTTTATCCTGCAACTGTTTTGGCTGTCATCATTTACCGTGAACAATTTCAACAGTTGCTGTTTCAGCCATGTTTAAAATCTTGATTTAAAGTATACCGCTCTCATGATTAACTCCAGGGTGTTCTACGAGGTTTGGTTGCCACTGAGAAGTAACAACTTTTTTCTGTAGTTATTGCATCATCCCACGCCCCATATAGGCTGTGTGTGAGCTGTCAGGGGTACGACACTCAGCTCTTCAGCCAAGAGTGCTCATAAAAAGAGAACAAAGGTGATGGAAAAATTAATATGTGAGGACTGTCTACATTTTAAGTTAAAAAGATTAATGATCGACAGCTAAAAGGACGAAGAATATCCACAGTTGAGGTGAATTCATATATGAAAAACACTGGAGGACTGTACTTTCACTTAACATCTGAACGACATGCTCTGGGTGAGAGAATATGTGCCAGAGAGATTTGGGAGGACGGGGAGGGGGGGAGATGGTACAGAGATAGGGGTGTGTTAAGTCGGCAAACTGTGGATGTGATACATAGGAGGTGAAGCAGACAGTGGGAGTACAAACACTGGGAAGGACAGATGATGAGGATTAATGGTGTATGAGGAGGATAGTGGAACATGAAGAAAGGGATATGGGTGGGAGTAGAGGGAAAAGGAGATAGGAGCCCTGAAGTGGACTGGGATAGGCGAAGAAGTGTTCAAGTTGGTAGGAGGGATAAATATCAGAGCAGATCTCATTGCCCAGCAGAGACGGTTGGTTGAAGCTGCATTAGGATATGGATATTGTGGAGATATATTCATAGAGTGATGTGTTTGTGGAGTTGGTTGAAGCTGTGTTAGCATAGGATATGGAGATTGTGGAGATATATTGATAGAGTGATGTGTTTGTGGAGTTGGTTGAAGCTGCGTTAGGATAGGATATGGAGATTGTGAAGATATATTGATAGAGTGATGTGTTTGTGGAGGCGCAGCAGCATGTCAGGGTTGTTGATCCGAGGAGAGACAATGGAGTTGTTGGAAACTAGTTCACAGACAGTTTAGGAGATGCATAGGGGTAGAGTGTGGTTGAGGAGGGGTGTGAATTTGATTAGATGGTAGAGGATTCACATGGATAAACGGATATGGAAAGTGAGATGGAGTGCATGGCATACAAGGATTTGGAGGAACTTATTGAACTTTTGAGGGGTGAGATCCAAGCAAAATTTGCATAACAAAGGATGGGTCATATCAGGGGTTTGTAGGTTTGCAGAACAGTGGAGGGGCGTATCCCCATGTTTGGCCTGTTAGTAGTTTTAGTTTATTGTGGGATTTCTGTTGGGTGGTTAGTAGGTGGGGGGATTGCACGATAGTTGCCGGTTGAGGGCTAGTCCAAGATATTTTAGTGTGTTAGTTAGGTGGATAGGATGGTTAAAAATGGTAAAGTAGAAAGTCAAAATATGAAAAAGAAACAAAATCATCACAATTGAGAAATTTTGTTAGACAGCAACACAAATTAATCAAGCAAAAATGCCAAGTTAATACTTCTGTCACTGGCGTAAATTTCTGTCACTGAGGTAAAAAAAAAAAAAAAAAAAAACTAACAGCGTCATCTATTAGTTCTTTGTTGTATTACTTCGTGATGATTGTGGCGCTGAGGTAAACATCCGATTTACTCGTACTTAGCTGAGTGGGTTCATAAAACTAAACTAAGAAATCTTTTTTTTATTTGATTTTGATGGAATAAAGCCTGTATGTTGCCTCAAATTACCTGTGAAAACCGCATGAAAATTCGTAAAGTAGTTTTGGAGATTAGATTGTTCAAACAAACAGACAAAGCTTTTCATTTAAAAAAAATAGCCGTGTAGTATTCTATTATACTCTATACACTACGCGCAATAAGTTTTTAGCAAATATTATCAAAGTACGGACATGACGGTTTTACAGTTTTGTTATTAGTGTAGATATAGATTTGTTTAATTATTTTTTACGGTGTTGCCGTGAGCAGCATAATTCTGTGGTACAGAATACCTTCTCAGTACTTTGGATAGTACAGAGATACATCGCTTTTTCATTCTCCTGACAAATGGCAGTTTTGCGCCTGAACGTCTTCCATTACTACTCTTATCGAATTTTGAGAAAGATTATCTGTATTTCTGGGTACCCGACGCGTCTACTTCGACAACAAACAGACATGTTAACGGTGGCAGGTAATGGATTTCGCGATAGTATTGCAAACGTTTATCAATTTCATGCAGGGTCTACGCAGAAACAAAGCACACGAAATATTTGTTGGGCACTAAATTTCCTATTACTGTTTGCAAGAGCAGATATTGTAACGTTCGTGTTTTGTGTGTTCGGGATCTCGTTATGCAGTCCTCTTCTAATGAAATATTTCAATCTTGTGGTGACGTGATAATTCCGTGCATCAGAAACTGTTAAAAGCAACGACATGTGGCTTGTAATCCAAATTATAAATAATCCTTAATCAGGAACTAATGGAAACTTTTTGCTTAACTTCAGCATGGTGGACTATCCAGGCGAGATTTTTTAAATTGTTTTTCTGGAGCAGAACTCTGCACCCAGGTAGAAATCACTGACAGCATTTCCTCCATTCTCTTTGCTTCTCTCCGTTAATAGACATTTGATAACGACACTACTAAAGCTGTTTTCTTTATTTTAGTATCGGTGTAATCTTACATTTTAATCTTATTTTTTATTAGAGTTTTGTACCCGTTTAGCCACTGCACTGCAATAAGTATTACCTCCAGGGCCAGAAGACATGACAGCAAAAATAAACCTAAAACTAAAAACTCCTAATAGACAGAAAAAATACATAATTGAGTTTTCACTCTTGAAAGTACCTTTTTCTATCAAAAACAGAAGTGGTGTACGCTTTGACTACAAAAACTCGGTTCTGCATCTACATCTACACCTCTACCCCGCAAATCATACTTAAGTGCCTGGCAGAACCACTTTCCACGAACAGCTCGCGGTAAACGTGAACACTTAAATAGCTCCGTGTGAGCTCCGATTTCTCTTATTTTATTAAGATGGTCATTTTTCCTTACGTAGGTTGGTATCAACAAAACAATTTTGCATCCGTAGAAGAAAGTTTGAGATTTGAATTTTTTGAAAAGATCTCGCTGCATCGAAATACGCCTTTGTTCTAATTACAGCCACCCCAACTTTTATAACTGCCTATAAAACGTAGTCTTTGGTTCTCGTTCTCCACAACTCGCGTTATATCTGCCTATGAAACGCAGCCTTTGCTTCACCCTCCCGTTTACATTATCGATATAATTGTTCCAATTGAAATTGTTCATAATTGTTATCCCTAGGTATTTAGTTAAATTGCCGGCTCTTAGACATGTTTGATTTATGGTATAATCGAAATATAACTGTTGACCAATGTTTTTCTTCTAGCTCCGTTTTCATCTTTTGGACTAGCATTAAAAGTTTCATCTTTGATCTGCATCTTGGATCTTCTCATCATCACAGCCAAAAAAGTGATGAATTCGAAAAATAATGTTTCGTCAAAGATACAATATACTTCATAACTGGTAAATGACAATGGTTGTGAAATTAGATACAAACTTTTTATTTGCCGTTGACATGTAAAAATTTATAATGCGATACAGAATTATCCTTTATTACATCACTCACCCTAGTTTCCCAATACTGTAGGAACTGGACTGTTATTGTTTATTCCCTAACCGCGCGACTGCTACGGTCGCAGGTTCGAATCCTGCCTCGGGCATGGATGTGTGTGATGTCCTTAGGTTAGTTAGGTTTAAGTAGTTCTAAGTTCTAGGGGTCTGATGACCACAGTAGTTAAGTCCCATAGTGCTCAGAGCCATTTGAACCATTTATTCCCTATTCACAGTTTAATGAAAACATCATTGTTATCGATTCTCCTCTGGATTTAACATCTTTTCGTCACATTCCATAAAAGTATTTTCGTAGCAAAAGATAGGTTCTTCGTAAACTTTTTTTTATATTTCTGCATCACGCTACAAATATCTGTTTATAGCTTTTCGTTTGGACAGGACTGTTTGCCGCGAGCGCCATAAAAAACGAATCACGTTTTTGATCTCTGGCAATGGCATATTGACGTGAAAAAACTGCAATGAGGCGCGGTACTCCGTAGTTCACATTAAACTGTACGACCGTCTGTAACTGCCTGAGTAAGTTAGTTGTAAGCTCAGAAAGAACCAAAGCCACTCCACCTCCGGTAGACCATGCCTAGTAAAGCACTGTGATATTCAAACCTTCCAGTGTGTGGACAGCTATACGTAATTTCGCGTCGTCATGAAGATATTTTTTTTCGTTTTGCTTGCTATATAGGGAGTAACTAAATTCCCCTTACAGGCTTTTAGTGCAGGTTCCCTACACCAAAACAAGAGAAAAATGTCTAGTAACCATGGGCTCTAATATTTCACGCCTTAAGAGCGTAAAACACATCTACTGAAAGGTCTTTGCTTTCCATATTTTGGCAGGAGGTAGTATGGACCAAAAAAAGAAAAAAAATTAGTAATCATGGGTTCTCAGATGCGTACCCTAAGAACTATGAGCACTTTGTTCAATAGCAGGCATAAGTTTCACAGTAGAAAACATGAGCAAGTGCTGATATCTCTTAAAGCATGCATTTTATAGTCTATAGTTACTCGACCTTTTTTCTCTTGTTTTGGTGTAAGGAACCTGTTCTCAAAGTCTGTAAAGGGAATTTTGTAACACCCTGAATAAAAGGAATCACTCTACCTTTAAGTTATCCGACGACTGCTCAGGGCTCGAGCCAAATTCTCAGTGCCACTCGTTCCTTTTATTCATTTTGCGGAATAGCGCCACCGCAACGGAGCGCAAGCGTAAGAGCTTACTGGTTTTACCCAGGCAATATAAAACACTTAACCCCGCTTGTATTTCGTGAGCAATTCAAGACAGCGGAAAGAAGTCTCCGGCAAATGATAGTAGGCAGAGGGGCACGTACATTTGTTTTGAGCGTAAATTCTCTTTAACTCTTGTAACAACCGAGAAATTGAAGCAACAAACAAGTATGCCTTTCGAACAGCCCTCCACCTCGGTGGGCACACAAACTGACCTGGTGATTACTAACGATTCCTTCTGAGAAACCTCCTCATGAGCTTTTATGGTCTGTGGTAGTCCCTAAACAACAAAGTACCCCTGACATCAACATGGTAGCCAAACGACTTCGCAGACTGCTCCACGCCACTTGCTCCTAAATTATTTCGAAAGATGACTGAATATTCAGCTCCAAAATTCAACGGTTTTTCTTAGAATCTAAAAAAAAAGGTATGGTCACTTTCAGTCCAGCTCTGAGGTATAACCGGGACATGGTATGCAGTGAGATGGAAGAACAATACCCATTAGGACAGTTTCGTACTTAGCCGGCCATTTTCAGTGCGAATTCTATGCTCGGTGACTTTTGTTATACAAGATAGCGCCTCTAATACCTCCTTATCACGTATAAGTAGTACATCACACTCACCGTTATGAAAAGAGATATTTGCACTTTAATGTCGAAACATTAGCGTGATTTCATCCTTCCCATCATACATCTTACGCAAAACAACGCTTGTTCTTAAAATATGTCTTAAACGGATTATATCCTTCAGTTGGAACTAGTCAGTACCATTTTTCTTGCAACAATGATTCAAAGGTAGAGCTACTTCATATGATACGGCAAGACATCTGAGGCTGAGAGTGCAGGAAGCAATTTTTGGCAAAAAAAAAAAAAAAAAAAAAAAAAAAAAAAAAAAAAAAAAAAAAAAAAAAAAAAAAAAAAAGAACGTTGACGCGTTGAGCTGATGCCTTGCTTCAGATGAAATATTTCGATCTATTAATAGAACTGACTCTTTTTCGCTCTCTGTTGAGTGCACTCCTGTTTGTGAGACAGACTGTGTTTACGAAAGCTGTGTAAGTTTTCAAACCGCAGTAGACACTGAATAGTAGTGAACCAATGCTTTGTTTGACGAATGCTGGCTGACTGTGTCAGTAAAATAACATTAACTAATAGTCCTCTAAAAAGCCGAATTATTAGACTTAAGAAATTAGTAATGTAAGTTGTGTGTAATGCTGACTTAAATGTGTAGCTGTCTTGAAATTGTTGATGTGTACTGTAATTGTGTAATTACGATATGACGATGTCTCGTGTAAAGTTTATGTACAGTTCAAAACGATACATTCTTTCACAGAACCCATGTTCCTAAATCATGTTCTAATATAATAACGGAAATAAACGTATGCACAAATAAAAATGCCCACAACCTTCAATCACAAATCCTCGTTTCCAACCACTGAAATGAGTTAATTAATTGGAATACACCACCACATTTAAAAGATGTGTTTTTTCCACCATCATTTTTTTAAAGTTTTGTTTTTCAATGTTCACCTAGATCCACAAGGAATGAGCAGAGGATGTACGCTGAAGTCTGATGATGAAATCACGTCTGCACAGTAAGAACCTTTTTACACGTGTTCAGCTACTCAATGTGCCAAGTCTGATATATGCTGCGATTGATCATTTACGAGAGTGGTTTGAGAAGTCTGGTAAAACTCCATGAAAGAATGGAACATCTTTGTTGCACCTTCATAGTTGGTAAGCTTGATTATTCCAAGGATCGTATAAAGAATGTCAACAATGTACAGCGTACAGTTCATTGTTGACAGTCGTCTATTGTAGAGATGGGCAAACTGAAACACGTAACTGTTTCGAAACAAATGAAACAGTACAATGTAATGATTCGATACGCTGTTTCGAAACAGTGAAACAGTTTGAGCTATAACTACGCATTTTATCATCTTGAATGACTACTGAATAAGTATGTCCATATAAACACAAATGAGGTGCGAGAGCGCTGATCATGTCGCAGAAAATATGAAACTATCACTTAGGCGTCTTGGCAGTTTCGTATTTCCTGCAGCAAATGCGCTGCTTTCGTGTCGTGTGACTTTCATACTTTTCAATTGGCTGAGGCCAGCCATAGCTGAAGACAGAAGAACCACCACGAACGGAACTGGAGGTGGGAGCAAACTTCAGAAACAACGGATATGCTACTGCGATCCCCACATTCCGTTAGTATGGGTAATATACACATCCTGCTAATTTCCATGCACACAAAGGGAATCATTGTGGATAATAGGAAAACGCCAAATAATTCGAATAAATAACAAAATATAACAGAAAAAAAAGTTTTGTCTTTCAAGGCGTTTCGAACCATTACTATAATTTCACAATACTTCCCAGCCCTTCCTGTTCACCATTACACTATCAGTGATATGTCAAACAGATTGCTTGCAATTATACCTACATCAAATTTATACATATGTCTAATAACTGTCCTCTACGCCTTTTTTTATTTAAAATGTTGTAGGCTTACTTGCGTTCCTTAATATGATTACTGTACATGAACAGAAAAGCGTATGTTATAAAAAAGTGTAATTAAACTGAATGTTTTTCACATATTTATTATTTTGAATGTGAATACACTCCTGGAAATGGAAAAAAGAACACATTGACACCGGTGTGTCAGACCCACCATACTTGCTCCGGACACTGTGAGAGGGCTGTACAAGCAATGATCACACGCACGGCACAGCGGACACACCAGGAACCGCGGTGTTGGCCGTCGAATGGCGCTAGCTGCGCAGCATTTGTGCACCGCCGCCGTCAGTGTCAGCCAGTTTGCCGTGGCATACGGAGCTCCATCGCAGTCTTTAACACTGGTAGCATGCCGCGACAGCGTGGATGAACCGTATGTGCAGTTGACGGACTTTGAGCGAGGGCGTATAGTGGGCATGCGGGAGGCCGGGTGGACGTACCGCCGAATTTCTCAACACGTGGGGCGTGAGGTCTCCACAGTACATCGATGTTGTCGCCAGTGGTCGGCGGAAGGTGCACGTGCCCGTCGACCTGGGACCGGACCGCAGCGACGCACGGATGCACGCCAAGACCGTAGGATCCTACGCAGTGCCGTAGGGGACCGCACCGCCACTTCCCAGCAAATTAGGGACACTGTTGCTCCTGGGGTATCGGCGAGGACCATTCGCAACCGTCTCCATGAAGCTGGGCTACGGTCCCGCACACCGTTAGGCCGTCTTCCGCTCACGCCCCAACATCGTGCAGCCCGCCTCCAGTGGTGTCGCGACAGGCGTGAATGGAGGGACGAATGGAGACGTGTCGTCTTCAGCGATGAGAGTCGCTTCTGCCTTGGTGCCAATGATGGTCGTATGCGTGTTTGGCGCCGTGCAGGTGAGCGCCACAATCAGGACTGCATACGACCGAGGCACACAGGGCCAACACCCGGCATCATGGTGTGGGGAGCTATCTCCTACACTGGCCGTACACCACTGGTGATCGTCGAGGGGACACTGAATAGTGCACGGTACATCCAAACCGTCATCGAACCCATCGTTCTACCATTCCTAGACCGGCAAGGGAACTTGCTGTTCCAACAGGACAATGCACGTCCGCATGTATCCCGTGCCACCCAACGTGCTCTAGAAGGTGTACGTCAACTACCCTGGCCAGCAAGATCTCCGGATCTGTCCCCCATTGAGCATGTTTGGGACTGGATGAAGCGTCGTCTCACGCGGTCTGCACGTCCAGCACGAACGCTAGTCCAACTGAGGCGCCATGTGGAAATGGCATGGCAAGCTGTTCCACAGGACTACATCCAGCATCTCTACGATCGTCTCCATGGGAGAATAGCAGTCTGCATTGCTGCGAAAGGTGGATATACACTGTACTAGTGCCGACATTGTGCATGCTCTGTTGCCTGTGTCTATGTGCCTGTGGTTCTGTCAGTGTGATCATGTGATGTATCTGACCCCAGGAATGTGTCAATAAAGTTTCCCCTTCCTGGGACAATGAATTCACGGTGTTCTTATTTCAATTTCCAGGAGTGTAGTATGCGTTGTTTTATTGTTTGGTTAGTGTTTATAAAGCAGATGTTACGCCATTTCGGAATAGGACAGTCAGCTAGAAACGAAGCTTTATTTTCGGATGTCTTAAGCTTCATGCTATTGCTTGTCAAAAAGATTTCGACACTCTTGAAAGTGTTTCACGAAGTGGTATGTTGTGTTTCAGTACCTGTGCCGAGCCCAAATCTCGTCCGACACAGATGAAACATCCCTGTTTCGATACAATTAGTCCGTTCCAAGCACAGGTGGACTGAAACAGCCTTATTTTCAAACAACGATACAGTTTCTGTGTCTGGCTCGAGATCGAATCTGGTCCGATTATCCGAGACAGAGGCGGAATGAAACCCCACTGATTCGAAACAGTGAACCACAGCCGTTCCGAAACTCTGAAACAGTTCCAGGTATCGATAAACTGTATCGAAACATAGAAGCAGTAGCGAATGAAAATGGAGGACACAGAGTTTGTGTTGTTATTATTTTCATTTCAAGAATTGGACTGCCACAAAAATCAAAACAGAACTGGAAGAAGTTGACGCGGACTCTGCCCCATCATTGTTGACCATTTACTTTTAGATTAATGAATTTAAACGTGGTCGGACAAGCACCGAAGACGAAGTGCGCTCCCACTGCCCGACTGAGGCAACCACAAAGAAAACCGTGGACAAAATCCATGACATCCTAATGAAAGAATGGCGAATAAAAATTCTTGAGACTGCTGAGACTGTAGCCATCTCAGCTGAGCGACTGCGTTTCCTGCACGAAGAATTGGCTATGAAGAAGCTGTGTGCATGGTGGGGCCACAATTGTCCACAGTCGGCCAAAAGCATGACAAGCAAATCTACCCTATGAGTACACTTCGGTTATCGTCGTCTTTGAATGTGTACTAGAGTAGAGCAAAATAAGGCCCACATATTCTTTATATGTGCCCATGCGGTCTTTAGGGGGATACTAAAAGAACTTCAAATAAAAGTTCTATGGTTTTTAATGGTCGCTAAAATGGTGCATCCAAATTTGGCGAAAAAGTCATTTTTTCGAAATCTCCTCCCTCTCCTACCACTCTGTTTTTCATTTCAGTATGACTAACAGCGAAATTCATAGTATCGTTAATACCAAATGTAATCGTGTCCAAAGACACAATAGTCAGAAATAGAGATATCGCTGTATGCATGCCCGATATGCACCAGCTTCAATGCCAATTGTCATACTGATATATATCTTTTGATTTTAAGAAATATCAAATATCTTGTTTTGTATTTGTTTTCTTTTTACATTTGGTGTGTTTTTTCTATTTTCAAGTTGAAAATTTCCAGATGTTAATTATGTTATATTTGAAATCGTTCGTTCATTATTGTTGTAAAATTGTTGTAAAACTGTACAATAAGAGGCACAGAACTGTTCCAGTCAAAAAAATTCTGAATACATTTTCATATTGAGAATTTTTAGCTTATTTCTGCACAAATACGTTTTTGGAATACCACTTCATCATATTATATGATTGAATTTGTTATCAACGATGATATACTTTGCTATCAGTGCAATGTCGAAATGAAAAACAAACTAATGGGAGAAAGGACATCGAAAAAAATGACTTTTTCGACAAATATGGATGCATCATTGTAACAAACATTAAAAACCATAGATTCTTGTTTGAAGTTTTATTTCACACGTGTTATCGTTTCTGTGGTATTCACTCAGGAACTTAGTGGAAGTATGGGCATATATAAAAAGATTTGTGTCTCTTATTTTGCTCTACACTACGACATATTCAAAGTTGAACAAAATCCAAGTGTATCCCTTGGGTAGGTTTGCTTGTGAGAATCATACAACCCAGATGTAAAACATGTGACATTTTTACCATAACGTGTTTCGGGACTATGTTACCTCATTATCAAGTGCTATAAAAGAAAGAAACAAAACATCACAATGCTATACATACTGACAAACATGTAACTATTTATATGGTCCTGTAGTATAACATACCTTAGAGCATCTATGCCATTAGACTCTGTCAAAAATGAAAACCCGCACACAGTAAGCATGCATTACCAAACATAAAACTCTTCCTAGAAAGTCTCACGCTAGCGCATCGTACTCTCAGGGCACAACTATAAACAAAAGGCAGCCGCTTTCACCAACCAAAGATAGCACTTTTCTGCAACGCGTATGTCACAGCGCCCAACGATACTTCTATCATAAAAATTATGAACATTACATGTCTAGTCGTAGTAAACCAACACTACACAAATCTTGTATCGTGTGCATGTATATATAATGACCAACAGAAAAGATTAATCCTAACGCCGCTAATTCGAATAAATTGGTGGCTTGTCCCGTAACATGTTGTGGTAAAAATATCAAAGTTTTGACAACTTGTGCGTAACAACCTCAGTACCAATCTACAAAAATGGTTCAAATGGCTCTGAGCACTATGGGACTTAACATGTGAGGTCATCAGTCCCCTAGAACTTAGAACTACTTAAACCTAACCAACCTAAGGACATCACACACATCCATGCCCAAGGCAGGATTCGAACCTGCGACGGTAGCGGTCGTGCGGTTCCTGACTGAAGCGCCTAGAACTGCTCGACTACATCGGCCGGCACCAATCTACATTAAGAAGCAAACAAAAATAGAGATCAGAAAATGGAAATGGCTTGTCAGTTAACGAAAGTCATTTTCAATTAAAAAAATCGCCCTCAGCAAAAAACGAAAATCCAGCACTAGAACATTGTCATAAAAGCGGAACGCCTTTATTCAGCGGAATTTCTAGTTCTGAACAAAGCAGGGAGAAACTGAGCAATAGGAAAGAAAGGATCTTGGTAAAAAACAAAGTTTTCATAAGAAGACCGCAGTACAAATTTATGGATCGCCTCCTGCATCTCTTGACCGCATCCACAAAAAGGAAATGAACCGAAATTGGAAAACAGGTTGACGCTCTCAAGAAAAGGAGAAGTTCGTTGTATGTTTATCTGATTCAAATGACCCCGGAAAGGTCAGCTACAATCGTATTTTATCACTTCGACAAAAGTCCCAAAATATAGATCAGTTTTTTCAGGCAAGTGAAATAATAATTAGCAGTAATGAACTTTACGAGAACAAAAATTCTAGACAAACCTACTTTTAGAAACATGATCAGGGAGATCAGAGGTTTCCATGAAATGGGCAGAAACGCCTGCAATATATGGGCAAATGGAAAAAGAAAAGAACGTTGTGAAAGAATGAAGAAATAATGGAAACATCGAAAATCAGAAAAGAAGACAAAATCCTGAGTAAGTTATTTCTCGTGGCCCATAGACAGTCGTACTCGAAGAAAAAAACAAGAACAAATTTAATGGGTACAGACGTTAAATAAACGTTCCTCGTTTTACTTGCCACATTGATTTGTAGTGTATTCAAGTTTTCATGATGTCGTCTGTTGTAATCAACAGAAGTTAACTATCAAACGCTGCATACCATGATCGCCCCCGCCCCCGTCCCCTCTCCTCGAGGGTAAAACTATGTTATCAGGGCACATGAGTATATAGTTTTACCCTCTTTGCTCTTCTACTGTCTGCACCCCAACTATATTCTTGTCTGCGGAGAAAATAGTAAACAAGAAAGAGACAAGGAACTACAGTAGCTGCAGATGAAGACTACGAACAAAAAATACAACCCTGACAAATCCAGGAATTCACGAACACACCAATTCGCCACCAATGACACCTCCCGTCATAGTGTGCAAAACAACATATAGGAAGCTCAAATACAGGTGCACAGAAGACGTCAGAGAACTGATAAAAGACAGCGGAAATTACACTTTCACAAAACAGTTTACGAATGAAAATCACGACCAATACAAGCTGAAACACAATAGGCATTTCAGTACACGGCTATACCTTACACTGAATATTAACGTTGTGCGAAAATTGTCATCTTACCAAAAGCAGAAGAAGAAGGAAGAAAGCTAAAACACACAACACCTTTCATCCATACACTCCCTCTTTCTCTCTCTCTCTCTCTCTCACACCAGTACACCCTCATTTTCTCGTGTGAATTTACTTCACACAGCAGTTAAATCACAAGACATTCCTCACTGAGAGTAGCTTTCAATTTACAGTTTTAACACAATCTAACACACACTGTTGCAACACTCACTGTTGTGAAATTTATTGACCTCTGAGAAGTCATGCATACCAGAGAATTTCAAAAGGTAAGTTACACATTATTATGAAATGCATTTGCACATTGCCAATACATTTGTATAACGGCTGTACGATTTTCTTATAACCAGAGTTGCACCCTACCAAAACTATGGTTCGCTGGTTTTGGTACACCACATAAATAGTAAATGGTAGGGTTATCGGTATATTGGTAGAATCGGTAGGGAAAGAAACATAAATGAATGATAAGAGAGAAAAATGTGAGCGGACGACTTTGTTTTTTATTTTTATTTGTTGGTTTTGCACATAATTAGAACCATACATAATTCAGTGTTAGTCCTAGTGAAACGTCCTCTTTTTAGAACAATTACACCAGACTGTGCTTAACCTGACACACAATATTTTTAGCGCAACGCAATCTGACTTTCAACAATCCCTACAAAAGAATGGCCCTGACTAACATTAATCTATACGTTTCACAAATCACTTACCTCACAAAAATCTTCGTTACTCGAACTACTGCAATACAGAGAGCGCCACTACTGCCAGCTAAATAAAAGATTCAAACTACGGAAGACACTAACTACTGATAGGCATAGTTAGCAAATGAAAGATTTTAATAGAAAACAAACACTGTATTTACCTTAATAGTCATAATATATATAGCAGTTCATGACAGTCTTACAAATTTCAAAACTCCGCCATCTCTCTCCCCACATCCATCACTGCTGGCGGCTCACCTCCAACTGCGCAACGCTACGCGCTGTTAACAGCCCAGCTGCCCAACACTACAATGGTGAGTATTACAACAATGCAAAGCAGCCACAGACTGCACACAGCACAGCCAGTGATTTTCATACAGAGGTGGCGTTACCAATAAAAAACCTAAACAGCCTACTTACACTAGTGTATTTTACATCCATATAGAATATACATCGCATACTGTAACAAAAATTACTTACTGTGTTTTTTATGTAACCAAAGCAACTACTTTTGATGCAAGTACAGTCTACAGGCATAAACATGAAAATATACATAACTCTTGTCATTTTATACTAAATAGGACGTTCTTCATCATGATCAAAGGCAAGAGTTTCCTCTTGTTATTAGTGAATGCGAGAGTTATTTATGAATAACAGAAACACGTTGTATACAAGTTCGACGAAGTACTGGAGCGACGTTTGGTATAATTTTGTTTTACAGTTTTTTTATTTTAACTTTTTATTGGTAAATTGCGTTTTCTAGCTCTCTATGACAAATCTGTATCATTTCCTTTATTTTTACTACAACATCTCTCTGTTTCACGTTACAAATCAAGTTTTCGACGAAAATCCGAATTAAACATTGACAGTTTCAGTTTTGCTATAAAAATGTTTATTCTTAAGTGACAGGAGGATAACTGTATAGGTTACGTGGCCCTGTATACATCCTCACTCAGTTTTGAGACGGTTCACCAATTCGAATTTTCACGTGAACCTAGTAAGACACCGCACATATAAAGAAAGCGATCATTATGAGACAACGCCCGATAGATATGCAACACACCCTATATACAGGTAACATAGGTACTGATCAAAACACTACCGCACTCTACACTTACTTATTGCAGTCTATGGAAGCCTACAGTAGTTTTACAGCTCTACTAGTGACATATGATAATTAGTACTGGACTAGGACTCGAAACGAGATTTCCCACTTTATGCGAGCAGTCGCCGTAAGTGCCTCGCCCACCTGAAAACGTCTCCAAGATCAACTCAACCTTCCACATATCCTCGTGTATAGATTCCATAGTGCTCACATAGTTGGTTCGTTGGTTGATTGGAGGAAGGGGACCAGACAGCGAGCTCATCGGTTCCTTTCAAAGGAACCATCCCGGCGTTGGCCTGAAGCGAGTGCTCACAGACAAATCATACGATGCCCACCCAGACAGAGAGAGTGTTTTGCTCATCAGACTTCATTGCTTTGACATGAAATACAGTAGGGCAGCGCTTATATGTTACAACGTCTGCAGAGTTCGATACAATGTTCATTCGGCGAAGCACACACGTCTAAAGGAACATTGCATCGATCTATACAGACACTGCAAAATACAGACACTGCTCTACTGTGTTACACATTATTTGACAAGCTAAGTAAATTTAATTGAGTAATGTGCTGCACTTGTAAGTGACACAGAGACATGACACTATTTTTCAACACAGTCACCATCTCTCAGCTAACATTGGTCGGAACGCTCTATCAGCCGTTCAATTGCTCAATGACAGATATTCAATTTTCAGTGACGGAGTCATTCTAGAAACGCTGTGCGAACGTCCTAATCGTCAGAACAATTCTGTCCCCCCACCCACCCCTTCCCCCACATGTTTTTCTACGTCTACATCTATATTTATACTCCGCAAGCCACCCAACGGTGTGTGGCGGAGGGCACTTAACGTGCCACTGTCATTACCTCCCTTTCCTGTTCCAGTCGCGTATGGTTCGCGGGAAGAACGACTGCCGGAAAGACTCCGTGCGCGCTCGAATCTCTCTAATTTTACATTCGTGATCTCCTCGGGAGGTATAAGTAGGGGGAAGCAATATATTCGATAGCTCATCCAGAAACGCACCCTCTCGAAACCTGGACAGCAATCTACACCGCGATGCAGAGCGCCTCTCTTGCAGAGTCTGCCACTTGAGTTTGCTAAAACATCTCCGTAACGCTATCACGCTTACCAATTAACCCTGTGACGAAACGCGCCGCTCTTCTTTGGATCTTCTCTCTCTCCTCTGTCAACCCGACCTGGTACCGATCCCACACTGATGAGCAATACTCAGGTATAGGTCGAACGAGTGTTTTGTAAGCCACCTCCTTTGTTGATGGATTACATTTTCTAAGGACTCTCCCAATGAATCTCAACCTGGCACTCGCCTTACCAATAATAAATTTTATATGACATTTCCACTTCAAATCGTTCCGTACGCATACTCCCAGATATTTTACAGAAGTAACTGCTACCAGTGTTTGTTCCGCTATCATACAGTCACACAATAAAGGATCCTTCTTTCTATGAATTCGCAATACATTAAATTTGTCTATGTTAAGGGTCAGTTGCCACTCTCTGCAGCAAGTGCCTATCAGTGGCAGATCTTCTTGCATTTCGCTGTAATTTATTAATGCTGCAGCTTCTCTGTATACAACAGCATCATCCGCGAAAAGCCGCATGGAACTTCCGACACTATCTACTAGGTCATTAATATACAGGGTTTTACAAAAAAGGTACGGCCAAACGTTCAGGAAACATTCCTCACACACGAAGAAAGAAAATATGTTATGTGGACATGTGTCCGGAAACGCTTACTTTCCATGTTAGAGCTCATTTTATTACTTCTCTTCAAATCACATTAATCATGGAATGGAAACACACAGCAACAGAACGTACCATCGTGACTTCAAACACTCTGTTACAGGAAATGTTCAAAATGTCCTCCGTTAGCGAGGATACATGCATCCACCCTCCGTCGCATGGAATCCCTGATGCGCTGATGCAGCCCTGGAGAGTGGCGTATTGTATCACAGCCGTCCACAATACGAGCACGAAGAGTCTCTACATTTGGTACCGGGGTTGCGTTGACAAGAGCTTTCAAATGCCCCCATAAAGGGTTGAGGTCAGGAGAGCGTGGAGGCCATGGAATTAGTCCGCCTCTACCAATCCATCGGTCACCGAATCTGTTGTTGAGAAGCGTACGAACACTTCGACTGAAATGTGCAGGAGCTCCATCGCGCATGAACCACATGTTCTGTCGTACTTGGAAAGGTACATGTTCTAGCAGCACAGGTAGAGTGTCCCGTATGAAATCATGATAACGTGTTCCATTGAGCGTAGGTGGACGAAACTAAAATGAGCTCTAACATGGAAATTAAGCGTTTCCGGACACATGTCCACATATCATCTTTTCTTTATTTGTGTGTGAGGAATGTTTCCTGAAAGTTTGGCCGTACCTTTTTGTAACACCCCTGTATATTGTGAAAAGCAATGGTCCCATAACACTCTCCTGTGGCACGCATAGCCCTCCTTACGCTAACTTTGACATCGTTTAGCTTGCCGAAATGATGGAAGTAACATGGTACAAGATCCTTCCCCATCAGTATCACCCATGTCTTCGAGGCTTTCCTCAAATTGTTCGATTCATTTCACTACAGCCGGATGCGACATTACAATAGGACTCTCGATATTTTTAAAAGTATCATTATCAGACTCCGATATATCGAGAAAAAGCATCGATATATCGACGGAAAAGATATCGACGCACTGGCCTATAAAAATATCGGCTGCAGATTGTAAAGACACTGCCGGTTTTAGTGCTGTATGTTTAAGTATTAGATTAGATTAGAATAGATTAGATTAATACTAGTTCCATGGATCATGAATACGATATTTCGTAATGATGTGGAAAGAGTCGAATTTTCCAATACATGACATAATTGATTCATTATTAGATATTCTGTACATCAACAAGCTAGCAGCCTGTTTATACTCCTTAGAGCAATATCGGGAAGGAAAATGATGCACGTTAACGCTTGGCAATAAACACTTTGGTTACAATGTTAGCTGCATGTAAGAGGCACAATAAAAGGTGTCCGATGGGTCCGTCGTTCGGTTCCTTCGCATATCGGATTTGAGTGGAACACTGCATCTCATTTCTGCAAACGTGCCGATTACGTCAGCATTTACCCTCCCACGTAACCGCCCACTGTAGCGACTAATCTTGTTGTTGTTGTGGTCTTCAGTCCTGAGACTGGTTTGATGCAGCTCTCCATGCTACTCTATCCTGTGCAAGCTTTTTCATCTCCCAGTACCTACTGCAACCTACATCCTTCTGAATCTGCTTAGTGTATTCATCTCTTGGTCTCCCCCTACGATTTTTACCCTCCACGCTGCCCTCCAATACTAAATTGGTGATCCCTTGATGCCTCAGAACATGTCCTACCAACCGATCCCTTCTTCTGGTCAAGTTGTGCCACAAACTTCTCTTCTCCCCAATCCTATTTAATACTTCCTCATTAGTTATGTGATCTACCCATCTAATCTTCAGCATTCTTCTGTAGCACCACATTTCGAAAGCTTCTATTCTCTTCTTGTCCAAACTATTTATCGTCCATGTTTCACTTCCATACATGGCTACACTCCATACGAATACTTTCAGAAATGACTTCCTGACACTTAAATCAATACTGGATGTTAACAAATTTCTCTTCTTCAGAAACGCTTTCCTTGCCTTTGCCAGCCTACATTTTATATCCTCCCTACTTCTACCATCATCAGTTATTAATACTAGTTCCATGGATCATGAATACGATATTTCGTATCAGCGACTAATCTTATCGTTTAGATATTTGTTCATAATTTTCAGCAACTGTTTCTGAAGAATGCCGATGTGAAGAGATAGCACACTAGTTGCGTTGAAAATTGTTTTTTAGCACGACTGATGTGCTGGTTCTTCACATCGGACATCTGCCACCCTCAGTACAATCGGAGCCCTTCTTTCTGCTCGAAAAGTAGTTAGACCCCTTCAAAAGGTGAAAGTAAAATTAGGTGCTATATAATTTCGAAAGAACAATTTCGAATATTTACCGGAAATTGCGAAAGAAGTATAATACAAAATAATAAGATCTCAGCAGGCCGCGGTGGCCGAGCGGTTCTAGGCGCTTCAGTCCGAAACCACGGGACTGCTACGGTCGCAGGTTCAAATCCTGCCTCGGGCATCATAGTGCTCAGAGCCATTTGGACCATTTGAATAAGATCTCATAGATACCAGGAAAACAGTCACAAAAGCAATACGAACAGTCCATAAACAACACGAAGACAAAAAATTGCAAGACATAGAAAATGATTTCAAGAAAAACAATTCCCGAAATTTCTACAGAGTATTCAAACAAAAATTAACAAAGTACTCTCCTCCATCACTCCAATTCAGAAATGAACATGGGGAAATTGCCCATACCAACACCGAAAACTGTGAAATTCTTGCAAAATACTTTCCTAAATTACTGTATTGTGGAAACCGTGCAGACAAATTTGAGTTCCGTCATACACAACGAAACCGAGACTCAAAGCAACCAAGTTTACAGGAGATTAAAGAGATAATTCAGTCACTGAAAAATAACAAAGCATCAGGAGAAGACCAAATCATTGTAGAATTATGGAAAAATGCAGGAGAAAATCTTATCGCAAAACTCAAAGAAATTATAGAAGAAATCTAGAAAACTGAAAAATTCCCCACAGACTGGAAGACAGCAATCATACATCCTCTGTACAAAGAAGGAAGTAAAACAGACCCCAACAACTTGCGTGGAATCTCTTTGTTGTCAATAACATACAAAATTCTGTCTAAAGCCCTACTAAACCGAACAGAATCTCAGCTGGATTCAAAACTAGGCGAATACCAAGGTGGATTCAGAATAGGTCGATCATGCGTAGAATAAATCCTTTACTTGCAAAACTCGATGAAAAATTTGCAAAGCACTTAAAACAAAAGTTATGTCATCACGTTTGTCGACTAAAAATGCATATGAGAGTATAGACAGAGAACCCCTTTTTGAAGTGTTAGCAGAATTTGGACTAGATCAAAAGACACATCCTAAAAGAAACACTCACGGATACCAAATCCAAAGTAAAATGTATGGGAGAATTTAGCACAGAATTTGAAATAGACACAGGAGTATGACAAGGGGATGGGCTATCCCCAGTGCTCTTCAATTGTGCTCTTGAAAACGTTGTTCGATAATGGAGAAAAGCAGGTGCACCAGCACACCGACTGGGACTAAAACGTAAGGGCATAAAATTAGACTGTTTAGCATTTGCTGACGACATGGCACTGATCGCCCAAGACATTACCGATGCACAGAATCAGCTAGAATTATTACACGAGCAGGCAGCAAAAATAGGATTCGAAATTTCATTTGAAAAAACAAAATTTATGACTGACAACAAAGATGCACCTTCTGATCTCAAAACTGGTAATAACTACATCTCTCGAGTAAAAGAATTTAAATATTTAGGTGAATGGATTGCAGAAAATTGTAATGAAAAGAAATCTCTCAGATCAAGAGTCCAGAAAATGGAGACGGCGTTTCAATTAGCAAAAAAGTTTACAACAGAAAGAGCCTCTCGTGGAACTGCAAAATACGACATTACACAACAGTAATTAAACTCGAAGCTCTGTACGCATCGGAGACACTAAATCTTCAACACAGAACACTAAAAGGAGAATTGTAAGTGAAAGAACGTAAAATAATGAGGAAAATCCTAGGACCAATAACTAAAGATGGTGTGCATTATCCAAAACCCAACGCAGAAATATATAAAAATATCTCCAAAATAACAGACACAATGCGCATGGGGCTTTTAGAAAGAATGGACTCAAACAGATTGACGCACAAAATCCATACATTTTTAAAGAACAAAACTACAAGACCAAACTGGTACAAACAGACGGAAGAAGATCTACATGACAGAAATGAAATCAGAAAAATCACAAACACACGGGGTTTTGAGGAAGAAGAGAGAGAAACTAACCGACATACGTGGTCTACGCAACGAAAGCTAGCCCATTCGTTGCGTATGAAGGAATACTGGGCGAAAAGCAAAATCGTTGTAACATGTGAAATAAGAAACTTAAAACCAGGGAGAGCAAAATACCTTACTGCAAGTAGTGCAAGCTGTTTTGTAGATTGAAGCCAATCGAACAAACTCACTCCTCAAAAACATTATACTTCTATTTTCATAACATCGAATATCATAGAATATATGTACACTTATTATACTAATAAGAAAGCACCAGAACCTATTAGAAAACGAGAAGGCTAGTAATAAAAGTACTTGGACCTAGTACGGTGGAAACAAGTGACACGCAAAGCGTTAACGAATCATTTTGAGACGCTACTCATTGCGTAATACCATTACTGCTGAATGACGATTTTCCGCTTTACCATCTACAGTAAGCTGTAATCGTAGATATGTTATTAAATGACATTTAATTATAACAAACTGTATCAAGGACATTCCATTTATTCTGGATCCTTATTTCTTATGGGTGTTGCAGTTATCTATGATGAAGTACTGTCTGAAATAAGTTGTATAAATATTCAAACAGAAATCGATAAGATTTCGAAGTGGGGCAAATATTGGCAACTTGCTTTGAATGTTCAGAAATGCGAAAACTGTGCACTTTACAAAACGGAAAAACGTCGTGTCCTATGACTGTATAATGAATGAGTCACTGTTGGAATCAGCCAAGTCGTACAAATAACTGGGAGTAACACTTCAAAGGGATATGAAATGTAATTATAACATAGGTTCAGATGTGGATAAAGCGGCTGTAGACTTCGATTTATTGGTAGAATATTGGGGAGGTGCAATAATTGTAGACAGGAGATTGCTTACAAATCGCTCGTGCGACTTCTTCTAGAAACTGCTCTAGTGTCTGAGATCCATACCGACCGGGACTAACAGGAGATACTGAACGTATACAGAGAAAGGCAGCACGAACGGTCACAGATTTGTTTAATCCGTGGGAGAGTATCACAAAGATACTGAAGGAACTGAACTGGAAGACTCTTGAAGATAGACATAAACTACCCCGAGAAAGTCTACTAAGAAAGTTTCAAGAACAGGCTTTAAATGATTACTATAGTAATATACTACAACCTCTACGTATCGCTCACATAGGGATCGTTTGGGTGAGATTAGAATAATTACCGCACGCACAGAGGCATTTAAACAATCATTCTTGCCGCGCTCCATACGCGAACGGAACGGGAAGAAACCCTAGTAACTGGTACAATGGAACGTACCCTCTGCCATGCACCTCATGGTGGTTTGCGGAGTATAGATGCAGATGTAGACCCTCAAATGCTGTTGCCATGAAACAGCATACTGTTATAATATGCAAGTTACAATAATTCTTTAACCACCAATATTTACTACAACAAATCATACACTTCAAGACAAGTTTTCGAGATATCCTGTTTTCTGATAGAAACGGCGTATTTACAGACATCAAAAAAAGTTTTGCATCACCCCGGTTCCCATAACTCCTGAAGATAAACATTGACTGTGGATATTGTCTCACAGACACAGTCCCTTTGACTGTTCAGAGATGTCACTAAAACCACCCAAAGACGTAAACAACCATGTATGAGCAGCGACTATTAGACGCAGGGGGTCCGACAACCGATCAGTTCCAGTCATTCCACCAGGAAAGAGGTACACGGCTCGTGTTGTCTGTAGTTCAACCATGGCTAGACGGTCAAAACCGCGGTTAGATCGCGTCCGCATTGTTACTTTGTGCCAGGAAGGGCTCTAAACAAGAAAAGTGTACAGGCGTCTCGGAGTGATCAAAAGCGATGTTGTTCGAACATGGAGGAGATACAGAGAGACGGGAACTGTAGATGACATGCCCCGCTAAGGCCGCCCAAGGGCAACTACTGCAGTGGATGACCGCTACCTATAAATTATGCCTCGGAGGAACCCTAACAGCAGCGCCACAATGTTGTATAATGCTTTTCGTGCAGCCACAGGACGTCATGTTACGACTTAAACTGTGCGCAATAGGCTGCATGATGCGCAACTTCACTCCCGATGGCCAGGTCCATCTTTGCAATCACGGATCCATGCAGCGCGGTACAGATGGGCCCAACAACATGCCACATGGGCCGCTCAAGACTGACACCACGTTCACTTCACCGATGAGTGTCGCATATGCCTTCAACCAGACAATCGCCAGATACGTGTTTCGAGGCAGCTCGGCCAGGCTGAACGCCTTAGACATACTGCCCAGAGAGTGCAGCAAGGTGGAGGTTCCCTGCTGTTTTGGGGTGGCATTATGTGAGGCCGACGCACACCGCTGGTGGTCACAGAAGGCGCCGTAACGGCTGTGCAATACGTGAATGCAATCCTCCGACCGATAGTGCAACCATATCGGCAGCATATTTGCGAGCCATTCATCTTCATGGACGACAATTCGCGTCCCCATCGTGCTCATTTTATGAATGACTTCCTTCAAAATGGTTCAAAAAATGGTTCAAATGGCTCTGAGC
The DNA here is from genome assembly GCF_023864345.2 of Schistocerca serialis cubense. Lineage (NCBI taxonomy): Eukaryota > Metazoa > Arthropoda > Insecta > Orthoptera > Acrididae > Schistocerca > Schistocerca serialis. The sequence continues at coordinate 78,138,162 of NC_064649.1, forward strand.
ACTATGGGACTTAACAGCGGAGGTCATCAGTCCCATAGAATTTAGAACTACTTAAACCTAACTAACCTAACGACATCACACACATCCATGCCCGAGGCAGGATTCGAACCTGCGACCGTAGCTGTCGCACGGTTCCAGACTGAAGCGCCTAGAACCGCTCGGCCACTTCGGCCGGCCAAAATGGTTCAAATGGCTCTAAGCACTAAGGGACTTAACATCTGAGGTCATCAGTCCCCTAGACTTAGAACTAAGTAAACCTAACTAACCTAAGGACATCACACACATCCATGCCCGAGGCAGGATTCGAACCTGCAACCGTAGTAGTCGCGTGGTTCCGGACTGAAGCGCCTAGAACCGTTCGGCCACCGGGGCCGACTGACTTTCTTCAGGGAAACGACATCGCTCGACTAGAGTGGCCAGCATGTTCTCCATAAATGAAGCCTATTGAACATGCATGCGATAGATTGAAACGGGCTGCTTATGGACGGCGTGACCCACCGACCACTCTGAGGGATCTACGCCGAATCGCAGTTGACGAGTGGGACAATCTGGACCAACAGTGCCTTGTTGAACTTGTGGATAGTATGCCTCGACGAACACAAGCATGCATCAATGCAAGAGGACCTGCTACTGCGTTTTAGAGGTACCGGTGTGTACAGCAATCTGGACCACCACCTCTGAAGGTCTCGCTGTATGGTGGTACAACATGCAATGTGTGGTTTTCATGAGCAATAAAAAGGGCGGAAATGATGTTTATGTTGATCTCTATTCCAATTTTCTGTGTAGGTTTCGGAACTCACGGAACCGAGTTGATGCAAGTCTTTTTTTGATGTGTGTACATACGGGCTCCGACTGAAAGCCAATTTGACGTCTAGCGAGTCTGTACTGAACACAGACGGCGTGCATGTGACGTAAGTGGCAGGCATTCTTATTGGTCAATGTTCAAACGCACGTTCAGAATATCTGTCATTTAAATCGTCGGCGTACGCATCGTGCACTCGAACGTTGAGCGTGCCGAGTTTCTGACGTCACAGCGTCTAACAGCACGTTGGAGAGCCTTTGTGAGCGTGCAGAGCAGTATCTAGCATTTCAGATATTCTGAAAGTGTATTTGAACGTTGATCAATGAGACGGCAGATATCCTCTTGCGTCACATACATCCCATCTGCCTTCAGTACACAGTGGAGAGGCGTCATACGGGCTAACAGTTGAAGCCCGTATGTACATATGCCGTTCCTGAACATCAGCAAACTAAAGACCTCTCGAAAACCATCGTCTGTTGTATGTAATAAAATGACGAGAAACGTCATATACATGCCTAAAGAATTATTGTAACTTGCTTATTGTGAGAGTATGGCATTCGAACACAACAGCACATTGGGGATCCATCAAAAACCCATTGTCACAATTATATTTCAGTTAATAACATAGCTACGATTAAAGCTTTCAGAAAATAATAATATGCTAGAGATAGCCGCTAACTAATCGTCGTCGATATAGTGCAGTGAGCAGCGTCATGGATTTGAGATTAGAGAGGAGTTGTGTTAATAGGTCGCATTCCACTGCTTGCAATATTTTCTTACTAATCTTCCGTTTTTATGGGTTCTGATTCTTTCTTATTAGTATAACATTCGATGTTATGTAAATATAAGTGCGCGCGCTCTTTTTGAGGAGTGTGTTTGTTCGAACGGCGTAATCTATAGAACAGCTCACACTACTTGCAGTAAGAGATTTTGCTCTTTCTTCTTTTAACTTTTGTAGTTCATATGTTGTAAAGTACGTTTCTAGAATTTGTAGACTTAGAGAAAGCTTTTGACAATGTTGACTGGAATACTCTCTTTCAAATTCTAAAGGTGGCAGGGGTAAAATACAGGGAGCGAAAGGCTATTTACAATTTGTACAGAAACCAGATGGCAGTTATAAGAGTCGAGGTACATGAAAGGGAAGCAGTGGTTGGGAAGGGAGTAAGACAGGGTTGTAGCCTCTCCCCGATGTTGTTCAATCTGTATATTGATCAAGCAGTAAAGGAAACAAAAGAAAAATTCGGAGTAGGTATTAAAATTCATGGAGAAGAAATAAAAACTTTGAGGTTCGCCGTTGACATTGTAATTCTGTCAGAGACAGCAAAGGACTTGGAAGAGCAGTTGAATGGAATGGACAGTGTCTTGAAAGGAGGATATAAGATGAACATCAACAAAAGCAAAACAAGGATAATGGAATGTAGTCTAATTAAGTCGGGTGATGCTGAGGGAATTAGATTAGGAAATGAGGAACTTAAAGTAGTAAAGGAGTTTTGCTATTTGGGGAGCAAAATAACTGATGATGGTCGAAGTAGAGAGGATATAAAATGTAGGCTGGCAATGGCAAGGAAAGCGTTTCTGAAGAAGAGAAATTTGTTAACATCCAGTATTGATTTAAGTGTCAGGAAGTCATTTCTGAAAGTATTCGTATGGAGTGTAGCCATGTATGGTGTAGCCATGTATGGAAGCGAAACATGGACGATAAATAGTTTGGACAAGAAGAGAATAGAAGCTTTCGAAATGTGGTGCTACAGAAGAATGCTGAAGATTAGATGGGTAGATCACATAACTAATGAGGAAGTGTTGAATAGGAGTGGGGAGAAGAGAAGTTTGTGGCACAACTTCACCAGAAGAAGGGATCGGTTGGTAGGACATGTTCTGAGGCATCAAGGGATCACCAATTTAGTATTGGAGGGCAGCGTGGAGGGTAAAAATCGTAGAGGGAGACCAAGAGATGAATACACTAAGCAGATTCAGAAGGATGTAGGTTGCAGTAGATACTGGGAGATGAAAAAGCTTGCACAGGATAGAGTAGCATGGAGAGCTGCATCAAACCAGTCTCAGGACTGAAGACCACAACAACAACAACAATGTTGTAAAGATTCTGCTACTGAATAGGAACAGTACTAAATTAAGAAATGCCTTAGGGTTTTACTAAACAGTGTGAATGATGAAATAGTTTTTACTTTAAGTTGAGAATTATTGTAAAGTTCGCAGTATTAGTAATGGAATTTTTCTAAGCCGATGTGCTTATTGACTGGATATGGTACTTTCCTTTCTGCCTTAGAACATGTTGACAGATACTGAAGTTCTTATTTATCTATAATACAGACAGAAAAACCTCACTAGCATTTGGACGAGGGAGGAGAGTACGTTTTAATAGAGCTAATAGTAATTTCCAAGAACGAGTGCTAGCGATATACATCGAACGCGCGACTGTCACGTTGCAAGATATCGATTTCTTTTAAAGCTATCGGAACTACTACGACAGAAGACGAACGATGTACATTTCGGTTACAGTGTTGGCAACGGCAAAAAACAATAAATCAAAACTGTCCAACGACATTAAATGTAATTTTTCTTATCTTATCCGTCATCGACATCTTCATCCCGGGCAATTCCGCGTGATGTGTATGCTGCCGGTACAAGTCTCTTTTTTTCCAGAGCCGGGAATACTTTTAGCAACTGCGAAAGTTTCACCAGGAAGTTTTATACCAAGTAAGCACAAATTATGGCAGTGGAATTACTGAAAAATATACAGTTCATATGGGTTTCCCAGTCGTCATTCTCTTTTGATGGATGATTTCCACAATCGCTAGATGTTCTGTCTGTGCACAGATTGTGGTATCGATAGCTACGATGCCACGGCGCAAGTTAAGTTGGCACTACTACGAGACACCGACGACAGCGCCCTCTACCAGGCGCTGTTGAGATCTACGAGCTCCGCTGTAGACTCAGCCCATTTGATCTACAGCAGACGGACGGGACACTTCGCTTCAGCTTCTCACCTCACGGCAAAATTATATATTACTCTTGTTGCTAAGCTAAAGGTGATTTTACTTCACACTGCAGTACCGAGAGATTTTCACCTTTTCCTGCTCCTACCCACGTGCTACCTTCCAGGCGGGATACAAAACAGACAGATCATCAGGAGAATTCGACAGAAAGGCTTACAAACTCGTGGTGAAATCCTTTTCCTTCAAAGTGTTGTACGATTTCCATCCATCTGTGACGACTTTGGTGCCGGGCAAGATGAAGTTCTTAATAGGCAATAGAGTTTGTTTAGTCCTGGAATATGCTTTCACAGTGACTCATTTTCTTCGGTCTCTTTCATCTCCGAATACTCAAATCTGTTCAGTTTCGTTCTTGCGAAGTCGTTCTCTCCCGTATTTTGGAGTTATGTGCGACTCATCTGTTTGCACAATCTTGTTGACATACTTTGGCACAAATTATGTATCATAGTTGTAAACAAAATCGATATTTTGCTGCCCGACAGTCGCGTGTTCGATATGTATCTCTCTCAAGCGTTATTGAAAACAACGAGCTAATACAGGAATTTTACCCCCTTGCATTTCGTAAACAATGAGACTTTCGAACCACATAAATCCGACAACTGCCGCTGGAGTGCGCTGCGATCGCGTACACCACGTTGAGGACCACGCAGCATGTGAGCAAGCCGCGTTCTTTCTGATCGCTCAGCAACACGCTGAACTCGGCACGTTCAGTGTGACGTTCGAAAGCAAGATATCTGAATGGTGCGAAAGGTGGCAACTGACCTTAAATAACGAAAAGTGTGAAGTCATCCACGTGAGTGCTAAAAGGAACTCGTTAAACGTCGGTTACACGATCAATCAGTCTAATCTAAAAGCCGTAAATTGAACTAAATACCTAGGTATTACAATTAAGAACAACTTAAGTTGGAAGGAAGACATAGAAAATGTTGGGGGTAAGGCTAACCACAAAGGCTGCGTTTTATTGGCAGGACACTTAGAAAATGTAACAGACCTACTAACAAGGGAACCTCCCCATCGCACCCCCCTCAGATTTGGTTATTAGTTGGCACAGTGGATAGGCCTTGAAAAACTGAACACAGATCAATCGAGAAAACAGGAAGAAGTTGTGTGGAACTATGAAAAAAATAAGCAAAATATACATACTGAGTAGTCCATGGCAAGATAGGCAATTTCAACGACATTACGGGCTCAGGAGCGCCGTGGTCCCGTGGTTAGCGTGAGCAGCTGCGGAACGAGAGGTCCTTGGTTCAAGTCTTCCCTCGAGTGAAAAGTTTACTTTCTTTATTTTCCCGAAGTTATGATCTGTCCGTTCGTTCATTGACGTCTCTGTTCACTGTAATAAGTTTAATGTCTGTGTTTTGCGACCGCACCGCAAAACCGTGCGATTAGTAGACGAATGGACGTGCCTCTCCAATGGGAACCGAAAACATTTGATCGCAAGGTCATAGGTCAACCGATCCCTCCACAGGAAAACACGTCTGATATATTCTATACGACACTGGTGACGGCATGTGCATCACATGACAGGAATATGTTGTCGACCCACCTAGCCTGCACACTTGGCGAATGGGTAAAAAGATTCTTCTACCTTGCCTGATTTAGGTTTTCTTATGTATGTGATAATCACTCTCAAAAAGTGATGAAAACATAAGAGTTTGTCAGAGAATAATTGTCTGAAAATAAAAAATTAAACTTTTCTCTCGAGGGAGGACTTGAACCAAGGACCTCTCGCTTGCAGCTGCTCACGCTAACCACGGGACCACGGCGCTCCTGAGCTCAGAATGCCGTTGAAGTTACCTATCTTGCCATGGACTACTCAGTATGTATATTTTTCTTATTTTTTTCATAGTTCCACACAACTTCTTCCTGTTTTCTCGATTGATCTGTGTTCAGTTTTTCAAGGCCTATCCACTGTGCCAACTTATAACTAAATCTGAGGGGGGTGCGATGGGGAGGTTCCCTTGTAAGAAGACTTCCTACGCTACGCTTGTCCGTCCTCTTTTGGAATACTGCTGCGCGATGTGGGATCCCTAGCAGATAGGACTGACGGAGTACATCGAAAAAAGTTCAAAGAAATGCAGAACGTTTTGTATCATCGCGAAATTGGGAGAGAGTGTCACAGAAATGATACAAGATTTGGGCTGGACATCATTAAAAGAAAGGCGTTTTTCCTTGCGACAGAATCTTCTCACGAAATTCCAGTCACCAACCTTCTCCTCCTAATGCGAAAATATTTTGTTGACACCGAGCTACATAGGGCGGAACGAGCACCACGATAAAATAAGGTAAATCAGAGATCGTACGGAAAGATACAGGTGTTTATTCCTTCCGCGCGCTATACGAGATTGGAATAATAGAGAATTGTGAAGGTGGTTCGATGAACCCTCTGCCAGGCACTTCAATGTGATTTGCAGAGTATCCATGTGAAACATGGACGATAAATAGTTTAGATAATAAGAGAATAGAAGCTTTCGAAATGTGGTGCTACAGAAGAGTGCTGAAGATTAGATGGTTAGATCACATAACTAATGAGGAGGTATTGAATAGAATTGGGGAGGAGTTTGTGGCACAACTTGACTAGAATAAGGGACCGGTTGGTAGGACATGTTCTGAGGCATCAAGGGAACACCAGTTTAGTATTGGAGGGCAGCGTGGAGGGAGACCAAGAGATGAGTACTGTGGTGTCACCGCCAGACACCACACTTGCTAGGTGGTAGCCTTAAAACGGCCGCGGTCCCTTAGTACATGTCGGACCCGCGTGTCGCCACTGTGTGATCGCAGACTGAGCGCCACCACAAGGCAGGTCTCGAGATACAGACTAGCACTCGCCCCAGTTGTACGGACGACATTGCTAGCGACTACACGGACGAAGCATCGCTCCTTAGCCGAGCAGATAGTTAGAATTGCCCAGTTGTACGACGACATTGCTAGCGACTACACTGACGAAGCCTTTCTCTCATTTGTCGAGAGACCGTTAGAATAGCCTTCAGCTAACTCAATGGCTACGACCTAGCAAGGCGCCATTAACCATTTTAAGATAGAGTCTCACTTGTATCATCAAGGAATGCTGTACACAAATAATGGATTAAAAGTTAAGTATTATAGCAGCTACGTACTTTTCTTGCTACCATTCATTACGTATCCTGTTTCAGACCACTATCTAGCCTAAGTGAGATTACGCGTGCCTTTCGGCTACTTCAGTGTGGCGTAGCTGTCTTGTTACGCCACAACAAGTACACTAAGCAGATTCAGAAGGATGTAGGCTGCAGTAGGTACTGGGAGATGATGAAGGTTGCACAGGATAGAGTGGCGTGGAGCGCTGCATCAAACCAGTCTCAGGACTGAAGACCACAACTACAACAACCATGTAGATGTAGATGAAGGTCCGTGTGCCGATGGCCTTAAATATTGTTTTGCAGCCTCGGAAAGACTTTCCAACGTGCTTTGTCCACGCTATGACGTCATACCCTCAACGTTCGAATGCGCGGTCCGTGGGCCGACGACTTAATAGAGGAGCGCCGGCAGACGCGTTGCTGGGCGACGGCAGTGGGCGATGCTGGTGTGGGTGCTGGCCTTGCTGCCGGGATCCGTCCTGGCGGTGTGGGCGGTGACGGTGCTGGCCGCTATGGCGCCGCAGTGCGGGGCGGTGGAGGCCTTCAGCTGCTGGTGGCTGGGCGCCGAAGCGAGGGCGGCGGCGGGGGCGGCGGCGGAGGCGGAGGCGGCCTTCTGGGCGCTGACCGCGCTGTCGGCCGCCTGCCTGCTGGCGCTCGCCGAGCTGTGGGACACGACCGAGCAGCTGAGAGGCCTCTGCGAACCCACGCCGCTGCCGCTCACAACGAGGTGGGTCTCCCTCCCGTCTGGGAGCACAGGCTACAGTACGGAACGATAGTCAAATAAAAAAACTTTCATAATGAGATTTTCACTCTGCAGCGGAGTGTGCGCTGATGTGAAACTTCCTGGCAGATTAAAACTGTGTGCCCGACCGAGACTCGAACTCGGGACCTTTACCTTTCGCGGGAAAGTGCTGTACCAACTGAGCTACCCAAGCACGACTCACGCCCCGTCCTCACAGCTGTACGTCTGCCAGTACCTCGTCTCCTACCTTCCAAACTTTACAGAAGCTGCCGGCCGCGGTGGTCTAGCGGTTCTAGGCGCGCAGTCCGGAACCGCGCGACTGCTGCGGTCGCAGGTTCGAATCCTGCCTCGGGCATGGATGTGTGTGATGTTTTTAGGTTAGTTAGGTTTAAGTAGTTCTAAGTTCTAGGGGACTGATGACCACAGATGTTAAGTCCCATAGTGCTCAGAGCCATTTGAACCATTTACAGAAGCTTTCCTGCGAACCAGGCAAGACTAGCACTCCTGAAAGAAAGGAGAGCTTCTGTGAAGTTTGGAAGGTAGGAGACGAGATAATGGCGGAATTAAAGCTGTCAGGACGGGGCGTGACTCGTGCTTGGGTGGCTCAGTTGGTTCTCACACAAAGAATAGTGGAAACAAACAATAAAAAAAACACCTTTTCTATATTAAGAAAAACAAAAGCTTAAAAAACAAAAGCTTAAAAATAGAAAGAAAAAAACAAAAAAAAAACAAGATGAAAATAAAAGTTTTGCAGCACAAAGTTATCGACAGGAATGAAACGTTTCCTTTGCTGTAGAAGCAACGCACCTTGAAATTTCCACTGCAGTGACAACACTGTCTTCTTTTCTTGATGCAGAAGAAGCATCCTTTGTATTAATCGTTCTTTTAACGGCATAGAAGCCAGGCCGAGAACGCAGAAATTGGCGAGCGTAAGGATGGGTTGAAGGGGAGGAAGGAGACCCAAAAAAAAGATAAGATGGACAGAGCGTCTGCCATGTAAGCAGGAGATCCCAAAATAAAAGATTTAAAAAAATAATAAAAATAAAAAAAAAGTTGGTAGAGCACTTGCCCACGAAAGACAAAGATCCCGAGTTCGAGTCTCGGTGCGGCACACAGTTTTAATCTGCCAGGAAGTTTCATATCAGCGCACACTCCGCTGTAGACTGAAAATTTCATTCTAGAAACAACCGCCAGGCTGTGGCTAAGCCATGTCTCCGCAGTATCCTTTCTTTCAGGAGTGCTAGGTTTGCAAGGTTCGCAGGACAGCTTCTGTGAAGTTTGGAAGGTAGGAGATGAGGTACTGGAGGAATTAAAGCTGTAAGGACGGGGCGTGAGTCGTGCTTGTGTAGCTCAGTTGGTAGAGCACTTGCCCGCGAAAGGCAAAGGTCCCGAGTTCGTGTCTCGGTCCGGCACACTGCTAGGAAGTTTCATATCAGCGCACACTCCGCTGTAGACTGAAAATTTCATTCTAGAAACAACCGCCAGGCTGTGGCTAAGCCATGTATCCGCAATATCCTCTCTTTCAGGAGTGCTAGTTCTGCAAGGTTCGCAGGAGAGCTTCTGTGAAGTTTGGAAGGTAGGAGACGAGATAATGGCGGAATTAAAGCTGTGAGGACGGGACGTGAGTAGTGCTTGCGTAGCTCAGTTGGGTACTCTCCCACCAGAGAAAGGGGGCCTAGGGCTAATAGTTGTTGAAATTAAATGCAAGGCTTTTCTTATACGGAGAACTATTCACCTGTTTCAAGACTACCCAGACAGCGCGCTCCATATGGCCCTACGGATGTATACACCTACTAATATGGCAATGCCGATAAACCTGGGGGAAACCCACTACAAAGCCATCAGGATGTTTCTGCTCGAATTTAGGTACCTCCGAGCGAAACTGAACGCACCGCTACAGGACCTTACAACCGCCCAACTAAACAGGATACTGAATACTGGAGGAAGACTAAACCGCATGGAAACGAAATATCTCCTACGGGATTGGGCTCAAATCTGGAAGAACATCCACAACAAAGTGCTCGCAACAAATATCAGATCAATGTGGTATAAAGTAGTTAATGAGACCATACCTACGAAAGAAAAATTACACAGAATACGATTGTCGGCAACTGACAGATGTGGGGAGTGTGCCCTCATAGACAACTTACAACACAGATGTGTCTGCGGAGAAAATAAACTGGTCTGGGAATGGTGCAGAATGAACCTTGTCTCTATCTGCAGGACAGCTAGACAGACAATCTCCACCACATCGGTGTTGCAACCTGATGGCACTTACTATCCCATCACGAAGAAAAATATATGGACATGGCTGACAGGACATACTCTGCATTACGTAATTCAAGCCGAAGATGCGATATCTTACCAGGGCTACAGAGTATATACAGCCACGCAAGCACAACTGCTGACGAAGGATGACAAATACAGACAAAACTTCGCGAACTAAATACCAGCATTGAGAATAACGACACTATGAACGACAACGACGATGGAAAAAAAAAAGAACCAAACAAGGAACGACGAAGTAGATGTATGCACTGCGTCCGACTGTTGATAACGTTGATTGCAGTGTTTTCTTTTTTATTTTTTATTTATTTTTTTTTTCCACATCGCAACCAGTGTGTGGCGTCCGGCAATTGGGCACTCAGTGCTAAGAGAAGACAACTGCCGACATAGGAGATCACATACAAACGGGGAAAAAGAAACGAGACCAAGCTCTATGTTTGGGGTATACCATAATAGGCAACCCTCGAGAAGACAAGCGTTGATTGCCGTCAACAAGCCGCGATGTCTTACGCAAAGAATAGTGGAAACAAACAATTTTTTTAAAAAAACTTTTGTATATTAAAAAAGTTAAAAAAAATTAAAAACCAACAAAACACGATGAAAATAAAAGTTTTGCAGCAAAGAGTCATCAACGAGGAATGAAACGTTTCCTTCGCTGCAGAAGCAACGCACCTTGAACTTTCCACTGGAGTGACAACACACGTGTTCCTTTCTTGATGCAGAAGACGCGTCCTTTGTGTTCAACGTTCGTTTAATGGCAACGAAGCCAGGCCGAGAAGGCAGCAGAAATTGGCGAGCGCAAGGATGGGTTGAAGGGGAGGAAGGAGACCCAAAAAAAAATAAAAAAATAAAAATTAAAAAAAAGTTGGTAGAGCACTTGCCCGCGAAAGGCAAAGGTCCCGAGTTCGAGTCTCGGTCCGGCACACAGTTTTAATCTGTCAGGAAGTTTCATATCAGCGCACACTCCGCTGTAGACTCCAAATTTCATTCTAGAAACAACCCCCAGGCTGTGGCTAAGTCATGTATCCGCATATCCTTTCTTCCAGGAGTGCTAGGTTTGCAAGGTTAGCAGGAGAGCTTCTGTGAAGTTTGGAAGGTAGGAGACGAGGTACTGGAGAAATTAAAGCTGTAAGGACGGGGCGTGAGTGGTGCGTGGGTTGCTCAGTTGGTAGAACACTTGCCTGCGAAAGGCAAAGGTCCCGAGTTCGAGTCTCGGTCCGGCACACAGTTTTAATCTGTCAGGAAGTTTCATATCAGCGCACACTCCGCTGTCGACTGAAAATTTCATTCTAGATAGTCAAATAGCGTGAAAGTGGTTCGATGAGCCCTCTAGTAGGCACTCTTTCCAAGTATCGGGCTGCCTTGTAAGTATGTTCGCTTTTCGTTACAGATCATAAAGAACGCCAGGGAACACACTTCCACACAGTACAGCTACGACAGACCGGTGGCCGACCTGTCTGCTTACACACTTCAAAACAAGATCGTGCACAACATACAGGATGCTCCATTGATACTGACGGGGCCACGTATCTCACGAAATAAGCGTCAAACGAAAAAATTTCAAAGAACGAAACTTGTCTAGCTTGAAGGGGAAACCAGATGGCGCTATGGCTGGCCCGCTAGATGGCGCTGCCATAAGTCAAACGGATAACAACTGCGTTTTTTAAAATAGGAACCCCCATTTTTATTACATATTCGTGAAGTACGTAAAGAAATTGAATGTTTTAGTTGGATCACTTTTCTCACTTTGTGATAGATGGCGCTGTAATAGTCACAAACGTATAAGTACGTGGTATCACGTAACATTCCGCCAGTGCGGACGGTATTTGCTTCGTGATACATTACCCGTGTTAAAATGAGCCGTTTACCAATTGCGGAAAAGGTCGATATCGTGCTGATGTATGGCTATTGTGATCAGAATGCCCAACGGGCGTTTTCTATGTATGCTGCTCGGTATCCTAGACGACATCATACAAGTGTTCGGACCGTTCGCCGGACAGTTACGTTATTTAAGGAAACAGGAAGTGTTCAGCCACATGTGAAACGTCAACCACGACATGCAACAAATGATGACGCCTAAGTAGGTGTTTTAGCTGCTGTCGCGGCTAATCCGCACAACACTAGCAGACAAATTGCGAGAGAATCGGGAATCTCAAAAACGTCGGTGTTGAGAATGCTACATCAACATCGATTGCACCCATACCATATTTCTATGCACCAGGAATTGCATGGCGGCGACTTTGAACGTTGTGTACAGTTCTGCCACTGGGCACAAAAGAAATTACGGGACGATGATAGATTTTTTGCACGCGTTCTATTTACCGACGAAGCGTCATTCTCCAACAGCGGTAACGTAAACCGGCATAATATGCGCTATTGGGCTACTGAAAATCCACGATGGCTGCGACAAGTGGAACATCAGCGACCTTGGCGTGTTAATGTATGGTGCAGCATTATGGGAGGAAGGATAATTGGGCCCCATTTTATCGATGGCAGTCTAAATGGTGCAATGTATGCTGATTGCCTACGTAACGTACTACCGATGTTACTACAAGATGTATCACTGCATTACAGAATGGCGATGTATTTCCAACATGATGGATGTCCGGCACATAGCTCGCGTGCGGTTGAAGCGGTATTGAATAGCGTATATCATGACAGGTGGATTGGTCGTCGAAGCACCATACCGTGGCCCGCACATTCACCGGATCTGACGTCCCCAGATTTCTTTCTGTGGGGAAAGTTGAAGAATATTTGCTATCGTGATCCACCGACAACGCCTGACAATATGCGGCAGCGCATTGTCAATGCATGTGCGAACATTAGGGAAGGCGAACTACTCGTTGTTGAGAGGAATGTCGTTACACGTATTGCCAAATGCATTGAGGTTGACGGGCATCATTTTGAGCATTTATTGCATTAATGTGATATTTACAGGTAATCACGCTGTAACAGCAATGATACGTTCACAAAGATACATGTATCACATTGGAACAACCGAAATAAAATGTTGAAACGTACCTACGTTCTGTATTTTAATTTAAAAAACCTACCTGTTACCAACTGTTCGTCTATAATTGTGAGCCATACGTTTGTGGCTATTCAGTGCCATCTATGACAAAGCGAAAAAAGTGGTCCAACTAAAACATTCGTACACGAGAGGGCCTTCGGCTCCGAAAGCCCATATCAATTTTGTTTCGTGGAATGGTTCGCATGCTGACACTTGTTGATGACCCAACATAGAAATCTGCAGCAATTTGCGGAAGGGCTGCACTTCTGTCACGTTCTCTTCAGCCGCCGTTGGTCCCGTTCTTGCAGGATCTTTTTCCGGCCACAGCAATGTCGGAGATTTTATGTGTTACCGGATTCCTGGCACTCCCGGAACACTCGTGAAATGGTCGCACGGGGAAGTCCCCACTTCATCGATACATCGGAGATGTTGTGTCCCATCTCTCGTGCGCTGACTATAACACCACGTTCAAACTCACTTATATCTTGATAATCTGCCTTTGTAGTAGCAATAACCGATCTAACAATTGCGCCAGACACTTGCCGTATATAGGCGTTGCCGACGCAGTGCCGTATTCTAGCTGTTTACACATCTCTGTACTTGAATACGCTTGCGTATAATAGTTCCATCCGCAGCTCGTGGTCTCGCGGGCGCGTTCTAGTCTCCCAAGCATAGGGTCCCGGGTTCGATTCCTGGCAGAGTCGGGGATTTTCCCTGCCTCGAGATGACTGGATGTTTCTGTTGTCCACATCATTTCATTATCATTCATGAAAGTGGTGAGACTGGACTGAGCAAAGGTTGGGAATTTGTTCGGGCACTGATAACCACGCAGTTGAGCGCCCCACACCCCAAACATTGTCGTCATATACCACTTTCTCTTGCGCTTCAGAGTATATCCGAGGGACGATCGTACGCGACGGTTCCGTTCACGTCACTGGGCATCGCCAATAAAGTGTTCATAACAATCGCCATATCACATAAACCATTCAAGATACCAAAATAGGATTTTTTTTTCCAAATGACAGCACGCAATGAGGCACATATGCTGTATAGCAAATGTGCGAAGCTTTCTTACTCGCCGAGATATGGAAGTATCTCGACCGTAGCAATGAGATTCGGCAACTCAGCATCCTTCTAGACGCCCATAGCACTGTACTAAAACCCAAGCGCCATGCTTACTGCCAGTTGAGATTGGCACACAAGACACTGATCTCCAATCGGTACTGCCAGTAATGTTTTCGGGATCTGGCATACTGAATGGCACACCCTAACTACGCCCAATAAGTTACGTGCTACAAAGGAGACAACAAATGTGTGGAGGTCATCCATATGAGCTACTCGCAGTGACTCCATTGTCCTTTGCCGGCTCCACATCGGTCATACTTCTCCGTCACGAGGACCCTCCCCAGTGTTGCTGCGGCTCTCGATTGACAGTGGTCCACATCTTGTTGGACTGACCCAATCTAGCCCCCCTGAGGCGAACTTTTAACCTTCCTGATGCACTGTCTATGGTGTTAGGTGACAATACCGCAACGGCTGATCTAAGTTTTATTCGAGAGGGGGGGGGGGGGGGGTTTATCACTCAGTCTAAGGGTGGGCATATGGTCTTCTCTCCCAGACCTTCATCATACCTGTGTCCGTCCTGATACCTGAGTGGTCAGCGTGACGGATTGCTGTCCTACGGGCCCGGGTTCGATTCCCGGCTGGGTCGGGGATTTTCACGCTCAGAGGTCTGGATGTTATGTTGTCTTTATCATCATTTCATCCCCATTCGGCGCCCAGGTCGCCCAATGTGGCGTCGAATGTAATAAGACCTGCATCAGACCGGCCCTGCTGTGGGCGTCCCGGCCATTGACGCCTCATTTCCATTTCCATCACCCTACCTGTATTTTAACTCTTCCTCGCTCACTCTGGTGCTGTGTTTTTCTTGCCTTGTGTTTTTATGGCGGAGATTTCAGTGTGTTGCAGAATGGCTGGCTCATCCCATTTTACTCTCGCAATCAGCCAGCCCAGGATGTCTGCTACATTGTTTTAACATCTTCTATCGCTTTTTTCCTTACGGTCCATTTTTGCTTGCTAATTTCGTTTTCTCCTTCAGTGTGGTTACACACTTCATTTTATGCATTTTGTTCCTTCCCCTGATTTCAGTGTATAGGATTCTTTTGGGGTATGGTGTTAATCGGAGTCCTGTGTGGCTAAGGAAAAAGGGACTAGTGACCATGCAGTTTAGCTCCATCCTCCTACAAACCAACCAATCGGTGCTGCTACCAAGACTGGGAAGAACGACTCTGCCGATGTGTAAGTGCAGAAGAGAACTACTTGAAACCGACAGTATTTGTGGTGTCACCGCCAGACACCACACTTGCTAGGTGGTAGCCTTTACATCGGCCGCGGTCCATTAGTATACGCCGGACCCGCGTGTCGCCACTGTCAGTGATTGCAGACCGAGCGCCGCCACACGGCAGGTCTAGAGAGACGTCCTAGCACTCGCCCTAGTTGTACAGCCGACGTTCATAGCAATGGTTCACTGACAAATACGCTCTCATTTGCCGAGACGATAGTTAGCATAGCCTTCAGCTACGTCATTTGCTACGACCTAGCAAGGCGCCATTACCAGTGTATGTTGAAATGGAAACTATGTACAGTCAAGAGAGATGTACACCGATTATGGATTAAAGTTAAGTATTCTACCAGTACCTCCTGTTTTGCTAGTCTTATTTCTCTGACCTGTTCCAGATCTCACGCCAGTCTGCGTGTAATTAAACGCGTGCCTTTCGGCTACCTCCGAGTGGCTTGGCTGTCTTGCCACGCCACTACAGTATTGTTGTTTGAAAAAAAAATAAAAACTTTCTTAAATAAAAAACAGTCACATTACTTTTCTTAAACACCTCCTATATTGTATATGGCAGAAAAAAGCAAGCACTCCATCTTCAGGCCACAAGTGGGAACATCCGATCGCCGTGTCATCCTCAGCTGAGGATGCGGCTAGGAGGGGCGTGTGGTGAGCACACCGCTCTCCCGGTCGTTATGATGGTTTTCTTTGACCGGAGCCGCTACTATTCGGTCGAGTAGCTCTTCAGTTGGCATGACTATGCTGACTGCACCCCGAAACATCGCAGAAAGGTGCTACCAAAAACTGGCACCGAGGCAATTGTGTTTGACCACAGGCCGTAGGGGACTGGGGTTCAGGACAGATGTGGAAATGTTTAAGGGCGAACAGACGAGTGGCTGTTGAGCATTTGACCGCCAAATGGTTCAAATGGCTCTGAGCACTATGGGACTTAACTTCTGTGGTCATTAGTCCCCTAGAACTTAGAACTACTTAAACCTAACTAACCTAAGAACATCACACACATCCATGCCCGAGGCAGGATTCGAACCTGCGACCGTAGCAGTCCCGCGGTTCCGGACTGCGCGCCTAGAACCACTAGACCACCGCGGCCGGCTTTGACCGCCAAGATGGATTGAGGTGCTACTGATGGTGTGTCCTCAACAACCGTTCAGCGAACGTTGCTACGTACCGGCCTCCGCAGTAGACACATGGTTCGTCCACCCTTGCTGTTCGTCGGCGACGAAGGCTAGAATTCGCAAACCAGTATGCCCAAAAGGTTCAAGTGGCTCTGAGCACTATGCGATCCAAGGTCATCAGTCCCCTAGAACTTAGAACTACTTAAACCTAACCAACCTAAGGACAACACACACATCCATGCCCGAGGTAAGATTCGAACCTGCGACCGTAGCGGTCGCTCGGTTCCAGACTGAAGCGCCTAGAACCGCTCGGCTACACCGGCCGGCCAAGTATGTCCACTTAAAAGCGACAGGTGGCCTTTTCAGATGGGTCACGTTTTATTAGTGATGGGACGACCGACTGTTATCAACAATAGCCTGGCCAGTCGACTGTTTTTTCGTTTAGTCCGTTTTTTCAGTCGAATGAAACAACTGAACGAAACTAGTCCGTCTCCACGTCACTCTCCAGGTTTGAGTGGTTTCACAAAAGTACGAGGTCTGTTCAAAAAATTCCGGAACATCCGTAATTTAGCGCCAGTGGTGTGTTGGAGAGAAATGTGCTTCATATCCCTGCACACGCCTGAGTCTAATGTGTTCAAGATGTTCAAATGTGTGTGAAATCTTATGGGACTTAACTGCTAAGGTCATCAGTCCCTAAGCTTGCACACTACTTAACATAAATTATCCTAAGGACAAACACGCACACCCATGCCCGAAGGAGAACCTCCGCCGGGACCAGCCGCACAGTCCATGACTGCAGCGCCTCCGACCGCTCGGCTAATCCTGCGCGGCGTCTAATGTGTAACTGCCGGAAGTTTCATTGTTGTACGTCTGTAAGTTATTGTTCAGTGCTGTATTGAGTAAAACGTTGTGTCCCTAAATTTTGCGTGAAACTCAAGAAAACCTTTACGGAGACACATTAAATGATGCAAGAACTATACTGTGATGAATGCCAAAGCCATATTCGGTGTTACGAATGGTCCACACGATTTAAAAACGACCGGGCGGAAGTTAAAGGCGACCCTTGTTCAGGACGCCCTTCGATGTCAACTGACGACGCTCATGACAGGGACGTCCACGAAATTGTGCGTGCCGATCGAAGATTTTGGAAGAAAATAACATTTCGCTTGGATGATGACATGAAATCCTGACACAGTATCGTGTTGCCGCCAAGTTCGTCCCACGGCTTATGAGTCAAGACCAGAAAGACCTTCGCATCGCGTTCTGTGAGAGCTTTAGGATCGCACAAATTGGAACGAGATGTTCTTTGTAACTGTTTTGTTCATGTAAAATATTTTTCGATGCTTAAAAGTGTAGGCGCTACAGTCTGGAACAGCGCGACCGCTACGGTCGCAGTTTCGAATCCTGCCTCGGGCATGGATGTGTGTGCTGTCCTTAGGTTAGTTAGGTTTAAGTAGTTCTAAGTTCTAGGGGACTGATGACCTCAGAAGTTAAGTCCCATAGTGCTCAGAGTCATTTGAACCATTTTTTTGAAAGTGTACAACAAGTTGTGTGTGATGTTTAGTGTGTGCGAGACTCTGCACAATTGGACCATAAGGAAACTTAACGTCAACGAAATGAAGCAGGCTCTCACACATCGACAACATCACATAGAATTGGCATAACAAACACACAAAAAAACGTATTTGAAAATGGAGTCATTTCCCGTAACGCGTCGTGCGAAAAATAAAATAAAGAAAATCGTAACTGGTAGCAGATGAGTTATTTATAAACAAAACTATTGTTTTCACAGTCGCAGGCTTTCAGAGCCATTAATAATGGATCAAGTCAGAACGAGATGTTCCTTGAGAGAATCATAACTGGTGATGAGACGTGGGTCTACTGTTATGATGTTGAGACCGAGGTTCAGTCTTCGCAGTCGGTCGGGAAAGATTCTCAAAGACCATAGAAAGCTCGTCAGGTCAGGTCAAATGTTAACGCCACACTGATAGTTTTCTTTGACTATGAAGTATTAGGTCATCATGAATTCGCTCAATATGTTCAAAAGTGTGTGAAATCTTATGGGACTTAACTGCTAAGGTACTCAGTCCCTAAGCGTACACACTACTTAACCTAAATTATCCTAAGGACAAACACAAACACCCATGCCCAAGGGAGGACTCGAACCTCCATGACTGCAGCGCCTTGACCGCTCGGTTAATCCCGCGCGGCATGAATTCGTGACACAGGGACAAACTGTTAATCGATGGTATTTTCGGGACGTTTTGCGACGACTGCGAGAAAATGTGTAAAGCAAACGTCCTGAAATATGGAGAGACAATTCATGGCTGCCGACCGATGTGGCCGATCGGTTCTAGGCGCTTCAGTCCGGAACCGCGCTGTTGCTACGGTCGCAGGTTCGAATCCTGCCTCGGGCATGGATGTGTGTGATGTCCTTAGAGTAGTTAGGTTTAAGTAGTCCTAAGTTCTAGGGGACTGATGGCCTCAGATGTTAAGTCCCATAGTGCTTAGAGCCATCTGAACCAATTCACGGCTCTTGCTTCACGATAACGCACCCTCGCATTCATACCTGTTGGTGCGTGACAGCTGCACAAAAAACGAAATCGCTGTGTTGTCTCATCCTCTGTTCTCTCCAGACCTGTCCCCTGCGGACTTTTTTTATTTCCAAAGTTCAAAACCCAATTGAAAGGACGAAAATTTGCAACGATAGAAGGATAAAAGAAAAATCGCAGACGGCGCTTCGCGCGATCCAACAAGGGACGTACCAAGATTGCTTCCGGAAACGGCGTTGGGAGTGGTGTATCACTTGTGGAGGGGAGTAAGTAATTCGAAGGAGACCATAAAAGATAAGCGTAGAAAAATTTTGTGGACAAAGGTTCCGAAATTTTTTGAACAGACCTCGCGTCTGCCAGTTGGATCAGTTATACGAATGTTTTCACTTAGTCGCTGGGTTTGAGTCATTTCACTTACATACTTTTTCATTCTTTTTCACGGGGAGCGACGACGATTTTGGTGAAAGCGCGTGACACCGCCGCCATAGCCTCCTCCTGCTGCTGGCAAGGCCAGGTCAGCAGCCGATGCGGGGAGGTGGCACGGTGACTGCTACGCTACCGAGACCCGCCACAGCGCCACCTCCTCGCATCGGCTGTAACCCTGGCACTGTAAGCGTCAGGGAACTACGCTCGCAGCGTCCACCGCGCCACCTCCTCACATCGGCTGTTGCCCTGGCCTAGCCAGCAGCAGGATGGCTACGCGGCAGTGCCACGCTGCCGAGACCTGCCACCGCGCCACCTCCTCGTGTCGGCTGAAACCCTGGTCCTGGCAGAAGCAGGAATTTGCGCCAGAGAGTGCGGGCGGGGCTGTTTTATCAGATTAAAATGGTTTATAATTAATGTACATCATCACACCTTCTCAGTAAAACCGAATGCAAAAACAGTCGCAAAATTTACTTCACGTACCCCAGACAGAAGAATTTCCTGCGAAACTTGGCTTCCTCAATTTTGTACTCCCAACAAAGATTTTTTTAGTTAAGTGTTAATTTCACCTGGAACAATTTAATGCACAGCACTCTATTTACCAGTTTAAAGCGGTGAAGATAGGAATTAGTCCCTCAGTACGTAATTAGATGGATGTCTATATTGCTTATTTTAACTTTGGCATACTTCGCATACACCTAAGCCTCCTTTGGGAGTATGTGTTTATGTCGTATGCCACTGCTTTACTTCACCTAATGAATACTTATTTCACTCACAAGGAAAACTACCCAACTCACCCCCTCCCCCCCCCCCCCCCCCCCGGATTTAGTGGTAACATAGTTCAGTGGGCTAAAACTGAAAACAGATCAAGCATGAAAATGGGGAGATGTAGTTCACTTTGAAAAAGGAAGCAAAACAGAACCAGTGAACGGTACAAGTTCAAGAAATGCAGCATCCATCCAATTTGCGTAGCCACGGCGTCGTCATTATCTGGATTTCTTGTATTACAAAATTATGAATTGTCTTTCCAGTCATTGTTTTATCCAAAGTTGTGTCGTGGTGTAACGTCTGCTTGCAGGAGGGAAGTGTAAAAAGTGTAAGGAAGGAACCTCCAGACATACCACCTATTTTTTCTACAAAAGTACCACATCTTATGACTCTTTCATTCCGTTTTGGAAGTTTCGGCTCTTTCTAATTCCTTTGTTGTAACATAGTTCGTGCCCGTTTATTCATTGTTTTCGTTTCTGTGAGGCGTCTAGCGGCATCTCGCCTATTCTCACTATTCATCACATTTATTTGCGACGATAATATGTTCCTATCACACGACATCTTCTGTAACCAATGTATCGTTCGACAACTGCCAAGACAACGTAAGGGGAACAGACAAGTCAGTGACAGGATGGACAATTTTGTGAAAAAAGAATAAAGACATGAGCAACTACCGAGATTTGAACCCAGAACACACCATTAATAGGCCAGTACCCTGCACACTGCTCCACGACACACCTGCTGTTCGCATCTCAGAAATATTGAACTTGAAACTCTTTGACTGCTCGCTGTGTCTATTTTGCTTCATTTTTCATAGTTCAGTTTACTTTTTCCTGTTTTAGTGTCTGATCTGTGTTCGGTTTTTGACACGCTATGCACTAGCCCATTTTACCACGAAATCTGAGGGCGTCGCGGTGGGAAGTTCGCCTAGTCAGAAGAATAACAGGATAATTCAGTCAACTAAACTGCTAAACTGTGCTTAGCGTATCGTACAATTGCCAAGAGTACAGAAGCAGAACAGACAGGTCAGTGACCGGATAGACAGTTAACAATTTTGTGGGAAAAAAAAATAAGAAGCGACGACCGAGATTTGAACCCAGAGCACACCACTCACAGGCCAATACCATGTACGCTACTCCACGACGCTCTTGTTGTATCGATGTCCTATATATTGTACATGATACCATTTGACAGTTCGCTGTTCCTATTTTGCTTCATTTTTCATAGTTCAGTTTACTTTTTCCTGTTTTAGTGTCTGATCTGTGTTCGGTTTTTGACACGCTATGCACTGGCCCATTTTACCACGAAATCTGAGGGCGTCGCGGTGGGAAGTTTGCCTAGTCAGAAGAATAACAGGATAATTCAGTCAACTAAACTGCTAAAGTGTGCTTAGAGTATCGTACAATTGCCAAGAGTACAGAAGGAGAACAGACAGGTCAGTGACCGGATAGACAGTTAACAATTTTGTGGGAAAAAAAATAAGAAGCGACGACCGAGATTTGAACACAGAGCACACCACTCACAGGCCAATACCATGTACGCTACTCCACGACGCTCTTGTTGAAACGATCTCCTATATATTGTACATGATAGCATTTGACAGTTCGCTGTTCCTATTTTGCTTCATTTTTCATAGTTCAGTTTACTTTTTCCTGTTTTAGTGTCTGATCTGTGTTCGGTTTTTGACACGCTATGCACTAGCCCATTTTACCACGAAATCTGAGGGCGTCGCGGTGGGGAGTTCGCCTAGTCAGAAGAATAACAGGATAATTCAGTCAACTAAACTGCTAAACTGTGCTTAGAGTATCGTACAATTGCCAAGAGTACAGAAGCAGAACAGACAGGTCAGTGACCGGATAGACAGTTAACAATTTTGTGGGAAAAAAAAATAAGAAGCGACGACCGAGATTTGAACCCAGAGCACACCACTCACAGGCCAATACCATGTACGCTACTCCACGACGCTCTTGTTGTATCGATGTCCTATATATTGTACATGATACCATTTGACAGTTCGCTGTTCCTATTTTGCTTCATTTTTCATAGTTCAGTTTACTTTTTCCTGTTTTAGTGTCTGATCTGTGTTCGGTTTTTGACACGCTATGCACTGGCCCATTTTACCACGAAATCTGAGGGCGTCGCGGTGGGAAGTTTGCCTAGTCAGAAGAATAACAGGATAATTCAGTCAACTAAACTGCTAAAGTGTGCTTAGAGTATCGTACAATTGCCAAGAGTACAGAAGGAGAACAGACAGGTCAGTGACCGGATAGACAGTTAACAATTTTGTGGGAAAAAAAATAAGAAGCGACGACCGAGATTTGAACCCAGAGCACACCACTCACAGGCCAATACCATGTACGCTACTCCACGACGCTCTTGTTGTATCGATGTCCTATATATTGTACATGATAGCATTTGACAGTTCGCTGTTCCTATTTTGCTTCATTTTTCATAGTTCAGTTTACTTTTTCCTGTTTTAGTGTCTGATCTGTGTTCGGTTTTTGACACGCTATGCACTAGCCCATTTTACCAAGAAATCTGAGGGCGTCGCGGTGGGGAGTTCGCCTAGTCAGAAGAATAACAGGATAATTCAGTCAACTAAACTGCTAAACTGTGCTTAGAGTATCGTACAATTGCCAAGAGTACAGAAGCAGAACAGACAGGTCAGTGACCGGATAGACAGTTAACAATTTTGTGGGAAAAAAAAATAAGAAGCGACGACCGAGATTTGAACCCAGAGCACACCACTCACAGGCCAATACCATGTACGCTACTCCACGACGCTCTTGTTGTATCGATGTCCTATATATTGTACATGATAGCATTTGACAGTTCGCTGTTCCTATTTTGCTTCATTTTTCATAGTTCAGTTTACTTTTTCCTGTTTTAGTGTCTGATCTGTGTTCGGTTTTTGACACGCTATGCACTGGCCCATTTTACCACGAAATCTGAGGGCGTCGCGGTGGGAAGTTTGCCTAGTCAGAAGAATAACAGGATAATTCAGTCAACTAAACTGCTAAAGTGTGCTTAGAGTATCGTACAATTGCCAAGAGTACAGAAGGAGAACAGACAGGTCAGTGACCGGATAGACAGTTAACAATTTTGTGGGAAAAAAAATAAGAAGCGACGACCGAGATTTGAACACAGAGCACACCACTCACAGGCCAATACCATGTACGCTACTCCACGACGCTCTTGTTGAAACGATCTCCTATATATTGTACATGATAGCATTTGACAGTTCGCTGTTCCTATTTTGCTTCATTTTTCATAGTTCAGTTTACTTTTTCCTGTTTTAGTGTCTGATCTGTGTTCGGTTTTTGACACGCTATGCACTGGCCCATTTTACCACGAAATCTGAGGGCGTCGCGGTGGGAAGTTTGCCTAGTCAGAAGAATAACAGGATAATTCAGTCAACTAAACTGCTAAAGTGTGCTTAGAGTATCGTACAATTGCCAAGAGTACAGAAGGAGAACAGACAGGTCAGTGACCGGATAGACAGTTAACAATTTTGTGGGAAAAAAAATAAGAAGCGACGACCGAGATTTGAACCCAGAGCACACCACTCACAGGCCAATACCATGTACGCTACTCCACGACGCTCTTGTTGTATCGATGTCCTATATATTGTACATGATAGCATTTGACAGTTCGCTGTTCCTATTTTGCTTCATTTTTCATAGTTCAGTTTACTTTTTCCTGTTTTAGTGTCTGATCTGTGTTCGGTTTTTGACACGCTATGCACTGGCCCATTTTACCACGAAATCTGAGGGCGTCGCGGTGGGAAGTTTGCCTAGTCAGAAGAATAACAGGATAATTCAGTCAACTAAACTGCTAAACTGTGCTTAGAGTATCGTACAATTGCCAAGAGTACAGAAGGAGAACAGACAGGTCAGTGACCGGATAGACAGTTAACAATTTTGTGGGAAAAAAAATAAGAAGCGACGACCGAGATTTGAACACAGAGCACACCACTCACAGGCCAATACCATGTACGCTACTCCACGACGCTCTTGTTGAAACGATCTCCTATATATTGTACATGATAGCATTTGACAGTTCGCTGTTCCTATTTTGCTTCATTTTTCATAGTTCAGTTTACTTTTTCCTGTTTTAGTGTCTGATCTGTGTTCGGTTTTTGACACGCTATGCACTGGCCCATTTTACCACGAAATCTGAGGGCGTCGCGGTGGGAAGTTTGCCTAGTCAGAAGAATAACAGGATAATTCAGTCAACTAAACTGCTAAACTGTGCTTAGAGTATCGTACAATTGCCAAGAGTACAGAAGGAGAACAGACAGGTCAGTGACCGGATAGACAGTTAACAATTTTGTGGGAAAAAAAATAAGAAGCGACGACCGAGATTTGAACACAGAGCACACCACTCACAGGCCAATACCATGTACGCTACTCCACGACGCTCTTGTTGAAACGATCTCCTATATATTGTACATGATAGCATTTGACAGTTCGCTGTTCCTATTTTGCTTCATTTTTCATAGTTCAGTTTACTTTTTCCTGTTTTAGTGTCTGATCTGTGTTCGGTTTTTGACACGCTATGCACTGGCCCATTTTACCACGAAATCTGAGGGCGTCGCGGTGGGAAGTTTGCCTAGTCAGAAGAATAACAGGATAATTCAGTCAACTAAACTGCTAAAGTGTGCTTAGAGTATCGTACAATTGCCAAGAGTACAGAAGGAGAACAGACAGGTCAGTGACCGGATAGACAGTTAACAATTTTGTGGGAAAAAAAATAAGAAGCGACGACCGAGATTTGAACACAGAGCACACCACTCACAGGCCAATACCATGTACGCTACTCCACGACGCTCTTGTTGTATCGATCTCCTATATATTGTACATGATAGCATTTGACAGTTCGCTGTTCCTATTTTGCTTCATTTTTCATAGTTCAGTTTACTTTTTCCTGTTTTAGTGTCTGATCTGTGTTCGGTTTTTGACACGCTATGCACTGGCCCATTTTACCACGAAATCTGAGGGCGTCGCGGTGGGAAGTTTGCCTAGTCAGAAGAATAACAGGATAATTCAGTCAACTAAACTGCTAAACTGTGCTTAGAGTATCGTACAATTGCCAAGAGTACAGAAGGAGAACAGACAGGTCAGTGACCGGATAGACAGTTAACAATTTTGTGGGAAAAAAAATAAGAAGCGACGACCGAGATTTGAACACAGAGCACACCACTCACAGGCCAATACCATGTACGCTACTCCACGACGCTCTTGTTGTATCGATCTCCTATATATTGTACATGATAGCATTTGACAGTTCGCTGTTCCTATTTTGCTTCATTTTTCATAGTTCAGTTTACTTTTTCCTGTTTTAGTGTCTGATCTGTGTTCGGTTTTTGACACGCTATGCACTGGCCCATTTTACCACGAAATCTGAGGGCGTCGCGGTGGGGAGTTCGCCTAGTCAGAAGAATAACAGGATAATTCAGTCAACTAAACTGCTAAACTGTGCTTAGAGTATCGTACAATTGCCAAGAGTACAGAAGGAGAACAGACAGGTCAGTGACCGGATAGACAGTTAACAATTTTGTGGGGAAAAAAAATGAGAAGCGATGACCGAGATTTGAACACAGAGCACACCACTCGCAGGCCAATACCATGTACGCTACTCCACGACGCACTTGATATTCTAAATTCCAACTTATTGTACATGAAACTCTTTGACAGTTCGCTGTTCCTATTTTGCTTCATTTTTCATAGTTCAGTTTACTTTTTCCTGTTTTAGTGTCTGATCTGTGTTCGGTTTTTAACACGCTATGCACTGGCCCATTTTACCACGAAATCTGAGGGCGTCGCGGTGGGGAGTTCGCCTAGTCAGAAGAATAACGGGATAATTCAGTCAACTAAACTGCTAAACTGTGCTTAGAGTATCGTACAATTGCCAAGAGTACAGAAGGAGAACTGACAGGTCAGTGACCGGATAGACAGTTAACAATTTTGTGGGGAAAAAAAAAAAAGAAGCGACGACCGAGATTTGAACACATAGCACAACACTCACAGGCCAATACCATGTACGCTACTCCACGACGCACATGATATTCTAAATTCCAACTTATTGTACATGAAACTCTTTGACAGTTCGCTGTTCCTATTTTGCTTCATTTTTCATAGTTCAGTTTACTTTTTCCTGTTTTAGTGTCTGATCTGTGTTCGGTTTTTGACACGCTATGCACTGGCCCATTTTACCACGAAATCTGAGGGCGTCGCGGTGGGGAGTTCGCCTAGTCAGAAGAATAACAGGATAATTCAGTCAACTAAACTGCTAAACTGTGCTTAGAGTATCGTACAATTGCCAAGAGTACAGAAGGAGAACAGACAGGTCAGTGACCGGATAGACAGTTAACAATTTTGTGGGAAAAAAAAAAGAGAAGCGACGACCGAGATTTGAACCCAGAGCACAACACTCACAGGCCAATACCATGTACGCTACTCCACGACGCACATGATATCCTAAATTCCAACTTATAGTACATGAAACTCTTTGACAGTTCGCTGTTCCCATTTTGCTTCATTTTTCATAGTTCAGTTTACTTTTTCCTGTTTTAGTGTCTGATCTGTGTTCGGTTTTTGACACGCTATGCACTGGCCCATTTTACCACGAAATCTGAGGGCGTCGCGGTGGGGAGTTCGCCTAGTCAGAAGAATAACAGGATAATTCAGTCAACTAAACTGCTAAACTGTGCTTAGAGTATCGTACAATTGCCAAGAGTACAGAAGGAGAACAGACAGGTCAGTGACCGGATAGACAGTTAACAATTTTGTGGGAAAAAAAAAATAAGAAGCGACGACCGAGATTTGAACCCATAGCACAACACTCACAGGCCAATACCAAGTACGCTACTCCACGACGCACATGATATTCTAAATTCCAACTTATTCTACATGAAACTCTTTGACAGTTCGCTGTTCCTATTTTGCTTCATTTTTCATAGTTCAGTTTACTTTTTCCTGTTTTAGTGTCTGATCTGTGTTCGGTTTTTGACACGCTATGCACTGGCCCATTTTACCACGAAATCTGAGGGCGTCGCGGTGGGGACTTCGCCTAGTCAGAAGAATAACAGGATAATTCAGTCAACTAAACTGCTAAATTGTGCTTAGAGTATCGTACAATTGCCAAGAGTACAGAAGGAGAACAGACAGGTCAGTGACCGGATAGACAGTTAACAATTTTGTGGGAAAAAAAATTAGAAGCGACGACCGAGATTTGAACCCAGAGCACACCACTCACAGGCCAATACCATGTACGCTACTCCACGACGCTCTTGTTGTATCGATCTCCTATATATTGTACATGATAGCATTTGACAGTTCGCTGTTCCTATTTTGCTTCATTTTTCATAGTTCAGTTTACTTTTTCCTGTTTTAGTGTCTGATCTGTGTTCGGTTTTTGACACGCTATGCACTGGCCCATTTTACCACGAAATCTGAGGGCGTCGCGGTGGGGAGTTCGCCTAGTCAGAAGAATAACAGGATAATTCAGTCAACCAAACTGCTAAACTGTGCTTAGAGTATCGTACAATTGCCAAGAGTACAGAAGGAGAACAGACAGGTCAGTGACCGGATAGACAGTTAACAATTTTGTGGGAAAAAAAATAAGATGCGACGACCGAGATTTGAACTCAGAGCACACCACTCACAGGCCAATACCATGTACGCTACTCCACGACGCTCTTGTTGTATCGATCTCCTATATATTGTACATGATAGCATTTGAAAGTTCGCTGTTCCTATTTTGCTTCATTTTTCATAGTTCAGTTTACTTTTTCCTGTTTTAGTGTCTGATCTGTGTTCGGTTTTTGACACGCTATGCACTGGCCCATTTTACCACGAAATCTGAGGGCGTCGCGGTGGGGAGTTCGCCTAGTCAGAAGAATAACAGGATAATTCAGTCAACTAAACTGCTAAACTGTGCTTAGAGTATCGTACAATTGCCAAGAGTACAGAAGGAGAACAGACAGGTCAGTGACCGGATAGACAGTTAACAATTTTGTGGGAAAAAAATGAGAAGCGACGACCGAGATTTGAACCCAGAGCACAACACTCACAGGCCAATACCATGTACGCTACTCCACGACGCACATGATATTCTAAATTCCAACTTATTGTACATGAAAGTCTTTGATTGTTCGCTGTTCCTATTTTGCTTCATTTTTCATAGTTCAGTTTACTTTTTCCTGTTTTAGTGTCTGATCTGTGTTCGGTTTTTGACACGCTATGCACTGGCCCATTTTACCACGAAATCTGAGGGCGTCGCGGTGGGGAGTTCGCCTAGTCAGAAGAATAACAGGATAATTCAGTCAACTAAACTGCTAAACTGTGCTTAGAGTATCGTACAATTGCCAAGAGTACAGAAGGAGAACAGACAGGTCAGTGACCGGATAGACAGTTAACAATTTTGTGGGAAAAAAAAAGAGAAGCGACGACCGAGATTTAAACCCAGAGCACAACACTCACAGGCCAATACCATGTACGCTACTCCACGACGCAAATGATATTCTAAATTCCAACTTATTGTACATGAAAGTCTTTGATTGTTCGCTGTTTCTATTTTGCTTCATTTTTCATAGTTCAGTTTACTTTTTCCTGTTTTAGTGTCTGATCTGTGTTCGGTTTTTGACACGCTATGCACTGGCCCATTTTACCACGAAATCTGAGGGCGTCGCGGTGGGGAGTTCGCCTAGTCAGAAGAATAACAGGATAATTCAGTCAACTAAACTGCTAAACTGTGCTTAGAGTATCGTACAATTGCCAAGAGTACAGAAGGAGAACAGACAGGTCAGTGACCGGATAGACAGTTAACAATTTTGTGGGAAAAAAAAAGACAATCGACGACCGAGATTTGAACCCAGAGCACAACACTCACAGGCCAATACCATGTACGCTACTCCACGACGCACATGATATTCTAAATTCAAACTTATTGTACATGAAAGTCTTTGATTGTTCGCTGTTTCTATTTTGCATCATTTTTCATAGTTCAGTTTACTTTTTCCTGTTTTAGTGTCTGATCTGTGTTCGGTTTTTGACACGCTATGCACTGGCCCATTTTACCACGAAATCTGAGGGCGTCGCGGTGGGGAGTTCGCCTAGTCAGAAGAATAACAGGATAATTCAGTCAACTAAACTGCTAAACTGTGCTTAGAGTATCGTACAATTGCCAAGAGTACAGAAGGAGAACAGACAGGTCAGTGACCGGATAGACAGTTAACAATTTTGTGGGAAAAAAAAAAGAGAAGCGACGACCGAGATTTGAACCCAGAGCACAACACTCAAAGGCCAATACCATGTACGCTACTCCACGACGCAAATGATATTCTAAATTCCAACTTATTGTACATGAAAGTCTTTGATTGTTCGCTGTTTCTATTTTGCTTCATTTTTCATAGTTCAGTTTACTTTTTCCTGTTTTAGTGTCTGATCTGTGTTCGGTTTTTGACACGCTATGCACTGGCCCATTTTACCACGAAATCTGAGGGCGTCGCGGTGGGGAGTTCGCCTAGTCAGAAGAATAACAGGATAATTCAGTCAACTAAAGTGCTAAAGTGTGCTTAGAGTATCGTACAATTGCCAAGAGTACAGAAGGAGAACAGACAGGTCAGTGACCGGATAGACAGTTAACAATTTTGTGGGAAAAAAAAATAAGAAGCGACGACCGAGATTTGAACCCAGAGCACACCACTCACAGGCCAATACCATGTACGCTACTCCACGACGCACATGATATTCTAAATTTCAACTTATTGTACATGAAAGTCTTTGATTGTTCGCTGTTTCTATTTTGCTTCATTTTTCATAGTTCAGTTTACTTTTTCCTGTTTTAGTGTCTGATCTGTGTTCGGTTTTTGACACGCTATGCACTGGCCCATTTTACCACGAAATCTGAAGGCGTCGCGGTGGGGAGTTCGCCTAGTCAGAAGAATAACAGGATAATTCAGTCAACTAAAGTGCTAAACTGTGCTTAGAGTATCGTACAATTGCCAAGAGTACAGAAGGAGAACAGACAGGTCAGTGACCGGATAGACAGTTAACAATTTTGTGGGAAAAAAAAATAAGAAGCGACGACCGAGATTTGAACCCAGAGCACACCACTCACAGGCCAATACCACGTACGCTACTCCACGACGCTCTTGTTGTACCGATCTCCTATATATTGTACATGATAGCATTTGACAGTTCGCTGTTCCTATTTTGCTTCTTTTTTCATAGTTCAGTTTACTTTTTCCTGTTTTAGTGTCTGATCTGTGTTCGGTTTTTGACACGCTATGCACTAGCCCATTTTACCACGAAATCTGAGGGCGTCGCGGTGGGGAGTTCGCCTAGTCAGAAGAATAACAGGATAATTCAGTCAACCAAACTGCTAAACTGTGCTTAGAGTATCGTACAATTGCCAAGAGTACTGAAGGAGAACAGACAGGTCAGTGACCGGATAGACAGTTAACAATTTTGTGGGAAAAAAAAATAAGAAGCGACGACCGAGATTTGAACCCAGAGCACACCACTCACAGGCCAATACCATGTACGCAACCCCACGACGCTCTTGTTGTACCAATCTCCTATATATTGTACATGATAGCATTTGACAGTTCGCTGTTCCTATTTTGCTTCATTTTTCATAGTTCAGTTTACTTTTTCCTGTTTTAGTGTCTGATCTGTGTTCGGTTTTTGACACGCTATGCACTGGCCCATTTTACCACGAAATTTGAGGGCGTCGCGGTGGGGAGTTCGCCTAGTCAGAAGAATAACAGGATAATTCAGTCAACCAAACTGCTAAACTGTGCTTAGAGTATCGTACAATTGCCAAGAGTACAGAAGGAGAACAGACAGGTCAGTGACCGGATAGACAGTTAACAATTTTGTGGGAAAAAAAAGTAAGAAGCGACGACCGGGATTTGAACCCAGAGCACACCACTCACAGGCCAATACCATGTACGCTACTCCACGACGCTCTTGTTGTACCGATCTCCTATATATTGTACATGATAGCATTTGACAGTTCGCTGTTCCTATTTTGCTTCATTTTTCATAGTTCAGTTTACTTTTTCCTGTTTTAGTGTCTGATCTGTGTTCGGTTTTTGACACGCTATGCACTGGCCCATTTTACCACGAAATCTGAGGGCGTCGCGGTGGGGAGTTCGCCTAGTCAGAAGAATAACAGGATAATTCAGTCAACCAAACTGCTAAACTGTGCTTAGAGTATCGTACAATTGCCAAGAGTACAGAAGGAGAACAGACAGGTCAGTGACCGGATAGACAGTTAACAATTTTGTGGGAAAATAAAATAAGAAGCGACGACCGGGATTTGAACCCAGAGCACACCACTCACAGGCCAATACCATGTACGCTACTCCACGACGCTGTTTTTGTACTGATCTCCTATATATTGTACATGATAGCATTTGACAGTTCGCTGTTCCTATTTTGCTTCATTTTTCATAGTTCAGTTTACTTTTTCCTGTTTTAGTGTCTGATCTGTGTTCGGTTTTTGACACGCTAAGCACTGGCCCATTTTACCACGAAATCTGAGGGCGTCGCGGTGGGGAGTTCGCCTAGTCAGAAGAATAACAGGATAATTCAGTCAACCAAACTGCTAAACTGTGCTTAGAGTATCGTACAATTGCCAAGAGTACAGAAGGAGAACAGACAGGTCAGTGACCGGATAGACAGTTAACAATTTTGTGGGAAAAAAAAATAAGAAGCGACGACCGGGATTTGAACCCAGAGCACACCACTCACAGGCCAATACCATGTACGCTACTCCACGACGCACATGATATTCTAAATTCCAACTTATTGTACATGAGAGTCTTTGATTGTTCGCTGTTCCTATTTTGCTTCATTTTTCATAGTTCAGTTTACTTTTTCCTGTTTTAGTGTCTGATCTGTGTTCGGTTTTTGACACGCTATGCACTGGCCCATTTTACCACGAAATCTTAGGGCGTCGCGGTGGGGAGTTCGCCTAGTCAGAAGAATAACAGGATAATTCAGTCAACCAAACTGCTAAACTGTGCTTAGAGTATCGTACAATTGCCAAGAGTACAGAAGGAGAACAGACAGGTCAGTGACCGGATAGACAGTTAACAATTTTGTGGGAAAAAAAAATAAGAAGCGACGACCGAGATTTGAACCCAGAGCACACCACTCACAGGCCAATACCATGTACGCTACTCCACGACGCTCTTGTTGTACCGATCTCCTATATATTGTACATGATAGCATTTGACAGTTCGCTGTTCCTATTTTGCTTCATTTTTCATAGTTCAGTTTACTTTTTCCTGTTTTAGTGTCTGATCTGTGTTCGGTTTTTGACACGCTATGCACTGGCCCATTTTACCATGAAATCTGAGGGCGTCGCGGTGGGGAGTTCGCCTAGTCAGAAGAATAACAGGATAATTCAGTCAACTAAAGTGCTAAACTGTGCTTAGAGTATCGTACAATTGCCAAGAGTACAGAAGGAGAACAGACAGGTCAGTGACCGGATAGACAGTTAACAATTTTGTGGGAAAAAAAAATAAGAAGCGACGACTGAGATTTGAACCCAGAGCACACCACTCACAGGCCAATACCATGTACGCTACTCCACGACGCACATGATATTCTAAATTCCAACTTATTGTACATGAAAGTCTTTGATTGTTCGCTGTTTCTATTTTGCTTCATTTTTCATAGTTCAGTTTACTTTTTCCTGTTTTAGTGTCTGATCTGTGTTCGGTTTTTGACACGCTATGCACTGGCCCATTTTACCACGAAATCTGAGGGCGTCGCGGTGGGGAGTTCGCCTAGTCAGAAGAATAACAGGATAATTCAGTCAACTAAACTGCTAAACTGTGCTTAGAGTATCGTACAATTGCCAAGAGTACAGAAGGAGAACAGACAGGTCAGTGACCAGATAGACAGTTAACAATTTTGTGGGAAAAAAAAATAAGAAGCGACGACCGAGATTTGAACCCAGAGCACACCACTCACAGGCCAATACCATGTACGCTACTCCACGACGCACATGATATTCTAAATTCCAACTTATTGTACATGAAAGTCTTTGATTGTTCGCTGTTTCTATTTTGCTTCATTTTTCATAGTTCAGTTTACTTTTTCCTGTTTTAGTGTCTGATCTGTGTTCGGTTTTTGACACGCTATGCACTGGCCCATTTTACCACGAAATCTGAGGGCGTCGCGGTGGGGAGTTCGCCTAGTCAGAAGAATAACAGGATAATTCAGTCAACTAAACTGCTAAACTGTGCTTAGAGTATCGTACAATTGCCAAGAGTACAGAAGGAGAACAGACAGGTCAGTGACCAGATAGACAGTTAACAATTTTGTGGGAAAAAAAATAAGAAGCGACGACCGAGATTTGAACCCAGAGCACACCACTCACAGGCCAATACCATGTACGCTACTCCACGACGCACATGATATTCTAAATTCCAACTTATTGTACATGAAAGTCTTTGATTGTTCGCTGTTTCTATTTTGCTTCATTTTTCATAGTTCAGTTTACTTTTTCCTGTTTTAGTGTCTGATCTGTGTTCGGTTTTTGACACGCTATGCACTGGCCCATTTTACCACGAAATCTGAGGGCGTCGCGGTGGGGAGTTCGCCTAGTCAGAAGAATAACAGGATAATTCAGTCAACTAAACTGCTAAACTGTGCTTAGAGTATCGTACAATTGCCAAGAGTACAGAAGGAGAACAGACAGGTCAGTGACCGGATAGACAGTTAACAATTTTGTGGGAAAATAAAATAAGAAGCGACGACCGAGATTTGAACCCAGAGCACACCACTCACAGGCCAATACCATGTACGCTACTCCACGACGCTCTTGTTGTACCGATCTCCTATATATTGTACATGATAGCATTTGACAGTTCGCTGTTCCTATTTTGCTTCATTTTTCATAGTTCAGTTTACTTTTTCCTGTTTTAGTGTCTGATCTGTGTTCGGTTTTTGACACGCTATGCACTGGCCCATTTTACCACGAAATCTGAGGGCGTCGCGGTGGGGAGTTCGCCTAGTCAGAAGAATAACAGGATAATTCAGTCAACTAAACTGCTAAAGTGTGCTTAGAGTATCGTACAATTGCCAAGAGTACAGAAGGAGAACAGACAGGTCAGTGACCGGATAGACAGTTAACAATTTTGTGGGAAAAAAAATAAGAAGCGACGACTGAGATTTGAACCCAGAGCACACCACTCACAGGCCAATACCATGTACGCTACTCCACGACGCACATGATATTCTAAATTCCAACTTATTGTACATGAAAGTCTTTGATTGTTCGCTGTTCCTATTTTGCTTCATTTTTCATAGTTCAGTTTACTTTTTCCTGTTTTAGTGTCTGATCTGTGTTCGGTTTTTGACACGCTATGCACTGGCCCATTTTACCACGAAATCTGAGGGCGTCGCGGTGGGGAGTTCGCCTAGTCAGAAGAATAACAGGATAATTCAGTCAACTAAACTGCTAAACTGTGCTTAGAGTATCGTACAATTGCCAAGAGTACAGAAGGAGAACAGACAGGTCAGTGACCAGATAGACAGTTAACAATTTTGTGGGAAAAAAAAATAAGAAGCGACGACCGAGATTTTAACCCAGAGCACACCACTCACAGGCCAATACCATGTACGCTACTCCACGACGCACATGATATTCTAAATTCCAACTTATTGTACATGAAAGTCTTTGATTGTTCGCTGTTTCTATTTTGCTTCATTTTTCATAGTTCAGTTTACTTTCTCCTGTTTTAGTGTCTGATCTGTGTTCGGTTTTTGACACGCTATGCACTGGCCCATTTTACCACGAAATCTGAGGGCGTCGCGGTGGGGAGTTCGCCTAGTCAGAAGAATAACAGGATAATTCAGTCAACTAAACTGCTAAACTGTGCTTAGAGTATCGTACAATTGCCAAGAGTACAGAAGGAGAACAGACAGGTCAGTGACCGGATAGACAGTTAACAATTTTGTGGGAAAAAAAAATAAGAAGCGACGACCGAGATTTGAACCCAGAGCACAACACTCACAGGCCAATACCATGTACACTACTCCAAGACGCACATGATATTCTAAATTCCAACTTATTGTACATGAAAGTCTTTGATTGTTCGCTGTTTCTATTTTGCTTCATTTTTCATAGTTCAGTTTACTTTTTCCTGTTTTAGTGTCTGATCTGTGTTCGGTTTTTGACACGCTATGCACTGGCCCATTTTACCACGAAATCTGAGGGCGTCGCGGTGGGGAGTTCGCCTAGTCAGAAGAATAACAGGATAATTCAGTCAACTAAACTGCTAAACTCTGCTTAGAGTATCGTACAATTGCCAAGAGTACAGAAGGAGAACAGACAGGTCAGTGGCCGGATAGACAGTTAACAATTTTGTGGGAAAAAAAAAATAAGAAGCGACGACCGAGATTTGAACCCAGAGCACAACACTCAAAGGCCAATACCATGTACGCTACTCCACGACGCACATGATATTCTAAATTCCAACTTATTGTACATGAAAGTCTTTGATTGTTCGCTGTTTCTATTTTGCTTCATTTTTCATAGTTCAGTTTACTTTTTCCTGTTTTAGTGTCTGGTCTGTGTTCGGTTTTTGACACGCTATGCACTGGCCCATTTTACCACGAAATCTGAGGGCGTCGCGGTGGGGAGTTCGCCTAGTCAGAAGAATAACAGGATAATTCAGTCAACTAAAGTGCTAAACTGTGCTTAGAGTATCGTACAATTGCCAAGAGTACAGAAGGAGAACAGACAGGTCAGTGACCGGATAGACAGTTAACAATTTTGTGGGAAAAAAAAATAAGAAACGACGACCGAGATTTGAACCCAGAGCACACCACTCACAGGCCAATACCATGTACGCTACTCCACGACGCACATGATATTCTAAATTCCAACTTATTGTACATGAAAGTCTTTGATTGTTCGCTGTTTCTATTTTGCATCATTTTTCATAGTTCAGTTTACTTTTTCCTGTTTTAGTGTCTGATCTGTGTTCGGTTTTTGACACGCTATGCACTGGCCCATTTTACCACGAAATCTGAGAGCGTCGCGGTGGGGAGTTCGCCTAGTCAGAAGAATAACAGGATAATTCAGTCAACTAAAGTGCTAAACTGTGCTTAGAGTATCGTACAATTGCCAAGAGTACAGAAGGAGAACAGACAGGTCAGTGACCGGATAGACAGTTAACAATTTTGTGGGAAATAAAAATAAGAAGCGACGACCGAGATTTGAACCCAGAGCACAACACTCACAGGCCAATACCATGTACGCTACTCCACGACGCACATGATATTCTAAATTCCAACTTATTGTACATGAAAGTCTTTGATTGTTCGCTGTTTCTATTTTGCTTCATTTTTCATAGTTGAGTTTACTTTTTCCTGTTTTAGTGTCTGATCTGTGTTCGGTTTTTGACTCGCTATGCACTGGCCCATTTTACCACGAAATCTGAGGGCGTCGCGGTGGGGAGTTCGCCTAGTCAGAAGAATAACAGGATAATTCAGTCAACTAAAGTGCTAAACTGTGCTTAGAGTATCGTACAATTGCCAAGAGTACAGAAGGAGAACAGACAGGTCAGTGACCGGATAGACAGTTAACAATTTTGTGGGAAAAAAAATAAGAAGCAACGACCGAGATTTGAACCCAGAGCACAACACTCACAGGCCAATACCATGTACGCTACTCCACGACGCACATGATATTCTAAATTCCAACTTATTGTACATGAAAGTCTTTGATTGTTCGCTGTTTCTATTTTGCTTCATTTTTCATAGTTCAGTTTACTTTTTCCTGTTTTAGTGTCTGGTCTGTGTTCGGTTTTTGACACGCTATGCACTGGCCCATTTTACCACGAAATCTGAGGGCGTCGCGGTGGGGAGTTCGCCTAGTCAGAAGAATAACAGGATAATTCAGTCAACTAAAGTGCTAAACTGTGCTTAGAGTATCGTACAATTGCCAAGAGTACAGAAGGAGAACAGACAGGTCAGTGACCGGATAGACAGTTAACAATTTTGTGGGAAAAAAAAATAAGAAGCGACGACCGAGATTTGAACCCAGAGCACAACACTCACAGGCCAATACCATGTACGCTACTCCACGACGCACATGATATTCTAAATTCCAACTTATTGTACATGAAAGTCTTTGATTGTTCGCTGTTTCTATTTTGCTTCATTTTTCATAGTTCAGTTTACTTTTTCCTGTTTTAGTGTCTGGTCTGTGTTCGGTTTTTGACACGCTATGCACTGGCCCATTTTACCACGAAATCTGAGGGCGTCGCGGTGGGGAGTTCGCCTAGTCAGAAGAATAACAGGATAATTCAGTCAACTAAAGTGCTAAACTGTGCTTAGAGTATCGTACAATTGCCAAGAGTACAGAAGGAGAACAGACAGGTCAGTGACTGGATAGACAGTTAACAATTTTGTGGGAAAAAAAAATAAGAAGCGACGACCGAGATTTGAACCCAGAGCACAACACTCACAGGCCAATACCATGTACGCTACTCCACGACGCACATGATATTCTAAATTCCAACTTATTGTACATGAAAGTCTTTGATTGTTCGCTGTTTCTATTTTGCTTCATTTTTCATAGTTCAGTTTACTTTTTCCTGTTTTAGTGTCTGATCTGTGTTCGGTTTTTGACACGCTATGCACTGGCCCATTTTACCACGAAATCTGAGGGCGTCGCGGTGGGGAGTTCGCCTAGTCAGAAGAATAACAGGATAATTCAGTCAACTAAAGTGCTAAACTGTGCTTAGAGTATCGTACAATTGCCAAGAGTACAGAAGGAGAACAGACAGGTCAGTGACCGGATAGACAGTTAACAATTTTGTGGGAAAAAAAAATAAGAAGCGACGACCGAGATTTGAACCCAGAGCACAACACTCACAGGCCAATACCATGTACGCTACTCCACGACGCACAAGATATTCTAAATTCCAACTTATTGTACATGAAAGTCTTTGATTGTTCGCTGTTTCTATTTTGCTTCATTTTTCATAGTTCAGTTTACTTTTTCCTGTTTTAGTGTCTGATCTGTGTTCGGTTTTTGACACGCTATGCACTGGCCCATTTTACCACGAAATCTGAGGGCGTCGCGGTGGGGAGTTCGCCTAGTCAGAAGAATAACAGGATAATTCAGTCAACTAAACTGCTAAACTGTGCTTAGAGTATCGTACAATTGCCCAAGACTACAGAAGGAGAACAGACAGGTCAGTGACCGGATAGACAGTTAACAATTTTGTGGGAAAAAAAAGTAAGAAGCGACGACAGAGATTTGAACCCAGAGCACAACACTCACAGGCCAATACCATGTACGCTACTCCACGACGCACATGATATTCTAA
This sequence comes from Schistocerca serialis cubense, assembly GCF_023864345.2. Lineage (NCBI taxonomy): Eukaryota > Metazoa > Arthropoda > Insecta > Orthoptera > Acrididae > Schistocerca > Schistocerca serialis. Next base: position 78,176,704 of record NC_064649.1, read on the forward strand.
ATTCCAACTTATTGTACATGAAAGTCTTTGATTGTTCGCTGTTTCTATTTTGCTTCATTTTTCATAGTTCAGTTTACTTTTTGCTGTTTTAGTGTCTGATCTGTGTTCGGTTTTTGAGACGCTATGCACTGGCCCATTTTACCACGAAATCTGAGGGCGTCGCGGTGGGGAGTTCGCCTAGTCAGAAGAATAACAGGATAATTCAGTCAACTAAACTGCTAAAGTGTGCTTAGAGTATCGTACAATTGCCAAGAGTACAGAAGGAGAACAGACAGGTCAGTGACCGGATAGACAGTTAACAATTTTGTGGGAAAAAAAAAAAAAAAGCGACGACCGAGATTTGAACCCAGAGCACACCACTCACAGGCCAACACCATGTACGCTACTCCACGACGCACATGATATTCTAAATTCCAACTTATTGTACATGAAAGTCTTTGATTGTTCGCTGTTTCTATTTTGCTTCATTTTTCATAGTTCAGTTTACTTTTTCCTGTTTTAGTGTCTGATCTGTGTTCGGTTTTTGACACGCTATGCACTGGCCCATTTTACCACGAAATCTGAGGGCGTCGCTGTGGGGAGTTCGCCTAGTCAGAAGAATAACAGGATAATTCAGTCAACTAAACTGCTAAACTGTGCTTAGAGTATCGTACAATTGCCCAAGACTACAGAAGGAGAAGAGACAGGTCAGTGACCGGATAGACAGTTAACAATTTTGTGGGAAAAAAAAATAAGAAGCGACGACCGAGATTTGAACCCAGAGCACAACACTCACAGGCCAATACCATGTACGCTACTCCACGACGCACATGATATTCTAAATTCCAACTTATTGTACATGAAAGTCTTTGATTGTTCGCTGTTTCTATTTTGCTTCATTTTTCATAGTTCAGTTTACTTTTTCCTGTTTTAGTGTCTGATCTGTGTTCGGTTTTTGACACGCTATGCACTGGCCCATTTTACCACGAAATCTGAGGGCGTCGCGGTGGGGAGTTCGCCTAGTCAGAAGAATAACAGGATAATTCAGTCAACTAAACTGCTAAACTGTGCTTAGAGTATCGTACAATTGCCCAAGACTACAGAAGGAGAACAGACAGGTCAGTGACCGGATAGACAGTTAACAATTTTGTGGGAAAAAAAAATAAGAAACGACGACCGAGATTTGAACCCAGAGCACAACACTCACAGGCCAATACCATGTACGCTACTGCACGACGCACATGATATTCTAAATTCCAAATTATTGTACATGAAAGTCTTTGATTGTTCGCTGTTTCTATTTTGCTTCATTTTTCATAGTTCAGTTTACTTTTTCCTGTTTTAGTGTCTGATCTGTGTTCGGTTTTTGACACGCTATGCACTGGCCCATTTTACCACGAAATCTGAGGGCGTCGCGGTGGGGAGTTCGCCTAGTCAGAAGAATAACAGGATAATTCAGTCAACTAAACTGCTAAACTGTGCTTAGAGTATCGTACAATTGCCAAGAGTACAGAAGGAGAACAGACAGGTCAGTGACCGGATAGACAGTTAACAATTTTGTGGGAAAAGAAAATAAGAAGCGACGACCGAGATTTGAACCCAGAGCACAACACTCACAGGCCAATACCATGTACGCTACTCCTTTTTTTTTTTTTTTTTTTTTTTTTTTTTTTTTTTTTTTTTTTTTTTTGTCGGTTAGAGTTGTTAACCCTCTGCTCCGAGGTATATAGTGCTGACACATTTGTAAATAAACATTTCTTCTTTGTCGTGTGTCGTTTGTGTGTTTTGGTCCATATCCAAAGACATTCCTCTTCCATTAGAGGTGCGAAATTGTCATGAATAAGCAACAAGGAAAGGGAGACTATTGAAAAGAAATACATTGACCAGGTATAACAGAAAGTATAACTTAAGAAAAAATAAATATAGAAATAAAACAGAATACATTTCTTCTTGACTGGCTTCCATCGGCCAATGTGGTCATCCTATGCCATGTTTCTCAAAAGTGATGTCCATCATGTTGCCGAATAATTTTTTACTGTCAGTGACACATTGAATTTTCCAGTATGCCAGCTCCATGTAGGTTAGAAAACTAATAAAATCGTCCTCTCCACGAACAGTAATGATATAGTTAACATAGTGCCCCAGGATCCACATTACCGTATTGTTTTTCGTGGCAGGGTAAAACTTTTTGTCGGGACGCATTAGGATATCCAGCTTCAGATTGTCTTCCGCGCTCCTTGAGAGTACGGCGATCCTCTGCTTGACCCATCGCCAATTCAGTGCATGGCCACCGCAGGTAAACCGATGGATCAGAGAATCGATGAGCCCACAACAGAGACAGAGATTTGTGTCACTTAACCCAATTGCATGTAGCTTTTCATTGGTGGCAATCGTGTTATTTACCACCCTGTACCAGGTTGAAGCAACATCCGAAGAGTGTACTTTCAAGCTGACGTTGGCCCACACCGTTGTCCAGTCGGTAGTCGGATACTTCTGTTCTATTGTATTTGGGGCCGCCGACTTTTCCCACTCACGTTGCAAGTCCCGAGTTGACAGTGGTCGTCGCCGTAGAACACCCACATCTGCATAACTAACATGAAGGAAAAATTCTCTGATGTGTTTCAATTTGTAATGGATTTTTCCGACGTCAATCGGTGGTCGCACACTCGCTGGACGCACTGTGAGGAACAAGTTTTGAGTAACAGTGCATTGGCTGTCATGGAGTAAAGTCGTGGTCCGCTTGATGTACAAGGCCATTGCCTTCCCGGCGATGTTAACTAACTCAAGCCCACCAGTAGTTCTCGACTTGGCCAGCGTATCGGAGGACAATTTAAATATGTTTCCCTTCCAGATGAATTGATTGGCAACCTGCATGATCTTTCTGGCCTGAAGCTTGGGAATGGGAAAGAACTGTGCAACATAATACGCCTTGGAGAAGACGTAGGTATTGAGAATCCTGATTTTTTCGATAATGTTCACAGCACGCCAGCGACATTCGACAATGGTACCATGTATCAGATGCGTCACTGACTTCCAATTGGAGGCCGCCATTTTGAGAGGGCACCTATTCAAGGTGATTCCTAGTAGTTTGTGAGATTCCACAACATGCGCCCACGGAATAGTTAAGCTCTCGAAACCCCTGATATCGAGCACTTTACATTTCCGGTCACTTAGTTGTGCTCCAGACACTTCACTATATTGGTCGATCGTCCGTTTAATACGGATCACCTCGTCGTCACAGCGTAACAGTACGGCAACATCGTCAGCGTACGCACGGACCATGAATGTGTGACCGGAGATTGACACTCCTGACAACTGGTGATAAAGAGACCGAAGGAAGGGTTCCAGTGACAGCACAAAAAGTGACATAGAGAGTGGACTGCCTTGGGGGACACCCCGCTGAATGGATATCGGTTGCGTCAGCTGTCCATTGACTTGTATCCTCGCTGATATACCAGATATCAAATTGCGAAGGACTGTTATCACCCCTGCCTCGAGTCCTATTTTGTCCATTATGTGAAAAAGGTATCGGTGGTTCACATGATCAAAGGCTTTATGAAAGTCTAGAAAAAGCAGCGCACAATTCAGGTTGGTGACTGAGGCAATGGAGATGAGGTCCCGAATTTCAGACATCGCAGACATGGCATTCCGTCCAGGCACGCAGGCCTGGTGCCGCCGGACAACTTTGTGAATGAGCGGAGACATTCGGGTGTTAACAGCCCTGGCTATAGTTTTGTAGTCAAAATTGAGCAGGGTGAGCGGACGCAGATTATCAAATCGCTTACACCCTTTGCGTTTGGGAACAAGGACAATTTTACCCTCCTTCATCGCACCAGGAACAGGCGCCCCAGCAATGATTTCATTTAAAATTTCTGTAAAAGTAACACCAATTACATCCCAATACCGAAGATAAAACTCCTTGGGAAGGCCGTCCAGTCCTGGGGCTTTGTTAGCTGGCGACTTAACAATAAGTTCTAAAGTCTCCTCGACACTAAACGCAGCCAGAAAGTCACGATTATCATCCTCAGTAACAGACGTGTCCATCAACTGGAGTACAGTAGCAGTCAAGCCATCATTGGTTGGGAAGTCCGAGTACAGGCCGTGATAATAGCTCTGGATTGCCGTGACTATGTCAGGTTGCCGAGTGAGAAGTTCCCCGTGATCAGTTACCAGTTCGTCTATAAATAAGCGTCTACGGTTCGTCTGATGCTTAATAAGATGATACATGGAAGTTGTCTCAGATTGAACCAAAGAGTTGACTTTTGACTTGATTTTTAATCCTTCTAGTTGTTTACGTTTGATACTGAGCATCTTAGCCTTGATTTGCTTTATTTGAGCCGTGTAAATATTATTGACGCCAGATTTGTCGTAGAGCTCCCTTAAAATCGAATAGTAAAATTCGGTGGTCCTCCTTGCATCCCTTGATTGCGTATTACAGTACGAAATCAAAGTCCGACGCAACTTTGGTTTAGCAAAGGACGTCCACCACTCTACTTTCGTACGGTATCTATTGACAGAGCGAAGACAAAAAGTCCAAGTCCGTGTGACAAGTACCTCGAGGTCGGCGTCCTGAAAGTGGGAAATATTGAACATCCAGTGACTTCTGAAATGTTTGGTGGGTTGTCTGTCCAATTGTATAACGGCGGCGTAGGCGCAGTGATCGCTACATGGGACGGGAATGACCTCCGAGTCAACAACATGTTCTCCAAGCTGAGAAGACACATATATTCTGTCCAGGCGGCTACTCGAGGTGGAAGTGAAGTATGTAAATTTCACAAGGGTAGGGTGAAGGAGTTCCCACGTATCCTTTAGATTCATTCGTAAAACCAGATCATGAAGCTCCTTACAATAGTTAAAATGCGGCCGCTGATCTTTTTGATGTACAACACAGTTAAAATCTCCTCCTAAAATTAAGGCAGTCGGATTTTTACGAAGCAGGTAAATTAGTTCGTCTTTAAAGAACTCGGTCCTTGCGAACCTGTGTCCACTCCCTGAGGGCGCGTACAGGTTCACGAGTGTGACGCCGAATATTTTGCAGCATATGCCACGCCCCGACTCCAGTGTTTCAACGTCTGAGACGGGGATGCCTTCACGCACGAGAATGGCTGTACCAGTGCTAAGTTCGAAGGCAACATTGGTAAGACAGTGGAAACCGGGAATGACCAGATCGGGAACAAGGAATTCCTGCAATAGAAGTATATCAGCGGCAGACTCATAAACGAACTGCCTAAAGACTGCAAGTTTCAATTCAGACGTGATCCTGTTAACATTAACACTCAGGAACTTGTACGCTTGCGCCATGGAATTGACGGAGCTACTTTAAATTAACGTGATCATCGTCACCGGCAAACCAATCCATTCGTGAACCAGCTGGTGGAGAGTGGCCATCACCATCGTTCGCATCCGAGAGGGCTTGCAGTTTGTGTTTGCTGCGTGGTACATTCAAGTTCGGTTGGAATTTCTTTTTGTTCCTCCCGACACTTGCGACTTTTTCCGCAGAAAGAGGCATCGGAGAATCGACACAGGTCTCCTTGGAAGGTTGCCCTGCTACAGCAACCTGCATGTGCGTCTCGCCGGATAGTCCTTCCGGAGACGCGCTAAGTTCTTGTTTACCCACACGTTGGGATTGTTTGGAAACACTCTCCCGGTCAGGTTGTTGACAAGCAAGGCTGAGATCTCGCTCTGTGTTGACACACTCGTCAGCGTGTTCGTTGTCAGTGTCGCGTGGCTGTGATACGAGTTGGGGACCTGCGCACACACCGTCGACGTCACTGTGGGCAACGTGCTGAGGTTCACTATCGGGTTGTTGGGGAACCGACTCGACAGACGTGGACGGTAAGCAAGAACCAACCTGGGACGTAGCACTACCGTCATCGGGCGAAGAAGTATTAACATCAACACTTGATTCTGGTATAGCGTCTTGCGAAAGCTCAATGTCGCCTGCCGGTTGTTTGATATCAAGTGTGGCAGGTGTTACCGGTAGAGAGACGCCATCATCCGAACTACTACTGTCGCACGTTCGACGTCTCTTGGACGCTACCGCAGTGACGGGACGGGCGAGAGGGTTCTGATCCCCGCCCTTCGCAAGAGGAATAGCAGGGAACTCGTCGTCAAAAGGTTTTTCATGTACAGTCACAGTGTCAGTGGAAAGGGACGGCTCATTACTTGGTAATGGGGTGCCTGTCACTAAATCAGCTAAAGTGAGCCTCTTACGTTGTTGGAAAGTAGGCTTTAAGACGGTCATTCTTTTAGGGCAATTTTGCCGTAAATGACCACTTTCATTGCAGTTAAAACACGTAGAAACTTGCCCAGAATATGTAACCTGCACCTTATACCCACAAACAAATACATGGGAGGGGATGTTGACTTTAACTTGCATCTCAACCGATCTGATGACAGAAAAACATTGCAACTTATGTTGCCTGGACCACTTTTCAAGTCTAATGTTACGCACTTCGCCATATTTCGTGAGCACATCTTTTAAGAAACAATTGTCTACTTCAGGGGGCAGGTTGTAAATACGCACGTTAGAGATCTCGACATCCGCGTTAGTAACTTGGACAGTACTCACAGTGCCATCGCGATGCCGGAACTCGACGCCGCCGCCATGTGTCTGCAAAAGTCGTTCCAGTAGGAGGGGATTCAGGAGCTTCACGAAAAAGCAGTACAAATCCAGGTCGTAGTAGGCAGTGTGAACTTGATCAGTGGTTATGCCTATTGTATCGACGATCCATTCATGAACTTCCAGCGAACTTGGCTGAACTGATCGCGTAGCCTTGTCAAACTCGAACTGCAGGGTATTTTTCCTTGGAATCGTGGGAACCATCGTGCAAATTAACCCAAATGGGCTAACTGCATACAGCAAAACACTGAAAACAATGACACTAACACACAACAACGCACAATCACGTGAAACAGAAAGCACAATGCAACGTAAACAAAGCAAGTGACACTGAGCGCTCCGAACGTCCGCACGCTGCCGCGTCTCAAGCGGTAATGACAGGACGCTCCTGTTGTACCGATCTCCTATATATTGTACATGATAGCATTTGACAGTTCGCTGTTCCTATTTTGCTTCATTTTTCATAGTTCAGTTTACTTTTTCCTGTTTTAGTGTCTGATCTGTGTTCGGTTTTTGACACGCTATGCACTGGCCCATTTTACCACGAAATCTGAGGGCGTCGCGGTGGGGAGTTCGCCTAGTCAGAAGAATAACAGGATAATTCAGTCAACTAAACTGCTAAACTGTGCTTAGAGTATCGTACAATTGCCAAGAGTACAGAAGCAGAACAGACAGGTCAGTGACCGGATAGACAGTTAACAATTTTGTGGGAAAAAAAAATAAGAAGCGACGACCGAGATTTGAACCGAGAGCACACCACTCACAGGCCAATACCATGTACGCTACTCCACGACGCTCTTGTTGAATCGATCTCCTATATATTGTACATGATAGCATTTGACAGTTCGCTGTTTCTATTTTGCTTCATTATTCATAGTTCAGTTTACTTTTTCCTGTTTTAGTGTCTGATCTGTGTTCGGTTTTTGACACGCTATGCACTGGCCCATTTTACCACGAAATCTGAGGGCGTCGCGGTGGGGAGTTCGCCTAGTCAGAAGAATAACAGGATAATTCAGTCAACTAAAGTGCTAAACTGTGCTTAGAGTGTCGTACAATTGCCAAGAGTACAGAAGGAGAACAGACAGGTCAGTGACCGGATAGACAGTTAACAATTTTGTGGGAAAAAAAAATAAGAAGCGACGACCGAGATTTGAACCGAGAGCACACCACTCACAGGCCAATACCATGTACGCTACTCCACGACGCTCTTTTTTTTTTTTTTTTTTTTTTTTTTTTTATGGAAGACTTGAACCAAGGACCTTTTTTTTTTTTTTTTTTTTTTTTTTTTTTTTTTTTTTTTTTTTTTTTTCCTTATAGTACAAGCACTGCAACGCACAAGGGAACCTCTTTTTTTTTTTTTTTTTTTTTTAACTTTTTTTTTTTTTTAACGACCGGGACTCGAACCCGGGATCTCCTGCTTACATGGCAGACGCTCTATCCATCTCTCTTTTTTTTTTGTTTTTTAAAGACGCTACCCCGTTTTTTTTTTTTTTTGTTCTTTTTTTAGTTATTTTTTTTCCTGGACCTCTTCCACTTCAGGCGTTGGCCCCTATCATCCATATCACCCCCAAAATCCTATCTAACCTAAAAAAAAAAAAAAAAAAAAAAAAAAAAAAAAAAAAAAAAATCTGTTGCCACCGCCACTTTCACCCTAACTTAACCTACTTTTTTATTTATTTTTTTCATTATTTTTTTTTTAAATATATAGAGGAACTGAATAATTCTTCTTGCCGTGACAATCTGTCCAATACCCGTGAAACAGAAGAACACGAAATCAATCAAGCACTTCTGATTTGTTTTATGTTACGGCTTCTGGCAAAATTAGTTTTCCTGAGGCACTTTCACTTGCTGTACTATAAAAATAAGTAAATAAATAAATGCCAACTTAATTATAATGAAGCACAATTAGTATCGACTCGCTGTAGTGTTGTGCACCAACCAAAAATAAAATAAAATAAAATTTACCGCTTCATTATGGCAAAGTGTGAAGTAAGAAATTTTGAAACAAAGCTTTGTATTTCCGACTCGTTTTAAGGTTGTAGTGTTCTTCCATTATATACTGTATATACTCGTCTATACTCGCATGTGTATTCGTAACTGCAAAATATGCAAACTGGCCGATAATCCAAGCATAGCTATTGTGCTTTGTTGCAGGAAAGAAATGCCAGTCTGGTTGAAGTACATCTTTAAGTGTTATAGCAGAGTCTGTGGTTCTAGTAATTATTGCGAGTTTTTTTCTAGTCCAGTTCCATATGTAGTATTGGTCGCGGCAGATGAGAATGTGTGCCAAGGTATCTACAGTATGGCAATGACCGCAGTACGGACTCTGCTTCATTTTGATATTGTGCAACTTTTCACCTGTGGGGACCTTCTCGTTCACAATGTCATACCACGTGGACACTACTTTGGAGTGGAGGATGGGATTGTTAATATTTTTCCAGACGTTACTCCAGTTGACCGCTGGATATTTCGCTTCAATTGGGTTTTGCCTATGGTGTCTCGTGAGGTGGTAATAGGTCCTTCTGGTGTTAAGCAGCTGTGAAGTATCTTGAATATAGCTCATTTCCAGGTAATAAGTCCGGACGTGATCGAGTTGAGCGCTGATGCGACCAACATCGACTGGGGCCTTTTTGCTCGTTGGGGCTAACCTGTTGAATAAAGTTTTCGTAATTGTCGGATGGGGTGACTGCAGTATTTTGCGGATTCGGTCCATATATAGGGCAGTGCATTGGTTCTTGATGGCTACTTGTTGTATCGATCTCCTATATATTGTACATGATAGCATTTGACAGTTCGCTGTTCCTATTTTGCTTCATTTTTCATAGTTCAGTTTACTTTTTCCTGTTTTAGTGTCTGATCTGTGTTCGGTTTTTGACACGCTATGCACTGGCCCATTTTACCACGAAATCTGAGGGCGTCGCGGTGGGGAGTTCGCCTAGTCAGAAGAATAACAGGATAATTCAGTCAACTAAACTGCTAAACTGTGCTTAGAGTATCGTACAATTGCCAAGAGTACAGAAGGAGAACAGACAGGTCAGTGACCGGATAGACAGTTAACAATTTTGTGGGGAAAAAAAAATAAGAAGCGACGACCGAGATTTGAACCCAGAGCACACCACTCACAGGCCAATACCATGTACGCTACTCCACGACGCTCTTGTTGTATCGATCTCCTATATATTGTACATGATAGCATTTGACAGTTCGCTGTTTCTATTTTGCTTCATTATTCATAGTTCAGTTTACTTTTTCCTGTTTTAGTGTCTGATCTGTGTTCGGTTTTTGACACGCTATGCACTGGCCCATTTTACCACGAAATCTGAGGGCGTCGCGGTGGGGAGTTCGCCTAGTCAGAAGAATAACAGGATAATTCAGTCAACTAAAGTGCTAAACTGTGCTGAGAGTATCGTACAATTGCCAAGAGTACAGAAGGAGAACAGACAGGTCAGTGACCGGATAGACAGTTAACAATTTTGTGGGAAAAAAAAATAAGAAGCGACGACCGAGATTTGAACCGAGAGCACACCACTCACAGGCCAATACCATGTACGCTACTCCACGACGCTCTTGTTGTATCGATCTCCTATATATTGTACATGATAGCATTTGACAGTTCGCTGTTCCTATTTTGCTTCATTTTTCATAATTCAGTTTACTTTTTCCTGTTTTAGTGTCTGATCTGTGTTCGGTTTTTGACACGCTATGCACTGGCCCATTTTACCACGAAATCTGAGGGCGTCGCGGTGGGGAGTTCGCCTAGTCAGAAGAATAACAGGATAATTCAGTCAACCAAACTGCTAAACTGTGCTTAGAGTATCGTACAATTGCCAAGAGTACAGAAGGAGAACAGACAGGTCAGTGACCGGATAGGCAGTTAACAATTTTGTGGGAAAAAAAAAAAGAAGCGACGACCGAGATTTGAACCGAGAGCACACCACTCACAGGCCAATACCATGTACGCTACTCCACGACGCTCTTGTTGAATCGATCTCCTATATATTGTACATGATAGCATTTGACAGTTCGCTGTTCCTATTTTGCTTCATTTTTCATAGTTCAGTTTACTTTTTCCTGTTTTAGTGTCTGATCTGTGTTCGGTTTTTGACACGCTATGCACTGGCCCATTTTACCACGAAATCTGAGGGCGTCGCGGTGGGGAGTTCGCCTAGTCAGAAGAATAACAGGATAATTCAGTCAACTAAAGTGCTAAACTGTGCTTAGAGTATCGTACAATTGCCAAGAGTACAGAAGGAGAACAGACAGGTCAGTGACCGGATAGACAGTTAACAATTTTGTGGGAAAAAAAAATAAGAAGCGACGACCGAGATTTGAACCGAGAGCACACCACTCACAGGCCAATACCATGTACGCTACTCCACGACGCTCTTGTTGAATCGATCTCCTATATATTGTACATGATAGCATTTGACAGTTCGCTGTTCCTATTTTGCTTCATTTTTCATAGTTCAGTTTACTTTTTCCTGTTTTAGTGTCTGATCTGTGTTCGGTTTTTGACACGCTATGCACTGGCCCATTTTACCACGAAATCTGAGGGCGTCGCGGTGGGGAGTTCGCCTAGTCAGAAGAATAACAGGATAATTCAGTCAACTAAACTGCTAAACTGTGCTTAGAGTATCGTACAATTGCCAAGAGTACAGAAGGAGAACAGACAGGTCAGTGACCGGATAGACAGTTAACAATTTTGTGGGAAAAAAAAATAAGAAGCGACTACCGAGATTTGAACCGAGAGCACACCACTCACAGACCAATACCATGTACGCTACTCCACGACGCTCTTGTTGAATCGATCTCCTATATATTGTACATGATAGCATTTGACAGTTCGCTGTTCCTATTTTGCTTCATTTTTCATAGTTCAGTTTACTTTTTCCTGTGTTAGTGTCTGATCTGTGTTCGGTTTTTGACACGCTATGCACTGGCCCATTTTACCACGAAATCTGAGGGCGTCGCGGTGGGGAGTTCGCCTAGTCAGAAGAATAACAGGATAATTCAGTCAACTAAACTGCTAAACTGTGCTTAGAGTATCGTACAATTGCCAAGAGTACAGAAGGAGAACAGACAGGTCAGTGACCGGATAGACAGTTAACAATTTTGTGGGGAAAAAAAAAAAAGAAGCGACGACCGAGATTTGAACCGAGAGCACACCACTCACAGGCCAATACCATGTACGCTACTCCACGACGCTCTTGTTGAATCGATCTCCTATATATTGTACATGATAGCATTTGACAGTTCGCTGTTCCTATTTTGCTTCATTTTTCATAGTTCAGTTTACTTTTTCCTGTTTTAGTGTCTGATCTGTGTTCGGTTTTTGACACGCTATGCACTGGCCCATTTTACCACGAAATCTGAGGGCGTCGCGGTGGGGAGTTCGCCTAGTCAGAAGAATAACAGGATAATTCAGTCAACTAAACTGCTAAACTGTGCTTAGAGTATCGTACAATTGCCAAGAGTACAGAAGGAGAACAGACAGGTAAGTGACCGGATAGACAGTTAACAATTTTGTGGGAAAAAAAAAAAAAGAAGCGACGACCGAGATTTGAACCGAGAGCACACCACTCACAGGCCAATACCATGTACGCTACTCCACGACGCTCTTGTTGAATCGATCTCCTATATATTGTACATGATAGCATTTGACAGTTCGCTGTTCCTATTTTGCTTCATTTTTCATAGTTCAGTTTACTTTTTCCTGTTTTAGTGTCTGATCTGTGTTCGGTTTTTGACACGCTATGCACTGGCCCATTTTACCACGAAATCTGAGGGCGTCGCGGTGGGGAGTTCGCCTAGTCAGAAGAATAACAGGATAATTCAGTCAACTAAAGTGCTAAACTGTGCTTAGAGTATCGTACAATTGCCAAGAGTACAGAAGGAGAACAGACAGGTCAGTGACCGGATAGACAGTTAATAATTTTGTGGAAAAAAAAATGAGAAGCGACGACCGAGATTTGAACCCAAAGCACACCACTCACAGGCCAATACCATGTTCGCTACTCCACTACGCTGTTGTTAGTCTTATCTCCCATATATTGTACATGATGCGCATTGACATTTCGCTCTTTCTATTTTGCTTCATTTTTCATAGTTCAATTTACTTTTTCCTGTTTTAGTGTCTGATCTGTGTTCGGTATTTGACACGCTATGCACTGGCCCATTTTACCACGAAATCTGAGGGCGTCGCGGTGGGGAGTTCGCCTAGTCAGAAGAATAACAGGATAATTCAGTCAACTAAACTGCTAAACTGTGCTTAGAGTATCGTACAATTGCCAAGAGTACAGAAGGAGAACAGACAGGTCAGTGACCGGATAGACAGTTAATAATTTTGTGGAAAAAAAAATGAGAAGCGACGACCGAGATTTGAACCCAAAGCACACCACTCACAGGCCAATACCATGTTCGCTACTCCACTACGCTGTTGTTAGTCTTATCTCCCATATATTGTACATGATGCGCATTGACATTTCGCTCTTTCTATTTTGCTTCATTTTTCATAGTTCAATTTACTTTTTCCTGTTTTAGTGTCTGATCTGTGTTCGGTATTTGACACGCTATGCACTGGCCCATTTTACCACGAAATCTGAGGGCGTCGCGGTGGGGAGTTCGCCTAGTCAGAAGAATAACAGGATAATTCAGTCAACTAAACTGCTAAACTGTGCTTAGAGTATCGTACAATTGCCAAGAGTACAGAAGGAGAACAGACAGGTCAGTGACCGGATAGACAATTAACAATTTTGTGGGAAAAAAAAAAGAAGCGACGACCGAGATTTGAACCGAGAGCACACCACTCACAGGCCAATACCATGTACGCTACTCCACGACGCTCTTGTTGAATCGATCTCCTGTATATTGTACATGATAGCATTTGACAGTTCGCTGTTCCTATTTTGCTTCATTTTTCATAGTTCAGTTTACTTTTTCCTGTTTTAGTGTCTGATCTGTGTTCGGTTTTTGACACGCTATGCACTGGCCCATTTTACCACGAAATCTGAGGGCGTCGCGGTGGGGAGTTCGCCTAGTCAGAAGAATAACAGGATAATTCAGTCAACTAAAGTGCTAAACTGTGCTTAGAGTATCGTACAATTGCCAAGAGTACAGAAGGAGAACAGACAGGTCAGTGACCGGATAGACAGTTAACAATTTTGTGGGAAAAAAAATAAGAAGCGACGACCGAGATTTGAGCCCAGAGCACAACACTCACAGGCCAATACCATGTACGCTACTCCACGACGCACATGATATTCTAAATTCCAACTTATTGTACATGAAAGTCTTTGATTGTTCGCTGTTTCTATTTTGCTTCATTTTTCATAGTTCAGTTTACTTTTTCCTGTTTTAGTGTCTGATCTGTGTTCGGTTTTTGACACGCTATGCACTGGCCCATTTTACCACGAAATCTGAGAGCGTCGCGGTGGGGAGTTCGCCTAGTCAGAAGAATAACAGGATAATTCAGTCAACTAAAGTGCTAAACTGTGCTTAGAGTATCGTACAATTGCCAAGAGTACAGAAGGAGAACAGACAGGTCAGTGACCGGATAGACAGTTAACAATTTTGTGGGGAAAAAAAAAAGAAGCGACGACCGAGATTTGAACCGAGAGCACACCACTCACAGGCCAATACAATGTACGCTATTCCACGACGCTCTTGTTGAATCGATCTCCTATATATTGTACATGATAGCATTTGACAGTTCGCTGTTCCTATTTTGCTTCATTTTTCATAGTTCAGTTTACTTTTTCCTGTTTTAGTGTCTGGTCTGTGTTCGGTTTTTGACACGCTATGCACTGGCCCATTTTACCACGAAATCTGAGGGCGTCGCGGTGGGGAGTTCGCCTAGTCAGAAGAATAACAGGATAATTCAGTCAACTAAAGTGCTAAACTGTGCTTAGAGTATCGTACAATTGCCAAGAGTACAGAAGGAGAACAGACAGGTCAGTGACCGGATAGACAGTTAACAATTTTGTGAGAAAAAAAAATAAGAAGCGACGACCGAGATTTGAACCCAGAGCACAACACTCACAGGCCAATACCATGTACGCTACTCCACGACGCACATGATATTCTAAATTCCAACTTATTGTACATGAAAGTCTTTGATTGTTCGCTGTTTCTATTTTGCTTCATTTTTCATAGTTCAGTTTACTTTTTCCTGTTTTAGTGTCTGATCTGTGTTCGGTTTTTGACACGCTATGCACTGGCCCATTTTACCACGAAATCTGAGGGCGTCGCGGTGGGGAGTTCGCCTAGTCAGAAGAATAACAGGATAATTCAGTCAACTAAACTGCTAAACTGTGCTTAGAGTATCGTACAATTGCCAAGAGTACAGAAGGAGAACAGACAGGTCAGTGACCGGATAGACAGTTAACAATTTTGTGGGAAAAAAAAATAAAAAGCGACGACCGAGATTTGAACCCAGAGCACAACACTCACAGGCCAATACCATGTACGCTACTCCACGACGCACATGATATTCTACATTCCAACTTATTGTACATGAAAGTCTTTGATTGTTCGCTGTTTCTATTTTGCTTCATTTTTCATAGTTCAGTTTACTTTTTCCTGTTTTAGTGTCTGATCTGTGTTCGGTTTTTGACACGCTATGCACTGGCCCATTTTACCACGAAATCTGAGAGCGTCGCGGTGGGGAGTTCGCCTAGTCAGAAGAATAACAGGATAATTCAGTCAACTAAAGTGCTAAACTGTGCTTAGAGTATCGTACAATTGCCAAGAGTACAGAAGGAGAACAGACAGGTCAGTGACCGGATAGACAGTTAACAATTTTGTGGGAAAAAAAAATGAGAAGCGCCGACCGAGATTTGAACCCAGAGCACAACACTCACAGGCCAATACCATGTACGCTACTCCACGACGCACATGATATTCTAAATTCCAACTTATTGTACATGAAAGTCTTTGATTGTTCGCTGTTTCTATTTTGCTTCATTTTTCATAGTTCAGTTTACTTTTTCCTGTTTTAGTGTCTGATCTGTGTTCGGTTTTTGACACGCTATGCACTGGCCCATTTTACCACGAAATCTGAGGGCGTCGCGGTGGGGAGTTCGCCTAGTCAGAAGAATAACAGGATAATTCAGTCAACTAAAGTGCTAAACTGTGCTTAGAGTATCGTACAATTGCCAAGAGCACAGAAGGAGAACAGACAGGTCAGTGACCGGATAGACAGTTAACAATTTTGTGGGAAAAAAAAATAAGAAGCGCCGACCGAGATTTGAACCCAGAGCACAACACTCACAGGCCAATACCATGTACGCTACTCCACGACGCACATGATATTCTACATTCCAACTTATTGTACATGAAAGTCTTTGATTGTTCGCTGTTTCTATTTTGCTTCATTTTTCATAGTTCAGTTTACTTTTTCCTGTTTTAGTGTCTGATCTGTGTTCGGTTTTTGACACGCTATGCACTGGCCCATTTTACCACGAAATCTGAGGGCGTCGCGGTGGGGAGTTCGCCTAGTCAGAAGAATAACAGGATAATTCAGTCAACTAAAGTGCTAAACTGTGCTTAGAGTATCGTACAATTGCCAAGAGTACAGAAGGAGAACAGACAGGTCAGTGACCGGATAGACAGTTAACAATTTTGTGGGAAAAAAAAATGAGAAGCGCCGACCGAGATTTGAACCCAGAGCACAACACTCACAGGCCAATACCATGTACGCTACTCCACGACGCACATGATATTCTAAATTCCAACTTATTGTACATGAAAGTCTTTGATTGTTCGCTGTTTCTATTTTGCTTCATTTTTCATAGTTCAGTTTACTTTTTCCTGTTTTAGTGTCTGATCTGTGTTCGGTTTTTGACACGCTATGCACTGGCCCATTTTACCACGAAATCTGAGAGCGTCGCGGTGGGGAGTTCGCCTAGTCAGAAGAATAACAGGATAATTCAGTCAACTAAAGTGCTAAACTGTGCTTAGAGTATCGTACAATTGCCAAGAGTACAGAAGGAGAACAGACAGGTCAGTGACCGGATAGACAGTTAACAATTTTGTGGGAAAAAAAAATAAGAAGCGCCGACCGAGATTTGAACCCAGAGCACAACACTCACAGGCCAATACCATGTACGCTACTCCACGACGCACATGATATTCTAAATTCCAACTTATTGTACATGAAAGTCTTTGATTGTTCGCTGTTTCTATTTTGCTTCATTTTTCATAGTTCAGTTTACTTTTTCCTGTTTTAGTGTCTGATCTGTGTTCGGTTTTTGACACGCTATGCACTGGCCCATTTTACCACGAAATCTGAGGGCGTCGCGGTGGGGAGTTCGCCTAGTCAGAAGAATAACAGGATAATTCAGTCAACTAAAGTGCTAAACTGTGCTTAGAGTATCGTACAATTGCCAAGAGTACAGAAGGAGAACAGACAGGTCAGTGACCGGATAGACAGTTAACAATTTTGTGGGAAAAAAAAATGAGAAGCGCCGACCGAGATTTGAACCCAGAGCACAACACTCACAGGCCAATACCATGTACGCTACTCCACGACGCACATGATATTCTAAATTCCAACTTATTGTACATGAAAGTCTTTGATTGTTCGCTGTTTCTATTTTGCTTCATTTTTCATAGTTCAGTTTACTTTTTCCTGTTTTAGTGTCTGATCTGTGTTCGGTTTTTGACACGCTATGCACTGGCCCATTTTACCACGAAATCTGAGAGCGTCGCGGTGGGGAGTTCGCCTAGTCAGAAGAATAACAGGATAATTCAGTCAACTAAAGTGCTAAACTGTGCTTAGAGTATCGTACAATTGCCAAGAGTACAGAAGGAGAACAGACAGGTCAGTGACCGGATAGACAGTTAACAATTTTGTGGGAAAAAAAAATAAGAAGCGCCGACCGAGATTTGAACCCAGAGCACAACACTCACAGGCCAATACCATGTACGCTACTCCACGACGCACATGATATTCTAAATTCCAACTTATTGTACATGAAAGTCTTTGATTGTTCGCTGTTTCTATTTTGCTTCATTTTTCATAGTTCAGTTTACTTTCTCCTGTTTTAGTGTCTGATCTGTGTTCGGTTTTTGACACGCTATGCACTGGCCCATTTTACCACGAAATCTGAGGGCGTCGCGGTGGGGAGTTCGCCTAGTCAGAAGAATAACAGGATAATTCAGTCAACTAAAGTGCTAAACTGTGCTTAGAGTATCGTACAATTGCCAAGAGTACAGAAGGAGAACAGACAGGTCAGTGACCGGATAGACAGTTAACAATTTTGTGGGAAAAAAAAATAAGAAGCGACGACCGAGATTTGAACCCAGAGCACAAGACTCACAGGCCAATACCATGTACGCTACTCCACGACGCACATGATATTCTAAATTCCAACTTATTGTACATGAAAGTCTTTGATTGTTCGCTGTTTCTATTTTGCTTCATTTTTCATAGTTCAGTTTACTTTTTCCTGTTTTAGTGTCTGATCTGTGTTCGGTTTTTGACACGCTATGCACTGGCCCATTTTACCACGAAATCTGAGGGCGTCGCGGTGGGGAGTTCGCCTAGTCAGAAGAATAACAGGATAATTCAGTCAACTAAACTGCTAAACTGTGCTTAGAGTATCGTACAATTGCCCAAGACTACAGAAGGAGAACAGACAGGTCAGTGACCGGATAGACAGTTAACAATTTTGTGGGAAAAAAAAGTAAGAAGCGACGACCGAGATTTGAACCCGGAGCACAACACTCACAGGCCAATACCATGTACGCTACTCCACGACGCACATGATATTCTAAATTCCAACTTATTGTACATGAAAGTCTTTGATTGTTCGCTGTTTCTATTTTGCTTCATTTTTCATAGTTCAGTTTACTTTTTGCTGTTTTAGTGTCTGATCTGTGTTCGGTTTTTGACACGCTATGCACTGGCCCATTTTACCACGAAATCTGAGGGCGTCGCGGTGGGGAGTTCGCCTAGTCAGAAGAATAACAGGATAATTCAGTCAACTAAACTGCTAAACTGTGCATAGAGTATCGTACAATTGCCAAGAGTACAGAAGGAGAACAGACAGGTCAGTGACCGGATAGACAGTTAACAATTTTGTGGGGAAAAAAAAAAAAAGCGACGACCGAGATTTGAACCCAGAGCACACCACTCACAGGCCAACACCATGTACGCTACTCCACGACGCACATGATATTCTAAATTCCAACTTATTGTACATGAAAGTCTTTGATTGTTCGCTGTTTCTATTTTGCTTCATTTTTCATAGTTCAGTTTACTTTTTCCTGTTTTAGTGTCTGATCTGTGTTCGGTTTTTGACACGCTATGCACTGGCCCATTTTACCACTAAATCTGAGGGCGTCGCTGTGGGGAGTTCGCCTAGTCAGAAGAATAACAGGATAATTCAGTCAACTAAACTGCTAAACTGTGCTTAGAGTATCGTACAATTGCCCAAGACTACAGAAGGAGAAGAGACAGGTCAGTGACCGGATAGACAGTTAACAATTTTGTGGGAAAAAAAAATAAGAAGCGACGACCGAGATTTGAACCCAGAGCACAACACTCACAGGCCAATACCATGTACGCTACTCCACGACGCACATGATATTCTAAATTCCAACTTATTGTACATGAAAGTCTTTGATTGTTCGCTGTTTCTATTTTGCTTCATTTTTCATAGTTCAGTTTACTTTTTCCTGTTTTAGTGTCTGATCTGTGTTCGGTTTTTGACACGCTATGCACTGGCCCATTTTACCACGAAATCTGAGGGCGTCGCGGTGGGGAGTTCGCCTAGTCAGAAGAATAACAGGATAATTCAGTCAACTAAACTGCTAAACTGTGCTTAGAGTATCGTACAATTGCCCAAGACTACAGAAGGAGAACAGACAGGTCAGTGACCGGATAGACAGTTAACAATTTTGTGGGAAAAAAAAATAAGAAACGACGACCGAGATTTGAACCCAGAGCACAACACTCACAGGCCAATACCATGTACGCTACTGCACGACGCACATGATATTCTAAATTCCAAATTATTGTACATGAAAGTCTTTGATTGTTCGCTGTTTCTATTTTGCTTCATTTTTCATAGTTCAGTTTACTTTTTCCTGTTTTAGTGTCTGATCTGTGTTCGGTTTTTGACACGCTATGCACTGGCCCATTTTACCACGAAATCTGAGGGCGTCGCGGTGGGGAGTTCGCCTAGTCAGAAGAATAACAGGATAATTCAGTCAACTAAACTGCTAAACTGTGCTTAGAGTATCGTACAATTGCCAAGAGTACAGAAGGAGAACAGACAGGTCAGTGACCGGATAGACAGTTAACAATTTTGTGGGAAAAGAAAATAAGAAGCGACGACCGAGATTTGAACCCAGAGCACAACACTCACAGGCCAATACCATGTACGCTACTCCTTTTTTTTTTTTTTTTTTTTTTTTTTTTTTTTTTTTTTTTTTTTTTTTTTTTGTCGGTTAGAGTTGTTAACCCTCTGCTCCGAGGTATATAGTGCTGACACATTTGTAAATAAACATTTCTTCTTTGTCGTGTGTCGTTTGTGTGTTTTGGTCCATATCCAAAGACATTCCTCTTCCATTAGAGGTGCGAAATTGTCATGAATAAGCAACAAGGAAAGGGAGACTATTGAAAAGAAATACATTGACCAGGTATAACAGAAAGTATAACTTAAGAAAAAATAAATATAGAAATAAAACAGAATACATTTCTTCTTGACTGGCTTCCATCGGCCAATGTGGTCATCCTATGCCATGTTTCTCAAAAGTGATGTCCATCATGTTGCCGAATAATTTTTTACTGTCAGTGACACATTGAATTTTCCAGTATGCCAGCTCCATGTAGGTTAGAAAACTAATAAAATCGTCCTCTCCACGAACAGTAATGATATAGTTAACATAGTGCCCCAGGATCCACATTACCGTATTGTTTTTCGTGGCAGGGTAAAACTTTTTGTCGGGACGCATTAGGATATCCAGCTTCAGATTGTCTTCCGCGCTCCTTGAGAGTACGGCGATCCTCTGCTTGACCCATCGCCAATTCAGTGCATGGCCACCGCAGGTAAACCGATGGATCAGAGAATCGATGAGCCCACAACAGAGACAGAGATTTGTGTCACTTAACCCAATTGCATGTAGCTTTTCATTGGTGGCAATCGTGTTATTTACCACCCTGTACCAGGTTGAAGCAACATCCGAAGAGTGTACTTTCAAGCTGACGTTGGCCCACACCGTTGTCCAGTCGGTAGTCGGATACTTCTGTTCTATTGTATTTGGGGCCGCCGACTTTTCCCACTCACGTTGCAAGTCCCGAGTTGACAGTGGTCGTCGCCGTAGAACACCCACATCTGCATAACTAACATGAAGGAAAAATTCTCTGATGTGTTTCAATTTGTAATGGATTTTTCCGACGTCAATCGGTGGTCGCACACTCGCTGGACGCACTGTGAGGAACAAGTTTTGAGTAACAGTGCATTGGCTGTCATGGAGTAAAGTCGTGGTCCGCTTGATGTACAAGGCCATTGCCTTCCCGGCGATGTTAACTAACTCAAGCCCACCAGTAGTTCTCGACTTGGCCAGCGTATCGGAGGACAATTTAAATATGTTTCCCTTCCAGATGAATTGATTGGCAACCTGCATGATCTTTCTGGCCTGAAGCTTGGGAATGGGAAAGAACTGTGCAACATAATACGCCTTGGAGAAGACGTAGGTATTGAGAATCCTGATTTTTTCGATAATGTTCACAGCACGCCAGCGACATTCGACAATGGTACCATGTATCAGATGCGTCACTGACTTCCAATTGGAGGCCGCCATTTTGAGAGGGCACCTATTCAAGGTGATTCCTAGTAGTTTGTGAGATTCCACAACATGCGCCCACGGAATAGTTAAGCTCTCGAAACCCCTGATATCGAGCACTTTACATTTCCGGTCACTTAGTTGTGCTCCAGACACTTCACTATATTGGTCGATCGTCCGTTTAATACGGATCACCTCGTCGTCACAGCGTAACAGTACGGCAACATCGTCAGCGTACGCACGGACCATGAATGTGTGACCGGAGATTGACACTCCTGACAACTGGTGATAAAGAGACCGAAGGAAGGGTTCCAGTGACAGCACAAAAAGTGACATAGAGAGTGGACTGCCTTGGGGGACACCCCGCTGAATGGATATCGGTTGCGTCAGCTGTCCATTGACTTGTATCCTCGCTGATATACCAGATATCAAATTGCGAAGGACTGTTATCACCCCTGCCTCGAGTCCTATTTTGTCCATTATGTGAAAAAGGTATCGGTGGTTCACATGATCAAAGGCTTTATGAAAGTCTAGAAAAAGCAGCGCACAATTCAGGTTGGTGACTGAGGCAATGGAGATGAGGTCCCGAATTTCAGACATCGCAGACATGGCATTCCGTCCAGGCACGCAGGCCTGGTGCCGCCGGACAACTTTGTGAATGAGCGGAGACATTCGGGTGTTAACAGCCCTGGCTATAGTTTTGTAGTCAAAATTGAGCAGGGTGAGCGGACGCAGATTATCAAATCGCTTACACCCTTTGCGTTTGGGAACAAGGACAATTTTACCCTCCTTCATCGCACCAGGAACAGGCGCCCCAGCAATGATTTCATTTAAAATTTCTGTAAAAGTAACACCAATTACATCCCAATACCGAAGATAAAACTCCTTGGGAAGGCCGTCCAGTCCTGGGGCTTTGTTAGCTGGCGACTTAACAATAAGTTCTAAAGTCTCCTCGACACTAAACGCAGCCAGAAAGTCACGATTATCATCCTCAGTAACAGACGTGTCCATCAACTGGAGTACAGTAGCAGTCAAGCCATCATTGGTTGGGAAGTCCGAGTACAGGCCGTGATAATAGCTCTGGATTGCCGTGACTATGTCAGGTTGCCGAGTGAGAAGTTCCCCGTGATCAGTTACCAGTTCGTCTATAAATAAGCGTCTACGGTTCGTCTGATGCTTAATAAGATGATACATGGAAGTTGTCTCAGATTGAACAAAAGAGTTGACTTTTGACTTGATTTTTAATCCTTCTAGTTGTTTACGTTTGATACTGAGCATCTTAGCCTTGATTTGCTTTATTTGAGCCGTGTAAATATTATTGACGCCAGATTTGTCGTAGAGCTCCCTTAAAATCGAATAGTAAAATTCGGTGGTCCTCCTTGCATCCCTTGATTGCGTATTACAGTACGAAATCAAAGTCCGACGCAACTTTGGTTTAGCAAAGGACGTCCACCACTCTACTTTCGTACGGTATCTATTGACAGAGCGAAGACAAAAAGTCCAAGTCCGTGTGACAAGTACCTCGAGGTCGGCGTCCTGAAAGTGGGAAATATTGAACATCCAGTGACTTCTGAAATGTTTGGTGGGTTGTCTGTCCAATTGTATAACGGCGGCGTAGGCGCAGTGATCGCTACATGGGACGGGAATGACCTCCGAGTCAACAACATGTTCTCCAAGCTGAGAAGACACATATATTCTGTCCAGGCGGCTACTCGAGGTGGAAGTGAAGTATGTAAATTTCACAAGGGTAGGGTGAAGGAGTTCCCACGTATCCTTTAGATTCATTCGTAAAACCAGATCATGAAGCTCCTTACAATAGTTAAAATGCGGCCGCTGATCTTTTTGATGTACAACACAGTTAAAATCTCCTCCTAAAATTAAGGCAGTCGGATTTTTACGAAGCAGGTAAATTAGTTCGTCTTTAAAGAACTCGGTCCTTGCGAACCTGTGTCCACTCCCTGAGGGCGCGTACAGGTTCACGAGTGTGACGCCGAATATTTTGCAGCATATGCCACGCCCCGACTCCAGTGTTTCAACGTCTGAGACGGGGATGCCTTCACGCACGAGAATGGCTGTACCAGTGCTAAGTTCGAAGGCAACATTGGTAAGACAGTGGAAACCGGGAATGACCAGATCGGGAACAAGGAATTCCTGCAATAGAAGTATATCAGCGGCAGACTCATAAACGAACTGCCTAAAGACTGCAAGTTTCAATTCAGACGTGATCCTGTTAACATTAACACTCAGGAACTTGTACGCTTGCGCCATGGAATTGACGGAGCTACTTTAAATTAACGTGATCATCGTCACCGGCAAACCAATCCATTCGTGAACCAGCTGGTGGAGAGTGGCCATCACCATCGTTCGCATCCGAGAGGGCTTGCAGTTTGTGTTTGCTGCGTGGTACATTCAAGTTCGGTTGGAATTTCTTTTTGTTCCTCCCGACACTTGCGACTTTTTCCGCAGAAAGAGGCATCGGAGAATCGACACAGGTCTCCTTGGAAGGTTGCCCTGCTACAGCAACCTGCATGTGCGTCTCGCCGGATAGTCCTTCCGGAGACGCGCTAAGTTCTTGTTTACCCACACGTTGGGATTGTTTGGAAACACTCTCCCGGTCAGGTTGTTGACAAGCAAGGCTGAGATCTCGCTCTGTGTTGACACACTCGTCAGCGTGTTCGTTGTCAGTGTCGCGTGGCTGTGATACGAGTTGGGGACCTGCGCACACACCGTCGACGTCACTGTGGGCAACGTGCTGAGGTTCACTATCGGGTTGTTGGGGAACCGACTCGACAGACGTGGACGGTAAGCAAGAACCAACCTGGGACGTAGCACTACCGTCATCGGGCGAAGAAGTATTAACATCAACACTTGATTCTGGTATAGCGTCTTGCGAAAGCTCAATGTCGCCTGCCGGTTGTTTGATATCAAGTGTGGCAGGTGTTACCGGTAGAGAGACGCCATCATCCGAACTACTACTGTCGCACGTTCGACGTCTCTTGGACGCTACCGCAGTGACGGGACGGGCGAGAGGGTTCTGATCCCCGCCCTTCGCAAGAGGAATAGCAGGGAACTCGTCGTCAAAAGGTTTTTCATGTACAGTCACAGTGTCAGTGGAAAGGGACGGCTCATTACTTGGTAATGGGGTGCCTGTCACTAAATCAGCTAAAGTGAGCCTCTTACGTTGTTGGAAAGTAGGCTTTAAGACGGTCATTCTTTTAGGGCAATTTTGCCGTAAATGACCACTTTCATTGCAGTTAAAACACGTAGAAACTTGCCCAGAATATGTAACCTGCACCTTATACCCACAAACAAATACATGGGAGGGGATGTTGACTTTAACTTGCATCTCAACCGATCTGATGACAGAAAAACATTGCAACTTATGTTGCCTGGACCACTTTTCAAGTCTAATGTTACGCACTTCGCCATATTTCGTGAGCACATCTTTTAAGAAACAATTGTCTACTTCAGGGGGCAGGTTGTAAATACGCACGTTAGAGATCTCGACATCCGCGTTAGTAACTTGGACAGTACTCACAGTGCCATCGCGATGCCGGAACTCGACGCCGCCGCCATGTGTCTGCAAAAGTCGTTCCAGTAGGAGGGGATTCAGGAGCTTCACGAAAAAGCAGTACAAATCCAGGTCGTAGTAGGCAGTGTGAACTTGATCAGTGGTTATGCCTATTGTATCGACGATCCATTCATGAACTTCCAGCGAACTTGGCTGAACTGATCGCGTAGCCTTGTCAAACTCGAACTGCAGGGTATTTTTCCTTGGAATCGTGGGAACCATCGTGCAAATTAACCCAAATGGGCTAACTGCATACAGCAAAACACTGAAAACAATGACACTAACACACAACAACGCACAATCACGTGAAACAGAAAGCACAATGCAACGTAAACAAAGCAAGTGACACTTAGCGCTCCGAACGTCCGCACGCTGCCGCGTCTCAAGCGGTAATGACAGGACGCTCCTGTTGTACCGATCTCCTATATATTGTACATGATAGCATTTGACAGTTCGCTGTTCCTATTTTGCTTCATTTTTCATAGTTCAGTTTACTTTTTCCTGTTTTAGTGTCTGATCTGTGTTCGGTTTTTGACACGCTATGCACTGGCCCATTTTACCACGAAATCTGAGGGCGTCGCGGTGGGGAGTTCGCCTAGTCAGAAGAATAACAGGATAATTCAGTCAACTAAACTGCTAAACTGTGCTTAGAGTATCGTACAATTGCCAAGAGTACAGAAGGAGAACAGACAGGTCAGTGACCGGATAGACAGTTAACAATTTTGTGGGAAAAAAAAATAAGAAGCGACGACCGAGATTTGAACCGAGAGCACACCACTCACAGGCCAATACCATGTACGCTACTCCACGACGCTCTTGTTGAAACGATCTCCTATATATTGTACATGATAGCATTTGACAGTTCGCTGTTCCTATTTTGCTTCATTATTCATAGTTCAGTTTACTTTTTCCTGTTTTAGTGTCTGATCTGTGTTCGGTTTTTGACACGCTATGCACTGGCCCATTTTACCACGAAATCTGAGGGCGTCGCGGTGGGGAGTTCGCCTAGTCAGAAGAATAACAGGATAATTCAGTCAACTAAACTGCTAAACTGTGCTTAGAGTATCGTACAATTGCCAAGAGTACAGAAGGAGAACAGACAGGTCAGTGACCGGATAGACAGTTAACAATTTTGTGGGAAAAAAAAATAAGAAGCGACGACCGAGATTTGAACCGAGAGCACACCACTCACAGGCCAATACCATGTACGCTACTCCACGACGCTCTTGTTGTATCGATCTCCTATATATTGTACATGATAGCATTTGACAGTTCGCTGTTCCTATTTTGCTTCATTATTCATAGTTCAGTTTACTTTTTCCTGTTTTAGTGTCTGATCTGTGTTCGGTTTTTGACACGCTATGCACTGGCCCATTTTACCACGAAATCTGAGGGCGTCGCGGTGGGGAGTTCGCCTAGTCAGAAGAATAGCAGGATAATTCAGTCAACTAAACTGCTAAACTGTGCTTAGAGTATCGTACAATTGCCAAGAGTACAGAAGGAGAACAGACAGGTCAGTGACCGGATAGACAGTTAACAATTTTGTGGGAAAAAAAAATAAGAAGCGACGACCGAGATTTGAACCGAGAGCACACCACTCACAGGCCAATACCATGTACGCTACTCCACGACGCTCTTGTTGAAACGATCTCCTATATATTGTACATGATAGCATTTGACAGTTCGCTTTTCCTATTTTGCTTCATTTTTCATAGTTCAGTTTACTTTTTCCTGTTTTAGTGTCTGATCTGTGTTCGGTTTTTGACACGCTATGCACTGGCCCATTTTACCACGAAATCTGAGGGCGTCGCGGTGGGGAGTTCGCCTAGTCAGAAGAATAGCAGGATAATTCAGTCAACTAAACTGCTAAACTGTGCTTAGAGTATCGTACAATTGCCAAGAGTACAGAAGGAGAACAGACAGGTCAGTGACCGGATAGACAGTTAACAATTTTGTGGGAAAAAAAAATAAGAAGCGACGACCGAGATTTGAACCGAGAGCACACCACTCACAGGCCAATACCATGTACGCTACTCCACGACGCTCTTGTTGAAACGATCTCCTATATATTGTACATGATAGCATTTGACAGTTCGCTGTTCCTATTTTGCTTCATTTTTCATAGTTCAGTTTACTTTTTCCTGTTTTAGTGTCTGATCTGTGTTCGGTTTTTGACACGCTATGCACTGGCCCATTTTACCACGAAATCTGAGGGCGTCGCGGTGGGGAGTTCGCCTAGTCAGAAGAATAGCAGGATAATTCAGTCAACTAAACTGCTAAACTGTGCTTAGAGTATCGTACAATTGCCAAGAGTACAGAAGGAGAACAGACAGGTCAGTGACCGGATAGACAGTTAACAATTTTGTGGGAAAAAAAAATAGGAAGCGACGACCGAGATTTGAACCGAGAGCACACCACTCACAGGCCAATACCATGTACGCTACTCCACGACGCTCTTGTTGAAACGATCTCCTATATATTGTACATGATAGCATTTGACAGTTCGCTGTTCCTATTTTGCTTCATTTTTCATAGTTCAGTTTACTTTTTCCTGTTTTAGTGTCTGATCTGTGTTCGGTTTTTGACACGCTATGCACTGGCCCATTTTACCACGAAATCTGAGGGCGTCGCGGTGGGGAGTTCGCCTAGTCAGAAGAATAGCAGGATAATTCAGTCAACTAAACTGCTAAAGTGTGCTTAGAGTATCGTACAATTGCCAAGAGTACAGAAGGAGAACAGACAGGTCAGTGACCGGATAGACAGTTAACAATTTTGTGGGAAAAAAAAATAAGAAGCGACGACCGAGATTTGAACCGAGAGCACACCACTCACAGGCCAATACCATGTACGCTACTCCACGACGCTCTTGTTGAAACGATCTCCTATATATTGTACATGATAGCATTTGACAGTTCGCTGTTCCTATTTTGCTTCATTTTTCATAGTTCAGTTTACTTTTTCCTGTTTTAGTGTCTGATCTGTGTTCGGTTTTTGACACGCTATGCACTGGCCCATTTTACCACGAAATCTGAGGGCGTCGCGGTGGGGAGTTCGCCTAGTCAGAAGAATAGCAGGATAATTCAGTCAACTAAACTGCTAAACTGTGCTTAGAGTATCGTACAATTGCCAAGAGTACAGAAGGAGAACAGACAGGTCAGTGACCGGATAGACAGTTAACAATTTTGTGGGAAAAAAAAATAAGAAGCGACGACCGAGATTTGAACCGAGAGCACACCACTCACAGGCCAATACCATGTACGCTACTCCACGACGCTCTTGTTGAAACGATCTCCTATATATTGTACATGATAGCATTTGACAGTTCGCTGTTCCTATTTTGCTTCATTTTTCATAGTTCAGTTTACTTTTTCCTGTTTTAGTGTCTGATCTGTGTTCGGTTTTTGACACGCTATGCACTGGCCCATTTTACCACGAAATCTGAGGGCGTCGCGGTGGGGAGTTCGCCTAGTCAGAAGAATAGCAGGATAATTCAGTCAACTAAACTGCTAAAGTGTGCTTAGAGTATCGTACAATTGCCAAGAGTACAGAAGGAGAACAGACAGGTCAGTGACCGGATAGACAGTTAACAATTTTGTGGGAAAAAAAAATAAGAAGCGACGACCGAGATTTGAACCGAGAGCACACCACTCACAGGCCAATACCATGTACGCTACTCCACGACGCTCTTGTTGAAACGATCTCCTATATATTGTACATGATAGCATTTGACAGTTCGCTGTTCCTATTTTGCTTCATTTTTCATAGTTCAGTTTACTTTTTCCTGTTTTAGTGTCTGATCTGTGTTCGGTTTTTGACACGCTATGCACTGGCCCATTTTACCACGAAATCTGAGGGCGTCGCGGTGGGAAGTTTGCCTAGTCAGAAGAATAACAGGATAATTCAGTCAACTAAACTGCTAAACTGTGCTTAGAGTATCGTACAATTGCCAAGAGTACAGAAGGAGAACAGACAGGTCAGTGACCGGATAGACAGTTAACAATTTTGTGGGAAAAAAAAATAAGAAGCGACGACCGAGATTTGAACCGAGAGCACACCACTCACAGGCCAATACCATGTACGCTACTCCACGACGCTCTTGTTGAAACGATCTCCTATATATTGTACATGATAGCATTTGACAGTTCGCTGTTCCTATTTTGCTTCATTTTTCATAGTTCAGTTTACTTTTTCCTGTTTTAGTGTCTGATCTGTGTTCGGTTTTTGACACGCTATGCACTGGCCCATTTTACCACGAAATCTGAGGGCGTCGCGGTGGGAAGTTTGCCTAGTCAGAAGAATAACAGGATAATTCAGTCAACTAAACTGCTAAACTGTGCTTAGAGTATCGTACAATTGCCAAGAGTACAGAAGGAGAACAGACAGGTCAGTGACCGGATAGACAGTTAACAATTTTGTGGGAAAAAAAAATAAGAAGCGACGACCGAGATTTGAACCGAGAGCACACCACTCACAGGCCAATACCATGTACGCTACTCCACGACGCTCTTGTTGTACCGATCTCCTATATATTGTACATGATAGCATTTGACAGTTCGCTGTTCCTATTTTGCTTCATTTTTCATAGTTCAGTTTACTTTTTCCTGTTTTAGTGTCTGATCTGTGTTCGGTTTTTGACACGCTATGCACTGGCCCATTTTACCACGAAATCTGAGGGCGTCGCGGTGGGGAGTTCGCCTAGTCAGAAGAATAACAGGATAATTCAGTCAACTAAACTGCTAAACTGTGCTTAGAGTATCGTACAATTGCCAAGAGTACAGAAGGAGAACAGACAGGTCAGTGACCGGATAGACAGTTAACAATTTTGTGGGAAAAAAAAATAAGAAGCGACGACCGAGATTTGAACCGAGAGCACACCACTCACAGGCCAATACCATGTACGCTACTCCACGACGCTCTTGTTGAAACGATCTCCTATATATTGTACATGATAGCATTTGACAGTTCGCTGTTCCTATTTTGCTTCATTATTCATAGTTCAGTTTACTTTTTCCTGTTTTAGTGTCTGATCTGTGTTCGGTTTTTGACACGCTATGCACTGGCCCATTTTACCACGAAATCTGAGGGCGTCGCGGTGGGGAGTTCGCCTAGTCAGAAGAATAACAGGATAATTCAGTCAACTAAACTGCTAAACTGTGCTTAGAGTATCGTACAATTGCCAAGAGTACAGAAGGAGAACAGACAGGACAGTGACCGGATAGACAGTTAACAATTTTGTGGGAAAAAAAAATAAGAAGCGACGACCGAGATTTGAACCCAGAGCACACCACTCACAGGCCAATACCATGTACGCTACTCCACGACGCTCTTGTTGTATCGATCTCCTATATATTGTACATGATAGCATTTGACAGTTCGCTGTTCCTATTTTGCTTCATTATTCATAGTTCAGTTTACTTTTTCCTGTTTTAGTGTCTGATCTGTGTTCGGTTTTTGACACGCTATGCACTGGCCCATTTTACCACGAAATCTGAGGGCGTCGCGGTGGGGAGTTCGCCTAGTCAGAAGAATAGCAGGATAATTCAGTCAACTAAACTGCTAAACTGTGCTTAGAGTATCGTACAATTGCCAAGAGTACAGAAGGAGAACAGACAGGTCAGTGACCGGATAGACAGTTAACAATTTTGTGGGAAAAAAAAATAAGAAGCGACGACCGAGATTTGAACCGAGAGCACACCACTCACAGGCCAATACCATGTACGCTACTCCACGACGCTCTTGTTGAAACGATCTCCTATATATTGTACATGATAGCATTTGACAGTTCGCTGTTCCTATTTTGCTTCATTTTTCATAGTTCAGTTTACTTTTTCCTGTTTTAGTGTCTGATCTGTGTTCGGTTTTTGACACGCTATGCACTGGCCCATTTTACCACGAAATCTGAGGGCGTCGCGGTGGGGAGTTCGCCTAGTCAGAAGAATAGCAGGATAATTCAGTCAACTAAACTGCTAAACTGTGCTTAGAGTATCGTACAATTGCCAAGAGTACAGAAGGAGAACAGACAGGTCAGTGACCGGATAGACAGTTAACAATTTTGTGGGAAAAAAAAATAAGAAGCGACGACCGAGATTTGAACCGAGAGCACACCACTCACAGGCCAATACCATGTACGCTACTCCACGACGCTCTTGTTGAAACGATCTCCTATATATTGTACATGATAGCATTTGACAGTTCGCTGTTCCTATTTTGCTTCATTTTTCATAGTTCAGTTTACTTTTTCCTGTTTTAGTGTCTGATCTGTGTTCGGTTTTTGACACGCTATGCACTGGCCCATTTTACCACGAAATCTGAGGGCGTCGCGGTGGGGAGTTCGCCTAGTCAGAAGAATAGCAGGATAATTCAGTCAACTAAACTGCTAAACTGTGCTTAGAGTATCGTACAATTGCCAAGAGTACAGAAGGAGAACAGACAGGTCAGTGACCGGATAGACAGTTAACAATTTTGTGGGAAAAAAAAATAGGAAGCGACGACCGAGATTTGAACCGAGAGCACACCACTCACAGGCCAATACCATGTACGCTACTCCACGACGCTCTTGTTGAAACGATCTCCTATATATTGTACATGATAGCATTTGACAGTTCGCTGTTCCTATTTTGCTTCATTTTTCATAGTTCAGTTTACTTTTTCCTGTTTTAGTGTCTGATCTGTGTTCGGTTTTTGACACGCTATGCACTGGCCCATTTTACCACGAAATCTGAGGGCGTCGCGGTGGGGAGTTCGCCTAGTCAGAAGAATAGCAGGATAATTCAGTCAACTAAACTGCTAAACTGTGCTTAGAGTATCGTACAATTGCCAAGAGTACAGAAGGAGAACAGACAGGTCAGTGACCGGATAGACAGTTAACAATTTTGTGGGAAAAAAAAATAAGAAGCGACGACCGAGATTTGAACCCAGAGCACACCACTCACAGGCCAATACCATGTACGCTACTCCACGACGCTCTTGTTGAAACGATCTCCTATATATTGTACATGATAGCATTTGACAGTTCGCTGTTCCTATTTTGCTTCATTTTTCATAGTTCAGTTTACTTTTTCCTGTTTTAGTGTCTGATCTGTGTTCGGTTTTTGACACGCTATGCACTGGCCCATTTTACCACGAAATCTGAGGGCGTCGCGGTGGGGAGTTCGCCTAGTCAGAAGAATAGCAGGATAATTCAGTCAACTAAACTGCTAAACTGTGCTTAGAGTATCGTACAATTGCCAAGAGTACAGAAGGAGAACAGACAGGTCAGTGACCGGATAGACAGTTAACAATTTTGTGGGAAAAAAAAATAAGAAGCGACGACCGAGATTTCAACCGAGAGCACACCACTCACAGGCCAATACCATGTACGCTACTCCACGACGCTCTTGTTGAAACGATCTCCTATATATTGTACATGATAGCATTTGACAGTTCGCTGTTCCTATTTTGCTTCATTTTTCATAGTTCAGTTTACTTTTTCCTGTTTTAGTGTCTGATCTGTGTTCGGTTTTTGACACGCTATGCACTGGCCCATTTTACCACGAAATCTGAGGGCGTCGCGGTGGGGAGTTCGCCTAGTCAGAAGAATAGCAGGATAATTCAGTCAACTAAACTGCTAAAGTGTGCTTAGAGTATCGTACAATTGCCAAGAGTACAGAAGGAGAACAGACAGGTCAGTGACCGGATAGACAGTTAACAATTTTGTGGGAAAAAAAAATAAGAAGCGACGACCGAGATTTGAACCGAGAGCACACCACTCACAGGCCAATACCATGTACGCTACTCCACGACGCTCTTGTTGAAACGATCTCCTATATATTGTACATGATAGCATTTGACAGTTCGCTGTTCCTATTTTGCTTCATTTTTCATAGTTCAGTTTACTTTTTCCTGTTTTAGTGTCTGATCTGTGTTCGGTTTTTGACACACTATGCACTGGCCCATTTTACCACGAAATCTGAGGGCGTCGCGGTGGGGAGTTCGCCTAGTCAGAAGAATAGCAGGATAATTCAGTCAACTAAACTGCTAAACTGTGCTTAGAGTATCGTACAATTGCCAAGAGTACAGAAGGAGAACAGACAGGTCAGTGACCGGATAGACAGTTAACAATTTTGTGGGAAAAAAAAATAAGAAGCGACGACCGAGATTTGAACCGAGAGCACACCACTCACAGGCCAATACCATGTACGCTACTCCACGACGCTCTTGTTGAAACGATCTCCTATATATTGTACATGATAGCATTTGACAGTTCGCTGTTCCTATTTTGCTTCATTTTTCATAGTTCAGTTTACTTTTTCCTGTTTTAGTGTCTGATCTGTGTTCGGTTTTTGACACGCTATGCACTGGCCCATTTTACCACGAAATCTGAGGGCGTCGCGGTGGGGAGTTCGCCTAGTCAGAAGAATAGCAGGATAATTCAGTCAACTAAACTGCTAAACTGTGCTTAGAGTATCGTACAATTGCCAAGAGTACAGAAGGAGAACAGACAGGTCAGTGACCGGATAGACAGTTAACAATTTTGTGGGAAAAAAAAATAAGAAGC
The DNA here is from genome assembly GCF_023864345.2 of Schistocerca serialis cubense. Taxonomy (NCBI): domain Eukaryota; kingdom Metazoa; phylum Arthropoda; class Insecta; order Orthoptera; family Acrididae; genus Schistocerca; species Schistocerca serialis. The sequence continues at coordinate 78,210,202 of NC_064649.1, forward strand.
GACGACCGAGATTTGAACCGAGAGCACACCACTCACAGGCCAATACCATGTACGCTACTCCACGACGCTCTTGTTGAAACGATCTCCTATATATTGTACATGATAGCATTTGACAGTTCGCTGTTCCTATTTTGCTTCATTTTTCATAGTTCAGTTTACTTTTTCCTGTTTTAGTGTCTGATCTGTGTTCGGTTTTTGACACGCTATGCACTGGCCCATTTTACCACGAAATCTGAGGGCGTCGCGGTGGGAAGTTTGCCTAGTCAGAAGAATAACAGGATAATTCAGTCAACTAAACTGCTAAACTGTGCTTAGAGTATCGTACAATTGCCAAGAGTACAGAAGGAGAACAGACAGGTCAGTGACCGGATAGACAGTTAACAATTTTGTGGGAAAAAAAAATAAGAAGCGACGACCGAGATTTGAACCGAGAGCACACCACTCACAGGCCAATACCATGTACGCTACTCCACGACGCTCTTGTTGAAACGATCTCCTATATATTGTACATGATAGCATTTGACAGTTCGCTGTTCCTATTTTGCTTCATTTTTCATAGTTCAGTTTACTTTTTCCTGTTTTAGTGTCTGATCTGTGTTCGGTTTTTGACACGCTATGCACTGGCCCATTTTACCACGAAATCTGAGGGCGTCGCGGTGGGGAGTTCGCCTAGTCAGAAGAATAACAGGATAATTCAGTCAACTAAACTGCTAAACTGTGCTTAGAGTATCGTACAATTGCCAAGAGTACAGAAGGAGAACAGACAGGTCAGTGACCGGATAGACAGTTAATAATTTTGTGGAAAAAAAAATGAGAAGCGACGACCGAGATTTGAACCCAAAGCACACCACTCACAGGCCAATACCATGTTCGCTACTCCACTACGCTGTTGTTAGTCTTATCTCCCATATATTGTACATGATGCGCATTGACATTTCGCTCTTTCTATTTTGCTTCATTTTTCATAGTTCAATTTACTTTTTCCTGTTTTAGTGTCTGATCTGTGTTCGGTTTTTGACACGCTATGCACTGGCCCATTTTACCACGAAATCTGAGGGCGTCGCGGTCGGGAGTTCGCCTAGTCAGAAAAATAACAGGATAATTCAGTCAACTAAACTGCTAAACTGTGCTTAGAGTATCGTACAATTGCCAAGAGTACAGAAGGAGAACAGACAGGTCAGTGACCGGATAGACAGTTAACAATTTTGTGGGGAAAAAAAAAAAAGAAGCGACGACCGAGATTTGAACACAGAGCACACCACTCACAGGCCAATACCATGTACGCTACTCCACGACGCTCTTGTTGAATCGATCTCCTATATATTGTACATGATAGCATTTGACAGTTCGCTGTTTCTATTTTGCTTCATTTTTCATAGTTCAGTTTACTTTTTCCTGTTTTAGTGTCTGATCTGTGTTCGGTTTTTGACACGCTATGCACTGGCCCATTTTACCACGAAATCTGAGGGCGTCGCGGAGGGGAGTTCGCCTAGTCAGAAGAATAACAGGATAATTCAGTCAACTAAACTGCTAAACTGTGCTTAGAGTATCGTACAATTGCCAAGAGTACAGAAGGAGAACAGACAGGTCAGTGACCGGATAGACAGTTAATAATTTTGTGGAAATAAAAATGAGAAGCGACGACCGAGATTTGAACCGAGAGCACACCACTCACAGGCCAATACCATGTTCGCTACTCCACTACGCTGTTGTTAGTCTTATCTCCCATATATTGTACATGATAGCATTTGACAGTTCGCTGTTCCTATTTTGCTTCATTTTTCATAGTTCAGTTTACTTTTTCCTGTTTTAGTGTCTGATCTGTGTTCGGTTTTTGACACGCTATGCACTGGCCCATTTTACCACGAAATCTGAGGGCGTCGCGGTGGGAAGTTTGCCTAGTCAGAAGAATAACAGGATAATTCAGTCAACTAAACTGCTAAACTGTGCTTAGAGTATCGTACAATTGCCAAGAGTACAGAAGGAGAACAGACAGGTCAGTGACCGGATAGACAGTTAACAATTTTGTGGGAAAAAAAAATAAGAAGCGACGACCGAGATTTGAACCGAGAGCACACCACTCACAGGCCAATACCATGTACGCTACTCCACGACGCTCTTGTTGAAACGATCTCCTATATATTGTACATGATAGCATTTGACAGTTCGCTGTTCCTATTTTGCTTCATTTTTCATAGTTCAGTTTACTTTTTCCTGTTTTAGTGTCTGATCTATGTTCGGTTTTTGACACGCTATGCACTGCCCATTTTACCACGAAATCTGAGGGCGTCGCGGAGGGGAGTTCGCCTAGTCAGAAGAATAACAGGATAATTCAGTCAACTAAACTGCTAAACTGTGCTTAGAGTATCGTACAATTGCCAAGAGTACAGAAGGAGAACAGACAGGTCAGTGACCGGATAGACAGTTAATAATTTTGTGGAAAAAAAAATGAGAAGCGACGACCGAGATTTGAACCCAAAGCACACCACTCACAGGCCAATACCATGTTCGCTACTCCACTACGCTGTTGTTAGTCTTATCTCCCATATATTGTACATGATGCGCATTGACATTTCGCTCTTTCTATTTTGCTTCATTTTTCATAGTTCAATTTACTTTTTCCTGTTTTAGTGTCTGATCTGTGTTCGGTTTTTGACACGCTATGCACTGGCCCATTTTACCACGAAATCTGAGGGCGTCGCGGTGGGGAGTTCGCCTAGTCAGAAGAATAACAGGATAATTCAGTCAACTAAACTGCTAAACTGTGCTTAGAGTATCGTACAATTGCCAAGAGTACAGAAGGAGAACAGACAGGTCAGTGACCGGATAGACAGTTAACAATTTTGTGGGAAAAAAAAAAAAAAAAGAAGCGACGACCGAGATTTGAACCGAGAGCACACCACTCACAGGCCAATACCATGTACGCTACTCCACGACGCTCTTGTTGAATCGATCTCCTATATATTGTACATGATAGCATTTGACAGTTCGCTGTTCCTATTTTGCTTCATTATTCATAGTTCAGTTTACTTTTTCCTGTTTTAGTGTCTGATCTGTGTTCGGTTTTTGACACGCTATGCACTGGCCCATTTTACCACGAAATCTGAGGGCGTCGCGGTGGGGAGTTCGCCTAGTCAGAAGAATAACAGGATAATTCAGTCAACTAAAGTGCTAAACTGTGCTTAGAGTATCGTACAATTGCCAAGACTACAGAAGGAGAACAGACAGGTCAGTGACCGGATAGACAGTTAACAATTTGGTGGGAAAAAAAAATGAGAAGCGATGCCCGAGATTTGAACCCAGAGCACACCACTCACAGGCCAATACCATGTACGCTACTCCACGACGCACTTTTTTTTTTTTTTTTTTTTTTTTGTCGGGTCTCTTTCCTCCCCTACAGCCCGTCCTTCCGCTCGCCATTTGTGCCTTCTTCGGCTAGCTTCTGTGCTATGTTTGTTCCATAAGAGGTAGTTGACCAACGAAGTAAATGTGTACAAGTGAACAAAATCCCTTCTTTTGGAGTTGTGGAAAGAAAATAGGTCCGCTACATTCTTCCATCATTGTGCGGGAGCGATTTTTATAGGAGAGCCAGGTGTACTTCCGCCCGCTGGCGTCTTCGGTTTGCGTCAGCAACCTATTAGTGCTGCTACACGAGGGCATAGGGTGAACGAAATAGCCACCTTGTTGGCGGAAAAGGAATGAGAAACTTAATAGAGAATTTCATTAAAAAAAAAAAAAAAAAAATTAGCCCTGAGACTGTACAAAATATCGTTTAATCGTTCTTCAGCTCTGTCGGTAGGACAAAGTTCGGTTCAAGAAATTTGCGTAATTTTCTTTGTATTTCCGTTGTCGTTCGAGCTTTTGAAGTTCTGTCCTCAGGTACATCCAATAGTCCGCTGCACTCTTCGTCATAGCCGTTGAGATGTAATGGACTGTCAGTCCTTTGAGCCAGTTGGCTGACCTTCTTTTAGTGTTAGGATATGGCACGTCATCAGGCAGAAGGACGTGTGTCGGTGTATAGGTGTTAGGAGACGTGCGGAGCACATGCGCTAGTTTTTGCCTGAAGAGATTCCACACGTCTTTCACATCGTCACAGACGAAACGAAGTTCTTCATTGTCGATGACATTGCAGCTGGGACAGTTTGGTGTGTGTGCCACACGTATCGCGTGCAGTTTAGAGTTGGTGGGGATTTTTCTATTGACTGCGAGGTACCACGTCGATTGCACATTGGATGGTAGATGGGGGTCAGATATGTTTTCTCATATGTTGTTCCAGTTATAATGTCGAAACTTGTTTTCTATTCGATTGCGCAATTTTCCTCCCAGCAAGGTGTTGTAAACCTCCTTAACCCGATATATGTCCTTCTCCGGTATTCTATGGCGTACATAGCTGTATTCCACAAGAAAGTGTTTATAGTGGTACAGCTCGTGGGAGATGTGATGCACATCGATTGGTGGATCTCTGCTGACTGGGGTGATTTCACGTAAGAGGTGAGCCACTAAGGTCCGCGGTGATCGTTGCCACTGTTTATAAGTTTTGCTAACGTATAGCGCTTGCGCTTTAAGGTAGATGTCTGTCAGATGTGGCCCTCCATTGCGTGTCGGTAGCGTCAAGGTATCATACGAAACCTTAAATATCTGACCTCTGCTGACAAAATAACCAAGCGCTGCTTGCATTTGGCGTGCTATGGTTCGTGGCAGAGGAAGCACTTGAGCAACATTGTTTACTTTGGAGGTTATATAGGTATTGGCTAGTTGCACTTTTTGTATTGCATTTAAATTACGCAAGCTGTGTTGTTTTATGCTTGCTCGTAATGTGGCAAGTAATTTTCTATAATTGAGAGCGGCTGTGCGGCGGATATTATTCGTATATTCTATTCCAAGGCATTTTATTTTTTCTACAGTGTTGATACAAGGTGTTTCAAAAATGACCGGTATATTTGAAACGGCAATAAAAACTAAACGAGCAGCGATAGAAATACACCGTTTGTTGCAATATGCTTGGGACAACAGTACATTTTCAGGCGGACAAACTTTCGAAATTACAGTAGTTACAATTTTCAACAACAGATGGCGCTGCAAGTGATATGAAAGATATAGAAGACAACGCAGTCTGTGGGTGCGCCATTCTGTACGTCGTCTTTCTGCTGTAAGCGTGTGCTGTTCACAACGTGCAAGTGTGCTGTAGACAACATGGTTTATTCCTTAGAACAGAGGATTTTTCTGGTGTTGGAATTCCACCGCCTAGAACACAGTGTTGTTGCAACAAGACGAAGTTTTCAACGGAGGTTTAATGTAACCAAAGGACCGAAAAGCGATACAATAAAGGATCTGTTTGAAAAATTTCAACGGACTGGGAACGTGACGGATGAACGTGCTGGAAAGGTAGGGCGACCGCGTACGGCAACCACAGAGGGCAACGCGCAGCTAGTGCAGCAGGTGATCCGACAGCGGCCTCGGGTTTCCGTTCGCCGTGTTGCAGCTGCGGTCCAAATGACGCCAACGTCCACGTATCGTCTCATGCGCCAGAGTTTACACCTCTATCCATACAAAATTCAAACGCGGCAACCCCTCAGCGCCGCTACCATTGCTGCACGAGAGACATTCGCTAACGATATAGTGCACAGGATTGATGACGGCGATATGCATGTGGGCAGCATTTGGTTTACTGACGAAGCTTATTTTTACCTGGACGGCTCCGTCAATAAACAGAACTGGCGCATATGGGGAACCGAAAAGCCCCATGTTGCAGTCCCATCGTCCCTGCATCCTCAAAAAGTACTGGTCTGGGCCGCCATTTCTTCCAAAGGAATCATTGGCCCATTTTTCACATCCGAAACGATTACTGCATCACGCTATCTGGACATTCTTCGTGAATTTGTGGCGGTACAAACTGCCTTAGACGACACTGCGAACACCTCGTGGTTTATGCAAGATGGTGCCCGGCCAAATCGCACGGCCGACGTCTTTAATTTCCTGAATGAATATTTCGATGATCGTGTGATTGCTTTGGGCTATCCGAAACATACAGGAGGCGGCTTGGATTGGCCTCCCTATTCGCCAAACATGAACCCCTGTGACTTCTTTCTGTGGGGACACTTGAAAGACCAGGTGTACCGCCAGAATCCAGAAACAATTGAACAGCTGAAGCAGCACATCTCATCTGCATGTGAAGCCATTCCGCCAGACACGTTGTCAAAGGTTTCGGGTAATTTCATTCAGAGACTACGCCATATTATTGCTACGCATGGTGGATATGTGGAAAATATCGTACTATAGAGTTTCTCAGACCGCAGCGCCATCTGTTGTTGAAAATTGTAACTACTGTAATTTCGAAAGTTTGTCTGCCTGAAAATGTACTGTTGTCCCAAGCATATTGCAACAAACGGTGTATTTCTATCGCTGCTCGTTTAGTTTTTACTGCCGTTTCAAATATACCGGTCATTTTTGAAACACCCTGTACGTCCAGCGGCTCTGATCTCTATGCCCCTACCAAGATTCATAATACCAGATTTATTGCAGTTGAGTTTAGCTCCTGACGCCAGTTCGCAGGTCGCCACAACTTCGAGTACTGTGTCCACCTCGCTTTCGTCAGCCACAAGTACCCCTACATCGTCCGCGTAGGCTTGACATATGATCTTCTGTCCGTGTATATGTAGTCCACGGAGTTGCCGAGTCAGGGATACTAAGAGAGGTTCAAGCGCGATCGCGAAAAGCGTCGTGGACATGGGGCAACCTTGTCTTACCGAACTGTGAATATTGATCGGGTGACTGAGTTGTCCGTTGACACTGATTCTTGACGTGCTATTCGTCAGTATGTTTTTCACGGAGGCTATAATTTTCTGTGGGAAGTGCATGGATGTCATACACCGGAACAGGTACGAATGATTAACTTTATCAAAGGCTTTTTCAAAGTCAAGCGACATCAGGGCACAGCGAATGTTGCAGGCTTCCGATATCGCTATAATGTCTCTGTAGTCGCATAAGGTCTGAAATATCGTTCTATCCTTTCCCACACTTGTCTGGTGAGCTCCTGTCACTGTACGAGTAACTGAATTAAACCTTTGCATCATGATACGGGCGAAGATTTTATAATCACTATTGAGAAGTGTTATGGGTCGAAGATTCTTCACGGTTTTGCCTCTTGGTGTTTTGGGGACTAAGACCACTGTGCCTTCACAGAATTCCTTCGGAAGGGCAGTGTCGGCATTTAGTATTTCATTGCAGACGAGGGTCAATGTAGCAATTATCTGTTCGCGAAAAGTTTGATAAAATTCAGCTGGTAGCCCATCTGGTCCAGGTGATTTATTCTTTGGACTCCTCGAGATGGCATCTTCGACGTCTTCGTCCGTTATTCTTGCTGCGAGCACATCAGCTTCTTCTGGAGTGAGTCGCTCTGTCGTCCTAGCAGTGAGAGCTTGCTGCGCTGTTTCATCTGTTGTGTATTGGCCAGCAACTCACTAAAGTGTCGATGGATCTCGTCTCGTATTGCAGCTTGATCTGTCAAGAGTCTCCCGTCTGAAGTTTTGAGTTCCGTCAGAATTTTCCGTTTTTGTCTTTTTTTCTCTTGGAGGATGTGGTACATCGATGTTGTTTCTTCTCGTGTATCGTTCTGCAAACGCGTTCGTATTTTAGAGCCTTCGAGATGGTGTATCTGCAGGGTGAGGAATTTTGCTTTTATTATGTTGATTTGGCCATAGTTTGTTATGATTGTAGTATCCCGAACGCACAAGTCTCTCAGACAGCTGAAGTAAAAGTCTAATGTCCGCTTCCGCCAGGCGACTTTTTCACGGGAGTAAGTTTTCATTGTCTTTATTATTGCGGGCTTCGCGCAGTTTAGCCACCAATTCAGCGCCGTACCGTACAAGTGGAACTTCCTTTCACATTCTGCCCAAGTGGTGTGGAAGGCGGCGTGACATCCAGAATCCGAAAGATGAGCAACGTTTAGCTTCCACTGACCTCTCGCCCTGTAAGTTCCTTGTCTCTCTAGATTTATCGTACATACACTCCTGGAAATTGAAATAAGAACACCGTGAATTCATTGTCCCAGGAAGGGGAAACTTTATTGACACATTCCTGGGGTCAGATACATCACATGATCACACTGACAGAACCACAGGCACATAGACACAGGCAACAGAGCATGCACAATGTCGGCACTAGTACAGTGTATATCGACCTTTCGCAGCAATGCAGGCTGCTATTCTCCCATGGAGACGATCGTAGAGATGCTGGATGTAGTCCTGTGGAACGGCTTGCCATGCCATTTCCACCTGGCGCCTCAGTTGGACCAGCGTTAGTGCTGCACGTGCAGACCGCGTGAAACGACGCTTCATCCAGTCCCAAACATGCTCAATGGGGGACAGATCCGGAGATCTTGCTGGCCAGGGTAGTTGACTTACACCTTCTAGAGCACGTTGGGTGGCACGGGATACATGCGGACGTGCATTGTCCTGTTGGAACAGCAAGTTCCCTTGCCGGTCTAGGAATGGTAGAACGATGGGTTCGATGACGGTTTGGATGTACCGTGCACTAATCAGTGTCCCCTCGACGATCACCAGTGGGGTACGGCCAGTGTAGGAGATCGCTCCCCACACCATGATGCCGGGTGTTGGCCCTGTGTGCCTCGGTCGTATGCAGTCCTGATTGTGGCGCTATCCTGCACGGCGCCAAACACGCATACGACCATCATTGGCACCAAGGCAGAAGCGACTCTCATCGCTGAAGACGACACGTCTCCATTCGTCCCTCCATTCACGCCTGTCGCGACACCACTGGAGGCGGGCTGCACGATGTTGGGGCGTGAGCGGAAGACGGCCTAACGGTGTGCGGGACTGTAGCCCAGCTTCATGGAGACGGTTGCGAATGGTCCTCGCCGATACCCCAGGAGAAACAGTGTCCCTAATTTGCTGGGAAGTGGCGGTGGGGTCCCCTACGGCACTGCGTAGGATCCTACGGTCTTGGCGTGCATCCGTGCGTCGCTGCGGTCCGGTCCCAGGTCGACGGGCACGTGCACCTTCCGCCGACCACTGGCGACAACATCGATGTACTGTGGAGACCTCACGCCCCACGTGTTGAGCAATTCGGCGGTACGTCCACCCGGCCTCCCGCATGCCCACTATACGCCCTCGCTCAAAGTCCGTCAACTGCACATACGGTTCACGTCCACGCTGTCGCGGCATGCTACCTGTGTTAAAGACTGCGATGGAGCTCCGTATGCCACGGCAAACTGGCTGACACTGACGGCGGCGGTGCACAAATGCTGCGCAGCTAGCGCCATTCGACGGCCAACACCGCGGTTCCTGGTGTGTCCGCTGTGCCGTGCGTGTGATCATTGCTTGTACAGCCCTCTCGCAGTGTCCGGAGCAAGTATGGTGGGTCTGACACACCGGTGTCAATGTGTTCTTTTTTCCATTTCCAGGAGTGTATGTACGCGATATGATCAGCGAAAATAGTGGGCCATAGCTCGGACTGTAAAACGTGTTTCCTTAAATTGGACGTTGCGTAACTCCTGTCGATACGACTGGCAGAATGGCTGGTGATATAGGTGAAACCTAGCTGATCACCATGTTTTAGTTCCGAAGTATCTAACAGATGGAATTCTCTGACGATGTTCTCCAGCTCCAGAGATTTGTTAAAATTTGGCGTCTGATCTTTGGGACTCAGCACGCAATTAAAGTCACCCGCAAATATTATTTGTTCAAATCGCACCGCGAAAATGGGGGCGAGGTCCTCCTTGAAAAATTCGGCCCTGCGGCGCTTGTTTCCGGTTCCTGACGGGGCATATATGTTGATAAACCTGGTGTTGTTTATCGTGACAGCGAGACCTCTACTGTTCGGCAGTTTCTCCACGTCTGTGAGTAGGATCCCCTCTTTAGTCATAATCGCTGTGCCGAGGCTATTGTCATTGCCAGGATTGATGACGGCGTTGTAGCCAGTGATGTCGTCCAAACGGATAGCCGTTACTTCTTGCAGCATTAAGATGTCAACATCAGCGGCGTACAGAAAATCTTGGAGATTTCTCTGATTGAGGGTGCTGCTAATTTTATTTATATTCATGGTCGCAATTCTGTACGCCTGCAAGGACGACATGTCGACTATACCGTGTCAGGTGGGATACTGTTTGCCAGGTGAAGTCGATGTTTGCTCTACTTAGAAGAAGTCGGAATCATCATCTTCTGCACGAGCGTCTTTGATGGTGGTTTGTTGCCGGGTGGACACATCTTGTCGACGGGAGGGTGCCGTCCGTCCTGAACGTTGTGGTATGTCAGCCATCTCCGCATCATGGCTTTGCTCCTCCATGTCATCCGCCCAATCTCGCGTGCACGTAACTTCCCGCGTGTCCGTTTTTGGTACAGGTGGAGGGTCCTTCGGACTAGCTGTACCGCCTGGAATGTGGATTCCACGGTCGGGTTCAGTGTCCTCGTTTCGGGTCTTCGTTTTTGTTGTTCGATCTTCCAGAGGAGCTGCTTGTGTCGTCTCCGCCAATTCTTGGCCTGTCTGTTTCGCCTTTTCCCGCAAGATTGGCGCGATTTCTGCTGCTCCCTGACGGGCTATTCGACGTTTCTTCCGTTTCTTTGGTGAAACAGTTGTAGGCTGCTGGTCATTATCCTCCGATGTTGCAACTGTGTCCTCTTTGTGGTGCCCGACTTCTTAGAGTGGTTTGCGCATGCCTTCTTCTGCCGCCTTAGCCTGGTCTTGTTCTGCACACCTGTCAGTTTCCTCGTCTTGTGAGTGTGCCGGACCTGTAGCTTCTATGCTGCTAGTATCCATGGCTACGGTACCATAGGGAACGTCGGCATAAGCAACTACCGCCCTGTCGAAACACATATCTGGGGCGACGTCACTGCGAATTGCGGCGGCGTACGTCACGGGTAACGTGGCCATCTGACTAGGCGGGTCTCGCTCCCCAGTCGGCAGTTGCGTCACACTGTAAGGGGTCCGTAGGCCCTTACTATAAGTTTTGCGACAGCACAGGTCGACAGGACAAACAATCGATAGTGTGTGTCGGGTTGCGAGAGCGAGAGCGAGAGCGAGTGTTGAGACAGTAGTGTGGTACGCGCTGCGGGCCGAGCTGGGTGGAGGTCTGTTGCTGGAATGCAAGACTGTACCGACAAAGGGAGTGGCCATCGCCGTGGTTTAACCCCTTTGTGTTAGAAATATTCGGGAAAGTGAAAAAGTATAATTACTAGTGTGATTCAGTGATATTTTTGTGCCGATATTTGTAATTACGCGTCTACCGCGCCGGCATCATTTGGATTGCAGTGTTGGATTGCAGTGTTGGATTGTAGTGTTGGATTACAATGATTGAAATTGCGTGTGACGATAATGATTAACGAAAGGGCCTGTGCTGAGATTAGCCGTTATTAATTCTGTACGACGCAGGCAGTGGCTGTCTCCTTACTTTTGTGTTTTCGTGATGAATATAGGTCGTTGATTAATGAAGATGTGTTGTTGTTCTTCTTGCCACCAGACATTTCATTATTACAGCATTCGAGAAGGACAAAATGGAATGTAACAACTCCGTAGCAGTCCAATCCGATTGCCAGCCCCATTAGGTACACGGTCACATTAATTATTATCTATTTGGGCTGCTATCAGATCCCGATCGAGCGGGATAAGTCAGTAGATTAAACCAGAGTGTTACAACACGCCGTTGAACACACTGCGCGCAGACGTGTTGGGTCGAACCACAACCCGAGCAGGTTCTCGGCTGGCTATCGTAAATGATGATCGCTCGATATCCACCAATCCAGAGATACGATGGGATATGTTTCAGCATGTCAATCTTAACTTGCCTCACTCCATTTAATACTGGACACTTGTGCAAGCTAGACCATTTCTCGGCGACATTGCTGATAATGGCGCCATATTCTCTCAGTTTGTTGTTAATCTCCTCGGGCGTTATTTCAAAGGGGAGCTCAAAGATTCGAACCGTTCTTATTCCCATTCCGGCACGCGAAACCGTGACCTGCCCTATGTGTCCGTCTGAATGTTTGAATTTTGCCACCCCACCACATGTTTCTACAATTTGGTCGCACTTGTCAGAACTGGATAACTTAAGGAACACAGTCGGACTGACAATCGACAGGTGAATTCCAATCAATTCATCCACTTTGATCTGAAAAGTTTCTTCGATAAATGCCTCAGCTTCGTAAGATTTCGGTCGGGCGTAGCTCGGATCGAAAATCAACTTCCAAGTATCACGTCGCGTTGTCTGTTCCATTATGTCATCCTAGAATGTGATCGTGGACTATGACTGACGCAGAAAGCGCGCACTCAGCACACAGCGCCGGCCGCTCGCAGCGACGATGTAAACACCGCAACAGCCGCTCCGCACGTCCGCACAACACGGCCGCCGGCGGCTGAATGCTACACAACCACGACGCAGATGCTACTGCACTCAATGTTGAGCTTCAACTATTCGCTGTTTCTATTTTGTTTCCTTCCATCCATCCATCCACATCCATACTCCGCAAGCCACCTGACGCTGTGTGGCGGAGGGTACCTTGAGTACCTCTATCGGTTCTCCCTTCTATTCCATTCTCGTATTGTTCGTGGAAAGAAGGATTGTCGGTATGCCTCTGTGTGGGTTCTAATCTCTCTGATTTTATCCTCATGGTCTCTTCGCGAGATATACGTAGGAGGGAGCAATATACTGCTTGACTCTTCGGTGAAGGTATGTTCTCGAAACTTTGACAAAAGCCCGTACCGAGCTACTGAGCGTCTCTCCTGCAGAGTCTTCCACTGGAGTTTATCTATCATCTCCGTAACGCTTTCGCGATTACTAGATGATCCTGTAACGAAGCGCGCTGCTCTCCGTTGGATCTTCTCTATATCTTCTATAAACCCTATCTGGTACGGATCCCACACTGCTGAGTAGTATTCAAGCAGTGGGCGAACAAGCGTACTGTAACCTACTTCCTTTGTTTTCGGATTGCATTTCCTTAGGATTCTTCCAATGAATCTCAGTCTGGCATCTGCTTTACCGACGATCAACATTATATGATCATTCCATTTTAAATCACTCCTAATGCGTACTCCCAGATAATTTATGGTATTAACTGCTCCCAGTTGCTGACCTGCTATTTTGTAGCTAAATGAAATGATAAAGGATCTATCTTTCTGTGTATTCGCAGCACATTACACTTGTCTACATTGAGATTCAATTGCCATTCCCTGCACCATGCGTCAATTCGCTGCAGATCCTCCTGCATTTCAGTACAATTTTCCATTGTTACAACCTCTCGATACACCACAGCATCATCCGCAAAAAGCCTCAGTGAACTTCCGATGTCATCCACAAGGTCATTTATGTATATTGTGAATAGCAACGGTCCTATGACACTCCCCTGCGGCATACCTGAAATCACTCTTACTTCGGAAGACTTCTCTCCATTGAGAATGACATGCTGCGTCCTGTTATCTAGGAACTCCTCAATCCAATCACACAATTGGTCTGATAGTCCATATGCTCTTACTTTGTTCATTGAACGACTGTGGGGAACTGTATCAAACGCCTTGCGGAAGTCAAGAAACACGGCATCTACCTGTGAACCCGTATCTATGGCCCTCTGAGTCTCGTGGACGAATAGCGCGAGCTGGGTTTCACATGACCGTCTTTTTCGAAACCCATGCTGATTCCTACAGAGTAGATTTCTGGTCTCCAGTCTTCACACATCAGTACACTTTCTTCCTGTTTTCGTGCTTTAAACGTGTTCGGTTTTTGACAGGCCATTTTACCGCTAAATCTGAGGAGGCTGCCATGGAAAGTTTCCCTCGTCAGAAAAATAACTTGATAATTCAGTTAACTACTAAACTGCTTAGAGCTGAACAAACGAGTAGATTCTTGCTTCGGCTAACCACTGGTTTCACTTGAGAAGAAAAAATGAATGTCTCAGTCAGTAGGTAAAACACCAACAGATTATGTCGACTGTTTTCATGCAGTTGCGCCCAGAGATTGGTTTCACTCAAAAGAATGAATTACCAAACGAGAAGAGATACGTCGATGACTGGACGGACAGTTACAATTATGTGGAAAAAATGGGGGAGGAGGGAGATTTGAACACGCATCATCTGCTTCGCATTTCAATGCTGAAACCGCACAACCATGACGCCGTGGCTATAGATTAACCCTAGATGTTGCAGATATTAAGATTTGACCGTTCACTGTTTGCATTTTCCTTCTATTTTTACAGTTCAGTACACCTTCTTCCTGTTTCCGTGCCTTATCTGTGTTCAGTTTTTGACAGGCTATCCACTGGGCCATTTTAGCACTAAATCTGAGGAGGTTGCGATGGAAACTTCCCTAGTCAGAAAAATAACTGGATAATTCAGTTAACTACTAAACTGCTTAGAGCTGAATAAAAGAGTGAATGCATGTTTTAATTAACACTGGTTTCACTTGAAAAGAAAGAAAGAATTTCTGAGTCAGTACAGAAAACACCACCGGATTGTGTCGGCTGTTTCCATTCAGTTGCTCCCAGACAGTGGTTTCACTCAAAAGAATGAATTACAGAAGGAGATCAGGCATGTCAATGACTGGACAAACACTTCAGTGTTTGGGGGGGATGGAACGAGAGGCGATTTGGTCACGGATTGCCAGCTTTAGAGTTTAATACTGTGATCTCAGAACCACGACCTCACGACTACGCAACAACCCTACATGTTGCACATCTTCGGGTTGGACCAATCAGTGTTGCCATTTTGCTTCTTTTTTAACTGTTCAGTACACCTTCTTCCTGTTTGCGTGCTTAATCTTTGGCCAGTTTTTGACAGGATATCCACTACGCCATTTTACCACGAGATCTGAGGGGGCTGCTGCGATGAGAGGTTTCCCCGTTCACAAGAATGACTGGATAATTCAGTTCAAAAAGGTTCAAATGGCTCTGAGCACTATGGGATTTAACTTCTGAGGTCATCAGTCCTTAGAACTTGTTAAACCTAACTAGCCTAAGGATATCACACACATCCATGTCCGAGGCAGGATTCGAACCTGCGACTGTAGCGGTCGCGCGGTTCCAGACCGTAGCGCCTAGAACAGCTCGGCCACCCCGGCCGGCGATAATTCAGTCAATTAAACTTCTAGACTGGGCATATAGAGTTGAATAAACGAGTGAATACATGCCTCGACCGAAAGAAAAACTAAACACAATTTTCACCTGAAAAGAAAGAATGAATGCTGAGTCAGCACGTAAAAACATCACCGGATTGTCTTGACTGTTTTCATTTTTCATATAGCTGCTCTGCTCCCCCAGACTGGTTTCACTAAAAAAAAAAAAAAAAAAAAAAAAAATAAAAAAAAAAAAAAAAATTCGGCCGATACGTAAAGCTACAACAGAATGAGTCGATCGTTTTCCAACAACCGAAAGAATAGCTTGTTATCATTCGGTTGTTCCCATCATTACGTTTTCAGCTCCATAAGACAGGTGAACGTTGGCGTGTAGAGCGTGAAACGTCTGAAACCGAAGAAATCGAGCCTGGAACAGGGAGCGTTATGATCTGGGGAATGTATTCGTGACCCTCCGTGGGTGATCTCGCCATTGTGGAAGGCACACTAGATCAACACTATTATGCATATTTCCTTGGCGACCATTTCCCCCCTACATGCAGTTTGTTTTTCCCCGGTACAGTGGCATCTGCCACCAGGACAAAGGGACAATCACGCAGCTTGCAGTCTGTGTGCTTCATGTGAAGAGCACTAGCCTCTCTGTACCGTATTCCCCAGCCCTACGAACTACACTACTGGCCATTAAAATCGTTACACCAAGAATAAATGCAGATGATAAACGGGTATTCATTGGACAAATATATTATGCTAGAACTGACATGTGATTGCATTTTCACGCAATTTGGTTGCATATATCCTGAGAAATCAGTACCCAGAACAACCAACTCTGGCAGTAATAACGGCCTTGATACGCATGGGAATTGAGTCAAACAGAGCTTGGATGGCGTGTACAGGTACAGCTGCCCATGCAGCTTTAACACGATACCACAGTTCATGAAGAGTAGTGACTGGCGTATTGTGACGAGCCAGTTGACCAGACGTTTTCAATTGGTGAGAGATCTGGAGAATGTGCTGGCCAGGGCAGCAGTCGAACATTTTCTGTATCCAGAAAGGCCCGTACAGGACCTGAAACATGAGGTCCTGCATTATCCTGCTGAAATGTAGAGTTTGGCAGGGATCGAATGAAGGGTAGAGCCACAGGTCGTAACACATCTGAAATGTGACGTCCACTGTTCAAAGTGCCGTCAATGCGAACAAGGGGTGACCGAGACGTGTAACCAGTGGCACCCCATACCATCACGCCGGGTGATACGCCAGTATGGCGATGACGAATACACGCTTCCAATGTGCGTTCACCGCGATGTCGCCAAACACGGATGCGACCATCGTGATGCTGTAAACAGAACCTGGATTTGTCCGAAAAAATGACGTTTTGCCATTCGTGCACCCAGGTTCGTCGTTGATTACACCACCGCAGGCGCTCCTGTCTGTGATGCAGAGTCAAGGGTAACCGCAGCCACGGTCTCCGAGCTGATAGTCCATGCTGCTGGAAACGTCGTCGAACTGTTCGTGCAGACGGTTGTTGTCTTGCAAACGTCCCCATCTGTTGACTCAGGGATCGAGACGTGGCTGCACGATCCGTTACACCCATGTGGATAAGATGCCTGTCATCTCGACTGCTACTGATACGAGGCCGTTGGGATGCAGCACGGCGTTCCGTATTACCCTGCTTAACCTACCGATTCCATATTCTGCTAACAGTCATTGGATCTCGACCAACGCGATCAGCAGTGTCGCGATACGATAAACCGCAATCGCGATAGGCTACAATCCGACCTCTATCAAAGTCGGAAACGTGATGTCACGCATTTCTCCTTCTTACATGAGGCATCACAACAACGTTTCACCAGGCAACGCCGGTCAACTGCTGTTCGTGTACGAGAAATCGGTTGGAAACTTTCATCATGTCAGCACGTTGTAAGTGTCGGACCGGCGCCAACCTTGTGTGAATGCTGTGAAAAGCTAATCATTTGCATATCACAGCATCTTCATCCTGTCGGTTAAATTTCGCGTCTGTAGCACGTCATCTTCGTGGTGCAGCAATTTTAATGGCCAGTAGTGTACCTGTATTAAAATATACCCAATCGGGAATATGTAGGACCCGTTCGCTCCATACATCCTGAACGGAGAAACCTAGCGCAGCTGACGACACACCAGAGTCGTCATGGTTCCACACCCATGTCGGTAACTTATAGAACGTCACTGACTCACTTCCGGTACGTCTCGCAGCGGCCCACACTGCAAACGCTGGTTATTCAGGGTTTTGACAGGTCACGTTATTGTAACTGGACTGTATGGTTTTATTCCTTAGACTTGTGCCTTCAGTAAATCGTTTTTGTGTTGGGAGTGCCTACATTATTGGCGATACCCCTAATAGATTTCGGCTTCCCGACTAGTGTTCAGTTTTTACTGCGGAGCCTGTTGTCCAGGCTGTCCAATACACACGTCACCATAAGCGGATACAGTATATTATATGGTCGGATTCGCTGAGCTCTCTCCTCAACCTCCAAGCTCTTTACCCTGTCCACCCTCTGGTCCACCGGATTCAGGACTGCCTCCACTTGCTCCTCTTGGGGGAGGGGGGGGGGGGGTGTCTCTGAGGCATTCTTCTGTATCCCAGGACACCTTGGTATATGTGGAAATGAGGCAGCCGATATAGCGGCCAAGGCTGCAGTCCCTCTTCCTCGGCCCGCTGTTCGCATGGTTTCCTTCGCCCATCTTTTTTTTTTTTTTTTTTTTTTTTTTTGTCATCAGTCTACTGACTGGTTTGATGCGGCCCGCCACGAATTCCTTTCCTGTGCTAATCTCTTCATCTCAGAGTAGCACTTGCAACCTACGTCCCCAGTTATTTGCTTGACGTATTCCAGTCTCTGTCTTCCTCTACAGTTTTTGCCCTCTACAGCTCCCTCTAGTACCATGGAAGTCATTCCCTCATGTCTTAGCAGATTTCCTATCATCCTGTCCCTTCTCCTTATCAGTGTTTTCCACATATTCCTTTCCTCTCCGATTCTGCGTAGAACCTCCTCATTCCTTACCTTATCAGTCCACCTAATTTTCAACATTTGTCTATAGCACCACATCTCAAATGCTTCGATTCTCTTCTGTTCCGGTTTTCCCACAGTCCATGTTTCACTACCATACAATGCTGTACTCCAGACGTACATCCTCAGAAATTTCTTCCTCAAATTAAGGCCGGTATTTGATATTAGTAGACTTCTTTTGGCCAGAAATGCCTTTTTTGCCATAGCGAGTCTGCTTTTGATATCCTCCTTGCTCCGTCCGTCATTGGTTATTTTACTGCCTAGGTAGCAGAATTCCTTAACTTCATTGACTTCGTGACCATCAATCCTGATGTTAAGTTTCTCGCTGATCTCATTTCTACTACTTCTCATTACCTTCGCCTTTCTCCGATTTACTCTCAAACCATACTGTGTACTCATTAGACTGTTCATTCCGTTCAGCAGATCATTTAATTCTTCTTCACTTTCACTCAGGATAACAAAGTCATCAGCGAATCGTATCATTGATATCCTTTCACCTTGTATCCATCTACAGACTGTTTTATGTCATCATCTTGCTCTTTTATGGCACCCACGTTTGTCTACACATACCAATAATAGGATTAGCCGAGCTGTCTAAGGCGCTGCAGCCATGGACTGTGCGGCTGGTCCCGGTGGAGGTTCGAGTCCTCCCTTGGGCACGGGTGTGTGTGTCTCCTTAGGATAATTTAGGTTAAGTAGTGTGTAAGCTTAGGGACTGATGACCTTAGCAGTTAAGTCTCATAAGATTTCACACCCATTTGAACCCTTATCGATGATAAATTACGGAACGTGAAACCTCTTCCCTGTGCTTAGACCCCTTCCTCCCGACCTCGTCGTCGTCAGAGGTAATTTTAACTAGACTCCAGAAGGAGCACCGTATTTTTAGCCATCGACATCTTTTAAGTGACGATCCTCCCCCACTTTGTACCCACTGCTCTCAGCTGTGGACGGTGAGACACCTTTTACGAGGTGCATTCAAGTTCTAAGGCCTCCGATTTTTTTTCTCCGGACTGGAAAGAGATAGAAACATGCGCATTGTTTTAAAATGAGGCCGCGTTCATTGTCAATACGTCACAGAGATGGCAGCACCGTACGGCAGATGTAATTTTACCGCCAGCGGCGAGAAAGAGAACTGTTTTAAATACTTAAAATGGCAACGTTTTCATTACTTGAACAGCGTGCAATCATTCGTTTTCTGAATTTGCCTGGTGTGAAACCAAATGAAATTCATCGACAGTTGAAGGAGACATGTGGTGACGGAGTTATGGATGTGTCGAAAGTGCGTTCGTGGGTGCGACAGTTTAATGAAGGCAGAACATCGTGTGACAACAAATCGAAACAACCTCTGGCTCGCACAAGTCGGTCTGACGACACGATCGAGAAAGTGGAGAGAATTGTTTTGGGGGATCGCCGAATGACTGTTGAACAGATCGCCTCCAGAGTTGGCATTTCTGTGGGTTCTGCGCACACAATCCTGCATGACAACCTGAAAATGCGAAAAGTGTCATCCGGGTGGGTGCCACAACTGCTGACAGACGACCACATGGCTGCCCATGTGGCACGTTGCCGAGCAATGTTGATGCACAACGACAGCATGAATGGGACTTTCTTTTCGTCGGTTGTGACAATGGATGAGACGTGAATGCAATTTTTCAATCTAGAAACAAAGCGCCAGTCAGCTCAATGGAAGCACACAGATTCACCGCCACCAAAAAAATTTCGGGTAACCGCCAGTGCTGAAAAAATGATGGCGTCCATGTTCTGGGACAGCGAGGGCGTAATCCTTACCCATTGCGTTCCAAAGGGCACTACGGTAACAGGTGCATCTGCAACGTCCCCTTTTTATCAATTATACACGACTGTCCTTAAACTGACACAAAATATTTTTAGCGCAACGCAATCTGACTATCAAAGATCCCTGCAAAAGAATGGCCCTGACTAACATTAAACTATACCTTTCACAAATCACTTACCTCACAAAAATCTTCGCTGCTCAAGCTACTGCAATACAGCGAGCGCCACTACTGCCAGCTAAATAAAAGATTCAAACTATGGAAGGCACTAACTACTGATAGGGATAGTTAGCAAATGAAAGATATTAATAGAGAACAAACAATGTATTTACCTTAATATCATCACAAGTCATAATATATATATCAGTTCATGACAAATTACAAATCTCCGCCATCTCTCTCCCCACATCCACCACTGCTGGCGGCTCACCTCCAACTGCGCAACGCTATGCGCTGTTCACATCCAGCTGCCGCTGCCCAACACTACAATGGCGAGTATTACAACAATGCAAAGCAGCCACAGACTGCACACAGCACAGCCAGTGATTTTCATACAGAGGTGGCGTTACCATAAAAAAAACCTAAACAGCCTACTTAACGTTGCCAACAAGAAAATATAAACAGCCTACTTACATAGAGAAAACATAAACAGCCTACTTACATAGCCCCCATGCTCCCCACAAAAATTTTTACAAATTGGTTTGGGCAGTGCCCAATACAGATTTGAAAAAAATTTTTCATAATTACAATAACAAAGATATCAAATGCACACACTTATTGATACAACGTTGGTCAAAAGCTAAAATTTTGTCACAGTCCATAAAGACAGTCCTGATCATTCATTACGGTGAAATATAGTGTTTTTCTCAAAGTCTGAGCAGTAGAAGAAAATGCACACGGAAGTAGTGGATTTCCATGCAGTCTTGAAGAAGTACTGTTGTCCTTCCAACTGAAAGACAGTGCTGACTCTTGACACGCAGACAGGTAATGCTCCACAACAGAGCAAACCCACAGCAGAGTCATTCGACGTTTTGAAGAATATTGGTAGGTAGGTCATCACAGAACAGACCCACTGTAGTCCTGGTAGAGATTACGGTATTGGTGGGCCACCAGAGGTGCAGACTCACTGCAGTCCTTGTAGAAATAATGGCATGGTGGGTCATCAAAGATGTAGACCCACTGTAGTCCTTGTAGAGATAATGGTATTGGTGGGCCACCAGAGGTGCAGACCCACTGCAGGCCTTGTAGAAATAATGGTACTGGTGAGTCAGCAAAGGTGTAGACCCACTGTAGTCCTTGTAGAAATGGCCAGCAGCCATCTGTTGCGACTGTGCAGGTGCACAATCACCATCGAAGAGTCTTGCGGACAATATAGCAAGTCCATAAACCACCACTTGTGCACTCACAAAGTTTTCGGAATTGTCCTTAGATCCAGCAATGCTGTTATCCAGTCCCTTGCTGAATCATTAACACACGTGCAAACACTATCAGTCCCTACTTCTCACATATTGTCCGTGTACTATGACCAACAGAAACGTGTGCAGTGAAATGTAACTAACAAGTTAATAATATCATGAACTGGTGACAATTACAATTTAATAACATAAGAATACAATTACAAAGGTACAAAATACATAATTAAAAACATAACAATATAGATAACATTTGTAGTAATAGGGGCTTTACAAAAGAATAGAAATAGACATATACATCAGTGTTACAGGAATTATGACATGAGTACATACATAGAAGATCAGAATAATTATTGAAACATCAACTTCACACATGAGCATTTAAACAGAATGAATAATGTCTAACATCTTTACAAAGTAAATAACATATTATTAATGCCAATTATATTTGAGGATAACAGTATTCCTCATCATAGTGAATGTAGCTTAATATTAAAAGAAGAAAAAATTCTATGAAACTACACAGAGACGGGAAGAAAACAAATACACAAGGGTACACACACACATAGTGGGATAACACCAATAGGAAAGGACAGGGTTCGTTTTCAGTGTAACATTTGGTACTGCAGTCCAACCCAAAACTTCATATATCTTTCCTCTTATTTCATCCTTTGTTTCCACCAAAAAAATTCTATCTAAGCATGCTTTCTGTATTTATATGTTCACACATTTCTTACCTCAACATTTATTTCCAAGAAAATCCTACCTAAACCTGTTTTCTCAATGCATTTCTTCCAATTCATCGCAACTCATTCTCTTAGAGGCTACCCCCTCTTAAGCTAACTTAAATCTACTGAGCTCAGATGCTAAACTAAGGAACGAGGCAATGCAGCAGCACAAAATAAGTAACACAAACAGCAATGACCAAAAAATTGGAAAATTGCAAAGCAAGCTACAGTAAATCTAAATTAACAGATAAAATGCAAAATTACAACTAATATGAGCCAATGTGCAGCAACATGAAAAATCAATGAGTAGTAAAATTGGCTTAGCAGAGTAACACAAATTAAAGTTCAGTAGCACTATGCCTGGCAAACAGCAGCTTATATCTAAACATGACATAGCTCAAGAAGAAAAAATATTACAGTAAAAACAACAATGCAGATAAGGGAAATGTATATTCACATCTTAATATCTATGTAATTAAAGTGGTGCACCACAACAACTTATTGTAAAAGAAATATTACCATGTACTTGAAAAGAAAATTATGTGTTACTGTTACTAGTTCCTTCTTATTGTTCTTTCCTTTCCAAGTGCTCCTTTTTTAAAGAATGTGGATCATAAAATAATTATTTAATAGATCTGTTGACAGAAAGTGTTCACATTAGCAAATGCATTTCATTTTATAAAAGCAATGCTGCAACACAGCTGGAAACCAGATATCAAATGAAATAAGCAATTACGCAAACCAAATCATAAAAACATCATTCAATAGCTATGTGGCATTTCGTAAGTCAGTAGCTCTCAATTCTCGTAGAAAGACACTTGTCATTATCAGGTTTGCAGATGTAAGAATATTTCCAAGGATAATGGCCTCCCCTTTTTTTTTGTTCTACCTGTGCCGCTGAAAAGGGCTCGCAATAATGGCTTTTTCTCCAGGCGTCTGACACAGCTGGGTGCCCGCGACGCATTACGTGCAGGTGGTCACTTAACTTTCGTACGGAAATATTTACGACAGCAGTTTCTGCTACCGTGGCAGTCTCATATAAAAATATTTCACAGGTCAAGAATTAGCGTTGCAAATCTGTAGAAACAAAATCCTATAAATATAAGTGTCCAAAAAAAATATTCGTCAGCATTGTGATACAGTCACACATTTCATAACTCTTAAAGTACGTTTCTTGGTTTCCAACATCCTGTTTCACAAGTCAAGAGTCCCTACCCACTATTCATTACTCCTTACCTTATTACACATATACGTATCCATCGACACTCGTCAGTATTTCGTCATTATAAATATGAAGCATAATCAAATAACTCATATAGCCTCAGCCTATTAATCATAAACATACCTCAGCAGCATAATACACATCGTCGTCGTAAAAATAACATCACAACACCTCAGTCAAATCTCAAAATCGTCGTAGTTTCCTCCAATAATTTCTAAGCCTAAAAAGAATTCTCTGCTCATTTAAATAGTGTCATCTACCTCAAACGTACTTTAAAAATCATAATCCCTTTACCAAATACATCATTCAAAGCTCTCATAGTATCACAATGGTTCCGAAAAAATATGAACAGTTTACAAAGTACAGACAAAATACAGTTTCATAAGTGTGAAGTTATCCAACTGTGTAATTACGTAAACATCTGTCACTGATATAGTAAAAATAAATGTTTGTCTCTCTCAGTTACATGATCAGATAGCTGTGTAAATTGTGTGTCAGAGAAATATGGTACCGATGTGTAAAGTTGTATAAGCAAATACCATATTAGCTAGGGTTCCTTGTGCTTGCCAAACACATGGTACACAAAGTAGGCGTATACCCCCGTGAGGATTTATGCAATTATACCCTCAGGTGTTACAGATTACAGCAATGGAATGAAATGTATCACAGAAAACCTTTGTATCATTGTACTCCAAATATCTTTAAAAATAAATGTTTTAAGTACAAAATTAATCACTCAAATGCGTGTCCTGTAGCGCTAAATGTGCGTCTTGTTGCAACATAATCTCTGTGGAAGTGTCGTACTTATCGTCCTCCGAAAGCTAAGTTCTGCAGAAGTCAATGTACTTACCTCATGATAAACAAAAGTGAAATGCTTTATATATAGATATCTTAGTTATTACGCTTATTGTTGTGGTGAAGAAAGTACTGTGCTGTAACGTATTGTTGTGCTACGGAAAAGGCAGTCTCATTGTAGCTATACCACAAAAGTTACTACTAAAACATGTTTTACTTTGCAGAATAAAACAGAAAAACTGTGCAGAAATAAAACAGAAACACCGCACAAGCAACATTGTAAATTGTCACTCATTAGTAGCGTCATGATAAAATCGTGTAGCTGTCACATAAACTAACCACTGTGCCGTCTGGTATCTCACAGAAAGTACTTTAAACCCAGAATGTATTTTCAAGTAAACCAAAATGTTGCATTAAAATCTCATTAACAGTACTGGTAAATGTTCTAAGTATGTAAGCCTTATAGTCGTTCCATAATCGTGCAACTAACAAGCAAGAATGTACACACACAATACCACTGTGACGTCTGTTCACTATAACAATGCATTCGTCATTTCTGTTTCAATAAGTTCTCTTGGTTCTTGATTGGATATTTCACTTCAAACATTGTTACATGTTAACAGTTTCTTAAGTCTGACAAACATACTAGAAATGTGAAGTGAAAAGTTTTATGGCAAAGACAAAGTTAAAAAGCAGATTATCTTTCAATAAACGGTTTTACATGTGATATGTGGTGTAAACCTTTACTCTTCATAGTACTCAGAGTTTGAACTTGAATGCAATTGTCAGGCGGTATACGTCGGTAAAGAATACTGGAGTTTTTCTCAAGGTTAGCGTCTATGTTATTTTTCTCTGAGCCACCTGGCGCACGCGGCTGCCTGCTGTGCGAGTCATTGTCTGTCTCTTTGTTGGCGCGCGTCGTTATTGGGATTAGGAGACCTAACTTCTACAAATTCGCCTTGCCGAGAGGGCCCTGCTCTGTTTGAATCCCGCCAGTTCTGATGCAATTCAGGTCTGTCGTTACGATCATATCGTCTGTCGTCATGTCGGTAGATTCCATAGTTTCTTTCTTGTCGGTCACATGGTGGAGAATTTCTCCCGGAATCGTAACTGCGCGCTGGACCGTTGCGTCTGAAATTATTCTGTCTCCCTTGATAATAATAGTTCTGATTACCATATTGTCTGTTTCTATGGTTATCTCTGTCATATTCATTACTACGGAAATGCGATCTTTCTCTGTAACTATTACTCTGCCAATGGTTGTCATATGGGTGGTGTCTGTTTTGGTCACGATTTGCGTTGTAAGAATAGGCTTGTCGTGGCCAGTTATTGTTTCTGTCGTCACGGAATTGTGACGGATGTGACCTGTAGTGATTGTTTTCCTGTTTTCGCATCCCGCGACTGTCTGTGTCAATTTCTAGTTCTTGTAACAGTCCCTGAAAAGCCTCAATGTCTTCTTTACAACGTCCTGCTAAAATAATATGCCGTAAATGTTCAGGCAATTTGAGTAAGCAAATGCGGATGAGTTCTGAGGGGCTGTATGGGTTTGAAAGATACTGATTCTTATGCAACATGTCTTCAAAATATTTGGCAAGACTGGAAAATTCAGATTGTTCAAAGTGTTTCATCATCATGATGCTATGTTTTACACGGTCTTGTGTGGCTTGAGACCAATATGCTGAGAGGAAGGCATGGTAAAATTCTCCCTCACTGTGGCAATCGTGAATGACCGATCGCATTCTTACAGCTGGTTCATTCTCTAAATAGCCACACATGAATTCTAATCTGTGTTCTAACGACCAGTTGGGAGGAAAACAATGAGAGAATTGATGGAGCCATGCTTGTGGATGAATGTCGTTGCCAGAATTCTTAAATGTTTTGAATTTACGTGTAGTAATGAACAGCTTATAGTCAAAATCATCATGTCGGCAAGTCGCATGTCGGTCATTGTTACGTCGTTTCGGCGGTTCCATCTCAAAATTCGGCGTACCTTGCCAACTTCTTTCACAATTTCCGAAGTGCCCTGTGTTGTTATTTTGTGTCTGTTCCGTATTTGTATGTCCCTCTTCCCGTATTGGGGTGCGAGTATCCTCTGAAATACGTAATTCTTGAATTACCTGTGTCAGCTGATCTTGTACTTCCCGGATTTCTCTTTTGTACTGTGTATTGATTTGATTTTGATTCTGTTTGAATTTTCTAATTTGTTCATACTCTTCTGTGTCAGTGAAGGCTACAGGTCTTGTGTCATTCAGATCATCATCTACCTTTGTAGATAAGTTAGTGACCTGATCCGAAAGTTCGGCTACTTTCTCCGATAGTGAACACATTTCCTCAATGTGTTTTTCTGAACCAAGTTTCAGAGTGTCCATTTGTGCTGAAATCGAATCTACTGTGTCCTTTAAGTTTTCCTGAGTTTTTGCAAGTTGCGTAACCGAATCGGTAGATGCAACTGAGTCAATTTTAGCCCACAAGGTCTCATGATTTTCATGAACAATGGTTTGCAGTTCTTTTATGGCTGCTTCGTGATTCTGTAATGCATTTTCATGCCGCGAAAAAATAGGTTGAAAATGCTCACAAATTTGTGTTTTTACGTCATTACAGACTTTTTGACATTTCGATTCAATGTTATGTAACTCAGTAGTTAAATCTTCACGTGTTCGTTCAAGTGTCGTGTCTAACTTTTGAAGATTTTGTTCCATTGTGTCTAACTTTTTAAGATTTTGTTCGACTGTATCTAACTTTTGAAGCTTTTGCTGTGTTTGTCTCTGATTTTGTTCCATTGTGTCTAACTGTTGCTGTGTTTGTCTCTGATGTTGTTCCATTGTGTCTAACTTTTCAAGCTTTTGTCCCATTTGTTGCATTAATTGTAATAAAAATGCACTGGTGTCTGAAACATGTTCCTCAGTGCTTTTCGGCAGTGAATTTGCACCGGAAACATTCACATTTTGACAAGCAGAAAATGTGTCTTGACTTATTTGAGAAAACGGTGAGGATCCAAAACCTGAATCTACAGTATTTGCGAGATCGTGTCGTGTCATTTCGGCTTCCTGAGGCGAGCTATTGCCGACCGATCGATCGATAACGCTTCCCTGTTCACTACCTGTTTCACTGTCTACAGCATTGTTTGACGCCCGCTCCATTTCCCTGTGCACAGTTACCAAATTACTACTTTGAACATTAGTAAATTCATTACTCGGCGGCGCCAATAAGCTACGCTCGTCGTCACTATTATTTCTCAGTTTAGTTTGGAGCCTAGTGTTACGTTTTTCACACGCCATAATTGTCACAATATTTCACACGATAACACAGAAAAGCACAATTTGAAGTGCAAAAATAGGAGAACACATTAACATAGCACTGAAAATAATATGTAGTTAATTGCAAGCGTAGCTGCGAAATACTTGGTGCAAATCTACATGCATGCCACAACTGTTTTACTGTACAACAATGAAAGGCTACAACTACAAAGGAAATTCTCTCTATAATTACGCGCTACCAATAAACAATAGCTACACCAATTACACAAACTACAAGAAAAAAAAATCAGAAGATTCCAGTGAGGTATCCTAGGCTAAGGGTCGACATATGCAACGTCCCCTTTTTATCAATTATACACGACTGTCCTTAAACTGACACAAAATATTTTTAGCGCAACGCAATCTGACTATCAAAGATCCCTGCAAAAGAATGGCCCTGACTAACATTAAACTATACCTTTCACAAATCACTTACCTCACAAAAATCTTCGCTGCTCAAGCTACTGCAATACAGCGAGCGCCACTACTGCCAGCTAAATAAAAGATTCAAACTATGGAAGGCACTAACTACTGATAGGGATAGTTAGCAAATGAAAGATATTAATAGAGAACAAACAATGTATTTACCTTAATATCATCACAAGTCATAATATATATATCAGTTCATGACAAATTACAAATCTCCGCCATCTCTCTCCCCACATCCACCACTGCTGGCGGCTCACCTCCAACTGCGCAACGCTACGCGCTGTTCACATCCAGCTGCCGCTGCCCAACACTACAATGGCGAGTATTACAACAATGCAAAGCAGCCACAGACTGCACACAGCACAGCCAGTGATTTTCACACAGAGGTGGCGTTACCATAAAAAAACCTAAACAGCCTACTTAACGTTGCCAACAAGAAAATATAAACAGCCTACTTACATAGAGAAAACATAAACAGCCTACTTACACATCCTACGAAAATGTTTTGTAGAACAAATTCCTTCCTGCACTGCAACAAAAACGTCCGGGAAGGGCTGCACGTGTGCTGTCTCACCAAGCAAACGCACCCGCACATCGAGCTAACGTTACGCAACAGTTTCTTCGTGATAACAACTTTGAAGTGATTCCTCATGCTCCCTACTCACCTGACCTGGCTCCTAGTGACTTTTGGCTTTTTCCAACAATGAAAGACACTCTCCGTGGCCGCACGTTCACCAGCCGTGCTGCTATTGCCTCAGCGATTTTCCAGTGGTCAAAACATACTCCTAAAGAAGCCTTCGCCGCTGCCATGGAATCATGGCGTCAGCGTTGTGAAAAATGTGTACGTCTGCAGGGCGATTAAGCCGAGAAGTTTCATCGATTTCAGGTGAGTAGTTAATTAGAAAAAAAATCGGAGGCCTTAGAACTTGAATGCACCTTTTACTTGAGTGCCCCTATTTTACTCCGCTACGCGCCCGTCTACAGCTGTCGCCTGATATATCTTCCATTTTAGCAGATGACACGCGCTCAGCCGATCGCGTCCTCGAGTTTATCAGTGTCAGTGAGATGATATCGGTCATTTGATGCTCTTTTTTGGGGAAAACAGCCCCCCCCCCTCCTTCTATGGTAGTTTTCTAAGATTTCCATCTGTTTTTAGTTTGCCCCCTTTTTGAGTTTCGCTCCCATTGCTGCTGATTTCCCATTCGGTTTTCTACCCTTTCCTAAGGCACAGAACAACAACAAAAACAATTCTCTGTTATTCCAATCTCGAACGAACACCTATATTTTTCCGTGCGAGCTGATTTCCTTTATTTTATTATGATGGTCGTTTCTTGCTATGTAGGTTGGCGTCAACAAAATATTTTCGCATTCGGAGGAGGAAGTTGGTGACTGAAGTTCCATGAGAAGATTCCGCCGCAACGAAAGACGTCGTTGTTTTAATGATGTCCACCCCAAATCCCATATGATCTCATTGACACTCTCTCCCCTATTTCGCGATAATACAAAACATGTTGCTCTTCTTCGAACTTTCTCTGTGTACTCCGTTAATCCTATCAGGGGAACGCCAGAAATAATTTCTGTTTTACTCGATGACTTTCCGTCAGTTACTACGAACTGTGACCTCTCTGAAAGGAAATCACGAATCTAGTCACATAACTGAGACGATATTCCATAAGCTTGCATTTTCACTACAAGCCGCTTGTGTGGTACAGTGTTAAAAGTTTTTTGGAAATATAGAAATACGAAATAAATTTGAAATCCTTTGTCAATAGCACTCAACACTTCGTGTATGTAAAGTGCTAGTTGTGTTTCAGAAGAACGATGTTTCTTAAATGCGAGTTTTTTTTGTGGTTTTAGGGAGCTCAACTACAGTGGTTATTAGCGGCCAGACTAAGTTATGAATGCACTGCGAGGCACAAGGTTAAAACAGCAACTAAAAAGGACAACACTATAATAGGCACATTAACAGGCAAGGGATTAAAAGAAAACAGCATAATCAAATGTCTCTTCGGGGTAATTCATAATGCTCGACCACAATATATGTTCTCAAATGCTGCTCCATCTCGACGTTAAAGACATGGGTCTCTAATTTAGTGGATTACTCCTACTACCTTTTTTGAATATTGGTGTCACCTGTGCAACATTCCAGTCTTTGGGTGCGGATCTTTCATAGAGCGAGCGGTTGTGTATGATTGCCAATTATGGAACTATTGCATTAGCATACTCTGAAAGGAATCAAATGGCTCTGAGCACTATAGGACTCGACTGCTGAGGTCATTAGTCCCCTAGAACTTAGAACTAGTTAAACCTAACTAACCTAAGGACATCACAAACATCCATGCCCGAGGCAGGATTCGAACCTGCGACCGTAGCGGTCTTGCGGTTCCAGACTGCAGCGGCTTTAACCGCACGGCCACTTCGGCCGGCTGAAAGGAATCTAACTGGTATACAGTCTGTATCAAAAGACTTGCTATTATTAAGTGATTTAAGTTGCTTCACAACTCCGAGGTTATCTACTCCTCAGTTACCCATGCCGCCGAAACATTGGTAATCGACGTGATTTCTCAAAGACATCACGTTGAACTTGTAATAAAAATTTTTGTATAAGTCAATTTCAACATATTTTCGATCAGTATAAATAGGATAATTGAAAAATATGAAGTTAAAACAAAATGATAACCTGCTGAAACAAATTTCATTTTCTTCGCCTACAAAATCTAGATAAAAGCTTGCACCAAAACTGGACTTTTGAAACTATCGTAAGGCGCCCTCCATCGGTAATGCTGGAATTCAATATGGTGATAACCCACCCTTAGCCTTGATGACAGCTTCCACTCTCGCAGGCATACGTTCAGTCAGGTCTGGAAGGATTCTTGGGGAAAGGCAGCCCATTCTTCACGGACTGCTGCACTGAGGAGAGGTATCGATGTCGGTCGGTGAGGCCTGGCACGAAGTCGGCGTTCCAAAACATCCCAAAGGTGTTCTATAGGATTCAGGTCAAGACTCTGTGCAGGCCAGTCCATTACAGGGATATTATTGTAGTGTAAGCACTCCGCCACAGGCCGTGCATTATGAACAGGTGCTCGATCGTGTTGAAAGATGCAACCGCCATCCTCGAACAGTGGGAAGCAAGAAGGTGCTCACAACGTCAATGCAGGGCTGTGCTGTCATAGTGCCACGCAAAACAACAAGGGCTGCAAGCCCCCTCCAAGAAAACAAGACCATACCATAACATCACCGCCTCCGAAGTTTACTGTTGGCACTACACACGCTGGCAGATGACTTTGACCGGGCATTCGCCATACCCACACCCTGCCATCGGATCGCCACATTGTGCACCGTGATTCGTCACTCCACACAACGTTTTTCCACCGTTTAATCGTCCAATGTTTGCGCTCCTTCCACCAAGTGATGCGTCGTTTGGCATTTACCGGAGGTAATCCAATACACGGTTCACTTCTCTATGCGAAATGGTACGACACTATGGTTTTTCCTTAATTCGGTTTTTATTAACACATTTTCTGTGATATGATTCACTACTATGAATGGTCACACTTCAGCTCTATTACAAATGTCCAAACAGGGTCTATAATCGAAAGTCAAGTTGCGATGCGATGTTTGAATAGTAGCTTCTGCAACAACTAAAGTTTTTAAATTCGAATTAATGATATGGATCTTTTATAGATAGAGATGTTCGCTAGATGTTAGCATTATTTCATTTCTGTTAGTTCTCCTACATTTGACAGTAAATGAAACTAACAGAAATTTACTTTAAACTAGCCTGGCTTCCAATGAAGTAAACTACACTTAAGAGCCTGCCTTATATCGTGTAGGGCCACCGCGAGCAAGTAAAAGTGCCACAGCCCGAAGTGGCATGGACTCGACTAATGGCTGAAGTAGTGTTGGAGGGAATATACACCATGAATCCTGCAGGGCTGTCCATAAATCCGTAAGATTACGATGGAATGGAGATCTCTTCTGAACAGCACGTTGCAAGGCATCGCCGATATGCTCCGTAATGTTCATGTCTGGAGAGTTTGGTAGCCATCTGAAGTGTTTAAACTCAGAAGAGTGTTTCTGAGCCACTCTGTGGCAATTACGGATTTGTGGGGCGTCGCATTGTCCTGCTGGAATTGCCGAAGTCCGTCGTAATGCACAATGGACATGAATGGATGCAGCTGATGAGGCAGGATGCTTACGTATGTGTCAGAGTCGTATCTAGACGTATCAAGGATCCAATATCACGCCAACTGCACACGTCCCACACCATTACAGCTTGGGCAGTCCCCTGCTGGCAAGAAGGGTCCATGGAACAATGAGATCTTGCGGGCACTGGAGCACATGAGACATTCTTCCTCTCCTAAATTTCTTGTCTGTTCCGATTCACTCAGTGCCCTTCTTTCATTGCAACGTTTGTATCCGGCAGACAAAATTGTGCAGACCATCCAGGATGCCCTCCTCCGACTACAGCGACTGGGGAAGGTTGTAGCTTTCTGCTGGGTTCCGGGGCATGTCGGCATGGCTGGGAATGAAAGGGCAGATCTCGCAGCCAAGGAGGCGTGTCTCGGCTCACAAGTATCTCAGTGTGCTATCCCCTTGCACGCACTCACCTCGCTGTTGAGCTCACGGGTCATGCGTCGGTGGGAGGATGAGTGGCTGGAAGTGACTGACAATAAGCTCCGTATAGTCAAGCCCACAACGCGTGTGTGGTGTACTTCCTTTCAGCCCCATCGACGGGACGAGGTTCTCCTCACTCGGCTTCGAATAGGCCACAGCCCTATGACGCACGGCTTCCTGCTCCGGCGAGAGGACCCTCCAATGTGTGGTGCTTGCGGCGTCCAGGTCACTGTCCGCCACGTGTTATTGGATTGCGTTTTATTTTCTGACCAGCGGGTCGCGGCTGACTTGCCAGCGGACCTGCCATCTCTTTTAGGCAACACTCGGACGAACGTGGCTAAAGTTTTAAAGTTCTGTGCCCTGTCAAATGTTTTTACAAAGATTTTAGGGAGAGGATTTTAATTTTCTCACTGTGTGACAAGCTCGTCCATATTTTATGTAAGTGGCCAGCCAATAACAATTTCCTGTGACATTCTTGTTGCTATGCTTCCCCTTTCCTTAGGTTTTACTTTCTTATGTAGCATTTTCCTTCTTTTCCTGCTTTCTTTGTGTGCTTTAGTTTTCTTAGGTCTGTTCACATTCGTTCCTTTTAATGTGTGTCAGGGCGCTGATGACCTCGATGTTGAGCGCCCATAAGCCCCAACACACCACCACCATCCATACCCGTTCACGTCCATCCATTTGAAACGAGACCAGGCAACATGTTTCCGGGCCCAGGCGAGGCGTGAAGCTTTGTTTCGTGCAGTCATCAAGGGTACAAGAGTGGACCTTCGAGTCCAAAAGCCCATATCGATGATGTTTCGTTGAATGGTTCACACGCTGAGCCTTGTTGATGGCCCAGCATTGAAATCTCCAGAAATTTGCGGAGTGGTTGTACTTCTGTCACGTTGCACGATTCTCTTCAGTCGTCCTTCGTCCCGTTCTTGAGGGATCTATTTCCGGCCGCACCGACGTCAGAATTTTGGTGATTTACCCGATCCTAATATTCACGGTACACTCGTGAAATGTGTTATATCCTAGCCAGTAATGCCACCCGAGCCCGCTGCCAAAAGGTTGGCAGCATCAAAGTCCGGACGCCGTCCGCATAAGCAGCGCCAGCGAGACAGGAAATCGCCGCAAGTCTGCGCGCGCCACCGCTGGCTTCTGGTTTCTTAAGCGCTGGAGTCGCGAGCGCTAGGACAGTTCGGTATTCGCCGCTCAGTTGTATACTCGCCACCGAATTGTGTACTTGCTAGTCAGTTGTGTGTTCATCGCAGCAGAGTTGTTGTTTGTCGTCAGCCGACGTTGACCTAGCCGCTCCGACTCGAACTAGACAGATATCTGTAGACACGGATTTCACTACTGTGTTTCTGTATCTTCGTTAATAAAGATAAGTACCGACTTTTATTTAATCAGAGTGTTTGGGTTTTCATCTTTCTGTTCACTGTTCCAGCGGACCGGTCGGCCCGCTATTAAAAGTGTGGCGGTGACTTCGTAAGCCGTTTCTACAGCGAATTGTTTGTCGCTACGATCGCCGCCACAAAAAAAATGGTCGTATGCTAAAATCCCCGCTTCATCGCTACCTCGGAGATGCTCTAATACCACGTTCAAACTCACTTAAATCTTGATAACCTGCCATTGTAGCAGCAGTAACCGATCTAACAACTGGGCCAGGCACTTGTTGCCTTGTATAGGCGTTGCCGACCACAGCGCCGTATTCTGCCTGTTTACATATCTCTGTATTTGAATATGCGTGCCTAGACTAGTTTCTTTGGCGCTTCAGTGTATTTCACACAGTTGCGCACGAACTTAAGGGACGCAAATACTCAAGAATCTGATGCTAAAAGCTCAGACACTAAAATCTCCAAAATAATGACTCCCATATGGTAAAGACTCCCAAACAGTGGAGACTGCCAGATGCTAAAGACGTTAGTAATACGTGCGTTGGGTTTGTATGGTAACTGCAAAACATAAGGGACATTCGTTAGAAAGTCTTTGAACAGTCCCTTGCTACTTTGCATATACCCACTATAGCTATTACACTACTGGCCATTAAAGTTGCTACACCAAGATGAAATGCAGATGATCAACAGGTATTCATTGGACAAATATTTTATACCAGAATTGACATGTGATTACATTTTCACGCAATTTGGGTGCATAGATCCTGAGAAATCAGTACCCAGAACAATCACCTTTGGCCGTAATAACGGCCTTAATATGCCTAGGCATTGAGTCAAACAGAGCTTGGACGGTTCAAATGGTTCAAATGGCTCTGAGCACTATGGGACTTAACATCTTTGGTCATCAGTCCCCTAGAACTTAGAACTACTTAAACCTAACTAACCTAAGGACAGCACACAACACCCAGTCATCACGAGGCTGAGAAAATCCCTGACCCCGCCGGGAATCGAACCCGGGAACCTGGGCGTGGGAAGCGAGAACGCTACCGCGCGACCACGATCTGCGGACTGTGTGGATGGCGTGTACAGGTACAGCTGCCCATGCAGCTTCAACACGATACCACTGTTCATCAAGGGTAGTGACTGGCGTATTGTGACGAACCAGTTGCTCGGCCACCATTCACCAGACGTTTTCAGTTGGTGAGAGATCTGGAGAATGTGCTAGCCAGCGCAGCAGTCGAACATTTTCTGTATCTAGAAAGACCCGCACGAGACCTGCAACATGCGGTCGTGCATTATCCTGCTGAAATGTAGGGTTTCGCAGGGATCGAATGAAGGGTAGAGCCACGGATCGTAACACATCTGAAATATAACGTCCACTGTTCAAAGTGCCGTCAATGCGAACAAGAGGTGATCGAGACGTGTAACCAATGGCACCCCATACCATCACGCCGGGTGATATGCCAGTATGGCGATGACGAATACACGCTTCCAATGTGCGTTCACCGCGATGTCGCCAAACACAGATGCGACCATCGTGATGCTGTAAAAAGAACCTGAATTCATCCGAAAAAATGACTTTTAGCCAATCGTGCACCCAGGTTCGTCGTCGAGTACACCATCGCAGGCGCTCCTGCCTGTGATACAGCGTCAAGGGTAACTGCAGTCACGGTCTCCGAGCTGATAGTGCATACTGGTGCAAACGTCGTTGAACTGTTTGTGCAGATGGTTGTTGTCTTGCAAACGTCCTCATCTATTGACTCAGGCATTGAGACGTGGCTGCACGATCCGTTACAGCCATGCGGATAAGATGCCTGTCATCTCGACTGCTAGTGATACGAGGCCGTTGGGATGCAGCACGGCGTTCCGTATTACCCTCCTTAACCCACCGATTCCATATTCTGCTAACAGTCATTGGATCTCGACCAACGCGAGATGCTTTTAGAGAATTTATCCTCATTAACAAAAGGGAATATTCACATAGGTATTTTGTGTGGCGTTTATACGTGTTGTTCTACCTCTCTTGCCCCGCAGTTATTATGGTCAACTGCAATCGGACAGATTTCATTTTGTCTATTTTCCGAAACATCACATAAAACAGCTATGTAAATATCTGTACTTGATCATGAGAATAAATTCTGGCGAAGCCTCGTTCAAATCCTTAAAAAAATATGTAACTGGTGCTAAAGGTGGTCTCATGGTTAATTTAAGATTTTTAGCACCAGGCAATAACCGTTCCAGCTTTCAATACAGCTCTCGCATCCCACAATTTACCATTTTACGTATCATTCCAGAAGCATGTGAACCAATGACAATAAATCACCTAATGAATAATTCATGAATGTTATGTTAGGTTATATGTAGTACAAATAAACACATTTATTTCACTTCTGTACATTTTGAACACACTTGGCTTTTTACACGTCATCTCCTTCCACATCCTTCCTTTTTATATGTAAGCTTATCATCAGCCGCAGTGCAGTAAATTCGAATGTAGCTGATTGCTACAGCTATTCCTTTGTAAAATTGAAACCGCTTATTATGGTTTTTGTAGTCAGCGTGCTTTGTGATACGAAGGATTTCGTATTTTTTATATTTTACAGCGATCACTGTGGCGGTAGTCACGCACCAAATGTACTTCGCAATTTTATAAAATGCACTAAAGTAAGCGAAGCGCCATGTTAACATTGCCCTAACATTTATCAATGATCTTTGCTAAAAGCTTGCCTACTACACTGTCAAAGAATTGGTCTAAGGACTTTGATACAGACATATATGTGTCTATGGGCATTCGTAAGCATTCATCGTTAGCCACAAACACTACACTGATGACGTCACACAGCCGTGACCTGTATTGATCGTAGGCCACGTTAACGATAGGAGGGCTGTGAGTTGTCTGTTATTAAACGTCATCTGTGGTTGTCGTAGTAACCGGTGCAACTATGCTGTTAGCTCGGAATATGTCGTAATTTACGAGGATGCGGTTGGGCAGCATCTTGAGAGCACAGCTTAAAGTGTAGCTAGAAAAACGAGTGGCGATTATATTTAGAATCTTGATTCTCACAAGTACACTCAAAACAAAAAACCGACGCACCACTAACGAATTAACCGAATGGGGTGGAAATCAGTAGACGTGATCTACATGTATAGACAAACAAATGATCAGAGTTTCAGATAAATTGGATGATTTATTCAAGAACAAGAGTTTCAGAAATTGAGCAAGTCAATAACGCGCTGGTACACCTCTGACGCTAATGCAAGCGGTTATTTGACTTGGCATTGATTGACAGACTTGTTGGCCGTCGTCCTGGGGAATATCGTGAAAATTTCTGTCCAATTGGCGCATTAGATCGTCAAAATTCCAAGCTGGTTGGAGAGCCCTGCCCATAATGCTCCAAATATTCTCAGTTGGTGAGAGATCAGGCGACCTTGCAGGCCAAAGTATACTTTGACAAGCACGAAGACTAGGAACTCTCGTGAGCTGGCGAACATTACCTTGCTGAGATATGAGAGCAGGATGGCTTGCAATGAAAGGCAGCAAAACGGGGCGTAGAATATCGTTCACGTACCGATTGCTGTAGGGGTGTCGCGGATGACAACCAAATGTGTCTTGCTATGAAAACAATGAAACCCCATACCATCAGGTAAGTACACTATGTGATCAAAAGTATCTGGACACCTGGCTGAAAATGACTTACAAGTTCGTGGCGCCCTCCATCGGTAATGCTGGAATTCAATATGGTGTCGGCCCACCCTTAGCGTTGATGACAACTTCCACTCTCTCAGGCATACGTTCAATCAGATGCTGGAAAGTTTCTTGGAGAATGGCAGCCCATCCTTCACGGAGTGCTGCACTGAGGAGAGGTATCGATGTCGGTCGGTCAGGCCTGGCACGAAGTCGGCGTTCCAAAACATCCCAAAGCTGTTCTGTGAGATTCAGGTCAGGACTCTGTGCGGGCCAGTCCATTACAGGGATGCTATTGTCGCGTAACCACTCCGCCACAGGCTGTGCATTATGAACAGGTGCTCGATCATGTTGACAGATGCAATAGCCATCCCGAATCGCTCTTCAACAGTGGGAAGCAAGAAGGTGCTTAAAACATCAATGTAGACCTGTGCTGTGACAGTGCCACACAAAGTAACAATGGGTACAAGCCCCTCCATGAAAAACACGACCACACCATAACACCACCCCGTCCGAATTTTACTTTTGGCACTACACACGCTGGCAGATGACATTCACCGGGCATTCGCCATACCCACACCCTGTCACCGGATCGCCACATTGTGTACCGTGATTCGTCACTCCACACAACCCTTTCCACTGTTAAATCGCCCAATGTTTACGCCGTTTACACCAAGCGAGGCGCCGTTTGGCATTTACCGGCGTGATGTGTGGCTTATGAGCAGCCGCTCGACCATGAAATCGAAGTTTCCTCACCTCCCGCATAACTGTCATAGTACTTGCAGTGGATCCTGATGCAGTTGGGAATTCCTGCGTGATGGTCTGGATAGATGTTTGCCTATTAACCATTACTACCCTCTTCAACTGTCGGCGGTCTCTGTCAGTCGACAGACGAGGTCGGCCTGTACGCTTTTGTGCTGCACGTGTCCCTTCACGTTTCCACTTCACTATCGTATCGGAAAGAGTGGACCTAGGGATGATTAGGAGTGTGGAAATCTCGCGTACAGACGTATGACACAAGTGACACACAATCACCTGACCACTTTCGAAGTCCGTGAGTTCCGCGGAGCCCCCCCATTCTGCTCTCTCACGATGTCTAATGACTACTGAGGTCGCTGATATGGAGTACCTGGCAGCACAATTCACCTAACATGAAAAACGTATGTTTTTGGGGGTGTCCGGATACTTTTGATCACATAGTCTAGATTCCGCTATCTAGGTTGTCTCCAGGTATGTGACTGGCGTGGAATTTCGTTGACTAAAGTAGACACCTAGTTCTGCATTCATAGGTAGCACACCGCTCTTAGTACACGTCCACCGCGGCGGTCGGGGGCCGCCGCACAGTTGCAACACCTGAGGATGGGTTTATGAGAGCCCGAAACCGGTCGTGATATTAAGGGGACCACACCGTGGTTCAGGTCGAAAAAAATCGATTTTCGGTTTTCATCATATTTCGATAGATTAAGGTTTTATTTAAGTACTCTGAAAAGGATTTTGCTGAAAAAAAATTTTTCGAGCATTTAAAGAGCATTTTCCTACCACCTGTGTTGATGTGCCACGCCCACTTTCCTGTCACCGACTTTTCTGCATATATTTTAGATCTTTATATCCGCTACATTGCACGTTAGGGATTTTTTTTTTACTCTCGAATGCGTTGGCTATCCTTGGAATGCAACGGTCGGTATTCTTTTGTTTCTGCTGTCGGTAAACAACACGCTTTCAAACACGTGGTTAGTTTTGTTCAAGTGTGATTGCGAGTAGTAGTTATAGGAAACTTGCAGGTATACTATGGGCAGGCAATTAGGAGAAATAAAGAAAATCTGGAGGCAATGAAGAGAGATGTTTGGGCCATATTCTTCCATAAGTCCTCTGCTGATGATAAGCCATGTCATGGATTGTGTCCATCGGGAGAAAATTCGTGGTGCAAATACAATAGGGCTCAGCGAACTGGAGAATCTTAATCTCACCAGCATTCTCTTCCTGCTGCTGTTGTTACAGCAAATATACCTATTTTCAGAATCTTGGCTCATCCTGACCGTCTAAGGAAATGTCTGCATGGGCAGACACAGAACCCAAGTGAATGTTTCAACAGCATAATTTGGAACCGCCTTCCCAAAACTGTGTTTGTAGGCATGTATACAATGAAACTATTAGTTCTTACATTCAATTGTAATATTGGAATGTGTTGGGTACTTAAAAAGCTGGGAATTAATCCAGGTGAAAATATGATCAGTGGGCTGCAAAATTGCGATAAAATGAGGACAGCCGATACAGACAGATCTGCATCTAATATGGCCAAGAAAGCAAGACAAACATCCAGGAAGGTGAAAAAGAAGCTGGAAGACCTGCTAAAGGCCAAAAAAGGGCCATCACGTGCAGCAGGACAGTTTTAATTAACTGTAAGTAACAAATTTCCAAAGTTTTTTCTTTAAAGTCAATTTCCCGCAAACTAAAATTTTCAGTACATATGCCCCATTATAACAGAAACTATCATAGAGAAATGAATGAAATTTTCAGAGACTCTACATAACATAAAAAGCCACCTCTGGTACTACATTCATTAATATTCCCCCATTAGGAAGCTCACAAAAAAATATTTTCGGCAGAAATATCTTAATATTTTTTGTCAACAAATTTTAAAAAAGTATATCTTAAAAACTATAAAATGGATAAAGTAGAGTTTAGTACAGTTGACTCTATTAGCATCATGTAGCATACAGTAAAAATATTAAGGTCCTGCATCAAATAGTTTTTCAGAAATGGGTCAAATACTTGCCTAGATTAACATGGGTTAGATAGTGGGGTGTGGTCCCCTTAAAGGACATTTGCAACTGAAGCGGATTTTCAACCTCTAGTAACATGTTCAGTTGCGGATGTTCTTCAGCAGCTTTGTTTGTAAAGTAGAACTGTCTTCAGTGATGAGTCGCGCTTCGCCCACGTCAAACGAGTCGAGTTGGAGAGGCCCCGGGCAGAGGTGACATACACTCCTGGAAATGGAAAAAAGAACACATTGACACCGGTGTGTCAGACCCACCATACTTGCTCCCAACACTGCGAGAGGGCTGTACAAGCAATGATCACACGCACGGCACAGCGGACACACCAGGAACCGCGGTGTTGGCCGTCGAATGGCGCTAGCTGCGCAGCATTTGTGCACCGCCGCCGTCAGTGTCAGCCAGTTTGCCGTGGCATACGGAGCTCCATCGCAGTCTTTAACACTGGTAGCATGCCGCGACAGAGTGGACGTGAACCGTATGTGCAGTTGACGGACTTTGAGCGAGGGCGTATAGTGGGCATGCGGGAGGCCGGGTGGACGTACCGCCGAATTGCTCAACACGTGGGGCGTGAGGTCTCCACAGTACATCGATGTTGTCGCCAGTGGTCGGCGGAAGGTGCACGTGCCCGTGGACCTGGGACCGGACCGCATCGATGCACGGATGCACGCCAAGACCGTAGGATCCTACGCAGTGCTGTAGGGGACCGCACCGCCACTTCCCGGCAAATTAGGGACACTGTTGCTCCTGGGGTATCGGCGAGGACCATTCGCAACCGTCTCCATGAAGCTGGGCTACGGTTCCGCACACCGTTAGGCCGTCTTCCGCTCACGCCCCAACATCGTGCAGCCCGCCTCCAGTGGTGTCGCGACAGGCGTGAATGGAGGGACGAATGGAGACGTGTCGTCTTCATCGATGAGAGTCGCTTCTGCCTTGGTGCCAATGATGGTCGTATGCGTGTTTGGCGCCGTGCAGGTGAGCGCCACAATCAGGACTGCATACGACCGAGGCACACAGGGCCAACACCCGGCATCATGGTGTGGGGAGCGATCTCCTACACTGGCCGTACACCACTGGTGATCGTCGAGGGGACACTGAATAGTGCACGGTACATCCAAACCGTCATCGAACCCATCGTTCTACCATTCCTAGACCGGCAAGGGAACTTGCTGTTCCAACAGGACAATGCACGTCCGCATGTATCCCGTGCCACCCAACGTGCTCTAGAAGATGTACGTCAACTACCCTGGCCAGCAAGATCTCTGGATCTGTCCCCCATTGAGCATGTTTGGGACTGGATGAAGCGTCGTCTCACGCGGTCTGCACGTC
This sequence comes from Schistocerca serialis cubense, assembly GCF_023864345.2. Classification (NCBI taxonomy): domain Eukaryota; kingdom Metazoa; phylum Arthropoda; class Insecta; order Orthoptera; family Acrididae; genus Schistocerca; species Schistocerca serialis. The sequence continues at coordinate 78,251,775 of NC_064649.1, forward strand.
CAGCACGAACGCTGGTCCAACTGAGGCGCCAGGTGGAAATGGCATGGCAAGCCGTTCCACAGGACTACATCCAGCATCTCTACGATCGTCTCCATGGGAGAATAGCAGCCTGCATTGCTGCGAAAGGTAGATATACACTGTACTAGTGCCGACATTGTGCATGCTCTGTTGGCTGTGTCTATGTGCCTGTGGTTCTGTCAGTGTGATCATGTGATGTATCTGACCCCAGGAATGTGTCAATAAAGTTTCCCCTTCCTGGGACAATGAATTCACGGTGTTCTTATTTCAATTTCCAGGAGTGTATTAACGTGACTGCCGGCCGTCATAGGACCCGACAATCGACGTTTCCGCTTCCCCACGAATTTGCAGCCGTAACCGATGTTCACTAATCGCAGTGTCCTCAGGAGCATAATTCTGTCATTTCGAACGCTTCTTACTCATGGTTACGACTTATGTGTTTGCGGACGACAACAAAATGGACTGAATATCGCAACTTACGCGCGCAAAAATACTCCATAAGTTCTATTTGTGTTGCCACCCTAACTGCATGTGAACGCTATTCTAGGTATTACTAACTGGGAAATAAAATGGCATCTGGAACGCATATTCTTAGCTACACGGCAGTTAGCCTGTTTCTCGAATAGCTAGTATCCTGGGTTTTATCCATAGAGTAAATATCTCTGGAGTGAGCACTCACATGCGCAGAACATTGTGTTGTCAACATACATTGCCGGCCTGGTCACGTGATCTCGGGACAACGTGTGTTTGTTCGTATAGCGCCCTGTATATTTAGAATGTCACTACATCCCTAGTACAGACGGATTCTTTTCGTACGTGTCGTGGATTATTTATATATGTTGCCAAGACATTTTAAGAGTATCCATTTGATACCGGGAATAAACCAGCTACGTAACTTTTAAGGGCGAGTGATATTACATTCAGCTTCTTTGCGATATGTGTCATAGTTCAGGTGCACTCGATTTTTGGTAGTTTTTGGTATGATACCGCACTTTATAGTATTACAGAGCCTGAAGTACATTTCTGCAGTGATAGTCCTGCAAAACGACAGTACGTTAGTGTGGTGTCACCGCCAGACACCACACTTGCTAGGTGGTAGCTTAAATCGGCCGCGGTCCATTTAGTACATGTCGGACCCGCGTGTCGCCACTGTGTGATCGCAGACCGAGCGCCACCACAAGGCAAGTCTCGAGATACGGGATAGCACTCGCCCCAGTTGTACGACGACTTTGCTAGCGACTACACTGACGAAGCCTTTCTCTCATTTGCCGAGAGACAGTTAGAATAGCCTTCAGCTAAGTCCATGGCTACGACCTAGCAAGGCGCCATTAGCCTTACATAGTTTGATAGTGATCGTATGAAATGTCTCATCAAGAACATTGTATTCACAACAGGGATAAAATAAAGTTAAGTATTCGAGGAGCTGTATACTTTTCTTATTAGAATTTACTACTTATCCTGTTCCAGAATTCACGCCCGTCTGCGTTAGATAGCGTGCATTTCGGCCTCCTATATCTACAAGGTGTTGGCACATGTACCAACACATCAGTTAGTACTTTCGCAAGTGTCCCTAAAAACACCGAATTTACCACACATTAGCGATTATATTCCTGCTAATTCGTCCTTTTTTCTTGTATTTCTGCGTATTTATTTTCTCGTTTTTGCGACCCAAAGCACAATTTTTCTTACTGGTGGCACTTTGAAGTATTTATTTAACGCATCTTACGTACTCGCTCTCAGTTTATTAAATAAATAGTAGACGGAGTAATCTATATACATAATTGACAAGTCACTGATAAATGCATGGAGGATAGTATTTACTGAAACAACTAACCTTTCCCTTTCCTGTTCCACTAGCAAATTTACGAGAGGAAGCGATTGTTTGTAAGCTTTTGTATGAGCCGTAATATCTATTATATAGTCATAGAATCGTAGAAAAATAGGTCTACAGAATCAAGTCTTAATTATAATGCGTCTCGAAATTTTTAAACGTATAGAGTGTCTCTTACTAAAATGAAAACTATAATTAGAGCTACATGGAATGTACCCATGAAAAGTTACTATCCCTCCTTTCACATATTTTTCTTTCCATCCGTAGCAACAACGTAATTCACCATCGCTATTACACTATATTAACAAACGGTGAAACACAACAAAAACTCTTGGTATTATAAACTTCAAACGCTGCAGAAAGCACACACGCACAGCGAAGTCCCGAAAACACGTGACAATCTTGGTTTAATGTTGACAACATGCGCAGAACGCAATGCTCACTCCAGAGATATTTACTCTATGGCTTTATCCCGTGATCGTATTACTGGCTTTTGGTGGTGAAACCCTTGTCTAGGTCTCCCCACCATGGCGGAGCGTAACACCACTTGGCTTCGGGTAACTCTCAATTCACAAGACTCCATACATAGCTTACGTCAATTTGACGTCACACGAAATATCGATGACCGCAGAAACTGCTATCGACTTTCATTAACTTTTGATGTGTGCTGCTTGGGAGTTTCCATAACGGATTTTGTAGACGAAAGTTTCGCATCATAACTTGCGTGTTAAGAAAGTTATGAACTAAGTTGAATGGAAACGGCTTGCAGAAGAGTAATGAAAACGCATCAGTCTTGGCACAATTTGTAAAAACTAAACGTCAAATAATTACACATCAGCAGCTAAATCTTTTCATAAGATCTAAGTTACGGCATAAAATCTGAGTTCCGTCGAGTCATTGCGGTGTAGTAGTTCAAAAATGGTTCAAATGACTCTGAGCACTATGGAACTTAACTTCTGAGGTCATCAGTCACCTAGAACTTAGAACTACTTAAACCTAACTAACCTAAGGACATCACAAACATCCATGCCCGAGGCAGGATTCGAACCTGTCACCGTAGCGGACGCACGGTTCCAGACTGTAGCGCCTAGAACCAGCTAGGCCACCCGGCCGGCGGTGTAGTAGTTACGAATTTTTTTTCACCTTCGCATTTCTGGGACACTCTTATTAATTTAATACAAACATATTCTGCAATGTTTGATGTTATCTGTATATATGAAAGAAAATGTCCTTACTGACTGACTGACTCATCATTGCCCAGCCAAAACCGCTAAGAACAGAACCTTGGAATTTGGAGAAGGTGTTGATATTATACTGTACGAGTCGTTTAAGAAGCAATTTTTCGAAATTCCACCTCTAAGGGGATGAAATAAGGGATAGCAAGGTTTTCTGAAAATATGTCGCTATTAAGGCAATTTTGAAATTAGAACTACGAAAATTGGTATGGTTTCTCGGTTCGAAATAGAGAAAAACGTGTTTCAGAATTTTGGGAAATTTAACCCCTATGGGGTGAAAGAGCGGGTGAGAAGTTGTTTTTTCTCAAATAAATTATTATTAAAAAGCTACTAAAGCATTTTCAAAGGTACCGCTATGATCAATGGTATTTAACTCCCCTGCTGGAAATTAAAAAAAAAAAGTGATTCAGTGTTTTTGTAAATTAAACCCTTTAAGAAAAAAATTTTCTGTGGAAATATGACCACAAGAGCTCAAAAGCTGCGTTAACAAAGACCTCCGACTCCGGCAACGAGATTTGCTTTTTGGTCGGAAGTACGTTCGGAAAAAGCCATGCTTTCATAGCCTTAATTAGCGTGAAAAGTTAGAAGACGTTGCAGTCGTGACCAATATAAACATTCGATAAAAACAAAAAATATGTGCAGTCTACGCGAGCGAACCAGAGGGCACTAAGTTAGTACACGTGTAAGAGTATTCTCTTAGGAGTGAGTTGACATTGTCAATAACTTACAAATTAAGCATGAAAATATTCAAAACACTTCTATCATATGGTAAAATAAACTACTAATCTCAATGAAAAACATAGAAGAGAACTGAAAGGTAACTTAGCCTCAGACAACCATAAAACATAAAACAAAAAAATTTACAAGCTATTTGTTTTAGGAAACTGCCTTTCCTAACCAGGATGCCTTCAGTTAAAGTATGTCTTTAACAACCGATATGACTTTTTTGTCATTGTATTAAAACAGATTGTACCAGTACCGACGCGTTTCGAGAAGTTCTCAACGTGCTAGTGTTTTGAAACAACATTTATTCGTAGAACGTAAGCTAATGAGCTGCCGCTTTAATTCGCCTACTAGAATGGTTAACCTTCCTTTTTAATAATATACTAAATCATGGAAAAAGTTTTCAGCGTTTCTAAAAATAAACTTACGTTTTTGAGGCACCTTAATGAACAATGTTGGATTTACGGTTGGCTTCAGCTTATTTTTTGCTTGTAAACCCACAAAGCGTCTCACATTCGGGATTGATAAAGACGTGTTTGGAAAAATAGTACAAGCTGTTCAGTAAATTTCGGAATTAATTCTTGCCAACAGTTTAATCTCTCCCTTATCTACAGTCCACTCCACATTAATGCAGAACTTAACACATTTATAAACAACGTAGCACATGCTGCAGTACAGAAAAAGCATAACCGCCAGTTCTCTCGAATTGAGGCGAATGTTATTCTTTTGAACGTCATGTTCGCCTCACGTGTTGCGAACCGTACGATCACGAAAGTCGATAGAAAGCTCTTTCTGTATTCGATACAGTGTGTGACGTCAAAATGACGACGCGTTTGCACAAAGTCTTGTGAAACGAGTGTCTCCCTTTGCTTCGTGCCTGTCTACAGTGTTAAGGAACACCATCTTTCTTTATTCAAAACTCTTTGTGTTTGTGCTGTACACACTGTTTTAACTGAGTACTGTACCTGACATCTATCGGTGACACCACACAACAGAGCCCTAGTTGAACAGAGCAGTCATAGATGGCGACATCGACAATCTGCTGTAGGAGATCTTCGTTTGTAGAAATTCCAAAGCAACGGTTGAAGTAAACCTTCTTTTCTTTACTCCCTTCCATGTCTTTTTCTAGTTGATATGTACAGTCTATGTAACTTTTAACAATTGGTATTCCTGTGAAGGAAGACATACTTCACACATGGTAACCTTACCAATACTGTTTGCTATATTACTGCGACCAGTGTCTTACGCGGTCTATCATTTGACACTTACATTGCTCCACTTATAAATTTTTGGAAGGTTCAGACTGATGTCAGTCTGCGCCGGTTTGCTGAAGTTCAAAAGAATATGTATGTGTGTGGACGATGATTCTATATGATAAAAGCAGTTACTTGAGAAGTAAGAGTAGAACTGTAATTTGGGTATCTAGGTGTTTCCACACCACGGAAGTAGTTGTCATGTTCCAGACTACATTACACCGTCAATGCTTCGCTATTGCTAAATATGTTTGAATATTGCATATACGTCCTGTTCTGGTGTATCTCTGGCAACTCGTCAAGACGTATATTTCGCGTTGCAATTTCTCCCAATCTGAAGGTATGGATCTCGAGATTTTAATAAATCATACATGATATGAATGAAAGACTACTTTTTCCGTTTATACCGTTTGAGTTCTTTTAAAATTTTGTTATGGAAACCAATTACAAAACGCAGAATATACAACATTTTTCATTTGTTGGATTCTGTGTGGTAAGAGTATGAACTGGTTTTCCAACATATATATATATATATATATATATATATATATATATATATATATATATATATATGTTGGAAATATATGGATATATATATATATATATAGTTGTGGAAATGTGCTGTTAGATAGGTATTTAGACAATAGACAATTTTTCCCATGGTCTGTTGTATGTTGCCCTTTCGCTAACTGGTAGGTTGGAAAACCAGTGCATTGTCCCACTCATACCACAGTACTTAAGATTATCCAGAAGAATTCCGTGATTGACTCAATCAAAAGCCTTTGACAGATCACAGAAAATCGCAGTTGGCGGTGTTCTGTTATTCAGAGTATTTAATATTTGATCAGTGAAAGCACATATAGCTCTTTCTGTTGAAAAGACTCTCTGAAAACGAAATTGGCATTTTGTTAATATTTTATATGTGAAACTACTCTTGAATACTTTTTCAAGAATTCTGGACAAAGCTGTCAGAAGTAACACTGGGCGGTAATTGTTGGTGTCAGATCCCTACCGCTTTTTGCAATGGTTTAACAATAGCATATTTCAGTCTGTTAAGAAAAATGCCCTGTTTCAGTGAGCTTTTCCATACGTGACTGTGAATCTTACCTATCTGTTGGGAACAAGCTTTTAGTACTTTGTTGGACATGTCATCAGTTCCGCCAGAGCTTTTACTTTCTAGTGTGTTTATTATTTTCCTAACTTCAGAAGGAGAGGTAGATAGAATTTCAATTTGATCAAACTGCTTAGATACTGTAGGGCCCGTATTTTTCGTCGGCCTGGCGTAAATGTCGTGACGTCACTCCTTTTTTCACTTCAACACTGTCCGCCCCCGGTAGCTGAGTAGTCAGCGCGATTCCTTGCTGGGTCGGAGATTTTCTCCGCTCAGGGACTGGGTGTTGTGTTGTCCTCATCATAATCATTTCATCCCCATCGACGAGTAAGTCGCCGAAGTGGCGTCAAATCGAAAGACTTTCACCCCGCGAACGGTCTACCCGAAGTGAGGCCCTAGTCACACGACATTTCATTTCACTTCATTACTCATGCCTTGAATGGGAACACTGAAGAGCTATGTACAAGGTGTCTCAGAAGGAGTGGATAATATTCAGGAATATGGCAGGAACGACCATTCAAAAAAGTCTTGCAAAAATGGGCTCTGAAGTGCGTACTTAAGAAGTATGAGTATTTCTTCATCTTCGGGTCTGTAAAAAAAAAAAAACAGTTCTACTGCAAGCGCTTTGTTTTCTGTATTTTTGGAGGAAATAATATGGACAAAAAAAAAAAGAGTCTCGTAAACAGGGGCTCTAAAGTGTATACCTTAAGTGCTATGAGCACTTGTTCAGTAGAAGTGTTTCAAAGCAGTGAAGATGAACAAATGCTTATACGAGATGCATTCAAGTTCTAAGGCCTCTGATTTTTTTTCTCCGGACTGGAAAGAGATAGAAACATGCGCATTGTTTTAAAATGAGGTCGCGTTCATTGTCAATACGTCCCAGAGATGGCAGCACCGTACAGCAGCTGGAATTTTACTGCCAGCGGCGAGAATGAGAACTGTTTTAAATACTTAAAATGGCGACGGTTTCCTTACTTGAACAGCGTGCAATCATTCGTTTTCTGAGTTTGCGTAGTGTGAAATTCATCGGCAGTTGAAGGAGACATGTGGTGATGGAGTTATGGGTGTGTCGAAAGTGCGTTCATGGGTGTGACAGTTTAATGAAGGCAGAACATCGTGTGACAACCAACCGAAACAACCTCGGGCTCGCACAAGCCCGTCTGACGACATGATCGAGAAAGTGGAGAGAATTGTTTTGGGGGATCGCCGAATGACTGTTGAACAGATCGCCTCCATAGTTGGCATTTCTGTGGGTTCTGTGCACACAATCCTGCATGACGACCTGAAAATGCGAAAAGTGTCATCCAGGTTGGTGCCACAAATGCTGACGGACGACCACATGGCTGCCCGTGTAGCATGTTGCCGAGCTATGTTGACGCGCAACAACAGCATGAATGGGACTGTCTTTTCGTCGGTTGTGACAATGGATGAGACGTGGATGTCATTTTTCAACCCAGAAACAAAGCGCCAGTCAGCTCAATGGAAGCACACAGATTCACCGCCACCAAAAAAATTTCGGGTAACCGCCAGTGCTGAAAAAATGATGGTGTCCATGTTCTGGGACAGCGAGGGCGTAATCCTTACCCATTGCATTCCAAAGGTCACTACAGTAACAGGTGCATCCTACGAAAATGTTTTGAAGAACAAATTCCTTCCTGCACTGCAACAAAAACGTCCGAGAAGGGCTGCGTGTGTGCTGTTTCACCAAGACAACGCACCCGCTCATCGAGCTAACGTTACGCAACAATTTCTTCGTGATAACAACTTTGAAGTGATTCCTCATGCTCCCTACTCACCTGACGTGGCTCCTAGTGAGTTTTGGCTTTTTCCAACAATGAAAGACACTCTCCGAGGCCGCACATTCACCAGCCGTGCTGCTATTGCCTCAGCGATTTTCCAGTGGTCAGAACAGACTCCTAAAGAATCCTTCGCCACTGCTATGTAATCATGGCGTCAGCGTTGTGAAAAATGTGTACGTCTGCAGGGCGATTACGTCGAGAAGTAACGCCAGTTTTATCGATTTCGGGTGAGTATTTAATTAGAAAAAAAATCGGAGGCCTTAGAACCTGAATGCACCTCGTAGTTCTTAACATAAATAAATTTGTGTCCATGTTAGTAGTTTTACTTTGAATGATCATTCCTGTCATAACCTTGAACACTGATCATTACTCCTAGAACATCCTTTGTATTTCGTGATTCTGCTGGTGATCAAACTAAAATCTTCACCGTCTTCACTTCTGTGGTGTCACCGCCAGACACGACACTTGCTAGGTGGTAGCTTAAATCGGTCGCGGTCCATTTAGTACATGTCGGACCCGCGTGTCGCCACTGTGTGATCGCAGACCGAGCGCCACCACAAGGCAGGTCTCGAGATACGGACTAGCACTCGCCCCAGTTGTACGACGACTTTGCTAGCGACTACACTGACGAAGCCTTTCTCTCATTTGCCGAGAGACAGTTAGAATAGCCTTCAGCTAAGTTAAAGGCTACGACCTAGCAAGGCGCCATTAACCATTTTAAGATAGAGTCTCACTTGTATCATCAAGGAATGCTGTATTCACATGAAGGATTAAAAGTTAAGTATTAACGCAGCTACGTACTTTTCTTGCTACCATTCATTACGTATCCTGCTTCAGACCTCTATCTAGCCTACGTGAGATTACGCATGCCTTTCGGCTACTTCAGTGTGGCGTAGCTGTCTTGTTACGCCACAACAACTTCCGTTCATCGCGTAACTCTCAACATCACCTTTGGCTATAGTCAGTGTTAATCGAGAAATGGCAAACCCTGCGTAACTCGAAGTATCTTTCAGATAATCTTTCAGAACTCAGAAATCTTTCAAAACTCAGTACATTAAGATTATATCTTCTCAATCTAACCACTACCACATGTTGAAATATCAAAAGACTTATCATGGAGGAATTCAAAATGGCATCATAAGGACACCATGACAATATCAACAAATGGGTGGACTGTTTGAACTGCTTATTTCAGCCTATACTGGTACGGTCCACATCAAAGTGCCTTACTTGTTGTAACATTACGAGTCAAGACAGCTGTAACAGAACTTGAATAGCGTAAAGTTATCGTTAAAAACGCACGCCGCGGGATTTGTTACGATTTGGTCGGTCATAATAGTAGTAACATGCTTTTGAATACAATTAAAATATAACGGCGACACCTGTTTAGCGTTATTGGAAATAATATGTAATAAATTAATGAGTAAGGTAGCCGATCCTATAAGAAGAGGTAGAATTGGGCATATTAAGGTGTTTTGCTTTATATCAACTAAGCCGATGATACGGCGTCTTTTTTTTCCGTTTACTCTTAGAAGAAAAAAAAGAAAACAAGTAACGAAGTGCTAATTGTGCGTTGTGAATAATATAGGGGCGAATTTTAAATAGCTACAGTGTATAATCAGACTAACAAATGGACATTCAGTTACGCGAAATAGCGGACAGTGAAGTGTGGTCATTAAATTGAGTACACCTACAGGGCGGTCAATTCCGGGATAAGTCTATTCGCATCTCATTATTATATCATGGAGAGCGGGCATCAATTTATAAAAAGGAGAAAAGCTGTATCATTATCATTGACTGTTGGTGTTAAGCAACCAAAACTGTTCATCAAAGGGTTTCGGTGAATGAGTGGTGAATGCGAAATGAAACTGTGAACGAAGTTATGTTAAATAAAGCAGAAGAGACAAGACAGTTTGGTCGTATCTGTTATTATTCCATAAACCGTAACATTTATTCTCGTTGTACGAAGCCTTTATAGACGATCGTTATGACAATTTGCTTTGAAGGGATCTCGTTACGAGTTAAGTTCTGGGGACCTTGCCAACAGGGGATAGTTCGTAGATCTTAACTACTGCAGCTATTCTGGAATCAGGTGCTACCGTGACCGTTGTGTGTTGTCAATGGCTTAAGGTCATCATATCTCATGCTCTAAGATCGACGCGCCTTTCCTCTTGGTATAACGGTGCCTCACGGTAACCACGACAACGCCGACGGCGAAGGAAGATACGGTAGATTGTCTTAGGTCGAACAGCTTTCCAGTTATCTTCTGTTCGCTGTAATCTATTCTGTTCCTTATTTTAGATCTAATTTCGTTTGCTACCCACAAATATAAAGATTTGCGAAGCTTGATTACGTTTTTACATTCTGGTGCTGTGTAGTTCTACAGTCAGCGTCCCCACAGCTAAATATGCGTGATATGCGTACTATCACTGTATTATCACAACCAGAAATTCGTTTAGTCATGATCGTTATTGAATTATTGCGTCTGTTTTGGTTGATTTAACTGTTTCTCCGCCTTAGAGATTTACGTTTGACTGTATTTTGGGAAATTACTTCATTCTGGGGTCTTTCCAGATGCCATTAACGCCATTTTCACAATCGATGTGCCAAAGATATTCAAATTATGAAGTAAATAGTATAGTATGTTCTCATATATATTGATCTAATCACGTTTGAAGCATTAAAATCACTTTTTCTCTAGTTCCACAAAAACTGACCAACCTGATTCTTTCCACTGGCCCTTCATATGCACGTTTTCTGTTAAATCCGACTGCGAGGAAGGAAACAAAGAGTCCATTGTTGTGTATACAATTCTTGCTTAAAATAATATATGCGGAGACACAATAGATGTTGGAGAAACTACCGGTCGAAAAATATCGCTATTAGAGCGCAAAAAAGGCGAATATCCTCTTTTAAAAGAATCTGACGGAAACGTCAGGATACAACTGCCTCAGTTCTCATTCCCCTTCCTCATCAAATATTTTAGCAAGCAACTGGCTCGTCACAACACGCCAGTCTCTACTCTTGATGAACTGTGGTATCGTGTTGAAGCTGCATGGGCAGCTGTACCTGTACACGCTATCCATGCTCTGCTCGACTCAATGCCCAGGCGTATCAAGGCCGTTATCACGACCAGAGGTGGTTGTTCTGGGTACTGATATCTCAGGATCTATGCACCCAAATTGCGTGAAAATGTAATCACATGTGCGTTCTAATATAACATATTTGTCCAATGAATACCCGTTTATCATCTGCATTCTTCTTGCTGTAGAAATTTTAATGGCCAGTAGTGTATTAAGTGAGCTTTCACGTACACTAGTATTCAGAAAAACAGAGATAGGACATTCATATTCACAGGTCGAGTACATTGGTGTGTTCTGCAAAAATGATGAGCATTTGAACCACGTTGGCCTGCGGGTTCTATGTCAACATCGATATCGCGGCGCAACACCATCTGTCGGCAGAATGTGCCTGTGGCTCTCTTTGTCGCTGTAAGCCGAAGGTAATGCGTCAGTGTGACTCGAGCATACGTGTAGGATGCCTCGTAGACGTTTACGCGAACCGTAACGTCAAATCAGTGAATTTGAAAGAGTGTGTATTACTTTCATGAGAGAATGTAATGCATTCATCCGAGAAACTGCTGCTCGTGTGGGACGAAGTGTTGCGCCAGTGCAACGGGCATGTGCAAAATGGCTCTGAGTACTATGGGACTTAACATCTGTGGTCATCAGTCCCCTAGAACTTAGAACTACTTAAACCTAACTAACCTAAGGACATCACACACATCCGTGCCCGAGGCAGGATTCGAACCTGCGACCGTAGCAGCCGCGCGGTTCCGGACTGCGCGCCTAGAACCGCTAGACCACCGCGGCCGGCACGGGCATGTGCAGAATGGTTCACTAAAGGAGGTAGGACACTACGAGATGGGGTCAGGTGGCGCCACCCAAATATACATCCGTCGGTGTCAGACAAGTGTCGAGAATGTAATGACATCGACACCTTACAACACCGTTGTGCCTGTGGTGAGAACGGCCATATATTGAACTGGTGTCGTAGTACTATGGCATCGATCTGCAGGACAACAATGCAGAACATCTCTCTAACATCGATTCTCCAACCGGATGGAACTTACTATACGGTAACCAAAAAGAACACGTGGACGTGGTTGGCAGCGCACACACTGCACTACATCATTAATGCCCGGACATACAGGGCTATTACAAATGATTGAAGCGATTTCATAAATTCACTGTAGCTCCATTCATTGACATATTGTCACGACACACTACAGATACGTAGAAGAACTCATAAAGTTTTGTTCGGCTGAAGCCGCACTTCAGGTTTCTGCGCTCGAGAGCGCAGTGAGACAAAATCGCGACAGGAGCCGAGAAAGTGTATGTCGTGCTTGAAATGCACTCACATCAGTCAGTCATAACAGTGCAACGACACTTCAGGACGAAGTTCAACAAAGATCCACCAACTGCTAACTCCATTCGGCGATGGTATGCGCAGTTTGAAGCTTCTGGATGCCTCTGTAAGGGGAAATCAACGGGTCGGCCTGCAGTGAGCGAAGAAACGGTTGAACGCGTACGGGCAAGTTTCAGGCGTAGCCCGCGGAAGTCGACGAATAAAGCAAGCAGGGAGCTAAACGTACCACACCCGACGCTTTGGAAAATCTTACGGAAAAGGCTAAAGCAGAAGCCTTACCGTTTACAATTGCTACAAGCCCTGACACCCGATGACAAAGTCAAACGCTTTAAATTTTCGGCGCGGTTGCAACAGCTCATGGAAGAGGATGCGTTCAGTGCGAAACTTGTTTTCAGTGATGAAGCAACATTTTTTCTTAATGGTGAATTGAACAGACACAATGTGCGAATCTGGGCGGTAGAGAATCCTCACGCATTCGTGCAGCAAATTCGCAATTCACCAAAAGTTAACTTGTTTTGTACAATCTCACGGTTTAAAGTTTACGGCCCCTTTTTCTTCTGCGAAAAAAACGTTACAGGACACGTGTATCTGGACACGCTAGAAAATTGGCTCATGCCACAACTGGAGACCGACAGCGCCGACTTCATCTTTCAACAGGATGGTGCTCCACCGCACTTCCATCATGATGTTCGGCATTTCTTAAACAGGAGATTGGAAAACCGATGGATCGGTCGTGGTGGAGATCATGATCAGCAATTCATGTCATGGCCTCCACGCTCTCCCGACTTAACCCCATGCGATTTCTTTCTGTGGGGTTATGTGAAAGATTCAGTGTTTAAACCTCCTCTACCAAGAAACGTGCCAGAACTGCGAGCTCGCATCAACGATGCTTTCGAACTCATTGATGGGGACATGCTGCGCCGAGTGTGGGAGGAACTTGATTATCGGCTTGATGTCTGCCGAATCACTAAAGGGGCACATATCGAACATTTGTGAATGCCTAAAAAAACTTTTTGAGTTTTTGTATGTGTGTGCAAAGCATTGTGAAAATATCTCAAATAATAAAGTTATTGTAGAGCTGTGAAATCGCTTCAATCATTTGTAATAACCCTGTACATGTGCTACAGAGTATACCTAGCCACACAGGCTAAGTTACTGATGAGGGACTCAAAATATAAGAGAAAGTTTGCCAATTATATCGCGGCGTTACAAGTAGTGGCGATATGACACACATACGATGTAGAGACTTATAAGAGGATGCTAGACGAACAGATGGATGAACGAACAGGTGTTCAGTTTTTAAAACCCAAGTTCATATTTTTTTTTTTTCGTTGCTTACATTAGGACTTTGTTTTGTATTATCATCAATAGTCGAGAGAAAGTTTTCAGTTTGTGACTCACGTTGTGAATGTCACTTTATCCGAAGGAACATTGCGTAACATCACACTCCATCACACCTCAGGACGGTCTGCGGACTTCAGCGACGTCTGCCCTCACAACTACGAGAAGGAAACCTGGGCGAAAAAGAAAAGATCACTTAACGAACGAGGCCAAGCTTTACTGCTTGGGGTATATAAAGTGAAGGCTTATTAATTTCGAGAAGACGAGTTTTGAGGACCGCGTGTCAGCTGAGTCAGTGGCACCTTGTTGGTGGACAAGCAGGGGAATGTTTTCAAGGAAAATGCTATTCTTTTCTTTACAGAAGAAGTCTTTTTATTTCGTCATGCAGAAGAACATTACGCAGGGGAATGATTTAAAGAAAAACAAGTTTCTTTTCTTTACAGAAGAAGTATTTTATTTCATCGTGAAGAAGAACAATTTCTTTCAATGGCGATCAAGCCAGGCCGAGAAGGCAACTTCTGGCGAGCGTAAGGATGGGTTGAAGGGGACAAAAAAAAAAAAAGAAGAAGAAGAAGAAGACCACCCCCCGGAGAAGATTGACAGCTCATCCGAATGGCATTTCAGGACATATCTATGTCCTTCTCGGCTCTGGCGCATCACTGGGACAATGTAACACATCGTACACTGTTAGGGCTGACAGTCTGTCGCCGTTTAGTGCGACATGGGTTACGTGCTCTTTGTCCATTTCTCCGTCTACCTTTGACGAATGTATAGAGACATGCTAGACGGATATGATGTATGGAACAACGTCACAGGGAAGGGGAATGACATCAGATAGTGTTTCCAGACGAATCTAGGCTCTGCTTGTTTGAAAATCATGGCCGCATTTTGGTTTGCCCCAGACTGGGGAGCGGCGTCACAGTGACTGCATTCGCACAAGACATACAGCACCAACTCGAGGACTTATGGTGTGGAGTTTTATCGGGAACAATCACAAATCACAGTTGGTGCATATCCGGGGCGCTGTGATCAGTGTGACCTGTGTCAAAGACATCGTGAGATCAGTAGCCATCCCCTTCAAACTGATTGCCATGCATGACAGCTTACCAGAAGAAATTGATGACTCGAAGAAAACAAAGAGGACTTTTGAAGATACAGATAATAAATTATTGACAGACGAGACAACCCCCATGGTACAGAAGAAACCATTTACATCAGTATTTAAGTAGATTTATTTATTTACTTAGCGTATGGCTCATAACATCACAGTAAAAATGACAGAAACAACACGATTTTAAAAAAAAATCACGTATGTATAAACAGAGCAATAAATAACAGTTTGTATATAAGGACACCACCAATTGTAAATTTACACTCACAGAAGAGCAATCACAAGCAGACGTCCAGCTTAGATAATAAATAGTCGATTGCCTCTTGGGTCGCCATTAGAAAATCCTGTGGGTCACCCTCGTATGCCCTTAGTGGGCATTCCTGCACGATGTGTTTGAACGTCTGTCTCTCAGCGCCACAGTCGCAAGCGGCCGAAGGAAGTTTACCCCATCTGTGTAAGGAGTCGGCGCATCTCCCACAGTTGGTTCTGATGCGATTAAGAGTGGTGCGATTTAAGTGGAGAAAAGTAGGTACAGAGATCATGGGAAACAAAATACCTCACATAAGCGAAACATTAAGAGAAAACGATGGGACAACGATGTCAGATCGGCACATCAGCAAGGACAACAAAACTTCTTCATCCAATGAAGATGTTGCTTGTTTTAATGTGGACCAGCGTTCTCAATTGAAGTCCCAGAAAGTCCAGTATGAGGGCGTAATTTCCAGTGTTAAAAAATCACCTGACCTGCGTCCAATGTCAAGGAGCATTGGCAGTTGTCGGAAGCAAGGGCTGAACAAGAAGGATCGACCAAGGGAAAAATACCTGCTCCAGCAGAATCTTCTAACCTTGTTTGCATGTCAAAAGGAGAAACAGCTGCAATGTGCATTTATCATATTTCGTGGTGGAATCTGCGTGAAAAATTATTATTTCAAGATCCTGGTACCATCAAATTGCTGTACAGTTACTTTTATTGTATCTTTGTGTTTAATCATGTTTGTAATTTTGTGTATTGACTTTTCACTATTGCAGTATTGTTGTAGTGTGTACTTTATAATTTACATTTTTAATGTTTGCTAGTGTGAAATGGTGGTCACTGACTTTCGTGCTATTATTGCTACGTTCCTATACAAGATTGGGTAGCATAAGTAAATATGTTCCTTTCTAAGTATTTGTGTTCATGGCAGCGTGAGTGAATATTTCAAATACAGTGTTATAGCACTGTTTACCTGTATTTGTCTCAGTACAGCGTAGGGAAAAAAATGTGAGAGTCATACTAATACAGAAGAAAACTAGACATTTGCATGCAGAGCTGCTGTGAATGAACTAGAAGATGTACTGATGTAACAGAATCTGAGAAAAAGTTGTCTCTATAATTAATTGTTATTTATGTGCAAATGTTATATGTGAAAACAAAACTCATTAAACATTTGTAAAATGCCCTGAAAAAAAAAAGAAAAAAATAAAATCAGAGAGATTAGAGCCCACACAGAGGCATACCGACAATCTTTCCACGAACAATACGAGAATGGAATAGAAGGGAGAACCGATAGAGGTACTCAAAGTACCCTCCGCCACACACCGTCAGGTGGCTTTCGGAGTATAGATGAAGATGTAGAGATGTAGATAACACACCAGACGCCATTTTTCAACACGATAATGCACGACCACATGTTGCTGCAGAAACACATGCCTTATTAGTGTCACAGCATGTGAGCCTTTTGTCGTGGCACGCCACATCACCAGATTTGCCGCCAGTCGAAAATGTGCAGGATATGGTGAAATGACAGGCCCAGCGCTGTGACCCAGTGGCAACCACGACAGATGAACTTTGGAACCTGGTGAACGCAGCATGGATGTCCATACCACAAGACGCCATTCGCGCCTTAGACGCGTCGATGCCGTCATGCATGGAACAAGGTTTCAGGGCCCGTGGCCGGTGCTGTACCTACTAGGCAACAGGAGACCCGCTGGACTGAGGTGATTGAAATGTTAATCATTTCTGCAGAACATACTAATGTGCATGTCCTGTGAATATCAACGTCCTATCTCTAGTCGTTCAAGGTGTTCTGTTTTTTTTCTGAATGTGAGTGAATATAGTGTTTGTGAGAAAGCGGATGGACTGGTAAATGTGACACCTTGCTTCTGTCTATCGTTGAGAACATCTTGAAAAACCTTGTTTCCTGTGTAAGTTGGCTGCTTCTGTGTTGCCAGCGCTGTGTAGCGCTTTGCATTGGATCGCTGACTGCGCTTTCTTTGTGGCTGGTCGGACTCGTTGTTGGAAGTTAACCGCCAGTAGTGTTGGGCATTTGTAACCGCCAGTAGTGTTGGGCATTTGGAAGTTAGTCGCCAGCAGTGATGGAAGTACTGTTGGGCAGTTGGAGGTGAACAGCCAGCAGTGACGGATGTTAGATGAGAGAAGTTAGCATTGATGGAGGGTAGAGGTCTGAAGTGTTAGTGTAGGCTAACGATCTGTACATGTTCGACTTGGAGATTGAATATTATTCATAATTATATACCTTTGTACTAGATGTCAATGACGATTTATATTCGTGTTTGAACTGGATGTCACATTATTAAGGTAAAAAAATACATTATTTGGTTTGCAGCAAAATCTTTCCTTTGCTAATCACATGCCTATTAGTAGTTAGTGGCTTTAGCAGTTAGAATATTTTATTTAGCTGGCAATATTGACGCTCACTGTATTGCAATAGTTGGCATAATAAAGATTTTTGTGAGGTAAGTGCTTAATGAAATGTATAGGTTATTTTCAGGATTGCTTCTTATTCAAGGCCATTCTTTTGTATTAATTATTTGAGGTAAGGTGGTAATTTTATTTTTTTTTTTTTTTTTTTTTTTTTTTTTTTTTTTTTTTTTTTTTTTTTGAGCAATCAGATTGCGTTGCGCTAGAATATCAGTGTTGACATGATAAGAAAAAGTAAAGATAAGAAAAAGTAAAGACAAAGTAGGCTCAGTACGTTCAGTTTTACTCAGATGTTTCAGAATCAAATAACGTAGAAGTTTTCATCTTCCCAGTCATTCAGCAATTTAAGTACAGACATACTCATTTAAATAATGAAGTTTCACATGTTGTAGTCGCTTGCTGGTGTATTAATGAATGACCAGAAAATTATTGCACTTGTCTCACAATTAATTAAGTTACTGGTAGACTGGATAAATGTCTTCCATTGACGAGTTGGCAGCAATTGTAGAGTGGGCTGCACGGAGTGGAGACACTTAGTACACATTCACAGTATCTCTATAGCTCTCAAGGTGGGTGTAAATATGTCTGAGGGAATAGAAATGAACATGTTCAAGTCTAGAATAGTAATCTGTTGTAATGCATTGCTTGACTTATGTTAAAATATCTGAAGTTCCATAATATCTTAGGTGACTTACTTCCATTACAGAGAAAGCCAATTTAAACTTCTGGGCCTCTTCAGAGGTTGGGAGAGCAGAGTCTCGAATGATCCATTTGATGCCCCTCATGCAGTATAAAACATTCCAGCCAGTGATAGTGGAGACAATGAAATCCACATACTCGAATACATATTGACGGCATGTTGCAGTTGGAGTAAGCTCCTCATTGTGGCAGATAACTGACAACCCCAGATATTGAAGTGTTTTATATAATGTTTGACTCAATAATTAGAAAAAAGTACTCACTTAATAAACTGAAAATAACTCCACTATATAGACAAGAGCTCAGTGAAATTATTTTGATTACTCGCTTTAGACAGTCGGACAGTAAATGATGGGGGTGTATAGCTGTCTGCAAACCGGAGAGCGAGCAGCATTCTTGGCAGGGGAAGTCGCCTTTCCAGGAAAAACGTTACAGTTGCGGTACAGGATCATTAACAATCAATTTCCCCTCTAGCAGTGTACACTGAAGTCACAAAAGCCATGGGATACCTCCCAAAATCGTGTCGCGCCCGCTTTTGCCCAGCATAGTGCAGCAACTCGACATAGCATGGCGTCAACAAGTCGTTGGAAATCCCCTGCAGAAGTACTGAGCCATGCTGCCTCTATAGCTGTCCATAATTGCTAAAGTGTTGCCAGTGTAGGATTTTCTGCACGAACTGATCCCTTGATTATGTCCAGCAAATTTTTTAAGGAGGTTCATGTAGGGCGATATGGGTGAAAAAATCATTCGCCCAAATTCTCCAGAACATTCTTCGAATCTGTTGCGAACAATTGTGCTCCAGTGACGCAACACTGTTGTTTAGGAACCTGATGTCCATGAACGCCTAAAATGGTCTCCAAGTAGCCGAGCATAACTGTTTTCAGCTAATTACACAGGCCAACGATGGAAAAACGTTTTTGCTGAAAAAACCTTATTCTTAGGTTTTTTAGGGTGGGAAATCCAAATATGATACTTAAAAACCTGTATCACCCACCATTTCTTCACATTTTACAGTTAAATTTATTAAATTAAGCGACTTTTTAAATATTTTAATAGCTTTTTATAGTTAAAATAATTTAGAAAGGAGGTGTAATGAATGTAGATGACGTTGGTAGTACTGCTGAACAAGATTTGCTGGCAAAAAAAGGTCGATTCTATTTTTGTGTTAACAGATGGTGTTTTGTTTACTGTCAACCTAACCTCACTTTGCCATTTCCTGTACATGTGCTCAGTACAATGCCTAATCGTGGTTATAAAAACTCTGCTGACAGTTTCTGTTATATTTGTGGTGAATTTGTGATTAAAAAGTATCAAAGAAACATTACAGACTTTGTGAAATAGCATCTATCATCCTTTGGATCTAAACTTGGTGATCAAGATAAATCTTGGGCGCTGCGTAAGGTATGTTATGTGTGTGTTGAAGATCTGAGAAAATGGTCCAAAAAGGAGAAAAAAGCCTTTACATTTGCTGTTCCTATGATATGAAGGGAGCCAAGAAATCATTAGCTACCCTATCCTTCCGTCTGCCATCCGACCAGTAGGGCAGGGTGTAGATTTGCCTGAACCACCAGATGATTTAAATTCTATTCCAACAGAAGTATTTTCTTATGTACAATCTGATTTACATGAACCAGATGATGATGATATCCACTGTAATACAGAAAGTCTAGAACCCAAATTGTTTACTCAGACGGAGCTTAAAGATTTGGTTAGGGATCTGGGCTTAAGGAAAGAAAAAACTGAATTTCTTAGCTCTAGATTAAAAGAAAAGAACTTATTGGCAGTTGGTGGCAGTTGGAACCAGCATATACATGTATAGAAAGAGAGAGCAGCAATTTTCCAAGTTTTTTCCAACAAGAAGGTGATTTAGTCTACTGTTCAGACATTCCCGGTCTGATAAATGAGTTTCGTATTGATTTTTTCTAACCAACCAAAATCGTTCTTGTCTTCAGAATAAATTATGTTTATTTTGTTAATAAAGTATTCTAAAAACCTCAGTGGGGTGTAGTATAAGAAGTCACTGTAGTAAAGTCTTTCATATTCCAAACTTTTGTTGAGGTGTGTGGATTCAGTGCCCAAAAAGCTATTGCCTTGTGAAGCAATAAAAGTCAGTAAGCTCTAGCCATCATCAAACAATAAGTAACTCAAAATATTTGTTTTCGTTGCTCTGTGAATAACTAGTTACAGCGGTCAGCAGTCACTATATACTCACCATGTCTTACCTTTGCAGGTGGAGCATCAGACGCCTTGGTTATGGTGACTTCCGCCGCACCAGAAACCATCGTCCATTCGTTGGGCACCATGGCAGCAACATCACCTCCTATCGGATGACGGCTATATGAGATATACAGTCTTGTATATGACGAGATAATAAACACCAACTACAGGCGCATCTCTGTCCACTTTAGTGTTTTCTTGAGGGTTCGTTAGCTGCACAATAGCTCAAGGATGGGGACAGTCGCATGTTCCTTCAAAAAAAAAAGTTAAAAAAGGAAAAATTAAATTTCGTATTAGAATCTCTCACTAGCATATACAGTTCTTTTTCTTTCTTTCTTTCTTCTTTGCCACTACTGGACTGAATGGCCCTTCGCCTCCTCAACAGTCTTCCTCCATACACCTGTGTTCTCTGCTCTTCTCTTCCATCCTCGTATCTCCTCCATATTGATAAGGTCAGGTACCCCGTGGTCAACCGCCCGCACCTCGTGGTCGTGCGGTAGCGTTCTCGCTTCCCACGCCCGGGTTCCCGGGTTCGATTCCCGGCGGGGTCAGGGATTTTCTCTGCCTCGTGATGGCTGGGTGTTGTGTGCTGTCCTTAGGTTAGTTAGGTTTAAGTAGTTCTAAGTTCTAGGGGACTTATGACCATAGCAGTTGAGTCCCATAGTGCTCAGAGCCATTTGCCAACCCGTGGTCAACCATGCGCAAGGGGAGTTTGAAAAGTCCTTGTAAAAATATAAATTACTTACGTGTTGTGGGAAACCTTTTTTATTTTCCCACATAATCTCCATTCAGACTTATTCACTTAGTCCAACGCTGTTCTAATTTGTTGATCCCTTCCGAATAATAGGAATTGTCCAAGTCTGCAAAATAGCTATTAGTTGCTGCAATCACCTCCTCGTTTGAATAAAATTTTTGTCCCATCAGCCATTTCTTCAAATTGGGGAACAAATAGTAGTCCGAGGGAGTCAAGTCTGGAGAATAGGGGGGATGCGAAACGAGTTAGAATCCTGTTTCCATTAATTTTGCGACCACAACTGATGAGATGTGTGCTGCTGCATTGTCGTGATGAAAAGGACTTCTTTGCGGTCCAATCGCCGGCGTTTTTCTTGCAGCTCGTTTTTCAGACGTTCCAGTAACGAAGAATAATATGCACCTGTAATAGTTTTACCCTTTTCCAGATAGTCGATGAGGATTATCCCTTGCGTATCCCAAAAGACAGTCGTCGTAACCTTTCCGGCCGAAGGAATGGTCTTCGCCTTTTTTGATGCAGTTTCTCCCTTGGTAACCCATTGTTTAAATTGTTGTTTGATCCCAGTAGTATAGTAATGTATCCATGTTTCATCCACAGTGACGAAACGACGCTTAAAGTCCTGCAGATTCTTCCTGAACAGTTGCAAACGATCCTTGTAACACTTCACACGATTCCGTTTATGGTCAAGCGTGAGCAATCGCGGAACCCACCTTGCGGATAGCTTTCTCATGTCCAAATGGTTATGCAAAATATTATGTACCTGTTCATTCGATATGCCCACAGCACTAGCAACCTCACACACCTCATCCATCGCCATACCATGGATTTTACCAATGATTTCTGGAGTTGTAACCTCCACAGGGCGTCCAGAACGTTCAGCATCACTTGTGCCCATATGGCTACTCCGAAATTTTTGAAACCACTTATAAACTGTTCTAATCGAAGGTGCAGAGTCACCGTAATGTTTATCAAGCTTCTCTTTAGTCTCCTGAGGCGTTTTGTCTTTCATAAAGTAATGTTTAATCACCACACGAAATTATTCTTCGTCCATTTTTTGACAGTCACACGACTTCATTGATTCACGAATGCCAAACACAAAGAAATAGACCAATATGGCTGAAACTTAGTGTGCGTTCTTTCCAAAGATGTTACTGGCTAAACATGACCTCGATACGTGCCGGTGGTGCCATCTCTAGGACTTTGCACGGACGTTTCAAACGCCCCTCGTAGCTCTTGGTCGGCTTTACCTTATAATAGAATACAATCTGTCTTTCATTATTCGTTTGGGCATCTTGCTGTCTCTCATCCTCTCCACATGTCCTAAGCGTACACAGGGTGATTCAGAACAAATAGCAAATACTTTAGGAGGTAGTAGTATAGACGACTTGCAGTAACAGATGCAATATGTGTCCAATTTCATTGGGCACAGAGATACGGCTGTTAGTATGTAACTCGAACAAACATAAAGCAAAGGCAAATGAGGATGTTCCCAGATGGTTTTCAATAGCTCCACCGCCAGCATCAATACACTTTTAACTTCATCTGTAGCTCTTCTGAAGTTATTTTTGCGTTCTTTTGTGAGGGCTGCACTATTCATAATCCGAACGATCAGATCGGCTCTTGTGGTCATGTTTTCTTTGTAAACTTCACCTTTCAACCAATCCATTAGGCAAAAATTCAAAGAGGTAAGGTCCGGGAATCTTGGTGGCCAGGAAATGTGCCCATATCTACCGTCCATCTTCCGAGGAATTTTAGGTTTAGATGTTGTGCCACCTGACGACTACAATCTGCACGAGCCCCTTCATACTGGATGAACACACGTGCTCTTGTACCCAAAGGAATTTCTTCCAGTAATGTGGTAGCTCATTTTCAAGAAAGTGTTGATATGGGATCCTGTATGACGATGCGGTTACACAATAGGCCCAATCAACTGATCGTCTATCAAACCACACCACACATTTACAGAGAAGCATTCTGGAAAATGTGTCTCCACAATGTCACGTGGGTTTCCTTCCGACCACTGACGTGAATTACGAGTGTTATTGATGCCGTCACGAGTGAAAGTGGCTTCATCTGCGAAGAGTAAAAATGGGATTCAAGTATCCAATGACAAAATTCCAACCGTCTATCTTCATCTCCTGCTCTAAGGCGTTGAATGAGCTGCAAATGATACGGGCGGAAACTGTGAATACATAATGTCCCTGTTTTCATCTGTTTTCTCTTATGTCAATTGGGACTGACGCACAGTCGTTTTTTAACTCCTCTCTGTCTTCGTGTTCTGTAGTTCTGACTTGGGCGCGTATGACCCCAGTTGTTTTTAGCGCCCTAAAGCAAAACAAAACAAACAAACAACTGATAAATGCAGAAATTCTACGTATGCTTGTTGAAGGACAACGTTCTATCGACTGAATAATGTCTTCTACTTCATCCACAGCCTGTTCATTTATACAGACTGCTGGGTACTGTACCAGTGTCACGCAGTGTATTGAACACATGAGTAAACACGCTTGAACCTGGTAGCCTGCGGTTAGGAAATCGTATCCCGTATTCTCTGCAAGTATCAGCAGGGTTCCCATTACAAAACCCATACACAAATACCATATCGGTATACTCAGCAGCCGGCTGCTGTGGCCGAGCGGCTCTAGGCACTTCAGTCCGGAACCACGCTACTGCTGCGGTCGCAGGTTCGAATCCAGCCATGGGCATGGATGTGTGTGATGTCCTCAGGTTAGTTAGGTTTACTAAGTCTAGGGGACTGATAACCTCAGATGTTAGGTCCCATAGTGCTCAGAGCCATTTGAGCCAACCATATACCCAGCATGTGTGAATACGTGCGGCATCTTTACAAGTAACAACACAGTAGACTTGACCAACAACTCAGACTGAAAACTTCAACGTTAACTAATGCACAACTTCACAACACTCACCGGCTGACATTCGATAAACAGACCAATAGCAACCCATAGCAGCCAGTGTACCAACACACGAAACGAAAATACATTGAATTCAGCTGTATCTCTGAAACATCCCGTGTTGTTCCAGATGTTAAATTGCGCTGTATGTTTTCCTTCTATGAGCTCCTGTATTTCATGGTTCTATCTGACTTTGCAACCCTCTGTCTCTCTCACTGGACGATACATTTCTCATAGAATTTTTCTTTGAAATGCCCTTAGGTTTCTCATATCTGCTTGTGCCATCGTCCATATTTCTGACCCATATGTAACAACTGGTCGCACAAGGCAATATTATGCTCTTCTCCTGGTTGTTATTTTAGGTAGAAAATTCTTGATCACTGTATGTTTGCGTAACAGGCTCTGTTCCCTGCTTGTACCCTTTCTCTAATACATTACCTCTCATACTATTATCGCTGGATGAGAGGACGTCTAAATGACGGAAACAGTTAACAGCTCTGAAACACTTATTAGAGACCTTTAGATCATGTGGTACTGTTCTTGCCTCGGAGACATTACCATGTACTCTCCTGGAAATTGAAATAAGAACACCGTGAATTCATTGTCCCAGGAAGGGGAAACTTTATTGACACATTCCTGGGGTCAGATACATCACATGATCACACTGACAGAACCACAGGCACATAGACACAGGCAACAGAGCATGCACAATGTCGGCACTAGTACAGTGTATATCCACCTTTCGCAGCAATGCAGGCTGCTATTCTCCCATGGAGACGATCGTAGAGATGCTGGATGTAGTCCTGTGGAACGGCTTGCCATGCCATTTCCACCTGGCGCCTAAGTTGGACCAGCGTTCGTGCTGGACGTGCAGACCGCGTGAGACGACGCTTCATCCAGTCCCAAACATGCTCAATGGGGGACAGATCCGGAGATCTTGCTGGCCAGGGTAGTTGACTTACACCTTCTAGAGCACGTTGGGTGGCACGGGATACATGCGGACGTGCATTGTCCTGTTGGAACAGCAAGTTCCCTTGCTGGTCTAGGAATTGTAGAACGATGGGTTCGATGACGGTTTGGATGTACCGTGCACTATTCAGTGTCCCCTCGACGATCACCAGTGGTGTACGGCCAGTGTAGGAGATCGCTCCCCACACCATGATGCCGGGTGTTGGCCCTGTGTGCCTCGGTCGTATGCAGTCCTGATTGTGGCGCTCACCTGCACGGCGCCAAACACGCATACGACCATCATTGGCACCAAGGCAGAAGCGACTCTCATCGCTGAAGACGACACGTCTCCATTCGTCCCTCCATTCACGCCTGTCGCGACACCACTGGAGGCGGGCTGCACGATGTTGGGGCGTGAGCGGAAGACGGCCTAACGGTGTGCGGGACCGTAGCCCAGCTTCATGGAGACGGTTGCGAATGGTCCTCGCCGATACCCCAGGAGCAACAGTGTCCCTAATTTGCTGGGAAGTGGCGGTGCGGTCCCCTACGGCACTGTGTAGGATCCTACGGTCTTGGCGTGCATCCGTGCGTCGCTGCGGTCCGGTCCCAGGTCGACGGGCACGTGCACCTTCCGCCGACCACTGGCGACAACATCGATGTACTGTGGAGACCTCACGCCCCACGTGTTGAGCAATTCGGCGGTACGTCCACCCGGCCTTCCGCATGCCCACTATACGCCATCGCTCAAAGTCCGTCAACTGCACATACGGTTCACGTCCACGCTGTCGCGGCATGCTACCAGTGTGAAAGACTGCGATGGAGCTCCGTATGCCACGGCAAACTGGCTGACACTGACGGCGGCGGTGCACAAATGCTGCGCAGCTAGCGCCATTCGACGGCCAACACCGCGGTTCCTGGTGTGTCCGCTGTGCCGTGCGTGTGATCATTGCTTGTACAGCCCTCTCGCAGTGTCCGGAGCAAGTATGGTGGGTCTGACACACCGGTGTCAATGTGTTCTTTTTTCCATTTCCAGGAGTGTATTTGGCCTTGTTTTCGTTTACAGTCAGTCCCCTTTTTACTCCTTCTTCTTTCGTTATTTCTTACATTTCTTTGATGGTGTTTACATCTCTTGCCACAATTGCACCATCATCTGCAAATGCACATATCTGACTGGATTTGATCATTATCGATCGTCTCTTGTATATTTTTTTCAGTCTATGTAGCGCCATGTTAAGGAGGACTGTAGAGAGACCATCAATCACCCTGTTTGACTCCATCTGTAAAGTTACAGCTCTTTGTCGTTTTGCTGTTTACCTCTCCTTCTTGTTACCTCATCTAAACTTCTTAGCTTGTCACAGATGCCCAGCTCTTTCAGTGCATTACGCAATGATCGTCTGTTGACACTATTAAAAGCTTGTTTAAAATCAACAAACAGGAAGTGGAGATCTATTCATGATCGTAAATAACTCCATTATTAGTCTAATAACAAACAACTGGTCAGAAGCGGCCCTATTAGCCGGAATCCACATTGGAATTATCTGAGGATACTTTTAGCTTACTTCTTTATCCTTTCATCCAGCACCACGGAAATTTTCTTCTAGACAGTGTTCCATAAATTTATGCGTCTATAATTTTTACAAGCTAATTAATTTAGAGAGACCCGCTTCAGATTCAACTAAATACCTAGGAACTACAATTACGATGTACTTAAATTGGAAAGAACACATGGAAAATGTTGTGGGGAAGGCGAACCAAAGACTGCGTTTTATCGGCAGAACACTTGGTAAATGTAACAAACAGATCTTCCGAAGTGCCTGTCTACACTACACTACTCCGTCCACGTTTGGAGTACTGCTGCGCTATCTAGGATCCTTACCAGGTGGGACTAAGGGAGTAGATCGAGAATGTTCAAAGAAGAGCAGCACGTTTTGTATTATCGAGAAATAATCGAGAGAGTGTCACTGAATGATACAGAATTTGAGGTAGACATCATTAAAACAAAGGTGATTTTCGTTGCGGTGGAATCTTATCAGGAAATTTCAATCGCCAACTTTCTCCTCTGAATGCGAAAATACGAGGTGTGTTTTTTAAGTAAGTACCGTTTTGAAATAAAAAAAAGACGTGCTAAGATATCTCAATTTTATGTTTACATGAAAGCCTGTACCTTAATCTACTTTTCCACATAATTTCCGTCAATATTGAGGCACTTGTCATAACATTGTACCAGTTTTTGAATAACCTCCTCATACAAGTCTGCCGCCTGACTTGTTAACCACTGCATCACCACTGTTATGACTTCGTCATCGTCTCGAAGACGCTGACCGCCCAGGTGTTTCTTCAAGTGCAGGAACAGATGGTAGTCACTGGGCGCAAGATTGGGGCTGTACGGAGGATGATCTAGAGTTTCCTATCGAAAAGATGTGGTGAGATCTTTGGTCTGATTCGCCACAAGCGGACAGGCATTGTCTTGCAGCAAAACGATGCCCTTTCTCAACTTCCATGGACTGTTTGATTCTGGTGTGACGTAGGTCACCCATGTTTCATTGCCCGTAACAGTTTGGCTTAAGAAATCATCACCGTCGTTGTGGTACCGCTCGACGAAAGTCAATGCACTGTCTAAACGTTTGGTTTTGTGCACATCCGTCAACATTTTCGGTACCCAACGAGTGCACAATTTTCGGTAATTCAAGTGCTCGGTCACAATGCCATACAAAACACTACGAGAAACATTAGGAAAGTCATCCCGCAAGGAGGAAATCGTAAAGCGTCTGTTTTCTCTCACCTTATTGTCCACTTCCTGCACAAAACTTTCATTAACGACCGAAGGACGCCCACTCCGTTGTTCATCATGCACATTTTTGCGGCCATCTTCAAATGCTCTCACCCACTTTCTTACCATTCCATCACTAATAATCTTTTCTCCGTAAACTGCACAGATCTGACGACGAATACCGATCGCTTTTAGGCCTTTAGCACTAAGAAATCTTATAATAGCCCGTACTTCACAGTCGGCGGGACTCACGATTATCGGAGGCATGTTAAACTCTCAGTACACAACGTAAACAAGGAAGAATCAGACTGTAATGGTGTCAGTGCGTAGATTAAGGTACAGGCTTAACGTAAAAATAAAATTATTGAGATATCATAGCATGTCTTTTTTTAAATTTCAAAACGGTACTAACTTAAAAAAACATGTCACGTTGTTGATGCGATCTACATAGGGAGAAACGATCATCATAATAAAAAAAAGGGAAATCAGAGCTCGCACGGAAATATATAGATGTTCGTTTTTTGAGCGCTCAGTTCGAGATTGAAATAATAGAGAATTACTATGAAGGTGATTCGATGAACCCTCTGCCAGGTGCTTAAGTGTGATTTGTAGAGTATGCATGTAGATGTAGATGTACTAACTGTTCATTCAAGCCATGAGAAGTTTCGGGGTATGAGAATCAAATCTTCAGGTGTATGAAAATGTACCATACAAAGGAGAGGAAGGAAGAAATACAATTCAACATATCTGCAAGAACCAGAGCAGATTAAAGAAACAAGGCGACTTACCTATTGCACTTGCTAATGCATAACATGCCCTGTGACCTCCAGTAAAGGAGAGCCAAACGCTGCTCGAAATCGCTGCATGTTGGCGGAACTAGAGAAAAGGGGAAGGCCTAATAAACTGATTCTAAAACCGCAGCGTCCGGGCGTATGGGACGAAGGAAACAAGCCGAGAACAAACAATGTACTCACAGCGTCCGCTGCCGGGCAGCCGCAAGGGTAGGAATGCTAATCACAACTGAGTGGACGGCCACGACGGAAGTCTGGAAGCGCCACGCGGCGCGGGCGCCATCGGTGTGCGAGCAAATGAGCTGACGTCAGCAGCGGAGATGTAGGAAACCTGGACTGACTGGCCCGAGGCCTGACAATACTTCATTTAAGATCATAATAGAGTAGGAATGAGCTGTGTTATATCAATAGGCTAAATAACTTTCAAACATATTATAATAAGTGACGTTTTTATACTACTGGTCATTAAAATTGCTACACCAAGAAGAAATGCAGATGATAAACGGGTATTAATTGGACAAATATATTATACTAGAACTGACATGTCATTACATTTTCACGCAGTTTGGGTTCATAGATCCTGAGAAATCAGTACCCAGAACAACCACCTCTGGCCGTAATAACGGCCTTGATACGCCTGGGCATTGAGTCAAACACAGCTTGGATGGCGTGTACAGGTACAGCTGCCCATGCAGCTTCAACACGTTACCACAGTTCATCAAGACTAGTGACTGGCGTATTGTGACGAGCCAGTTGGTCGGACACCATTGACCAGACGGTTTCAATTGGTGAGAGATCTGGCGAATGTGCTGGCCAGGGCAGTAGTCGAACATTTTCTGTATCCACAAAGGCCCGTACAGGACCTGCAACATGCGGTCGTGTATTATTCTGCTGAAATGTATGGTTTCGCAAGGATCGAATGGAGGGTAGAGCCACGGGTCGTAACACATCTGAAATTTAACGTCCACTGTTCAAAGTGCCGTCGATGTGCACAAGAGGTGATCGAGACGTGTAACCAGTGGCACCCCGTACCATCACGCCGGGTGATACGCCAGTATGGCGTTGACGAATACACGCTTCCAATGTACGTTCAACGCGATGTCGCTAAATACGGATGCGACCATCATGATGCTGTAAACAGAACCTGGATTCGTCCAAAAAAAGGACGTTTTGCCATTCGTGCACCAAGGTTCGTCGTCGAGTACACCATCGCAGGCGCTCATGTCTGTGATGCAGCGGCAAGGGTAACCGCCGCCATGGTCTCCGAGATGATTGTCCGTGCTGCTGCAAACGTCGTCGAACTGTTCGTGCAGATGGTTGTTGTCTTGTAAACGTCCCCATCTGTTGACTCAGGGATCGAGACGTGGCTGCACGATCCGTTACAGCCATATGGATAAGATGCCTGTCGTCTCGACTGCTAGTGATACGAGGCCGTTGGGATCCAGCACAGCGTTCCGTATTACCCTGCTGAACCCACCGATTCCATATTCTGCTAACAGTCATTGGATCTCGACCAACGCGAGCAGCAATGTCGCGATACGATAAACCGCAATCGCGATAGGCTACAATCCGACCTTTATAAAAGTCGGAAACGTGATGGTACGCATTTCTCCTCCTTATAGGAGGCATCGCAACAACGTTTCACCAGGCAACGCCGGTCAACTGGTGTTTGTGTATGAGAAATCGGTTGGAAACTTTCCTCATGTCAGCACGTTGTAGGTGTCGCCACCGGCGCCAACCTTGTGTGAATGCTCTGAAAAGCTAATCATTTGCATATCACAGCATCTTCTTCCTGTCGGTTAAATTTCGCGTCTGTAGCACCTCATCTTCGTGGTGTAGCAATTTTAATGTCAGTAGTGTCAGACGAGTGGAAAAACTGGTAGCAGCCGACCTCGGCGAGGATCAGTTTGGATTCCGCAGAAATGTTGGAACACGTGAGGCAATACTGACCCTACGACTTATCTTAGAAAATAGATTAAGGAAAGGCAAACCTACGTTTCTAGCATTTGTAGACTTAGAGAAAGCTTTTGACAGTCTTGACTGGAATACTCTCTTTCAAATTCTAAAGGTGGCAGGGGTAAAATACAGGGAGCGAAAGGCTATTTACAACTTGTACAGAAACCAGATGGCAGTTATAAGAGTCGAGGGGTATGAAAGGAAAGTAGTGGTTGGGCAGGGAGTGAGACAGGGTTGTAGTCTCTCCCCGATGTTATTCAATCTGTATATTGAGCAAGCAGTAAGGGAAACAAAAGAAAAATTCGGAGTAGGTATTAAAATCCATGGAGAAGAAATAAAAACGTTGAGGTTCGCCGATGACATTGTAATTCTGTCAGAGACAGCAAAGGACTTGGAAGAGCAGTTGAACGGAATGGACAGTGTCTTGAAAGGAGGATATAAGATGAACATCAACAAAAGCAAAACGAGGATAATGGAATGTAGTCAAATTAAGTCGGGTGATGCTGAGGGAATTAGATTAGGAAATGAGACACTTAAAGTAGTAAAGGAGTTTTGCTATTTGGGGAGCAAAATAACTGAGGATCGTCGAAGTAGAGAGGATATAAAATGTAGACTGGCAATGGCAAGGAAATCGTTTCTGAAGAAGAGAAATTTGTTAACATCGAGTATAGATTTAAGTGTCAGGAAGTCGTTTTTGAAGGTATTTGTATGGAGTGTAGCCATGTATGGAAGTGAAAGATGGATGATAAATAGTTTGGACAAAAAGAGAATAGAAGCTTTCGAAATGTGGTGCTACAGAAGAATGCTGAAGATTAGATGGGTAGATCACATAACTAATGAGGAGGTATTGAATAGGATTGGGGAGGAGTTTGTGTCACAGCTAGACTAGAAGAAGGGATCGGTTGGTAGGACATGTTCTGAGGCATCAAGGGATCACCAATTTAGTATTGGAGGGCAGCGTGGAGGGTAAAAATCGTAGAGGGAGACCAAGAGATGAATACACTAAGCAGATTCAGAAGGATGTAGGCTGCATCAGGTACTGGGAGATGAAGAAGCTTGCACAGGATAGAGTAGCATGGAGAGCTGCATCAAACCAGTCTCAGGACTGAAGACAACAACAACAACAGTGTAATAAAAGCAGCACAGTTCCCATTTTGTGTCTTCAACCATAATGGTTTAACATGTTTAATGTCAAATATTTAACGCTGTAACTACTTTGGAATATAATCAGCTGTTTAAAGTGCGATTACAGTTCTATAAAGAATCGTGGTAATCATCTAGTGGTGCCACAGTTCTTTTTATTTCCGTGCTCGCTAAGAAAATTGGATGTGTAATTCCGCCTTACGCAAGATAGCTTTGGAGTTTTGTTTTACTCAGACTTGTTTCAGCACTTTTTATACTACCTTCCGTGGGTTTCATTCCATTCTCTAAAATTGTTGTTACATCTTAACGTTTAGAAAAAACATTTGGTATAAAATATTTACATTTGACAATGAGGTGATTGTTGTCAATTATTATACATTATTTGTTTACAGTTCACAGTTGAGATACGTTTTACTGGGCTGATGCATTGTACGTTGTTTATTACAATATCTCTAAAGTTGTGGTATCATAGCTTATTTGGAAAAGGGTGGACATATGCATTAGTTTACATACCTTCCATGAAACTACTGAATGTTTGTGCTGGTAGGTGTGAGTCTGCTACACAATCTACAACTTTTCATCTGCAAACAGCAAAACGTAATTTTTATTTTTGTTTATAATGCATTTTCGAACAAAAATGAGTATGTATCGCGTTGTTCTGCACGTTACTTCCATACTCATTTTCGTTCGGAAATGCATATTAAACCAAAAAAAAAAATTACGTTTTGCTGTTTGCAGATGACAAGTTGTAGATGGTGTAGCAGTCTCAGATCTACCAACATAAACATTCAGTAACTTCTTGCCCGCCGTTGTGGCCGAGAGGTTCTAGGCGCTTCAGTCTCGAACCGCGCGACTGCTACGGTCGTAGGTTCTAATCCTGCCGCGGTCATGGATGTGTGTGTTGTCCTTAGGTTAGTTAGGTTTATTAAGTAGTTCTAAGTTCTAGGGGACTGATGACCTCAGAAACCTCAGAAGTTAAGTCCCATAGTGCTAAGAGCCGTTTCAACCATTCAGTAACTTCATGCAGGGAATGTAAACTAATGCATATATCCACCCTACTCCAAATAAGCTAAAAACTGGAACTTTAGACATATTGTAATAAGCAACATACAATGCACCGTCCCAGTATTACAAATCTCGACTGTGAACTGTAAACAAACCATGTATAATATTTGACAACAATCACTTCATTCACAAATGTAAATATTTTGTAAGAAATGTTTTCTCTAGACGTTAATATGTAATAACAATTTTACAGAAACGAAATAAAGTAATCCATTGAAGATGGCACAAAAAGTGCTGAAACAAGTCTGGTTGGAACAAAACTCCAAAAGTGTCTTGTATAAGGCGGAATTCCTCATCTAAAGAGTCGTGGATGAGGGTGGGGAGAGAGGCGGGGAATGTAGTGATGGTTAGCGAGACTGGCGTTCCCCACGATTGGCAAAGCTTTCCCGTTCGAGTTCCTGTTTGGCACACAGCTTTAATCTTCCAGAAAGTTTCAAATCAGCGCACACTATCATCATTCTGGAATGAAGTACACGCATTTTAAGAATGAGCAGAATGAAAGTAAAGCACTATGACTTACAGGGTGTTTCAAAAATGACCGGTATATTTGAAACGGCAATAAAAACTAAACGAGCAGCGATAGAAATACACCGTTTGTTGCAATATGCTTGGGACAACAGTACATTTTCAGGCAGACAAACTTTCGAAATTACAGTAGTTACAATTTTCAACAACAGATGGCGCTGCGGTCTGGGAAACTCTGTAGTACGATATTTTCCACATATCCACCATGCGTAGCAATAATATGGCGTAGTCTCTGAATGAAATTACCCGAAACCTTTGACAACGTGTCTGGCGGAATGGCTTCACATGCAGATGAGATGTACTGCTTCAGCTGTTCAATTGTTTCTGGATTCTGGCGGTACACCTGGTCTTTCAAGTGTCCCCACAGAAAGAAGTCACAGGGGTTCATGTCTGGCGAATAGGGAGGCCAATCCACGCCGCCTCCTGTATGTTTCGGATAGCCCAAAGCAATCACACGATCATCGAAATATTCATTCAGGAAATTAAAGACGTCGGCCGTGCGATGTGGCCGGGCACCATCTTGCATAAACCACGAGGTGTTCGCAGTGTCGTCTAAGCCAGTTTGTACCGCCACAAATTCACGAAGATTGTCCAGATAGCGTGATGCAGTAATCGTTTCGGATCTGAAAAATGGGCCAATGATTCCTTCCTTTGGAAGAAATGGCGGCCCAGACCAGTACTTTTTGAGGATGCAGGGACGATGGGACTGCAACATGGGGCTTTTCGGTTCCCCATATGCGCCAGTTCTGTTTATTGACGAAGCCGTCCAGGTAAAAATAAGCTTCGTCAGTAAACCAAACGCTGCCCACATGCATATCGCCGTCATCAATCCTGTGCACAATATCGTTAGCGAATGTCTCTCGTGCAGCAATGGTAGCGGCGCTGAGGGGTTGCCGTGTTTGAATTTTGTATGGATAGAGGTGTAAACTCTGGCGCATGAGACGATACGTGGACGTTGGCGTCATTTGGACCGCAGCTGCAACACGGCGAACGGAAACCCGAGGCCGCTGTTGGATCACCTGCTGCACTAGCTGCGCGTTGCCCTCTGTGGTTGCCGTACGCGGTCGCCCTACCTTTCCAGCACGTTCATCCGTCACGTTTCCAGTCCGTTGAAATTTTTCAAACAGATCCTTTATTGTATCGCTTTTCGGTCCTTTGGTTACATTAAACCTCCGTTGAAAACTTCGTCTTGTTGCAACAACACTGTGTTCTAGGCGGTGGAATTCCAACACCAGAAAAATCCTCTGTTCTAAGGAATAAACCATGTTGTCTACAGCACACTTGCACGTTGTGAACAGCACACGCTTACAGCAGAAAGACGACGTACAGATTGGCGCACCCACAGACTGCGTTGTCTTCTATATCTTTCACATCACTTGCAGCGCCATCTGTTGTTGAAAATTGTAACTACTGTAATTTCGAAAGTTTGTCTGCCTGAAAATGTACTGTTGTCCCAAGCATATTGCAACAAACGGTGTATTTCTATCGCTGCTCGTTTAGTTTTTATTGCCGTTTCAAATATACCGGTCATTTTTGAAACACCCTGTATTTTTCTTATATTTAGGTTGTGTTGCCCATAAAGGTGTCACTGATCTATGAAGATGTATCAGCAATGTGGTGTCGTCCGAAGAAAGAGGTATGAGTTAAAGTTGGTATCCCATGCTAAGCAAAGTGCCACAAACTAAGTCACAGTCGTAGCCAGACTCTGCCACGTATAAGAGGTGTCGACAAAGACACGCCCTCATGAGGTTCCGTATTGTAATATTAATATCTATTTCGATAGCTCAAATAAACTTACATTCGATAATCTAACCATGCAGGTTCATAAAACCCATCTGTGTTAAAATTTCTTAGATCGTCGCTGAGCAGCGACCACCTGATATTTCAAAGAATACCTTACGCGCCACGACGCGGAATACGAATTGTTCATAAACTGTATCGATAGAGATATTTTGTGTTCCTTATTTTTTGACAGTTGAAGAATTGTAAGCCTCTTCTGTTAACACAGTCGTGATATTTTTTAAAGACGGCGGACGCGTATATGGCGTGGTCCGCAAATACTAATTAGTTATTATAAAATATTACTATTGTTCAGTGCTATGTAAGAATTTGTGTGTGCATCTAAGATGAAATCTCTAAGATGTTAAAGGACTTTATTTAAGGAAACAGCCAGACAGATAGAAACTTGAAATTGTACGGAGTCTATTGTTATCAATACTGACTGAGGTAATTATGTAAGTTATTGTGCTCTCAAATGCAGTAGTGCCTGCTCATTACTTAAAGTATTTCTATGCTATCCATCTCCTATTAATAGCAACAGAAAAACGGTATTTTTACAGTTTTCATACGGCTACCAGGGACCGACTGCATGTCGGCAAACGTAGTTAAGGCAGAAGGCGCATTGCCATTTACCTTGTTTGTGATTTGAATCCAACTTCTTTTAACGTGTGGTGTAGTATAGCAAAGAAAATTTCCAGCTCTGTCTGGTCCCTTAGGTTTCTCTGTTCGTAGTTGCTATGTCTCATATCCGGTCGTGATCGAACATCATCGCGACACAAATAAATTAAGTGGCAATGCGAACTCTGTT
The DNA here is from genome assembly GCF_023864345.2 of Schistocerca serialis cubense. NCBI lineage: Eukaryota > Metazoa > Arthropoda > Insecta > Orthoptera > Acrididae > Schistocerca > Schistocerca serialis. The sequence goes on from NC_064649.1 coordinate 78,287,690, forward strand.
CTTGATCTTGAGAACGCTACTCCTTCTGCAAACGATTTCAGGTGACATATAAACTATGACATACAGTACTTAATTTTTTTGAAAAGTCTTTGCTCTTCCCGCCAAGAAGTGGTACAAAACTCACAACAGATTTCTAAATCTTCACAAGAGAATAATAATTTGATCAAAATATAAATATCTTTTTTAAAAAAGAAATGCACCACACTTTCGTATGCCGCCGCTTCTGGAAGTCTACTTACGTCAGAGCACAGTCCCACTCTTTGACAGCCGAGTATCATAGCAGCGTTATCGCAACTCAGACCTAGAAGCGAGCTAGTGTCATTATATAGAACAGCGTGCCAACGTTTATACCTAAATGCAAAGCGATATTTGACTGTCATTCAGTACTGTACAAAATAATAAACAGTTATCATTGTGGCAAATGGTTCAAATGGCTCTGAGCACTATGGGACTTGTGATAAACCTTTTGCATTTCCTTTATGTTTTCGTCTTCCTTAAAGGCAAAGAGACAAGATGAAGCGGTAGCCCATCATAGAGCCTATGTCTACCGTCATGTATTTTTTGACTTTCAGTTGTTAATAAACAGAGGATTTTTTCTGGTACCGGTAGGAGGAAGGAGGGATTCGCGCTCAGCTAGTGAAAGAGTGAGAAGCACGTCAATTTTTTAGCGAGTAATTGTAGACCGCCATTTTGGGGTCGCTATGAATAAGTGAGGAGTGTGGATTTCATATGTGCACCGTTTAGAAAAATACAGTATTGTTTTATTAACAGAAAGGTCGTGTGAGTTGTTATTTCAAATAGTACAATAATTACAATAACTGAAGCCTACCTGTGTACTTTGGAAAATTACGAAGATCCGATAAGCTTAATAGGAACACGGTCAAGACTTCAAAGGTGAACGCGGCGACCAAACGTAGTATTATAAAGAATGGTAAGCACAAATCTACAGCGGAGAAAGAAACTACTCCGCCCTGCAAAATAATATGAACTAATACGGACTTATTTCCAGGCATAGCTCAGCTTATTGTGCTTGTCATTCACGCCGAAAAATTAATCTCATTAATTCAATACATTTTAAAAAGCCACGCATTTTATTATCATCTATTCCATTATTTTATTATACTATAGACTCAACTTCTGTGGTCATAAGTCCCCTAGAACTTAGAACTACTTAAACCTACCTAACCTAAGGACATCACACACATCCATGCCCGACGCAGTCGCGCGGTTCCATACTGTAGCGCCTAGAACCGCGCGGCCACTCCGGCCGGCTAGTTATCATTGTGTTCTGTGACAAAATATATTGTGGTATTACCCAAAGACTGCAGTGCCACAACGAAGTCGGCAATACACATTGATACCACAGACATAAGCGATGTCATGCAGTGACGAATGGAAGGCGCACGTAGACACGCCCCCCATCTCAGTACTGCAGCGCCATCACATGGAGGTCAATATGGAGCCCAACATGGGCACATCCTGCCCAGCTTGTGACCTGATGTAGCAGTCAACAGCATCAAGTTAGGACACCAGTGCTTCATGAGTCTCAGGTGGAACTGTACTTTTGTGAATGTTGAACAAGTACTTCAAAAGAAAAGTTAGTAACTGCGTTCATAAACTGGTGCTCAACTGCTCAAATACCGTTGTAAATTTTTGGCTGATTAATAGCAATGGATTCTATAAAGTTTTTTACATCATTTTATCGTTCTTGTAATAAAATGAACTTACGTTTAATATGTTTTGGTTCCTATCAGCCTTCTCCCAGAGTTATCAAAGAGCCCACAGTTATGACCAGATGATGGTTGTTTAGTCAGACCATAACATGTATGTTATGCTTCCAACTTAAGTATTCTGTATTTAAGAGTTCTTCTGAACTGATCTAATATTCTTTTTATGTAACATATAAGAAGCTATCAGCCTCGTTGCAGTACTTATGTACCGCATTTTTAAAATGTGACTATGCCTATTCAGGCTCTTTTAGTTTTATTTCTAGACCATGCCCTCTTAGAAGAATTGTAGATTCAGTATATCTTCTGAAGAAGGCTCAATTATTTGGGCTGAAACCTAGGTAAAGGTTGGTTTCATTACTGCAATCGAGGCTGATAACTTCTTATATATTAGATTATCACGACTGCTGACTGTGCTTCAATGTAGAAAGTACAATTTTTTTTTTGGCAATCGAGGCTGATAGTTTCTTATATACTAGGTTATCACGATTGCTGACTGTGCTGCAATGTTGAAAGTACAATTTTTTTTAGCAATCGAGGCTGATAGCTTCTTGTACGGTCTATTAGATTATCACGAGTGTTGAAAGTACAAATTTTTTTCGCAATCGAGGCTGATAGCTTCTTGTACGGTATATTAGATTATCACGATTGCTGACTGCGCTGCAGTGTTGAAAGTACAATTTTTTTTCGCAATCGAGGCTGATAGCTTCTTATATATTAGATTATCACAATTGCTGACTGTGCTGCGATGTTGAAAGTTCTTTATATATGTCGTAGTAACCGCATGACCTCCTTCAGAAGTAAAACTAGCGAACTGTCATTTAGGCTCGGTTAGCATATACGACAAGCGCAGAAAAACGTAACTATTCTGCGAAGTGTAATAAAAAAGTAATGGGAATTTCTTTAATTTCACAGGCTTTATACGTCCGATCTTCAAAAATTCTTTTTTATCTTGTTGGTATAAATGTACCTCATCTACGCTTGCGTTTTCAGCTGTTTTGGATATTTGGTTTATTTTTGACGGTCGAAAAGGCTATACGTGTTTTCCAGTGCTCGGTGAACTTTTGTTTTCGAAAAGAATGGATCAAATAATTTTCATTAAATTTTGCTTGAAAAATGGAATAAAGGGCGCCACCGCATTAGAAATTTTGACAGTGGCTTTTGGCGAATGTACTATGAGTATGACAAGACTCTACGAGTGGTATAAATGTTCTACACAGCATCGAGAAGGCGTTGAAGATGGCGAACGTCTTCGACGCCCTAGCACATCAGTTACTGACGACAGTGTGGGAGAAGTAGGGAAAATAGCAATGGAAAATTGCCGAATTACCATCTCAGAGGTTGCTGATGATGTCAGCATGTCCTTTGGCTCATGGCAAGCAATTTTATCGGTTGTTTTTGCCTTGAAACATGTACCAGCGAAGTTTGTTCCGAAACTGTTGAATTTCGACCAAAAACGACGTCACGTAGACAGGAATTGCTGAATGAAGTAGAAACGATCCAGAACTGCCAAAAAAGCTTGTAACAGGTGGCGAAACATGGGTATGCAGGTATGACGTCGAAACCGAGGCCCAATCGTTCCAATAGAAACTGCCTTAAGTGCATCCCCACTCTGTCGATCTGCTGTCGTCGACTTCTGTGAGGTAAGATATTGATGTTGTTATCTATTGTATATGCCCAACTTTTCGTTGGAGCTGCCACAAACATTTTCACTGTAACGGCGAATAAATTTCGGGTTTTCAAACTAATAACTAATGTTGACTTTTTTTTCAGTCGATCACTCTTGATTTGTTGGAAATTTGTGATAAGTTTCTATGGAACCAAACTGCTGAGTTCATCGGTCCCTAGACTAACACATTACTTAATCTAACTTAAACTAACTTACGCTAAGGACAACACACAGACCCATGCCCGAGGGAGGGCTCGAGATCCGTCACAAAGTGCCCTATACCGCGCGGATATGCCGCGCGGCCTTCATTTGTTGCTGCTTTACCGAAGACAAGATAGTTAATAATGTCTTGGGATGTAAGTTATTATTCCAACTTCCTATTTCCGACGTTACTACTTACCCGCACTGTTTCTAATGATTATATTACACTACCGGCCATTAAAATTGCTACACCAAGAAGAAATGCAGATGATAAACCGGTACTCATTGGACAAATATATTATACTACAACTGACATGTGATCACATTTTCACGCAGTTTAGGTGCATAGATCCTGAAAAATCAGTTCCCAGAACAACCACCTCTTGCCGTTATAACGGCCTTGATAGACATGGGCATTGATTCAAACAGAACTTGGATGGCGTGTACAGGTACAGTTGCTCATGCAACTACAACACGATACCTCAATTCACCAAGAGTAGTGACTGACGCATTTTGACGGGCCAGTTGCTCGGCCACCATTGACCAGACATTTTCAATTGGTGAGAGATCTGGAGAATGTGCTGGCCAGGGCAGCAGTCGAACATTTTCTGTATCCACAAAGGCCCGTACAGGGCCTGCAACATGCGGTCGTGCATTATCCTGCTGAAATGTAGGGTTTCGCAGGGATCGAATGAAGGGTAAAGCCACGGGTCGTAACACATCTCAAATATAACGTCCACTGTTCAAAGTGCCGTCAATGCGAACAAGAGGTGACCGAGACGTGTAACCAATGGCACCCCATACCATCACGCCGGGTGATACGCCAGTATGGCGATGACGAATACACGCTTCCAATCTTCGTTCACCGCGATGTCGCCAAACACGGATGCGACCATCGTGATGCTGTAAAAAGAACCTGGATTCATCCGAAAAAATTGCGTTTTGCCATTCGTGCACCCAGGTTCGTCGTTGAGTACACCATCGCAGGCGCTCCTGTCTGTGATACAGCGTCAAGGGTAACCGCAGCCATGGTCTCTGAGCTGATAGTCCATGCTGCTGCAAACGTCGTCGAACTGTTCGTGCAGATAGTTGTTCTTGCAAACGTCCGCAACTGTTGACTCAGGAATCGAGACGTGGCTGCACGATCCATTACAGCCATGCGGATAAGATGCCTGTCATCTCGACTGCTAGTAATACGAGGCCGTTGGGATCCAGCACGGCGTTCCGTATTACCCTCCTGAACCCACCGATTCCATATTCTGCTAACAGTCATTGGATCTTGACCAACGCGAGCAGCAATATCGCTATACGATAACTCGCAATCGCGATAGGCTCTTTATCAAAGTCGGAAACGTGATGGCACGTATTTCTCCTCCTTACACGAGGCACCACAACAACGTTTCACCAGGCAACGCCGGTCAACTGGTGTTTGTGTATGAGAAATCGGTTGGAAACTTTCCTCATGTCAGCACGTTGTAGGTGTCACCACCTGCTCCATCCTTGTGTGAATGCCCTGAAAAGCTAATCAGTTGCATGTCACAGCATCTTCTTCCTGTCGGTTAAATTTCGCGTCTGTAGCACGTCATCTTCGTGGTGTAGCAATTTTAATGGCCAGTACCGTATTTCTGTCCGGTTGGAAATGAAATGTTAAATAGCTTTTCAGTCACCATTTGCGCTTCGTAATACACTCCTGGAAATTGAAATAAGAACACCGTGAATTCATTGTCCCAGGAAGGGCAAACTTTATTGACACATTCCTGGGGTCAGATACATCACATGATCACACTGACAGAACCACAGGCACATAGACACAGGCAACAGAGCATGCACAATGTCGGCACTAGTACAGTATATATCCACCTTTCGCAGCAATGCAGGCTGCTATTCTCCCATGGAGACGATCGTAGAGATGCTGGATGTAGTCCTGTGGAACGGCTTGCCATGCCATTTCCACCTGGCGCCTCAGTTGGACCAGCGTTCGTGCTGGACGTGCAGACCGCGTGAGACGACGCTTCATCCAGTCCCAAACATGCTCAATGGGGGACAGATCCGGAGATCTTGCTGGCCAGGGTAGATTACTTACACCTTCTAGAGCACGGTGGGTGGCACGGGATACATGCGGACGTGCATTGTCCTGTTGGAACAGCAAGTTCCCTTGCCGGTCTAGGAATGGTAGAACGATGGGTTCGATGACGGTTTGGATGTACCGTGCACTATTCAGTGTCCCCTCGACGATCACCAGTGGTGTACGGCCAGTGTAGGAGATCGCTCCCCGCACCATGATGCCGGGTGTTGGCCCTGTGTGCCTCGGTCGTATGCAGTCCTGATTGTGGCGCTCACCTGCACGGCGCCAAACACGCATACGACCATCATTGGCACCAAGGCAGAAGCGACTCTCATCGCTGAAGACGACACGTCTCCATTCGTCCCTCCATTCACGCCTGTCGCGACACCACTGGAGGCGGGCTGCACGATGTTGGGGCGTGAGCGGAAGACGGCCTAACGGTGTGCGGGACCGTAGCCCAGCTTCGTGGAGACGGCTGCGAATGGTCCTCGCCGATACCCCAGGAGCAACAGTGTCCCTAATTTGCTGGGAAGTGGCGGTGCGGTCCCCTACAGCACTGCGTAGGATCCTACGGTCTTGGCGTGCATCCGTGCGTCGCTGCGGCCCGGTCCCAGGTCGACGGGCACGTGCACCTTCCGCCGACCACTGGCGACAACATCGATGTACTGTGGAGACCTCACGCCCCACGTGTTGAGCAATTCGGCGGTACGTCCACCCGGCCTCCCGCATGCCCACTATACGCCCTCTCTCAAAGTCCGTCAACTGCACATACGGTTCACGTCCACGCTGTCGCGGCATGCTACCAGTGTTAAAGACTGCGATGGAGCTCCGTATGCCACGGCAAACTGGCTGACACTGACGGCGGCGGTGCACAAATGCTGCGCAGCTAGCGCCATTCGACGGCCAACACCGCGGTTCCTGGTGTGTCCGCTGTGCCGTGCATCTGATCATTGCTTGTACAGCCCTCTCGCAGTGTCCGGAGCAAGTATGGTGGGTCTGACACACCGGTGTCAATGTGTTCTTTTTTCCATTTCCAGGAGTGTATTTCATAATCGAATCTTCCGTCATCCAGAGATGCAGCTTGCAGCTTTCTTATGGTTATCGTTGACAAATGCAAACGCTATTGTGGAAATACCTTTAGTTTTTTTATTAAAAACATTTAATAATAATTAAATGATCATGGATGATTGCATTTTGTATATAGAGAACAGGAGAGCTAATCCTACAACTACACTCAGCATTTACGGCAAGTAAAATGTCCGTGATATTCATAGTTCGTCACTCAGAGATATTATATAGCAAGGACTATGGCCCACTACTATACTTCGATACAGTCATTCAAGCTTCGAATGCTTTTACTTTCACAAAGCTAAGTGTCGAATTCCGTTCTTATGTTCAATTTAATGTCAAGAATAAGATTTTTACTCTGCAGCGGAGTGTGCGCTGATATGAAACTTCCAGGCAGATTAAAACTGTGCTGGACCCAGACTCGAACTCGGGATCTTTGCCTTTCGCGGGCAAGTGCTCTACCATTTGAGCTATCCAAGCACGACTCACGCCCCGTCCTCACAGCTTTATTTCTGCCAGTACCTCGTCTCCTACTTTCCAAACTTGACACAAGCTCTCCTGAGAATCTGCAGAACTTGCGCCCCTGGAAGAAAGGATATAGTGGAGACACGGCTAAGCCATAGTCTCGGGGATATTTCGAGAATGAGATTTTCACTCTGCAACGGAGTGTGTGCTGATGTGAAACTGGCAGGAATAAAGCTGTGAGGACGGGGCGTGAGTCGTGCTTGGGTAGCTGAGATGGTAGAGCACTTGCCCGCGAAAGGCAAAGGTCACGAGTTCGAGTCTCGATCCAGCACACGGGTTTAATCTGCCAGGAAGTTTCATATCAGAGCACACTCCGCTGCAGAGTGAAAATCTCATTCTGGAAACATCCCCCAGGCTGTGGCTAAGCCATGTCTCCGCTATATCATTTCTTCCAGGAGTGCAAGTTCTGCAAGGTTCGCAGAAGAGCTTCTGTCAAGTTTGGAAAGTACGAGACGAGGTACTGGCAGAAATACAGCTGTAAGGACGGGGCGTGAGTCGTGCTTGGGTAGCTCAGATGGTTGAGCACTTGCTCGCGAAAGGCAAAGGTCCCGATATCGAGTCTGGGTCCAGCACACAGTTTTAATCTGCCAGGAAGTTTCAATTTAATGTCCCTTCGTAAAGTCCACAGATCCAAATACCGGTTATTCGACATGTAATAAAGTTTAATACCGAGCGCTTATTTCTCTTGCGCACAAATTCCTCAGATATTCTTAGACCGTGGCCTTACAGCAAAGATCTACCTAGACCTCGATATAAGTGTCAACGTTAAGTCTCTCCCGTTTAAATTATCTATAGCCACTTTTCTTTCAGTTTAACAGAAGTGCCATGATCCCTTCCGTAGCATATCACAGGGAAATGCCAGCTATCTCGCACGTCGCAGCTACGTAGACTTACTCAGAGCGCAGAAAACAATACAAGAGAACAAACAATACCCGCGCATGATAACAAAAGTAGCCGCGTTGAACCCTCTTTGGCTTCCCTGAGGCACTACTTTGCTGCGATTACAAAGTAACGTGCAGCGGACAGTAGAAGGAGCAGAGTGGTGGGGGGCGCGTCGTTAAGTAGCTGCCTACGTGCCGTTTTCAGTGTACGCCATGGCGTGGTCTGGTGTACATCGTGCCTTCGTAGTGGAAGATTTTATTCAAAATGGCGAATCGCCTATTAATACTCAACGTGCTTTTCGCGTTCGCTTTGCGCTCGGACGACGGGACCCTGTTCCCGATAAGAAAACAATTTATTCTTGGGTTGCTAACTTTCGTGAGACAGGTTCCGCATTAAAAAGGAAACCACCTGGACGACCACGGACTGCAACAGGCCCCGGAAATGTTGATGCAGTTAGAGCTTCAGTTCAACAATCTCCTCGACGATCCGCTAAAAAGCATGCGGCAGCATTACGGATATCTGATCGAAGTGTGAGAAGAATCTTGCATCGAGATCTTAAAATGCATCCTTACAAAATTGTAACTACGCAGGAACTGAGTGAACGAGACTGTGGTGTCCGTGTAAGTTTGTGCCAAGACCTTCTTCGGAACATTCGTCCCAACGATATTGTGATTTTTTCTGATGAAGCACACTTTCACCTTGCCGGAACAGTGAACAGCCAAAATTGCAGGTACTGGTGTGAACACAATCCCCAAGAACTTCATCAACGACCACTTCATAGCCCTAAAGTAACAGTATGGTGTGCTGTTTACAATTCCGGAGTGATCGGTCCTTACTTTTTCGAAGAAAATGACAGGAATTTAACCGTGAACAGTGAACGCTATTGTGCCATGCTCCGCGACTTTCTCCAACCGCAACTAAGGGAGCTTTTTGGTGAAATAGAGAACGTGTGGTTCCAGCAAGATGGTGCTACTGCCCACACAGCGCGGCAGTCACTGGCATTGGTGAAGGAAATGTTTCCTGGACATGTGATCTCGTTGCGTGGAGACATTGGCTGGCCCCCACGATCGCCGGACTTAACGCCCTGTGATTTCTTTCTTTGGGGCTATTTAAAAGCAAAAGTTTATGAACAACGTCCACAATCTTTACGAGCCCTGAAAGAAGCAATTACACAAGAGGTTGAAGCTATTCCACCTGAAATGACTCAAAGAGTAATGAATAACTTCAGGGAAAGACTCAAACAGTGTGTCGACAGTGCAGGAAGCCATTTAAGGGATGTTTTATTTAAAAAGTAAGACCATAAGAGTATTTTCTAAAATGGCATAATATGTACTTTTATTTAGTATAAATAAAATTGTTCTACCTTATTTGGTTTTGTTTTTATTAGCTTTCCTTAAAGGGGAGGTTTTTCTGCCGGACCTTGTATATCCATAATTTTAATTAAAACTTTTTCAATGCTATTAATTATTTCCGATATTATCGATCACCTCTCCCCTGTATGGGAATAAGCCTGATAATATTGTTCTCAATTAAAAGAACGGTTATAAGAGCTAAGACCGAAAAACATTCGAACACATATGAAGGCTCCTCCCACTGTTTACTTCGATTACAGTGGGATAATGCCTCATGAGTTGTCGCCTTATGGTCGTACAGTCAGTAAGGAATACTACCAGGAAGGACATTATGTGTACATTAAGCCAAAATGCTGCTTTGTGTAGCTGTTGTTATTATTGTGAGTTTATTTTCATTGGCTATAGTCCTATTTCGGCTCAAAGGACATTTTCAAGCACTCTGCAACATATAGTAAGGTATTTAGATCATATATGTGTGAGTTTTCGTAATAAATAATTATTTTGTACATTTGGCGTAAGACTTACTTCCATATTACGTCGTTGACGCTCTTGCAGTCAGATGCGTTACTTGTTCCGTTTTTAAGCAAAGCACAGGCGAAATAATAAACTACTCGCTAAGTAATGTCTCAGAAGTGCAGTTTTTCTATGTTGGCCAGTATCGTTAAGATCTTGTTATCATTTTGTAAGTTTGACAGCTTCGAGTTATGTCAGGGATTTACATTGTTACAGATTTTGTTTATAAATCTATGGAGTTATGTGATAGTAATATCTTTGCAACTGTATATTGGTGTTCGTTTTATGAAATTATACGTGGTCAATAATTTCAATAAAATTATCAAAACAGTTTTTATGTTTTAAATCGGTTTGTTCGTTTAAAATTTTTTCTGGATATTTGTGGGTGTGTGTATAGATTTCTATCTCTTCCAGAAAGTCCAGTATTGGGCCTTTTGGTGTTATGTGGAGAATGTGTTGTGATTTTCAGTTTTTATATGGTTAAATAATGTAGATGGGTTTGTGTCACTGTTTCTGGTGTGTTCTCGGTATCTAACTTGGAAATTTCTGCCTGTTTGGCCTATATAGAATTTCCCGAAGTCATTACAATTAATTCTGTATACGCCAGGGTATGAATGCACTAGTAGTTTCGTATTTCCGGAGTTAATTTGTGTCTTTAGGTTGTGTGCAGTGCGATATGCAAATCTGACAGTGGCCTTCTTCAGTAAAGCGTTAAGTTTGCTGGATATATTGCCTACATATGTTTGTGGTCTGTATGTTATTTTTTGTTTCGTTGGTAGCTCTCTACATAATTTTATGTCGCTATGAATCTTAGTGTGAAACGGTTTGTTGTGCTTATTCCAGATTTTTTTGCCTATGTTTGGGATGAAGTTGTTTTGTTGTGCTATATATATGAGGATTTTTAGCTGTTTTTGTCTTGCAGATTGGTAGGTTTTTCAGTCTGTTTATCATCGTATGAAAGTGTGCGTGTTTGTGTGTTCGAGAATGACAAGAATTTGCATTAATTACGTTATCTGATGTATGTTTTCCGTAGATTTCAAATTGATGTACAGTATTAATGTTTTTTATTGTAACGTCAAGGAAGTTGATCGTTGGATCGTTCTCTGGTTCCATTGTAAATTTCAAGTTGGGGTGAAGTTCGTTTAGTAGTTTGTGTATCTGTTGAATTTTTTTGTCAGAACCGTCTATTAGGAGCAGCGTGTCATCTGCATAACGGAAATAATACACCATTTTCTTTGTAAGTGTGTTTGTTGGGCTAAAAGATTTTTGTTTTAAAGTGTTTCTAAATATATGAGCTATGGAGCCAGCTATGCTACATCCCATGGCTACTCCATTCTTTTGGGTGTATATTGCGTTGTCATTTTCAAAGTAGTTTTGGTTTAGTATTAATTCTAGCATTTCAATGATCTCTTGTATCCCGGTAATGGGTAATTTTCTATATTGTAGGAAGTTGTGATCTATAATATCAATTGTTTCATGTATAGGAAACATTGGTGTATAGACTAATGATATCAAAGGATACGAATTTTCCATTATCTACAATTATTGTATCTTTTACGCTGTTTGCTAACATCCTTGAGTTTTTTATTGTGAACCGTTTTTTATATGTATAGTATTTTGAAAGGAGGGTGTTTAGTTTTCTACTAATGAAGTAGGTTGGACTATCTACAAAGTTAACCACTGGGGTATTGGGATTTGAGCTCTATGGAACTCTAGTTGTCCACACAGTTTAGGTGTCCTTACAAGACGTATATAACGCTACGGCCCAGAAGAATTTAAAATATTGACTACCTGGAAGCTCCCGCGTCCGGCCATCCTGATTTAGGTTTTCCGTGATTTTCCTAAATCGCTCCAGGCAAATGTCGGGATTGTTCCCTTGAAAGGACACGGTCGACATCCTTCCCTAATCTGATGAGACCGATGACCTCGCTGTCTGGTGTCCTTTCCCAAACCACCCAACCCAACTACCTGGAAGCTTTGCACCGTTTGCGTGAAGCAGACCGGGGAAAACGAGGAGAATTGTGGCAAAATGACTAGCGGAAACTGCATCACGATAATGCTTCCGCTCATACCTCAAGGCTTGCTAGTGCTTAATTGATAAAAAACAAAACCTTGCATGTAGCCTCATCCACTACAGTCACTGGACGTGGCCCCAGGTGACTTCTTTCTATTCTCAAAACTGAAAAGAACCGTAAAAAAGTCGTTTTGTCATAACTGATGAGATAAAAACAGAATCTTTGTAGGAGCTGAATACCATAACGAAAAGTGAGTTCCAAAATTGCTTCCAAGATTGAAGAAAGCTCAGGCACAAGTGTTTTATATCTGAAAGTGACTATTTTGTAGGGGACAAAGTTGATTTTGATAAATAAATGAAAATTCTGTAAGAAAAACAAAAATTCCTGTTACTTTTTGCTCACACCTCGTATAAGTAGTTCCTCAAGCGAGGGTCTTTCGACGTCCGAAAATCCTCAACAGCTCAATACGGTGACACTTTTCACAAGAAAGTAAAATGTGAGGCACTGTCTTCTACCATCAGGTTTTATTTTTAAGTGCTTGTCCTGCAATTTAAAATTCTTAGATGGCATCCCTAACACTGGATGATTCAGTGTTTTTGTCCAGCATGTGCACCTATAAAAGCAAAGGAAAGCTCAGGAATTTCGGCGTTTTTAATACTGTTAGATCTGTTCAGTCTTCAGCGCATCACTCTCGCTCTGTACGGCTGGATCATCAGCTAGGATGGCACCAGGCCGCGGGGCGCCGTCCTCTGGTGAGACGTTAGTTCGCGCTTCCGCCTTCGACCCTGTAACAAAAGTGGCACGGCGTCACATCTCGTTGCACTCCGGCTCAATGTAAGTGTTTGGAAAATATGACCATCAAGTAACACTGACTGCAGTTGATGACTCAAATGAGAATGTGAGACGAGTTCGTAACTGCACTGCTGGTCATTAAAATAGAATCAGAAAGGATAGGAAATGACTAATTTTTACTTGTGAGTATATAGTGAAAAGGGAGATTAGATTATTAAATCTGTTGGTGCACCAGGCCACACAACAAAGTTAAACATCGTGGCTGTATTTTGACATACGAGTACGAGGGGCGTTTGCAAAGTCTGCGCAAAAATAAAAACTACTTACGTGTTTGGGGTGAACCTTTTTTATTTTTCGACATAGTTTCCATTTATACTTATACACTTCGTCCAATGCTGTTCTAATTTGTTGATCCCTTCCGTTCAGAATAATAGGAATTGTCCAAGTCTGCAAAATAGCTATTAATTGCTGCAATCACCTTCGCGTTTGAGTAAAATCTTTGTCCCGCCAGCCATTTCTTCAAATTAGGGAACAAATAGTAGTCCGAGGGAGCCAAGTCTGTAGAACATGGGGGATGTGAAACGAGTTGGAATCCTATTTCCATTAATTTTACGACCACAACTGGTGAAGTATGTGCTGGTGCATTGTCCTGATGGAAAATGACTTTTTTGCGGTCCAATCGCCGGCGCTTTTCTTGCAGCTCGGTTTTCAAATGGTCCAATAACGATGAATAATATGCACCTGTTATAGTTTAACCCTTTTCCAGATAGTCGATGAGGATTATCCCTTGCAAATCCCAAAAGGCAGTCGCCATAACCTTTCCGGCCGAACGAATGGTCACCGCCTTTTTTGGTGCAGAATCTCCTTTGGTAAACCATTGTTTAGATTGGTCTTTGGTCTCAGGAGTATAGTAATGTATCCATGTTTCATCCACAGTGACGAAACGACGCTTAAAGTCCAGCGGATTCTTCCTCAACAGCTGCAAACTATCCTTGCAACACTCCACACGATTCCGTTTTTGGTCAAGCATGAGTAATCGCGGAACCAATCTTGCGGATAGCTTTCTCATATCCAAATGTTATGCAAAATATTATGTCCCCATTCATTCGAGATGCCAACAGCACTAGCAAACTCACGCACCTTAACTCTTCTGTCATCCACCATCATATCATGGATTTTATCAATGATTTCTGGAGTTATAGCCTCCATAGGGCGTCCAGAACGTTCAGCATCACTTTTACCCATATGACCTCTCCGAGAATTTTGAAACCACTTATTAACTGTTCTAACCGAAGGTGCAGAATCACCGTAATGTTTATCAAGCTTCTCTTTAATCTCCTGAGCCGTTTTGCCTTTCATAAAGTAATGTTTAATCACCACACGAAATTCTTTATCGTCCATTTTTTGACAATCACTCGACTTCCTTGATTCACATGAATGCCAGACACAAAGAAATAGACAAATTGCCTTAAACTTGGTGTGCGTTCTTTCCAAAGATGCTGCTAACTAAACATGATCTCGATACGCGCCGGTGGTGCCATCTCTCGGACTTTGTACAGACTTTTCAAACGCCCCTCGTATAAATGAAGCAGTTTGGATTACGAAACATTCTGCATCTGGAGACCAATCGCGTAACAGCTTCAACCTCTAATCACAAGTTATCAAAAAAAAAAATAACCACGTATCAAAAAGAAAGGCATTTCTCTGGTCAGACAGGTTGTCAAATCCCTCTTTAAGAAAGGTGATGGGAGGGATGTCACTAACTATCGACCTGTTTCACTGCTAACATTATTTCCCAAAATTTTTGAGAAGCCAATGTATTCTAGAATAGTATCTCACCTTAGCAACAATAATATCCTGAGCAAATCCCAGTTTGGATTTCATAAGAGTTATTCTACTGAGAGTGCCATTTACATGTTCGCTCACCACATTTTACAAGGATTAAATAATAAAATATCACCGGCAGGTATTTTCTGTGGCCTATCTAAGGGTTGTGACTGAGTGAGTGGCAGTGTTCTCCAAGATAAATTGAAGTTTGGTGGGATCGACAATGTAGCCAAAAAATGGATAATGTCATATTTAATCAAAAGAGTGCAGAAAATTGCACTTAGTAATTCAACCAATAGAGTCTGGGGAGAAATCGTGTATGTGGCTTCCCAAGGCTCAATCTTAGGCCCTCTATTGTTCCTCGTAAATTAAAACGGTCTTCCGTGTAATATACAACAAGCAGAATTAGTTCTTTTTGCAGATTACACTAGTAGTGCAATCAATGCAAGCATATACACAGAAAAAAATGAAACAGTAAACAAAGTTCTTAGAAATATCGCATCTGTGAATGGTCTCACTCTCAATTAAATAAAAAAAAGGGAAAGCAGATTCAGCTCTGCACATCAAGGAGTATTGCATCAATGATTTGTGTGACATATCGTAAGGAAATAATAAATAGGATCGAAACTTCAAAATTCTTAGGTGTCCATAGTGACAAGAATTTAAACTGGGAAAAGAACATTTTTTGAACTCCCTAAAACACCTTAGTTCAGCCACACCTGCACTAAGAGTCATTACAAATCTTTGGGAGAGACAAAACATTAAGCTGATTTATTGTGCATATTTTCGTTCAATAATGTCATATAGAATAATGTTCTGGGGTAAGTCATCTTTAAGGAATGAAGTCTTCAATGCTCAAAAATGTGCTGTAATAATAATATGTGGTCCTCGCTGACCATCTGCTTGCAGACATCTGTTTAAGGAGCTAGGCATTCTGATTACTGCTTCACAGTATGTTTATTGTCTCATGAAGTTTGTTGCAAATAATCCACTACAGCTCAAAAGCAACAGTGATGTATACGATTACAATATCAGAAAGAAAAATAATAATTATTATTCCACATTAAGGTTGTGTTTAGTATAAAAAGGGGTGCACAACGCTACACCGAAAATCGTTGATCACTTACCCAGTTATATACAATGTCTGACAGACAGCAAAGCAAAATTCGAAAAGAAATCGAAAAACTTTCTTCTTGGCATCTCCTTCTATTCCATAAAAGAATTTCTATCATTGTAGTGTGTAAAAGGTGGTGGGTAGGAGTTACTAACTCACACCTGTATATTTAAAAAAACAACTTATGTCGTATGTAGCCATATTTACAAATTAATTCGCAATGTGAATATAAAGTGACTCATTCCACATCATTAGTTTTATCATGCAAAATGATACATAGAACGTGAAACTAGCTATTTAAACTGCTTCAAACGTCTCAAGAAGTTGTAATGGTAAAATAGAGACAACAGTATTTGGTAGGGACTAACAAATCATTTATGGCAATGAAATTAAAGCCAGTATCACAAAATAAACTATAGCTATACATGTATAAATGAAGTATATATATATATATATATATATATATATATATATATATATATATTGTGAATGTATTGTGAAATTGTATGTACACTGTCCAACTTCCTTAACGCTGAGTTTTGTTTTTTCCAGTTTAACATGAATAATAAAAGCAGATTATCTGTCACATTCATACAGTGTCAGTTAATGTTATTACCATCATTTTTCCAAAATTAAATTCTCTACAACTACTGTTGAAAACATTGTGCAATTGTCTGAAATTTAAAAAAACATATTGGGCCAAGTAGTTAACAAATTAAAAAATTTACAAAATTATGTCTTTGCTTGTCTGGATGTTCTGGGAAAACTACAGCAGATACACGTCTGGGACATATTTGATTAGACTCACCAGATTAATAACAACAAAATAAATGGAAATCGTGCTTTACTTTAACCTCCTACAGTTTTGCGATGGCTTCATATTAGCGAACTTGCAGGCAAAATCTTTTATTAGCCGTAACTCCATAACATTTGCGGACCTATGTTTATATGAACTTTTTTCTTTAGCTTTACTTCATATTAAAATATTTGCATACATTTTCGAAACACCCTATATATATATATATATATATATATATATATATATATATATATATATATATATATATATATATATATATATATATATATACTCCTGGAAATTGAAATAAGAACACCGTGAATTCATTGTCCCAGGAAGGGGAAACTTTATTGACACATTCCTGGGGTCAGATACATCACATGATCACACTGACAGAACCACAGGCACATAGACACAGGCAACAGAGCATGCACAATGTCGGCACTAGTACAGTGTATATCCACCTTTCGCAGCAATGCAGGCTGCTATTCTCCCATGGAGACGATCGTAGAGATGCTGGATGTAGTCCTGTGGAACGGCTTGCCATGCCATTTCCACCTGGCGCCTCAGTTGGACCAGCGTTCGTGCTGGACGTGCAGACCGCGTGAGACGACGCTTCATCCAGTCCCAAACATGCTCAATGGGGGACAGATCCGGAGATCTTGCTGGCCATGGTAGTTGACTTACACCTTCTAGAGCACGTTGGGTGACACGGGATACATGCGGACGTGCATTGTCCTGTTGGAACAGCAAGTTCCCTTGCCGGTCTAGGAATGGTAGAACGATGGGTTCGATGGCGGTTTGGATGTACCGTGCACTATTCAGTGTCCCCTCGACGATCACCAGTGGTGTACGGCCAGTGTAGGAGATCGCTCCCCACACCATGATGCCGGGTGTTGGCCCTGTGTGCCTCGGTCGTATGCAGTCCTGATTGTGGCGCTCACCTGCACGGCGCCAAACACGCATACGGCCATCATTGGCACCAAGGCAGAAGCGACTCTCATCGCTGTAGACGACACGTCTCCATTCGTCCCTCCATTCACGCCTGTCGCGACACCACTGGAGGCGGGCTGCACGATGTTGGGGCGTGAGCGGAAGACGGCCTAACGGTGTGCGGGACCGTAGCCCAGCTTCATGGAGACGGTTGCGAATGGTCCTCGCCGATACCCCAGGAGCAACAGTGTCCCTAATTTGTGGGAAGTGGCGGTGCGGTCCCCTATGGCACTGCGTAGGATCCTACGGTCTTGGCGTGCATCCGTGCGTCGCTGCGGTCCGGTGCCAGGTCGACGGGCACGTGCACCTTCCGCCGACCACTGGCGACAACATCGATGTACTGTGGAGACCTCACGCCCCACGTGTTGAGCAATTCGGCGGTACGTCCACCCGGCCTCCAGCATGCCCACTATATGCCCTCGCTCAAAGTCCGTCAACTGCACATACGGTTCACGTCCACGCTGTCGCGGCATGCTACCAGTGTTAAAGACTGCGATGGAGCTCCGTATGCCACGGCAAACTGGCTGACACTGACGGCGGCGGTGCACAAATGCTGCGCAGCTAGCGCCATTCGACGGCCAACACCGCGGTTCCTGGTGTGTCCGCTGTGCCGTGCGTGTGATCATTGCTTGTACAGCCCTCTCGCAGTGTCCGGAGCAAGTATGGTGGGTCTGACACACCGGTGTCAATGTGTTCTTTTTTCTATTTCCAGGAGTATATATATAGTCATTTGACTTTCTAATCTTATTAATCGACCTCAGAAAAGTGAAACAAACACCCTGGATTTCACTATCAATGCCCATAGGCTTTTAAAAATATTTCCAGACTGACTGGCGAAACAGCGCAGTATTTTCATTCTGACACGCAGCACAGATTAAAAACATAATTTGTTTCAACGCCAGCGAAAGTATGAAGACGAACAACATTTTAAAGAAATACAATTCATAATACATGACAGCAGACAGTAACATGTTCCTACGTTATCCAAAAGAGACACTATCACGCGCCTTGTTTGTAATTGCCAACTTTCCTACTAGTAAGAAGGAATTCGTGATTCCTGGAGTTGACTAAACACATGGCCAAACTTCGGTGACATAGTGCATATGTGACAGAAGATGAAAATGCCATAGCGATATAAAGTAATAGCACTGTTGATTGTTGCATAGCATAGCTCACTGTGCTAATTACTTTTGCGTAGCTGTTGTACCTCGTCCTTGTATGACCATATTCAAAATATGAAGCCTGTCAAAGGTATCAGCTAAATAGCTCACTCTTGATAATCACTGATCATCAGCGAAAAAATTATTGTCATTGTTTCTCACGGAGAAACACAGAAACCTCGAACCTCACTTCATATACTTGGTTAAATACGTTGCCGCCAGAGAGGCAGCGTAATTCGGTATGAAAATGTGAACTTTTGAATTTGTCTCCCATATCTTCCCACAACAGCGTGAATAGCAATGAGTTTAGGCACTTGCCTTGATAAAGTTTATAACATTTACATTGTCCATTAAAAAAAATGAAGCGATGGAAGCCAACACTTCTCGGTGTGTTACACAGTGTATGCTTCATCAATCAGGTGTGTCTTTCTTCGTTTTTGCTGCTACCCCTCTTATGTGACCATACACCGCCTTAGCCCTGTCTGTAAAAATACCAACATATTTTTGACAATATCTACTTTTAACAAAATATAAATGTAAACCACACTGCAAGTGTTTTCTGCTGCTACATTCGACTCAAAACGGATTGCAAAACAAAAACTCTAATGTCTTTTCATGACTGAACGTACAAAAATTAGTAACTGCTCCGAATTTGTGACATCTGTAGTCTCGTCTATTTGAAAAGTGAAATAAGAGACTCTTGCTGTTGTTACAACACCATTTCTTTAAAATAAGAAGACACATCTTCAATTCTCCTTTTTTACTGTATGATTTGATAACGGAACGTCTTGTACTTCTTTGACCGCTTTTACCCCCAAAACAGCGTGGTTCATGTTTCTAGTCGCGAGCAGTCCGACTCACCATCTGTGTGAGATTTTTCTCCTTTTGCAAGTGTAAAACTTGCGAGGCATGAGTCTTTCCTCAAATTTGTACCAGCACTAGAAAAATTTGCCATGCATTTGGTCATGGTTAACTTAAAACACAGTCACGTACAAGTCACAAATCAAATTAAACTTCACATCACAATTATAGTAATCAAGTAATGCCCAACAAAGCGATAATAACAGCAATATATAGTTCACTGCGTGATCACTACTGCAGCGTCACAGATTGGTACGGCTCATAAGTTGGCAGCAGTTGCAAAGCGTCACGAAAACAACCGACAAGACCCAATCAAAGTATCGCCAGCGTCAAAACATGATTAATCATTCACGGTCAAGGCGCCGACGACTAACGAAAGAAGCGGTGGGGAGAGTACAATCCGGCTTCCTATGTCCTGCAACAAACACTTCCTGTAACATTATACACATGCGACTTCTATCAGTCAGTATGAGAATATGCTAATTTTACTTATATTAGTAAGTGTTTTGTTTACTTATATGTGTACCATCTCAGATTACTTTGCGTAGTGGTACGTACACCAGCGTCTGGGATTCCCTGGTAGAGTATAGTTTAAGAATTTGAAGTACATCGGTCAAAAACTTCTCGAGGTTTTCGTTAACAACGTTGCTTCTTTATATATTAATACGTATATTTACTTATGTACCATATATATTGAAAAATGTATAGGTATGTCTGTGCGAATGTCTATTACAGTATCGTGTAAAATTTGAAGTAAATTTATCACAAATTTTTCGAGATCTTTGCTAACATCGTTACACATCGACTTCTCTTTGTGTGATAGTATAGACTTTAAATATGTATTTATACCGTATATGTTAAAAATATGTAGCCTATGTCCGTCTGAAGGTTTGTTAGAGTACCCCGAAAAAACTTGTTAATTTACTGGGATAACATTTTATTTTCTTCGTCTCAGTCAGGTCTCCAAAATGTAAAACAAGAGTCCGCAGTAAGATGAGCAACAAAAAGACGCCGGCCGGGGAGTGGCCGAGCGATTCTACGCGCTACAGTCTGGAACCGCGCGACCAATACGGTCGCAGATTCGAATCATGCCTCGGGCATGGATGTATGTGATGTCCTTCGGTTAATTAGCTTTAAAGTAGTTCTACGTTCTAGGGGACTGATGACCTCAGAAGTTAAGCCCCAAAGTGCTCAGATCCATTTGAACCATTTGAACAAAAAGACGTTCTTGATAAACTTTTGACGCTGTTGGCATTTCAAAACGTTTCAACACATCTCTAAGAGGATTATACTGCTACGTGCCCATTAAACGTGATCTGGCCGATTTGTAGGGCAGCTCGACCGCAGTTTCTGCTCTCGTTTATAGGCTGGAAATACTAGAGACAGTGCAAAACCATTCGACGAAATTTGAACGTGACCCGTGGCAGGAAATGGTACTTACGCATTTTCATCCCTCATTTATCGACACCCCCATGGTGTGATCACGGGGTGTGGCGGGATGATGGTGGTGGTGGGGGGGGGGGGGGGGGGGGAAGGTTCAACATCAAGTAGTGCCCGAGAGGTCTGTCTAAGACCCGCAGTTCGGCAGTACCCTGGGTACCACCTAGCCACCTTAGATGAGCAAGTTTGGAATGTTCCTTAAAACTACCTCTTTAATTAATTTAATAAACACTGACCTACAGAATTTTTCCTGACAAAGAAAACCCCTATCCATTTATCATCCACAATTATCAAGCCCAACGCAATCTGACTGATCTACATTGACAACATGGCTTCCAATATCTCACAAAAAAGAATGGCCCTGGATTGCGAGAAATCCTAACAATAATACAAACCCAAAGAAATGTAAAATTAAAGAAATATGAAACTACCTCCAACTCTGTTAATTGCCTAAACTCATTTCAGTCACGAATTCCAACAGTGCAAACCCCATTCTCTTTTATAAGTCACTTACATCACAGAAAATCTTCGTAACACCAACTACAGCAAGTAACAACTACAGCCAACTAAATAAAAAGATTCTAACTACTAGGAGACATACAGTTAGTAAAAGAAAGCTTTTGTTGAAGGACAAACAACGTATTACGAAAATTTTACCTTATTCATGTAACATCCAGTTCCAAAACTTATATAGTTGTCGATAATTCCACTGCCCAAACATTATCAACCAAACATCCACTTAAATACATTTCCTTGAGCATTTTCTTTTAAACACATCATTACATCTCACTTTACAATGCATTTTCTACCAACACAGAGTCTCCACTAAGAGTATCATGTCCATACACTTCCCTATCCACTCGCTAACTCGCAGTCTGTCGAACCACAGAATCTCTTGCCGAGGGCGCAGAGTGCTTTCAGCGATATTAACACTGTCTATAGCGCTACCAACATACAAACAGACTACTTACAAACTGTCTGAAACTTCGACAAAGATTAAGGGGAGTTTTCTGGTCTAGAAGTGACAAAAAATCGATTTTTTATTGCATGGAAATGAATGCTCCAAACCAGCTGCAATATATATATATATATATATATATATATATAATGAGAGAAAATATGGAGAAAGGAGGAGTTGCCATATATGTCAAAAGTTATCATATATATATATATATATATATATATATATATATATATATATATATATATATACGAGAGGCCAGTTTCGGCCTACTGCAGCTATCAAGTGACGTCTAGTTCGAAGCTACGACCGTATTGCATCTATAGTGAAGTCTTTCTGTCATGTCTCCGAAAGTAGGTGGGACTATACCAGGCACGGCCTACATCTCAACAGGAAAGGGAAGGGGAAACTGGCTGGGGTAATAGCAGGAAATTTAAGGGGGGGAGGCACTGCCATGAATGGTAAAATACCAGTGGTTACAGGTGTTGGAGCAGCACCTTTTTTAGGATAGGTAAGACAGAAAGATGTCAAGTGCTACGAGAGGTCAGGATTGAAACAAATCTTCAGTTTAGGAAAGAAATTAAACAGCATAATTCTAGCACATTGGATCACCAATCACAGCTACCAATTATAAATTTTCACCAATCACCAGAAATTTTATCTCCACCAAGTTGTATATCAGTCCTAGGTAATTGCATTGATGAATTAAAGTCACCCAACCCAGTTGACATAATCTGCCTCTCTGAACACCATGTGACCACTGGTATAGGAACTAGGCCTAAGCCCAATGAGAAACTCAGACAGGAGAGTACTGCAAATGTTAGAATAAGGAAAGGTTCTCATAAAAGTATAATTAAAAATAATGTAAGTATATTTCATCAAAATATTGGGAGATTAAAGAATAAAGTAGATGAGCTTCTGGTTTGTTTAGAAGATTTAGAAGCTGAGAATGAAATAGATATACTATGCCTGTCTGAACATCACATTGTTACTGATATGGATAAGGTAAATGTAAGTGGTTATAAGCTCTCTGCACATGTAATGAGAGAAAATATGGAGAAAGGAGGAGTTGCCATATATGTCAAAAGTTATCATTGTGCAAAAAGTATAGAAACAAAAAAGTTTTGTGTAGAGAAACATATAGAAGCATGTGCCTTTGAGCTTAAATTAAATAAAGGCACATTTATAATTGTAACTGTATATAGGTCCCCATCAGGAAATTTTCATCTATTTCTGAAAAATTTGGACTCCTTGTTGTGCTACCTGTCAGACAGGGGGAAGCAAATTATTATTTGTGGGGACTTCAATGTAGATTCTCTGAAAGAGGGTAATAGGAAAAATGACCTTGAAGTATTACTCGGTTCTTTCAATTTGACACCCGTTATTGATTTTCCTACTCGGGTGGTAAAGGATAGCAGCTCACTGATAGATAACTTCTTTATAGACCAAGATAAGTTTAACCAGATAAATGCTCAGCCTGTTGAGAATGGTCTTTCTGATCATGGTGCACAGCTAGTTACAATATATGACATAGCTCCATTCAGCAATACTAAACAGTCCTCCAAAGTAGTACGTTCAGTCAACGATTTAACAATTGCAAATTTCAGGGAAAGCCTACAGCACTGAGACTGGGATGAGGTGTACCGTGAACCTGATGCCAATTTAAAATATAATTTATTTCATGACATTTTTGTAAATGCATTTGAAAACTGCTTCCCCAAGAAAATAGTTAAATATACTCGTAAGAAACCTTGTAACAAACCATGGCTTACTAAGGGTATAAAAATATCTTGTAACCAGAAAAGGGAAATGTATCTGACAGCAAGAAAGAGTAGTGACCCAGAAACTATCAAAAATTATAAAAACTACTGTGTTATATTAAGAAAAGTTATTAAAAAATCCAGGAGTATGTGTATCATGTCTGAAATCAGCAACTCTGATAATAAAATTAAAACAATCTGGAATATTATTAAAAGAGAAACAGGTCAACCAAGAGAAGAGGAAGACAGTATTACCATCAAATTGAATGAAAGCTTTATGAACAAAAAGTCAGAAGTTGAAAATATTTTTAATAATCATTTTCTAAATGTTGTAGATATAGTAGGATCCAGGTGTTCATTAGAAGATGCTAGGCTGTTAATGGAAGAGGCCATACCTATGCAATTTGATACAATTGAAATCTCACCCACTTCTCCCTCTGAAATTAGGAAAATAATAAACTTGCTTAAAAGCAAAAACTCACATGGAATTGATGGCATTTCCAGCAAAATACTAAAAGCTTGTTCTCAACAGATAAGTAAGATTCTCAGCCACCTGTGTAATAGCTCTCTGGAACAGGGCATTTTCCCTGATAGACTGAAATATGCTATTGTTATACCTTTGCATAAAAAGGGGGATAGATCTGATGTCAACAATTACCGTCCAATCTCCCTTCTAACAGCTTTATCCAAAATTTTTGAGAAAGTAATGTATTCAAGAGTAGCTTTACATATCTGTAAAAATGAAGTACTAACAAAATGTCAGTTTGGTTTCCAGAAAGGTTTTTCAACAGAAAATGCCATATATGGTTTCACCAGTCAAATTTTGAATGATCTGAATAACTGAACACCACCCATTGGGATTTTTTGTGATCTCTCAAAGGCTTTTGAATGTGTAAATCATGAAATTCTGCTAGACAAGCTCAAGTATTGTGGCATGAGTGGGACAGTGCACAAATGGTTTAATTTGTACCTAACTGGAAGAGTGCAGAAAGTTGAAATAAGTAGTTCTCGTAACATGCAAAAATCAGCACATTCCTCAAACTGGGGAACTATCAAGAATGGGGTTCCACAAGGGTCAGTCTTGGGTCCTTTGTTGTTCTTATTATATATTAATCACTTGCCATTCTATTTTCATGAAGAGGCAAAGTTAGTTCTCTTTGCTGATGATACAAGTATAGTAATCACACCTGAGAAACAAGAATTAACTGATGAAATTGTCAATACTGTCTTTCAGAAAATTACCAAGTGGTTCCTTGTAAACGGACTCTCACTGAATTTTGATAAGACACAGTACATACAGTTCCGTACAGTGAATGGTATGACGCCATTAATAAATATAGACCTTAATCAGAAGCATATAGCTAAGGTAGAATATTCCAAATTTTTAGGTATGTCCATTGATGAGAGATTAAATTGGAAGAAACACATTGATGATCTGCTGAAACGTTTGAGTTCAGCTACTTATGCAATAAGGGTCATTGCAAATTTTGGTGATAAACATCTTAGTAAATTAGCTTACTACGCCTATTTTCACTCATTGCTTTCATATGGCATCATATTTTGGGGTAATTCATCACTGAGGAATAAAGTATTTATTGCACAAAAGCGTGTAATCAGAATAATAGCTGGAGTCCACCCAAGATCATCCTGCAGACATTTATTTAAGGATCTAGGGATATTCACAGTAGCTTCTCAGTATATATACTCTCTTATGAAATTTGTTATTAACAACCAAACCCAATTCAAAAGTAATAGCAGTGTGCACAACTACAATACTAGGAGAAAGGACGATCTTCACTATTCAAGATTAAATCTAACTTTGGCACAGAAAGGGGTGAATTATACTGGCACTAAAGTCTTTGGTCACTTACCAAATAGTATCAAAAGTCTGACAGATAACCAACAAGTATTTAAGAAGAAATTAAAAGAATTTCTGAATGACAACTCCTTCTACTCCATAGAGGAATTTTTAGATATAAATTAAGAAAAAAAAATCAAAACAAAAATATTAAAAAATAAAAATAAAAAATAAAGAAAAACAAAAAAACACAAAAAAATAAAGTTGTTATATTAACTTAAGTATGTTGGTAAATTAACCTAATTATGTCATGTATTGGAAAATTCGACTCATTTCACATCATTACGAAATATCGTATTCATGATCCATGGAGCTAGTATTAATCTAATCTAATCTAATCTCTAATCTAAGTTCTTGTATTTACGAAACATAAAAATACGTTTTTACCAGATACTTTGACAATTCAGTTTTGACACTTCTACTTACCGAGACATGACAAAAAGACTTCACTATAGATGCAATATGGCCGTAACTTCAAACTAGACGTTACTTAACAATGGCAATAAGCCAAAACAGGCCTGTCGTGTAAAATATTAGAAAACAAATTACCTTATTGCCGCTGGTTTGGAGTATTTATTTTCCATAATGTCTTACACCAACAATTACTATGGTGCGGGCCCAACAGAACGTAAAATTTTTATTGCATATTTCGATACCTCATATTATGGAGAACAGTGGGCGAAACCGCTTTTCCCGTAAACTACTGCATATAGTCGAAGTACACGATCATGCGACCGGCAGTCCCCCGTCATCGAGCGCCTACGGGCGACTCTCGGAGGCAATCAGACCTGTATACGAAGACCCATCGAATGACAATTTGCTGGAAAGGTGATTTGGCGCGAATACTCAAAACTTTAATGAGTCGATAAATTCGATCATTTGGACGCGTTCCCCAAAACACATATATTCCGGTAAAGAAGTAGTCGAAATTGCCAACAATTTGTCTACAATTATCTTCAACGATGGCTTCACGGGAGTTGCACAGATAATGAATGTAATGGGCATTCGACTAACCTAAGGACATCACACACATCCATGCCCGAGGCAGAATTCGAACCTGCGACCCCTCGGCCACTACGGCCGCCAATTTTTTTCCACCACTGTATTATAAGCTACCAGAATGAACGTGAAACTGACAACAAACTGCGGAAATATCAAATGATGTGCGAAAAAATCAATATAACATTGAGGAAGGACAAAAAAATCAAGTTTTATAAGTTAATGACCGTCCTCGCAGTGCTATTTGAAAGTGATACTTGAACAACCAAAACGGCTAAGCAGGGATGGCTAGAGGACAAATGTAAGGATGTAGAGGCTTATCTCACTAGGGGTAAGATAGATACTGCCTACAGAAAAATTAAAGAGACCTTTGGAGAAAAGAGAAGCACTTGCATGAATATCAAGAGCTCAGATGGAAACCCAGTTATAAGCATAGAAGGGAAAGCAGAAAGGTGCAAGGAATATATAGAGGTTCTCTACAAGGGCGATGTACTTGAGGACAATATTATGGAAATGGAAGAGGATGTAGATGAAGATGAAATGGGAGATACGATACTGCGTGAAGAGTTTGACAGAGCGCTGAAAGACCTGAGTCAAAACAAGGCCCCGGGACTAGACAACATTCCATTAGAACTACTGACGGCCTTGGGCGAGCCAGTCCTGACAAAACTCTACCATCCAGTGAGCAAGATTTATGAGACAGTCGAAATACCCTCAGACTTCAAGAAGAATATAATAATTCCAATCTCAAAGAAAGCAGGTGCTGACAGATGTGAAAATTACAGAACTATCAGTTTAGTAAGTCACAGCTGCAAAATACTAACGCGAATTCTTTACAGACGAATGGAAAAACTGGTAGAAGCCGACCTCGGGGAAGATCAGTTTGGAATCCGTAGAAATATTGGAACACGTGAGGCAATACTGACCCTACGACTTACCTTAGAAGAAAGATTAAGGAAAGGCAAACCTACGTTTCTAGCATTTGTAGACTTAGAGAAAGCTTTTGACAGTGGAACACTATCTTTCAAATTCTAAATGTGGCAGGGGTAAAATACAAGGAGCGAAAGGCTATTTACAATTTGTGCAGAAACCAGTTGGCAGTTATAAGAGTTGAGGGACATGAAAGGGAAGCAGTGGTTGGGACGGGAGTGAGACAGGGTTGTAGCCTCTCCCCGATGTTATTCAATCTGTATATTGAGCAAGCAGTAAAGGAAACAAAAGAAAAATTCGGAGTAGGAATTAAAATCCATGGAGAAGAAATAAAAACTTTGACGTTCGCCGATGACATTGTAATTCTGTCAGAGACAGCAAAGGACCTGGAAGAGCAGTTGAACGGAACGGATAGTGTCTTGAAAGGAGGATATAAGATGAACATCAACAAAAGCAAAACGAGTATAATGGAATGTAGTCGAATTAAATCGGGTGATGCTGCGGGAATTAGATTAGGAAATGAGACGCTTAAAGTAGTAAACGAGTTTTGCTATTTGGGGAGCAAAATAACTGATGATGGTCGAAGTAGAGGGGATATAAAATGTAGGCTGGCTATGGCAAGGAAAGTGTTTCTGAAGAAGAGAAATTTGTTAACATCGAGTATAGATTTAAGTGTCAGGAAGTCGTTTCTGAAAGTATTTGTATGGAGCGTAGGCATGTATGGAAGTGAAACATGGACGATAACTAGTTTGGACAAGAAGGGAATAGAAGCTTTCGAAATGTGGTGCTACAGAAGAATGCTGAAGCTTAGATGGGTAGATCATATAATTAATGATGAGGTATTGAATAGAATTGGGGAGAAGAGAAGTTTGTGGCAGAACTTGACTAGAAGAAGGGATCGGTTGGTGGGACATGTTCTGAGGCATCAAGGGATCATCAATTTAGTATTGGAGTGAAGCATAGAGGGTAAAAATCGTAGAGGGAGACCAAGAGATGAATACACTAAACAGATTCAGAAGGATGTAGGTTGCAGTAGGTACTGGGAGATGAAAAAGCTTGCACAGGATAGAGTAGCATGGAGAGCTGCATCAAACCAGTCTCAGGACTGAAGACCACAACAACAACAACTTGAATAACTACTAAAAAGCAAGAAAGCAGAATCGAAGCGGAAGAAATTTAATTTCTAAGATGAGTGAAGAGCTACACAAGATTAGCCAGACTAAGAAGCGAAGACATAAAAGTAGGGCTTGGGACGTACGCTATAAATGAGAAGGTCAAGTCTAAATCTTGCTGAAACATCTGCACAGAATGTCACATTCAAGCCTGCCGAAACGAGCCTTAAATTTCAGACCTGTAGGTACAGGATCCATAGAAAGACCAAGAAAAAGATACCTGGATACTGAGAAGACGGAACAGACCTATAGTCTAGACTAGAAGTGTCCAGCCTTTTAGCTTACCTGGACCACACTGGAAGAAGACGAGT
This sequence comes from Schistocerca serialis cubense, assembly GCF_023864345.2. Taxonomy (NCBI): domain Eukaryota; kingdom Metazoa; phylum Arthropoda; class Insecta; order Orthoptera; family Acrididae; genus Schistocerca; species Schistocerca serialis. The sequence continues at coordinate 78,316,684 of NC_064649.1, forward strand.
ATTTTTGTACCGCATATACGGATTTTTTTCTTTTTTTTTTACTGATCGTTTTATAGGGTAAAGGCACCTAATTTGGTGATAAAGCCAGTAATTCTATAATTAATTAGCTGACTAACCATGCATCCCTGCGGAAAATTCTTATGTAACTTAGGCTTGTATAAATAATTAGATGACTAACCATGCATCTCTGCGGAAAATTCTTATGTAACTTAGGGTTATATGCGTACGATATAATAATAGCATTTTCATAGCGTTAGGATTCGTTTTGGTAGAGTTGAGGATATTTAAACTAAAACACAACGATAGTACTTAACTTGGTGATATGAGTAGCCAGTTTTGTGATACAGATTCCTAATTTGGTGTTACGTTAATGTAAGTTTTAAATATGATTAAATTATTTATGTAACTTTTAACTTTTTTTACACAGTTAAGAGAAACATACTGAACCACCAAGGTTAGAAAATATTACATAGTATAATAAAAATAACCTTTATAAAATAGCTTCCCTTCAAATACCAAGTAAATTGTACACATTAAAGTTAACATCAAATAAAGATGTAAGCTGTTCCCGCTTTCTTTGTAATGCCGGAATTTTCTGACTGTCAAAAGTGATCATTTTCAAATTTTTCTCTTCCACCGTATGGCGTTTGTATTTTCACAACATTACCCATTCCTTTTACCTGCGTCATATTTTCTTGTATTCGTACTACGACATTTGGTTCTTGAGCTGACAAATTTATGTCCCATTTAGCATCATATCTACGCAGTGGTGTGCAATTGTCTACACTGTACCGCTCCTCGTGCATCGGACAGAAAGAGTCATTTACATTTCCCATTACTAGTTCCGTGGTGGACCTTTCCATGTATCGCACTCGCTGGATGAAATGCGTCACTGGCTTTTGTTCGTATCGAGTTGGAATTCCGAAACACAGCTTTCTGAAACTTTTTCTCAGTCCCTTGTGCAGATGTGCCACTACACGCGTCCTCTGACCTGAATGACCTGGCCTGGGGTCGCTGACCTTCCTCCTGCCACCCCTTTAAGTGGATTCCGTCGTAACCCCCACAGCACGCCTTCACTACACCATTGTACAGCTGGCTTTTCAAAACTAAAAGCAACTCGATTTGCCTGTTCCATCTTCCGCTCAAAGACATGCATTGTATAGGAACAGTGTGTTAATTACTGCCGATTGGCTGTCATCCCTTTTTGCATTCTATACTGATAGGCAAATGTTCTCATAACCACCAAATTACGTTAGGTATCTTCACCATCTCGTTGCAATGTATAATGGTGTCATCTAAGGTGCAATTCTATTTATTCTGCCACCTTACACATTGATGGAACTGCAGAGGTCACACATGAAAATGTGTACCACTGCAGATTCGCTATGGTAGAGTTCATGATAGGCAGTGAGGCAGAATGAGCATTGCATCCATTTTCTTCCATTTTTTTCTCTTCCCTGCGTTGAATACTGACCTCAACGGGTGTCGCAAGTCCACTTGTTATCACTGGAAATGTTATTTTTTGTAACATGTCTACCTTTTGTTTTCCTTGTTAGCCAAAACTAATCAGAATACAAAACAGCGCTTCCTTTTCCTTTGCTAGTTCGTGGACTACTCAATGCCAGAGCTCTTAGTTCGTAACCACTTGTGACCATAACCCTTGTGCAAATCCCATCTCCTGCATTGTAACTGTGCACTTCAGTAACTTTGGTTCTAATTCTGACTCTAAGGCGAATGGGTGATCTAATTTCTTCAAACCCCTCGGCCCCTTCAGAACCGCGATTTTCTGTCAGATATCTTTTTAATAAGCTCCGAGGCAGCCATTTCTCTTTTGCAGCCTTGTAAATGCTCATATGAGTTTGCTGAACCATTCCTGCCGTCTCCAGTACTGCACTAGCGCTGCAGATACGATAAATTCTACTTCCTACAGGTGATACCGCATTTTTACGTTTACCGCCCGTCGTTTCCAGCTTGAAGTAAAAGATTAAATAAATTATTTATGCCTATGCTGATCATACCATCTAAATTGGTAATAGGCTGTGTAAAAAATTTTCACTGGAAGAGCATAGTTACATGCAAGTACTAACAAGGGAACCTCCCCATCGCACCCCCCTCAGATTTAGTTATAAGTTGGCACAGTGGATAGGCCTTGAAAAACTGAACACAGATCAATTGAGAAAACAGGAAGAAGTTATGTGGAACTGTGAAAAAAATAAGCAAAATGTACAAACTAAGTAGTTCATGGCGAGATAAGCAGCATCTAGGACACTGTGAACGCAGGAGCGCTGTGGTCTGGTAGTAACGTGAGCAGCTGCGGAACGAAAGGTCTTTGGTTCAAATCTTCCATCGAGCGAAAACTTTAATTTTTTATTTTCAGTTTATGTGACAAACTCTTATGTTTTCATCACTTTTTTGGGAGTGATTATCACATCCACAAGAAAACCTAAATCGGGCAAGGTAGAAGAATCTTTTTACCCATTCGCCAAGTGTACAAGTTAGGTGGGTCGACAACATATTCCTGTCATGTGAAGCGCATGCCGTCACCAGTGTCGTATAGAATATATCAGATGTGTTTTCCTGTGGAGGAATCGGTTGACCTATGACCTTGCGATCAAATGTTTTCGGTTCCGATTGGAGAGGCACATCCTTTCGTCTACTAATCGCACGGTTTTGCGATGCGGTCACCTAACACAGACACTAAACTTTTTACAGTGAACAGAGACGTCAATGAACGAACGGACAGATAATAACTATGCAAAAATAAAGAAAGGTAAATTTTCATTCGAGGGAAGACTTGAACCAAGGACCTCTTCTTCTGCAGCTGCTCACGCTACCACGGGACCACAGCAATCCTCAGCTCACGTTCTCCTTGATGTTGCCTATGTGGCCCATGGACTACTCAGTTTGTATATTTTGCTATTTTTTCGCAGTTCCACACAACTTCTTCCTGTTTTCTCAATTGATCTGTGTTCAGTTTATCAAGGCCTATCCACTGTGCTAAGTTATAACTAAATCTGAGGGGGGTGCGATGGGGAGGTTCCCTTGTAAGATACAAGTCCGCACCTCGTGGTCGTGTGGTAGCATTCTCGCTTCCCACTCCCGGGTTCGATTCCCGGCGGGTTCAGGGATTTTCTCTGCCCCGTGATGACTGGGTGTTGTGTGATGTCCTTAGGTTCGTTACGTTTAATTAGTTCTAAGTTCTAGGGGACTGATGACCATAGATGTTAAGTCCCATAGTGCTCAGAGCCGAGCCTAAGATACAAAAGCGATAAAAACTACAGATAAAAATTTAAATACTTTTTTTAAATTTATGCCTGTACGATCACTTTATAAACATGCTTGAGGAATCTTATTTTTTCACGAAAATGCTAAGACAATACAAAGAATCAAAAGTCATGGGATAGCGATTTGCACATAATACAAGTGGTGGTAGTATCGCGTACACAAGGTACAAAATGGCAGTGCGGAGCTGCTATTTGTACTGTCGTGATCCACATGGAAAGGTTTCCGACGTGATGGAAATGTGTGGCTAGGGCCTCCCGTCGTGTAGACCAGTCGGCTGGTGCAAGTCTTTCGAGTTGACGCAACTTCGGCGACTTGCGTGTCGATGGGGATAAGATGATGATGATAAAGACAATACAACACCCGGTCCCTAAGTGGACAAAAATCTCCGACCCAGCCGGGAATCGAACCCGGGCCCCTTCGCATGACAGTCCATCGCGCTGACAGCTCAGCTACTTTTTTATTTTTAATTTTTTTCATAGTTGATCGTTGTGTTTGGTCGCTGCAGATGTCACATGACATCCGTTAAAGGTCGTTTGTTGATCCTTCCACTCAGTTTTTTTTTTTTTATTACAGAGACCAACCAGCTCTCTGACCGAACACGCTGAGCTACCGTGCTGTCGTTATCGGAGCGGACTCCGACATGATTATGGACGCATAACGGGAATTAATAGACTGTGAACGCGGAATGGTGGTTGGAGCTAGACGTATGGGACATCCAATTCTGAAAATCGTTAAGGAATCCAACATTCCGAGTGACAGAGTCAAGAGTGTGCCGAGAATACCACCACGGACAACACAGTGCCCGACATCCTTCACTTAGAGACGGAAAACGACGCGTTTGTGTAGATCTGTCAGTGCTAACAGACAAGCAACACTGCATGAAATAAATGCAGAAACCAATGTGGGGCCACGACAAACGTATCCGTTAGGACAGTTCGGCGAAATATGGAATTAATGGGCTATGGCTGCAGAAGTCCGAAGCGAGCGCTTTAGGTACCAGCACGACGTCGCCTCTCGTGGGCTCGTAACCATATCGGCTGGTCCCTACACAATTGTAAAATCGTGGCCTGGGGTCAGATAAGTCCCGGTTTCAGTCAGTTAGAGCTGATGGTAGGCTTCTAGTGTAGCGCAGACCCCACAAAGCCGTGTATCCAGGTTGTCAACAAGGAACTGTGCAAGCTAGTGGTGGCCCAATAACGGTGTGCGCTGTGTTTACATGGAACTGACTGGGACCTCTAGTCCAGCTGAACCGATCACTGACCGAAAACAGTTATGTTCCGCTACCTGCAGACCGTTTTCTGTCGTTCATGGACTTCGCGTTCCCAAACAACGATGCGCCATGTTATCAGGTCACAATTGTTCGTAATTAGTTTGAAGAACATCTACATATACATTTATACTCCGCAAACCACCCAACGGTGTGTGGCGGAGGGCACTTTACGTGCCACTGTCATTACCTCCCTTTCCTGTTCCAGTCGCGTATGGTTCGCGGGAAGAACGACTGCCGGAAAGCCGCCGTGCGCGCTCGAATCTCTCTAATTTTACATTCGTGATCTCCTCGGGCGGTATAAGTAGGGGGAAGCAATATACTCGATACCTCATCCAGACACGCACCCTCTCGAAACCTGGACAGCAAGCTACACCGCGATGCAGAGCGCCTCTCTTGCAGAGTCTGCCACTTGGGTTTGCTAAACATCTCCGTAACGCTATCACGCTTACCAAATAACCCTGTGACGAAACGCGCCACTCTTCTTTGGATCTTCTCTATCTCCTCTGTCAACCCGACCTGGTACGGATTCCATACTGATGAGCAATACACAAGTATAGGTCGAACGAGTGTTTTGTAAGCTACCTCTTTTGTTGATGGACTACATTTTCTAAGGACTCTCCAAATGAATCTCAACCTGGCACCCGCCATACCAACTATTAATTTTATATGATCATTCCACTTCCAATCGTTCCGTACGCATAGTCCCAGATATTTTACAGAAGTAGCTGCTACCAGTGTTTGTTCCGCTATCATATAATCATACAATAAAGGATCCTTCTTTCTATGTATTCGCAATACATTACATTTGTCTATGTTAAGGGTCAGTTGCCACTCCCTGCACCAAGTGCCTATCCGCTGCAGATCTTCCTGCATTTCGCTGCAATTTTCTAATGCTGCAACTTCTCTGTATACTACAGCATCATCCGCGAAAAGCTGCATGGAATTTCCGACACTATCTACTAGGTCATTTATGTATATTGTGAAAAGCAATGGTCCCATAACACTCCCCTGTGGCACGCCAGAGGTTACTTTAACGTCTGTGGACGTCTCTCCATTGAGAACAACATGCTGTGTTCTGTTTGCTAAAAACTCTTCAATCGAGCCACACAGCTGGTCTGATATTCCGTAGGCTCTTACTTTTTTTTTTATCAGGCGACAGTGTGGAACTGTATCGAGCGCCTTCCGGAAGTCAAGGAAAATGGCATCTACCTGGGAGCCTGTATCTAATATTTTCTGCGTCTCATGAACAAATAAAGCGAGTTGGGTCTCTGTTTCCGGAATCGATGTTGATTCCTACAGAGTAGATTCTGGGTTTCCAGAAATGACATGATACGCGAGCAAAAAACATGTGCCGGCTGGAGTGGCCGTGCGGTTCTAGGCGCTACAGTCTGGAGCCGAGCGACCGCTACGGTCGCAGGTTCGAATCCTGCCTCGGGCATGGATGTGTGTGATGTCCTTAGGTTAGTTAGGTTTAATTAGTTCTAAGTTCTAGGCGACTGATGACCTCAGAAGTTAAGTCGCATAGTGCTCAGAGCCATTTGAAAAAACATGTTCTACAATTCTGCAACAGCTCGATGTCAGAGATATAGGCCTATAGTTTTGCCCATCTGCTCGACGACCCTTCTCGAAATCTGGAACTACCTGTGTTCTTTTCCAATCATTTAGAACCTTCCGCTCCTCTAGAGACTTGCGGTACACGGCTGTTAGAAGGGGGGCAAGTTCTTTCGTGTACTCTGTGTAAAATCGAATTGGTATCCCGTCAGGTCCAGTGGACTTTCCTCTGTTGAGTGATTTCAGTTGTTTTTCTATTCCTTGGACACTTATTTCGATGTCAGCCATACTGGACAAGTCGAGCGAATGGCTTGGCCACCCAGATCGCCCGACATGAATCCCGTTAAACATTTATCGGACGCAATGGAGAGATCAGTTCGTGCACAAAATCTTGCACCGGCAATTATGGACAGCTATAGAGGCAGCGTGGCTCAATATTTACGCAGGGGACTTCCAAAGACGTGTTGAGTCCACTTCACGTCGATTTGCTATACTACCCCGTGCAAGAAGATGTCCGGCGCCATTTTGGCAGGTATCACATAACTTTTGTGAAAAAATGGTACAAATGGCTCTAAGCACTATGGGACTTAACACCTGAGTTCATCAGTCCCCTACACTTAGAACTACTTAAACCTAACTAACCTAAGGACATCACACACATCAATGCCCGACCGTAGCAGCTGCGCGGTTCCGGACCAAAGCGCCTAGAACCGAACGGCCACAGAGGCCAGCTAACTTTAGTCACTTCAGTGTAAAGTGAGCAAAAAATATGCTTCACGTAAGTTTCTGTAAAGCTTTTAGAGCGGAATATACTTCGCCGATTCCCTTTATATCAGTTAAAAGATGAACTAAAGTATAAATTTAGTCACAAAGTAAAATTACTGCTGCGATACCGCGCTATCCTTTCATGTCTGCTGCAATACACAAACGATGATAAATCGGTGTTTCTGCGTGAGCAGCACAAAGAGGACATCTACGATCTTCAATTATTAGAGTCACTCCTAAGTTCACGAGCTTAGGTGTATCACCAGCTAAGGTTACTACCTCATCCTAGATGCTCACTTATTAGGTTGGCGTTGGAGACTCGTGGCCTAGACTATGATGAAAGAAGGAGAAGAAGAAGAAGAAGAAGTGGTTTAGGGGGAAGGGCGGGTACGGCTGTCTGGTAGTTGGGGTAACTGAAGAGTGGGATACAACCCGTCGGTTTTGCCCAATGACGTCATAGTTTACTCATAGATATTACTGTCTTTATTTTCAAGCGATAGATAATAAATCGGTTATCTTCTGGCAAGGTGCCATCATAGTAAATTGAAATAAATGAATGTGTTTTTAAACGGCGGCAACGGCCTTGCCGCAGTGGATACACCGGTTCCCGTGAGCTCACCGAAGTTAAGCGCTATCGGGCGTGGCCGGCACTTGGATGGGTGACCATCCAGGCCGCCATGTGCTGTTGCCATTTTTAGGGGCGCACTCAGCCTCGTGATGCCAATTGAGGAGCTACTCGACCGATTAGCAGCGGCGCCGGTCAAAGAAAACCATCACAACGACCGGGAGAGCGGTGTACTGGCCACACACGCCCCTCCTATCCGCATCCCCAACTGAGGATGACACGGCGGTCGGATGGTCCCGATGGGCCAATTGTGGCCTGAAGACAGAGTGCTTTTTAAAAGACAGAGCAGTTGTCGCTTTTTTTCACCTTCGCTAGCACTAGTATTACTGCGATATTTTTCAGTCGATAGTAGTACTACAGAATGCGAAAAGACCAATATACGAAATACATAGTTCAACTGAGGTACAGGATGCCTATGTTACATATGTCGCTTTCTTCGTCTTTGCTAGCGACTAGTATCCTATTCTTAGTTGATTTATAAAGGTCGACTGAATTGATTTATGTAGGTCGACTGAAGTACGGGCTACAAACTTTTCGTGTGTCGGTCTTTTCGCCTTCCATATTACTAGTACAGACTGAAAAATGTCGTAGTAATAGTAGTGCTAGCCGAGGCGATAAAAAGTGACAACTGTAAAATTTGTATTCCGCACTGCAGTTGACGAATCCTGCTTCAAGTCTTCCTCATTCATAGGAATAGGTAAGTCCATACTTACAAATACCGCGCGGGTTTAGCCGAGCGGGCTTGGGCGCTGCAGTCATGGACTGTGCGGCTGGTCCCGGCGGAGGTTCGAGTCCTCCCTCGGGCATGAGTGTGGGTGTCTGTCCTTAGGATAATTTAGGTTAAGTAGTGTGCAAGCGTAGGGACTGATGACCTTAGCAGCTAAGTCCCATAAGATTTCACACACAAAAAATCTTACAAATGAAAATAAAAAAATAAAAATTGTCCAGAATGAAAAAAGTCCTTCGAAAATATCTCAAACTCACTAAGAATGAAAATAAGTACCGACTGAATTGGAACGAACAAATGATTTAATACAAGCGACAAAAATCGCGCACAATATGCGTCTGTCTTTTAATTTAAAAATTTGTGGTAAATTCCCATGGGACCAAACTGCAGAGGTAATCACGCTACTTAATCTAACTTAAACTAACTCACGCTAAGGACAACGCGCACACACACACACACACACACACATGCCCGACGGAGGACTCGAACCTCCGACGTGGGGAGTCGCGTGGACCGTGGGAAGGCGGCCTAAACCGCGCGGATATTCCGCGCGGCATCATGGTCTTTTCAAATCACATTTATTTATTTCAACTTACAATGATGAAGCTACGCCACAGAAGGAAAACCGATTTGTTATCTACAGCTCGAAAACAAAGACATTAATATCTGTGAGTAAACTATGACGTCATTGGTCAAAGCCGACGGATTGTTTCCCATTCTTCAGTTGACCCCGGTCGGCTGGCCAAAACTCCTACACACGTTCAATCTGTCAGACTGAAAGTCGGCTGGTTGGTGCGTGTGGGGCCCTTTAACATCATTCTTATCGTAAACTCTTGACTCCACACACGTCATGGTTCAAAGCGGAGAACTGGAACTTAAATGTATCACCAGATAAGTTTACTACTTCGCCCTACATGCTCATTTGGGCTGTGCGTTGCACACTCGTCGCCTAGACTATGATAAAAAGAAGAAGTGATTTTGGAGGGGGACTGCCCCAGTCGGAATCGCTGTCTGTTCGTCAAACCCAAGCGACCCCCCAACAAGAAATGTCGGTTGGCCAAAACTCCTACACACGTATAATTTGTCGGGCAGTCGGTCGGTTGGTTGGTTGGCGCCTGTGTAGGCACTTTAACACCCTTCTTATAGTAAACTCTTCATGTCCCACACGTCGTCGTGGCTCAAAGCTGAGAACTGGAATCACATATTAGAAACGGACCCAAAAACCTACGACACTGAAGGAGCAGAGAAACTGATGACAGGCATGCGTATTCAAATACAGCGATGTGTAAACACGCAGAAAACGGTGCAGCAGTCGGCAACAACTGTATAGGACAAGTGCCTGGCGCAGTTGTTACATCGGTTGCTACTGCTGCAATGGCATGTTATGAAGATTTAAATGAGTGTGAACGTGGTGTTACAGTCGGCGATCGAGCAATGCTACACAGCACTCCAAGGTAGCAATGAAGTGCGGATTTTCCTGTACGATCATTTCACGAGTGTACCATGAATATCAGGAATCTGGTACAACATCAAATGTCCGACATCGCTGCGGCCTGAAAAAGATCCTGCAAGAACGGGACCAACGACGACTGAAGAAAATCGTTCAACGTGGCAGAAATGTAGCCCTTCTGGAAATTGCTGCAGATTTCAGTGCTGGTCTATCAAGAAGTGTCAGCGTGCGAACCATTCAACGAAATATCATCGAACTGGGCTTTCGGGGCTGAAGGCCCGCTCGTGTGTCCTTGATGACTGCACAACACAAAGCTTGGTAATTTCCAAGAATGTTTGCCTATCGAAGCCGCGGGCTGCAAACGACAGATATCGAACGTGCGATTCTAAATCGATCACGCGACTGTGGTGGCGGGCGTTATGGTAAATTGTTTGTGAGTTGCTAGGGAATCCCAGAGATTTATGTCGGCGGCCGCAGTGGCCGAGCGGTTCTAGGCGCCTCAGTCTGGAACCGCGAGACCGGTACGGTCGCAGGCTCGAATCCTGCCTCGGGCATGGATGTATGTGATGTCCTTAGGTTAGTCAGATTTAAGTAGGTCTAAGTCTAGGGGACTGATGACCTCAGATCTTAAGTCCCATAGTGCTCAGAGTCACTTGAACGATTTATGTCGGTAGTGAGTGGGATGTCTGGTATTGTAGATGTTTCTTCGGCTGATTGCCTCACGTGGAAGAATCTAATTCCATGTTATGCAATCTAGAAAAAAAAAGTCAGGAAGAATGCATGGTTTCATTATTTCAAATTATCGATTCAGACCAGCATAATTCTTGTATCCTTGTGGATTAGGGACTACATCCTGCAAGCAAAAGCATCGCAAACTGACTTATCTATTAATACCGTGTGCGACTATTTAGGGTTTTGCGGAGAAGTGTGTTATGTAATCGTGACGAACGACAGTGTACCGGTCGGAGGACCAAATAAAATTATTGAAGTGGATGGTTCAAATGGCTCTAAGCACTACGGGACTTAACACCTGAGGTCATCAGTCCCCTAGACTTAGAACTACTTAAACCTAACTAACCTAAGGACATCACACACATCCATGCCCGAGGCAGTATTCGAACCTGCGACCGTAGCAGCAGCGCGGTTCCGGACTGAGCGCCGAGAACCACTCGGCCACAGCGGACGGCTATTGAAGTGGAAGAATCGCACATAGCAAGAAGGAAAAACCAGAGAGTGCGTCCTTTAAAGTATGAAATCAAACGTATTTGGGTATTCGGTGATATGGAACGAGAGTCCCGGCAGTGCCCTGTGGTAAGGGTGTTGTCCAGACACAAGGCAACTTTAGTCAGTTTGATAAAGCACTTTATACTGCTTGGTAGCAAAGTGATTGCATGCGGCCTTCAACCACGAGTTCATCAATCACTTCGCAAAGTTCGTGTCTTCCGATGATCCCAGTGTGCACACGCAAAACATCAAGCGGCTCTGGAAATCAGTGAAATCTTCCATTAAAAGGGAAGGACGTCCAGGAGAAAGAGATGAACTCTATTTGTTTCAGTATCTGTTTTTCCATAACTTGCGGATGCAAGGAAAAGTTGACGCACGTGACACCCTACCCACATTTCTGCGTGACACTGGTAGAGTCTACCCACGTTACGGCAAAAAGGCAATGCTTCCCGTAGCATACACATTATTAAATGGACATTCACATGACGAAAATGAGTGAAGTAAGTCGTTTCCTTGGTACTTGCAACATGCTCATATCGCAAGCCACCACAGTCGCGTGATCGATTTAAAATCGCATGTTCGATATCTATCGTTTGCAGCCCGCGGCTTCGATACGCAAACATACTTGGAAATTACCCAAAGCTTTACGCCTCGCCTGCGCCCGGCAACAGCGAAATTAGACTGTTGGGGTCAGTTCTAGTGTCTGATCCCACACTTCGGCTTTGAGCAGTGACGTCATAACTAAGGCAGAGAAGCTAGATAGAGGCAATCTCTGAAAGCGACTGATCACATTCATAAACAAACGAATGTAGCGTACGATAAAATTACACAGTTCACGTGATTAGCCACAAATTGTACCGACAAGAATTAAAGGTAACGAAAATAAAAAAGAATAGCAAAAGAGGAGTATACATGTCTGAAAAAAAAATCATCCTAACTTATGGTAGTAAGAAAAGCTCCTACATATCCAGTACAGTATAGCGCGTGCTGAAGTCATAATATTATGAATCAGCGTTAATTATTAAATTCACACAAGCTAATGAAATTTGACAAAAAGTAGGGTCTAACAAATACTGAAATCGATAATTGGAACTGACCTATATAGGTTAATTCTAGTTACTGATTTCAATCATTCCACGGTTCATTATTTACATCGTTTTAACAACAAGTGTGTACACTTAAGTATTACAGGATTTATGCATATGGTAGTACTATCTTCATTACTATGAAAAACAGAAAAATTTGGAAGCTGTACTTAGAATACTTATTAGTTTTCGTAGTAGTTCTAAGATCAATAAGAAATCCTATAAAAACATAGTCCACAGATTTACTGCAAAAATGTCCAGAATTATGAACCATTGAATCGGTAACGAGAACTGACCCCCTATAAAGGCCAATTCTAATTATCGATTCCAGCCAGTCGATGATTCATTAACTATATCGTTTTTTCAACACGTGTGTGTATTAAAATGTAGGCTTATATGATTTCTGCATTTGTAATTGCCATCTAAACTACTGCAAAAAAAGTTACTAATATTGGAATCAGTAACTAGAATTGACCTATACAGAAGCTCAGTTCTAGTTACCCAATGCAGTTTTTGTTATACACCGCAGTAGTTTTAAGAGAGCAATTACAAATGTAGAAATGGTATTACGTTTCACTGTATATAACTGCAAAAATAATTTACATGTGAATCATAGAGCGGTTGGAATCTGTAACTAGAATTTACCTACAGAGGTTAATTCTAGTTATCGATGCCAATATTCTTTATTTTTTGTAGATATTCGTTTCTGATGTACTGGCTTTTTTTAATTAAGTGTGTCGGTTTCTCCACATTTTATGCTACTCTTTCGTATTTGTTGTGATTCGTTTAATTTTCCCGTTTCTCTGGTACATTCTAGTTTCTCCCCACTCGAAACCCGAACTTTCCTGCGCTTGTCCCTTTAGATTCAATAATTGGTACAAAATTAAAGCTATTTTATAACAGTATGACTTGACCATGTGCTTTACTGTAATGCAATTTAAAGGTTCTTTGTGCTTTTCTAGTCGCATAAATTAAGAGATTACTTCTTACCAGAAATGAAAATTTGCTTTTAATTCTTGTTCTTAATTATTTTCGTCATCTTCAGTTCGTTTCGATGTAACTTATGACTAGGTAAATAACTGCGAGAATGTGATTATAATTTTATCGTATGCTACATTTGTTTGTTTACGAATATGAGCCGTTTCTTTCATTGACTGATTATACGTAGCGTCTTTGTCTTAGGCATGACGTCATTGCTCAAAGCCGATGAGTGGAATCGGGCACTAGAATTCATCCTTTGACTGGAAGCATGTTGCCTGGTCGGACGAGTCTAGTTTCAAATTGTATCACGCGGATGGACGTGTACGGTTATAGAGACAACCTCACGAATCCATGGATTCTGCATGTCAGCAGGGGACTGTTCAAGCTAGTGCCCGCTCTTTAATAGTGTCGGGCGTGTGCAGCTGGAGTGATATGGGGGCCCTGATACGTCTAGATACGACTCTGACAGGTGACACGGACGTAAGCAGCCTGTCTGATCACTTGCATCCATTCATGTCAATTGTGTATCCCGACGGACTTGGGCGATTCCAGAAGGACCATGCGACACCCCACACCTACAGAATTGCTACAGAGTGGGCCCAGGAAAACTCTTCTGAGTTTAAACACTAACGGATAATTTCCAAGAATGATTGCCTCTCGAAGTCGCGGTGTCCAAACGATACATATCGAACGCGCGATCCTAAATCGATCACGTGACTGCTGGCAGCGTTATGGGTATGTTTATGGTGGTCACTACAGCAACGACAAAAGAAGAGCGTAACAAAAATACTTGTAATTACAAAGGAGACCACTTATCTTACTTGTCCTCGATGTTGGAATCATGTGAAAGTCCATTACGGTGGTCTGGATGGATAATTTGGAAGAGTCGAACCATGTATTCTTCCTGATGCTCGTTCGTTTTCCGCACTGTTCACAATGAAATTGTAACGGTATTTCAGCATCGAAACTGTTGTTACGGCGTTTTACACACTTCGCACTGCCACCGTCTACACAGTCCCTTCTTTCCTTGTCCAGTAGTACTCCATATTTGCGACAAAAAGATGAACAATTTTCTATGCTGGATAAACATGGAATTGCCGGCCGGAGTGGCCGTGACGTTCTAGGCGCTACAGTCTGGAACCGAGCGACCGCTACGGCCTCGGGCATGGATGTGTGTGATGTCCTTAGGTTAGTTAGGTTTAATTAGTTCTAAGTTCTAGGCGACTGATGACCTCAGAAGTTAAGTCGCATAGTGCTCAGAGCCAAACATGGAATTAGATTTTTCCATGTGAGAGAATCCGCCGAAGAAACATCAAGAATGCCAGACATCCCACTCACTAACCATATAAATCGTCTGGGATTCCCTAGCGAATCACAAATAATTCGCGGAGGTATGTAATACACAGCAACTAAGGGAACGACGGGAAACAGATAAAAATGACGATCACAAATAACTGATCACAACGCCCGCCGCCAGAGTCTCATGATCGATTTACGATCGCACGTTATATATGTATCGTTTGGACACCGCAACTTCGATAGGCAATCATTCTTCGAAATTACCGGCCGCTCTTTAATAGTGTGGGGCGTGTGCAGCTGGAGTGATATGGGGGCCCTGATACGTCTAGATACGACTCTGACAGGTGACACGGACGTAAGCATCTTGTCTGATCACCTGCATCTATTCATGTCCACTGTGCAATCCGTTGCACTTGGGCGTTTCCAGCAGGACAATGCGACACACCACACGTCCAGAATTGCTACAGAGTGGTCCCAGGAAACCTCTTCTGAGTTTAAACACTTCCGCTGGCCACAAAACTCCCCAGACATGAAAATTTTGAGCATATCAGGGATGCCTTTGCAACGTGATGTTGGGACGAGATCTCTACTCCCAGTAATTTCCAAGAATGATTACCTATAGAACGGTTGGGCTCCTAACAATATATATCGAACGTGCGATTCGATGTCGAACATACGATTTTCGTGGCGCGAATTATGGTGAACGTGTAGTGCGTTGCCAGGGGAACATATTTTATCGTTTTCGGCGTGAATAGCAATAGGCGAAAACGTTGCAGTTTCGAGTGCCGCGAGCCTCACATGACGAAATCTAATTCCCCGTAATATGTAGCGCGGGAAGTTATACCTCTTCCGATATCTATATTTCTACAACTTGAGGTTGCCTGGAAAAATTGACCCTACTCATACTCGCATGCTATCTCTAACTGACATAGGGAGAGGGTACCCAGGTTACGGGAAAAAGAATTACTGCTGGCAGCTTACACAACGCGAGCACTTGTGCACGAATAAGACGTGGCTGACGAGCAAAGTAAGAAAAGTTACTACTCGTACTTTCATTTGTTATTGACTATAACTTAGTAAACGTTCGTCTTTTGTCGTTGCTCTAGTGAATATCCATAACTCGGGCACCAGAATCGTATAATCGAACCCCTCGTACTCTTACGGTTTTATGGACAGCCCTGCAGGATTCATGGTGTCAGTTCCCTCCAGCACTGCTTCAGACATTTGTCTAATACATGTCACGTCGTGTTCCGGAACTTTTGCGTGCTCGCGGAGGCCCTACGCGGTAATTACCAAGAATGATTGCCTATCGAAGTTGGAGCGCTCCAAACGATACATATCGAAATTGCGATAGTAAATCGATTGTGGAGGTCTCGTGGCGCGCGTTACGAGTATGTTTGAAGGTGTCACTAGAGAACGACAAAAGGAAAGCGTTAGAGAAGCACTGGTAAATTGAAAGGAGACGACTTACCTTAGTCGTCGTCGGTGTCTGTCTTGTGACAGTTCGCGCGATGTATAAGCTGCAGGGACAAGTCCTTTTTTGCCATACACGAGGTAAACTATACCAATATCGCGTAGGAATATCGGCAGAGTGTCGCATGCGTCGACTTTCCGCTGCAGACGCAAGTTGTGAAAGTATAGGTACTGGAACGAATAGAGTTCGTCCCTCTGTCCTGGACGGCCTTCTCCTTTTATGGTTGACTTGACAGACTTCCACAGGCGTTCTATGTTCTGGGTATGGACACTGGCGTCATCTGAAGATACAAACTCGACAGAGTGGTTCACAAATTCGTGCTCGAACCCTTCAGCTTTGAGACTTGTGGTATGACTGAAACCCGTCTGTGATAACATTTGTTCCTGGCAGTATGAAATGCTTTATAAGACCCACTAGAGTCACCTTGTCTCGCGACAATACCCTGACAACCAAACACTTGCGTGACTCCCTTTCTATGCCACCAAAAACCCAAATATGATCTACTTCAGTTTTAGTAGGCCGCCCTCTCTGATTCTTTCGCCTAGCAATGCGAGACTCGTCTACTTCCACTACTTTATTCGGTCCACCAATTGGCACACTGTCGTAGCACACTTCTCGGCAAAACCCGAAGTAATCACAGACGGTATTCGCCGATAGCTTAGTTTCTGATGCTGTGGCTTGCAGAGTGTAATCACGAATCCAGCACGACACAAGAATTATACTCACCTCAATCGATAATTTAGAGGACTCGAACCACTTATTTTTCCTGATGCTGGTTCGCTTTCTACAAAGTCCGCAATGAAATTGCAATGGAATGTCAGTGTCCGCACTGCTCTTACGCAGTTTCACAGACTTGGCAGCACCACCGTCAATACAGTCTCTCGTGTCGTCGTCGAGCAGAAGTCCATATTTCCGGGAAAAAGTCAAATATTTGTCTACACTGCATATGCATGGAATGAGAGTCCTCCATGTGAGGCAATCCGCAGACGAAACTTGAGAAGCAGCACTCATTGCACTCGCTATGAAGGGAAAATGTCACAAACAATTATGGCCGGAAAGTAATGTACTGAAACTAAAGAAACAACGCAAAACTGATACAAATGACGATCACAAATAATTTATCATAACGCGCGCATCGAGACCTCCGTAATCGATTTACTTTCGTAACATCGATATGTATCGTTTGGAGCGCTCCAACTTCGATAGGCAATCATTCTTGGAAATTACCCTTACGGGAAATGTCAACTTAGTGGGCGTGAGTAATGAGTGGATGGGCATACCAGAGTCTCAAAGCTGAAGGGTTCGAGCACGAATTTGTGAACCACTCTGTCGAGTTTGTATCTTCAGATGACGCCAGTGTCCATACCCAGAACATAGAACGCCTGTGGAAGTCTGTCCAGTCAACCATAAAAAGAGAAGGCCGTCCAGGACAGAGGGACGAATTCTATTTGTTCCAGTACTTATACTTTCACAACTTTCGTCTGCAGGGGAAAGTCGATGCATGCGACACTCTGCCGATATTCCTACGCGATATTGGCAGAGTTTACCCCGGGTGTGGCAAAAAAGGACTTGTCCCTGTAGCTTATACATCGCGCGGACTGTCACAAGACAGACACCGACGGCGACTAAGGTAAGTCGTCTCCTTTCAATTTACCAGTGCTTCTCTAACGCTTTTCTTCTGTCGTTCTCTACTGACACTTTCAAACATACTCGTAACGCGCGCCACGAGACCTCCATAATCGATTTACTACCACAACTTCGATATGTATCGTTTGGAGCGCACCAATCATTCTTGGAAATTACCCCCGTAAGAGTTCAGGCAACCTGAGCGCATTCGCACAGATTGTGGACAGCTGGGAATGTGGGTCTCACGGTCGGGACACACATTTTCAGCTGTCCCCATGGAGGTATATCAACATCTGTCGGCAGCTGAGGGTTTCAGTTAATGGGTCTAGTGAAGCAGGGGATACAACCCGTCGGCTTTGACCAATGACGTCATACATTAGTCATAGATAGTAATGTCTTCACTTCGAGGCATAGATAATAAAATAGTCCTGTGTTCCGGATAAGCGCTATCATTGTACATTAAAATAATTATTCGTAATGATATTGAGGTAATTTGAAGTATTAGTTTGTTATTGTAGAACAATTTTTAGTGTCTTATTTTCGTTCATAGAAATGGATTTGTCTGATTGTGGGTATGTAATTTTCGTTACTGTCTGTCTAGGCGAGCTTCGGTTATTCCTCGATATTTCCGTGTGGTAAGCTCACTTTTCCATTTGCTTCTTTCACTGTATTTCACAATTTTGACATATTTCACTGTTTTATTCCACCAATATGTGTATTTTCGTGTTGTGAAGTATGTAATAGAAATTTCTCAGCTGTCGATCTTCTTTCGTTTCCCAGCACTAGCATCAGTACGACATTTTCGAATGTATACTTGCTATATTACAGGCGAAACCCCCGACACAACTAAAATTTGTATCCCGTCCTTCACTTCGCCTTTACACTGACGACAGAACTAAAATTTGTACCCCGTCCTTCACTTCGCCTTTACACTGACATTATATATGTCAATTGGCGAGCAAGACACAAATGTTGCGTATAGCTATATAGCTCAAGTAATGCATGGGATACTATTAGAGTCCAAGGCAACAAGAAAACTGTACCCCATAGTGAAGTACGGGATGCAAATTGTTCATGTGTCGTCATCTTGTCTCCATGTAGTTCAATTGAGGTACAGGTTGCAAATGTAACGTACGTCTATTTCCACCTTTTCGTTGCCAGTGTACATATATCGAGGTCAACGGAAGTCTGGTATACATATATTACATACATAGGTCCTTCTGTCATCAGTAATACTGATATGTACGTAAGAAAAGACTGTTAGTAATAGCGGAGAAGAAATAAACAACACATCGACAATTTGTACCCCGTGTTCCACTTAGGGTTTACTGAAGCGGAGGATACATCGTCCAAGTGAAGAACAGGACAGTAATGCTAGTGAAAACGAAGAAATCGACTTACGACAAACTCGTATTCCGGACTGTACTTAAGCAACATACTTCGAATGAGCTTTTAATTTGTATCGGGTGTTTCATTTACGGCTTAGTGAAGCAGGGGATACATAGTTCAAGTGAAAAACAGGACATCAATGCTAGTTGATACTAAGATATCGACTTCGCTGAACTTGTATCCCAAAATGGGGTCTAGTGCAGCAGGGGATACAACCCGTCGGCTTTGAACAATGACGTCACAAGTCGCCAGAGACCATGTATTACAAAGATGAAAGAGCTGAGGAGAATGTTGAGAAACAAAGGAATGCGAGAGACATAAACATTGACCTTGTCAAAAGCCGAGAAGCGATTCTTGTTAGTGTTGTAGCTCCCTTCAGTAGCTAATAAGTGTTTTTTGGCTTTTTAAAAAAAAAAAATCTCACGAGATATAATAAACTGATCCTACTTTATTAAGCAATATCTTGTCAAAAGCCGAGAAGCGATTCTTCTTAGTGTTGTAGCTCCCTTCAGTAGCTGATAAGTGTTTTTTGGCTTTTTAAAAAAAAATCTCACGAGATAGAATAAACTGATCTTACTTTATTAAGCAATCAATAAAAAAACTAAACTAAAACATAACAGCTTTTAGTTTAGTTTTTTTATTCTATCTCGTGAGATTTTTTTAAGAAAAAAGCCAAAAATACACTTATCAGCTACTGTGAGATTTTTTTTAAAAAAAGGCAAAAAACACTTATCAGCTACTGCTAAAACAAACAGAAAAGCTGTTATGTTTTAGTTTAGTTTTTTTATTGATTGCTTCATAAAGTAGGATCAGTTTATTCTATCTCGTGAGATTTTTTTTAAAAAAATGCCAAAAACCACTTATCAGCCACTGAAGCATCTGTGTCTGTATCCGTAACAAACAATTAAGTTAATTAAATCACACGTTTAATGATGTACTGAATATCAAGCGTCCGCTTTTAGATTAACATTCAATTATTTTAATGATAGTGCTTATTAGAACACAGAACTGCTTTATTATCTATGCCTCGAAGTGAAGACATTACGATCTATGACTAAGGAACGACGTCATTGTTCAAAGCCGACGGGTTGTATCCCCTGCTGCACTAGACCCCCAAAATGCACTTAAGCAATACAGTTCGAAAGACTTTCGAGATACAACTGACATACATGTAACGTGATGTATTCTTTGCTAGTAATATATTTCATTCATTTCTTTCCATTGTATTTTGCGGAGAAATACTAAGATACAAACACGCGATATCGTTAACGTGAAAATACTACTGGCCCTTATATATGTGAAGTACAGTTTTTCTCTCTTGCATTCCTCTGTTTCTGAACATTCTTCTCAGCTCTTTCATCTTTGTAATACACGCTCTCTGGCGAATTCTGACGTCATTGGTCAAAGCCGACGGGTTGTATCCTCTGCTAAACTAGACCCCAATTAATTATCATTTATTCTAGAGAAGCTGCACTGTCAACAATGGCATCTTTCGAGAACAGCTACTATCTTTATATTAGTCGAGTACATGTCACGTCGTGTAGCGGCACTTCCGCGATATTAGACAGGTGTACCAGTTTCTATGGCTCTTCAGTGATCTGGGTGTATCGAGAGTTGCACAAGACGTGGTACCGACCTGCTGTGCGGCTGCGGGCGTGCTGTCGGCCGCTTTCCAATAGCGCCGGGTCCTGTCGAGGGCGGTCCAGAACTCGGGCAGCGAAGCGACGCCGACGGTGAGCACGGCCGTGGCGCACCAGTACACCAGCTCCGCAGCGCGCCGCAGCTCCGGGTCCGGCTCGTCGCAGAAGGGACTCCGGACGCCGGCAGTGGCATCTGGCGGCGGCAGAGACCGCGCCACCACGTACGTCATGAGCACCGCCACCGGCACCAATAACAGGCTGCAGCACAGCATCGCGCCCTCTGCTCTCTGTCCAGTTTGTCACTGTTTACACGTTGCCGTGGCAACCACAGATCACAAAACTATCGGAAATGCAACGCCCGTATTACGATACGGAAACGGGTAACACACTTTTCACAACACTTCCCGCAAGCGTAATGTCATTTTATCGTCACGTGCTGTAACTATGACCACAGGAACCGCGCGTCAACTAAAGAATACTCGTAGATATTAATGTATTTATTTTCGACCCATAGATAATAAATCGGTTATCTTCTGTGTTGAAGCGTTATCATTGTAAATTCAAACAAATAAATGTCTTTAAAAGTCGGGGGTAGACATTGTGTACGATTTTTGGGTCTAGTGAAGAAGGGGATACAACCCGTTGGCTTTGACCAATGACGTCATACATTACTCATAGATAATAATGGGGTCAACTGAAATACGGGATACAAATACTATGTATGTAGGTCTTTTCGCATTCGCTAGTAATAGTGTCTACGTAAGAATAGAATGCTAGTAGTAGCGGAGGCGAAAGTACCAACACCTATAAAATTTGTGTCCTGTACTTCAATTGACCTAAATAGGTCTACTGAAGAGTAAGTTACTAATGCTGTTGTTGTTGTTGTGGTCTTCAATCCTGAGACTGGTTTGATGCAGCTCTCCATGCTACTCTATCCTGTGCAAGCTGCTTCATCTCCCAGTACCTACTGCAACCTACATCCTTCTGAATCTGCTTAGTGTATTCATCTCTTGGTCTCCCCCTACGATTTTTATTATCCACGCTGCCCTCCAATACTAAATTGGTGATCCCTTGATGCCTCAGAACATGTCCTACCAACCGATCCCTTCTTCTGGTCAAGTTGTGCCACAAACTCCTCTTCTCCCCAATCCTATTCAGTACCTCCTCATTAGTTATGTGATCTACCCATCTAATCTTCAGCATTCTTCTGTAGCACCACATTTCGAAAGCTTCTATTCTCTTCTTGTCCAAACTACTTACCGTCCATGTTTCACTTCCATGGCTACTCTCCATACAAATACTTTCAGAAATGACTTCCTGACACTTAAATCTATAATCGATGTTAACAAATTTCTCTTCTTCAGAAACGCTTTCCTTGCCATTGCCAGTCTACATTTTATATCCTCTCTACTTCGACCATCATAAGTTATTTTGCTCCCCAAATAGCAAAACTCCTTTACTACTTTAAGTGTCTCATTTCCTAATCTAATACCCTCAACATCACCCGACTTAATTCGACTACATTCCATTATCCTCGTTTTGCTTTTGTTGATGTTCATCTTATATCCTCCCTTCAAGACACCATCCATTCCGTTCAACTGCTCTTCCAAGTCCTTTGCTGTCTCTGACAGAATTACAATGTCATCGGCGAACCTCAAAGTTTTTATTTCTTCTCCATGGATTTTAATACCTACTCCGAATTTTTCTTTTGTTTCCTTTACTGCTTGCTCAATATACAGATTGAATAACATCGGGGAGAGGCTACAACCCTGTCTTACTCCCTTCCCAACCACTGCTTCCCTTTCATGTCCCTCGACTCTTATAACTGCCATCTGGTTTCTGTACAAATTGTAAATAGCCTTTCGCTCCCTGTATTTTACCCCTTCCACTTTTAGAATTTGAAAGATAGTATTCCAGTCAACATTGTCAAAAGCTTTCTCTAAGTCTACAAATGCTAGAAACGTAGGTTTGCTATTGCTAATGCTAATGAAAACGAATAAATCGACCTAAGTTAAATTTGTTTCCCGTACTGCAGTTAACCTATACAGATCGACTGAAGTTTCGGATACAACTCATATATATGTCAACGGAAGTATTCCATGCTAATGTTACTTCTATCCTTTTTTTCTTTATTTTGCACAGGAGTATTAGGACTGAAACAAGCGATATACTTAACATAATGTTAGAAATATTAATGGACGTGATATAGTCTATCATCTGTTTCCTCTCTGCTGCATTCCTTTGTTTAGGGACACTCGTCTTTCTTGTTAAATCTGTGTAATAAATCATCTCTGGCAAATTCTGACGTCACTGGTCAAAGCCGACGAGTTATCCCGGTCTTCAGTAGTCTCGCGACAAAAAATCGGGGTCTAGTGAATCAGGGGATATAACCAGTCGGCTTTCACCAACGACGTCAGGATTTGCCAGAGATCATTTATTACACAGATGTAATAGCTGAAAAGAGTGTTCAGAAACAAAGGAATACGAGAAACAAAAAATATGGTTGACATATATCAAGGCAAGTAGTATTTTCACGCTAAAGATATCGCGTGTTTGTATCGTATTATTTCTGTGGAAAATGAAGGGGGAAAATGGATGGAAATATTGGTAGCATATAATACTTCACGTCACATATATATGGGATGTATCTCGAACCTCATTCGAACTGTATCCCCTGCTTCACTAGACCCAACTCGTCGGCTTTGACCAATGACGTCAGAATTTGCCAGATATGATTTATTGCATAGATTTAACAGAAAAGAGGAGTGTTCGTAAACAAAGGAATGCAGCAGAGAGAAATGGCGCTGAGCACTATGAGACTTAACATCTAAGGTCATCAGTCCCCTAGAACTTAGAACTACTTAAACCTAACTAACCTAAAGACATCACACACATCCATGCCCGAGACAGTATTCGAACCTGCGACCGTAGCCGTCGCGCTGTTCCAGACGGAAGCACCTAGAACCGGCCGGGCGCAGCAGAGAGAAAACAGATGATAGACGTATATCACGTCCATTAATATTTCGAACATAATGTTAAGTACATAGCTTGTTTCAGTTTTAGTAATCCTGCAAAAAATAAAGAAAAAAGGGATAGAAGTAACATTAGCATGGAATACTTCAGTTGACGTATATATGAGTTGCATCTGAAACATCAGTCGATCTGTATAGGTTAACTGCAGTACGGGAAACAAATTTGACTCACATCGATTTATTCGTTTTTATTAGCGTTAGTACCTTATTCTTCAGTTGACCTATATAGATCAATTCAAGTACGGGATACAAATTTTACAGGTTTCGCCTCCGCTACTACCAGCATTCTGTTCTTAAGTAGATACTATTACTAGCGAAGGCGAAAAGACCTACAAACATAATATTTGTATCGCATACTTCAGTTGATCCGAGGATACATTTGCCCAACACGTTTAAGGAAACACTTAAACGGGCAATATGTAATGGGTACACTATGCCCCCATGAGTATTCATCTAAATGGATCTGTAGTGTCGAAACGCGTCGATTCCCTCTCCCTACAACATATTTCATGGCTGACCAATAACCTTCTATACAAATACCTATATGAAGGAAAACCATCGGAAATAGCTACAGAACCCTCTGCAACATGATCTTCAATTAATTTAACCAACACTTTTTTTCGTTCGATTAGGAACTACTTAAAAAAAAAGACATTATCACTTTCTAGACCTGAAATTACAGCCCCCAAACCCACAATCCCACCGCAAATCCCCCCCCCCCCCCCCCCGGTTGTACTTGGTTTTGACCCCCCCCCCCCCCACCGTGCAAGGGCCGCCTATACGATAAGTATTCCCCACAAACTTCCCTACAAAACGAGTAGCACTCTAAAACGGCACGACGCTCACTCACACGACATTCATGCACATACCACCACACAGGATACCTCAAACATCAACAATGTATAATTTTTATTATATCCCTCACGGCCAGCTTCGATTACGCAATGTTCCTAGTCTAACTGAGCGCCACAGTCGATCCTTGCTACACCTCCATATGAATAAATCGTGAGTACGACGAGCAGACACACTTACCAGGCGCATGTGTTCGCCGCACTCACATCTCTTCAGTATCGTAGTACTCCTTCAAGGCTTATATAGTTGGTGCATTATTAATTGACATTTAATTATAATGGTGACGTGTTGGTGATGGTGGTGCGACGTCATCTTGAAACAACATATTACAAATCATAATACAACGTGATTCATGCTTAATTTGTAAATTATTGATGACGTCACTTCCAATATCGAAAATCGATGCAGCGGACGTAACAGACACGACACTTTGTCTCATTTTTATTACCCAAAGCGACAACACTAAACTATGTGGCCAGCAAGTGACACTTCTCAATGCACTATTCGATGAGTGGAAATACTAATGTTTACACTGATTTGCAACACTGCTTTTACAATAAGGTGTGCATACAGAGCCTTAAAAATCGACAATAACTAAAATATCACACCACATTGGTCTTTCATTAGTTTTCTAATGACCTTGGGACATAACGAAACGTTACATAACGTGACAGATTATTTACGATTCTGTCGTAAGGTGCTGATATTTACTGAATAATATCGTTTTCCTTTAATTACAAAAGACTGCTAGTCAACACGAGTAGACTTGACCTTTAGCAGAAATACGTCGTGTTTCTACCCAACAAAGGGGAGTTTCCTTCGCTTCACTTTCTGCCAAATTTATGAATGTGAAACGTAGGAAACCTGTTTGGTATGTATTAAATACTCTATTTACGTACAAAGTTAAGTCATCACACTTGTAGCTGAATGTAAAACCACCCAGAGACGTGGTAATAAAATACCAAAAACAATAAAACTTCCCCAACAAAGATGAAACTGATTCCACAATTGTCGGTACATCTAAAGCACAAACGGCTAGTATCTTCAACACATTCGCATTAAAGTCAAAAGAAATTGCATTTTCAAAAATTTCGTGTATTATAATGTGTAAGAATGAGCTACTCACTAGACACCGTAAATAATTTCTTAGTGACGAAGAAAGTGCCTATCGTTAACAAGGACAGAAAACAAAAGAGATACACTACTGGCCACTAAAATTGCACCACGAAGATGACGTGCTACATACGCGAAATTTAACCTACAGGAAGAAGATGCTGTGATATGCAAATGATTAGCTTTTCAGAGCATTCACACGAGGCTGGCGCTGGTGGCTACACTTAACAACGTGCTGAGATGAGGAAAGTTTCCAACCGATATCTCATACACAAGCAGCAGTTCATCAGCGCTACCTGGTGAAACATTGTTGTGATGCCTCGTGTAAGGAGGAGAAATACGTACCATCACGTTTCCGACTTTGATAAAGGTCGGATTGTAGCCTATAGCGATTGCGGTTTATCGTATCGCGACATTGGTGCTCGCGTTGGTCGAGATCCAATGACTGTTTAGCAGAATATGGAATCGTTGGGTTCAGGAGGGTAATACGGAACGCCGTGCTGGATCCCAACTGCCTCGTATCACTAGCAGTCGAGATGACAGGCATCTTACCCGCATGGCTGTAACGGATCGTGCAGCCACGTCTCGATCCCTGAGTCAACAGATGGGGACATTTGCAAGACAACAACCATCTGCACGAACAGTTCGACGATGTTTGCAACCGCATAGACCGTCAGCTCGGAGACCATGGCTACGGTTACTCTTGACGTTGCATCACAGACAGGAGCGCCTGCGATGGTGAACTGAACAACGAACCTGGGTGCACGAATGGCAAAACGTCATATTTTCGGATGAATCCAGGTTCTGTTTACAGCATCATGATGGTCGCAGACGTGTTTGGAAACATCGCGGTGAACGCACATTGGAAGCGTGTATTCGTCATCGCCATACTGGCGTATCACCCGTCGTGATGGTATGGGGTGCCTTTGGTTACTGTGGTGTCACCGCCAGACACCACACTTGCTGGGTGGTAGCCTTTAAATCGGCCGCGGTCCGTTAGTATACGGCGGACCCGCGTGTCGCCACTGTCAGTGATAGCAGACCGAGCGCCACCACACGGCAGGTCTAGAGAGACGTCCTGGCACTCGCCCCAGTTGTACAGCCGACTTTGCTAGGAAAGGTTCACTGACAACTACGCTCTCATTTGCCGAGACGATAGTTAGCATAGCCTTCAGCTACGTCATTTGCTACAACGTATTCAATTGATATTTATTATGTGAAGCATGTATCATCAAGAGAGATGTTCTACAATTGTGGATTAAAGTTAAGTATTACATCATCTACGTACTTTATTTGCAATTCTCAAGATATCGTCCTGTTCCAGACCTCACGCCAGTCAGCGTGTAATTAAACGCGTGCATTTCGGCCTCCTCTAGAAAAACAGTGTTGGCTCTTCTGCCAACACTACAGTTACACGTCTCGGTCACCTCTTGTTCGCATTGACGGCACTCTGAATAGTGGATGTTACATTTCAGATGTTGTACGATCCGTGGCTCTACCCTTCGTTCGATCCCTGTGAAACCCTACATTTCAGCAGGATATTGCACGACCGCATGTTGCATGTCCTGTACGAGCCTTTCTGGATACAGAAAATGTTAGACTGCTGCCCTGGCCAGCACATTCTCCAGATATCTCACCAATTGAAAACGTCTGGTCAATGGTGGTCGAGCAACTGGCTCGTCACAATACGCCAGTCACTACTCTTTATGAACTGTAGTATCGTGTTGAAGCTGCATGGGCAGCTGTACCTGTACACGCCATCCAAGCTCTGTTTGACTCAATGCCCAGGCGTATCAAGGCCGTTATTACGGCCAGAGATGGTTGTTCTGGGTACTGATTTCTCAGGATCTATGCACCAAAATTGCGTGAAAATGTAATCACATGTCAGTTCTAGTATAATATATCTGTCCAATGAACGCCCGTTTATCATCTGCATTTCTTCGGTGTAGCAATTTTAATAGTCAGAAGTGTATATGGCTCTCATGCTTGATATATGTATTTATATTCTCTTGCTTTCAGCGGAGTGAGGT
Organism: Schistocerca serialis cubense; assembly: GCF_023864345.2. Classification (NCBI taxonomy): domain Eukaryota; kingdom Metazoa; phylum Arthropoda; class Insecta; order Orthoptera; family Acrididae; genus Schistocerca; species Schistocerca serialis. The sequence continues at coordinate 78,344,102 of NC_064649.1, forward strand.
GCTGTTATACACATACTCGAAAGTATTTCTTCATGAATAAGTTGCAGCTTATGTCAGTGAATCAGTGAGAGTCGGTTGTCTTTACTTTTATTTCACGATAATTCATGACTCCCGGTAATTTATTAATGCATAGTACGCTAAATATAACAACTATTTTATCAGTTAAATACGAAAATAAATAAAAAGAAGCATATAATGCGTAACACTAATCGCTTCCTTACCGCTTGGAGCGTTAGTGTCGCTCCAGTTATCAAACGGTAACAACCTTTGTTGTGTCGCTAGCTGGGCCGACACCGTGAAGTTGAGATGGCTGAAAATGCACGCTAGACTAAAGCAAACGGGCGTGAAGTACTGGAACAGGATACGTAATTAATGTTAGGAAGAAAAGTACGGAGCAGGTTTAATACTTAACTTTAATTAATCCTTGTGGTACATCGATCTTGACGATACACAGGAGACTTTAAGTACAATCACTGTAGGCTAATGGCGCCTTGCTAGTTCGTAGCCATTAACTTAGCTGATGGCTATTCTGTCTCTCGGCTAATGAGAGAGAAAGGCTTCGTACATCTGGTCGGTAGCTAGGTTCTCGTACAACTGGGGCGAGTGCTCTCTCGTATCACGAGACCTGCCTTGGTGGTGGCGCTAGGTCTGCGATTACACAGTGGCGACACGCGGGTCCGACATGTACTAAATGGACCGCGGCCGATTTAAGCTACCACCTAGCAAGTGTGGTGTCTGGCGGTGACACCACAACCTTCGCCACAGAGAGTTCCTTGGCTGCGTTTACTCGTATTTCACTGTTGCAGACGTAATATTCAGTTTAGCATATTTAGCTGTTTTGTATTATAACTTCTAGTATGCCGTTGGATAACACTTGTTTCAAAACATTTCCCGGGTACATGACTTCATTTTGACGTCACGCGCAATATCGACAACAGCAGGAGCTGCTATCGACTTTCGTTAGCGTCCGATACGGGCCTCCTAGAAGATTTCATGCAACATATCGGATATTTATAAGAAACATGTCATTTTTGGAATGATTTATTTATTTAATCGTTGGGGACATCTAGGATCTCTTTCAGTCCTCTCACACTTAGCACTGAGTCTAGCTTTTATCTGAGCCCAAATTCCCCTCATTCGTTATGAGTGGTCCTGCTTGCGGTCTTCTGTCCAAAGAACACCGTGTCTTCTTTTCGGTTGCTCGTCCGGTTTGTTCCGTTTGTCACTATCTTCTTTCGGAAAATAAATCTGTCAAAAGCATCTTCGGGTTTGATATGTAGTATCTGGAGGTCTTCTTTGGTGTTTTTCAACCATGGCATGGTAGTTTTTTGTTTTAAATCAAAAAAGAGAAATATATTTTTGATTAATCTATTTCTGTCCATTCGTTTGAGGTGACCATAAAATCGTGCCTGTCTTTCAAGGATTGTGTCTGTATTTTTTTTTTTTTTTTTTCTACGAGGCCTGTTCAGAAAGTAAGTTCCGATTGATTGCCAAATTTAAACCACAGTGAACATCAGAAATGTTTTACTTGTAACAATTAGCTACACCTTTCAGCTACTTCTCTACGTAGTCGCCGTTCTGACTTAGACTTTTGTCATAGAGTGGTACCAACTTTTCAATAGCCTCATCATAGAAGGCAGCCGCCAGTGCTTTCCGCCAATTCTCCACGCTGGCCTACACCTCGTTGTCTGTGTCAAAATGTTGTCTTCAAAGACAGCGGTTCATGTGACCAGAGATGAAACTCAGGGGGAGACAATTGCGGACTGTATTGTGGGTAATCTAACATTTCCATTTGAAAACGATGCAGGAGCATCTTCATTGCCCCTGCAGAATGCGGCTGAGAATTGTCTTGAAGAAGAAACAGCACGACAGTTATGTAATGTTAGCTGCATAGCTTCAGGCGAAATTTCTCACCAGGCCCTCGTACTTGGCGGCAGACACTATTTTCTAGACATCTTTACGCACTCACTGCGAGCTCAGAAATGAGAAGAGCGACGTGATGCTAACTGGGGTTATACTAGAGACACTACCCAACACATCAGTGCAAAGCTTTATCGGATTTTCATAGTCGTTTCCATTTCGCGACCGATCGCAGCTAACTTTCTGAACGCCCCTCGTATTTTACTGTAGGCTTCCTCATTGGATCTGCTTTGATGGATGCCATTTTTGTACTTGGATCCCAGGATTCTTGCAATGATTTCGCGCTCTTTTTTCTCCAGTTCTTCGAGGAGTCTTTTATCAGTGTTTAGGGATAATAAACTGAAGCGCCAAAGAAACTGGTATAGGCGTGCGTATTCAAATACAGAGATATGAAAACAGGCAACACACGCCGCTGCAGTCTGCAACGCCTATATAATACAAGTGTCTGGTGCAGTTGTTAGATTGGTTACTGCTGATACAGTGGCAGGTTATCAAGATTTTAAGTCAGTCTGAACGCATGAGCGATGGGACACAGCATCACCGGGGTAGCGATTTAGTGGGAATTTTCCCGTGCAACTATTTCACGATTGTACCGTGAATATCAGGAATCCGGTAGAACACCAAATCTCCGACGTCGCTGCGGTTGGAAAAAGATCTTGCAAGAATAGGATTAATGACGACTGAAGAGAATCGATCAACGTGACAGAAGTGCGGCCCTTCTGCAAATCTCTGCAGACTTCAATGCTGGGCCATCAACAAGCGTCAGCGTGCGAACTATTCAAAAAATGGTTCAAATGGCTCTGAGCACTATGGGACTTAACTTCTATGGTCATCAGTTCCCTAGAACTTAGAACTACTTAAACCTAACTAACCTAAGGACATCACACACATCCATGCCCGAGGCAGGATTCGAACCTGCGACCGCAGTGGTCGCGCGGTTCCAGACTGTAGCGCCTTTAACCGCTTGGCCACCCCGGCCGGCACGAACTTTTCAACGAAACATCATCTGTATGGGCTTTCGAAACCAAAGGCCCACTCGTGTACCATTGATGACTGTACGAAACAAAGCATTACGCCTCGCCTGTGTCCGCCAGCACCCACATTGAACTGTTGATGACTTGAAACATGTTGCCTCGTCGAACGAGTCGTTTCAGATTTTATCGAACTTATGGACACGTACAGGTATGGGGACAACCTCATGAATCCACGGACCCTGAATGTCATCAGGGGACTGTTAAGATGGTACAGGTATGGGGACAAGCTCATGAATCCACGGACCCTGGATGTCATCAGGGGACTGTTAAGATGGTGGAGGCTCTGTAACGATGTAGGGCAGGTGCAGCTGGAGGGATGTGGGACCTCTGATACCTCTAGATAAGCTTCTGACAGGTGACACACACGTAAGCATCCTGTCTGGTCACCTGCATCCATTCATGTCAATTGTTCATTCCGACGGATTTGGGCGGTTCCAGCAGGACAATGCGACACTCTACACGTGCAGAATTGCTATTGAGTGGCTCCAGGAACACTCTTCTGACTTTGAACACTTCCGCCGGCCACCAAACTTCCTAGACATGAACGTTATTGAGCATATCTGGGAAACCTTGCAACGTGCCGTTCAGAGGAGATCTGCACCCCCTCGTACTCTTTTTATGGACAGTCCTGCAGGATTCATGGTGTCAGTTCCCTCCAGCACTACTTCAGACATTAGTCGAGTCCATGCCACGTCGTGTTGCGGCACTTCTGCGTGCTCGCGGGGGCCCTACACGATATTAGACAGGTGTAGCAGTTTCTTTGGCTCTTCAGTGTATATTGAATTATTCTTTAAACTTGGAAGGATACAGCTGCCTGTCTCCAGTCACAAGAAAATGGAATGTATTTAAAGCGCTCTGTCACGAACTCGTGCGTCAGTAAAAAGCTAGAATGAAATATTCATAAATTCTTCGTATCTTATAAATGTTTTGAGATATCGAAACAAGATTCTGGCAAATGATAGCACCCAAAGACGAGAGTGTTTTGTCATATGATCAATATGCGAAACTTCCAGATCCACCACTATATTAAAGAGACTACAGATTTTTTTCAATTAAATAATGTAATTATTGAGGGCCATCGATAGCTGGTGAAGCGAGAACTGCTGTGAATTTTGTAGCAATATAAATGATGAAGTTACATGTTTAATTTTGTACTGATAATGGTATGTTTCGTAAACTGTTGACCTGACTTGCACTCAGTTGTTAGTTTGTATTGTATGTTAACAAGGGGCCTAGAAACGACGGAGAGGCTCCGTCCCCGCCGCAGCCGCAGTGGTCCACAACCCCACGACGACTACCGCAGTCCACTTCACCCCTCTGCCGCCCCACACCGAACCCAGGGTTATTGTGCGGTTCGGCCCCCGGTGGACCCTCCCCCCCCCCCCCCCCCCCCCAGGGAACGTCTCATACCAGACGAGTGTAACTCCTATGTTTGCGTGGAAGAGTAATGGTGATGTACGCATACATGGAGAACTTGTTTGCGCAGTAATCGCCGACATAGTGTAACTGAGGTGGAAGAATGGGAACCAGCCCGCATACGCCGTGGCAGATGGAAAACCACCTAAAACCCGTCCACAGACTGGCCGACTCACTGGACCTCGACACAAGTCCGCCGGGCGTATTCGTGCCGGGGACCAGGCGCTCCTTCCTATCCGCAAAGCCTGAAACACGTATGTAACATAGCAGCGATGGCGAGGCATTGTAGCATCTGTGACCAGAGAGTATGCGCTTGACCGCGCGAGTGTTGCGAGCGGTTCTGAGTCTGTCAGTCAGTCGTTGCGAGTCTGTAGCTCTGTCTAGTTGGATACAGTAGTCTGTCGGTCAGTCGTTGCGAGTCTGTAGCTCTGTCTAGTTGAGGGCAGTACTCTGTCAGTAGTCGTCGCGTGCAGTACGCTAGTAGTCGTCATGCAGAGCAGTCGGTCAGTGGTAGCAGCCCAGTGGGGTTGCGTGATGTGGTCTGGCGACAACACTGGTCAAGATGCTGAATGAGGTATACTGTTAATTAAGATAATCATCGGATAATGTAAAGTTTAATTATTGTAACTAATTTTCAACAAGTGCCCCCAATAATAACTTTGATTTCAAAAGCAATTTTACATAAAATTTTCATTTAATTGAAGTAACTATTTCGTTCCACTTCCCCTAAACAAAAGTTTCAGTTTTCAATTAGATTACAAAAAAAAAAAAAAAAAAAAAAGGGAATATTATTATTTGCAATGCAGTTCCTCCAAGCGGTGCGCAACAACAGGAGCAGAAATTTGATTAGGTGTTGCAATGAGGTAAGAATTTAATTTTGATTTTGTTGCACAGGGCCAAAGACCGATATTTCAGTTTAATTGAATCATTATTATCACTGAGATTTTCTTATCACTGAATGGACTTTAATTTTTCATGAAGAACTTATACTTGAGTCAGATTGCGATTATCACTTTTATTGTCATTAAATTTAATTGCTGGGAGGTTACGTCTGGCTCCTATTCATTTATTATTTCTGTCTTTAAAATCTTTGTGGGGAGGTTACACTTGGCGACACCCAGTCCAGGATCGAATTTCGTTGAGAGTCTTTTGAACAACAATCAGATATCTGCTCTTGTTTGCTTAGATATAATTAGGATTTGGCGCAACGCTTTTATTAGCTTGTGACTTTCTTTCTACAGGTCAACGGCAATTTGTTGCGTTGTTGTATTTGTGTGTTGCTTTTGCATTGTGCTTATTTATTTTGTGAATAATTTTGAATATTGTTAAAATGCCGCGAAAGACTGTGAATAGTGTATCGCGAGGTATTATGAATGAAATTACCGACCCAAACAACTTTACCGATAGGACATGTGACACGCAGTGTAATGATGACAATCCTGCGTGCACTAACAATCAGTGCATTCCAACCACTAATGATGACTTTCACCTTAATGATGAACAAACGAACTCAATTGTCTCGTCTGTTAACTTGACGACAATTGATGACGCGGAGCGGTCTATAGTAATGAGCGCTGCCGAGCTTAACACACCCGATTTAGAAAATCCAAGTAATGTACAGACAAATTTGTCTAATGAAAATGAACAGGATACTGAAAGTACGACGGATTTATTTAATTCCGAAATAATGTCTGACAGTGTACATCCGACTGATAAACCTTTCTGTAAATTACAGAATGACCAAATGGTCACGCAAAACAAGACAATTTCAGATCCACCATTAAATAGCACGGAGAATAGAAATGCTAATTTTGTGTCGGATCCACTTAAGGCATTGTTGCTACAAATTCTTGAATCAAACAAACAACAGAATGAAAAATTAGACAAACAGAGTGAAAATTTCAAACAACTTAGGGAACAGTACAAACAGCGGAATGAAATGATGAATAATTATTTCAAACAACTAAATGAAAGTGTCGACAACCATTACAAACAACTTAGCGAAACAATTAATGAAAGTTTCAAACTGACGAACGAAAAACAAGACAACCTTAACGAACGGAGCAGACAAGTTAGTGAAGAGAATACAGCTATTACCGTGCAATGCCTGGACATTAAAGAACAATTACGTGAGGATGCTGAGGCTTGTGCTAAAAACAGTAATAAAGAAGTTGGCACTGTTGCACAAGAATTAAATAGCACACGTGTAGGCACAACAGAATCACATATAGACGAAGTTAATGCAGTCACTGAACAATGTTCAGCAAACGCAACAGTGATACACGAAATTAATGCAGTCACTGAAGAATGCCCTAAAAACGAAGTACAGATTCGCGACGAAATTAATTTAGAGTCAGTGGAAGTTTCACACACTCCGAATACGGAAGATGACGAGAAATTTGCACGACAGATCAACCAAATTGACGAAAGTATTACAGTAACAGAGTTAAAAACTATTTCAGTCACCAATACGTCACAGAATCCGCCACTTTGCGAACATTTGTCAGACTCGCGCAGCGTGTATAATGTGAGCAATTTACAGCAACTACACGACTTAAAATCCGAAAAGCCACGCGACTTAAAATCTGAAAAGCTACGCAACTTGAAATCCGAAATGACACAGACGAACAGATCCACACACAAACCTGAACGTGTTATCAAACTGAGTGACGAGAACGTAGATTTCGAGCAATTTGCATTTGTAAGAAAATCTAAGGAATTTAATAATGACAGGACACAGGTACACGCTTTGAGCTGTATACGACAATTTATCTTTGTACATTCACCGCTATTACCTGTAATGCAGAAGCTAGCTTTGAACCAGATGCGACAATTTATTTTTGTATTTACAACAGCATTGCCTATAATGCAGAAACTGGAATTAGCAAGAATACAGCGATTTACTTTTGGAATTTTACCGCTATTGCTTGCAACGCCAAAGCTAAAATTTATTTGCAGTGCGTAAAAGACCTCAGGGGATTCATTACGCTTTAATGAATATGTGCCGTAGCGAGCATAGGGCCCCGAGCTGTAGTAGTGCTATTTCATCTTTAGTTTTCTGCACTGCTGCCTTTTCTTCTACTATCCTTTATATCTATCAAAACTGCTCTTCAACTATTGCTCTATCTAGGATTAAGAATATGTAAAGAAAACCCGATGTGACAAACTTTTACCGAATGTGACAATTTTTAGCAGGCACTCCCGTAATGACAACTACCGCCGTAACTTTATTAACAGATAAAATCGTAATCATCAGTATGTACAAAATTTTCGGCAGTCGCAACCACATTTTTGTAACAATAGATGTTTTTCACCACAATAGCATGAAAGTCAACCGCTTAGCATACCTAACCAACAATGCAGTCTACAAGGTCAACCAAACTTTAATGTTTCGCCGCGTGCATGTATAGTCCCAGCTCCAACAAATAGTAACGCATGGCAGCAAAGAAATAACTACGTACAGATAACACACTATTTCAACTCGTATCACAATGCGCCGTATAGAAATTACTATCATGACAGACGTAAAAAAAAGAAATGATGAGCACAATTTTCAGCGTACATTTTAATAACAGTCGATCTTATGAGCAGCAACAACATCAGCAACAACAAATAATCATGAATGAAACAGACAATAGGTGTCATCCATAGCGTAACACGTCAGTAAGAAATAACAAAGCAGTTCATATAGTGGATATGCCACAATATTCTCCCGTAAATAATAACGCATACGATAGTTTTTAACCAGATACAGCACAGATTGCATATTACAGTAACGCAAACATTACTTTTGACACGCAGAATTTTGCTCACGAGAATGTTATTTGAAGCATGCTTTGTTGAATGCTCCACTTTTATCGCACCCATATCTTACTAGAAATTTTTCCATTGCCACCGACAGTTCTAACACCGCTTTAGGCGTACACATTTTCCAGGAAATTGAAGAAGATGGTTCAACAGTTATTAAAAACATCGCATTTGCAAGCCGCATTCTGTCACCTGCTGAACGAAATTATTCCGTTACAGAATTGGAAACATTATGTGTTGTATGGGCTTTTACGAGATTTAGGCACTTTCTTTATGGCAGACATACCACCGTCTACACAGACCACAGAGCGATACAATTTTTACTTTCGGCTAAATTTACTCACGACAGGTTAAGTAGATGGAAACTATATTTACAAGAATTTAATTTTACGATTGTCCACATTCCCGGCACACAAAATGTTATAGCAGACGCACTATCGCGTTCTCTCGGCAACAATCAGCAAGACGTAGCAACCAACTTCTGCAAAACAAATTTCAGTGTCATGTACATTCAGCAAGTTGCATTTGAAAATTTTATTTCATCGTCATTACAGGACATAGCACAAGACCAAATAAGGACAATGTGTGGAAAGAAATTAAACACCTTTGGCAAGATAGGAAAAATGTTACGATTAGGAACCACTACACTGTACGCAATGACATTCTGTTTCGCCGCTCTCATCCTGACAGCAACAATTGGTTATTATGCATTCCTGACGAACTGGTTAACAAATTAATTTGGTACATTCATTTAAGTTACGCACATTACGGAGCACGAAAATGTTTTCTTATACTGAGACAGAACTCTTATTTTACTAACATGGAGAAACGTATACGACGAGTTTTAGCGTCTTGTAAAATTTGCCAGAAAGCTAAATCAGACACCACTTCACATATTCCTCCATTATATCCCATTATACCTGTTAAATTAAGACACATGGCCGCAGTAGATATTTTTGGTCCGATTCCGAGAACTAACAGAGGTTTTTGCTACATCTTTGTCGCTGTTGAGCTCACTTCAAAATTTGTTACTTTCACTCCATTACGCAAAGCTACTGCTAAAACTGTTTCGAAAGCATTTATAAAACATTTTCTATTTCATGTAGGGCATGTGATGAAAGTAATTTCTGACAATGGATCTCAATTTCGTAGTAGCGTATGGACACGCATGTTAAGAGCTAGAAACATTTCTCCGATTTATATATCCAAGTACCACGCTTCTTCGAACCCCTGTGAAAGATTAATGAAAGAAATTGGTAAACTGTGTAGAGTATACTGCCACAGAAGACATATTGATTGGGATACACACATACTCTCATTCCAAGACGTAATTAATTCCATTCCAAATGAATCCACTATGCTATCTCCGTCTGTTATACTGAAAAACGTTGAACCACCAAACAAAATTAAAGAATTAGTAAACTTCCCTAAATGTCGTCGACTAAGACACCACGAAATAATTGACATTGCGCTGAACAACATCAAACGTGCCGCAGAGCGCCGGAGAAGACAGCAAAAACAGGTTTGTAGACGCCGCGACTTTCACGTTGGACAGAAAATATTAGTACGTACACATTACTTATCCAGTAAATTAAAAGGTAAGTGCAGTAAATTTGAACTTCTATACGCAGGTCCATATCGGATTCGCAGCATCCCTCACCCCAATGTTGTACACGTCGAAACTTTGAGAACTAGAAAATCGAAAGGCAACCACCATATCTCAAACATTAAACCGTTTATTGAATGAAGACACTTTATGATTCAACACACTATGATGTCATTTATTAATGCAATTATTTCACTTGACTAATTACTGATGATTATCGTATTTTTTCTTGGCAAGTGCCCGGCAAGGTAAGGTTAGCAGGTCGCTTTTCTTGTCGTTACACATCAGACCGTGCACATTTTCCACTTTTTTTTGTGTATATGATTGTATTCCAGTTTTGTTTATATGCACTGTGAAATAGTTAAGATATATAACACACCTGTGACTTTGACATTTTTTTTGCCTTATGACATCTCAACATCGTGACTGTTTTACATTTTGCTGCTGCATTGTATTATTCTGTGTACATTTTTGCATCTGAACACTGTCAATGTCTTTGACATATTACGTTTTCTGTCATGTTATGCTGTATGGTTAATTATGTCACCATAAACCAGTCATTATTTAATGGGTATATGATTTAAATGCAAGACATTAATCTCTGTTCATCAATTTCAGTAAGAAATGGTGCGCGTAAGAAATAAATTCAACAGAAATGGGAATTTCACCTACGGAATAAACGAAAGAAGATACAATAACTTTATGAGGAAGAGTAAATGTATCAGGATTAACAAGCATTAACAAGAATATACTATACTCATCGTAGAATAGCAGCCTTAGCTAATTTTTTCTTTCAGAATACAAGGTGATTGATGCAGGCTGTCAGACTGAACTACACATCTTAGTTTTAGTGATGAAATATGCTAGAGATAAGGAATAGTTGTATAATGAGTAATGAAGTGATTTTTTGCAGATGATAATGAATACTGATGAATAATGATGAAGGATATGGTATTATGAATAATGAAGTTTATCTTTACAGGTGATGATAATAATGAAGTTATGATAATATGGATAATGAAGTGATTGATAATGAAGTTTTTTCTTTACAGATGAGGATAATGTTGGAGTTTTATATTTATGCTATGTAGTTATTTAAGTATTTGTTGCAGTTTGTTTTGACAGCAGGTGTTATATTGCATAGTAGGATGACGGAAAGTTTTGGAAAGGACAGCTATGGAACACATTTTATACACATTTCACTACCTGTTAATTCGAAGTTCACTACTTTTCAGCATAGTGTGCGTTTCTTCTTTCAGGTCAATAATCCATTTTGTATTTTTTCCAGGAGATGCTTGTCATGATACTTACTAAAACTGTTACTTATTATACCTGTTCTAGTACTTGCATTTTTATTTTTTTTACCCATTTGTGTTTACCATTTATAAATGTAATCACATATACTGCCTTGTTACATAACCTTGCTACAGCTGACTCATGACGAATGACATTACCTATCCTCATTGGCAGCAATAGGTCAAAAGCAAAAAGTGTTATGCCTCAGCAATTAATTATCGATCCCAACGCAATGCATTGCTAACAAAAGAAATGTATTAACAGTCCCAAATAGTGATACCAGTTTGAGAAAATTCTGAATAATACTGATTAACTCTGAATAGTATGTCACTTGAGTAATGACTTCTTAATGAGACAACAAAAATACACATATATATAAAATAATGCTTAGTAACTGGCTAGTAATTTCCACTGTTATTGTAATGAGACTACTTATAATCCCCATGATTATTAATGCTATGACTATAATTAACTGATTTTAATAATGACTTTGTAATGATCTGAATAATAATGAATGAGGAACAATGCTTTATACTATTCGATACCTGATGGCCACTGATTGCCAATAATTAGTGTCACTTAATGAATTGTTATTAATTATGCCATTAATTAGCTCTTGTTTTCAATGTTCATACTTTGTAATTGGAAATGAATGTGACTGTTTAATAATGCTTTGTAATTAGAAGAAGGCTAATGATTCTTACTAGATTGGAATGACACATAATTAATTAACTATGCTATTGTTTCATAATGCTTTGTGATTAGGAAAAAGCTAATGATTATTACTATTGGAAGACAAATGATTAATTAATTATGCTATACTTTATAACTGGAAATGAATGCGATTGTTTCATAATGCTTTGTAATTAGAAGGCTAATGATTCTTACTATATTGAAATGACAAATGATTAATTAATTATGCTTTATAATTGGAAATGAATGTGACTGTTTAATAATGCTTTGTAATTAGGAAAAAGCTAATGATTATTAATATTGAAATGACAAATGATTAATTAACTATGCCATACTTTGTAACTGGAAAAGAATGCGATTGTTTCATGATGCTTTGTAATTAGGAGAAGGTTAATGATTAATACTATATTGGAATGACAAATGATTAATTAACTATGCTATACTTTGTAACTGGAAAAGAATGCGATTATTTAATAATGCTTTGTAACTAGGAAAAGAAGATTACTGATTCTATGTAAAACAATTAATGAACATTTTTCTGTAATACTACATACATGGTACAGAAATGTTCAATAACTGGGCTATGAATGCCGCAAACTACTACTGTAATTGACAATATTATGTGACTTAATGTCCTTCACCTTATGAGCTAACTACCCTGAATTACTGCAATGTCCATTTGTCCTGTTTATCCTAGTGATCATGGAGCACTATATTTGGTTTTGCACTAATTCTACGTTGATGTGCCGTGTAAGAGCGTGGTGTTGACACGACATGCTGTCCACCACCGTGAGCGATGAAGACGTTATTATGGTCCCACTGTTTGGTGTACCTAATATACTGCCAAAATAAAAAAAAAATGGAATATTACTACGACAGTTCAGTGTCTTGGCTACGCTGATAAATTCTGAGGGGAAAAGAACTTCAAGTTGTGTCACTTGGTGTTGTACTTCTGTGGAAAGATATGGACTTTCAGAACAGCTGTGTGCAATCTAAAGTGCTACAACCATGATGCAATCCTTCCTTTCCTATCCTAATTCTTGTCACATAGTGAAAATCATTTTTGCTAACATTATTTATGTTCATGGCTATACATTTTTTCAATTCGCTAAACTCCAGTGCGAGTACACTTATGTCACTGGTCGACATGATTTTTTTTGCTATTATGTTTATTTATTGCCAAAATGCTAAAGACATTTTTTTGATTTGTTCTGAAGTACAGTATATATGCACTTTTGTCTTTTATATTGTATATACATTTTTTATTTTCTGAACTACAGTGCATGTGCACTTCTGTTAGGTGTTAATATGTTTTCTACTGAACCTCAGTGCCTGTACACTTTTCTCATTTTTCAATATGATTTCTACTATTCTGTATATTCAATACTTTAATGCGTATGCACTTATGTCATTTGTTACTAATTGTACATACATTTCATCAATTACTGATATGTTCTCAACTGCAGTGCATGTGCACTCATGTCACTTGTCAACATAATATTTTTTGCCAGTCTGTTTATTTGTTCTGAATATGCTAAAGAATTTTTTTTCAGTGCCTGTGCACTTTGTTATCTGTCAAATAATTTGTATATACATTTTTCTGATTTGCTACTATGTTTTGTACTCACATTTTGTCTTTGTCTGATATATTTTGTACTTAGTGCGTGTGCACAACATTTAAATATTCTGTAAGTTGTAGAATTTTGTTAATTAAAGAAAAATTTTGCCGCGCTTGGCAAGTCCAAATGACTCACCATCGCTGCCAAATTTTTGCCCCCCCAGTGGAGGGTTATGAAACACGTATGTAACATAGCAGCGATGGCGAGGCATTGTAGCATCTGTGACCAGAGAGTATGCGCTTGACCACGCGAGTGTTGCGAGCGGTTCTCAGTCTGTCAGTCAGTCGTTGCGAGTCTGTAGCTCTGTCTAGTTGGATACAGTAGTCTGTCGGTCAGTCGTTGCGAGTCTGTAGCTCTGTCTAGTTGAGGGCAGTACTCTGTCAGTAGTCGTCGCGTGCAGTACGCTAGTAGTCGTCATGCAGAGCAATCGGTCAGTGGTAGCAGCCCAGTGGGGTTGCGTGATGTGGTCTGGCGACAACACTGGTCAAGATGCTGAATGAGGTATACTGTTAATTAAGATAATCATCGGATAATGTAAAGTTTAATTATTGTAACTAATTTTCAACAAGTGCCCCCAATAATAACTTTGATTTCAAAAGCAATTTTACATAAAATTTTCATTTAATTGAAGTAACTATTTCGTTCCACTTCCCCTAAACAAAAGTTTCAGTTTTCAATTAGATTACAAAAAAAAAAAAAAAGGGAATATTATTATTTGCAATGCAGTTCCTCCAAGCGGTGCGCAACAACAGGAGCAGAAATTTGACTAGGTGTTGCAATGAGGTAAGAATTTAATTTTGATTTTGTTGCACAGGGCCAAAGACCGATATTTCGGTTTAATTGAATCATTATTATCACTGAGATTTTCTTATCACTGAATGGACTTTAATTTTTCATGAAGAACTTATACTTGAGTCAGATTGCGATTATCACTTTTATTGTCATTAAATTTAATTGCTGGGAGGTTACGTTTGGCTCCTATTCATTTATTATTTCTGTCTTTAAAATTTCAGTGGAGAGGTTACACTAAGCGCAATGTCCATTGGCATTCATAAATAATATTTCTGTCATGTAAAAAATCTTTGTGGGGAGGTTACAAGCCATGCGTTAGATCACACGGCTAACCGGGTGGGCCAGTTGTTAGTTTAATACTATTTCAGGATTCTGTCACAATTTTAACTGCATAAAAATGTTTGTGAGATGAATATTTCTAAACTTTGCTGCATTCTGACAAAATAAGCAGATTTGAACATAGCAACTATAGAAGTTACATATTCCTTAGGACTTGTCACAGTTCTCCATGAATGGCAGGCTCTTCAACCATCTTCCTGGTATGGCTGATAACTCAAGACCAGTCCTGTCGTGTAAGATGTACAGTGGTTTCTTTTGTCAGCATTTCAACCTCGGTTAGTGTCAATTTCTTGCTGTTTTAATGCCTCATTACTTTTCACCTAGGTCCATATACTCTCAGTCGGATTTAAATTAGCATGATACGGAGGAAGCCCGGTTAAACTACGCCCTTTACCGTTAGCCAGTTCGTCGACTCGGTAGAGAGGAGTTTTGACTTATACAACATTACAAGCTCCGTTAACTTCGCTTTATACAGGCTAGGTTAAACTTTATCTCATGGACCATTTCTTTGTACCCAGAGCAAAATATCAGCTTTCCTCTGCTGCACTGTTGGAGCTTTACGCATCACAACAGCATGGTATTGCGTTTTATCCATTACTGTTTTCGAATTCTGAGGAATGTTTTGCAGCAGAAGGTTGTCTTCTCAGCCGGTCAACGTGTTCTTGGACGACAGTGTTATTGCAAATGTCGTATTCAGATGTACTGCACTGTTATTAATGCAACAACAAAACAATACCTGATGACTACAGAACATTTCAGTGCGAGAAAATACGACTTTACAATGCGAGCTGACAAACGCTGATGCACCTAATGCGTGTCATCACGTGGTACTGTTTACTCACGGTGTGGCAACAGGGGCGCTTACCGCTGGCGTCGTGGTAGGGAAAGCCGGCTCGCCATTGGTGTTACCTGGGCAACAACGGCGTCTCGTCCTCCTCCGGTCAGCCAAACGTCAAAAGTCTCACTACAGTAACTATGAAACGAGAACAAACATGGAAGACTGAAAATCAGCCAATAAGAAAGCGAGATGATGGACTGATGAACTTACAGCGCTCCAAGTGTCGTGGCAGCCAACTAATGCTGCCTTACCAGAAGTCATTCTATGAGTTTCACATCCCCGTAATGGCAACGCAGTTACACATTGGGCCCACATATTAGGTTTGTTCAAGCAGCTAACAGCAGGATCATGTGCTTGAGCAGAGTTGAGATCATGTATAAACAGGGCCTTCTCCCACTTCTCGCTACTGATAGTGTGGCTGTTTGCTGAGCAAAGAGTAGGTACGTTCAAGAAGCAGCCCCCCTTCGCTTTTCCTCTCCTCCCCCCCCCCTTTTTATTTTACCATCATCTGTCCAGTTTCCCCCCACCTGCCATCGACTGTGGTATGTCATATTTGCCAACTTTTTAGTGCACTGTTCAAGTGAGTGTTCAGTGTTGTTCGTCTTTGCAAAGTGTTGCGAACAGACATCATGCTGTCGCTGGGTGTGAATTTTATGTCTCTTGCGAACAGAAACCAGACTGTCGCCGTGTTTTTTACTTGTCTGTCTATTATTTTACCTGTCTTTCCACGATTTTTCCGCCATGTTACCATTTAAGTCTCCGATTTTATCGCCTGTTTTTATTATTTATTATCTTCATCTTTTTAAAACAAATTCTGTAGGCCGAAGAGTGACGTACTAAGCTGCTGCCAGCCCGCCCCCTTCGTGGTGGGGGGGGGGGGGGGGGAGGGGGGGAATCGAAACTCAATAAAGAAAAAAAAAAGCAGCCAGCAGGCTCACCGACTGCTCTATGACAAAAAAGGAAAGGAAAAAAATAGCGCATCACGAAGCAGTTATCTGAATGGGACAAAGATCGGTAGATGTGATGTACATATACAAACAAATGATTACAGTTTCAGAAAAATGCGATGACTTTTTCAAGAGAAAGAGCTACACAAATTAAGCAAGTTTACAACGGGCTGGCCGGCTGCGGTGGCCGAATGGTTCTAGGCACTGCAGTCTGGAACCGCACTGCTGCTACGGTCGCAGGTTCGAATCCTGCCTCGGGTATGGTTGTGTGTGATGTCGTTAGGTTAGTTAGGTTTAATTAGTTCTAAGTCTAGGGGACTGATGACCTCAGATGTTAAGTCCCATAGTGCTTAGAGCCATTTGAACAACGGGCTGGACCACCTCTGGTCCTCATGCAAGCAGTTGGTATTAATTGATAGAATTGTGGATGTCCACCTGGAGATATCATGCCAAATTCTGTCCAAATGCTCATTACATGGTCAAAATCCCATGGTAGTTGGAGGGCCCTGCACATAGTGGTCCAAACATTCTCAAATGGGGAGAGATCTGGCGACCTGGCTGGTTAAGGTGGGGTTTGTGAAACATGAAGACAAGCAGAAGAAATTATTGCCCTGTGCGGGCGGACATTACCTTGCTGAAATATAAGAGCAAGATGGCTTGCCGTGAAGGGTAACAGAGTGGGATACTGACTATCGTCAACGTACCTCTGCACTGTAAGGGTGTCGCAGATGACAACCAAAGGGATCCTGCTATGAGAAGAAATGGCACGCCACACCATCACTCCTGGTAGTCGGGCAACAGTCAGGTAGGTATACTGGTATTCCATCGCTGTCTGCGGCGTCTCTAGACACTTCTACACTGGTCATCGTGGTTCAGTTCGAAGTGGGACTCACTACTGAAGATAGTTCCAGGCCGAAGACGTGTCTAGACACACACAGCACAGCAAGCAAGTCGCCGATATTCTACGCCTCGTTTTGTTGCCCTTAATGGCAAGCGATCCTGGGTCTACATTTCAGCATGATAACGCCCACATGCACACGGCTAGAGTTGCTATTGCATGTCTTCTTGCTTACCTAACCTTACCTTGGCCAGCAAGGTCGCCCGATCTCTGCCCAATTGAGAACATTTGGAGCGTTATGTGCAGGATATTCCAACCAACTCGGGATTTTGACCATCTAATGCGCCAGTTGGACAGAATTTGGCATTGCGTCCCTCAAGAGGACATCCAAAAACTCTGTCGATCAACGCCAAGGCGAATAATTGCTAGTATAAGGGTCAGGTTTTGATGAGCGTATTACTGAGTTGCTCAATTTGTGAAACACTACACTTTAATAAATAATCCAATTTTTCAGAAATTGTAATCATTTGTTTGACTGTACATGAACATCACGTCCACCAATTTCCGCACCATTCGGATAATTACTTCGTGCTGCGTCTTTACTTGCCTTAAAGTGGATATAAAAATAAATACACCAGTAATCAATCTTTATTGAGATGTGTGCGTGTATTTATACCCTGAGCAGGTACGATTCTCAAAAGAGATTCATCAGTTGTGTAGGTGGTTGGCTGCCATGCATCCAGAGTGACACTGTGATTTCTGTTGTTCCTCATAGTGGGATTCCACAAATTTCTTTCCTGCTGCTAAGGTTCCAAAAACTCAAGCACTTACATGTTTCCAGAATGAAAGCTAGGAGACGAGGTACTGGAAGAAGCGAAGTTGTGAGGACGGGGCGTGAGTCGTGCTTGTGTAGCTCAGATGGTAGAGCACTTGCCCGCGAAAGGCAAAGGTCCCGAGTTCGAGTCTCGGTCCGGCACACAGTTTTAATCTGCCAGGAAGTTTCAACTTACATGTTATTCCCCTGTTCCTGAGACACTGCACTTTCAAATATCCAGCCTGGAAGTACGAGAGAAAAATAAACTCGGTTTTCGAAATGGCAACCAAAGTGAACGACAGTGGTGCAGATGTGTGTTGATATTGGTCCCAGTGCCCTCTGATGTTAGGTCCAAATACCAACATGCAATGGAGTAGTGACACCACTTGGGCCATTGTTGGTTCCAATACTAATTCCTCGAACCACGCAATGGACCAACATTGTTGGCGTCATCGTTGCCTCCAACGTGTGGACCCAGTCTTACACGCTACCAAACTTCTGCAAGACTAAAACCGGAATTTTGGGAACTGTCTTCCGCTGTCGTATTTACATGTTAAGCATGAATTAGTTTCGCTAGCCTGATCAGATACCTGTTTTTCAAGAGCCCGTTGTTTTACACTAATGGCACAATCTAAAACATACAGTTACGGCAGTCCAGTTCATTACTGTTATACATTAAATGTGTGTTTACAGCTGATACTTTCGTCCAAAAATATAATTCGAGTATTGTACAGAAAATCGCATTGGTTGTTTACATGTCGGTACTGACGGAAATCACTAGAAATTTGTATCACTGATATGTATATGACAGGCTCTGAAATGTTATAATTTGTCATAAATGTGTGGCCCGCTTAGGTACTTTTACATCTGACAGTTACTGGATGCTACACATAAATGTGTCCTGTGTCGTATATCTGCCTTGTTCTGCTTGCCATGTTCAAAGCTTCGAAACGCGAAATTTCAGTCTGTGTAATCATTCTAAAGACGTCAAAAAAGAATAAAAATCATTCTGTGTGGGTCGTAGAATGGGTTTGGGGATTGAAAATTTCGTTGCTTACAGTCAATTAATGTCTGAAATTGGTATTAATGATCCAGCGCGGATTTTGAATTTTTTAATAATAAAACCAGCTAATTTCTAAAAGCTTGCTTGTAAAATGGGCCCAATGACTTCAAAGCAAGACACCAAATTCAGAAAAGCTATTGATGTAACAGAACGACTTTCTCTAACTTTGCAGTTTTGAGCATTAGGAATTTTATTTAATGAAATGTTTGAAATTGAACATTATTACAAATGGTGATTCATACCCAAGCCTAAGTTCTTTATTCAGAATAGCAAAAAGTACAATGAGCTTCAATGCCATTGCAGTACGCAGAGCAGTTATGTTTTCAGAGCCACTGGAATTGCAGATTTCACTGAACCTGCGGCGACAGGTCTCAAAATGACTCCTCTGCCAGGAAGAAGTTCAATTGTGCCACATGTTTTTGTGGCTGACGATGCTTTTCCTTTGCAACCTCTTAGTATGAAACCAAACCTTTTTAATATTGAAGTTTCCATGAGCATTAATAACTAGAGACGCTCTAAAACGTGCAACACTTGAGAGCTGGCGAACTTGGTGAATAGGTTAGGTTAGGTTAGGTAGGAGAAAATTTGTACAGCGAACCGTATGTCAAAAAGTCAATGAAAGTGACAAAAAAACTAGCTTGTAAGCAAATATCGCTATTATTATATTTTGGGAAACCAAATGGGAATCCCTGGAGTGAAGGCGACCTTCTTTCCGAGGAACACTATTCAGAAAATTTAGAGAACCGGAGTATGCAGCTGACTGCAGAACGATTCTGCCGCCGCCAACATGCATTCCATAAAGATGGCGAAGCTAAGATACGAGCAATGGCAGCCCATACGGATGCATATAGATTATAGACAGTTGTTTTTTCCTCGCTCTATTTGTAAGTGGTACAGGAAAGGATATGATTAGTAGAGGTGCAGAGTATCCTCCGCTAAGCATCTTAAGGTGGCTTGCGAAGTATGGATGTCGATGTAGATATAGATAAGCACATTCTATATTTTTCAAGAATATCCTTCACATTCGATTTCGTCGTTCCACAATCCTCCATGCGGTTCCCCTCCGTATTCCCTGTGACGATGCAAGGAAGGCAAGGTCGGATTGTGTCAAGAACAGATAAGGTAATTGGCCTTTGAAAGGAACCATACCAGCATTTGCCTAGAGTGATTTAGGGAAATCATAGAAAACCCAAATCTGGATGGCCGGACGCGTGTTTGAACCGGTGTCCTCCCGAACGCGAGTCTAGTGTGCTAACCACTGTGTCACCTCGCTCGATGTGTGTGACAGTGGAATTGGAGGGGGTACAGTACTCGCTGCTCAAAGACCAGCTCTCACTGTCTGCTCACAGAGCACAATGGCTGTGAAGCCCTGTTACCGAGCAAGATGAATTGGACTGGTGGCTGTTTCTAGACCTATGTAAAGCCTATGATCTGATCAATAATGACCTGATGTTTTCGCCTCCATATCTACACATTAACCCTGCAGACAATGGTGAACTGCATGGCACAGATTACTGCCCAATGTATAGGATGACACACGGGAGACGGACGGTTTTGAGCTGCGTAGTACTGAGGGCGCGGTGGTGGGAGGTGGTCGTGGTGGGGATAGTTCTGATCAACACAAGACGCCATTTCATTTACTCAGTCACTATGGAGCAGTGGGACTTGCAACGTCGAGTGTTTGTCTATGATAGTTTCGTGAAAAGTGGTGAGTCTATTATTGCTATGTAGCGATTGTTTCGTGCGCGGTTTAATGTCGGTCGACATGGAGCTGTTCTGAGCCGTAATACAATCCTCAGATGGGTGGAAAACTTCAGATTAACTGGAAACGTACCGGATAAGAAGCATCCTGGCCCGAGACGCAGAGTAACGACACCAGAAAATGTTGAAAAGGTAAGGCAAGCGGCAGTCAGAAGCCCAGGACGGTCAGCTAGTGAGTTACGAATCAATCGTGAATCAGTTAGATGAATTTTGCATAAAGAATTAAAATTCCATCCCTTCAAAATGCTCATTGTCCAACAACTTAAGGAAACTGATTTTGCTGTACGAGAAGACTTCGCTTACAGAATGCAAGTGATTTTGGGATCGAATGAAAATGAAATTTTATTGATGAGCGGGACCGAGAATAAGCAAAACCTACGTTACTGGGCTCCAGAGCATCCACACCTCATCCACCAGCGTCCTCTACACTCAGATAAAGGAATAGTCTGGTGTCCTCTTGGCTCTGTTGGCATTGTTGGACTTTATTTTTTTGAAGAGAACGGGGCCACAGTTACTGTTAATTCAGTTCGTTACATTCGTATGTTCGAAACATTCTTGAAACCAGAACCAAGAAGACGACGAATCCCTTTAAAACGCGTTTGGTTCCAGCAGGATGGGGCAACGTCGCACACCGTAAACACTTCAATGACAGTTCTTAGACGCATGTTTCCTGGCCGGATTAGCTCACGTTTTGGCAATGTTCCTTGGCATCCCAGGTCTCCCGACTTTTCAGTATGTGACTTTTTTTCTTAAGAACTGTGTCTATAACCACAAACCACGAAATCTGGACGCATTGAAGAATGCAGTCATTCAAAAAATTGCTGCCATCCCTGCAGAGATTTTAGTCCGTGTAATGGAGGATTTTGAGAAGATTCGAAATGATGGACATCACCTTGACGACATTATTTTTCACAAGTAACTTCGTTAACTGAAATGGCAAATAATGAGCTTTGATTTTGTGTAAATAAACATGCATTAATTTTAAAGTTGGCTGAGTATTATTTCATTAAAAACCGCCCGTCTCCCGTGTGTCACCCTGTACCAGTTATTGGTGGGGACAGGAAAATTTTGTGAAAACGGTAACGCGAAATTGACAATTTTAGCGAAATTACGCAAAATTGAAGATTTTTACGGAATATCATGAAATTTATCATTTTACCATTTAAAGATGGTATAAATCTGAGGACAACAGTTTACCAATATTCGTAACTGTTCCAGCATAAAGTCAAGCGCCGCCACAACCGGCCAGGAACGTTGCAGCAGAGAGACCTGTGAGACGACGTCAGCCATTAGTACGCTGACGGACCTCTCTCTAGGACGAAACCGAGACAGCAGCGGCATCTAGGAGAAGAGACTATAAGCGCCGCGCCGCCTGGCCACGGCCCAGTTGAAGTCTAGGCAGTCTACGAACGCTGCAGTAGTGACTTAGGAACTATATTGTTTTTCTTGTATAACGAATTGTATGCAGGGTGGTCCATTTATCGTGACCGGGCCAAATACATCCCGAAATAAGCGTCAAACGAAAAAACTACAAAGAACGAAACTTGTCTAGCTCGAACGGGGAAAACAGATGGCGCTATGGTTGGCCCGCTAGATGGCGCTCCCATAGGTCAAAGGGATATCGACTGCGTTTTTTAAAAATAGGAACCCCCATTTTTTATTACATATTCGTGCAGTACGTAAAGAAATATGAATGTTTTAGTTGGACCATTTTTTTCGCTTTGTGATAGATGGCACTGTAATACTCACAAACATATGGCTCACAATTTTAGACGAACAGTTGGTAACAGGTAGGTTTTTTAAATTAAAATACAGAACGTAGGTACGTTTGAACATTTTATTTCGGTAGTTCCAATGTGATACATGTACCTTTGTGAACTTATCATTTCTGAGAACGCATGCTGTTACAGCGTGATTACCTGTAAATACCACATTAATGCAATAAATGCTCAAAATTATGCCCGTCAACCTCAATGCATTTGGCAATACGTGTAACGACATTCCTCTCTACTGCGAGTAGTTCGCCTTCCGTAATGTTCGCACATACATTGACAATGCGCTGACGCATGTTGTCAGGCGTTGTCGGTGGGTCACGATAGCAAATATCTTTCAGCTTTCCCAACAGAAATAAATCCGGGGCGTCAGATCCGGTGAACGTGCAGCCCGTGGTACGGTGCTTCGACGAGCAATACACCTGTCATGAAATATGCTATTCAATACCGCTTCAACCGCACGTGAGCTATGAGCCGGACATCAATCATGTTGGAAGTACATCGCCATTCTGTCATGCACTGAAACATCTTGTAGTAACATCGGTAGAACATTACGTAGGAAATCAGCATACATTGCACCATTTAGATTGCCATCGATAAAATAGAGGCCAATTATCCTTCCTCCCATAATGCCGCACCATACATTAACCCGCCAAGGTCACTGATGTTCCACTTGTCGCAGCCATCAGGGATTTTCCGTTGCCCAATAGTGCATATTATGCCGGTTTACGTTACCGCTGTTGGTGAATGATGATTCGTCGCTAAATAGATCGTGTGCAAAAAATCTGTCATCGTCCCGTAATTTCTCTTGTTCCCAGTGGCAAAACTGTGCACGACGTTCAAAGTCATCGCCATGCAATTCCTGGTGCATAGAAATATGGTACGGATGCAATCGATGTTGATGTAGCATTCTCAACACTGTGCGGATTAGCCGCGACAGCAGCTAAAACACCTACTAGGGCATCATCATTTGCTGCAGGTCGTGGTTGACGTTTCACATGTGGCTGAACACTTCCTGTTTCCTTAAATAACATAACTATCCGGCGAACGGTCCAGACACTTGGATGATGTCGTCCAGGATACTGAGCAGCATACATAGCGCACGCCCGTTGGGCATTTTGATTACAATAGCCATACATCAACACGATGTTGGCCCTTTTCCGCAATTGGTAAAAGGTCCATTTTAACACGGGTAATGTATCACGAAGCAAATACCGTCCGCACTGGCGGAATGTTACGTGATACCACGTACTTATACGTTTGTGACTATTACAGCGCCATTTATCATAAAGCGAAAAAAGTGGTCCAACAAAAACATTCAATTTCTTTACGTACTTCACGAATATGTAATTAAAAAATGGGGGTTCCTACTTTAAAAAAACGCAGTTGATATCCGTTTGACCTATGGCAGCGCCATCTAGCGGGCCAGCCATAGCGTCATCTGGTTTCCCCCTTCAAGCTAGACGAGTTTCGTTCTTTGTAGTTTTTTCGTTTGACGCTTATTTCGTGAGATATTTGGCCCGGTTACTATCAATGGATGGCTCTGAGCACTATGGGACTCAACTGCTGTGGTCATAAGTCCCCTAGAACTTAGAACTACTTAAACCTAACTAACCTAAGGACAACACACAACACCCAGCCATCACGAGGCAGAGAAAATCCCTGACCCCGCCGGGAATCGAGCCCGGGAACCCGGGCGTGGGAATACTATCAATGGACCACCCTGTATATGAAGCGCTTGCTTATATGTAAGGAGCGTCCAAAAAGATACGAGCCGGAGGCATAATTACAGAAAACAGTACCTTTATGTTAGAAGTATTGACCCTGGCTGTTGAGACACTTATTCCACTGTGACACAAGGCGGCGAATGAATGTCTCATAAAATTCCCGGGACTGCAATGTTAACCAGTTCTGCACATACAGCTGGATGTCTTCATCTGAGATGGATCGTTTGCTCCTATGCTGACGTTCTTCTTTGAACAAGATGGCCCCCTTCTGATTCACTTCCTGCAGCACAGGACAACAGCGAATGTCCAGGGTTACTCGCAAACCTTGACCACCCTTTGCCAAGCGATCAAATCAAAACGACCAGGCAACTCACCTGTCGGGTCATTCCGCTCCACGACAATGCAAAGTCTCATACGGCCAACTCAGTCGCGGCACTACTGCAGAAATTCAAATGAGAGGTTCTCGGCCACCCTCCATACAGTTTGGACCTCTCTTTCTGTCACTGCGCCATTCCCCTTAAAAAGGTTCTGAGGAGCAAATGATTCACCTTGGACGATGACATCCAGCTGCACGTGCGGAACTCGTTAACATCGCAACCTCGGGAATGTTATGAGATAGCCATTCACCACCTTATGTCACTGTGGGACATGTGTCTCAACACCCAGGGTAAATACTTCTAACATGCAGGTATTAGTTTCTGTAATTATGCCTCCAGCTCGTTTCTTTTTGAACGCCCCTTATGTTTGTCAGTCCCTTATTGCTCGTGACACTTCTATAACTCACAAAGTTAAGTATTGTAATCATATCCTTCTGTAATAAACTCCATAAATACGATTTGCTTGAATTATTGTCTAGCGATACGAGAAAGTATTTTTCCTAGGCACCTTATATTTGATGAGTGGGCAGAACACAACAGTCATTGACAGTTATTGAATGTTGAAATTACATTTTGCCTTGTTTCTCATCAAGACTGATGTTTGTGTATAATCCTATACTGACAGCACACTTCCCACATAACAAACTATGACGTGACTTCAAAAATAGCACCAAAATTGGCAGGAAACACCGAATTTCGCAAAACATTACATCTACTTTGGCAAAAGAAACACTGAATCTGCTTTAAAAAAAGATAGAATCTGACAAGAAAGATAACACCGAATCTGCCATAAAAAGCCAAAATGCGGCAGAAAATAGATTCGAATTTGTCACAAAATAGCACCGAATTTGACTAGAAATAGCATCAATTTTGGCCAAAAATAACAATCAAACTGGCAAAAGACGACCTCTAATTTGGCCAAAAACTACGGAAATCAGCAAAAAAGCATCGAATTTTGAAAAAAGGGGAAAGTATAACAACGAAACTGGCAAAAAACGCCAGATGTATCAAAAAATAGCATCGAATTTGATAAAAATAGTACCTAAATCAGCAAAAAATAACAAATAAATTGGCAAAAACATAATACCAAATTTGGCAAAAAAAGTAACAACGTAATTGTCAAAAAAATAACAACGAAATCGGAAAAAATACCAAATTTTGTAAAAAAATCACTGAAACTGGAAAAAATGACGTCGAAACTAGAAAAAACTTATACCAAAATTGGAAGAAAGAACATAGAAAATCAAAAAATTACGCAGAAATTGGTGATGAAATACCACTGAATCTGGCAAAAAATGACACCAAATTTGGGAAAAAGTAACTCCGAAATAGGCCGCAAAATAAAACGAGTTTTTCCTGTCCATAATTACTAGGGCTTCTTCGCATGCCATTCACTATGGAGCCCAGGAAGAATGATTACTTAAATGTCTCTATATGTGCATTAAATAATCTAATCTCGTCCTATCGATCCCTATGGGAGTGATACATAGGGAGTGGTAGTATATTTGGTAGTATATTCCTAGATTCCCCACTTACAGATAGTTCCTGAAACTTTGTAAGTAGGCTTTCTTGGGACACTTTACAGCTGTCATCAAACATCTGCCAGTCCAGTTTTCTTAGCATCTCCATGACACTCTCCAATAAGTCAAACAAACTTGTGACCATATTTGCTGCCATTCTTTGTATACATTTAATATCCTCTGTTTGATATGGGTCCCACACACTTGGGCAGTATTGTAGGATAGGTCACACAAATGATTTGTAAGCAATCTCCTTTGCAGACTGACTACATTTCCCTCTATTTTTCAATGAATCAGTCTGACACCTATTTTAACTATAACTGAGCTAATGTGATCGTTCCATTTCATATCCCTACAAATTTTTACACTCAAGTATTTGTATGTGTTGACCAATTTCACTTGTGACATTGATATTTCAGTCATAGTGTTCTGGCCTAACGACAATCTCTGGCACAAA
Source organism: Schistocerca serialis cubense (assembly GCF_023864345.2). NCBI lineage: Eukaryota > Metazoa > Arthropoda > Insecta > Orthoptera > Acrididae > Schistocerca > Schistocerca serialis. The sequence continues at coordinate 78,370,738 of NC_064649.1, forward strand.
GATGAAGAATGCAAGAGCAGAGGGGTCTGTGAGGCGACATCAGCCAATAGCAGGCTGACTAGGACGTCACCATGACAGGAGCAGCATCTAGAAGAAGAGAATATAAGTGTCGCTCGTGCCAGCCTCGGAGGGAGTAGAAGACAGACTCTAGGGGAGGGACTAGCAGAGAGGCTTAGAAGAGCAGTGATATTAATGATAGCGGTGACTTATGAGCGAGTGTGAATAACTTGCATGGACATTGTAATTAGTGAAAAATTTGATCATTTGCATGTTGTCATTCACCTGCAACCCAAAGTTACTAATGTGGTTTGCTTGAATTCTTTTATATCTATCCAAGAAGGCAGCATCCTTTAGGCACCCTATAAGAGACAAGTGGGCAGGACCCCACACATAGGGTACTGCATATTTTCTTTTTGTGAACTGCGTGATTTCTACATTGCTGAAAATTTAAGATAGGTTGCCAGGCTTTGCACTGCTTTGAAATTTTGTCAAAGTCTGACTAAATACTTGTGTGGAATTTTTTCTGCATCAGCTGTGAAAAGTCTGACCCTGCTATTAATATCATCTACAAGCTCATTAATATACAGTATGAAGAGCTAGGGTTGCTACACAGTTTCCAGGGGCACAGCTGAAGATGCTTCTACATCTTTTGATGACTCTTCATCCAAGATAACATCCTGCATCCTCCCTACCAAGACAATCGATAATAATTGCGGAAATGTACTGAGTGAAATTCTGTTTGGAAGTCGATAGATACTACATCTACTTGACTGCATTGATCCTTGATGGTTTTCAGGATATCATACAAAAGAAGTGAGAGTTGGTTTTCTCAGAATCCATACTGGTTTTTATGCTAGCTTAAGAAGTTATACAGTGCCTGCAGAATAGCCTAGAATTACTTTACGTTTTATCTTTCTGGCAGGCAACAGATGGCAGGAAAATGTCATAAAAATAAAACTTACTTTTCAAGTTACAGCAAAACTAATTGTAGAGTACCTCATAGCTCCATGTTGGACCCTCTGTTACTCCTGATTCTTGCAAATGATTTATTGTAAAAATCGTCTGTGGTAGATCCAGCGTTGTTTGCAGATATACTATCATTTTTATTAAACTACAGAATTAAGCAGAAAGTCTCTGTGAGGACAGAAGAAGCAGAATTATGGTTTAGAGACAATGTGAAGGCGGTAAATGAGAAGAAAATGGTATGGATGAGCTTTAGAGAGGTAAGCACAAATGACAGAAGTAATATAATCCTAAAATTAGTGGCTGTAGCCACAGATGTCTACAGAAATTTTACTAGTGGGGGTGAGTGAGAAGACTCTAAAATTTCCGTTTTTTATGGAAATGAATTGGTCAGTTTTGAGATGTATCACACTACAAAAACTAAATTTTATAGATGACAAAGCTTATTATTTTCCAGAAAACTGATGTATAGCCAGTCAGTCATTTCTAGAAGCGAGAATTCTGCAATGAATGAAACTATGTATTCTTAGAAAGGGAGCAGTGAGTTCTCCCCTCATTCCCTTCTTGCAGATGCCTATGGCTGTAGCACTGAACTTGAAGTTTCGAGTAGTTTGGTTGGGTGACTAGTTTAGGTAGCAAAAATACACTGAACTACTGAATAAAAGGCTTGAGTAATACTTAAGGACTTATGTAGTACTTTGTGCTTACTTTGAAAATGTGCATAGCCTGTAAAAGTATGGTGTATTGCTCTGGAGGAATTGAAGTGTTACAAAACAATAATTTTGAATTAAAAAACGAGCAATAAGAGTTATGAAAAGGGTGACATATATGTAATCATGCAGAAACATTTTTACAGAATTAAAAATTTTATCTCTTGCAAGAATGTATATACTGTAAAGGAAAGTGTGTTACCTTAATCACATAGTGAATTTTCAGCATTAAATGGCGAGTTCCACAGTTATAAAGCTATACATACGAATTATTTTCATAGATATGTACATACTAGGCCCTATATCAATAAACTATGTTAGATAAACATAAAATAATTTACGTTATGCTGTATGCAGATATAAAAAGTGTAAAAATACTGTATTAGATATACCAGTATTAAAGAAAAAGTTGAAAAAGGTGTTAACACTCCATGACTTTCTACAGCAGTGAGCCATGTATACATTATTTATATTGACATGTCTGTCACTTTGTTCAAGAATGGGATGTGTTTTACTATGTCTTTCACATAAACAAACTTCCTGCTGCTGCTTCTCTGTTCTGACCATTTCAGTCAAACAGTAATTGAGAAAGCTGTGGAAATGATGAACCATGAGTAAATGTGAACAACACAAGTGAAACAAACTTTAATAATTTACCAAAAGAATTTCATTGCCACAAAGTTGTTGAAATGAGCTTGGGAAGGAACAATAGAAATTGCATGAGTGAAATTAACTCTATAAAAGTGTTTTATGATCTGATTAGTGCTAAGATCAGTTTGTATCAGCGACTATACTCACCATTTATACTACTTATGAGGATGTATCAAATATATTATATAATAGTTATTAGCATGTATGATAATAGCTACATTCACTGTTGAAAGAATTTTTGTGCATCATATATGTTAAATTATTAATTGCATTTAATCATTGTGTTTACTGCATCAATATATTTTCCGTGGGTTGGTTATGTATGCCAACTATGTTCACCACATTACTAACTGTAATGTGGAATGAACACCATATTCACTCTCTTAATATTTATACTATTTACAAATTCCTAGTACATCAGCTCTGTTTACTGTAAATAGCGTCAGAATTTTTTAATTTTATTTGTACAAAAGGTGAAACCTACACAGACTATCCAAAACATTATGGCCACTGCCCAGTGTGGCGTTCGATGCCGCTTGGTGGTATTGTGGCAGCATGACACACTAACAAATGTGTATAACTGTAGCAGACATGGACAGGGGATCACCATAGCGAAGACATTGGCTGCAAATGCGAAAACCCATTGAGACAAGCCCTTTGACAAAGCTCAAATTATTATTAATCAGAGCCTCTGAACGAGTATTTCGAAAACGGCGAAGCTGATCGAATGTTCACATGCTACTGTCTTGAGCATCTGCAGAAAAAGGTAGAAGGTCAATGAAACTACCATTAGGTGCTAAATGGTTGGGTGTCCACGACTCTTCGTAGTACGTGGCATTCAGAGGCTTGTCTGCTCTGTAAACTCTATAAAATAGGATACATGGTAAACTGTGACATCTATTTCGGAAGAACATAATGCTGGTGCATGCACAAGTGTTTTGGAGCACACCAATCATCATACACTGTTGAATATGGAGCTTCGCAGCAGAGCACCCCTATGTGTTCACATGTTGGCCCAACGACATCCTCAATTATGACAGAAATGGAGATGGGGCCACCGGAATTCGACCGTTGATCAATGGAAACGTGTCGACTCTTCAGGTCAATTACATTTTTTGTTGCACTAGGCTGATGGTTGTTTCCATAAACGTCGTCATCGAGGTGAACTGAGGCTTGTAACGTGCAGTGCGCCATGGATGCAGGCTAGTGGGAGCAGTATTATGCTATGGAAGACACTGTCCTGCACTTGCATGGGACCAGTGGTAGTAATCCAAGACACGCTGAGAACTGCGTGCGCCTGTATCCCTCCATGCTTGATGTCTTTCCCGACAGCGATGTCGTCTTTCAGCAGTATAATTTCCCATATCTCAGAGCCAGAACCACACTGCAGTGGTTTCAGGCGCGTTATAGTGGACTCACGTAAATATCTCGGTGACCAAGTTCGCCTGGTGTAAATCCTATGGAACCCATGTGGGTCGCTATCGGACGCCATCACCCCATATACAGATCAGTAGCCCGTTATTTACGCGAATTACATGATTTGTGTGTAGACACTTAATGTCACATACCTCCACGCACCTACCAACAAACTTTCGCATCCGTGGTGTGCAGAATAAGTGGTGCATTTCGTTCAAAAGAGGGACAAACAAGCTATTAACTAGGTATTTCATCCTGCATGATCAATAGCAAACAAAGATTCTTGATAGGTCTATGAAGTTCTGAACTGGTGTCAGTGTTTTGTGTGTGTGTGTGTGTGTGTGTGTGTGTGTGTGTGTGTGTGTGTGTGTGTGTATGTGTGTATGTGACTCTAGAAGTGTTCAAATATCACATAGAATATAATTTTTGATTATATTTCTACATAATAAATATGAAAATTTGTTATCATGTTACATTATCTGGTATGTCTGTACATCTCTTTCTAAGTCACTTGCACATATAATTGAAGAAAATGAACAAAAGGTGAATGGCAATAATTACCATATTATTACTGTGCCAGGGACATGTCTCATTGGGACAAGAGAATATGACTAATGCAATAAAACATATACACAGAAGTGCAAGTATTGTGCACTTGTACCGTATGTTCGCTGTCTCTTTTCACAGAGATGTTGCAAGTCGAGATAATTATACAAGTTGACAGGCATAGACCATAGGTGACCAGTATTGACTTGTTTCTGCTCGATACCAACCTTAGTTCATAAAGCGCTTGATTTGTAAACTAAAAGAGATTTCGGTAATGTGACCTTCCGGGTGGCGTTTTGGAAAGTTAGACTTCTTAAAACTTTATTTTAACTTTTTTCTGAGCATTTGAAAAGTGTGAATACAACATTTATTTTACATCGCTTCAAGAGCAACAGAGTTCTATCGTAGCACATCTCAAAATTTGTGGTTCGGAATTTTTTTCTTTTTTTTTGCCAGAGGTACCGGTAATGCGTACCGATGCGTACTGTCACAAACCAAGCACTGATTTTTACTGTCTCCTTTAGAACTGTGCGTCAGTATTTTGTAATTTGTATCAACAATATTCAAGTTTCAAATGTATAAAATCATTTAAACTGTCATTACCTTCTTGTGTCCCCTCTATTATCACAGAAACAATGTGCCTATATGATTTCTGTATGCTGACTGGCTGCGTAGTGTATGTGTGACGCAAAACCGACACACGATTCCTGCACCCTCCACGCGATAATACAGGGTGTTTGAAAAATGACCGGTATATTTGAAACGGCAATAAAAACTAAACGAGCAGCGATAGAAATACACCGTTTGTTGCAATATGCTTGGGACAACAGTACATTTTCAGGCGGACAAACTTTCGAAATTACAGTAGTTACAATTTTCAACAACAGATGGCGCTGCAAGTGATGTGAAAGATATAGAAGACAACGCAGTCTGTGGGTGCGCCATTCTGTACGTCGTCTTTCTGCTGTAAGCGTGTGCTGTTCACAACGTGGAAGTGTGCTGTAGACAACATGGTTTATTCCTTGGAACAGAGGATTTTTCTGGTGTTGGAATTCCACCGCCTAGAACACAGTGTTGTTGCAACAAGACGAAGTTTTCAACAGAGGTTTAATGTAACCAAAGGACCGAAAAGCGATACAATAAAGGATCTGTTTGAAAAATTTCAACGGACTGGGAACGTGACGGATGAACGTGCTGGAAAGGTAGGGCGACCGCGTACGGCAACCACAGAGGGCAACGCACAGCTAGTGCAGCAGGTGATCCAACAGCGGCCTCGGGTTTCCGTTTGCCGTGTTGCAGCTGCGGTCCAAATGACGCCAACGTCCACGTATCGTCTCATGCGCCAAAGTTTACACCTCTATCCATACAAAATTCAAACGCGGCAACCCCTCAGCGCCGCTACCATTGCTGCACGAGAGACATTCGCTAACGATATAGTGCACAGGATTGATGACGGCGATATGCATGTGGGCAGCATTTGGTTTACTGACGAAGCTTATTTTTACCTGGACGGCTTCGTCAATAAACAGAACTGGCGTATATGGGGAACCGAAAAGCCCCATGTTGCAGTCCCATCGTCCCTGCATCCTCAAAAAGTACTGGTCTGGGCCGCCATTTCTTCCAAAGGAATCATTGGCCCATTTTTCAGATCCGAAACGATTACTGCATCACGCTATCTGGACATTCTTCGTGAATTTGTGGCGGTACAAACTGCCTTAGACGACACTGCGAACACCTCGTGGTTTATGCAAGATGGTGCCCGGCCACATCGCACGGCCGACGTCTTTAATTTCCTGAATGAATATTTCGATGATCGTGTGATTGCTTTGGGCTATCCGAAACATACAGGAGGCGGCGTGGATTGGCCTCCCTATTCGCCAGACATGAACCCCTGTGACTTCTTTCTGTGGGGACACTTGAAAGACCAGGTATACCGCCAGAATCCAGAAACAATTGAACAGCTGAAGTAGTACATCTCATCTGCATGTGAAGCCATTCCGCCAGACACGTTGTCAAAGGTTTCGGGTAATTTCATTCAGAGACTACGCCATATTATTGCTACGCATGGTGGATATGTGGAAAATATCGTACTATAGAGTTTCCCAGACCGCAGCGCCATCTTTGTTGAAAATTGTAACTACTGTAATTTCGAAAGTTTGTCTGCCTGAAAATGTACTGTTGTCCCAAGCATATTGCAACAAACGGTGTATTTCTATCGCTGCTCGTTTAGTTTTTATTGCCGTTTCAAATATACCGGTCATTTTTGAAACACCCTGTACGTTCTTTAAAGACACATGTAATTGAGGTTTTTAGCAGATAATCATATCGAATATTGGCAGCACCGTACTCTGGAAAATATCAGTAAAACAGTAAAACGTAAGCATAGAAAATTGTTGCAAATTAATATCCTTATCGAAAACCGACAAAGACATAACACGATGCACGTTGATCTATGGACAGAAACAGAACTGTGATTTCTCTAAAGCGATTTTCTTTGGTGTGCGGTGGAGGATAGTGGTGGTACAGGCTTGAAGTTTGAAGTTAAAAATTAGGGTTTAGTTACGTGTGTCAGTATTCCTGTAAGTAGGTCTTCACTGTTCTGTATGCGGGTAATTTTTATGGTCATATGTCTATCTTGTTTGTACGTTGACCACACTATACATATGTGTAGGCGTATAGGTTAAATGATGCAATGCTGGACTGTGCTTTGTGAAATTAAATTCTCTTTAAAATTTTGGCAGTTGTCCATTATACACCACAATATCGACACGAGTGTGTTCTGCAATGTAATCGCACATCTTTAACAAACAGGTTTTGTCACTGAGTTTACCGTACCAGATTAACACACGTTTTTCCGCATGATGCTAAATAACCAAGACATGTTTTATCATTTTTTAAAGCTCCTTCCATGTACTGACAATTGCAAACTTTGTAGTATATAATGATATTAATTGTTATTATATATGGTTGCAGTAAAACAGCCAGTCGTAATGGAAGAATATGCCCGAGAACCTTGCCCATGGAGAATAGTTGACGATTGTGGTGGTGCGTTCACAATGGGTTGTTTGGGTGGTGCTGTTTTCCAGAGCATTAAAGGATTCCGTAATGCGCCGTCGGGAATCTCCCACAGATTGATGGGCAGCCTCGCAGCGATTAAGCAAAGGTCAGTAAAATTCTGTATCTGAGTAGTAGTCTTACTATTGAATACGTCAGTGGTTGTAAAAACATTCTGTATAGTAGCTTTACAACTTACTAATCTGTTTTGAAACACTTTTAATTTCGTGTAGTTTTAAAATTGAAATCTTTTTCGGTTATTTTGTGTATGTTGTTGGACTCATTGTTTACTTCAAGAAAATGAGTTTCTGTCATTGCCTTACTTTCACAGCTGTTCTCACACTGTTTGTGTAGCTTTATGATACATCTCTGAGGGTGGTTGAATTTCAAAATATATCGCATAGTTAATGTTAATTTCGGAAACTTTCAATATAATGTAGCATCCTGCGTATCTGTTGTCACAATAAGTTTGTTTTTGTTGACAATGTCCTAACAGCAGTAAGTCGTCTTGTTCTGCTGGTTAATCGTAACCTTCGTTACTGCCTGATGACATTGACTAACGTCTTCATTAAAATGCCAAACATAAATGTATCTTTGAATTCCAGTATGTGTAATGTGTGCTGTATAATAGCACATATCTCATGTGATTCCATTTGTTAAATTTCAACTTACAATCATTCTTGTCATCTTTGAACCCAGTGCAGATCTCAGGCTATGCTAAAGATCATTGTCTCCACTACATTCCTTCTAAAATATAGTATAGACTTAAAACAATATATTTTTGTGTTTGTGAAGCTACCTTGTGGTGTTACACACCACAAATTACCATGGGGTTAAAGTTTTCTTGTTGCTGCAGGGTTTGCTGTTTTGCAGTTTTAAATTTCAATAATAACACTGCAAAAATGAAGTTGAGAATAAGGTCTATAATTTATTCTTAAAATCTGTTTTCAAATTTCTTATGGTCAGGATTAAAGATGCTTCCAAATGGAGAAATCAGGAAATAAGTTGTCTCAGAAAAGATAACGCATGGCATTTCAGTGTCACAACAGATTAGAAATGTCCAGCATGCTAGAAGTGGTGAATTGTTAAGTATGGTAGGCATTATGGTGCCCATTGTTTCATGCTTACTCAGTACAAAAAGTACTTACTTCTAACGCTGCTGTACTTAGCTTAGCAGTCTTATGTCGAAATTGATGGAAAAAGATTGCCAGTCTAAGGCTGTTAGATAAAATGAATCAGAATTTCATAGACTGCAAAATCATTCTAGAGCATCCGTCATCTTTCTATCAGTTCCCATAAAGACTCTGTATGGAAATTGACAGTGTGCTTGCGAGCATAGGTACTGTTGTGGGGTGGTGAGAGAATAAGGATCTCGTGCAGGAAGCCAGTGTGTTGTTAGTGGTACGGCGGCACGTATGCTCGTCAGTGGAAGTGACAGCGGTCCAGTAGAGCTGTGCCAGAGGTGGATTGATGTATTGATCATTTCAAACTGTGCTCAAGTTTAGTCCCCCCAGTTGTGGGAAAAGGAATGCACATGGTGATGTACTTATGAAAACACCACATAGCCCTTTAGTTAATTGTCCGGAGGCATTTCTTGGAACACATGCTGTAATTATTGTACTAATTCTCAGTGTATTGCTTGACTTGGTATAACTCCTGCCATAAAACCAGTGTTTGTATTCGTGTTTCATTGAAGATTATCACTTGGTTTTGAACCAAGTGTGACAACCTTTCATCACTTTAATAATCTTCAGCCAGTAGGAATGAGTATGCTATAAAGAAAGACAGAATTATCTCTACTATACAATAGATATGCATACATCTCCAGCCTAACCGATGGAAGTATTTTATTTGTTCCACATACAGTAAGTATAATACATTTTTTTAGTGTGAGCATTGCCAACCACTTGATGCTTGTTTGCAGAAGTCATTAGAATGGTGTGTTATGTGGTGAACACAGTGCACATAAAATGCATTTGCATTTTCATTCAACATAGAAAGACAGCATTTGTGCCCTATGTTCACTATGCATGGCTTAACCCTTAGATTGTCAAGGTAACAATCTAGCATTACCCTCTACTGGTGCCAGTACTGTCAGAGTGCCAATTTGTCAGGACTCTGTTTACAGTTAGGTACTGCGTTGTTAGTTTGTTGGCTGTGTGCTTAATACTAATATGTTTACATTTCGTTATTTCATCTGATGTTTTTGTGCATAATTGTTGTTTAATATTGTTTCTGCCCTATTTCTCTTTAAGTTAATGTTATCATTTTGTTTATTTCATTCACTTTTTAAATTTATTTTTTAAGAATGAGGTATCGGAAAATACTAGTGCTACAGAGTATTTTAGTGAAAGTAATAGTGGTTCACAAAGTCACAATTATGTTCTTGTGGGTACAGAATGAAGACAGAACATAAGACATAGTTCACTAAAGTGATTGCGTCTGAAACACTAAAACTACCACCACATCCATTTCACAAGGTACCTGCACTAAGGCATGTGCCACCAGTGGGATCTTCTGGAACTGAATATTTCAATTTATTTTTCAATGCTGGGTTACTTCAAATAGTTGTCACTGAAACAAGTTGCTCGTGGAAGTAATTGATATCTAAACATGATGCTACTGTGTTCAGCCCATATAAAAATGGAAGAATAGTTTGTTGGTTGGTTGATTCAGGGGAGGGGACCAAACAGTGAAGTCATTGGTCCCACTGGATTAGAGGAGGATGGGAGAATGAAGCCGGCCGTGCCCTTTCAAAGGAACCATCCCAGCATTAACCTGAAGTGATTTACCTGCAGTGGAGTGTCCACTGATATGAAACTTCCTGGTAGATTAAAACTGTGTACCAGACAGACACTCGCATCACAAGTGTGAGCAATTCCAGTTCTCCAAATTGAGGCAGTCGGTCCATTCACTGTATTTGTAACATGTTTGTGCTGAGATGTTGCTACTATTCTCAAGAAAGATCCAATCACTGTACTGGCATGGAGGGGCCTTGAATCAGATGTAATATCCACACTGCACAAGATGTAATAGTAAGTTTCTACTGCTGGGTCTGTAACACCTTGAATTCTAAATTGTCTTAATTCATCATCTATCAATTCTATATATGTTGGGTGCCAGTAGAAGACAGCAGGAGGAAAGCTGAAGCTAAATTCCGTGTTGTGGAAATCATTTGCATAAGAGGATTGTGTAGTCACACTATTGCACAGACTACTGTTTGGAGAACATACCAATAGGGATCCCTGGCATAGAGAAGCAAATGAAAGAGTTTATAACCAATAAGTCACTAGGTCCGGATGGAATCCCAATTCAGTTATACAAGGAGTACGTTATGGAAGCAGTTCCTTGCTTAGCTTGTGTTATTGTGAATCTCTCGTAGAGTGCAGAGTCCCAAGCGACTGGAAAAAAGTGCAAGTTACTCCTGTGTATAAGAAGGGTAAAAGCACCGATCTGCAAAAGCACAGACCAATCTCCATAACCTTAGTTTGCTGCAGAATTCTTGAACATATTCAGGAAACATTCAGAGTTTATCATAAATTTCCTCGAGGTAGAAAAGCTTCCGCCACAAACCAGCATGGATTTAGAAACAACTGCCCATGGGGAACTCAGCTTAATCGTTTTTCATGTCACATCCTTTGAACTGTGGATGAAGGGCAACAAGCAGACTCCTTATTCCTAGATTTTCGGAAAATGTATGACACTGTCAATGCTTACTATAATTAGATTATCAGATAGGTATATTTTGTGATGCCTTCTTAAGAAACAGAACAAAATTTGTCGTCCACAGTGGTGAGTGTACATCAGAGAAATTGGTACCATCAAGAATCCTCTTGTTATCTTTATACATAAATGATCAGACATACAGGGCAAGCAGAAATCTTGGACTGTTTGTGGAAGTTGCTGTGCTGTATGGCAAGATGTCATCATTGACTAGGAGAGTATGAAGTAACTGAGAAAAAATTTCTAGTAGGTGTGGTGAATGGCAGTTTACTCTTAATGTAGAAAAATGTAAGGTAATTCAGATGAGTAGGAAAAGATATCCTCTAATGTTTGAATACAACATTAGTAGTGTGCTGTTTTACACAGTGATGTTCATTAAAAATCTAAGTGTAGTGCTGCAAAGCCATATGAAATGAGTGCATAAGGGTGCTAGTAGGGAAGACAAATGGTCAACCTTTTTTTTTTTTAGAATTATGAATACGAAAGTACATCGAAAAAACACACACACAAACACGTTCCACAAAAAGCCTAATGACACTGAAGGGACAAGTGCGGGAAATGGGGGGTATAAAGGCGCCTGCACATATAACAGTAGTGAGACATGTTCTTGAGTACTGCTAGAGTGTGTTGGGGATTCCTACCAGGTCAGATTAAAGGAAGACGGAAGCGGACCAGAGGTGTGCTGCTATATTTGTTACCGTTAGGTTCGATCAACATGCAAGTGTTATGGAGATGCTTTGTGGACTCAAATGGGAATTCTCGGAGGAAAGATGAAAATCTTTTTGGAAAAAACACTATGGAGAAAATTTAAGAAAACAAGCATTTGAAGTTGACTGCAGAAAGTTACTTCAGGAGATGAGTCTGGTGGGTGATGGAATCATCCAGTTATCTTCTCCGGATATTGAGTCTTGCCCAGTCTCACATGCATCTTCAATTTCTATGTTGAGTTTCTTGTCTACTGTGACAAATACGCTGCCTCCATTTCCCATTTGCCTGTCCTTTCGATATACACTTAAACTTTCTTCAAAAATCTCATTGCTATCAATTTCAGGTGTCAACCAGCTTTCTGTACCTAGTATTGTGGGTGCTTCACTGCTTTTTAGGAGTGCTTCAAACTCTGGCACTTTGTTGCAATGATGTGGCAGTTTACCATTAGGATTTTAATACTCTCACCTGTGGGAGGCATGCCTTCTGATCTTACACTGATACTTCTGGGTTATCTGGATTGGATGGAGAGTCACCTGATCTATAAAAAAAAACCGGAGATATGGAAGCGTCCAATCCCGCCCGTCTGCTTTGACCCATGACGTCACACATATGGCAGATACAACCATAAACCACGATTCCAATATGGCGCATATAAAGTTGTTACGTACACATTATGAAGACGAAAATACATCGAAAACACACACACACACACACACACACACACACACACACACACACACACACACACACACACACACACGTTCCACAAAAAGCCTAATGACACTAAAGGGACAAGTGCGGGAAATGGGGGGGGTTTTTGGGTGGGGACAAACTAAATATAAACAAATTTAGACCCCAGTGCTCCAATTTGTGAGCTGCTTTGGTACTCCATGCATAATGCTGGAAGGACCCAAGGATGACCTCACAGCCCGGTTGACATGCATCATTTGTTCCAATGTGCACTACAATCTGCAGTTGGTTGCACCATGTTCCCTCAATAGCTGTTGGAACAGCCTCTTAAACATGTTGAATGAGGCTGCCAGGCATACACTCTAAGTGCGCCTGGTGTCCTTTCCTGTCCCTTGCTGCAATTTCCCTAAGGGGTACCATCCTTCACCGTGCATTTCAAGTACTGATGATTAATAGACCCCCTACTCTTTTGCGTATGCCGCCTCCTGGCACCGGGCAAAACAGGTTTCCCCAAAACAGGTGAAGTAAGTTCCACTGGCTCATTTTAAGTGAAAGAAGCACCTCAAACTTTTTGGTTAGGGGGATCGATACAACACCGCGAGTCCTCCCTGGTCCCCTTCCACCCTGTACTGGACACTTGGAGGTAACATTGACATGCCACTCACAATAAAGTGGAAGACTAATGACAGATCTTGTACTTTTAGCAGAGGGGACTGGATCCACAGGAGAGGATATTACCTGTACCTCTGCTACAGGTATCACAGTTACTTGGCTCTCAAGAGCTCTTCCAACAGAGCAATTTGCAGCAACTGCCAATTGTTTGACAGTGGTCAGGCTCCTTTTCAGCTGCTAAAGGCCCCGTAAACAATTAAATGTGTTGGACAAAATTGCTCTTATCTAGCCACTGATTTGCCAAGCAAACCTGTACACATTCAATGTTCCAGTCTAACCTCACTTTGAAGCAGACACTGTCATCTTTGTATTTTGACAGTAATCTGAACTTCCACAAATGCAGACAAACCAATCCTGGCACAGATTCCAGCACTGTGTTTGAAGAAGAAGATTATAGTCCAGGGAATGGCGTAAAATTAGAGATTTGCCTGTAAATATCCGATAAAGGAAACATTAACCTCCTAAAGGAGCAAACTTATCTGTCGAGCTCACTCTTATGTAGCCACGGATGTATCAAAGAAGCCTGTACACTTACCAAGAAAGCTTGTCAGTTTAACCTTACTTTTGAAGCAGGAGCTTTTCATGTGTGCTGTATTTTGGCACTACTGAAAATGGCAATAGATGCCGATAAAGCATTTCTAGTACTGTGGAGAGCTGCATCAAGCCACTCTTCTGACTGAAGACCACAAGAACACCACCACTTACTCTGGCAGTATGTTAAAAAAAAAGACACTACTCCAGGGAATTGTTAAAAATTATAAAGAAATATATAACTGAAAACATTTTATGGGGAAATATTACATTAAGAACCTGATGATTACATCAACTTTCTGTGGATGGACAGTGAAACATTCAATAACTTGTTTGGCATTACTTCACCTTCACATTGAAAAAGAAGACCCAAGTACGCAGAAAATTTATTCTGTACTACTTATCCCTTTAGGACAGCTCAGTAAAGTAGCACAATGTAGGAACATATTGCCCACATTGTCTGTGAAAGAACCAGAAACTTCGATTTCTTTTATTTCATCCCACTTATTTGTGAATGAATGTGTGGGTAAAATATTAATTTTGTTTATAACTTTTACATGCGTAATACATGACTGGCAAAAATTCTATACCTCTACCATGTTTGTAATTGTCAGTGCTTTTTTTATACTTCACCACAGTTTTCCATGGCTGTGGAAATTCACAATACTAGACACACAGTATTAAAACAGTTTTTCACTAAATATGTGCGGCGAAATATCATCACAAATAACATCCGCCATCTTGTCAAATTTCTTGCCAATCAAAATTTTTGGCAAAAGATCAAACACGCTCTATGCTTTACCAACATGTCAGACAGAACCATACATGGTCAAATATTTGGCAAGCATATTAAAGTTTGACAAAATGTTTTATGATTTATGGTGGCCTTAATGGAAGCTTTTTATGGAAATGTCCTGTTTTAGGAGACAGATTGGTGTAGAAGTGATGATAATCAACAAGTGCTGTTAAAATTGGAAACAGAGTGGTGAGGAAAAGCAACCATGCACCCTATAAAAGAAACGTTTAGCAGTGGGCACACACAGAGTATTGGTAAAAGTAATTCAGCTACCTAACCATCATGTTAACCACATAGCAATGGATCAGTATTAGTTAACTGATGTTATTTTTCTGCAAATGTAAACCACCTGGAAAACATGCAATTTATTTACCTACTAGCTGTTTTCCTTTAGTCGCTACCTACATACGTACATACATCAATACATACATATATACAAAAACAGACCTCATGTTGCATATAAAGCTATACACATAGCAGGTATATTTAAATGAAGTTTAAAATGTGTTAGTGTATTTCAGTGTCATAGTGCTTTAAAAAGTGTGTGTGTGTGTGTGTGTGTGTGTGTGTGTGTGTGTGTGTGTGTGTGTGTGTGTGAGAGACAGTTTGAAGTTCCCATTAAATAATTGTGTGTGAAGTTTCGCTCCTACATCATGTTGAGATGAAATTTATGTCCACAGGTCTCCTATCATAGCTGGAAACTTTGCCGTATGGGGAGGCATGTTCTCAACTATTGACTGTACACTAGTACACTTCAGACAGAAAGAAGATCCATGGAACTCAATTATATCGGGTGCAGCAACAGGTGGAATCCTGGCGGCTCGATCAGGCTTGCCGACCATGGTAGGCAGTGCTGTTGTCGGGGGAGTCCTCCTCGCCCTAATTGAAGGGATCGGCATAATGGTAACAAGACTCACGGCTGACCAGTTCCGACCTGCCAGTCCAATAATGGAAGACCCTGGCCAACTAGGCAGACCACCAAATGTACAATAGCATAATACGAACAGCCATTAGTTGCCGAATTCCCTGTTATGCCAGTGGACAAATCTTTTGTGATTCTATGCAGTGAGCATTTTTGTAGTGCTCTTCAGAAACTTGGCACTCGCTGCCTGTGTTTTAGGACCTTTGAGGATTACTGGCACATGTTGAGATCTTTTGTGTAAATAACTGTAATGTATATAATTCCATAATTTTATGTACTGTAGTAATAGATGAAGGTGAAGCAATAGTTTCTGATTTTTTAAATTTGAGAGTTGTTTCATTTTTTAATACAACTGCACACCATTACTGGTACAGTTTTTTATTTAATATAATGTTAAAATGTGTTCCTTACTGTACATCAGTGTCCTGTTACTAGTCATCATGTGTGCACATCTGATAACATTCCTTGTCATTTTTTCGGCTCAAAGAAATATTATAAATTTACTGTTTGTTTCATGACTCTGCTTCCAGTCATTTCATTTCTGGATTGTTGGTATTATATGAGACTAGTCTAGTAAAATATGCTGTGGCGTGAGGTCAGACTAGTGTGATGTAAATACAGAATTTCAAAAGTCAGTTGGTATCTGCTGGGAAGAAAGTATTCTTATCTGACTTGTAACTCATAAACAGCTAAGTTATTTTTCTGATTCCTAATGTGGAAAAATAATGAACAGATTTTGCCTGTTATTGCTGTTTACTATGTTTCCACTCCTCTAAAAACTACTGATTAGCTGTATGTGGTGGTTTTTCCTGCCTTAATAAACCATTACTCTTCTTGATGTGTTGAATGTCAGCAGAAGTCATTAACAGTTCACAGCATAGATACTGTTCACTTACAAAATTAATGTTCACACACACGCAAAATTGTATTTAATAATTCCCCAGTGTCAGATTTAAAGCAGGTACACAATTGACATCAACAGATTGGCACCGACTGATGGTTTGTTTACGCTAGACAAAATGTCCACATCATAATGTTTATGATGGAGCGTGATGCAGTTTCAGCGTTAAGATCTGAAAGAATGGGAAAAGTGTGGTAACTGAAAGTACAGATGTAATGTAAATAATTTAACAACAAACTAATCTAGATCCTGAATTGTCAGAAAGGGTCATAAACAATAACAAAATCTCCTCTAGTTCAAATTCTTGCTCAGTGTTTTAGTATATAAAACACAACACAACACACGCACGCGCGCGCGCACACACACACACACACACACACACACACACACACACACACACACACACACACACACACACACTTGAAATGGATGCAGCATTGCATTGTTTGACGCTTTCCCATATTTATTGACTCAGTTATTACAATGATCAACTTGTATATGATGCTTCATACATTGTATTCATCACACGTTAGCATATACATTACATCATAAATAATTTGATAATGGTTACTGTGGGTCCTGCCCGCTTGTCTCTTGTAGGGTACTGAAAGGACCTTGGATAGCTATACAAAAATTCAAGCAAAGCACATTAATAGTTGTTTTTACACCCCTAAAGTGAACTGGCAATACTTAACTTTGGTCTACAATGGTGTCGCAAGCGATGGGCGACATGGAAATAATCAAAGTCCTTCGCTAATTAGTGTCCATGTATGCAAGTGATATAAGGCACAATTCTCAGTATAACAGTTAGGATGACAGCTCATCTAATGCCGGGTATACTACTCTCCAGCCGAGGCTGGCAGAAGAGGCACTTACAATCTCTTCGTATAGAGGTTGCTCCTGTCAAGGTGCGGTCCTAGTCAGTGGGCTATTGGCTGTCATCTCACAGCCTTCTCTGCTCTTGCATTCATCTTCGTGTTGGCCCTTGTTGTTATGCTGGAGCAGTTACATATTGGTAACTACATCTGAGAAATTTAATGATGATATTTACAGACTGACTTGCCACATGACATCACAGAAATGAATGCGAACTACTGACTGGCTGAAGTATAGTTAGTTTCATGTTCTATGGATCATTCTGCACAGTAAAAAGCAGTGATGTGGAAAGAATCATTTTACATCCACGTCACAAATTAATTTGCACATACGGTTATTTCTCAACATTTCTAAGCGTTTTTCTCTGTGTAAAACAGTAATAAATGAATGAAGATGTGACTTAGTAATTCCCACCCACCGATTTTACATATCACAATAATCGGAATTATCCTACAAAACAGGAGATGTCATGGAGAAACTTTCTCAGTTTGTCTCAAATTTCCCTCCACAACCATTTATACAATTGCATGAAAATAGTAGTTCAAATTTGTCATTAAATTTTGATTTATAATAGGAAAGCTAGCAAAGTTGGGGGGGGGGGGGCGTGCGCAGTTTCAGTGAATTAAGGAGTAAGCTGGTTGACGTGTTGGATAACAAGAAAACTGGCAAAGTTATATGTATTGTATTGTGGATACAACATGTACTTCCATGTAGATTCAAAATTCCCATTAGAAAACCTAAAACATTGAATGGGCATTTTTGATTTTTGTAATCAGAAAAACTAGGAATACAAAACAATGTAACTGAATTTTGGAAATAATCGATAATTGAAAATGGATCTTTCTTGAAGACATGAACTTTATGCGTGGATAACTTTTCAAATACTGTATGGTAGTTTCGGAAATAGTAAGTTGTTTGCTAAGATGGGGGTGAGGGCTTTAACCTGAGGTGGACCACTTCAGCCAGAACAAATTATTAGCTCTCACCATATTTGATCTAGATGTGTTTCTACCAATTATCAAATTATTGGTATTTACTCATAATAAATTATTTTTTGTGTACATCAGTTAGGTTATAAGCATCAGTAATTGTGGCATTACCTTTGAACATCAAACTTTAAGGTTCTTTGCTTATATAAGAAAATAGAGAACTTATGTAACAATTGTATGTATGTTCATCATAAAACCAGATCATATAAAGGTTTATAGGATGGGCACACCTTCCTCTGTTTCAAATGGAGTGAGGGTTGTGTTGGGTTGAGTAGATGGGGGGAGGGGACTGGGAGGGGGTGGCAACAGGTGTGTGGTATCAGAATGACCCCAGCACTGGTGAGTTCATTCTGACCTCAGACAAGGGGGAGTAATTCATTGATAATGTGGGGGAGTGTATTGGGAAGGGGAGAGAGAACAGAGGAGTGGAGACGGTGGGGAATAGTTAGTGGATGCCGGGTGAATCAGGTTAGGGTCCAGGGGCTGTGGAGATAGCAGAGTTTGAGCCAAGAGAATTATACAATTACAGTGTTTGTTGTCAGGTCAGGTGCCATATACATAAGTCAAGGAAGCTGGTGTTTGAGAGGAGGATCCATATGGCACAGATTTTGAAAGAGCCACTGAAGTCGAGCACACTGTGTGGTCAGCAGCTCTCAGCCAGAGTTTGACAGTGGCCAGTTATTCTGGTTAACATCTTCTGGGTCTTGCTCATGTAGAGTGTTGTGTTGATACTCCATTGCTTAGCCAGTGCAAATCAGGCTCAGCTGTATTAACAGCACTGGGAGGATGGGACTTCCTCTGAAAGGCTGCAAGGTTCTTTGTTGGTCTTCGCAGAGCAATGACTCTGTCCTGATTACACAACAGTGTTCTTCACACTACCAGAGCACAGATGTCCTTCATAGTTAGATGAACAATGTGTAGACAGTCAGTTTAATTTCTAAAATTTTAGGTGCCAGTCTGCACGTCTTCAGCAATACACTGCCCCCCACCCCCTCCCACTATCACAGCCATAAAAATCAAGTTGGTCACCTATTTCACATTCACTGGTTCCCAGTGCAGCAGCAAATTTTAATTACATTGCAATTTAATACACACATACTATCTTAAATCTCTGGTGCTGAGTTGTTCCAGGGAAGTGCTGGAATGCTGTTTGGCTGAAATTTAGCCCTGGATACAGTGTTGTAGTATCAGTGTAAGGGTGCTAATTAGACAGCTGTTGGGGGTTCTGATGCCTAATTTCCACTGAGTGAATAAAAGCAAGCACAAAGGAATGAATATTCAGACAGTTTGCCACTGTTCACTACTGTTCTTTTATTTGTGTGAACTAACAACTGCAGTAGAGGGAACAGAATAGAGTACCAATCTCATGATCACTTTGTTTTTGCTAATATTCACCACACATATTTCACTCGAGAGACACTAGCAAAAGCCACAATGTAAAACTGTGATGTTCAGGTAGGATTATTTTCCATGGAAAGTTTGCTACTTTTTTGAAGGGGGAAATAACATACGAAAAGAAAAATGTAGGTCTGAATGAGAGTGAAATGCTTATAGGTAGTGCACCTGATCATTGAACTATAGCTTCAGACTTCCATAGCGTTATTCCAAAACCGTGCATACATCTCGCCCGACACTTTTAAGTGGGTTTGCATTATTGTTAAAAAGCTAGTTCGGTCTTGTGCTATTTATACCAAAGTAAGTTCATATTTTGAACATTTTATAGCCATAATAAAAGTATACCGACATCTTTGTTCTACCAAGATCAGCCAGGAAGATCCTCCCTCAAAGTGATGTTAATACAGTTGAGCCCTGTTTGCACTGGCTAAGCAATGTGGTATCAACAAATTAATATTCTCTCCAGTGTAAACAGTACATGAGCACAAGCAAACATCATTCAGTCATGCTGACCAAAAAGAAATATGCATGGTAGAAAATTGCCATAGCACTCAAATATCCATCTGGGAAAGTGGCAAGACAAAAACTTCCATTAGTTGCTTCCATCATGCAGGAACAGAATGAAGAGGCACAAGCAGTTGTATTCCTTTTTATTGAAAAGGGGCAGCATAATTTCATTGAACACAAGCAAATACAAATATCTAACTTTCAGGGTGATTAATGCCAAATTGAAAGTATGCAAAAGACCTGCTTATTCTTATGGCATGCTTTCGATTTATACATACTGATTTATCACTGTTATTTTATTATCTATTGACATAAAAGCTTTGTAAACAAATACCATATTATCCCTTGATCACACTTTTCCCCCAACATCCAGCTATCTTTTTTGAAGCAGCCATTGTGACAAGCTGTATGTATATTTTACATTAATTGTATTTTTTACATTAACTCCTTTCTGTATACTTTAATAGAAACCTTGAGTGCTTCATATACATAATTTTACATCAGAAACTGAGATATAGCAACTATTGAAATTCAAAAGTTACTGATGCAACTGTCTTAATTTGCTAAGTACCAGCAAGTTAGCCTATGTTGCTCGTGGCTAATTAATGTCCTGCTTTTAAATTCCCCCATCAATTGCAATGCAAAGTCAGTGAAAAATGTCAGTTCACATTAGGGTGTCCATTTCATTTTCATTGAAAAAGGGGACATTTAAAATAAATCGGAGAAAAACCTGGGACAATGAAGAAAAAAATGGGACATGAATATTGTATTGACTAAATTTAATACACATACAAGTTTACCTTTACAATGTGCACTCAGATGATCCCAAATCACTTTTTACGATTATTCTGCCACACAATCACTGTACTTTTCACTTTTATGTACTTTATCACTAAGTGCATTTTCGTTTGAAATTGTATCATGAAAGTCAGTACACGATACACCATTAAAGTGTGTTTTGACAATGACCAAGGCCCTCACTGTTTCAACTTTCATGCTGTTTTTTCATCTGACCACAAAGATTTCACTAACAAAAAAACAAGTTCCGCAGCAGCATTTGACCCAGGAACTGCCAGACAAAACTCCACCAAATGAATCATGTTTTTCATGTTAATGTTTTTACTTTTGAAATAAGCAAATATTTTACACCATGTTGCAATAACACTTTCTTTGTCTCCTTCTTCACTTTTTATGAAGTTCTGTGCACACGAAAATTCATCGAACAGTTTGTCTTCAACAGGAAAATTTGGTACAATACTTTTTAACAAAAACACAACAGTCCTGAATATCCTCCCACTGTAGCTGCTTCTTTTCAGTATTAACCCAGTCAAGTGCTTTAAAAGGTGTGAGAAATGGTAAACACCATTCTTAAATATACTCAATGCAAGAGTCATAGAAGATGTCAGCATAAATATGAAATTGTTCTACAGTAATTTCACCCTTTTCCAGCTTTCTTAGTCTCATGTACAAAGGATGTGAGAAATCTTTCGGATTTTCTACATTGTAACTCGCCCAATAATTTATTTCTTGATAAACTTCCACTATTGTGATTTCTTGTTTCTCAATACATTTAATTGTTGTGGAGAAAGGTTTTAGCTGGCTAACAAGAAAATATAAAAAAAACAATAGACACAGGGTTATCGAAGAATTGTTTAATGATAACAGGACACTTATCAAGGGAAATGAAATTGATTTCAAAGCAGGAAATATCTCTACAATTCTTTCTAGCCACCTTGTCTTGCTGTGCCAGTTCAGTTTTAGTAAACTTACAGAATGACTTAAGAGATTCAACCCTTACTGTATATATGTGTAAATGCTGGTAGATCTTATTTGCAATTAATTGGCAGTTGATGGGTAGGCAATCTGAGCCAGTGTGTAAGGAATTCTCCACCACATTTGCTGGACAGCCAACACCTGCTATATTATTCACTGTGTTCTGTTGCAGTTTATAGAACAAATTGTTTTTTCCTTTCCTCTGCTCACCACCAAAATTGGTGTTAGTGTTGTCTGCAGAAACTGCAATCACCTTTCCCTCAAGATCATATTTCTGTAAAACCTCCAGCACATAATTCTGAAATAAATCTGAAGTTTCTCCAGCTAAATTAACCAATTCGAGCCCTTTCACCGTGATGCCATTTTCAGAGTAAAAATACCTGATAAGGAGAGGAACCAACTTCAAATCCAGATGATTCGATGTATCAATCATTACAGAAATGAATCGAGCACTTTTCAGTTCATTTAAAATGTGCTGACCTGCATACGGTGCAATAACATTTGAAATGATTGCATTACATTTTGTGTGTCCACATGTGAATTTAGGATTGTAAAGGTTTTTAACAACTGCTGTAGTACAGTCCATTGACTTGAAGCTATGGTTATGCATTGCACTGTGGTATGCAGACGTAGCTTCTTATGCTGCCAACTGCCTATCCATTTCTGTTACTGATTTTATGTTTACATAGTAGTTACTCATGCATTTATTTGCTCTTTTTGTTTGATCACTCATGCGATGTTTCTTCATCTTAATGTGGTTCACAATGTCAGACCTTCCACCATGACCAATAGCAAATTTTGATCTGCACAATGTACATTCTACAGTTTCTCAACTACCAGTGATAAAAGGAAACTAGCTTTTTATATTGCTGTTAAAATTACACTTCCGTTTTGGCATAATGAAACAGTGATTGCACAGGGCAAAACATTAACAGTGTGGTGACGAAAGCGAGAGAGCAAGTATCAGTGGTGTAGAGTATCTCTGGACCGAAAGGACAGATTCAGTGGATCGATTTAGAAGAGAAGACTCTTCTTTGTTATTCGTAACCTATAGTGTGTTTAAAATTACTTGCGATTTTTGACAGTTCGGTACATGTTGGGGGTATGCTGAAAGTCATCACACACTTCCTAGTGTAAATAATTGTGCAATTAATAGCAAGTCAAACAACCAGTAGTGTAAAATATTCTAGCCAAGCAGAATCATAAAAAAAGGGACATTTGAGCGTCCCCAAAAAAACTTTCGGGGCAGTGGGACATTTTGGTAAAAAATGGGACTGTCCTGGGAAAAACAGGATGAATGGACACTCTAGTTCACATACATGCAAGGTTTTGGAGTAATGGTATAGACACCTGGAGCTACTTCAGTGATAAAGTGCACATTACCTCTACGCATTTCAGTATTGCACATTTACATTTTTTCTTATCCTGTGTTATGTTGCTCCTTAAAAAACAGCACACTTCCCATGTAAAATAATCCTATTCAGATATCAGTTTTGCATTGTGGCTGTCAATAGTGTTGTATGGAATGAAATGTGTGATGAATATTAGTACAAAAAAGAAACAATAACAAACTGATCATACGGTCGCTACTCTATAATTGTACTCTTCTGTTCCCTCTAGGGTAATTGTTCGTGTGCACAAATGTGAGAGCAATTGTATATGTTTACCAGAGGACGAAAACAAGGTGTAAACAGCCTGATGCTGGAGACTGCAATGCCAAGCAGAGGTAGATATTTGCCACCTGCCTTGCAAGTGAACTGAGCTCTTCTATCCTAGATGTCTTAAATATTGAAAGCCTTATTATTTTAATATCTTGATAGATAAGAAGATACACACAGCAAAGTACTTGTTCCTTTGTGTGCTATAGGTACTAGTCAATAAGTATGCAATGTATTTTTATCCTTAGTCAAATCTAGTTGAAAAAAATGAGAAACGTGTTGTGGAGTACTGTGGAATATTTCTGCTTCAGTCTCCACTGTTTCATGAAGCTCCAGCAGGTAGCAGTACTGTATGTTGCCCTCAAAATGGCATCTCTAACGGATGTGTGTACCAAGCAGAGAGCTGTCCTTGAGTTTCACTTGGATGAAAACCAAAGCAGCCCAGATATTCTTAGGCACGTGAAGAATGTCTGTGGAGACTGGCAGTGAACAAAAACAGGGTAAATCGGGCGAGGCATCTGTCGTTGCAACAAGGTTGCACAAACCTGTCTGATCTCCTGCATGCCAGCCGGCTGCACACAAATGTGATCCCTGCATGTCAGAATGTGCACACACTCTCATTGAAGACTATCAACGGATCACTATTGGACACTTTGCTGCTCAACTGGATGTCTGTTGGTAGTGCTGACATACTGACTCAGCAGTTGTGGTATTCATAGGTCTGTTCCTGCTGGGTTCCTTACCACTTAACTGAAGACCATCTGTGCACAATTGGTTTTGTGTTACGAGGCTGATCATGATCGTTTTTTGTTGAACATCATCACAAGCGGTGAAACATGGGTTCGTCACTTTGAACTGGAAACAGAACAGCAATGCATGAAGTGGTGCCACACCACCTTTCCTAGGGAGAAAAAGTTCAAAGCTGCATCTCCAGCCGGTAAAGTCACAGCCGTGGTCTTGTGGGGCTAGAAGTGTAATTTCAGAAAGCGACTTCAGAATGTTCGTCGTCCCAAAAATGCAAAAGAACTGCTACTACTCCATGACAGTGCAAGGCTTTCCACAAGTGTGCCCACATGAGGCACTCACAAAACTTCATTGGATTGTTCTTCTTCATCAATTCCACAGCTTGAATCTCACATCTTCCATCTGTTTGCACTCCACGGGAAGCAGTACGTGGACGGTGGGGAAGTTATTGCTGGAGCAAGACGTTGGCTCCAACAGTGACCAGTAGAGTGGTACCATTCGAACATACAGGCCCTCCTAGTAAGGTGGCGCAAGGTTCTTGCATTGAACGGAGATTATGTTGGAAAATAGCATTTTGTGACCAAAAAAGAGGGGAATAATATAGTTTATTGGAACCCAGAATAAAACTAACGTGCTTTCAGAACATCTTTTATATAATTTACAGTAAACTACGATATCTACATCTACATGGATGCTCTGCAAATCACATTTAAGTGCCTGGCCGAGTACTTATCGAGCCACCTTCACAATTTTCTATTATTCCAATCTCGTAGTGTGCGCAGAAAGAAAGAACACCTATATCTTTGCGTATGAGCTCTGATTTCCCTTATTTTATCGTGGTGATCGAGTCTCCTTATGTAGGTCAGTGTCAACAAAATATTTTCTCATTCAGAGGAGAAAGCTGGTGATTGGAATTTCGTGAAAAAGATTCCGTCGCAACGAAAAACGCTTTTGTTTTAATGATGTCCGGTCCAAGTCCTATATCATTTCAGTGACTCTCACTCCCATATTTTGCAATAATACAAAACGCTCAGCAGCAGATATGACGTATTTTGTTTAATCTCTTGCTTAACTAATGGGTCAAGTCTTTCACGAGAAATGTATTTGAAATTTTCTCTCTGCCACTATCCTTCGGTTTCTTGACACATGGGCCTATTCTAAATAGGTGCAACTTGGGTTTCTAATGGTGATATTTGTTTGCAAGTGGGAAGAAGAAAGACTGTATGCAGCTGAACAGTTAGCAAAGGCATTCATGGACAACTTTGTATGTGTATTTTTTATTTTTTCTCGAGTGGATTCTACCGAAATTTGTGTCTCTGAGTCAATATTTTCAAATCGAGAAATTAGTAATTTGTTCTTTGCATGATAGAATGTGAGAAACGTACAAAGAAATCCTTCTCTGTTATATGTCTCCTGATTATATCAATAAAACTGATTTGCCAGACATACATCCAGCAAACCCAGCCCAACTTGTGCCTTATACGCAAATGTATTTAGGTGTAGGTGTGATGGATTTCATGAGCCAATCTGAAAACATCTCACAAAAATCTAAAGTGACTGATTTCTACTACAGAGTGCAACAGTTTCTTATAGTATCTTGTTGTGAGATAAAAAAGCGGTATGATTTCAACAATTCTGTTCTAAAAATGTTGAGTTGGTTAACACCAGAAATAGCATTGTCAAAAAGTGCTACAAAGGCGTCAACGCTTGTTCCACTTATAAAGTCGGTTCAGAGGATTTCTCCAAAAGACAAAAGGCTTATGCAAATGATTGATGATCAGTGGAGAGCATTGCCACATGCAGAATTTCCCGAAAATCTACGGTCTAAAGAGGTGGACGAATTTTGGGTGTTCATAAAGAACGCTAGGGACCTTCGTGGTAACCAAGAGGTCCTCCAAATAGGAATCTTTGTGCTAAGATATTAGTTTTACCACATTCTAGTGCTGATTGTGAGCGGGTCTTTTCAATAATGAATCTAGTCACGACACCATTGAGAAATAAGTTACATTCGGCTACAGTCAGCGCAGTAATGCTCACTTCCCAGCGTGTGAAGAATTGTGTACAGTTCGAACCAACCAGTGCAATGATTGCATCAACGAACACGTCGAACATTCATGCTAAGAAGTAATCTCATCGGCATAGTGACGCCGATGTGGAGTTCGACAACGATGCTTATTAGGGCGAGTTTAATTATATTATTATTTTTAATTATATTACGTACACAGTGCTGCTTTTCGATCTGGGTTAGCGAATTTTCCTTGCATAAAATCTGTGATGCTTTGGACACTTCCGAATTTATCTGGTTCTGAACGTATTTTTAATACGTAGCATCGCCATTAGAGACGTTTTGGTTCGTAATTAGGTGGTTTTATGGATAAAAATTTTAAAATATGAGAAGACTTTGCCATTCGCGATTGAAAACGAATATTGTGTAAGTCATATTATCAGCATTATTTTTTTTAAGATTATCTAAAATTATCGTATATTGATAAAAAACGATAATTTTAAATACAAAATGCCATAATTTTATCTTCTGGGGTTGGCAACGCTGATTCTAAATAGGTGCAACTTGGGTTTGTAATGGTGACAGGTTTGTTTGAACCACAGGAGAGGGCCACGGAAACGCTGGGGGGGGGGGGAAAAAAAAGAAATACCGCATGCATATTAACACGTTCGCTGCGGCTGACGCTTATAAGCGTTTCCGCGATCAACACGCCAGAGCGGCTGACGCTCATAAGCGTTTCCGCGATCAACACGCCAGAGCGGCTGACGCTCATAAGCGTTGCCGCGATCAGCAAGCCAGTGCGGGTAACACTTATAAGCGGTGCGCTCGCTAGCTGAGTTCTCACTAGGGGAGGTCGCCAACTGGGACACGCCGATTTCGTCCGAATTGTTTCTAGAAAGAGGTGGGACTCCACATAACGTGCCCGAAATATTTCGCCTGAGTTGGCCATAGGAAAGGAGAACATGCTCTCGAAAGTTGTTCCGATAGCACTATAGGAGGCTATACCGTATTTAGCGCTCTGTTCGTCGTTATTGGCGTAGAGTAATGGTCAAGCGCATTGCTCACGAAACAGGCGACTTGGGATCGATCCCAGGTCCGTCCTGATTTTTTTTTTCTCATTTTTATTTTACTTCGTATCTTCAGAGTGTTCGGTTATTTACGGTAGATGTATATTTCTATCGTCAAGTCAAAAATCTAATTAAAAGATTACAAAGTGCCCCTGAATAACTCCAACAACAGCGAGAGGTATCATCAAGAGAAGATGCAATTAAAATACATTCGACCGTGCTGCATCAATTCAGTGCTCTTGTGGACACCCCTATGATCTAGTACGCTTGGTTTGCATCCAAACTATTAGAGGAAACACCTTAGTTTTAAAACTTGAATTAAGTGTGCTTTCCAATGAAGCATGTTGCAGAGAAATGTAACTGCTCAAACAATGCCTTCATAAAATGTGCCTAGAGTGAAACATATATGTTTCACATGTTTCTATGATATGTCACCATAAAAATGGCACAACTTCTACTGTCGTAATGAATAAAAAGTAGCGCACGTAATCACAAGAATCTTT
Source organism: Schistocerca serialis cubense (assembly GCF_023864345.2). Lineage (NCBI taxonomy): Eukaryota > Metazoa > Arthropoda > Insecta > Orthoptera > Acrididae > Schistocerca > Schistocerca serialis. The sequence continues at coordinate 78,398,538 of NC_064649.1, forward strand.
AAAATCTTTATTTTCATTAAAACTTTCGCCTAGTTATATAAATATACTACTTGAATGTATTTAAATTCTACGGTAAATAGTTGAAAAATCTGACGAAACCAAGGAAAATAAGAATGAAAACAATTAGGAAGCACCTGGGATTGTTTCCAGCTCGACTGTTTCGTGAGCAATGCGCTTGACCATTACGCTACGCCGTCAACATGTTCGCTGCGGCTGACGCATATAAGTGGCGCGTTCACTAGCAGAGTTCTCAGTTTAGTTTGTTCGGCTGTGCACTCGTGTTAGTTCAAGTAACCAACGACATATCACGTAACGTGTTCCTGTCTGCAGTTGTGTGTTTTCGTTTTTTGTCGTCTGTGTTGTGCATTGTTTGCAATGGCGGCGAATGAACCGACACCGGGGCCTTCGAACGCGAAAAAGTGTAGGAAGAGTGACCAATATACTGACCATGAGTTACTACGTGTGTTAGAAGATAGTGATGTAGAGTTCAGAGAGGACGAACCAGATGAGGGTGACTGGCATTTGGAGACTGCAGAAACAGACCACAGTGATGACAGTGTGGAAGCAGAACTGTCCAGTATGTTTCGTGACAGTTCGGAATCGGACGATACGGGCGACGATGATGAGGAAATCGCCGACGATAAAGAACCAGCGCTCGCAGAGGTAAGCAAACCAGGTGTTACGTGGCATGAAGAACCACATGGGATGCAGTATCACCCGTTTACGAAAGCAGAATGTTTGCTGATGAAGCCTGCTGGCAATACGCCAATGGATTTCTTTAGGCTACTGGTTACAGATGACATACTGCAGCTCATAGTTGACGAAACAAATGATAACGCACGGAATATATTTGCGAGCGCAAATACACAAGAGGGCTCTAGAATTAGTAATTGGAAACCCGTAAGTATAGAAGAAATACTTGTCTTCCTGGGGATTTCATTACATATGGGTAATGTCAAATGTGCCCGACTACAAGACTACTGGAAGAGGGATCCGCTGTTCGAAAATAAAGGAATAACGATGAGTATGAGCAGAGACAGATATTTGCTTATCTTACGCGCATTGCATTTTGCAAAAAATCCAGAGTCAGGCGAACCGAAACCAAATGATCGACTGTATAAGATACGCCCTATATTGAATTATTTCAACAACCAAATGTGTAATGTGTATTATCCAGGTAGGGATCTCTCTTTAGATGAATCAATGATTCTTTGGAGGGGACGATTGTCATTTAGACAATACATAAAAAACAAAAGAAATAAGTATGGCATCAAATTGTACATGCTAAATAACCCAGACGGCTTCATCAATAAATGCGCTGTGTACACGGGGATGCGTGGTGATATGGGGGGAAAAGGGCATGCTGAAAAGATAGCATTGCATTTGTTAGAAGAGAAGGTGAATGTTGGCCATCACATTTACATGGACAATTTTTACAACAGCTTTGCCTTAGCTAAAACCCTGTTGAATGCAAAAACACATTGCACCGGGACACTAAGGGTAAATAGGAAAAATACCCCTAAAGACGTGGTATGCGCCAAGCTGGGGAAAGGGGACACCATAGCACGATATTCGGACGGGGTAATGATCGGCAAATGGAAGGATAGACGAGAGGTCTCCTATATTTCCACAGAATACCCCAATACAATGGAACGTGTGCAGAATGCACGCCAGCAAATAGTCGCGAAACCACTGCCAATTATCAGATATAATAGTTGTATGTCTGGGACCGATAGGCAGGACCAGATGTTGTCTTATTATTTATGTGAACGAAAGACAATCCGCTGGCCAAAGAAACTATTCTTCCATGTAGTTGACATGCTAATGTTCAATGCACATTACCTATATAATAAATACTCAGGGCATAATATGACTTTGTATGATTATAGAATACAAATCATAAAGGGACTACTTCCACCAATGGACGTTACAAAAGGTGTGCGTAACAAACGTAAAGACACACATGTTGTGCAAAAGCGGGACGCAACGGAAGGGACGAAGCAAGTTATGCGGAAGCGATGTAAAACGTGCGCGGCACGGGGCAAGCGTACGGATACACCATACGTGTGTATAACGTGTCCAAACCAACCTGGATTCTGTTTGAACTGCTGCACAATTACACATCCATAATGTAATGGGACGTCGTATCTACAGAGGAAGATCTGTTTGTGTTTGATTTGTAAAGTGTTTGTTTTATTTGATAGCCATGTAAATATAGTTACATTGGTTGCTCAGAATATGATGTTTCTGTACAGTACCGTATGTGGACTTATTTGTGGTTTGCTATAAAAACATCACCTCTACACCTTGAAAACTTATTTGTTACTAGCTGCAGTGCCCGGCGTTGCCCGGGTGTGTATTCATTCCTGTCTTATTTTAGTCCATCTGCTTCTTCTCTCTCTGTCCATCGCCTCCTGTTCTATCGCTATCTATTTTCCATTCATCTCAGTTCCGTTTTCACACAGGTCAATCTTCATGACATAATATTTCCTGTACTATGTGTCCCACAAGAATATAATTTTCCATGTTCCCCGGGAAGAATATTAGGAAACTGCAAAATGAGGTGCGAATGGAGTTGGTATTACAGACGTAATACATTACAACCACATGCATAGTGGGACGGATTTTCGTGCGTTTCATAGTTTTGACGTCATATCTCCTGTACTACGTGTCATACTATGATATAATTTCAAAGCTACATTTAGTGGTATATATGCATATCCTCTGCAAAATTCTTCGCGAATAGCTTTAGTAGTAACGACATAATAAATAGAAATCACAAACCTGATGTTGCGGTTATTCAAGAACAGAATTGTTTATGACGTCATATCTCCTGAACTATATATCGTAAGTAGTTTTTGCTACCATAGCAAATGATTCATTACCTTAGAGAAGATTTGTACCAAATTTGATTGAAATCGGTGTACTAGTTTAGGAGCAGATGTGGAATATCGTCACATGATGCGGCCGTTTTTGACGAATTACATTGTTCATGACGTCATATCTCCTGACGTATGTGTCGTATGTGGTTCTTACCCCTACAGTGATAGTTTTCCGATAATAGGAATATGTGTACCACGTTTCGTTGAAATCGGTCCAGTAGGAGGAGATGTGGAACATACATACATACACATACAGTCATTTTTATAATATGTATATATTTGTGATTGGGTTTCCATAGCACCACATTGCAGACGAGTCCTGTTTCTTTTTCTTCGTTTTATAAATCTTTTGGTGTTTTCCGACTAATTCTTTTTCAATGGAGTGGATTTGTCACTTGTGTGAATTGCATTTTCTGTCCAGTTAGCAATACAATAAATAAATAAGGGGCTTTGTTAGAATTGTTTGCAATAAATGCATGTAACGCTTATAAGCGACAGACAGCAGGCAGCATTTATCACATGATCGGCATGCAGCTAAAGTGTACTTGTATTTCTATATCTAGCACCTCTTCCGCAGACGTTATATTCGTTGCCAATATTACGTTCGTGCACAACATGAATTTGTCGCAAAACTAGACATTAGTCTTGCGATCAAAATTTAGGCGTGTTCATAATTTGTATTCAGCCAGGTATGGATTACGAAATATAAATTCCAGCAGTATCTTATTATAACTTGAAACTGCTGACTTCCCTTGCAGAACAAAGTTTTATTCATCCATAAGAATTATGAAAAGATACAGTGGCGAGCTAAGTCGGTAACTATGTAAAGTTATTTCCTCGAAATAAAAATCATAGAAGGCCGTGCGGCTGCAAAGAGAAGTGATTGCAGCGCTCCTGGCAGCTAGCCCCGAACTGTTTTGACTGAGTGGAACGCTGCGCCTCTGGTAGCCAGCGTACGAACTCCAAACGAATCAGCTGGCGGCATCTAGTTTATTCGCCACAAACTTACAGGTTTCGCAGGGCTATGATTTCAGCTCTCAGCGCACGTGCGCTTACAAGCGTCCGCCTCGTGCGTTAGCGGCTCGCACTGGCGACCGCAGCGAACGTGTTAAGGAGTCATGCGCAAGCGTGTTTGCGCCAGCGTGCACAAGTTTATCGCGCCTCCACTTATCAAGGATAAGTTTGTCAGAAAATTTCGAGCTCAGACGACGATGCGTCGGCTTTGGCAGCCATTTTGTACGTTACGAAAAAAAGACAAAAGGGGAAACGTGATATTTGGAGTAAAGAAACGGAAATATTATTCCCACATTAACTATTCGCAGTAGACACGCTGCGGAACTTTTGAACATAATGCAACTTAACCGGACCAAATAGAAAATCAAATCACTGACGAATGCTTGCTCAAGTCTCCCTATTGTTGGGACACATATATACGCCTGAATGCTGGCACAAGCGTGCATAATCGAAATTCGATCAAGCCGCGTGAACACTCCCACTGCTACGCAAATGTATCCTACACAGGATCAAGAATGCTTGGACAAACACACGCATGCGTGCTTGACAAGCACGTTTGGCTGCCTTGAGCACGTAACTGTCAAAGCGTCTGCGCAATAAATGTAATTCTGTGGCGCAAGGGCGTGACCATGCTATTGGCCTGACGCTAGAGTTTCTTCGCCGCGTCAGTAGTTGGGAATGGGTACTGTCTGATAAAATAGCTATTTCAAAGCGTCTTTACTGTTCTAGTGCGGTATCCTTGTGGGCTCCCAAAATGCTGTGATTTTTTTCCTCTGCTAAAAAATCGTACGATTTTGTAATTGGACAACTGCCAGATTTTCGTGGGATTTCTACAAGCAAAGCTGGAAGCATACCACTTCCGCGTTACTGGTATTTACATGTCACAGCATTCATCCATCTATTTAATGACAATCATGACGCCGCCTCCTCCCCCCACCGCCTTTCCACGCCCACACACACAGAACTGATATGATACATTTGCGACAGTTGTTTATGTGATGTGCGTAGGTATCATTCGCTGATCATTCTAAACGGAACACTTTTGGACTGCTTCCTCGTGGACGTAGCTTGCTTTGCGTCATGTTTATCCCCCTCTCGCAGCTTCTGTCTGCCTCCAACCCGTTCTCTAAACTTAGCTCCGAGACGGCGTAGTATTAATAGAAAACTCAGTAGCGTACACAGAATGTAGTTTGGTACCAGCGAACGCTGTGTGTGGAGATCTGCTGCGATTGCGTCTGAAGGTTAGTGTACATAGGCGCATTAGAAAGCATCTTCTACAAACTCGCTGCCGAGCTGTAAACATTGCTCTTAAGAATCGAGTGCGGCTAATGCTGGCCTCTTAGTTACCACGTAGCCTACTGGGAGTGATATTGTAGTGAATTTGAATCGCCTTGCTTTGTAACAAAATAAAGATGAGTGTGTGAAGTAAAAACTTTTAGTTGAAGATAATGGTTGATGCCCGATATAAAGCAATAATGGCGTGTCATTGTTTCGTGTCGAAAAGAATCGCAACAGTTAGCATTTCAAAACTGTCATTCACCTCCGCAGTAGAAATACTATCAAGATGTACTTAAAGACGGCTATTTGCTTTTCCCGCGATTTCGAGTTCTGTAATTTTGTGAAGTTTAATTTTACAACCGCACGAGAATAACGCACCTACTCTGGAAGGAAACATCGCACATGATACTGCACACGTGCGTAAATGTTTCGTCGGCGGACACGTGAATCTTTCAGGAGCTATATCTTACAACAATAAATTAATTCATCACAGAACACCGCAATGGAATATACATGGCTGGTCATTTCACAACCCGATGATATCAGCGTTGTGGAGTCTATATGCTCAGATAATCTTTGACGCTCTCTCTCTCTCTCTCTCTCTCTCTCTCTCTCTCTAAACCCGTGGAGATGAAAAAATGCACACTCATTGAACGAAAATGTCCTTCAAAGAAGGGTCATTTCTCGAGGAGTATTGCAATTACAAGATAGGTTATCATTAACCAACGAGTTTACGTTGTTTTATGCATGCCCCTTAATGTTTCCCCTTTTAAAAAATCCGCTGCAATACTCTTTCCCATCATTTTCTTTCTCTGTTTTACAAAGTGAGCTTTGATTCTGAAGTAACTTATATATCAGTACAACACGTCAAAACCTTTTTGATACATTGAGTACAGAAATTAAGTAACTATTAGTGCCTTCAAGAAAATTCTACTGTTCTCTATGATATAAATTCACCTACATACTTTTCTATTTATTTTGCTGTCAGCTTGCTGATTCAACTGATACATAATCTTATAACTAGGAGACTAGGCATACAACATGTGCAGCTGTTCAGTCATGGGCACTTAAATTGTTAGTTCAGTGGTTGAGGATTGATTTGTTTTTGTAGGATTGTAATTGAGTTAATAGATCAACATCCCAGTTCAGATTCTGTGTGGGCTTCTTTTAAGATATAGCAAATGCAAGTGGTGAAAAACTCTCGGATGGCAGTTCTAAAATCAGATATGTACACATTACGTTGTTAATCTGCATTTGCCTGCCTGTTAACCAGGCAGGCAAGCTACTGCACGTCATCAGCAGAATGGGCAGGCTGCCTTACTCCTGTCCAAGCCAATGTATGTCCAACCGAAGCAGGCTCAAGGATTCTTGCTTGTCTGCCCATCTTCTCACTGTGCTACAATATGTAGCAATTTATTATGGTATGATTTCATTGGACTGTTATGAATAGGGTTGGGAATTCAATGAAAAGCCTTTTTTATCCAAGTATCACAAGGCAAGGCCCATTGAAATGTATATTCATTTTGTGTCATTGTAGGCTACAAAATGGTGGATTTTATTTGTCCTTTTCAGTGTCTTTTTGTGCTTATTTATTTATTTTGCTATGAGAAGTTTTCTCTGGAACTTCACGATTTTTCGACTAGTACTGGAAATTTTCTATTCGAACTATCTTCACGTCAGCTTTAATACATGTTTCCTGTAGTAAGCAGACCCATCTCTGAAAGTAAGCAGACCCAGCTCTGAAAGTAAGCAGACCCAGCTCTGAAAGTTGAGATCCTTTACACCAAAGAACCTGAAAATGTCTATTACACTGCAACACCAACTAAAGTAATGTTTTGAAAGTCTAGTTTCTGCAACCTCAGGGTTCTCCAACAAAATATGACCCCAGTTATACCAGTTTTAATTACTTTTTCCAGGATGTGTATTGTGAGTTTGCTGAATTCATTGTAAGTGGCCAAAATAGTTCATTCTGACTTCCCCAAATGCATTTCAGCAAACATGAAGTTAGTTTTTTTATTATGTTAATTTAAGAAAGTATGTGTCTGAAAGAAGAAGCTTTTCTTTCATACTAAACTCTCTTTATGCTATATTGCATACTGACAGAATGTAGTTTTTAATATCCACTGAGTCATACTTTTTTCCCATTTCAATGTTTGCCCTAAATTTAGAAAGTCTATGCACTGCTAAATTGCCTCAAATCCTTAGCATACATTTCAGTATACTTGTCAGGCCCTAAATGTACATCCTCTTCCAAAATATGGTTTGGAGTGAGGAAACTGCTGGTCAAATTTACAGATACACTGTAACATACCTGAAGCTTCCCAGTGAGTGTATGGTAAGTTTTTACACAATATGCATTGTGAGACACTCCCTATTTATTTGAAACTGCCTCATAAAAACATTTCCCCTACTGGACTATGGATTCTTTTCATGACTGGTTTATATTCCCCAATTCTAAATTTATCCTTAATCTCCTGTAAGTTTGATTTGTTTCTTTTGCTGCTCCAACTGTTACGATAACTGAGCTGCAGTGAAACTTCCTACGCAAACATACATCTGGCTAGTGATGTTGGACTGATAGTGCAACCTGTTGTAAGTTGCAGCAGGCTGAACAGATCCCATAAAGCTTGTCAGGCTTGCGTCAACCCTAGTTAGCATGCTTTAACCACAGTATTACTCTTATTTCTCCATTGTGGCAGGCTGAGCTGCTTTAATGGTTGTGGTGGAGATAGGGGGCAGGTAGGCTAGAATGGGAATTTGTACACCTCTGGTTAAAATACCACGACATTTCAACAAGTATCATACTCATTATCTTCTGGTGACAAATTTGCCAGAAGTATGACACTCTCTGAAATGTCATGGCATTTTAGCAGTGCCACGTGGCTGGAAATCCAAGAGCTTTTCATCAGTAGTACACAGTGGTAAAGTCTACATCCATACAAGTGCTAGGATTATTCCTTCAATAATGGAATAGCTGATTTTCTTATCCTTTGATGAATGATTTGGGTCAGCACTCAATTTCAATCTCTCTCTCTCTCTCTCTCTCTCTCTCTCTCTCTCTCTCTCTCCCTCCCCCCCCCCCCCCCTCCCTCCCACCCTCCCTCTCTCTCTTTCCCCCATGTCAGTAGACTGTCAAATATAACCTACTGTTCCTTTAATTAGGTTAAGCAAGGTGGATTTACTTGAATGTTTCATTACCGGTACTTATAACTTATCGTGATGTGGTTGCGAATTAAGTTTCTTTGCACTTGTGTAAATAAAGTTCTCTCCGATACCACTACCAAGACATAAAAGTGATGCCATTGTATTACAGTCGGCACATACACCAAAGAGCCCAAACATTGTGTCCACTGCTCACTACAGTATTCAAGGCCACCTGGTGATGTTGCAGGCACGTGATGCATATAATAAAGTATGTAATGGATATATGTGGAGCTGAGATGAGTGAGCAGTCATTTTAGGTGGAGAAAGCCACTAACATAAGTGACTTTGAAGACAAATTCATATTTTTGTTTCTCTATACCTGGTAATGGGTATCTCTTAAGCAGTGAAGTTACTGGAATGCTACTGACATCAGTGGCTTGTCTGCTCTGTAAAGCAGACTGGACAGAGACGTGTGGCCGCTGTGCCCACAGTGTACAATGTCGGTGCAGGCACAAATGTTTAAGACCACACTATTCGTCACATGTTGTTAAACGTGGGACTTTGCAGGAGGTGACACATACATGTTCCCATGTTGACCAAACGACATTGTCATTGGACTTTGGAACAGCGGAAAAATGTTGCCTTGTTAATGGCTACAGGAGAGCTTTGCCAACAAGCAAGTAATAAAGATTTTCATCTAGCGGTAACAAGAGCAGAGTTCCTTTCTGCAATAACTGCTCAGGAGTCAGTGACTCCTGGAATGATTTAAGGCTGAAGTATTAGTTGAGACTGTTGTGGAAACCTCTAAACATAAACACATGACATTTTATGTGTTAATATTACCACTCTAGAAGTTATCATTATTTAAAAATGAGTGTAAAATCTTTTCAAATGCGGCTTGCATCCTCACAATGATTGGTTTTTGTACTACCTACAAAGAACAATAATTGCTTTTCGAAAATACTGGAATTCACAACCTCACTCCCCAGAATATTAACACCTAATTAGTTTCTGCTGCTAATGATAAAATTCAATTTCTTTATATCTTAGTGTTAGAAAGCACAAATAGTTTATAACAGTTTAACAACAGGCTGTGATTAGTACATATTTAATAGCTGCTTCACTTTTTTGGTGGCTATCTTGATTCATTCCTTATTTCTAGAAGTTCTGCTTCATCACAGATTCCAAAAACGTCAGTCATGTGAAATGCAAACTGTACTTTTCTCACACGACATCCTGGAATGTCACAGAACAAGGCAGTCAGGTGGATGCAGTATTTCTTGATTTCTGAAAAGCATTTGACTTGGTACCACACCAATGATTATTAAAAAAACTACTATTATATGGATATCAAAATTTGTGACTGTACAGCAGAGTCCTCCTAATCTGAACCCCAGTAATCCGAACATTCAGTTAATCCAAACATGAAAAATGTTAGTCTAAGTATGGAAAACTGTGTGGTTAATTGCTGTTCATACACACTATTTTAATTTACACAGTACAGTAAACATTTATTAGAAAAATTAGCAAGAAAACATTAGGTTTAAACAATGCATAACAACAAAAGAAAAGCTGTCAAACTTACTAAAATACAGTGGACATTTTATCTCTGCTTTTTAGATGACAAAAACTCAGTCGTTTTTTGGCGTAATGGCATGTAGTTGCACCATCATCTCATAAACATCAAATCAGCATGTGTAGCAATGGGCTGTTGCTCCAAATAACGTTGCGCAAGGTCAAGGGCTTCTGCTGTGGCACCAGCTCTCCTTTGTCGCTTTCAGGCTCATTGCCACGTCCGTCACAGCAGTCCACTTCTTCCAGGTGTCGAGTTACAGCAGCAACTAAATCAGCATTAGTAAGGTTCTCCACACATGCCCATCCGCTGCCATCCTCTCATCTATGTCTCCTTCACTAGCTTCTTCACATCCAGGGACTGTCTGTATCATTTGTAGTAGATTTTCCTCTTCATTTTCGACTATGTTGTCCTGATATTCAAGAGATGTCCACAGTTTTCTCCATGATTTTCTCAGAGTATTTTCTGGAATATTCTGCCATGCCTCAGCGACCCAATAAACAACATCCTTCACATTGGTCTTTTTTATTTTGTCTACTAAAGGAATGCTATCATCGTGGATCAGCATTCTTAAAAATTGTTTTCTGTAAATCAGTTTTAATGTATGCAGTACACCCTGGTCCGTCGGCTGTAGAAGTGGTGTAACATTTGGCAGTAAAAACTTCATCACAATTTCTCCATCACATAATTACTCAGTGCTGGGGTGAGATGGCGCGTTATCAGTCAAAAGGATTGCATGCAGAGACAAGTGATTTTCCGTAGAAAACCGTTGAATAGAGGGAACAAACTGACAGTGAAACCATCCATCGATGCTTTTTTCTGGTTGCGATAATATACGAGCAGGGACTACATGTTGCAGTTTTTAAAAGATCTGGACCTAGCAGATTTGCCGATCAGCATTAAAGGCAGCTTGTGATTACCAGCAGCGTTGGTGCATGCAAATAAAGTCATACGATCTTTGCACATTTTAAAGCCAGGAGTATGATCTTCTTCTTTTGATGTCAAGTTTTTTTGTTGGCAATGCCCTAAAATTAAGGCCAGTCTCGACAGCGTTATAAATTTATTGGGGAGAATACTTTCCCTCTCGTAATTTTGTTTCAAACTCACCCGAGTTGTATTTCTTCACTGCATCATGGTCAGAAGAAAGCTCCTCTCCAGTAATTGTTAGCTGATGGATTCCATGACGTTTTGTGAATCTGTCCAACCAACCCGTACTTGCACAAAAAGACTCATCACGATTCATTAACTTGTTCATGTAAACAACCTTGTCCTGAAGCAGTGCTCCACTCAAAGGAGTTCCTCTTTCTCTTTCCTGTGCAAACCAAAGGAAAAGAGCTTCATCCACTTTACCGTACTGGGACTGTTCCAAATTCTGCTGAATTTCAAGTGTTTTTCCCGAAGACGTTGCACAGGACTGTTCAAGCTTCACTCTGTTCTTCTTCCAATCACAAATGGTTGCTTTACCAACACCCAGTTCTGTTGCCAGTTTAGATACATTCTCACCATTGTCTGACCACTTCAAAGCATTCAGTTTTTCTTTGAGAGTTAACGTTGTATGTTTCCGTTTACTCATGGCGAAAATACATACACCACTACACCTGAACAAATACAATACAACTGTTACGCATGCCAGCGATCGATAACTAACATAACCAAGGGCTTTGCGAGCCAACTGGCATGACCTCAGACACTACAAAGGTCTCAACAATGCACAACAACAAGGGCAAGGAGTGAGAGTGAGCCATTGTTCCCACAGTTGTTTGCAGTTGTTACCATGGTGTACCTACTTATCTGCTTGGTATACTTCATTCTAGAAACTCGTCACTGTAATTCCTGCTAATCCGAACAAATTGGTAATATGAACAAGGTCCGGTCCCAATTAGTTTGGATTAACAGGACTCTACTGTACCAGTGAAAACAATCAATTATTGACAAAGTTATTTAATTGGAGAGAGAAAAAAATCTACTCACCAAGCTGCGAAAGGGTTTTCACATAATAGATGGTTGCCATTGGCAAGCTTTTGGAGCCAGTGGTTCCTTCTTCAGGCAGGAGGGTGGAAGGGGAAGGAAGAAGGGTGAAGGAAAAGGACTGGAGAGGTCTAAGAGAAAGGTTAGATTTTGGGAAAGTCAACCAGAACTGCCGGTCAGGGGAGACTTGCCATACAGAATGAGAAGGAAAGCCTGATTGTTGGAGACTGCATTGGTCGAAAACCTGAGAGCTTAAAGGTTTGCATTGTAATTAACAGAGGTGGGAGGGGATGGTGAAAAATAGGCAGCAAAGACAATGAAAGATGTAAAAAACTAAAACAAAGTGAAGCAATGAGTAGTTACAGTGCAGAATTGCTCACATGGAAGAAATTAACATAAATCAAGGCCAGGTGGCTGGCGAGAACCAGGGATATGTTGTAATGCTAGTTCCCACCTGCGGAGTTCTAAGAAACTGGTGTTTGGGGGAAGAATCAAGATGGCACATGTGGTGAAACAGGTGCTGAGGTCACGAATGTCATGTTGTAGAGCATGGTCTGCAACAGGATATCGCGAGTTGTCAATATACATCCACTGCCTATGCCCACTCATCCTAATTGATAATTTGGTGGTAGTCAGCCGATGTAGAAGGCCAAATAGTGTTTACATAATAGCTGGTATATAATATGTCGTTTCACAGGAATTCTCTCTTTGAAAGTATGTGTCTTGCCAGTTACAGTGCTATTATAGGTGGTGGTAGGAGGGTGCATATGGAAAGTCCTGCAGCGGATGGTCACAGGGGTAGGAGCCATAGGGTAGGGAGATGGGTGCAGAAGGACAAGAATATTAATAAATTAGAAAGAAATTTAATTGGGAGAAGGAAAATTTTACATGGCCCTATTCTGAATCCCGTGCCACTTTGATGTTGATCTCATCCTCACTGAAGGCAAGCTACACACTTCCGTCCACATTAAACCTACCAACAAGCAACAGTACTTACATTTTGACAGTTGCTATCCAATCCATGTCAAACGTTCCCTCCCATACAGCCTTGGCATCCAAGGTAAATGTATTTGTTCGAATGCAGACTCTTCACAGCAATACATGACCATTCTCATCCCAGCCTTCACTGCATGTAATTACCCCACCAGCCTAGTTAAAAAGCAGATTTCCCGGGCCATCACATTCAGTCCTGGTACTGCTGATCCCTCCACAAAATAGCTTCGTAGCACACCATTGGTGGCACAGTATTATCCTGGTCTGGAATGTGTTAATCAGTTACTTCGACAGGGCCATGACTTTTAAAAGCATGTCCTGAAATGAGATCCATTCTGTCTGAAATTTTGCCCACCACACCTAGAATAGCTTTCCATTGCCCTCCTAATCTCCACAGTATTCTTGTCAGACCCTACACTCCTTCTGCACCCATCTCCCAGTGCTACGGCTCCTTCCCCTGTGACTGCCCCAGCTGCAAGACTTTCCCTAAGCACCCTCTTACCACCTCCTATAATAGCACTGTAACTGGTAAGACATATACTTTCAAAGGGAGGGCCCCTGCCAAATGACACATGTCGTATATCAGCTATTATGTAAACACTGTTTGGCCTTCTATATCAGTATGACTACCACCAAATTATCAATTAGGATGAGTGGACATAGGCAGAGGATGTATATTGGCAACTTGCAATATCCTGTTGTAGAGCATGCTCTACAACATGACATTCGTGAACTCGGCACCTGTTTCACCACATGCGCCATCTGTATTCTTCCCCCAGACTCCAGTTTCTCAGAATACCAATTACGAAATTCTGAAAAACTGGAATTGGCTGATGCTTGAAGATAGGCACCAATTATCCCACACAATCCTACTAACAAAATTTTAGGAACAGTATCAAGTATTCCTCAGACCTCTATGTATTGCTCCCTCAGGGACTATGAAGGCAAGATTAGACTTATTACACACACAAAGCCATATAAGCAGTTATTCTTCCTGCCCTCCATAGTTGAAAGCAGGAAGAATCCATACATGTGGTATCATGCTAAGTATCTTCTGAGATGCACTTCACAATGGTTTCCAGAGTATGTATGCAGATGTAGATGAAACCAGCAGAACACTGTCTTAATATATATAAAGGTGAGACTTTGTACATATATCTGGAAACTGCTCCCAGGCCCCCCAGACCGAAGTGGACCAAATGTGGCACACAAACTACTTGCCCTGATGGGATCTACATAGAGGGTTAATAATGGTCTAGTTCTGATATTTATGGAGATACAGGAATGCAATGTTTTTTATTTTATTTATTTTTTAGCCACTGCCATATAGGCTGCCCTGTACAACAGATGCGTTGTCTGGGAATGGTATCGACCTGCTCTGCAGGGCGGCCTACATGTCAGGGACAAGAAACAGTTTTCCAACCCCCAGAATGCAGGCTGCCCATCACTGTGTTGTGTCTTTGTGTCATTTTTTACACAGCAGGCACCTGCATCTTTATAGGTGGTATCGGTCACTATGGGAATGAGAACTGTGAGTGTGTGGATTTACAGAACTACCGGATGGTTATAATTAAAGTGCAGCTACTCGCAGAGATCCAATGTGGGCTGTAATTATCATATGGCAGCGAAACTTGGTTGATATTTAAATGCATTGACACGGATCTGATTTTTGCTGGAAAGAAATTAGTATCAATTTTGGTCACCAAGTCCAAATCTGGTGCAGCGAATGCAAGAAAAACATATAGAAATGTTTCCATATGTAATGGATTAGGAACAGGATGTGGGGAGAAAGCTCAAACAAGTGAGAAAGGCATAATGTTGATTTTATAATTAACTACCACTTATACAGTTTATTCAATATGACCAACTGAGACATCGATGAGGTGCTGTGCAGCACCAGATTTGCACCTGGTGGCCAAAGTTTGATCTAACTTTTTTCCAGTGTAAATCAGTTCCGCAAAATGCATTAACATATCTACCAAGTTTGTCTGCCATATGATAATTACAGCCCACTAGACCTCTGTGAATAGCTGCACTTTAACTATAACCATGTGGTCCAAGGTTGATTATTTTGTCTGCCCTGTTCTTAGCCTTTGCATATGGTTTACCCTTGGCACCAGAGGACTCTTCATGAACTGTGCTGTTTGCTGATGATGCTAGCATACTGATAAAGAACACAAACACATCCTTACCAGACAAAGCCAAGAGCGTAATGGAATGAGCTTACAGCTGGTTCATTGTAAATGTTTCATTGCCATCACCTTAATGCTTAATCTTACAATAATCCATATCCTCCTGAGACCTGGCAGCAATTGTCATGAATTTTTTTTGAAACTGATTTTGTATGCCTGTTAAACAGAAGGCAGTGAAAGGGAATTTACAAAAATTTTGGAATTATTAAAAAAAAATCATAGTTTTTCAGGAACTGCATTGTACACTGGGTCTTGGTGATATTTAAGTATGCATTGGAAAGAATGTGAAAAATGTAAAAGAAGTATGTTATTTTAAGAAAATACAGTCCAATAGGAAGATATCACTTGTATCATATACCAGTTACAAATCTGAAAGAAAGAGTGAGATTGAGACAATTTTATTTGTAATGATACTGAGAGAAACAGTTGTTCTGTGGTGCTAAACAGAGGAAAAAGAGTCCTCATCATCTTCTTCAGGACGTTGTCGATCTTGGCCATTTAACAAATGCTCACCAGTTCTTAGTTTGAAATCAAGGCACTGCAGAATACTCTTCTTTGGCTCATAATTCTTGATTTTGTGAATCCTGTACTGATTCCAGCTGTTTGCAATTCCTAGAACTAGGAAGTGAAGAATAGTTTTTACAGTCCAATTTACTCTGCTCTCTCGGGGAAGGAACATCATCTTGCTGCACTGCATCATCCGGCAGATCGACATCCCCTCTTCCTCCTCCTCCTGCTCACTGACATCAAGATCTGAAATGGCTCCATTCAAGAGAGAGTCTAAAATATCTTTCGAATGGAGCTTCGATCTGCATCCTTTAATAATATGGTTGAATTAACATATTACGTCCTATGATTACCAATAATAATAACAATGCCAGATAATGTAATTTAGCAAAATTCACAAGAAAAAATGTATTGGAAATTAGTGAATATAATCACCACTGAGGCATAGGGACCATTGCTCGAAAATTTGACATGAAGTCCCAGTGTGTGTTACAGTGGACAAACGGTACTACCAAAAATTATTACACAGCAAAACCATATAAAAATGCTTTAAGAAATTGCCTCCAATGGGAATATATTTTCATGAAATAAGTTTTGAAAAATACACAGTGATGGAGTACTCACCTGGCACAGTAATATGCTGCAAAGAAAGCTGGTACTTGGCACCAAGTGATTGTAGTGACCATTTTTCCCACCATGTGGCAGCACCATACTGTCCATTCAAATGGACCAGTGATATTATGATGGAAAATGCAGAATCTTTGATAGCAGGACAGAACTCTTATGTCTGTTGTGATGAACATCATGTCTGAGAAGGATATATGCAATTTCAAACAGATAAAATATTTAAAGATGACAGAAGTAGAGATGATATAAATATACTGGATGTGGCTCCATGTGTGAAGTTTAGGATCATCCAAATGGATAATAAACAGAGGTGACACTAGAACAAGGATAAGTTAGTGAAAAAGTGTATATGTACAGAACTATGAGGTTAGAAATCTCTCTTAGTGTGTTGACCTGCAGGTAAGTGAATTTAGGATGCACTTTGCAGTTCACAACCACAATAGTAGAAGTAAAAACAATTTCCAAATAGACTGTGTATTCTGAGCTAATATTCAACACAGAACTTTATATTCTGGAACAAAAATGTATAACAGTTTATCAGCAGACATCAAGTAGAAAATTTAAAATACTCAAATATTCAAAAACAAAGTAAAAGAAAACTTTGTTAGCCACCACTTCAATTTTTCAAAATTTTTTTGTGCTGGGCAATGTGAATTCCGCAGAACTGTTGTTCGGTAAGTCACCTCTATCGACCTGCCAGCGCTTTTGTTCGGTAAGTCACCTCTATCGACCTAACAGTTTGTTGCGAAAGCTTGAATTTTGTGTGTATGTTTGTGTTTGTTTGTGTGTCTATCGACCTGCCAGCGCTTTTGTTCGGTAAGTCACCTGATCTTTGTTTTTATATATGAACTGTAAAGTTTGTGTGAAACAGATCTCAATGCTTTCAGTGTATGGGCAGCTGATAGTGGTCTGTTTAAGGATACATAAAAGCTTTGTTTGAAGTACTAGATGAAAAGAGCAGGTAAGTAGTTTAAGAGGAGGGGCAGTAGATCAAAGTAGGTACCTTTCTCCCAAAACACATAAACATCTATATGGTGTCCCAATAGGAATCCTCAATATTCAGGGGTATAACAGGAATATAAATATAACATATGCTGTATTCCAAATGGTTTCTTAGATAAAAAACATTTAATGCATAATTGTTTTGGGCTAGAGGCACCCACATGTGTGTGTTAACCACCCAACCTCTTTTGACATTTTATGCTAGCCCAACCTAACTCATTGCTTCCAAACTCTTTGCTTGGGATATGTTTCTGCCATTAAACTAGCTCTTCAAATTCACAGTTGTCCACAATTTGTGAGTACTGAGACTATATCAGGGAGAAGCATTGGTTAATTGTTTGTACACACACTAGTTAAAGTGCCACACTTCTATCCTAATGAAGAATATGCAGATATGGTGTATGTTTATGGCTTCTACAATGGAAGCGGCCCTGATACTGTCAAAGAGTACCATCCGCACTTCCTGATACGTCGAATTTCTGATCATAGTGTGTTTACCAGAGTTTTCAGTTCATTGCATGAAACAGGTATTCTTCCAAATTCCATTTGTCTTCTGAATGTGTAGTTCTACAACCTTTGCAGGAAATTGTGAAATGGTGCATGATTCTCCTACTACATGCACACAGTGACTTTCTGCACACATCAGGGCCCCACAAACATGTGTATGGTGAACATTACATGCAGAAAACTTGTACATATTTCACATGCAGTATGCCCTCGATCTTCATACTGATGACAATGCTACATGACCTGAATTTTGTCACTGATTAAATGACAATTGTCATTTGCTTCCTTTAATACTTTCACTGATGAAACCATGATTACACAGAATGGTATCAACAACACACATACTAATCATTGATGGTCACAGAAAAATCCACACACTACAGTGGAACATAATTTTCAAGTTCTTTTTTTGGTAAGTGTTTGGTGTGGCATGGTTGATGACATGTTAATATGAGGGTGGTTTGAAAAGTTCTCAGAATCACCACGAGAGGCCACCACTAGTGCAACAAATTGTTCACATGATATTCATTGGACTGTTGCCTGTAAACACGTGCCATGTCAGTGCTCTTGGAAGGGAGCTGTGGTGGTGACAAGGCTCTGTTGTTGTTCCTGCATAGTGATTTACAAAGATGGAAAAAATCGAGATTCAAGCAGTGATTAGGTACTTTGTAAAGAAAGATATAAAACCAAATGACATTCATGCCGATTTCCAGATTACACTGGGGGACTGTGCTCATTCATGTTCAACTATTGCCAAGTGGACAAATGAATATAAATTTGGTTGGGAGAGTTAGATGATAATCTGTGCAGCGGTCGTCCAAGATGTGTCAATCATTGCAAAAGTGCATAAAATGGTCGTGGAGGATAATTGATTGAAAGTGTGTGAAATTGCTCATGCTTGCCAGATGTCATCTGAAAGGGTATATCACATTTTAACTGAAGAATTAGAAATGAAAAAATTATCTTCACGGTGCTGGATCAAAAACGCTTGAGAATGGACATATTGAAAGTGTTTGGCCCATTTTAGGAGAAACGAACAAGGTTTTTGCGCTGATTTGTGACAACAGATGAAACTTGGGTGCACTGCTATACCCCAGAGACAAAATAACAGTCAAAGCAGTGGAAACATGCTGATTCTCCGCCACCAAAGAAAGCAAAGACAATTCCTTCAATGAGAAAGGTCATGGAATCAGTGTTCTAGGATGCAAAGGGGATACTGTTTGTAGATTATTTCCCCACTGGGCAAACAATTACTGGAGAATACTATGCCAACATCCTAGACAAATTTCAACAAAAGATACATGAAAAAAGGCCAGGTTCAGCAAGGAAGAAAGTCATCTTCCATCACAACAATGCACGCCTGCACACATGCCGTCACCATGATAAAATTACATGAACTAAGGCATGAATTGTTGCCACAGCTGCCTTATTCACCTGATATGTCTCTGTCAGACTTCCCTCTTTTCCTAAAACTGAAAATTTTTCTTGCTGGACAAAGAAGAATTCATAGTCGGAGTTGACAACTATTTTGCAGGCCTGGAGCAAACTCATTTTCGCAATGGGATCAAGGCGCTGGAACATTGTTGGACCAAGTGCATTAATCTACAAGGAGACTACATTGAAAAATAAGAAAAAGTTTCAGTGATGTAAGTACTTTTTTTCTATTCCATTCCGAGAACTTTTCAGACCACCCTTGTAGATACAGTCATTTTAGAATAACGAATGACAGGGCAGAATTACTTACATTATTTGGAAAATTCGTTTGTTGGACACCCTGAATACACTCCTTTGGCCCTGTGAACTGCAATGTACTTCCAACACAATGGAGACCCTTGACATTTTACCAGACAGGTGAGGAACCCTCTCAGCCCCACTTATCCTAATTGCTGGCTTGGTCATGGCAGTGCAGTTAACTGGCCACCAAGATTTCCAGACCTCACACTATTAGTTTTGGTTTATGCAGTTAGGTGAAGTATGAGGTGTACAAACGAAAGCTGAATACGTGAGACACTTGGCCACATCATGTACACTGCTGCCTTCGTTAGGGAATGCGTAGAAGTAATCAGAGAAGTAACACAGTATGTTCTCTCAAGAGTGAACAAATGCAATGAAGTTCATAGTGGGATATTCAAACATTTTTTGTGAACTGTACAACAGCTGTAATAGGACCGGAATGGTAATACATAGAGGTGAATGTGTGAAAAATTTGTACTTTTCAATTTGTAAAATGCATGTTGTAATGTTTACTAACTGTTGTACACGTGTACATGTTTAGTCATGACAGTGTACTGAATAATGCAGGAAACAAATAATTATGTACATTAAATGTATTCTATCTTGGAAACCATTTGGAATACTACATGTATCCATATGAAGTTTTTGGCTTCAAATGATCATTTCTGTCATAATCCTGAATAATGACCATTCTTTGTGGGACACCTTAAATAAAGGAATTTAGTATTCATTCCCACAATTATTAATGTGAGTAGGTCTGCTGTAGTCATTACTGTGTTGCTACCAACTATACTGTACAGAAGTAGCCAGCACAATGGCATTGCCTATTGAAGTATAAGTAGACATGTTTCATGTCCCTGGAGGCTGTCCTTCATGATGGGATTGACAGAATAATATGTACCAATGAATGAATGAAAGACATGCTTCTTGCTTAAATATGTGCAATTCTTGATGATGTCATCCTACAATCAACCATTGCTTGAGCTCAGTTCATGGAAGAATATCCTCAACAGGAAAAAAGTAAGTATAAGTGCATAGTGTGGTCAGTTTGGTTTCCTGATTTGAATTCCACAGAGCATGCTGGGGATGTCCTCACTAGGGATGTTGTTTTTCACAATGAGATTAGCTCTCCTATATTGTTGCTCAGGGTAGTCACTCCATAACGATATTGCCCTTCAGCAGACTGACCACTTCACAGACAGGGGATCACCCTAGTGAATATATGGGCTGCAAATGGTGAAATCCATTGAGATAAGCAGCTCTGACAAAGGGCAGATTATTACACTGAGCCTGTGAATTAATTCCTTAAAAATGGTGAAGCTGGTCAAATGTTCACATGCTACTGTGATGAGCATCTATGGAAAGAGGTAGAAGGACAGTGAAACTACCACTAGGTTTTAAATTGTTGGGCATCCACAACTCTTCACAGAATGTGAGTTTTGGAGGCTTGTCTGCTCTGTAAAATAGCATAGATGGTAATTTGTGGCACAACTATTTCAGAGCACGCTGTTCATTGTACATCGTTGAGTGTGCAGCTCCACAACAGCCACCCCTACATGTTCACACGTTGAACCAATGGCATCATCCATTATGATTGCAGTGGGCATGGGGCCACTGGGATTTGACCATCGATCAATGGAAACGAGTCAGCTCTTTGGGTGAATCACATTTTTGCTACACTAGGTCAATGTTCATCTCCACAAATGCTGTCATCGAGGCAAACAGCGGCTCGAAATGTGCAGCACACTACAGACACAGGCTGTTGGGAGCAGTATTATGCTATGGGAGACATTCTCCTGTGCTTGCATGAAGACACACTGACACCTATGAACCACATGCATCCCTCCGTGCTTGACATCTTCCCTGACGGCAATGCCATCTTTCAGCAGTATAATTGCCCATGTCTCAGAGCCACAAATGTGCTACAGTGGTTTGAGTAGTGTTATAGAGAACTCCTGTTGATGTCTCAGCAATTAAATTTGTCTGATGAAAATCCTACAAAATCCATACGGGTCGCTATCGGGCACCTTCACCATGTACACAAATCAGCGGTCCATTATTTACATGACCCATGTATAGATATCTAATGCCACATGCCTGCACAAACTTACCTACAAACTGTTGGATCCCTGATATGCAGAGTCAGTGATGCAAAGATATACGAACAAACTGTTAAGCAGGTAGTCATAATATTCTGAGTCATCAGTGTATACGCTGCACAACAGAATTAAAGGATTTCTTTTGCAAAACCCCATATTTCTCACCCATTGCAATGCGTAAGTACAAAATTAGGCCCAGTGGTGTGTATATCAGTACTCTGTAATGGTGCAGAAGCTTGGCAACCTGTGACATTGCCCTCAGGCTCGGTAATGAGTCAGACAGCAAGGTGTTGGCACTTCTGAAAAAAAAAAAAAAGGCCACAGCTCAGAAGTGGCATGTAAGGTGAGTTAAGAATGTCACATTGGCACCAAATTTCACCACAGTTCTGCCCAGTCACATGATGGGAAGGTCATCATACCTTCTCTTACCTACGTTCCACACCTTTTTCTGACTCCTATCCGATGACTGTCAGAATGGTAACACCCAGCATTGAAATCATGCTGTTTCCTTATGAGTGTCTAAGGAAAACATTCAAGATGTACCACTTCACAGAATTGGCACAAAAAGTCTCCAGGGGTTGGCACAGAGGGCTTCAGTGAAACCACTCCTTTCCCTGGGGCATTGATTCCCATACATTTTGTGGTCGAAAACAACAGTATGCAATGAGATGGGTGACAGGCAGACATTCTTCAGAACCTTTGACACTGCTGACACCCTGAAGGGTTCCAACCCTTCTGTAAGGATATTGTGGGGCTGTATCCCCATCAAACATGATCACTCCCATTTGGAGCACAGTACGACTACAAATTTTGCTCTTGTCTACAGGTTGAACCTCTAGTGACCATTCAGAACCATTCAACAAAATATGAAAGTGACCCGAAGCAGGGAAGGGTGCTTATGCTTTTCAGCACTTTTGCTTTGTGTCCTCCTGTGGCATCATCACGGGGGCTGCAGCACTGACACACATGTGAATAAAATGACGAAGGGTCCCTCTAAGACTTCCCGGTTCAGCAAAGCCATAATGTATGAGACAGACGAAATACCCTCAGACTTCAAGAAGAGTATAATAATTCCAATCTCAAAGAAAGCAGGTGTTGACAAATGTGAAAATTCCTGAACTATCAGTTTAATAAGTCACAGCTGCAAAATACTAATGTGAATTCTTTACAGACAAATGGAAAAACCGGTAAAAGCTGACCTCAGGGAAGATCAGTTTGGATTCCATAGAAATATTGGAACACATGAGGCAATACTGACCCTACGACTTATCTTAGCAGAAAGATTAAGAAAAGGCAAACCTACGTTTCTAGCATTTGTAGACTTAGAGAAAGCTTTCGACAATGTTGGCTGGAATACTCTCTTTCAAATTCTGAAGGTGGCAGGGGTCAAATACAGAGAGCGAAAGGCTATTTACAATTTGTACAGAAACCAGATGGCAGTTATAAGAGTCGAGGGGCATGAAAGGGACTGCTTGGGAAGGGAGTGAGACAAGGTTGTAGCCTCTCCCTAATCTTATTCAATCTGTATATTGAGCAAGCAGTAAAGGAAACAAAAGAAAAATTCGGAGTAGGTATTAAAATCCACAGAGAAGAAATAAAAACTTTAAGGTTCACCAATGACATTGTAATTCTGTCAGAGACAGCAAAGAACTTGGAAGAGCAGTTGAACAGAATGGACAGTGTCTTGAAAGGGGGATATAAGATGAACATCAACAAAAGCAAAACGAGGATAATGGAATGTAGTCAAATTAAGTTGGGTGATGCTGAGTGAATTAGATTAGGACATGAGACACTTAAAGTAGTAAAGGAGTTTTGCTATTTGGGGAGCCAAATAACTGATGATGGTTGAAGTAGAGATGATATAAAATGTAGACTAGCAATGGCAAGGAAAGCGTTTCTGAAGAAGAGAAATTTGTTAACATCGAGTATAGATTTAAGTGTGAGGAAGTCGTTTCTGAAAGTATTTGTATGGAGTGTAGCCATGTATGGAAGTGAAAAATGGGTGATAAACAGTTTGGACAAGAAAAGAATAGAAGCATGTGAAATGCGGTGCTACAGAAGAATGCTGAAGATTAGATGGGTAGATCACATAACTAATGAGGAGGTATTGAATAGAATTGGCGAGAAGATGAGTTTGTGGCACAACTTGACTAGAAGAAGGGATCAGTTGGTAGGACATGTTCTGAGACATCAAGGGATCACCAATTTAATATTGAAGGGCAGCACGGAGGGTAAAAATTGTAGAGAGAGACCAAAAGATGGATACACTAAGCAGATTCAGAAGGATGTAGGCTGCAGTACGTACTGGGAGATGAAGCAGCTTGCACAGGATAGAGTAGCATGGAGAGCTGCATCAAACCAGTCTCAGGATTGAAGACCACAACAACAAGAACAATGTCCTTAGAGAGGGATTGAAATGCCCAAGGGTATCAGCAGTGTTAAAAGTTGTCAAGAATGTATTCTTGTTGCTCATTGCATTGCTAACTGCTGTTTATGACTGCAAAATGCGTGGGAATCAGTATCCCAGGGAAAGAGGTGGTTTCAATGAGGGCTCCGTCATGTTACGCCCTGTGGGCTGTTTGTGCTGATTCTGAGCAGCGGCGTGTCTGGAGGGTTTTCCTCAGCCACTCATAAGAAAACTGCATGAATTCAGTGCTGTGTGTCATGGTTCTGATCTCCATCACAAACTGGTCGAAAGGAGGGATAAAATGTGGGCAAGCAGGGCATGATGACTTTCCTATCACGTGATATGTCAATGGTGGCATTGGGCAGAATTGTGGTGTAACTCAGTTCCAATGTGACATCATTAACCCATTATGAATCTTTTTTATCCTTATGTCTCAACACCTTGCTGTTTGAAGCACCATCGAGCCTGCAGGTGATGTCACAGGGCTACATACTTTTGCACCATTACACTTTTGAGCCAAATTTCAAACTTAAGCATCACAATGGGTGGGAATTAAGGGGTTTTGAAAAAGTGATCCTTTAGTTCTGTTGCTCAGTGTATTAACTTCTGACTGGTTTTATGTGACCCACTAGGAATTCTCGTGCAGTGTCAATCTCTTCATCTCAGAGTAGCACTTGCATTCCATGTCCTCAATTATTTGTTGGGTACATTCCAATCTTTGTCTTCCTGTATAATTTTTATGCTGTATGGCTCCCTCGAGTGCTACAGAAGCTATTCCCTGATGTCTTAACATATGTCCTATCATCCTACCTCTTCTTCTTACCAATGCTTTTGACAGTCTCATAGATTCTACAGACCAACTTCACTAGTCTTTTGTTGTCACTTCCCCCAGTGATTTTAGAAATTCTGAAGGAAATTCATCTATCATTTCTGTCTTACTTGACTACAAGTCTTCAAAAACTTTGCTAAACTCTGTTTCAAATGTAGACTTCCTTTCTCTTCCATTTCAGCCCTCTTCTCACAGATTCTGCAGGGAACTTCCCCATTTCTTACCTTATCAGTACACCTGACTTTCAACATTCTTTTATAGCACTACCCCCCCTTCCCAATCCCAAACGCTTTGATTCTATTCTTTTCCAATTTTTCCCAAGTTTGTGTTTCAGTACCATACAATGCTGTGCTCAAAACTTACATTCTCAGAAGTTTCTTCCTCAATACCAATAGACTTCTTTTGGCTAGAAATACTCTCTTTACCAGTGCTTGTCTGCTTTTTATGTCCACCTTGCTCCATCCATCATAGACTACTTTGCTTCCTAGGTAGAAGAATTCCTTAACTTTATCTACTTCTTGGTCACCAATTTTGATGTTAAGTTTGTCACTAATCACAGTGCTGCTACTCCTCATTACTACTGTCTTTCTTTGGTTTACTCTCAATCTGTACTATGTAATCATTAGACTGTTCATTCCATTGAACATGTTCTGTAATTCTTCTTCCCTTTCTCTAAAAATAATAGTGTCATCAGTGAGTATCCTCATTGATATTCTTTCACCCTGAATTTTAATCCCACTCTTGATCCTTTCTTTTATTTTCACCATTGCTTCTCCGATTTTTAGATCGAAGAGTAGGAGCAAAAGACTGCATCGATGTATCACACCCTTTTTAATCCGAGTGCTTTATTCCTGGTCTTCCATTCTTATTGTTCCTTCTTGATTTTTATACATACTGTATGTTATCCATATTTCCTTTTAGCTCACTCTTATTTTTCTTAGAATTTTGAACATTTTGCCCCATTTTACACTGTTGAATGCTTTTTCCAGGCCAACCAATCCTATGAAAGTGTCTTGCTTGTATTATCAACTGCAATGTTAGAACTGCCTCTATGGTGCCTTTATCTTCCCTAAAATTTAACTGATCACCATTGCTGTTTTTGGGATTGCTTGAATGATATTTTTCCAATAATTTGTCTCCAGTTGCATAGATTCTACACACCAATTTGAATAGTCATTTGGTTGCTACTTCCTCCAATGATCTTAGAAATTCTGAAGGAAAGTCATCTATCATTTCTGTCCTATTTGATTACAAGTCTTTAAAAACTTTGTTACACTCTGACTTTAATGCAGGATCCCTTTTTCTTCCATTTCAGCCCTAATTTCTTCTTCTATCATGTTATCAGGCAACTCATCCCCCTCAGAGAGACCTTCAGAATACTCTTTCCATCCATGCATTCCTTTCCCTTAACAGTAGAATTCCGATTGCACTCTTAATGGTACCAACATTGCTTTTAATTTTGCTGAAGGTTCTTACGACTTTTCTATATAGTGAATAAATCCTTCCAATAGCTATTTCTTTTTCAGTTTCTTCACAATTTTCCTGCAGCCATTTCACCTTGGCTTCTCAGTATTTCTCTTCTGTTACCCAAGGTTTCTTTGCAGTTATTTTCCTTGTACCTATACCCTGTACCTATATTTCAGGGAAAGCATAAGGGAACAATTGACAGGAATGGGGGAAAGAAATACAGTAGAAGAAGAATGGGTAGCTTTGAGGGATGAAGTAGCGAAGGCAGCAGAGGATCAAGTAGGTAAAAAGACGAGGGCTAGTAGAAATCCTTGGGTAACAGAAGAAATACTGAATTTAATTGATGAAAGGAGAAAATATAAAAATGCAGTAAATGGAGCAGGTAAAAAGGAATACAAACGTCTCAAAAATGAGATCGACAGGAAGTGCAAAATGGCTAAGCAGGGATGGCTAGAGGACAAATGTAAGGATGTAGAGGCTTATCTCACTAGGGGTAAGATAGATACTGCCAACAGGAAAATTAAAGAGACCTTTGGAGATAAGAGAACGACTTGTATGAATATCAAGAGCTCAGATGGAAACCCAGTTCTAAGCAAAGAAGGGAAGGCAGAAAGGTGGAAGGAGTATATAGAGGGTCTATACAAGGGCGATGTACTTGAGGACAATATTATGGAAATGGAAGAGGATGTAGATGAAGATGAAATGGGAGATATGATACTGCATGAAGAGTTTGACAGAGCACTGAAAGACCTGAGTCGAAACAAGGCCCCCGGAGTAGACAACATTCCATTGGAACTACTGACGGCCTTGGGAGAGCCAGTCCTGACAAAACTCTACCATCTGGTGAGCAAGATGTATGAAACAGGCGAAATACCCTCAGACTTCAAGAAGAATATAATAATTCCAATCCCAAAGAAAGCAGCTGTTGACAGATGTGAAAATTACCGAACTATCAGTTTCATAAGTCACAGCTGCAAAATACTAACACAAATTCTTTACAGACGAATGGAAAAACTAGTAGAAGCCAACCTCGGGGAAGATCAGTTTGGATTCCGTAGAAACACTGGAACACGTGAGGCAATACTGACCTTACGACTTATCTTAGAAGAAAGATTAAGGAAAGGCAAACCTACGTTTCTAGCATTTGTAGACTTAGAGAAAGCTTTTGACAATGTTGACTGGAATACTCTCTTTCAAATTCTAAAGGTGGCAGGGGTAAAATACAGGGAGCGAAAGGCTATTTACAATTTGTACAGAAACCAGATGGCAGTTATAAGAGTCGAGGCACATGAAAGGGAAGCAGTGATTGGGAAGGGAGTAAGACAGGGTTGTCGCCTCTCCCCGATGTTGTTCAATCTGTATATTGAGCAAGCAGTAAAGGAAATAAAAGAAAAATTCGGAGTAGGTATTAAAATTCATGGAGAAGTAATAAAAACTTTGAGGTTCGCCGATGACATTGTAATTCTGTCAGAGACAGCAAAGGACTTGGAAGAGCAGTTGAATGGAATGGACAGTGTCTTGAAAGGAGGATATAAGATGAACATCAACAAAAGCAAAACAAGGATAATGGAATGTAGTCGAATTAAGTCGGGTGATGCTGAGGGAATTACATTAGGAAATGAGACACTTAAAGTAGTAAAGGAGTTTTGCTATTTGGGGAGCAAAATAACTGATGATGGTCGAAGTAGAGAGGATATAAAATGTAGACTGGCAATGGCAAGGAAAGCATTTCTGAAGAAGAGAAATTTGTTAACATCGAGTATAGATTTAAGTGTTAGGAAGTCATTTCTGAAAGTATTTGTATGGAGTGTAGACATGTATGGAAGTGAAACATGGACGATAAATAGTTTGGACAAGAAGAGAATAGAAGCTTTCGAAATGTGGTGCTACAGAAGAATGCTGAAGATTAGATGGGTAGATCACATAACTAATGAGGAAGTATTGAATAGGACTGGGGAGAAGAGAAGTTTGTGGCACAACTTGACCAGAAGAAGGGATCGGTTGGTAGGACATGTTCTGAGGCATCAAGGGATCACCAATTTAGTATTGGAGGGCAGCGTGGAGGGTAAAAATCATAGAGGGAGACCAAGAGATGAATACACTAAGCAGATTCAGAAGGATGTAGGTTGCAGTAGGTACTGGGAGATGAAGAAGCTTGCACAGGATAGAGTAGCATGGAGAGCTGCATCAAACCAGTCTCAGGACTGAAGACCACAACAACCACAACATATTAGCTTGTCCAGCTTCAATGACTGCTGTTTTCAGTATGTCCATCCCTCTTCAACAGAACTGTGTATTTGTGGTATTAATTGTCACAGTATCTACAGCATAACACAGCTGAAAACATGCCTCATCATTTCCCAGTACTTCAGTTTACTCTTCATCATTGTGATCTGAGTGTATATCTGTTCTTGGATATGCCTTACAATCCAATATCTGATTTCAGAATCCCTGTTGACCATTATGTAATGCAACTGGTATCTTCCATGTCTCAAGGTCTTTTCAAAATATACCACCTCCTATTGTGATTTTTTAACTGTGTATTTGCTACTACAAGCCGAAATTTATTGCAGGACTCAATTAGTCTTCCTCCTCCATCAGGACTACTACCACGTCCATATTTTCCAGTAACTTTTTCTTCCATTCCTACTCCTACTACTGTGTTCCATGCCTCATGATCATTAGATTTCCATCTTTATTTACATGCTGTATTACCCATTCAAGATCCTCTATAAATTCTCTGCTTCTTCATCTTCTGCTTTTGATATCCACATATTCACTGGAATTACTGTTGTTGGAGTTGATTTACTGTTGATTTTGATGAGAACAACCCTATCACTGAACTGTTCACAGTAACTCACTCACTGTCCTACCTTTCTATTCATAAAAAATTCTACTTCTGTTATACCATTCCTACTGCTTTTGATGTTATTTATCTGAGCATAAATCGCTGTCTTCTTTTCATTTCACTTCAGTGGCCCCTCTTATATCTAGATTGCACCTTTTCATTTCCCTTTTCAGATTTTGTAACTTTTCTACCACTATAAAGCATCTAACATTCCATGCTCTGATTCATGGAATGTTATTCTTTCATTGGTTATTCCATCTTTTTCTCATGGTCACCTCCACCTTGTCAGTCCCCTCCCAGAGATCCAAAAGGGGGACTAGTCCAGAATCTTATGCCAAATGGAGAACTCATCATGACATTTTTTTTTCAATTATAAGTTACATGTTCTGTGACTACACATTATTATGTTTCTTTAATGCAGTGGTTTCCATTGCCATCTGCATCCTCATGCCATTGATTGTAACTGTTTCTTCCCAAGGGCAAGAGGATGCTTTTATCAGGCTATAAATACTGTTATAATTAAATGAAATGTATTAGAAAAGCCTCAAATCTACACATTTCTATTAATTTTCTAGTCAATAACCATCAGTGTCTGAGCTAAGGGATAGGTGGTGGGGTGGGAAGGTGGGGAGCTTATGTTAGTTTAATGGTGAATAATAAAATAGATTAGAGATTTTGTTACTAATGATTCTGAGTACAGTTACATCTAGTCAGTACACATTACATGTATTAGATTTTTTGGAAGCGACAGTGAATTGATATGTGTATATGTTTGGGAGGGGAGGATATGAGATTGCCGGCCGCGGAGGCCGTGCGGTTCTAAGCGCTCCAGTCCGGAGCCGCGCTGCTGCTACGGTCGCAGGTTCAAATCCTGCCTCAGGCATGGGTGTTTGTGATGTCCTTAGGTTAGTTAGGTTTAAGTAGTTCTAAGTTCTAGGGGACTGATGACCACAGCAGCTGAGTCCCATAGTGCTCCGAGCCATTTGAACCATTTTTGAGGATATGAGATTGGTTTGTGAAGACTTTTTTTTTCTAGGAGTGAACAGCTACCTTTTCTGTTGTCATCCCTAATATGAGAGTTGCACCTTGTTGGGTACACCCTTAATACCCATTCAAATTTAATTATTTGTCTGATCTCTTAACCAGCAGACAAATCCCCTCTGCATAAAAACAAGTGTCTGAGGTCCCAGCCAACCAATGACACTGTCTTGAAATCCATCACAGTCAAACCATTTCGAGTTATAAGTAGGCATGGAAATCACTTGAAGCCAAGTCTGAGTTAAAGGGTGAATATTTCAAAATGGCAAATTTGAACTGAAATCATGCAGAGTGGCTGAACATTTACATGCAAAAACTCAACATTTGCAATTGAGCAACTCTGACACTGGTTTTGGATTACACACTTCGGATGTCTTAATGTGCAACAGTAGGCTTCAGAATTTAATGTCAGTTCAAAGTTCAATAAAATCCATTAACAAAATTCCTTTACTGTGGTGCATTAGATTGTCAAAATCCTGAGCCAGTTGAGGGCCCTGTCCATAGTGCTCCAAACATTCTCAGCTGGGAAGAGATCTGGCGACCTTGCTGACTGAGGCAAGGTTTGGCAAGGATGAAGACAAGCAGTAGGAACTCTCGCCATCTGCAGGCAGCATTATCTTGTTGAAATGTAAGCTCAGGATAGCTTGTCATTAAATGCAACAAAACAGGGCATAGAATATTGTCAATCTACCGTTGTGCTGTACAGGAACCATGAATGACAACCAAACAGGTATTTGTATGAAAAGAAATCACACCCCAGACCCAGATCGCTTCTGTTGTATGGTGGGCAGTAGTCAGGTTGGTACCTCACTGTTGTCTGGGGCATCTCCAAACATGTCTTCCACCTGGAGTCTCATTGACTGGAGTAGAATTGTCACCAGTGATGAATCCCACTTCAAACTTAGCTCTGATGGCCAGCTTGGACATGTCCCTAGACATCCTGGATGGCTGTGCAATACAAATCTGACAGTTGACACAATATTCTATTAAATAAATTAGAAGCATTAGGAATAAGATGGGTAGCTAACAATTGGTTTCGATCATACCTAACAGATAGGGCTCAAAGAGTAGAGATAACACATACTTGAAATAGATCTAAACATTTAGTAAAACACTTATCAGAACCAAAATACATTAATATAGGGGTTCTGCAAGGTAGCACATTAGGATCAATACTGTTCCTGATATACATCAATGACTTTCACAGTAGTGTTACTCATGGTGAAAAAATCCACTTTGCTGATGACAGCAATATTATAGCCACTGAGAAAACAAGAGGACTCCTTGCTGAGAAAGCAAATGAAACTCTCAAGGAAGTTTATGATCAGTCAATAATTAATAAAATGACATTTAACATAAAGAAAACTAATGCCATGAATTTCAGTCTGAAGAGGAAAAATGACAATGTTAAATTAAATGTACATGGCACCTCTATAGACTGTGTAACAAATGCAAAATTTCTAGGAATGAATATTGATTCTCAGTTGAAGTGGTGTGAACACACAAAGGTACTTGCAAACAGAATGTCATCAGCATGTTATGCCCTTAGAATCCTATCATCAGTGTGTAACATGCAGTGTCTTTTAGTTACATATTATTCAAATGTACACTCAATTCTTAGCTATGAAATTCTTTTTTGGGGAACAAATGCACAAAATGTGAACACAATTTTCAAACTCCAGAAAAGAGCCATAAGAATAATAACCAAAAATACTAGTCGAGCTCATTGAAAAGATCTGTTCAGAACACTGGGGATCTTAACTGCTCCATGTGAATACATTTACCGGTCAGTTGTACACATCAAAAATAACATTGGTAATTACTGCACAAACAACTCTGTCAATGACCATGCAGCAAGAGATAGAGTCAACTTACATTTACCAAAAAAAAATAAACATAAAACTCAAAACAGCATTTTCTACCAAGGAATAAAACTGTACAATAAATTATCAAAAGAGATTAAAGAAATTGCCAAAATACACTTATTTAAAAAGGGCAGCTAAAAAGTGCCTGTTATGCAATACATTTTATACATTAAAGGATTACTTAGCTAAAACAGAGTAGGGGTTTGATAAAAAATGTTATACAAATAAATATTAATAATAATGATAATAGAATATCTAGTGTGTGCAGTGACTGACAGTGAAATATGAGTGAACAATGTGGCATTACATTATTTAATAAGTTATTTGTCAAAAAAAGTATTGTATACCAGAAGTAAATCTAATGATTGTCTCTAACTAGAAGTCTGTAAATATATGTGTATACAAATTAGCTTATTTTAAATTGATCTAAATTTGTAAATACTTTCACATATCCTAAATCCTAGTAAAAAGAGACCTACGGATGAATAAAGCTACTACTACTACTACAACCAGGAATGATGGCCTCGGTGCCATTTTGTTGTCATCTGCAGCACCCTTACAGCACAGCAGTATCTCAATGATAGTCTATGCCTTGTTTCATCATCTTCAAGACATCCTGGGCTTACATTTTGGCAAAATAATGCCCACCTGCACATGGTGAGGGTTTCTACTGCTTGTCTTCATGTTTGGCAATCCCTACCTTGACCAGCAAGGTCACCAGACATCTCCCCAATTGAGAATATTTGGAGCATTGTGATTATGTAGAATGTTACCTACCATCACATGTTCTGTCTACAGTGAAATATAGAGGAGGTGATGTTAAGATATGGAGGTGTTATTTGTGGTTAGGGTGTGATCCCCTTATTGTACTTAAGAATATGCTAAATGTAAAGAGGTGGGTACATATTTTACAGCATTTGGTACTGTGTACAGTAGAGGATCAGTTTGAACATGAAGCCATTTTATATCACCACACAATATACCCTATCACAACACAGCATCTGTGAAACAATAACATTCCTGATTGGGCTGGCTTGCCCAGAGTCCCAACCTGAATCCAGTAGAACACCTGCATTAGAACACTGATTTTGCCCCAGATACCAGTGTCTAGCATGATTAACTGGTTTTGGCTCTTGAGGAAAAATGGGCTGCAATTTCCCCACAGGCATGCAGACACATTGTTGAAAGTGCTCTAAGGTAAAAGGAGGACACAACCAATATTAGTGTCACTGGTAGGTGTCTTGATATTTTTGGTCACATAGTATACAGGGTGATCCATTGATTGTGACTGGGCCAAATATCTCACAAAATAAGCATCAAACAAGAAAACTACAAAGAACGGAACTCGTCCAGCTTGAAGGGAGAAACCAGTGGCACTATAGTTGGTCCGCTAGATGGCGCTGCCATAGGTCAAATGTATATAAACTGCGTTTTTTTAAAATAGGAACCCCCATTTTTCATTACATATTTGTGTAGCACGCAAAGAAATACGAATGTTTTAATTGGGCCACTTTTATCGCTTTGTAATAGATGGCACTGTAATAGCCACAAACATATGGCTCACAATTTTAGACAAACAGTTGGTAACAGGTAGGTTTTTTAAATTAAAATACAGAACGTACGTACATTTGAACATTTTATTTCGGTTGTTCCAATGTGATACATGTACCTTTGTGAACTTATCATTTCTGAGAATGCATGCTGTTACAGCATGATTACCTGTAAATACCACATTAATGCAATAAATGCTCAAAATGATGTCCATCAATCTCAATGCATTTGACAATACGTGCAATGTCATTCCTTTCAACAGCGAGTAGTTCGCCTTCTGTAATGTTCGCACATGCATTGACAATGCGCTGACACATGTTGACAGGTGTTGTCAGTGGATCACGATAGCAAATATCCTTCAACTTTCCCCACAGAAAGAAATCCGGAGATGTCAGATCCGGTGAATGTGCGGGCCATGGTATGGTGCTTCGACAACCAATCCACCTTTCATGAAATATGCTATTCAATACTGCTTCAACCGCACTCGAGATATGTGCCAGACATCCATCATGTTGGAAGTACATCGCCATTCTGTCATGCAGTGAAACATCTTGTAGTAACATGGCTAGAACATTGCGTAGGAAATCAGCATACATTGCACCATTTAGCTTGCCATCAATAAAATGGGGGCCAATTATCTTTCCACCCATAATGCCGCACCATACATTAACCCGCCAAGGCTGCTGATGTTCCACTTGTCCCAGCCATTGTGGATTTTCCGTTGCCAAATAGTGCATATTATGCCAGTTTACGTTACCACTGCTGGTGAATGACTCTTCATCGCTAAATAGAAGGTGTGCAAAAAATCTGTCATTGTCCCATAATTTCTCTTGTGCCCAGTGGCAGAACTGTACATGACATTGAAAGTCATTGCCATGCAATTCGTGGTGCATAGAAATATGGTACAGGTGCAATCGATGTTGATGTAGCAGTCTCAACACCGACGTTTTTGAGATTCCCGATTCTCGCGCAATTTGTCTGCTACTGATGTGCGGATTAGCTGCGACAGCAGCTAAAACACCTACTTGGGCATCATCATTTGTTGCAGGTCGTGGTTGATGTTTCACATGTGGCTGAACACTTCCTGTTTCCTTAAATAACGTAACTATCCGGCGAACAGTTTGGAAACATGTATGATGTCGTCCAGGATACCGAGCAGCATACATAGCACATGCCCATTGGGCATTGTGATCACAGTAGCCATACATCAACATGATGTCGACCTTTTCTGCAATTGGTAAACGGTCCATTTTAACACGTGTAATGTATCACAATTTGTCTGCTTCTGATGTGCGGATTAG
The DNA here is from genome assembly GCF_023864345.2 of Schistocerca serialis cubense. Lineage (NCBI taxonomy): Eukaryota > Metazoa > Arthropoda > Insecta > Orthoptera > Acrididae > Schistocerca > Schistocerca serialis. The sequence goes on from NC_064649.1 coordinate 78,433,364, forward strand.
CTGCGACAGCAGCTAAAACATCTACTTGGGCATCATCATTTGTTGCAGGTCGTGGTTGATGTTTCACATGTGGCTGAACACTTCCTGTTTCCTTAAATAACGTCCACACTGGCGGAATGCCACATGATACCCTACTTATATGTTTGTGACTATTACAGCACCATCTATCACAAAGCAAAAAAAGTGGTCGAACTAAAACATTCATATTTCTTTACGTACTACACAAATATGTAATAAAAAATGGGGGTCCTATTGAAAAAATGCAGTTGATATCCGTTTGACCTATGGCAGCGCCATCTAGTGGGCAAACCATAGTGCCATCTGGTTTCCCCCTTCAGGCTAGACGAGTTTTGTTCTGTGTAGTTTTTTCATTTGATGCTTATTTCCTGAAATAATTGGCCTGGTCACTATCAATGGACCACCCTGTATATGTAAACATGTCCAGTTCTTACAGAGACATGTTTCCCAAAATTTAAGGTGCTGTGGTATACATTCTTCTACTATTTATCATTTAAGTACAAATGTAGAGTTATAATGAAGGGATTAAAACAGACTGGAATGGAACAGCATGCACACTTAACAAGGGCAACATTTGGGGATGCTACATCAGTTTTAGTGAATTGGCACTGCTACAATCCAATAGCAAAAGGCACAGTGATCATATGATCCAGATCTTTGCCATGAGCTGTTCCAGCCTGCTGTGTTTTAATTATTTTATTGTAACTCGACATTTGCACTTTGATGATAAGTAAGAGGACACATGACAACACAAAAACTTGCAAACATGACTGTAACTATCACATTTGTTAACATCCATTGTTCCAAGCTAATGTTTAGCTTTTTGACACATAACAGCTCAGGTATAACTCTTATGCATCTACTGGTCATAATTTTCTGTTATTCAGTGTTGTTTCTCCTGTGGCTTGTGCTTCTGTAGTCTTCATATTCACCAACCTTTGAGCATTGATTAGTTACGTAGTTAGTTAGTTACTTTCATGTTCCTTGGATCATTTGCACAATAATCTGTAATGATGTGGAATGAGTCATTTTACATTCACATCGCAAATTAATGACTATGTGCTGAACAAATACAAGTTCTTCTTTTGTTTTGTTATTGTTATTATTATTATTATTCATTCTTTCTTTTCTCAGACGTTATGTCTGGTCAAAAATGGAAAGTGACGCGGACCTTGATCAAGCGTGACTTCCTTTTAACTGTACGGTATATGTTATATTGCATTTAGGAACTTTCGGGTAATTGAACATGTATCAATAGTTACGGATTTCTGTAGTTGTATATATAAGTTTGGATGTAGCTGTATTGCATTGATGTACTGGTGGATATTGTGTGGTATGACTCCTGTAGTTGATAGTATAATTGGTGTAATGTCAACTTCATCCTGATGCCACATGTCCTTGACTTCCTCAGCCAGTTGGATGTATTTTTCAATTTTTTCTCCTGTTTTCTTTTGTATATTTGTTGTATTGGGTATGGATATTTCGATTAGTTGCGTTAATTTCTTCTTTTTATTGGTGAGTGTGATGTCAGGTTTGTTATGTGGTGTTGTTTTATCTGTTATAATGGTTCTGTTCCAGTATAATTTGTATTCATCATTCTCCAGTACATTTTGTGGTGCATACTTGTATGTGGGAACGTGTTGTTTTATAAGTTATGTTGTAAGGCAAGCTGTTGATGTATTATTTTTGCTACATTGTCATGTTTTTTGGGGTATTCTGTATTTGCTAGTATTGTACACCCGCTTGTGATGTGATCTACTGTTTCTATGTGTTGTTTGCAAAGTCTGCATTTATCTGTTGTGGTATTGGGATCTTTAATAATATGCTTGCTGTAATATCTGGTGTTTATTGTTTGATCCTGTATTGCAATCATGAATCCTTCCATCTCACTGTATATATTGCCTTTTCTTAGCCATGTGTTGGATGCGTCTGCATTTATCTGTTGTGGTATTGGGATCTTTAATAATATGCTTGCTGTAATATCTGGTGTTTATTGTTTGATCCTGTATTGCAATCATGAATCCTTCCATCTCACTGTATATATTGCCTTTTCTTAGCCATGTGTTGGATGCGTCTTGATCGATGTGTGGCTGTGTTAGATGATGCGGGTGCTTGCCATGTAGTGTTTTCTTTTTCCAATTTACTTTCTTCGTATATGTTGATGTTATGTGATCTAAAGGGTTGTAGAAGTGGTTATGAAATTGCAGTGGTGTAGCCGATGTATTTATATGAGTGATTGTTTTGTGTATTTTGCTAGTTTCTGCTCGTTCTAGAAAGAATTCTCTTAAATTGTCTACCTGTCCATAATGTAGGTTTTTTATGTTGATAAATCCCCTTCCTCCTTCCTTTCTGCTTAATGTGAATCCTTCAGTTGCTGAATGTATGTGATGTATTCTATATTTGTGGCATTGTGATCATGTAAGTGTGTTGAGTGCTTCTAGGTCTGTGTTACTCCATTTCACTACTCCAAATGAGTAGGTCAATATTGGTATAGCATAAGTATTTATAGTTTTGTCTTGTTTCTTGCTGTCAATTCTGTTTTCAGTATTTTTGTTAGTCTTTGTCTATATTTTTCTTTTAGTTCTTCTTTAATATTTGTATTATCTATTCCTATTTTTTGTCTGTATCCTAGATATTTATAGGCATCTGTTTTTTCCATTGCTTCTATGCAGTCACTGTGGTTATCCAATATGTAATCTTCCTGTTTAGTGTGTTTTCCCTTGACTATGCTATTTTTCTTACATTTGTCTGTTCCAAAAGCCATATTTATATCATTGCTGAATACTTCTGTTATCTTTAGTAATTGGTTGAGTTGTTGATTTGTTGCTGCGAGTAGTTTTAGATCATCCATGTATAGCAAATGTGTGATTTTGTGTGGGTATGTTCCAGTGATATTGTATCCATAATTTGTATTATTTAGCATGTTGGATATTATTATTATTATTATTATTATTGTGGTTGTTGTTATTGTTACTGTTATTATTATTATTATTATTATTATTATTATGTTAAATGAGCAGATGTTAGTTACTGTTTCCTACCCACTACTTTTTACATATTAAAATAACAGAAATACTTCTGTGGAATAGAAGGAGCAGTCAAGGAGAAACCTTTTCAGTTTGTTTTCAAATTTTACTTTGCTGTTTGTCAGACTTTTATGAGGTGCTACCAAAAATATCCAAGAATTTCCTGCTAAAAATCAGAAAACTATACTTACATCCTAATGTCCTATGTCACCTCCAGACTAGCTACTTTTGGCATGCATGAAATGATCCCAGCATTGTTTTCATCTATGAAACCACTCCTGGAAGTTTGAAGGGTGAAGGGTGTTCAGGACCCATTGTGATTCCCCTTGGATATCTTCAATCAAGTCAAAACATCACTTTTTCAATACGAATTTCATCTTTAGTAACAGGTAGAAGTTGTACAGGGCTACATCTGGTGAGTAGGGAGAGTGGTGGGTCATTGCTATTTTGTTTGTTGGCCAGGAATTCTTCCATAATGAGCCAGGTGTACACAGGTGCATTGTCATGATGTACTAACAAGTCTTTCTTTCTCCGCAACTCTGGCTATTTACACTGAATGTTTTCCGTCGCTCATGTCAGAACCTTGCAGTAAAACTGCCTGTTGCTAGTTGGATCAGGTGGAACAAACCCCTTATGTACTATTCCCCAAATATAAAAAAATGACCAGCATTGACTTTACATTGGTGTAAACTTGTTGAGCTTTGTCCTGATACACACCACTACAACTCACAACTGCATGCGCCAAAGACAACACGACATTTTGCCACAGTAGCTAGGCTGTGTACCTCGAGACATCTAGTGGCAGAATGTTGTAGTGCTACTGGTTTGACAGGTACAATGAATTTTTTCAGATATTTTGGGTAGCATCTCGTATGTCACTGAGTGAGTTACGAAAAATTTTATTTGTGATATTGTGCACCCCATTTTGTGCTAAAGACAGCCTTAATGTGGAGTAATGAATGTCATTTCTCCTTCAGTTATTGTAATAATGTATGTCATAGTTCCTTTTGAACTGCAGTGGATTATTTCCAACAAACTTCATAAGGGAATAAATATACTGTGAAGCAGAAGTCATAATGCCCAATGTCTTAAATAGGTGTCTACAAGACAACTGTGGGCAATCACCACATATTATTCTTACTGCATTTTTATTTTTTTTTTATTTTTGAGCAATGAAGACTTTCTTTTTTAAAGATGAACTATCCTAGAACATTATTCCACATGACATTATTGAACAGAAATATACAAAATATGTCAACTTTCTGATTTGTCTCTCCCCAAAATTTGCAGTGATTCTAAGTGCCAGCTGATAAATTGTCTTCATGGTGGTAGAACAGTGAAATCTACATATTGCAAACCAGTTTTCATATGTTTTTAACCATTCAAACTGGGCTACTTCCCTCATAATTATAAGCTTCACATTTGGTTAGGGTTTCACTAGCAATTCTCACTTTGAATAACTGCTGCAGGTGACAGGAACATTGTGGCTTTGCTGTTGTCACATCTCTTAAAGCACTTACCTGTTGTATGAAGCAGTAAAACACATATTCTGTCCATGCCACTCTGTCCCCACTCTAGCATTTCCCTCCCTACATGAAAATGAAAGCCACTTTCTGTGTAGCCCTCACTTTTGTGCCTTGTAATGTGTACTAAACATTGGCTAAGTTTCATGTAATTTGGCACATCACTTTACTATTGTTCCATCTGATTCATCACAGGATGTCGGAGGATAAAAGCAGTCAAGTAGATGGCAGCACGCAGGAACTGGCAAAACCGGTGCAGGACCAAGGGAGTCAAGCGACAAACCACAGAGACGAGGCCCAGGAGGAAATAAAAAGACTGCAAGAACAGGTCAAGGTAAGGAGACACTGGAAAGCAGCTAGGGACACCTCACCTCATTATTCTGCCAATGCAAATTTCTCAAAGATACTTTATACCTTGTGCAGTAATCAACATACTCATACATTGAGGTGTCAAAAATCATGGGATACCTCCTAATATTGTGTTGGACCTTCTTTTGCCTGACATAGTGCAGCAACTTGATGTAGCACGGATTCAACAAGTCACTGGTAGTCCCACGCAGAAATATTGAGCCACGGTTTCTCTATAGCCGTCCACAATTTCCGGATTTTGGGCATAAACTAGCCTCCTGATTATGTTCCATAAATGTTCAGTGGGGTTCAGGTCAGGTGATCTGGTTGGCCAAATTATTCGCTCAAATTGTCCAGAATGTTCTTCAGACCAGTTGCGAACAGTTGGGGCCCAGTGACATGACACATTGTCATCCATAAAAGTTCTATAGTTGTTTGGGAACATAGCATCCATGAGTGGCTGCTGTTGGTCTCCAAGCAGCCAAACCCATCCATTTTCAGTCAATGATCAGTTCAGCTGGACCAGAGGACCCAATGCATTCCATGAAAACACAGCCCACACCAATATGGAGCCACCACCAGCTTGCACAGTGCCTAGTGACAACTTGGGTCTGTGAGTTTGTGAGCTCTGTGCCACACACAAAACCTACAATCAGCTCTTACCAACTGAAACCAGGACTCATCTGACCAGGCCACAGCTTTCCAGCCAACTAGGCTCCAACCGATATGATCACAAGCCCAAGACAGTTACTGCAGGTGATGTCAAGCTACACACTACTGGCCATTAAAATTGTTAAACCAAGAAGAAATGCAGATGATAAACGGGTATTCATTGGACAAATATATTATACTAGAACTGCCATCTTATTACATTTTCACGCAATTTGGGTGCATAGATCCTGAGAAATCAGTACCCAGAACAACCACCTCTGGCCGTAATAACGGCCTTGATATGCCTGGGCATTGAGTCAATCAGAGCTTGGATGGCGTGTACAGGTACAGCTGCCCATGCAGCTACAACATGATACCACAGTTCATCAAGAGTAGTGACTGGCGTATAGTGACTAGCCAGTTGCTCAGCCACCATTGACCAGACGTTTTCAATTGGTGAGAGATCTGGAGAATGTGCTGGCCAGGGCAGCAATCGAACATTTTCTGTATCCAGAAAGGCCCATACAGGACCTGCAACATGTGGTCGTGCATTATCCTGCTGAAGTTTAGGGTTCAAAAATGGTTCAAATGGTTCTGAGGGCTATGGGACTTAACTTCTGAGGTCATCAGTCCCCTAGAACTTAGAACTGCTTAAACCTAACTAACCTAAGGACATCACACGCATCCATGCCCGAGGCAGGATTCGAACCTGTGATCGTAGCAGTCACGCAGTTCCAGACTGTAGCACCTAGAACCGCTCAGCCGCCCCGGTGGCGAAATGTAGGGTTTCACAGGGATCAAATGAAGGGTAGAGCCATGTGTCGTAACACATCTGAAATGTAACGTCCACTGTTCAAAGTGCCGTCAATGCGAACAAGAGGTGACTGAGAACTGTAACCAATGGCACCCCATCACACTGGGTGATACGCCAGTATGGTGATGATGAATACCCGCTTCCAATATGCGTTCACTGTGATGTCGCCAAACATGGATGTGACCATCATGATACTGTAAACAGAACCTGGATTCATCCGAAAAAATGATGTTTTGCCATTCATGCACCCAGGTTTGTCGTTGAGTACACCATCACAGGCGCTCCTGTCTGTGATGCAGTGTCAAGGGTAACCGCAGCTGTGATCTCCGAGCTGATAGTCCATGCTGCTGCAAACGTCATCGAACTGTTCGTGCAGATGGTTGTCGTCTTGCAAACGCCCCATTTGTTGACTCAAGGATAGATATGTGGCTGCACAATCCATTACAGCCATGCGGATAACATGCCTGTCATCTTGACTGCTAGTGATACGAGGCCATTGGGATCCAGCACAGTGTTCCGTATTACCCTCCTGAACCCACCAATTCCATATTCTGCTAACAGTCATTGGATCTTGACCAACACGACCAGCAATGTCGCGATACGATAAACCACAATCATGATAGGTTACAATCCAACCTTTATCAAAGTCAGAAACGTGATGGTACGCATTTCTCCTCCTTACACGAGGCATCACAACAATGTTTCACCAGGCAACGCCGGTCAACTGCTGTTTGTGTATGAGAAATCGGTTTGAAACTTTCCTCATGTCAGCACGTTGTAGTTGTCACCACTGGCACCGACCTTGTGTGAATGCTCTGTAAAGCTAATCATATGCATATCACAGCATCTTCTTCCTGGCGGTAAAATTTCGTGTCTGTATCATGTCATCTTCATGGTGTAGCAATTTTAATGGCCAGTAGTGTATTAGCAAAGGCACACACATCGGTCGTCTGCTGCCATAGCCCATTAACAACAAATTTTGCTGCACTATCCTAATGGCTACATTTATTGTATCTCCCACATTGATTTCTGTATTTATTTTACACAGTGTTGCTTGTCTGTGAGCACTGACAGCTCTATGCAAATGCTGTTGCTCTCGTTCATTAAGTGAAGGCCTTCAGCCACTGCTTGTCCTTGGTGAAAGGCAATGCCAGAAATCTCGTATTCTCAGAACACTCTTGACACTGTGTATCTCAGAATATTGTTTTCCCTAATTATTTCTAAAATGTAATGTCCCACGCATCTAGCTCCAAAGCATTCAAAGTCTGTTGATTCCTGTTGTATGGCCATAATCATGTTGGAAACGTTTTTACAGGAATCGTCTGAGTGCAAATGACAGCTCCACCTGATTATACCTTGTGTACACAATACTAATGCCATCTGTATATGTGCATATTACTATCCCATGATGTTTGTCACCTCAGTGTAATAGACTCCCATACTCAAGGAGTGAATGTTGGACAGCAGTTGCAGGAATCCTGCATCACCACTTATGGCAAGATACTAGTGGAGGTGGTTTGCTGTTGCCTTCGCCGAACTTGATATGTAGTGTCATGTGGTTTAGTGTGATGAGTGCTTGCACAGTGCAGTGTTGGTTCATGTTGTTTTGGGTGAAGGGAAGGGAGAAGGTGGAACACAATGCTGGAACATAGCGTACTATTTTCAAACAGTGCCAAGAGGACTGCCAACCTTAATGTCCCCATCCAATGAATGTATCACCATCAACAGTTTCATGTGCCCTCACTTCATGAAACATTGTGGAGAGGTTTGGAATTTAATGCAGGACATTGGCACAAAGACTGGTGATCAGGAACTTTTATGTCATCACCCATCTTCCCCTTGTTGCCCAAATACTGGAAGTGAGAATTTTTGCCACCAGGGTTCAGACCGGATTATGTCCACATCAGTTATGGGGGCAAGTAGTTATTGACATAATGTCAAATGAGGTGATTGCAGACACTGGGGGGGTTTCAGACAGTATGGTGTATTTGCTATTTCCTGCTTCGCAACAATGAATTTCTGCTCATTTTCATTTCTGCATGCCACTTATTTTAAGCAAAAAATTGTTTTATCGCATGCCATGACTTTTATTTTTGGTTGATTGTTTACCAAGGTAAATATCTGATGAACAGTCTAATTGTTGAAAGATCAGGCAGTATCATCAAGTGGAAACTTTCTGCTGTTGTGACCAGCAGGAAAGTATTATAACTGCAATTGTGATTGAGCTCAGTAGCCTACACCATTGGGACAATTCATGTACAAGTTTGTTGAGTTCTTTGTGTAAAGCTATAAAATAATGACAGTTTTTACAGAACTGTGAACTGTGTGGTGCGATTTTGGACAATGGCGAGAATGTATAAAAGCAGGAAAGGTGCTAAAGTATGGTGTAATTGTGACCAGGAACTTTTAGATAAAGTTGTTCAGAATATTCAGTGTGGCAAATTATTATGTAGCAAAGCGTGTGATTTGTAGGGTGTACATACATCAGCCCTACAAAATAAAGTGTAGGAAATACATCCAAAAGATTGGGAGGAAAGCCAGTACTAAATGAGGAAGAAGAAGAGAAAATGTTGAAGTGAGGTATCTTGAGGGCTAAACATTGACGATTTCCTTTCTCTAAATTGGATATTAGATATTTAGTTAAAGGCTATGTTGTTAAATCTGACTGAAAAGAGAAGAAATTTTCTAACAGTTTACTGTAAGGGAGGTCAACCAGCACTAAATGAGGAGAAAAAAGAAATATTGAAATAAGGTATCACAGACCTTTAATGTATAAAATACATTATATGAACACTTATCACCTATTTGTAATGATGGACAACATTAAAATGTGTCAAAAGTTACTAAAATCAAATAGGAAGAATGTAGAATTTTAAAAAAATGTCAATTTTTGTACAAATTTTGCCATATACTTTGAAATTTTGAACAGAGATTTAAAAAACATATCTGAAATCACCCTTATCCATGGGGTGATTTTGGACATTTTATTTGTCTGCTCAGGCAAATAGAGGTACACACAAATTTTCTGTTTTTGGGATATTTTATTTGTTAAACGTATAGCCACCATTCCTGTAACAAACAGTTAAATCTAACAAAAGCTATGGAAGTTATGATGAAAATAAACACAAAACTGTCCAAAATCACCCCATTGGATGGTACTCATGAGCAATTTGCTCAGTTAGCAACCTGTAGCACTGACCTTCTCCCTGACGATGGGTGTGGCTCATCACAACACGGACTACACAAAGCACTGAAAGCATTGCAGAGCCACCTTGTTCCACAACAACAAGACTCTACCCACAACTCACAGAGATTGCTCTGAGTTGGCTGTAAGTCTGTTCACATCTCACTCAGTGTTGTCTCAGATGTACTAAACAGCACTGAGGCAGATGGCATAAAGGGCCACAGAAGTTCTCCCATACCCATGAAGTGTTGCTGTAACCATTCTGGCTCAGTTCAGGAGCAGTGACATGATGCAGTGCCTTGCTGGAGTTAAAGGCCATCTGCAGAGTGCTGTATATAACAAACTGGTACAGAAGTTCAGACATGATCAGTCTGGTAAGAGACAATGGTAGACCTATAAGGAGACCCACTTCATACCATGCAAATATCTTCTTCTTCGTTTCAAAAAATCTGTACAGATAAGAGAAGTGTTCAATAAGTAATGCAACACATGTTTTTCTCAACAAATTTTGGTTGAAAAATGCAGAATTTGTTGTGGAACATTATGAAATACTCGCAGTTCAACTCCTATAGTTTCGTGAAGTTCCGATTTGTGGCAGTGCTATACACAGCCTTCAAAATGGTGTCTGTAACGGAGGTGCATTCAAAGCAGAGGGATATCATTAAGTTTATTTTGGTAGAAAACCAGAGCATTGCAGATATTCATAGGCACTTGCAAAATATCTGCAAAGACCAGCTGGTGAACAAAAGCATGGTGAGTCGTTGGACGAGGCATCTGTCATCATTGCAACAATGTCACGCAAACCTGTCTGATCTCCTGCATGTCAAATGGCTGCACACAGCAGTGACTCCTGCAATGTTGGAACATGAAGACACTTTCATTCGACATGATTGATGGATGACAATGAAACACCTCACTGCACAACAGGACGTCTCTGTTGGTAATGCTGACACCCTTGTCCACCAGTCAGGGTATTCAAAGGTGTGTGCCTGCTGGCCTCATCAGTGCCTAACACAAGACCTTAAAGAGCAATGCAAGATCATCTGTGAAGAATTACTTGTGCTTTACAAGGCTGACTGTGACAATTTTTTGTTGAACATTGTCACAATCGATGAAACACGTGCATTCTTTATTCTTTATTTGTCCGTGGGTCATATCTTACAATGATATTGGAAACTTCATGTTTACATAAATCTAGCATATATATAGCGGAAAAATACAGTGGTATATATCAATTTATGTATGATTGCATTTATAGTCTGGCTGTTACATATATTTGCTAATTACAAAAAGATAGAAAATGTCATAAAAAGTACATTATAAAAAATATATACTGACACACTATTTAATTTTCTATTTTAAGATATTCTTTAACACTGTAAGGGCAAATATTGATCAGATGTCTTTTTAATTTTCTTTCAAAAAGAGACATACTTTCTGTCATCTTTATACATTGTGGCAAACTGTTAGTTTTATCCTACTTCCTTCTATATGATGGTCATTTTTTATTCTTGTATTATGTTTGTGATATTCTCTGTCTAGCAGTGCAGTGCAGTTAGTTTTTAAGTAGATATTTATACTGATGCTACTGTTAAAATTTTTAGCTCCTTGAATTTATTTCTGTGGGATTCTCTTGCAGGTCATGTGTTGTAGAACTGGTAACAACAAATGAAATGTCGTCTACATACATGACTACACTATTAGATACTGATTTGGTCATATCATTGACATAAAAAATGAAAGGTAGTGGACCAAGGATGAATCCTTGAGGAACTCCATATTCCACAATTTCAAAATTTGAAAAGACACTTGTAATATTATTTTTCACTTTTTGCTTTATTTCTACACACTGCTTTCTATTTGCCAAAAATGATTTAATGATGTCTACTGCTTTCCCCCTTATACCATAACAATGAAGTTTTTCTAAAAGGATGTCATGAAATACACAATCAAATGCTTTAGATAGATCCAGGAACATACCATAGACTTTCTTCTGTTCATTAAGTGCTTTAGTTACAAGTGTTACAAATTCAGCTGTTGCTCTTTTGGTAGATTTGCCCTTTCCGAATCCATGTTGTTCATCGTTGAAAGTATTGCATGTTTTTATAAAATTTAATATTCTATCTTTTATTGTGGTTTCTGTTATTTTAGAGAGTACAGATGTAATAGTTATAGGTCTGTAATTTCCTGTTTTTTTTTTTTTTTTTTTTTTTTTTTTTTTTTTTTTTTTTTTTTTTTTTTTTTTTTTTTTTTCATCCTCCTTTGTGTATAGGGATTACTTTGTTCTTTTTCAGGCACACTGGAAATATTTCTTTTTCTATAGATTAGTTTATCAGACAGGCCAATGGGTTTACTACCCATTGTAAACAGCATTTGATTAGTTTTAGGGATATACCATCTAGTCCCTCAGTGTTTTTTGTTTTTAGACTATGCATTATTTTTACAATTTCTGATTCATTGGTTTGGGTCAGGAATAAGCATTTTGTCTCATATGGAATGTTTATTGTGTTTATTTTGGAAGTATTGTTTTGAGTTATAAATTTGTCCACAACTTCAATATAATGTTTGTTTAAAGTATTGCTGACATTTTGTGCATCCCTGAGTTCCCTCCCATTTATCTCAAGTATTATGTTATTATCAGCGTTTTCCACACCTACACCATTCCTCTTTCCATTTATGAGAGACCATATGGTCTTAGTGGTATTTGTTGAGGTTGCTATCTTGTTCTCATAATATGTCGATTTAGTCTCTTTTATCAGTTTGGTGTATGTTTTCTTCTTTTTGCTATATGCATCCCTATTTTCTTGGGTTGGCCTTAAACAACAATTTTCATACATGCTTCTCATCTCTTCCCTCTTCCTTTTTACCATCACTTTGAACAGAAAACCAAATGGCAATCCATGGAGTTGTGCCACACTACCTCCCCTCTGAAGAAAAAGTTCAAAGTTGCACCCTCAATCGGACTTTGAAGCAGTTATTCTGTTTGAAGTTCTCCCTCATTGTGCAACAATCATCTCAGAAGTGTATCATGCTACCCTCAGGAAACTGAAGAATGATTTCAGTTTGTTTATCACCCCAAAAATTAAAATGAACTCCTTTTCCGTGACAATCCAAGACTTTATACAAGTCTGCACACCCAGGAGAAGCTCACAAAACTTCATTGGACTATTCTTCCTCATGCACTCTACAGTCCGGATCTCACACCTTCTGATTTCCATCTGTTTGGCCCAATGAAGGGTGCACTCTGCAGGAAGCAGTACATGGATGATGGGGAGGTCATTGATGCAGTAAAACATCGGCTCCAATTTTGACCAGCAGAGTGAGATACCATGCAGGCATACGGGCCCTCCCCGTAAGCTAGCATAAGGCTATCACATTGAATGATGATTATGTTGAAAAAAAAAGGGTTTTTTAACCAGAGGAGTGGGGAATAATATGATGAATTCTGAATAAAACCAACCTGCTTACAGAAAAAAGGTGTTCATTACTTACTGAATGCCCTTCTTGTTTGCTATAATGTTCCCCCTTTTCCAATATATATATGTATTCAGATCAGAGTTTTTTGACTTCCTGGAGCTCTGAGCTTCTGCATCTGAAATTAAATTATATTCTGACTGTGCCACTGCAATTAGTATGGTCTTATTCACTGGTGCAGCCTCGATTATGCTGGAGTCGAAATGCTCCAACATATATTAAACATTTGTAAATGAATATGAATCATTTCTTCTGCAACAAATTTCATATATTGTTCAGTAAAATATAACTTCTTCTACTCTGAACATTACAAGATTTCCATGTTCATCTGGCATCACAGGAGGGATAAATAACAAAAAATTGTTAAGATAGCTGATATTGGAGACATTAATCTTATAACATACATTTGCATCTCCTATGAAAAGACAATGTAAAGCTGTAGCATGTGCTGAATACTGCAATAGAGTGCACTGTTTAGTGCAAGGAATTTGTGTTTGTGTGTCATGAAAGCTTACTGCCAACAAAAATTATCCACTATAATGTGCTCATGTTATAAACTATTTACACATCAGGTCTAAAATAATAAAGAAGAGAGGGATGGAGGGGGGAGGAATTGGGTTGATGTATGACTAAGTTAGAAAGAACATAATCTTCAAGATAAAGTTCTCCATTTTAGGAAATAAGATGTGCAAAAACTGTAAAGCTTCATCTGAACTCTGTTATAAGTTTTCTTACTCCACTATTGGAGAAATAAATTATATTTATTTAGTACAACTATATAGATAATTGGGCTGTTTGGAAAGTAAGTTCTGATGCTGTCTGGTGCATGGAGGAGTGGAGACAGTGGAGTGATTTTAGCACAGCTGTGGCGCTGGTCTAAATATGAGACTACAAATTTGTCAGCACTGCAGGAAGGTTATTGAATTGTCATTTACACTATCAAAATGGCCACTATCATAAAAAGCCCTGCCAACTGTGAATTAAGTGCTGTGATCCATTCTCAACATGCAAAACAAAAAGAAAGCTGTTGACATTTGTAGTGAATTTTGTGCAGTGTGCAGATAGAACATTATGAGTGATAGAGCAGTATGAAAATGATACTGTTTATTTGGAAAGGATGGATGAACTTGTTGAAAATGTTATTGACAAAATCAGAGAAAATTATCAATTCATTTCACAGAATTGTCAATTTCCCTCTTATATCAGAGGCAGTGTTGTATGAACTTGTGGCTGATAAGCTTGGTTATCACGTATGTGCTGCAAATCCCATTTTTCGTCAGTTTCACCCTGTCAACGACAACTGCTGTCTATGAGTGCATTAATTCCATCCTAAACCTGATGGACAAAAAACCGGAAACAATAGGAGTCTTTATTGACTTGTCAAAAGCTTTTGACATGGTGGACCATAAAATTCTGCTATCAAAGCTAGAAAGATATGGTATTCGAGGTCTGTCCAACAAGTGGATCAGGTCCTTCCTGACAAATCATATGCAGGCAGTATGCATCAAGCACACAAATATTGAACTAAAAACTGTGTCTAATCACTTATCTGACTATAAACAAATAAAATGTGGTGTACCCCAAGGATCTGTATTGCGACCCCTTCTGTTTCTTCTGTACATAAATGATCTAAGCTTAAATATTGATGCACACAAATCAATCATATTTGCAGATGACACCACGATTCTACTAAAAGGAGATGACGATGAACAGTTACAGCAGACAGTAAACACGGTCACGAAACAACTTAGCAGCTGGGCACAGAGTAATCAGCTTGTAATAAACAGTAAGAAAACCGTTGCTCTAAAATTCCACAATGTTCCTAATAAGGACATGTTTATCCCATCAGTCCCTATCAATGATGAACCAGTTGGTAACAGTACTGAAACCAAATTCTTAGGACTTTGGCTGCAGAGTAACATCAGATGGAATAAGCATATTGAATATCTCAATGCAGAACTGAGCAAAACATGTTATCTTCTTTGTTCATTAAAATCATGCTGTAGTGAGAAAACAGTATTGAATGCATATCATGCGTACTTTCATTCTCGTCTTAGATATGGGGTCACCTTCTGGGGAAACTCTAAAATAGCTAATAGCACTTTTAAACTACAAAAAAGGGCCATTAGAATCTTGTTTGGGTGCAAGTCTAGAGACTCTTGTAAACCCCTGTTTAAGAAATCTGGTATTCCCCCATTACCATGTGTATACATTATGTAAACCCTTTTGTTCTTTAAATTAAATGTAATAGGCAAGGACCAGAGACTACAAAAAAACTGTGATATACATGAGCACTTTACCGGACAAAACAGAAACTTACATATGACTCAAATCAGCACAGCACTGTGCCAAAAAGGTACTTTTCACATGGGAGTTAAGCTTTATAACAGACTTCCTGAAAACATAAAAGCTATCACTGAGGTCAATACATTTGGAAAATCTCTAGTCATATTTACAGCATTACTGCTTCTACTCCATTGAAGAATATTTATATTTATGAAATGTGTTATATAAATACTTACGTGTAAAGTGTATTATTGTAAGCTTAAATATGTATGCCTTGAAATTACTTTCAGACTGTATATTTATAACTTGACTTGTCCAATGTCTTATGCATAAGCTGCTATGTAGACAACAGGATCAATAAAATACAATCTACAATATACAATCTACCTTTGATATGTCTGCATAAGCAGAAGAAACTAATGATCTAAGTCCAAAAACAATTTATTGGACTGTTCAATTAACCAAAACAAATTCTCCAAGTATAACACCAACACAAAACAGTGATCTGTTTTCAAATCACAACTACATACAAGAATAGTATAGAAAACAACTGAAATAATTTCGTACTAGTCTCCGCCATAGACTTCTCTGATATACCAAGCCTAATCCAGAGATTAGCGACAAGATCCAAGCCGGGCTGCCGGGGCAGCAGCTATCCATGTCTGCTGGCAGTCGATGAACTGCCAATGTGCGGCCGAGTGCCGGCCTTGGGCGGATGGGTACCTCAGAACTATTTTCCATCACGTGGCTTGACGTGTGGAAATAGTTCCAGGATTTGCAGCGACCTCTTCCTTATGTTTATGTGGGCCAGTAGTGGCCCCTGGTGGCTGCTGGTGTCTTTGCTGTGGTGTTGTTGTTGTTGTGGCAATTAATCAATATTGCCTGTCGGTTGTGTAGTGCTTCGGTGTGCCTGCAAAGCGGGCAACCCGCGGCTGCAGGCTGTCGGTTTGGTTGCTGGTACTCTAGGCACCGTGATGTCTGGTGGAGAAGGCCACAGCAACTTTCATATCATATTGATGGTATTCCAACACCCCACTGCATCTGACAATCTGTTGTCTCTGAGAGTTTTGAAATTGTTGCCTGGTGCAGTTAATGACAGAGCATTTGGTGTACACTATCCTGTAATTTCCAATACATAATACAATCTATCCAAGACTTGAGACCTAAAATGTAAAAACATACTTCATATTTTCAGTTGCATGTACAATATTTCCTTTTCTTATTCAACTCACTGGTGAGTCTATACTCTTCATTCTGATAAGGAGGCCTCCTTACCCATGAGGCCATTTACTAGGCTTGCTTTGCTGTGTGTCTGAGAAGGATTTCTCTTCATTCTGTTTTGTGGCTCTAATATATGTTAACAAGCCACAACTGTCTATAACACACTAATCTGAACTCATAGTGTATGTGTGCACACCTAACAGTGTTAGGCATGTATGCACAATTTCTGCAATGGCCTGTAAACTGCCTTATTAGCACTTTGCAGTCTGGTTTAGAAATACCATAATTTTTCCAACATAGGTACTGCTGCAGATTCCTTATTTCATTTTTATAAAAGGTTAAAACCACATCATCCACCTTGCATAGTTCTAGGAATGCTTCCAGCTGACATCCATAGAATGAAAAGATTTGGTAGCTGCATTAATGTTTCTGATGCAGTATGATGTAGGAGGAGAGGAACTCCTTAGTCACATTGTGGCAGGAGATGACACATGAGTTGCATGTGTCAGTGTGGAAGCAAAAAAAACCAATCAATGGAATGAGCCCACAGTAGGTGGACATATAATTCTTTAAAGTGCCACCAAACTTTTTCTGCATGAAAGCTAATGGCAACTGTTTTTGGGATAGGAAAGGTGTACTCCTTGTTGATCTCATCAAAAGAGGCACTACATTAAACTCCGAAATTTGCTGTAAAACTCTAAACAAGCTCAGAAGCGCCATCCAAAACAAAACACATAGGATGTTGAGTTCCGGCATCATTTTTGGGCATGATAATACTAGGCCACATACAGCCACATGCACACAAATCTTGCTTAAGGGTTTGAAATGGGAATCGTCTGATCATCCTCCATACTGCACTGATTTGTCATCCTTTGATTTCCAACTGTTTCTCAAGAAGAAAGAATTACTAGAGTCACAGCAGTTTGAAGATGATGACGAGTTGAAGGAGACTGTCAAAGTACAACCACAGTAGCTCATTGTGTAAACCTGAGAGCTGCTTACCCCATAGGTGGCAGAATTTTATGAGGGCACTGAAAAACTCACGCCTTAGGAGAAAGTTACGTACAAAATAGCTAACATTTTAGCTTTAAGTTGTATATAATAGAATAAACTTGTAATGCATTAGCATTTTTCATAAAGTAACAGAACTTTAGTCTCTGAATAGCCCTCATAATACAGAGCACCAGGCAATTTGATGCTTGACATGTTTGTTTGTGTCATATGAAAAGAGGATGATATGCTTGCTATGATGGTTTGAACGCTTGTCTTGTGCCTGGTGCTTGCAGGGGTACATAATTATAACACATGACACTGCAATGATGTAAGAAAAGACTACTGCTCATGTACCAAAACTCTAAACAGCTTCAAACACACATCTGTAAAGCTAGGTAATAAACTACCAGAGTCAGTTAAGAGTCTGGAGCTGAAAAAATTTAAAATATTTGTAAGAACTTTATTAATTCAAAATTGTTTTTATACAATGGAAGATTTCTGTGAGCATAATTTCTAACATAGATTAATTATTTGTGTATTTATTGTCATTGTTGTTTGTACATTTATTGACTTTGCTTATACAAGCTTTACATCCCTGTAAATGTTTTGTTTTTGGCGATAAAAATCAATCAATCAATCAATCAAACCTACCAGTTACATACATCTTCTCAGAATAGTAGATGACTTTTGTAGATTCAATTTTTCGTTAATATCTTCTGGATACTATGGTTGCCTATAAATTTATCTTGTAGAGCTGTTCATGCTATTCAGTTCCACCTGATAATCTTCTTCACCTCACTCTGATTCTCTTCCCTGAAGATTTTGTGTGTTAGCTGGGAAAAGAGCTCACTTCTCTTCTCAAACTACATAAAGCATTCATAACCGGAATACCACCTTTTCAACCATATATTGTCAAATTAAGCACTAGTAAAATGTACTTTACAATGAGCTCCGTGCCCCTTCTTCTCTCCGGTCTGTATGCAACAGAGTAAGTCACATATGTTACATTTTGCATAATGTTCATTGCTAATACAGGCTCTTTGGTTCTTCCTTCGTGAGCCACCATAAGACCTTCCATCAGCAGCTGCACGGAGTAACACGTCCACCACAGCAAGTGACGATGTCCGTACAATATTGTTGGCTCTGCATTAACAGAAGACTAGTGACAATGTCAACTCTAGCTCAGTTAACTTAAAATAATAGTTTTTCTCTCTATATTCATGTGAATATCTCTCATTTCTTGAAGAGCCTAAGAGTGTGCCATGGCTTTTCCTAATGATATACTACACATTGCACATAGCAAGCCTCTAAAAATGGCATATTTCATAACTGGTGTTGGCTCCACAGTTGAAAATTTACTGCAGAAATATTTCTTTTTGCACAATTATGTTTTGGGTTCCAGCTGCATAACAGAAGCCTAATGAACCAATTATTATATCAATTACATCAGGCATATACAATAATGCATTCATTCCTCTTTTCCAGACAAATACTGCAGAGCGGGAAGGGTTTGAGAAACGCTTGCAGCTGCAAGAGAGTGAGCTGGCAGAGTTGCGTCAGAAGCTGGCTGCTGCCACCAAGGGCAATGACTCACTGGACGAACTGCGAGCAGCTCTGGCAAAGGCTTCGGAGCTCCTGCGTGACAAGGATGCCGTGTGCAACAGCCAAGAGCTCAAGAACAAGGCACTCCTCAACCAGGTCTGCCCCCATGTTCTGCTTTATATTTTGTACATATATTACTTTTCCTGAGCGCTATCATGCCCATCACCATTCGTCCACTGCTGGATGTATGTAGATGCAACCCACACATTTGTTAATCAAAATGTAATCATGATGTTGTACAAACAGCTGCAAAGAAAACCAAACAAAAGTTTGGAAAGGAAATAAAAATTTAAGGGGGTAACAAATTAAAACTTTGAGTTTTGTTGATGACACTGTAATTCTCTCATAGATTGTAAGGGTCTTGGAAGAGCAATTAAACGCAATGGGTAGTGTTATGAAAAGAGGTTGTAAGATGAATAATTATGAAAGTAAAACAAGTGTAATGGAATGTAGCTGAATTAAATAATATATATGTGTGTATGTGGTGACTGTTCTTTTGGACGTGTCCAAAAGAACAGACACCATTTTGATCCAGCAGCCACAGTGAATTGACACGCATGGGAATTACAGACATTGACTGTGAGTGAGCATTAATTTAAATCAATGGAGGAAGTTGAAAATGGCAGTTGCATGGACTACCTTAGCATACCTCCTGTTAGCCCAAATCCTCAACTTATACACCCACTACTAATGTAGTGCCCCTGCCCATTATCCTAATTACTCATGGCAACATGTACCGGGTGATCAAACAGTCAGTATAAATTTGAAAACTGAATAAATCACGGAATAATGTAGATAGAGAGGTACAAATTGACACACATGCTTGGAATGACATGGGGTTTTATTAGAACCAAAAAAATACAAAAGTTCATAAAATGTCTGACAGATGGCACTTCATCTCATCAGAGTAGCAATAATTAGCATAACAAAGTAAGACAGGAAATGCTCAATATGTCCACCATCGTTCCTCAACAATAGCTGTAGTTGAGGAATAATGTTTTGAACATCACTGTAAAGCATGTCCAGAGTTATGGTGAGGTATTGGCGTCGGATGTTGTCTTTCAGCATCCCTAGAGATGTCGGTCGATCACAATACACTTGCGATTTCAGGTAACCCCAAAGCCAATAATCGCACAGACTGAGGTCTGGGGACCTAGGAGCCCAAGCATGACGAACGTGGCGGCTGAGCACACGATCATCACCAAACGATGCGCGCAAGAGATCTTTCACGCGTCTACCAATATGGGGTGGAGCGCCATCCTGTATAAACATCGTACGTTCCAGCAGGTGTTTATCAGCCAGGCTGGGGATGATGCGATTCTGTAACATATCGGCGTACCACTCACCCGTCATGGTAGCAGTTACAAAACCAGAATCACGCATTTCCTAGAAGAAAAGAGGCCCGATAATGGTAGATGTGGTAAATCCAACCCATACCGTGACTTTCTTGTCATGCAATGGAGTTTCCATGACAGTTCTAGGATTTTTGGTGGCCCAGATTCTGCAGTTGTGGGCGTTGACAGACCCTCGGAGCGTGAAATGAGCTTCATCGGTCCACAACATGTTACTCAACCAATCGTCATCTTCCGCCATCGTTTGAAACACCCACACCGCAAATGCCCTCCGCTTCACTAAATCGCCAGGTAACAGTTCATGATGCCAATAGATTTGGTACGGATAGCATCGGAGGGTACGCCTAAGTGCCAACCAAACAGTAGTGTATGGAATGCTGGTGCGGCGTGCGACTGCACGAGCGCTGACTTCCACATGCATAGACGAACCCGCTACAGTCTCCATTTCTTCCTGAACTGTCTCAGCATCATTACGCCTTGTGCTCGGTCGGCCACTATGGGGTCTATCGTCTAAACAACCTGTGGCATCGAACTTTGAAATCATTCTCGCCACAGCTGCATTTGTCAACAGACCTTTACTCATTCAAATCCCCTTCCTATGGCGATAGGATCGTAACGCTGAACTAGCACATTCCCCATTCTGATAATACAGCTTCACTAAAAGCGCCTTTTCACGTAACGTCAACATGCAGCGACTGCTGGCGCATCTGATTCTCTCTCTCATTACAGCTCCTTCTATATGTAATTGTCATGCGCAGTCACTGACATTTTGCTGTCCAGTGCCATCTGTTGGACATCTTGTGAACTTTTTTTTTTGGTTCTAATAAAACCCCATGTCATTCCCAGCACGTGTGTCAGTTTTTACCTCTCTAGTTACATTATTCCGTGGTTTATTAAGTTTTCAAATTTATACTGACTTTTTGATCATGGAGCAAGTGCTATCATCAATGGGGAGGTGCAGGTAACAGTTCTGCGACAACTTTTAACTTATGCATTTCACAACTTCACACGATCAATGTCTTTATGTCATTTTCAAGTGTAAAGTAGCTCGCATGTAATTCAGGCATCCATTGATCTCTTCAGTGAAGATGCACACCAGGCTCAAACTCTTATGGAAACTGATGAAATGCCTTCAGTATTGAGCATAATGGGGAAGGGGGACACGAATAGTACGTTAGTAGTGTGTGGATAAGTTGAGAATATGGGACTGATAGGAGGCATGCTAAGGTAGTGCGGTTGCAAAGTCTGGATGGCACAATGGCCAGCGCATCTTCTTTGTAAGCAGGAGACCTGGGTCCAAATCCTGGTTTGGCACAAATTTTCAATTTTCTCCATTGATTTAAATCAATACCTGCTCACTGCCAATGTTTGTAATTCCATTTTGTTGGAATTTAATAAGGCATTACTGATGGAATTAGCTTGGGAAATGAGATATTAAACATAGTAGATGAGTTTTGCTACTTGGGCAACAAAATAACTGATAATTGCCAAAGTAAAGTGGAAGCAAAATGTGGAGATATAGAATGTGGACTGGAAACAGCAAGAAAAGTGTTTCTGAAATAAAGAAAATCTTTGACATTGAATATAAATTGAAGTGATAATAGGCTTACTATATGTCAGGTTTAGCCCGGACAGTCCTAGTTTTTTAGCACTGTCTGGGGTAATATCCAGGAGTGCAAAAATGTCCGGGGCTTGAGAATTTTGTGACTGACGAGAAACTTTTTTTAAACCTTAGGGCTATGTGTTTGACATCATGTTTTTAAACATTTTTTATGGTGATGCTTCTCTCAGCCAACCATGGAGCAAGTGCTATCATCAATGGGGAGGTGCAGCTAACAGTTCTGCGACAACTTTTAACTTATGCATTTCACAACTTCACACGATCAATGTCTTTATGTCATTTTGAAGTGTGAAGTAGCTCACATGTAATTTTTTGATCATTTTATCTCTATTAATTTTTCATCTCATTATTTAACAATGGGCAAAAGAAAGTGTCTATTTCATGTTAACATGTAGCTGGAATAAAAGTTTTTAAAGTTGTGTAATAACAGTAACAAATAGGGTGTTTACAGCATGCTATGTACTGGAGAATTTTCTGTTGTGCATAAAGGAATGAGTGCTGTTAAAGACCACGTGAAATCAGCTAAACATAGGAATGTTATTCATGCTATAGCGTCACCAAATGTAAGAATTTTTTTTTAAAGCCAAAGATGGGAATAACACTGATCTGCCTTCTGCTGCTAAAGAGGCTATGTTTTCATGCACACAGCTAGAGATGAGCAGCATTTCTGAAAAAAAGTGATGTTCAGTGAAAAATACAATAGAATAAACAAAGTTAATGTTCCAATAAGCTGCTTTAACTAATTTCAAATATATGTTCTGGGCTGGACCCAAGAAATATGGCAAGTCTAGCGATAGGAAGCCTTTTCTGAAGGTATTTATCTGGAGTGTATCTATAACATAGGTCTCTTGGGAGTAAAGCAGTTAGCGGACTTTGGTTTGTTGGTAGAATAGTAGGGAAATGCAATCAGTCTACAAAGGAGACTGCTTTCAAATCACTCATGTGACTCATCCTAGAATATTGCTCAAATGTATGACCTGTAACAAATAAAACTAGCAGAGGATACTGAATGTATACTGAAAAGGGCAGTATGAATGGTCACAAGTTTGTTTGACCCATGGAAGAGTGTATTAAGATGCTGAAACAACTGAACTGGCAGATGTTTGAAGATAGACAGAAACTATCCTGAGAAAGACTACTAAGGGAGTCTCAAGAATTAGCTTTACATGATGACTCTTGGAATATACTACAACTCCCTATGTATTGCTTCCATAAGGACCGTGAAGACAAAATTAGATTAATTACAGCATGCACATAGACATTTAAACAATCATTTCTCTTGTGCTCCATAGGTGAATGGAACAGGGAAAAGACCTAATAACTGGTACAGTGGAATGTACCTTCTGTTGTGTACTTCACAGTGGTTCACAAAGTATAGGTGTAAATATAGATTTATGGATGTGAAGCAGTTCAGACAAGAAGGGAATAGAAGCTCTTGAAACGTGATGCTACTGAAGAATGATGGATATTAGTTGGTTATATTGAGTAAGTAATAAAGAACTATTCACCCCAATCAGGAGAAAAAGAATTTTGTGGCACAACGAGACTAAAAGAAGGGATCGGGTGATAGGATACATTCTGAGACATCAAGAGACTATCAGTTTGGTAATGGAGGGAAGTGTGCAAAGGAGTAATAATTGTAGAGTGAGACCAAGGAAGTAATATACTAGTCAGGTTCAAATGAATGTAGGTTGCAGTAGGGATGGGAAAACCAACTGGTTAAAACTGATATCCATATTTTAGTCCTGAATAACCTGTATTTGAAGGTATTTGTTTGGTTTCAGTTATAACAGGTGTTTTTATTTTTTACTAAGACATATCAATCAGCCATAACAGCAGTGCTAAAGTTTTTCATTTTTAAATAAACCATTTTTGAAAAAGGATTAATTTTTATCTGCAGAATTTGCATTGGTTTGAAATGTTGTGCTATTCCAGAAAATGTGAAAAATGATCAGTGCTATTGTAATAACAGTGCCGACAGAAACGAGGAACAAACACATGGCATAAGAACTGGTACAGCATTGCTGAGACAATAATGTCCTTGTTGCTGTGTGTTGCAGCTGAGAAACTGTTATTTCAGAAACCAGTTATTTTGAGTGGTTTTAGCAGTCAGACTAAACTAGTGTGGTGAAAAACTGATATAACTGAAAGCTGGTTGTTTCAGTGATAACCATCATCCCTAGTTAACTAGCTTTGGAGAGATGACAAGACTTGCACAGGGTAGACTAGCATGGAGAGCTTATCAAACCAGCCTTCATGGAAAAGATCACATCTACAACAACAGTCAAATGTGACATAAAAATAATGGTAACACAAATACTCGCAAATAGCAGCCACATTACACTCTGTGATCAAAAGTGTACAGACACCTGGCTGAAAATGACTTAGAAGTTTGTGGCACCCTCCATCGGTAATGCTGGAATTCAGTGCTGGAAGGTTTCTTGGGGACTGGCAGCCAATTCTTCATAGAGTGCTGCACTGAGGAGAGGTATCACTGTCAGTCAGTGAGACCTGCGATGAAGTCAGCATTCCAAAACATTCTAGGTCAGGACTCTGTGCAGGCCAGTCCATTACAGGGATGTTATTGTCATGTAACCACTTCGCCATAGGCCGTGCATTATGAACAGGTGCTCAATCGTGTTGAAAGATGCATTGCCATCCCCAAATTGTTCTTCAACAGTGGGAAGCAAGAAGGTGCTTAAAACATCAAAGTAGGCCTGTGCTGTGATAGTGCCATGCAAAACATCAAGGGGTGAAAGCCCCCTCCGTGATCGCACCGTAACACCACCTCCTCCAAATTTTACTGTTGGCACTATACACACTGGAAGATGACATTCACCAGGCATTCGCCTTACCCACCCTGCTATCAGATCACCACATTGTGTACAGTGATTTGTCACTCCACACAACATTTTTACACTGTTCAATCGTCCAATGTTTATGCTCCTTACACCAAGAGAGGCATCGTTTAGCATTTACCGACGTGATGTGTGGCTTATGAGCAGTGGTGTGATGTGTGGCTTATGAGCAGCCGTTCAACCATGAAATCCAAGTTTTCTCACCTCCCGCCTAAATGTCATAGAACTTCCAGTGGATCCTGATGCAGTTTGGAATTCCTGTGTGTTGGTCTGGATAGATGCCTTTACACGTTATGACCCTCTTCAACTGCCAGCAGTCTCTGTCAGTCAACAGACAAGGTTGGCCTGTACGCTTTTGTGCTGTGTGTGTCCCTTCACATTTCCACTTCACTGCCACATTAGAAAGAGTGGACCTAGGGATGTTTAGGAGTGTGGAAATCTCGTGTACGGACATATGACACAAGTGACACCCAATAACCTGACCACATTCGAAGTCCATGAGTTCTGCGGAGCGCCCCATTCTGTTCTCTCACGATGTCTAATGTCTACTGATGTAGTTGATATTGAGTACCTGGCTGTAGGTGACAGCACAATGCACCTAATATGAAAAACATGTTTTATGGGTGTCCGGATATTTTTGATCACATAGTGCATGTACAAACCGAATGGAGAGTTGACCCTTGTTCAATGAATGGGAAGTAACCTGTGCTATGCACTCACAATGGTTTGTAGAGTATGGATATGAATGTAGATATGTTTGGAAGCTTAAATGATTTAACAAAAAATTAGTGAAAAATAAATTATCTATATCACTAAGCAACTAACCGAGAACCCTGTGTCAGTTACAGGTTGCCTGTCTGACAGCTTGCAGGGATAACAAAAATTTGATTTTCAATATTTCATGTAATTATTTAGTGAATTACAAAATTTAAAAGCTGTCGCAATATATTCATTAAGGGATATACTCTTACGTTAAAAGTTAACCTCAATAAGGCAAGCATTGTAGTTAGAACCTGCATGTTTGTCTCAAGGCAATATGACTGACAGTGTGCAGATATCCAGACTTTATTCATCGAATATTTGATAATGAAAGTACTTAGTGACTTCCAACAAACTTTAATGTAGTTTCAAACATTTAAAAACTATTTATACCTGGCACTCCCTATAAAATGAAAGTTTATCACTTTCTACATTTTCACTGTTCGTGCAGCAAAACTTCAACATCAGACATGACTTTTTAATTTATTAGTATTTTACTACTAACTCTATGCACAACACAGCCTGCAGGCAGTATCCACATACACCACTGACTATACCTGCAAAATTACTTCATTATACAACACATAATTCAGGAGATATGTCATAGACATTTAGATGCATGAATAACTAGTCTTTGCTCAAAATGAAGTGCACATTACTCAAACTACACTCCTGGAAATGGAAAAAAGAACACATTGACACCGGTGTGTCAGACCCACCATACTTGCTCCGGACACTGCGAGAGGGCTGTACAAGCAATGATCACACGCACGGCACAGCGGACACACCAGGAACCGCGGTGTTGGCCGTCGAATGGCGCTAGCTGCGCAGCATTTGTGCACCACCGCCGTCAGTGTCAGCCAGTTTGCCGTGGCATACGGAGCTCCATCGCAGTCTTTAACACTGGTAGCATGCCGCGACAGCGTGGACGTGAACCGTATGTGCAGTTGACGGACTTTGAGCGAGGGCGTATAGTGGGCATGCGGGAGGCCGGGTGGACGTACCGCCGAATTGCTCAACACGTGGGGCATGAGGTCTCCACAGTACATCGATGTTGTCGCCAGTGGTCGGCGGAAGGTGCACGTGCCCGTCGACCTGGGACCGGACCGCAGTGACGCACGGGTGCACGCCAAGACCGTAGGATCCTACGCAGTGCCGTAGGGGACCGCACCGCCACTTCCCAGCAAATTAGGGACACTGTTGCTCCTGGGGTATCGGCGAGGACCATTCGCAACCGTCTCCATGAAGCTGGGCTACGGTCCCGCACACCGTTAGGCCGTCTTCCGCTCACGCCCCAACATCGTGCAGCCCGCCTCCAGTGGTGTCGCGACAGGCGTGAATGGAGGGACGAATGGAGACGTGTCGTCTTCAGCGATGAGAGTCGCTTCTGCCTTGGTGCCAATGATGGTCGTATGCGTGTTTGGCGCCGTGCAGGTGAGCGCCACAATCAGGACTACATACGACCGAGGCACACAGGGCCAACACCCGGCATCATGGTGTGGGGAGCGATCTCCTACACTGGCCGTACACCACTGGTGATCGTCGAGGGGACACTGAATAGTGCACGGTACATCCAAACCGTCATCGAACCCATCGTTCTACCATTCCTAGACCGGCAAGGGAACTTGCCGTTCCAACAGGACAATGCACGTCCGCATGTATCCCGTGCCACCCAACGTGCTCTAGAAGGTGTAAGTCAACTACCCTGGCCAGCAAGATCTCCGGATCTGTCCCCCATTGAGCATGTTTGGGACTGGACGAAGCGTTGTCTCACGCGGTCTGCACGTCCAGCACGAACGCTGGTCCAACTGAGGCGCCAGGTGGAAATGGCATGGCAAGCCGTTCCACAGGACTACATCCAGCATCTCTACGATCGTCTCCATGGGAGAATAGCAGCCTGCATTGCTGCGAAAGGTGGATATACACTGTACTAGTGCCGACATTGTGCATGCTCTGTTGCCTGTGTCTATGTGCCTGTGGGTCTGTCAGTGTGATCATGTGATGTATCTGACCCCAGGAATGTGTCAATAAAGTTTCCCCTCCCTGGGACAATGAATTCACGGTGTTCTTATTTCAATTTCCAGGAGTGTATATTCATCCAATGTTTCATAAGTGAAGCACTTAGTGACTTCTGACAAATATTAAGAATAATTCCAAACCTTTTCTATACTTTTTCTCACTAACTTGTTTATTATGAAATATTTAGCACATTAACTTATTTGTAAAGTAATCAGACATTTGCAGTTGTTTTATACATGGTAGTTAAATTCTTTAAGGAATCAGAGGTTTACTGATAGTGTACAAAACTGTTGAGGATTTTGCAAGCCAGTTTTTGACTTTTTGTTTGTTGGTGCCCTTCTCCTGAGCTTTGGCTGACAGTCAATTAGTGCTCAGCAAAGGATCCCAAGGTGAACATCGACAGGCAACATGTCAAATTATAATATTTTTGTTTGACCTCAACTACTAGCTAACTTTATGCAGAATTTATGAAATTGAAAACAGAAATTGAGGCTGATTGGTATTTATCATCATATCCCACATCATTCCATCTTATTTTGTGGGTCAGTGAGCGAAGCTTCTTTTTCAATTACAGTCCTTAAACTTCTCTCCCTCTTCAGTGCTGTCCCTTTCTGCTCTGGTTTTTGCCATATCCTTGTACCTCACTCTTGGTCATCCTCTGGTGTTTTGCCTCTGCATTTCAAATCATACATTAGTCCTTACATGGTAGATAGATAGATTTAGTCATCTCATAACATATGATTTCAAATCATTGTTGATTTTATGCATTAGAGACATATCACAGTGTTTAATTTATTTTATTTGCATTTCTGAGATATTCCTACACAATTACATACTAATGTTTTCAGTATACGAAAGTAAATGTATAATTTCCTTGTTTAAACTGTAAAACTACCATCAAAGAATTCTTCAGTAGAATAGTAACACTTTTCCATCAGAGAGGTCTAAAGTAATCTTCTCAGCAAACCTAACTCCATGTTAAATATATTACAACCTTTTATTTTACTGTAAATTTTTACCCCATATATGCTGATGGTTGGGTATAGAGTTTTAAGCCATGTGATGGGAGTTTAAATTTCTCTCTGTGGTGAGTGCTGTAGTTGTGGCTGAAATGGAAAGAGTGAAGTACATGTTGATTTTTTACATAATAATTACAATACCTCTTACATGTAAAGGGAAGGAATAGATAGTATTTTTAGATTTTTTTAACAGTTGTCATCATGATGCCTGTTGTTTGTCAATACACATGTTCCTATTTTTTTAATTTTAGTAGTACTAGGTGTCTCATGACATTTGCTGAATTTCCACAGAAGATTATGCCATAACGAGTAACTGACTCAAAGCAAGAATGATAGATTATATTTTTGATGTCTACATACATTGCAAAAGCTAGGATGTTAAATTTGTTTGCTAAGTAGTCTATGTGTACCTTCCAATTTAAATTTTTATCAAGATTTTGGCCTAAGAACTTCATTTGGTTTGCTTCTGTGTTATTCTGATCATTGCAAGTAATCTTTTTTTCACTTCATTCAAATGATTCATCTTCAAATTACATCAATTTGGTTTTAAGTTACATTTAGTTTCAGTCTAGCGCCAAGATTCAAGTTTCTCTAAAGTATTTACGACACTTTCCAGAATTCTTCCAGGCACTTCATTTTCAATTGGTTTGCTAGCCTGTTGGCATCCATGTATCGTGTATCATCTCAGCCACTGTTAATTTATTTTGTCTTGTAGTCCTATAACTTGAGCCTATTTTTGGATATCCTCATTCAGGCTTCTATCCCTCTCTCTTCCCTGCCATGTTAGGAACAAATCACATCTCAGCTGCCTGAATTCTGCTGATGTTTTTATTCCTTAATTTTATTGCCTTAAGCAATTTAGGGAAATCATGAAAAACCTAAATCAGGTTGGCTGAATGTGGATTTGAACCGTTGTATTCCCAAATGTGAGTCCAGTGTGCTAATCACCGTGCTACTCTGCTAAGTTTTCACTTCAATTATACAATTGTTTTTTACCATTCCCATTGGGACAAAGTTGCAGTTATAGTTTCATCTGATTAGAGGTATATTTATATTTTTAGCATGCAAACTACATGCCAGAAAAAAAATGGAACAACATCAAGGATGAGGTCATTTTATTGATAAGTGAGGTGACAGGCAGTTCATCATTGTAGAAGTATATGATAATAAGCTCAGACTAAATGAAACACATGTCACAGTAATGAGTGCCTAACAGTCGCATCAATGCAGAGGAAGGGCAGTTGTTGTACACTACGAAGAGCATGTTGCATCACAATAGCCATATGTGGACATGCATTGTCCTGCTGAAAAAGCACATCACCTTTCTGTCAAAGAAATGGCTGTAGCATGGCTATAACAACCTGTGCAATGTAGCAGGCAGTGGTTACTTTACCCTGCAGAAACACCAAATGTGACTATGAGTTGCAACTGATGGTCCCTCACCTAGAAGCCTGGAATGGGATCTGTATGTCGTAGGTGAATGAACTCTGGAATAGGCAGGTCACCAGGTCTATACCATATGCATGCACATCCAACACTTGCATACAGGCACAAACTACTCTCATCACTGAAGGCAACAGAGCACCATTCTACTCTACAGCTGATTCTTTCATGACACAACAGGAGCCATGCTTGGCGGTGTCATGGTGTCAGTGGAAGTCCAGCAAGAGGCACATGTGATCTTAATCCTGCTGCAGATAGTTCAAAATCATCCTTGGTGACACGTCCCCAGATTTTGACCCTGGGTGGTGTTTGGTTGGCCACCACTGCTTGTGCAATACGTCAAACATGATGTGCAGCTGTAATCGAGAAGTAGAGTGTGATTGCAAAGTTATCTGGACATGTTTAACAGGGCTAGGAGAAATAAAGTTAATTGTTGGGTGTTATTACCAGCCACCAGGTTCCATCGTAACAGTTATAGAACCATTCAAAGGGAGTCTACACTCTGTATTGCAGAAGTACCCGGATCATGCTATATTAGTCGGAGGGGACTTCAACCTACCAAGTATAGACTGGGATGTCTATGGATTCATTACAGGTGGTACAGACAAGCCGTCGTGTGAATTACTTTTGAACACATTATCCAAAAACTGTCTTGAGCAGCTAAATCAACAGCCAATGCAATGGAAATATTTTAAATCTGGTAGCCACAAACAGACCAGACCTCATCGACGGTGTAAGTGTTGAGACAGGGATTAGTGATCATGATGTTATCATTATGACTATGGTTTCAAAAGGTTAAAATTCAGTCAAGAAGGCTAGGAGAGTATTCTTACTAGAAAGAGCGGATAAGCAGTTGTTAGCATCCCACTTAGCAAATGAATTGACTTCATTTACTTCCGGTATGATGGACGTGGAAGAATTATGGGAAAATTTTAAACACATTGGAAATCACGCATTGGAGAAGTATGTGCCAAAAAAGTGGGTTACGGATGGAAAAGACCCACTGTGGTTTAACAGCACAATTCAGAGAATGCTTAGGAAGCAAAGACAGTTGCACTCGCGGTACAAGAAAGATCAGGAGAATGAGGACAGGCAAAAGTTAGTAGAGATTCATGGTGCTGTAAAAAGAGCGATGCACAAAGCATACAACCACTACCACCGTCATACCTTAGCAAAAGATCTTGCTGAAAACCCAAGGAAATTCTGGTCTTACATAAAATCGGTAAGCGGGTCAAAGGCTTCCATCCAGTCACTCACTGATCAGTCTGGCCTGGCAATGGAAGACAGCAAAACGAGAGCTGAAATTTTAAATTTAGCATTTGAGAAACCTTTCATGCAGGAGGATCGTACAAACATACCGCCGTTTGAGTCTCGTGCAGATTCCCGTATGGAGGACATAGTGATATACATCCCTGGGGTTGTGAAGAAGCTGAATGGGTTGAAAATAAATAAATCGCCAGGTCCTGATGCGATTCTAATTCAGTTTTACAGAGAGTACTCTAATGCATTGGCTCCTTACTTAGCTTGCATTTATCGTGAATCTCTTGCCCAATGTAAAGTTCCGAGTGACTGAAAAAAAGCACAGGTGACTCCTGTATATAAGAAGGGTTAGAAGGACGGATCCTCAAAATTACAGACCAATACCCTTAACATCGGTTTGTTGCAGGATTCTTGAACGTATTCTCAGTTCAAATATAATGAATTTCCTTGAGACACATAAGTTGCTGTCCATGCATCAGCATGGCTTTAGAAAGCATCGCTCCTGCAAAACACAACTTGCCCTTTTTTCACATGATATCTTGCGAACCATGGATGAAGAGTATCAGATGGATGCCATATTCCTTGACTTCCGAAAAGCGTTTGACTCGGTGCACCACTGCAGACTCCTAACTGAGGTACAGGCATATGGGATTGGTTCCCAAATATGTGAGTGGCTCGAAGACTTCTTAAGTAATAGAACCCAGTAAGTTGTCCTCGATGGTGAGTGTTCATCGGAGGTGGTACGAGGTACCATCCGCCATGCACCGTATGGTGGATTGCGGAGTATGTATGTATGTAGATGTAGACGTAGATGTAATCTACAGACATCCAGAACCTTATCCGCAGACATGAAATGTTCCACAAACCAATGCCGAAAGCAGCAACACACACTAATGCACTGTGTCCAACATGTGCAGCAATCTGTCAAGATATCCCACAAGCCCACAATGCGACCACGTTCAGATGGTTCAAGCTGTTCCACAGGAGTATGTATTCATCCCTGGGGCATTGTTCCATCATAGAGTAAATGTTGGTAACACTGTTCGCCTCTAAACTCATCACTGTTATTGCCTGCGGATTCAAAATAAAGGGTGTGTAGACGGGCCTCCTGAGTGCCATCTGATCAACGATAACAGCGACAAATGAATCACTAACACTACAACCCTTAAAATACACATATCACACCCTAGTGCCAGAGGACACTGTCCTTGAGTGTGTTGCATTTTTTTCTGACCATGTATATCTCATATCTCCCCCCCCCCCCCCCCCCACAAAAAAAAAAAAAAAAAAAAAAAACCTCTGACTTGTTTGATGCAGCCTACCAAGAATTCCTCTCCTGTGCCAACCTTTTCATCTCAAAGTAGTACTTGCTACCTGTGTCCTCACTTATTTGCTGGAATTTCTGTCTTCCTTTACAGTTTTCAGTTTTTACCCCCTACAGCTCCCTCACGTACCATGGAGGTTATTCCATGATTTCTTAACAAATGTCCTATCATCCTTTCTCTTCTCCTTGCCTATGTTTTCAAGTCTCATAGACTGTACATGCCAACTTGAATAGTCATTTGGTTGCCACCTCCCCAGTGATGCCCTACCATTCTGTCCCTTCTTCTTGTCAGTGTTTTCCATATATTGCGTTCTTTGTTAATTCTGTGGAGAACCTCCTCATTCCTTGCCTGATCTTCAGCATTCTTCTGTAGCACCACATCTCAAATGCTTCTTTTCCCTTCTGTTCCAGTTTCCCCATACTTCATGTCTCACTACCGTACACGGCTGTGTTCCAAACATACATTATCAAAAATTTTGTCCTCAAATTAAGGCCCTGTTTGATACTAAAGTGCATGTCATTTACGATGGCGGCCGAGTTTAGGTTCGTTCTGCGTATCTGACATCACTAAACAGTCAGCCAATGAACAGAGAACGACGTTGCCAGAGCTCGACTGCAGTGCGGGGCACGGACGAGTGTCTTCAGTTTTCGAAACGTTCAGTCATAAATAAAGTAATTGAACAAAAGCAATGTCTTGATAGCAGACTTTCTTTTATAGAAAGTTTGAAAAACGCATTCTTTATACCAATCACTTCATATTCTATTAATTAATTAAACCAAACAAGCAATAAGCCTCCTAATTCAGGTGATAGCAAGGAAAGGTGTTTGTATCATTCTCACTAACCGCTTTTTCACAATAAAGAACAGCAGTAATTGTTTATTTCCTATTGTACTTCGACAAAACGTGAGTAATTCATAGTCATACCAACAGTGTTTGTCAGTATTTTGTGTGATATTTAAAGTCCTCCGCCGGGAGATATATTAAATGACGGGTTGCGTTAGCGTAATGGTTAAAGTGTATGGCTGCTAAGCGAAAGGTTCTGAGATCAAACCTTCTTTGGAGTTTAATATTTTCTTTATTTAAAAACAACATCGAAGTGTCTTACTGCATGAATTTTATTCGTTTGAATGTAATTTTTTGAAATTTCTGGTGGCAACTAAAATTGACCATACGGAAATTATACGCTATGGACTTTTACCTCTGCAAACTCTTCAAAATTTCATGCAATGGTTTACTACATCTAACGCTGCACAATAACTGCGTTGAACATCGAAACAAAATTAAGTCATTTATGGGAGGAAGGTATCAGTCAAGAAGATGTGTAAAAATCAAATTTTTGGGCCAAATAGTTTTTGTGAAATCGAATGATAAAGTGTGTCAAAGCAGTCGAAACACCATGTGTCTGCACAGGCGAGCAGTGCAGTGATGACAAAATCGCGCACAGCGTGGAATGCGTGGAGCACGTCTCTGTAGCAGCGAAAGGGTTATTGCGGCCGTGGTGGCTTTACTTCATAAATTGCGCACTCCCCCCTAAACGTAAGTTTGCGAACTATACTATGGTGCTGCTTCTCTTGGTGCGTAGATCTGGCAATGCAGCAATCTCCCGCATCTGGGCGGGCATGCGCGAACCGACAAGGTAAAAGAATTGAACTATAGTAGACTTGTCTTGACCAGGATTGCCCTCTTTGCCAATGCTAGTCTGCATTTTATGTCCTCCTTGTTGTGTATGTCCTGGGTTATTATGCTGCCTAGGTAGCAGAATTCCATAACTTCACCTACTTCAAGGTCACCAGTTATGATGTTAAGTTTGTTACTGTTGTCATTTCTCCTACTCCTCATTACTTTAGTCTTTCTTTGATTTACTCTCAATCCATATTCTATACTCATTAGACTGTCCAATCCATTCAACAAATCCTGTAATTCTTCTTCACTTTCACTGAGATAGCAATGTCATCAGCAAATCTTGGCGTTATATCCTTTCATCTTGAATTTTAATCTCACTCTTGAACCTTTCTTTTATTCCCGCCATTGATTCTTTGACATATAGATTGAATAGCAGGGGTGAAGGCCTACATCCCTGTCTTACACCCATTTTAATCTCTGTGCTTCATTCTTGGCCTTCCTCTCTTATTGTTCCTTCTTGGTTCTTGTACATATTGTATCTTACCTGCCTTCCCCTATAGCTTACCCTTATTTTTCTCAAGATTTTGAACATCTTACACCATTTTACATTCTTGAACAATTTCTCCAGGTCAACAAATATTGTGAACATGTCTTGATTTTTCTTCACTCTTGCTTCCATTATCAACCACAACATCAGAACTGACACTCTGGTGCCTTTACCTTTTCTAAAGCCAAACTCATGATCATCTAACAGATCCTCAATTTTCTTTCCTATTTTCTGTTATTCCCTAAAAACTATTATTTTGGTATATGAAAGATTACAGAATTCTTCAGGCTGCCCCTTATTGCAGGGTCCACATTGTTCCCCCCCCCCCCCCCCCCCCCGCCACACACACACACACACACACACACACACACACACACACACACACACCACACACACACACACACATACACACATTCTTGTGTAGTTGAATCCCCAATAAACTAAGTGTTCCACTGTATTCAAACACGCCCTTTCTTCTATTACAGTTTTCTGTTTCTTTTTGTTATTAGCGGGTTTTCAAATATTTGCTCTTGTAATATGGATTTCAGGTGTCATCATTGAAGGAGGTTGTAGCCCTTACAAAGGACATGCTGAACATCCGCAACATGGAGGTGGAACACCTGCAGCGTGACGTAAATGCCATGGAGGAAAGGATCAAGGGAGAGAGGGAGAGGTACGCAGAAGCCGTCAAGAAGATGCAGCTCGCGACACGCCTGAATGCTGACGTCAAAGCAGAGTACGAAAAGCAGGTCGCTCTCTTCAATGACTTGAAGGTATATACTGAGCTGAAAATTCTTACTGTGCAACTTAAACTTAGGGCTAAGAATCACAGAGATCCTATGCTTGTTACATAGAGAACATACAGAAGTCACTGATACTGTTTTGATGCCGACAAGTAAATAAACAAACAAATATTTCTTCTTCTTCCTTCCAAGAGTAGGTTCTATAATACTGTTACTGTGTCACCAACAAGTTCTCCTGCCATCTTTCCATTGGTTGACGAAGTGATCTTACACCATTGTGGTTTTAGTGTAAAATGGACTTGTAGATATTTTCTCCAGTTATTTTGGTAGTTCTGTATACAATTTGTGATGGACTTCACTCTATGTGCCTTCAAAACATCTTTATTCCTTTTGTGATTTCCTTTGGTGTAACCAGTTGTTTGTCTCAAGAATTTCATTTGACAGACTGTTTATCGTTTTGCATCTTTTGCCTTTTTGTCTGGATTCGCTGCCACAGCACAACGCTGCTGTTATAAAGGCGTAATGTGGTGTATTTCTGGACTAGGGAATGTTTTATTGCATTATTAATGATTCCCATTGTTTTTCTACATGTGGTAGCTTTTTCATTTAGAGCTGTTTCTCGCATAAAAGATAATTTATAGCTTAAATATTTGAATGTGTCCACTCTCCCCAGTATTTTATTTTTCATGCAGGTCTCACTCTGTACCGGCTATTTTCCCTGTTATATTCCAGCATGGATTCTGCCATATTCTGATAACTTGCCCTCTCTTTATACAGGTTAATTTGTTCTCTACATTTTGTAAATATTTTTGATAACTTGCTTGGGAACCTGATCTACTGCCAGAATCTGTAATAATTTGTTTCTGTTAACCTTATCAAAACACAGTTCCATAAGCAGCAGTGGTGTCACTTTTATATGTGTCTGTCTGCAGTAGTACATATTTTGCCTCCCGAATGGATTTACTGGTCAGCAATTCCGTCTCATAACTTAGTACTTTTTGGGCAGAATTTTCCTTTTGATACAATTAGGAATGTATTTATACAGTTATAATGTTCTTGAGCTTGAAAATTAGGCAACCTTTTTTTATAAGTTATGACTTTCACTTGGCTTATCTAAAAAAGTATTTCTTGTTCAGTGTAATTCTAACCTAATATAATAAACAATTTGGTAAGGTCAGTGATAGAAAAATTATAGTACGAGCCAACACCACAGATCCACAATTTCTTCTAATGTCTACAGTAAAAGGCTCTATGCTCAAGGGTACATAGTACTGTGTTATGCAAAGAGAAATTAAATTAGATTAGATTCAGTTTTCGTTCCATAGATCCAAAAATGAGATAATTCTCATGGGTGTGGAACAAGTGAGAAAGTGTAACATAAAACATTTGAATATAATGCTACCTGCACTGATCATTTGTCAGGAGATTGTCAAAATATGTTAATACATTACAGTAAACTGGAACTGCTAATATTTACAGAATTAATAACCTGTCAGGATGAAATATAGTAATGCGTTTTTAATAAGTTTGTCATACACAAAATACCTAATCCTTACTGTTGTGACCGAAATCTAACAGACTTTTTACTGAAGTTGGTCTTACAGTCCCTGTTAAGAAATTCATCTATAGAATAGGAGGAGTTACCTATCAAAAAAATCTTTCAAGCTCTGTTTAAACTGTACTTTATCTGAAACCAAAGCTTTAATAGTTGCTGGAAATTTATTGAAAATGTGTGTTGCTGAATATTAGTCCCCTTTTCGGACCAAGGTAAGTCATTTTAGGTCTTTATGTAGATTGTCCTTATTCCTAGTATTGATGCTATATTTTGAGCTATTGGTTGGAAATAGATACATATTACTTGCAACAAATTTCATTAAGGAATAAATATACTGAGAAGCAGTGATTAGAATACCAAGTTCCTTGAACGGGCTTCTATATGATCTTGAATTTCCACCCCATGCTTTTGCACGTTAAAAACTTTTGTTCAGTTTGATGAGTTACCCCAGAATATGATCCCACATGGCATAATAGAATGAAAGTAAGCAAAGTATGCAAGTTTTATTTTTATATATTTAAATTTCTTATACCTGACTTCATTCTCACTGCAAATACAGACTTGTTTAGGTGCTTCAGCAATTCTGTGGTATGCCCTTCCCAGCTGAACTCATTATCAAGTTGTAATGTCAGAAATTTAACAGATAGGCCAGTGAGTGGGCTGGAAGAGAGACTAATGTGACAGATCTGTGTTTTGGTGAGTAAATTTTAAATCATGGAAGAGCCATCCTAGATTAGGTATTCAACATTTTGTCTCTAATACTATACATAAACATAGGGGAAATTCCTTCACACATTCATTATTTTGGTGTATTTTATTTGTCCTGTTGTGAGGGAAAACCTCCAGTGATGTGGAATGGGATAAACTATTCATTAACAAAGTGAGGGAGCTGCATTAATAATCAGCCAAATATGAAACCTTGCATACACCATTACCAATGAAAGCAAAATTTTCTGGGTGATTAGGCTGCAACAGTTTTCTCCTTTTACTTCTGTTAACTCAATGTTTCATCATATTCATTGGGATCTTCTTCAGGAGGGTTCTGGTGAGAGAAAACTGTTGTTAGTCACTGTCACATCTGCATGTAAATGGGTGTGTTTAATGTTTTTTCTGAAGAAGTGAATTTATCAGATAAAATTTCTCAAGGGCTCATGATATGCCACTGTTTTGGTTCCTTACTGACACCGGGTCATGCAAGGAGTGGGCCAATTATCAAGCACATCATCATCATCATCATCATCATCGTCATCATCAGACACTAATGCAGTGCTTTCCCAGATAGCTTCCTGGAAATTATTCTATATTATTCATGTGGTATGTTTGGCTTGTTACTTGCTGCTTGATCACCAGAAGCCATGAAACCGATAATCTGTAGACATCCTATCTGTTGAAATCAGACACTTTTGTAGATACTTCCACATCTCCCCAGGCTTTCCTTTTGTAAGTATTCCATTTCTTGTGTAGAGGTGAAATGCAAAGCTGCAGAAACACAAGTAGATATAATAAGGTTAAATGCTGATTGCAAGAAAATTGAAGAAATTTTTGGAGAATAAAAGCAGATGTATGAATATCAACAGTTCAGATGCTAAGTCAGTATTAGAAGGGAATGCTGAAAGATGGGAGAAAACACACAGGAGACTATACAAAGGAAAGAAATCTAAGGACAACATTATGGAAAGGAATATGGAAATAAATGAAGATGGAATGGGAGATATGATATTGTGCAAAGAATTTAATGTAAATGGATAGATAAAAAACTTACTCACCAAGCAGCAGCGGGAGAACACACACGCACTAAAAGATTTAAATTTTACAAGCTTTTGGAGCCAGTGGCTCCTTTTTGTGGCAGAAGAGTTGAAGGGTAGGAAAGAGGGTTGAAGGGAAAGGTGTATTCCACTGTTAAGCTCTTTGGTTTTAAATCTCATCCAGTGTAATTCCCAAGAATCAGTCTTTCCTTCTCATCCCATCTGGCAAGTCTCCCCTGACCCGGGATCTGGGTGGTTTTTCTGAACTGTACCCCTTTTCCTTATCCTCTCCAATCCTTTTCCTTCACCCCTCTTCCTTCCCCCTCAACTCTTTTGCCAGGAGGAGGAGCCACTGGCTCTGAAAGCTTGTAAAAGTTAAACCTTTTTGTGTATGTGTTCTCCTACCACTTCTTGGTGAGTAGATGTTATATCTATTCATTTATGTTACAATATATTGTCAATAATTGATTATTTTCATTGTGCAAATAATTTGACAGTGCACTAAAGGACCTACATTGAGAAAATCATCTTGAGTAGATAACATTCCATTCATGATATGAATATAATAGAGGGAAACATTCCACATGGAAAATATATATATATATAAAAACAAAGATGCTGTGACTTACCAAACGAGAAAGTGCTGGTAGATAGACACAATAAAAAAAAACACAAACACACACACAAATTTCAAGCTTTCGCAACCCAAGGTTGCTTCATCAGGGAAGAGGGAAGGAGAGGGAAAGACGAAAAGATATGGGTTTTAAGGGAGAGGGTAAGACACAGGCAGACATGTGTCTGTATATGTGCAGATGGATATGTGTGTGTGTGTGTGTGTGTGTGTGTGTGTGTGTGTGTGTGTGGGCGCGCGCGCTCGCGAGTGTATACCTGTCCTTTTTTCCCCCTAAGGTAAGTCTTTCCGCTCCCGGGATTGGAATGACTCCTTACCCTCTCCCTTAAAACCCACATCCTTTCAACTTTCTCTCTCCTTCCCTCTTTCCTGATGAAGTAACCTTGGGTTGCGAAAGCTTGAAATTTGTGTGTTTTTTATTGTGTCTATCTACCAGCGCTTTCTCATTTGGTAAGTCACAGCATCTTTGTTTTTATATATATAACATTTCATTACAGATCTTTGGGCAGACCAACCATGACAAAGCTATTCCAGCTGGTATACAGAATATATGAGACAGTGAAAAATAGATACAGACTTCAAGGAGGCGGCTGTATTACTGCACCATCAGTTTAATAAGTAATGGCTACATAACTCAATATCTATAGAAGGATGGAATAACTGGTAGAGGCTGACTTGCTGGAAAATGTATTTGGGTTCCAGAGAAATGTAGGAACATGCAAAGCAATGCTGACCTTACTGCTAGTCTTAGGGTATACACTACATAAAGGCAAAACCTCATTTGCACCAAATGGTTATAATTAAAGTGCAGCTCCTCATGGAGGTCCAGTGCAGGCTGTAATTATCATATGGCAGCAAATCTTGGTAGATATGCTAATGCATTAATGTGGAACCGATGTACGCTGGAAAAAAATTAGTTCCAATTTTGGCCACCAGGTGAAAATCTGGTGCTGTGAGTCCAAGAAAGATATATAGAAATATTTCTATATGTAATGGAGTTTGAACTGGATGTGGGCAGAAAAGGTCAAACAAGTGAGAAAAGTATAATGTTGATTTTATTATTAACCACTGCTTACACAATTTGTTCAATATGAGCACCAGAGATGTTGATGAGATAGTGCATCCAGAAAACAATGTAGTCAACAGTTGCTCGAGCTGTTCTGGTGGACTAGAGTGACATGTTCCTGTATATTGGCCCTCAGATCAGATTGATACTGAATGTGTCCTTAGTAAACACAATATTTTGGACATCCCAACAGCCAAAGTCACACGGATTCAGCTCAAGTGACCTTGCACGCTATGCATCTGGAGAACCTTTGGAGGTGACACATATTTGAAAGGTCGAATTAAGCAGATCTTTCATTGTGTGAGTGACATGAGGTGTTGCACCATCCTGCATGAAAAAGTGGTTTCAAAAGTTGTGTTCTTCCAAAGCAGGAACCACATTCTCTACAAGGAGGTCTCGGTAACATGCAGACGTCACAGTACACCTGGCAGTCCCTCTGGGTGCATTCTCTTCAAAGAAAAATGGACCGAGAATAAAGCTGCTTGTGAATCTGCACCACAGAGCCACATATGGTGAGTGCAGTGGCTCTTTATGCACAACACATGGTTTAACAGTACTCAAAATTCGGCAGTTCTGTGTATTCACTGCACCCTGTAGTGTAAAATGTGCCTCATCACATCATGCCTGGTGACATGTCATCAATATCAATCTGTGCCAGAAACCAAAGAGTGAATTCAGAATGATGCTGCTGTGGATCTTGAAGTTTCGGTTGCTGCACCACCCGGATTTTGTACAGGTGCCAGAGTGAAACAGACCACAAAATTTTCCATGTCGTGACCACATGATAGACAATTTTCATGACACTGCGTGAGCACTAGCACTACCCAGGACACATACTGCATGGCCAGTCACAACAACAGCAACCTCATCAATAACTTCCACCAGAATAGCTCGCCTCTCTCTTCCAGATGCCACACCAAGCTCGCTCGTGCTTTTGAATCTCATTATCATCATCTTTAAACCATTTAATGACATCACGCCTCTCCTCAGACCTTTTAGTCAATGATACTCTCTCAATGCAGCACTGTTATTGTTACTGTTCACATAAAACAGTTTCACTAACAGCGCACAATCTCTCTTGTCGATAGCCATACAGTTCACTTGTGTTATGGCTTGTCAAATGACTGTGTGGATGTCACACCATCATACAAACAGTGTACAGTACTTACCTCGCTCAGTACAGCCGATAGATACACATAAAACAGAACTGAAAATTTACGTTGCTAGCTTTCGGAACAAATGTTCCTTCATCGGGGAGGAGAGAGGGGAAAGAAAGGGAAGAAGGGAAAGGAGATTCAGTTACTCACAACCCAGGTTACGAAGCAACAGGGAAAGGAAAATAGGGAGGGAAGCAAGGATGGAGGCATGGTATGCCCTATCTTGTTGTTGTGGTCTTCAGTCCTGAGACTGGTTTGATGCAGCTCTCCATGCTACTCTATCCTGTGCAAGCTTCTTCATCTCCCAGTACCTACTGCAACCTACATCCTTCTGAATCTGCTTAGTGTATTCATCTCTTGGTCTCCCTCTACGATTTTTAACCTCCACGCTGCCCTCCAATGCTAAATTTGTGATCCCTCGATGCCTCAAAACATGTCCTACCAACCGATCCCTTCTTCTAGTCAAGTTGTGCCACAAACTCCTCTTCTCCCCAATCCTACTCAATACCTTCTCATTAGTTACGTGATCTACCAACCTTATCTTCAGCAGTCTTCTGTAGCACCACATTTCAAAAGCTTCTATTCTCTTCTTGTCCAAACTAGTTATCGTCCATGTTTCACTTCCATACATGGCTACACTCCATACAAATACTTTCAGAAATGACGTCCTGACACTTAAATCTATACTCGATGTTAACAAATTTCTCTTCTTGAGAAACGCTTTCCTTGCCATTGCCAGTGTACATTTTATATCCTCTCTGCTTCGACCATCATCGGTTATTTTACTCCCTAAATAGCAAAACTCCTTTACTACTCTAAGTGTCTCATTTCCTAATCTAATTCCCTCAGCATCACCTGACTTCCATTATCCTCGTTTTGCTTTGGTTGATGTTCATCTTATATCCTCCTTTCAAGACACTGTCCATTCCGTTCAACTGCTCTTCCAAGTCCTTTGCTGTCTCTGACAGAATTACAATGTCGTCGGCGAACCTCAAAGTTTTTATTTCTTCTCCATGGATTTTAATACCTACTCCGAATTTTTCTTGTTTCCTTTACTGCTTGCTCAATATACAGATTGAATAACATCGGGGAAAGGCTACAACCCTGTCTCACTCCTTTCCCAACCACTGCTTCCCTTTCATGCCCCTCGACTCTTATAACTGCCATCTGGTTTCTGTACAAGTTGTAAATAGCCTTTCGCTCCCTGTATTTTACCCCTGCCACCTTTAGAATTTGAAAGAGAGTATTCCAGTTAACGTTGTCACAAGCTTTCTCTAAGTCTACAAATGCTAGAAACGTAGGTTTGCCTTTTCTTAATCTTTCTTCTAAGATAAATCGTAAGGTCAGTATTGCCTCACGTGTTCCAACATTTCTACGGAATCCAAACTGATCTTCCCCGAGGTCGGCTTCTACCAGTTTTTCCATTCGTCTGTAAAGAATTCGCGTTAGTATTTTGCAGCTGTGACTTATTAAACTGATAGTTTGGTAATTTTCACATCTGTCAACACCTGCTTTCTTTGGGATTGGAATTATTATATTCTTCTTGAAGTCTGAGGGTATTTCGCCTGTCTCATACATCGTGCTCACCAGATGGTAGAGTTTTGTCATGACTGGCTCCCCGAGGCCATCAGTAGTTCTAATGGAATGTTGTCTACTCCCAGGGCCTTGTTTCGACTCAGGTCTTTCAGTGCTCTGTCAAACTCTTCACGCAGTCTCTTATCTCCCATTTCGTCTTCATCTACATCCTCTTCCATTTCCATAATATTGTCCTCAAGTACATCTCCCTTGTATAAACCCTCTATATACTTCTTCCACCTTTCTGCCTTCCCTTCTTTGCTTAGAACTGGGTTGCCATCTGAGCTCTTGATATTCATACAAGTGGTGGTATGCCCTAAAGAAAAGAAAAATTCCCCTTCACCTTTTGGTCACACCTCGTACGGTGGTGTTGCGTTTCTAGGCCTCTGAGTCACCAGAAGTATGAGATAGAGACTGCACTGCCAGTTCACAGAATAATTGGGTGGTGTCCACCACCAACAGCAGTCACGAATGAGAACACACTTGTAACGAAAGTTCACAGTATGAGCTATAATGTGTTCACTGTCTGTATCAGGAGGCAATGGTGATTGTATAATTCAATGAAAAGTACTGTGGCAAGCATTGCACTTGTGAAATAAATTCATGACAGCCCTTAAAGAAAAT
The DNA here is from genome assembly GCF_023864345.2 of Schistocerca serialis cubense. Classification (NCBI taxonomy): domain Eukaryota; kingdom Metazoa; phylum Arthropoda; class Insecta; order Orthoptera; family Acrididae; genus Schistocerca; species Schistocerca serialis. Next base: position 78,477,426 of record NC_064649.1, read on the forward strand.
TACACAGTCATTCCTCGAAGGTAGACGTGCACATTCCCTTAACAATTTCATAGGTCATAAATGGGACCACAACTGTGAGTGATCTTCTGTGAGAGGGACTCAGCTTTAGAAGACGTAAGGTGATCAATTAGAATTATCATGATGTGTGCCTGATATACGTGTTCAACTGAATCTCTTGTGTCCACATTTAGCAAGATGTGTTGCAATATATTATGTGTCATGATTTGAGAATCCGTAGACTTAAATCCAGTCAACACTGTCAAAAGGTTTTCTAAATCTATGGATGCTATCAGGTGGTTCAGCCCCTCTATCTCTTTGTTAGTATTTGTTTCATCTTTATATGAGATTTTTCATTAATCATTTAAACAGTGTACAGTGCCAGATTTGAAGCTGGTGGCCAAAAGTGGAGCTAATTTTTCCCGGCATAAATTGCTTCTGCATTAACACATTAGTGTATCTACCAAGTTTTGCTGCTATAAGATTATTACGGCTCACACTGGACCTCCATGAGTAGCTACACTTTAATTGTAACCACCTGATAGCATCCGTAGATTTAGAAAAACATTTGATAGTGTTGACTGGATTTAAGTCTACGGATTCTCAAATCATGACACATAATATACTGCAACACATCTTGCTAAATGTGGACACAACAGATTCAGTTGAACACGTATATCAGGCACAAATCATGATAATTCTAATTGATCACCTTACGTCTTCTAAAGCTGAGTCCCTCTCACAGTAGATCACTCACAGTTGTGGTCCCATTTATGACCTGTCTCTATGAAATTGTTAAGGGAATGTGCAGGTCTACCTTCGAGGAATGACTGTGTAATTTTCTTTAAGGGCTGTCATGAATTTATTTCACAAGTGCAATGCTTGCCACAGTACTTTTCATTGAATTATACAATCATCATTGCCTCCTGATACAGACAGTGAACACATTATAGCTCATACTGTGAACTTTCGTTACAAGTGTGTTCTCATTCGTGACTGCTGTTGGTGTGGACACCACCCAATTATTCTGTGAACTGGCAGTGCAGTCTCTATCTCATACTTCTGGTGACTCAGAGGCCTAGAAAAGCAACACCACCATACGAGGTGTGATCAAAAGGTGAAGGGGAATTTTTCTTTTCTTTAGGGCATCCTCCCTTTTATTTTGCCGTTCTGCAGGAGCTGGGTTGCCACTTTATCAGTAGTCACACTCGTAAAATTGTTTTGTGGTTTTACAGGGTTGCCACTCAGGTTTTTCAGCAGTTTTCAGGCTTGTCTACTGTTCAGCTTCATGTCGAGGTTCTCTACCAGGTTACTCCACTTGGCCTTGCAAGTTGCTGAAATGGCTTGCGGCAATATTTCACCAGCTTGGCTCGTTTCTTCTGCAAATGGATCCTCTTCATAGAGAGTTTGGTATATTTCTAACGACAGTTTGTCGTCATTGGACATGCCTGGAACATACCGAGTCCTGCATCTTCTCGGAATAGTTTTCCTCGAAACTTGCTGGATGCATTTGATAAAGATTTTGTACATTTCAGGTTGCGGTGGAGTGTTTATCACTTTTGAGTCACGATCTTCACTGAACTGCCAGTCAGCCTTCTTGAAGTTAAACCTCCTCTTGAATCGTACCTCTTCAGGCGCTACTATAGAATTACTATGCTGAAATTATTCCATTCATGCAGTATCACAAATACAGGAATAACTGAGCAATAGTGGTCTGTTTATCGTGCTTTTTACCTTGAACTGAAGCAATTTCCATTATTACTTGTGTGTTCTGGAAACCCAATAGTATAATTGTTAGTAATTTACGTTTCATTAAAATATTGCAAAGGTGCCTTTAATTATTTTTTCCACAGCAAAAATATGAAGAAAAAGTACAGTTACTCATCAAGGAGAATGCAAGACTGCGGGAAAATGCCGCTGCGGAGAATGAAGATTTTGTTGATGCTCATGAGGACCTCAATGGTTCGGCATGAATTATTCTTGCATAATAAAGGGACTGCTGGTGGTATACAAAACTGATGTGTGATATGATGTACAACTTATATCTCCACAATTGTGCTTGATGGCCCATTTTGAATAATTTGTTACTTCATTTCTTATACATCAATTTAATAAAAACTTTGAGAACATAATTAACTTTCATTTATTGCACATATACACAACGCCTCCTCTCATTCATTTATGTCAGCTTAGAGCAATTTTTTTTTTATGAATCAAGGTTAACACAGTAATGTGGAATAGTGAATGGTTATAGCTTAAACACTGCTGCACTTATTAATGTAGGTCCTAGTGCAGATGGTTTCTCTCTGTCTTCATCTAACCTGTGACCTGATTCACCCAGCAAATTATGTGGAGCCTGCAGTTTAACATACAGTGGAAAGCAGTGGGTGACATAGCACTTTTTCACATACATGAGAGACTGAATTACATTCTGTTGACAGGGTTTGTAGAGAGAGGTTGATAAATGGGCTGTGTAATTCATTACCAATTTCCAGTAGTCACTGTGCAAGTGTTGAGGAAATGCTCAATGATATCCAAAGCCCCTATGTGAAAACACCATTAATTGTAGGAGGGGGAAAATGTGTTGTCCTGTGCCTATGATGTCACCAGTAATCAGCATGGGGTTGTTGGGTGTTAATGTTGATTTCGTCAGACCAAAAATGCTAGTTTCCCCCGTTGCGACATGAGTGTATGCTGTTCCAGTCCTCCCAGTAAGTAAAAAATGTCTTGGTAACATTGAAATTCAAAGGTGTGTCCTCCAAATGACACACACAATGATCGTTCAGTCAAGCAGAATAAATTTACTGTAAACCTGCCATGGTTCGTCCTTTGTGGGCACCCAGCAAAGCTTTTTTTTCCCCATTAAAATGTGATTGCTATATTTAATTTTGGACAATTTCATTTTTGTGATTCAGAACCAAAAATTGTGGTGGTAAGTATTCTTCCCCCTGCCCTTTCGTGCACTATTATGGGTTGCCATTACATACGAAAAACAGAAGGTGGCACTTTGTGTTTCTATTTTACGTTATTTCAAAAACATTTACACTTTATTTCAAATGAGTAATATTTATTTCTAAAATAAATAAATAAATTTTCCATGAAATTGGTGATACCTGGAGGTACTCTGCAGAAGCTGCGTATTCTTTGTTATCTTGTTTCAAGCTCTTTTGTAAAACACATTCAGCACTACCTGTAGGTTTTTCCGAAATAGGAATATGATCTAATTTTGCCAGTCAAATAGCATGCGTTAAGGCTTTCTTCTTGGTTGTAAAAGTTGCTGGATGGCCGTCCTTCGTGCGGTATGAGAAACCGTTTATTAGTTGTTTCACAAGTTGCAGTCAAAAGTTCAGTTGATTTTGGTATCTTTTTTATCCTGTATTCATTTTGTACAAGAATATAAAGGCATTTACAATTGCCACACATAGTAGGAAGCAGAGAATCCCACATCACTCATCACAGGAGCCTGAACCTAATGCATTACGTTCTCTTACTTGACTGTAGTGGCAGGTTTATTGTACATCCATTTTACAGCTGAAATACAACTTTTGCTTTGGAACTGAAATTCTTCTCTTTTCCAGGCAAATTTCTCTTTCATCACTGTAAGCAATCCTTTCCAGTCTGCAGCCAATGTCTACAGAACAGATACCATTGTTGAACAGCATTTGCATTATACTCACAGTGGAAATGAAGTTTACAGATGCCACCAGAACACGTAAAACAATCCTAGAAATTTTGTTTATCATGCAATAGAGAGATGAGCCAATTTAAGTCACAATGTAGAAATGAAGCAATGTGATCAGACTTTACAGTCAACAACAGCAGTAATCTCATGACAAAAACTTATTGTTGAAGTTTTTGTACACATGATACAGCATACTTCCACAGTATATGAAGCACATTCGAAGGTGGTAAGACAAATTCCCATGAGCATAGTAAAATTATGTTAGTGGTAAGTATACCTCTCACAGTCCAGAAAAAAAGAAATATTAATTTTGTTTTAAATATATTTCCCATGACCTATTAAAAAATTACTTTGGTGGCAAGCATATTTTCTGATGGCTTTCAAAACAATTTTGTATTTCACAACAAATTACAACTGATCCAGCAAACTACCCCTAGATGCCAGGACCTATAGAGACGGTATGATGTATTCCTATGAAAGTAGTAGGGAAATCCAGTTGGTGTAAAGCACGTTTCCCACTGCTCACAAAAGAGTTTGTGGATAGACCTATTATAAAGTGCTCAAAGTTCTGAAAGATGATGTTTCATGACAAGTAAAGAAACATATTTAGGGATGTAGAAAGTCCAGGACACTCTTGCTCTTAAGTAGCGTGCTGGGTCCTGACGCTGTTCAGTACATTAAAACTGTCTTCCGGACCAGGTTTTAACCCAGAATATTACCTTACACAGGTAATGCTGTTACTGACTCAGTATCATCTTCAGTTCCACCAGCAACTCTTCTACTTTCCAAACTTCATAGGCTTGCAGACCTCGCTGGACACTAGCATTCCTAAAAGAAAGGATATCACGCCAGCCATATCTCAGCTTAGCCGTATCTCTAGGCAGTGCCTACATTCCACCTGTGAATTAAATAGGAAGGGAAAGGAGACGAATTTTATGGCAAACAACACTACATTCTCCACATGTGACTGCTGACTTGTGGAACACAATGCAAATGTAGAATTCTGTCACTATGTTACTGTAAGTGATATGTTGACAACATTGCCAAAATCTGTTGCACTAAAAGCTCTGGCTAGTAGTATTCCAGATACACATAAATTACATTTGATAAATAAAATCCAAGGGACAAAATATCTTATTGCAAGTTCAGAAAATATGCATATTTTCCAGTAATGTCACGTAAGTCCTTATTCAGACTTACACATTACATTTAGATCGTATTTCCCTGAACATCCTTTATGGACCATCTAGCCAACAAACCAAGCATTGCCCAGGTATTCATTTCGCCGATTTTCTATTAGAAGTGAAAACAAAAAAGAACTGCATTTGTAGTGAACTATAAAATTTCATTTCCATCTATTCATAAAGTAATTTGGAATTACAAAACAGTTGTATGCATAATGTACAAATGTGTAAGTACAGTATACAAATTAAAAAACATGGTCCCGGACAATTTCTGTACACTGGGTGCAGCTGTTATGCATGTCTACAATGCAGTTTTGTAAATGTCGCTTCATAGCTCTACAGTTGGTGATTGTTTTTACCTACAGCCATTTGCACGTTTCAGTTGAAAGCTGTCAAAAGTGCTGCCAGCTGTCAGGGATTTCCTTAAGTTGACTCAACTGTAGGACTATCTTAATAATAAAGAATTAGAATATTAAAACTTCACGTACGATGCAACATTTTTTCCACATATCTCAGTGTTTATAATGTCATATCCCTTGAACTGTGTCATCCAATGGCATATTTGTCTAGGTACGTTCAGTGTCATACGTTGATACTGCTAGCGAAATATGTTGCGAACAGAGTAAGAAGAGCAAAGAAGTAATAAATTTAAATGTATTGCATGATGCAACAGTTTTAAACACAGCTCAGTGTTTATGATGATGTACCAGGTGGTTCTTACACCCATGGTGACTGTTGCCTAACAGTAAGAGAAGTGTGTACAAAGTTTTGTCGAAATTGGTCCAGTGGTTTAGGAGGAGATTTAGGGGAAAAAAACACACACACACACACACACACACACACACACCTTATTTCTAGAATTCAATGACTCAGTCAATAAAAACAGAACCTAATACGAGGGTTGTTTTTTAAGTAAGGGCCGTTTTTATTTTTTAAAAAAAAAGATACAAATACTTTTGTAAAAAAAAACTTTTATTTTCTGATTCTACAAACTTTTACCTATTTTTCTACATAGTTGCCTTGTTTATTTAAGCACTTGTCATACCGTACAACTAAGTTTTTAATTCCCTCTTCAAAGAATTCGGCCGCCTGCTCCGACAGCCAGGAGTTCACGGCCGCTTTCACTTCATCGTTGTCATTGAAGTGCTGCCCGCCAAGATGGTGTTTCAGGTACCGGAAAAGGTGAAAATCGCTAGGAGCAAGGTCGGGGCTGTATGGTGCATGGTCCAAAACCTCCCAGCCAAAAGAATCAATCAAATCCCGAGTCTTTTGAGAGGTGTGAGGCCTAGCGTTATCGTGCAGGAGCAAAACTCCTTTTGTCAGCATGCCGCGCCTTTTGTTTTAAATTGCTCTGCGGAGCTTCTTTAGAGTTGCACAGTAGGCATCTGAGTTGATTGTCGTTCCTCGTGGCATAAAGTCCACTAGCAAAAAAACCGCGCCGGTCCCAGAACACAGTTGCCATAATCTTGCGCTTTGACAGTGTCTGTTTGGCTTTGACCTTGACGGGTGAGGTTGTGTGTCGCCATTCCATCAATTGTCGCTTGCTTTCGGGAGTGATATGGGATACCCATGTTTCATCTCCAGTGACAATTTGACTCAACATGTCATCCCCTTCTTCCTCGTAACGAATCAAAAAGTCCAATGAAGTGGCAAATCTCTTCCCTTTGTGGTCCTCTGTGAGGAGTATGGGTACCCACCGAGAACACAGTTTCTTAAAGTTTAGGTTTTCAGACACAATTTTGTACAAAACCAATCTTGAAACTTGTGGAAATTCCAAACAAAGAGTGGAAACTGTGAATCTTCTGTCCTCAAAAATCTTTGTTTCGACTGCAGCCACCAAATCATCAGTAATCACAGAGGGCCGGCCTGAGCGTTCTTCGTCATGGACGTTTTGACGGCCATTTTTAAACTCTCTAACCCATTGATGCACTTTACCTTCACTCATTGCATTCAAGGCATAAACTTCTGTTAACTGACGATGAATTTCTGCAGCTGATAGGCTTCTCGCGGTCAAAAAACATATCACTAACCGTATCTCACACGCGGCGGGCGATTCAATAATCGTAAACATTATAAAGTAGCACAGCGATGCGTACACGTCAGCTACAGAGCTGCAACTTGCATCAGTGTGAACGGGAAGGATGCCGGCAAGTGGCGCGGTGGCTTGTTGCGGCGTCCGCGCGAACTACGGGACAATACGCGCGAATGGCCCTTACTTAAAAAACAACCCTCGTAGGATCACTTTGTTGCCTGTGTCTGTCCATCTGTCTGTCCAACTGTTAAAAATTCTTTCTCAGCAACAGGTAAATTTATCACATTGAAATTTATGCCACATACTGAGGTCTATGGACCCTTGGTGGTGCAAAACACTGAAGCTTCTAAGTTAATGAAGGAAAAAGATATGGCCACTTATGTCACACATTTTGATACTCACAAACCCACTCTCCAGAGTCTATAGAGTACTCCCAATTGACCTAGAATCATGGAATTTGGCAAGAAAAAAGGGTTCACAATAGAAAGGAAAAAATCCTAAAATACTTAATTTGTAATTATATCACATGAAAAAAATATTTATTTTGTCTTCTGTTATCAAACTTGAAACTGAAACAACTGACAGTTCTGCATTCAGGCTGACTGGGTTGCTACGGTAAAAGTAAAAAACAGGTAAGGAATGAGTTTATTGTTGGAATCCATGGGACTGAAATCTTGCCAGTATCAATGTCGATAAAAGACAGAAATTGGGATTCTCGATTCCCGGCATGGATTAACTGTCTATATAAATAATTACGTTTGTACACAACCCTCAATGAGCAATTCCTACTCGCACCTAGCCAATTTTTATATGTATGGATTATGTTTCTTACAGACAGGAAGCAATCAAAGACAATTATACTAAAACTCAAATGATAAACTGTAGAAAGAGATACTGTAATGGAAATTTCTTTCAACAACTGCTAAAGGTATGTATGGACAGTTTCACTTTTCTGTGGGGAGATACCTTTCCAGCCCTGGAATGAATGAAGGATGTAACCAATAGCTATTCGCTAGAACGGAAAACAGCACCTGACGGTGAAACGTGTCACTAAGCGTGTGGCAGTCAACGTATTACGGACAGAGCACTAGCTTGGATTACAAAAGAATCCAAATGAAAATCAGCGATACCCTTTTAAAAGAAATTGTCCTGGAAATTGCCCTATGCGATTTAGGGAATCTGAATGGCCAGAAGGGATACAAGCCATCTTGTTGAGTATGAGTCTATATCTTTCCACTGCAGCATCTCCCTCAGGTCCATAGACTGAGGTGACAAAAGTCATAGGATACGTCCTAATATCATGTTGGACCTACTTTTGCCCGACTCAGTGCAGCAACTCCATGCGGCATGGACTCAACACGTCGTTGGAAGTCCCCTGCAGAGATAATGAGCCATGCTGCCTCTACAGCCGTTCATTATTGAGAAAGTGTTGCCGATGCAGGATTCTGTGCACGAACCGATCTCTCAATTGTGTCCCGTAAATGTTTGATGGGATTAATACATACACAATACTTCTGCCATCTGTATCTGTGCATATTGCTGCCCTATGACTTATCATCTCAGTGTACGATACAAATGTAAATAGCAGTACGCAATATCAGAACTCCTCAAAACGATAACAGTGGTTGCAAGAACAATTAGCTGATGACACACGACTGGATTTTAGTGAATGGCAACAGATATTTCTGACAGTTTCTGGAAAACCGACAGCTCCCATCTGTGTGTTTGTGGAGATACAACATTCAGGCTATTACCTGCAGTTTTTCTAACTGCTGATCCTACCTCCCTAGCTGGGCACACAGGGATGTTCTTCAGCAATGGATCAGATTTGGAAAGTCTCGAGTTTTCTGTGGTTTTCACAGAACAGCAAGTTTTTTGCTTCGAGTATGGTGAAGGAGTAGACCAGCAACAACACAGAAGAACTTCCTAAACTGTACTGCGAAAGTATTACTTATCTCAACATTTGTGCTGCAATCCTTGTGAATTTTAAATTCTCTTAATGCTGCCCTATAGTTAAATATCGAAGCATTGCAGATAATATGCTTTTATGGTGGAATGGTTTTATGCATTAATGAGTCCTGTTTCTGTAGCATGGAGCCCACCATTTCTAAAAACAACAACAAAGTAAAATTTGCTGTACCACATGCTCTACACCAACTATAGAATGCTAACAAAAATGAAAGGTAGACACCTAAAAGGGCACCGGAATTGTACAGACTCATTTTTATGTTCTTGTAGTTATCAAGGTCAGGATCAGATCCATATAGCTGTAATGTTACCTTTAGGCAATTGATTTTGTGCAATTTTCCTTTCAAGGAGTACATAGCGTAAAAACTATTGCTGACACACAGGTATCTTCCTATTATTGTCCATACTAACTTCCTCTCTCTGCGATATGAACACGTTTCAAAATACAAACTGTACTGCATTAAAATAATACCTAAAAACACATACAATGTACCTCAGGGGAGCACAGCAGAGCCACAACTGCTGATATCTTCCTGTCGCCTCTGCCCTGACAAGCATGAACCACAGTCCTTGGTGCTTATTTACTCCACTCACAGAGGGACCTGGCCTCCAGGCAAATAAGAGAATGACTTGATCCATCTGGCACGACCAGCACATTAGTGGAAAATGATGGGTTTGAGATCAGCAGGCCCGATCCGTCAAAAATATGCATGGAATTGGCCTGCCAACATGGCGGATTGCAGAAATTTGCTTGTGTGTGACAAGCTATTGTGCCAATATACTGTGTACATTATGACTGATAATTTTTTTCTGCTTTTAGGGGCAAGGGAGGCTGTTCAGGAAGCAGTTTGTCATCACAAGTGGATAAAATGACTTAAATTAGTGTACATTTCTATGGTGACAAGCAACATAAGCCAGATTAAATTAGAATAAGAGTAAGAAATAAATGGAGACTGCTTATAATGAATTAATACCAACTGGATCCAGTTGTGATGAAAATAATTTTGCGTTTCCTTAATGTCATAACTGTAAGTAACTACCTTAAGAGAGTATTCCAACAACAGATATAATACTTATTTTTGTACCTTCAATAACAGGGAATATTTTAGAATTCCATTTTTGTAGACCACTTTGAGATCTACAGTATGCTCTCCACAATATTCTGTGTGCCATTGTTCCTTGTTACGTGTGTTCCTAAACAATTACATATTTTTTCCCAAGAGCTCCTCATTTGATACAAGATGCTTTCCATCAAATAACTATTGTAAGTGTTGAAAACTTAGCTGCAACCACTGTGTCCCTAACTGCGTGTGCATGACCACTAACAAGTCATCTGTCCACATGAATGACCAGGCCAAACCGTGGCCAAGAGACAACTGGACCACCCTATTGCTGAGCAGACAACGCAATCCAATGTGCTTGACTTTACCTGCTGTACAGCCTGTGCCATCTGGATTCTCACCACTGATACCAGCTTTTCTGAACTGCATAGGTGGGAACTCTCCCTGTAACAGATCCTTAATTCCCGTAAGTATCTGGTCTCAACCTTAGCTTGTCCCTGTCTTCCCAGATACATATCCCCTCCCCTGTTCCCACTCCAGCACTACACAAGCATTATACCTCATCAATGCATCTACATAGGCACACCCCCACAGCCAGTGAAGGTAGAGTTCTATCACTCTATCCAGTAAAACTTTGTGTGTGACCCATGTTAAAGCCTCATTGATGTAGCAACAAGAATCATATAAACTTCCCAGACTCATTTGGTTCTTTACTCCTAATTTTTCTATATATTTAAACTTCCACTCATTTCCCAAATCTGGAGGGTTCGTTGCATACACAGCAATTCTCAGCTGCCATCTCCGAAAACAGGAGACTTGTGTACTTCATCCGTACGTTCAGGGCAGTAAAAAAAAAAAAAAAAAAAAACACACACACACACACACACAGTTACCCCGTGCACTAGCGATGGGCAGCCAGGCCACTCTTCCTTTTACAATGACAAAATATTTTGCTCTTTTGATACACAATTTCTTATGTATAAAATATCCACTTCTCACTGTTAAAAATATCACTGTGGGCAGCTGGCTAAATAGGAATCGCAGAATAAAATGCTGACTCCACAGAAGTCTAGCCTGACTTATAAACTATGAATTCAAACTACTCATAGTTTCTATTGCATTCTACACACCCATTAGCTCTTCGAAAAAGATTAATGAGAGTAATGCTGGCTCTAGCAATGAGCCCCATCAGGTACTGAGTCATCCAAGGGAAAGCTACAATTTTAGTTACTGTGAATGGCCACTTACTTTTTGTAGGCTTGAAGATGCAATTCCCAGTGAAGCAATGTCAGGCTGTGTCCTACCTGCTCCCATCTTGGGCTCTAAGCAAAATTCCATAGAAAGTACTAAAGTTCTTAGTTAGGCATATTTAAGGCTGCAATGAAATAAACGTCAGCAGTTCAAGAAACCAATTCTGGACGTCATATTCCCCATTAATTGCCAAAACATTTCTGAACAAAAGGGCTATGATATTACTGGTGGGTACTAGTTGATGTCCCAGTAAGCCTCTGAAGCAACTTCCCCCTCCCCCTCTGCCATGAATGGAAGATATGTTAAAATAAACTGCTGACAGCTTGCAGTTGGGACTCTTCGCAGCACAGCCTGTATGCCATGAACCGATTTACCTTACATTTCTGGGCGGAGACTTCCAAAATGACAAGACCACATTTTGCTGATGGCAGTGGCTGATGACAGCATGTTGGACTGAATTATCGGAAGCCGAGATGAATGGTGGGAGCTCTGTGAAGTCCCCACCACCACCCCACGTCACTTGCCTCACATTGTACCACATTTACTGTGAACGATCCACCTGCCTCCCCAGTGGTTCTGTCATTAGCAGTGACTGAAGTGTCACTTCATCCAAGCCTTCCCTTGGTTAGTTGTTCCAGTTTTCTATCTTGAAGGTATGTAACACACACACCACACACACACACACACACACACACACACACACACACACACACGCGCGCGCACGGAAGTGCGCGTGCGCAAATGCAACTCGCACGGGCAGTCTCAGGCAGCTGAAACCAATTAACCTTCACCTGTTTCAGAAAATAATTTACACTCCCTGTTTACAATTTTAGAGTAGTCTCTACATTCCCTTCTTTGTCAGCATTAAATTTAATATTATAAGTATTCCATAGTTACTTCAGAAACTCCTTTACTGCCTCCTCACCAATGACAGGCTTCTTGCCAATTGCTAGGACCACTCGTCCCTCCTTGTCTCAGTTCACTACGTCACAGCAACTAAGGCATCCATTCTCTTTATTGCACAACATTACTAAAATTTTCAACAAATCTCTTTTGGACAAAAAACGTAGCTGTTACAATTTGTGTACCTGAATTTTCTGTATTGATTGTTCAATTGGAGGAAGTCGGAGATGTGACTGAAATGGCAATAAACTCCTTACGACCAGAACTCTGTGGCTAATAGCAGCAACTGTCTCTGTTGGAGTCCGACAAACAACACAATGCTTAGAAAGAGAAGAAATACTTAACACAGTTTGCGCATTAAACAAATTGCACTTTATTTTGATTAAATAGAATTTCTCCTGTTAACAACTCAAAACAGAACTTAAATGCACACAATCTCATTACATCACTTCATTATTTTAACAACAGTGCTTTCACAACATGGAAAACCACAGGCTCCAATAATGGGAGATAGCAGCCAGCAAGTGTTTTGCACACTTAGCCTGGCTCCAGTGTGCTCCAACTGCAGCCAAAAAGCTGTGAGATTTCAATACAGGCATTCTGCCCTGTGTTACATTTCAGATGGGGCACTCATACACATTGATGGAACGATCTTCCGACACTGAGACAACTTTGTTGCCATCAGGATTGTACTTCACACCCCACACCTGGAAGCAGATCACACAAGTAAAAGATTTTAATGATGCAAAGCTTCTTGTTCAATTCCTCAAAGATACACTGTTCACTCTACATAAATCAAATGTCTTAATTAATTTATGTACAAAGGCATTGCAAAGAAAAGTACTCGAGGTACACTAACATAATCATAGACAACAAGAGACTGAAATGGCCTTTTATTGACTAACACTTTCAAATCTTCAAACACTACTTTGGATGCTCCACAGAAAAACAAAGTACTTAAAACAAGTATGTCAGTGGCACTGAAGCTGGACTGCACACAACACACAATGGAAAATGACATCTCTTTCAATTTCAAAGCTATTATTATTTGAGAGAAAGTTGGTCGAGTGTTCACAGAAATTTTTAAGAATTGCTCTAGCCTGAATGTAGTATTACAAATGGTATTCCCATTTAAAAAATGGCTGGGTATAACTGAAAATCACTGTCATTCAGAAAGGCCTTTGACCTTGGAGAAGTGGCTGGAATTTCAGTTGGTTCGTGTCTTTAGATTTTAAGTGAAAAATCAATGACTCAATTTGTCAAAATTGATTAAGATGTATGCACTGCACTGATTACGACAAACATTTAGATATTGTTCATACGCCAAAAGATTACACTGATGAATTTTGCAAGATCAACACTGAAGTTCTCGTCCTCATTACAGCACACATGTGATCCTAGTTAAACTTATGTGCAGCAATTGAAATGTGAATTCATAAGCTGACAAGAATAAAATGGATGATACTGAACAATACGATGCCAGGGAGGGGGCGAAGCAGAGAGAGAGAGAGAGAGAGAGAGAGAGAGAGAGAGAGAGAGAGAGAACCATTTTAAAGTGCATAGCATAACCTGTCATTGTCACATATTTCTTTAAAACAGTTGACCACAAATCACTCTTGCATGTGTTAAAACAAATGTTAAAGACCTGAAGTCCAAGGATAAATTTATGGGGAATTGCAGATCTTTATGAGTTGGACATCCTTAAAAACTGGTGCAAAAAAACCTAGCTGCAAAACTGAAAGAACGGTCACTTTAGGCAGAGGCAAGTTATCTATAGATTGCCTAGCATTTGCGAATGATTTAGCAATTATAACTCTTCACATTTTACCAGCTTGAAATCAAACTGAACTCTTACAGGAAACTACAGAAAAAGTCAATCTTCAGATATCTTCCGAAAAGATAGAATACGTGACCTACTATAAATAAGCAGCAAAATTAACAGAGACAAAATATGGCAAAATCGAAAAATTTCCAAAATTTACATGTCTTGGTGAAACCATTTAGGAAAATGGAATATAAAGAAAAGCAAACAAAATTAGATGCCAAAAGATGGAAACTGCATACCGACTTATCTAAAATATCTATGGCAAAAATGTATCTCCAAACACACAGAACTAAGACATTACAATACTGCAATTACACCAAAATGCCTCAATGGATCAGAAACACCAATTCTGAGTAGGAAAACAGACACTGAAAACAATAAGAGAATGGAAAGCAAAATTGTAGGAGAAATTCTAGGTCCAAAACTTGCAGACGAACAATACTGGCTCACAGTCTAACAGGAATCAAACAGTATACAAATATCTAGCCATTAGAAAATGCATATTAAGTTTCTATGGACACATTAAAAGGATGTACCCAGATAGACTTACAAAACAAATAGTCAGATTCTTTGACAACAGGAGTAAACTAAAATGGACACAAAGGAAAGGACTGACAACCTGAAATTGGCAGGAATTACACAAGATGCCAAAAAACGTGAAATTTTCAGTTCCAAAATTTACAAATGGCCACAGGAAGTCAATAAAAAAGAGAAGGGCAAATGTTCATAACCACATTTAAGTACTTTATATAATCCTATTGGCTTATTCACAAATAATAATAAATGAACAAACAAAAAGATGCCAGGTGTTTCTTGGTATCGTGGAGTTAATTTTATAATTCAGCCTATCCACTGCATTTTAACAATGCATGACCAACATCTGCCTTCTGTTCCACATTTTCAATGATATGAGTGAGAAGCTTAAGGAATTGGAAACAGAAGCTCAGAGAGTTGGATTAAAAATAAACATGGCTAAAACGAAAGAGCTTAGGATGAACAGTAAGAACAAGAATGCACTAGCCCTGAAAGATGAGCAGATTGAGTAGGTGGAGAACTTTTGTTATCTGGGAAGTATTGTTTCCAAAAATGGAAGGGCAACAGAGGACGCCAAAAGTAGGATAAAAAAGGCAAAAGGGGCCTTTGCCCAGCTGCGACCAGTTTGGACATCTCGTGAAATATTGTTGGTTCTCTTTTACGGGTGTGAGACGTGTACGGTGACAGCACAAATTAAAACAAGAGTACAAACCCTCATCAATAAATGTTTGAGGACTATACTGGGAGTACATTGGCCAAATGTTATATTAAACCAAGTACTATGGCAATGCACCCAACAACAAAGCCGAGATAACTGTAAAAGAAAGGAAATGGAGACTGATTGGATACACCCTCAGGAGAGGCCCACAACATATTCCAAAGCAGGCTTTAGAAAGGAACCCACAAGGAGCAAGGAAGAGAGGCAGACCGAGGTCGACCTGGCACAGGACTGTTGGGAGCGGAGGTGGCAGCCACTGGCCACTCCTGGAGTAACATCAAGAAGATGGCAACGGACAGGGTCAGATGGTGAGTTCTAATATGTGCCCTATACTCCACATCTGAGTAAAAGAAATTAAGTCAAAGTCATGACCAACATACGTTTTGACTGTAACCTAAATATGTCTGTCAGGTTATACACTACTGGCCATTACAATTGCTACACCACGAAGAAATGCAGATGATAAACGGGTATTCATTGGACAAATATATTATACTAGACCTCACACGTGATTACATTTTCACACAATTTGGGTGCATAGATCCTGAGAAATCAGTATCCAGAACAACCACCTCTGGCCATAATAACGGCCTTGATACACCTGGGCATTGAGTCAAACAGAGCTTGGATGATGTGTACAGGTACAGCTGCCCATGCAGCTTCAACACGATACCACAGTTCATCAAGAGTAGTGACTGGCGCATTGTGACGAGGCAGTTGCTCGGCCACCATTGACCAGACATTTTCAAATGGTGAGAGATCTGGAGAATGTGCTGGCCAGGGCTGCAGTCAATCATATTCTGTATCCAAAAAGGCCCGTACAGGACCTGCAACACGTGGTCGTGCATTATCTTGCTGAAATGTAGGGTTTCGCAGGGATCGAATGAAGGTTAAAGCCACGGGTCGTAAAACACGTAATCAATGGCACCCCATACCAAAACGCCGGGTGATACGCCAGTATCGCGATGACAAATACACACCCCCAATGTGCGTTCACTGCGATGTCACCAAACACGGATGCGACCATCATGATGCTGTAAACAGAACCTGGATTCATCTGAAAAAATTAACGTTTTGCCATTCGCGCACCCAGGTTCGTCGTTGAGTACACAATCGCAGGCGCTCCTGTCTGTGATACAGCATCAAGGGTACCCGCAGCCATGGTCTCCGAGCTGATAGTCCAGGCTGCTGCAAACATCGTCAAACTGTTCGTGCAGATGGTTGTCGTCTTGCAAACATCCCCATCTGTTGACTCAGGGATCGAGACATGGTTGCATGATCCGTCGCAGCCGTGCGGATAACATGCCTGTCATCTCGACTGCTAGTGATACGAGGCCGTTGGTATCCAGCACGGCGTTCTGTATTACCCTCCTGAACCCACCGACTCCATATTCTGCTAACAGTCATTGGATCTCGACCAACGCGAGCAGCAATGTTGCGATACGATAAACTGCAATCGCAATATGTTACAATCCGACCTTTATCAAAGTCGGAAACGTGATGGTACGCGTATCTCCTCCTTACACGAGGCATCACAACAACGTTTCACCAGGCAACGCCAGTCAACTGCTGTTTGTGTATGAGAAATCGGTTGGAAACTTTCTTCATATCAGCATGTTGTAGGTGTTGCCACCAGCGCCAACCTTGTGTGAATGCTCTGAAAAGCTAATCATTTGCATATCACAGCATCTTCTTCCTGTTGGTTAAACTTCGCATCTGTAGCACGTCATCTTCATGGAGTAGCAATTTTAATGGCCAGTAGTGTAGTATACACTTGGAAGCTCAGTCTGTTAAGTAGTGAAGAATACAAAATGAAAGGGTATTTAATCCAAGCATTCACAGCAGAGGAGCTTATTGTTGCATTTTTTTTTTTTTTTTTTTTAATTTACAAAACACTGCATAACAGACAGGTTAATGTTTATGTAACTGCTGTGGAACTCTTGAAGTGTGTGCAAACTGTCATTTGTTCTCTCTTCTTTTTCGCCATGAGCTCAGTTGCAACAAAAATAAAATTCTTTTAAACCAATAAATTTCAGTCCCCTCATGCCACATTAAACATTTTTCACTTTACACTGCTTTAAACACCAGTTTTAACATTACAGTGCTTACTGTACCCTTGTCTAATAGAATGTGATATGGCCATACGGCCTTGCATTTGTCCAAGTGAACCCCTTACCCCTGGCATTTATAGCTGATCATTGCACAGCAATGTGGAATACAAATCTAGGTGAAAATTTGAATTTTCCGTACAGTAATACGAATGTCACAACAACTTGAGATATCTCAAAACCAATGAAGGCTCAAGCCAAATATCTTTACAGATCTATTCTGAAACTACAACAACACTGCCACTAATCAACTGCTGAATTCCGTAAAGTCAACTTTCTTTGCAGTCTAGGAAGAGCGATAAAACTATAGTTTCTTATAACAATGTTCCATTAATTATTTTGTTATATCAAGTCCTATACTAATAATTTCCTTACCTGAAAAATCTGCAGCTCTAATTAGCAGCTTGCCATATAATACACTAAGTAGACTGCATTTCAGTGTGACAGATTTTCTTACCTGATCTGTGTGCTCATTGAACGTGTGAACACACTGTCTATTGCTGAGGTCCCATATGCGAACTGTGCGGTCAGAAGAGCCTGAAGCAAAATGTTGGTTGTCTGGTGAAAATGCGACACTCAGCACCCACGAGGCATGTCCTGAGAGCGTTCCAACAACATTAGCGTGCTGCCTGCAAGATGAAATAAAACAGTCTGCTTTATTCAAACGAAACTTCACTCCATAACTTCATTTATGTTCTATTTACCACTATTTATGCATTACTGTCTTCATATATATTGTCTTTTTCTATGCATTATACCATTTGATCACATAATTATCTTCTAAGAATGATGGTATGAGTAAAAGCTACTACTCACAAAGAATGGAAAAGCATTTACTGCATTTGCACAAATACAGACTATGTGGCAATATAGACTGAACCTAAACTTTTGACATGAGATTATGGTACAAGTAAACCTTAAATATGCCTGCCCGGTTGCCTGTGTGGTCTTAAAATGCACGGCTTTCCAGGCGGGAAGTAGCGCCTGGTCCCCAGCATGAATCCGCCTGGCAGATTTGTGTCGAGGTCCGGTGAACCGGCCAGTCTGTGGAAGGTTTTTAGGCGGTTTTCCATCTGCCTCGGCGAATGCGGGCTGGTTCCTCTTATTCTGCCTTAGTTACACTATGCCGGCGATTGCTGCGCAAACAATTTCTCCATGTACGCGTACACCACCATTACTCTACCACGCAAACAAAGGGGTTACACTCATCTGGTGCGAGACGTTCCCTGGGGGGTCCACCAGGAGTCAAATCGCACAATAACCCTAGGTTCGGTGTGGGGTAGCGGAGGGGTGAAGTGGACTGTGGTAGTCATCGTGGGGTTGTGGACAACTGCGCCTGCGGCAGGGACGGAGCCTTTCCGTCGTTTCTAGGTCCCCGGTTAACATACCATACAATACATACAAATCTTAAATATAGGCTGCACTACTAAATTTAAAATAAAATTCAGTTAGTATGTTGAGTTGCATCTCTCTCCTCTCCCCTTCTACAGCTACCTCATAACAAAGGATGACTACTGGTTTGGCATATTAGGAGATCTGGTCATGTGACTAATTTAACAGAAACTGTAAGGAAGTTGTTCAAAGCCAAGGCTGAGAAGAAAGTTGAATATGTGGTTTGTGAGTGACAATGTGAAAGGAGCATACTAGTTCTACAGTGAAATTTAAACTTCAAGTTATCAGCTACATAAAAGAATACAGAAAGTGGGAACCTGGATGCAGATTTTATGTTGATGGGGAGTTTGTCAGTGGTGAACAAGTGAAGAGAACCTCTTAACCTTTTTGCTCCTACAGATGTGCTCTCCACACTCCGTGCTGAGGAGCTTTTGTTATGGATGTATTGCTTGTCAAATGCTGGTGCCTGTGCTGAAAGATAGCCTTCTAACTGATATGAAATACTTATCACCTGATTTTTTGAAAATTATTATGAAAAATGTTGATTTTCACACATCTTACAGTCTGATGTCTTTGCTCATTAAAGACTTTAATTTCTTTTCGTTATATGCCATAGTTATTGTGTTGCATCAGATTAGGTAAAACACTGCGCAAAGTTTTACAAATTTTGCGGCGGTAAAAATGCACGACAAAGTTTGTATATAGCTGATTTTAACTCATACATTGCAGTGATTGAAATGTCTATAAGATTATCAAAATTTTATATAAAATTGAGAGCAGAACGATCTCTCATTTCATTCTCAAGTTACTGGGTTTCATACCAGATGGATGGTTGCGTGCGACACGTCCATTCACGTCCTTGTGCATTGCAAATTATGTGGTCATAACAATCGTTATATCTCATAAATGATTCAAGATATCGAAATGAGGTTTTTTGTACATTATAGCACACAATGAGGCACACTCAAAACTTTTTTTATTCACTGAAGCATGGGAGTAACTTGCCCACAGTAGTGAGAGGTTGGCAGCTGAGGACGCATACAGACATCCACAGCAGTGTAGGAAAACCATGCAGTCCGCATATCCGTGTCCACAGCACTTGAGGAAATGATGCAGCAGGAATGTGTAAACACTCCCACAGCAGCAAAAGGGTTAAATAGTTCAAAAAGTCGATGTTCATTTCCAAGGTAAAACTGCAAATACTCAGAAGTGGGAAAAGACTTGCTTGATTTTGTACTTCAAAACAGAAAATGTGGATATATCATTACAACCAAAATGGTTAAAATTGAGGGCTCCAAGATAAATATTTTGCCAATGGAATTTAAAGTTTCATATGGGTGTGTTCGGTGATTTGTGGAATGAAATAAGTTATCTGTGCATTGCAGAACTACAATTGTGCACAACTGCCTCAAGTTTATGTAAATAGTTGATTTACTTTTTCTGCAAAACATGGCCCAACTTAAAAGAAAATTTTTTTATTTACATTCCCAAATAGGGAATGCAGACCAAAAAGTGGTCTATTTTGACATGCTGGACAGCACTACAGTATATGATGTAGCGGGATATAGCATGCACATGTGTAAATGTGGTGCTGAAAAACAGCACTGCACATATTGGACATTATGCCTGATGGATGAAAACTGCCACCATATGTGGGTTTTCGATTGGAAAACCCTTTGCAAAGGAGAAAGCTTCTCAACTGGTATTATTGTAAGAACTCACGATGGTGGGTGGATGACAAGAGGAACTGGTTTTCAGCAGCATGGAAGAAGAAGCCAGGTGCTCCTCTTCGCTAACAACCAGTGCTTCTATTGGATAGTTCTGCTAGCACACTGGTGGTTGAGAGAAACAAATACTGAAAGAAGGAAATTGTGACCTAGCGATTATTCCTGGCAGTGTGGAAAACATGTTGGAGCCTTTGGATATATGTATCAACCATTTGTTCACAGCTTGTGTATGAAAACTCTATAGAAATTGTATCACGAGCCTAGTAACTTCGACACCAGGAGGCCATTTGCAACGTGGATCTCTGTCAGAAGCATGTCATTGGATTTTGGCTGTTTGGCAGTGAACATCAGATAAGCTCGTAATAAAAAGTTTCAAAAAATCTGAAATTTCCAATAAATGTGATCCGACTGAAGCTGACCTCCTTGATAGTGACTGAGCAGCATTGTGGATCATCAAGTGAGGACAAAGAATCAGATGCTAGTGATGGTGGGTTGTGGAAATGACTGTGCTCGATTTGAGTAGCAAGAACAGCTGCTGTATTAATGAACATGCTTTCTACTAATTTCGTCTTAAGTATTTGATGGTTTCCAAAAGAAACTGCAGTACTTACAATGGCATTAATTTCTACCAACAAGATATGTGTACATGTCATTTCTGTAATTAATGACTTATGATCTGAGGGAGAAATACTTTTGTTTTACACTAAAGGATCATGAAAAAGCATTGAGGTGTGAGCAGGATCATTATCGTGATGCAATTTCCACGATTGTTTTGCAACAGCCCTGGTCGTTTTCTTTGGACTGCTTCATGCAAATGGTCCATAACTTCCAGGTAGTATTCCTTATTGATTTTACGACCACAAGGAAGGCACTCATGATGTACTATCTCATTGCTATCAAAGAAAACAAAGAATAACCTTCACATGTGATCGAAATTGTTGAACTTTTTTTGATCTTGGCTCTTCAGGTATCTACTGGGACAACTGGGCTTTACTTTCAACGTCATACCTGTATACCCATGTTTAATGACATGTTATAACCTCCTTTAGCATCACATGTTATAACCTCCTTTAGAAGTCCTTGAGCATTGTCGACTTCTTATGTGACGTCATTTTGGGTCAAAATTCAACAATTTTGGAACAATCTTGGCTGCTACTAGTTTCATACCCAAAACATCTCAAAAAATTGCTTGAAATGAGCCAAAGGATATGTTGACATCATCAGCGACATTGCTGACAGTGATTTGGCGATTTTCCAGTACAATTTTCTTTACTTCTTTCACATTGTCATCAGTAATTGATGTGCTGCGTTCAAGGCAGTTGTCATCTTCAATATCTTTTCACCATTTTTTAAATGTTTATATCACTACTGAACTCATCTTACTCATAGTAGATTCGCCAATAGCCACAGTCAACATTTCAAATTTGGTGCTGCACTTTCTTCCATTTTTCAAGTAAATTTAATGCAGATTATTTGAGCCATCCTTTCTGAAAGTAAAAATTCACCGAGCACTCGAAAACACATCTACACTTTTCAATTGTCAACAATAAACTAAATATTCAAAACAGCTAAAAATGCAAACCTACACAAGAGCACATGTACCAATAACATAAAAGTTGTTTTGAAAATCGCACGTATAAAGCCCACAAAATTAAAGCCATTGATTCTATTTGCATCTCACCCAGAAATCTCTGCTGTCACATTTCCCTCTTTTGGTTCCTATATTTATTACATGCATTAAGTCAGAGATTTGTTCCTCTTTTATGAATTCTATATATCAGCTTACTTGCATTAGAAATTGTGTACACATCTATTAACAACCCGTTCTTTGAAGTCTCCTGTGATAATATTAACAGATGCACTGCCATTCTCAACTAGATCTATCATGTTTTCCATAGCCACTTCAAGTGAATGGCTTTAACATCACTGCAAATTCCCTGTCTAGTTTCAATAGTTCTTCATATTTAACGATATGGATAACAATAGGACATGACTATTTGACTTTCCTTCTATCTTAATCACAATTTCTACTTTTATTAACTATCATCCATTCATTTCCCCCTTCAATATCGGCTGACACTTTCACTCTGAGCTAATATTTATTTCTTTGTTCAGGCAAAAGTACGACCATAATGTGCTGTCTTACAGCCATCAACTATTTTCATATGTCAGTTTCAATTACATTAATTACAGCATTTTTTGTAAGAGGTCTTACACTTGGTATGGAGTCCAAGCACTACGAAAAAGTTAAATAGTAAAAACAGTAACAGCCAAAGGAGATTATGTTTGTACTGGCTGTGAAAAGTTGTACAATAAAAGACAAATTACTGGCAGAAAAATGTAGACTGTGGTTCATGGTAGCAACAGATACACAAGATGAGATAGAAGAGGAAGAGAAAGATGAATGTGGTATGACATGTAATAAAAAGCAGAGGATAGGGAAAAGACAGCAGCATTGAAGGGATTGGAGGAGGAGGAGGAGGAGGAGAAGGAAGAAAAAGAAGAAAGCAGTTGTTTGAATGAAAAAGAAAGGAAGACAAAGGAGGGAAAGGAAGATGAAGTGAACATTTGCTTCACTG
This sequence comes from Schistocerca serialis cubense, assembly GCF_023864345.2. Classification (NCBI taxonomy): domain Eukaryota; kingdom Metazoa; phylum Arthropoda; class Insecta; order Orthoptera; family Acrididae; genus Schistocerca; species Schistocerca serialis. The sequence continues at coordinate 78,500,387 of NC_064649.1, forward strand.
GCTGGCAGAGAAGAATGGGAATTTATGAGAACACAATGCAGAAGGATCCCAAGGTTACACGTGTTTTGTGTGCCAACTGTTACGGGTGGCCCTCGAAATGGCTCATATTTTCTACATGCTGTCTGTGGATGCCACCTGACGTGATATTGTTTAACTACATCTATTTGGGTCTTACATCACTAATCAATGAATCAAACTTGATTGCCTTCCTGTACCTTTGTTTATACAGCATTTTGATATTTCACATAGCTACTATTTTTGTAAAGTTCCTCCTGCTTTAAGAGACAGTCCTCCAGAAAACTGAATGAAATTAACAATCTTAAGCACTTTCTGAGGTTTTTGACGATTATTCAGATGTTCCTGGAGACAGCGAAGGTCCGAATGAGTGTGTGAGTTGCACGTTTCTACGGTTCAGAGGACATTTTCAGTGACAGTGACATCATTAGACTTGTAAAGACATATAAGGTAGCAGTGTTCTCAAGTGATTAAGAAAATAATCATGCAAGTGATTCTGTTCTTGAAAATGATTTGTTTTGTCATAATGTCACCCCTTCGACATATTCGCTATGCCAGTGGACGGGTGAGACTCGTTTGCTATCTTGAATGTGTTTTAATTTTTTGAGGAAAAAAAGTTGACAAAGTTTTTAAATGTCACAGAATATTTAATTGCACATAGAGTGCATGGTAGCTTGCTTCAGAGAATGCCAGTAGCAACGGAAAAGGTTATTTAAAAACTATTTCTGTAACACCACTGATGCAAGACACACCAATCCTCAGAGCGGTACATATCCTACACCCCCTTTTCAGATACAAAGTGGTACATGCAGTCCAGCAACCACAATGACCTTGTGTACAGAGTTAAATAGAATGGGGATACAACTGCCGAGCAGGCCTTCAGAAGGCATACATTTCTGTAGTCGAGGCTAAGTGATGCTTGAGATGGTGTAGATAGTGGTGCCAATGGACAATGGATGACTGAAAATGAGTGATTTGGATTGATGGACCACACAAAACTATGTATCACTATGATGGAAGGGTTTAGTTTGACAAATGCTGAAAGAATGTTCCCTGGCATCATGTGCAGTGCCAACAGTGAAGTACTGAGGATATGGTGTTATTGTATAGGGTTATTTTTTGTGATTAGGGTGTGGTTCCCTTATTGCGCTTAAGGAAACGTTAAATGCAGAAGGATATGAACACATTTAAAGCATGTTATACTGCGTACAGTAAAGGAACAGTTCAAGGGCTATGACTGTCTCGGCATGACAATGCATCCTGCCAGAAAGCAGCATTTGCAAGGCATGATTTTTGTGCAATAACATTCCTGAAATGAACTGGTCTGTCTGGAGCCCCACCCTGCACTTAATGGAACACCTTTGGGATGATATAGAATGTCAACTTCGCTCCAGACTCCTGTGTGCAAAATCACTACCTCCTCTGGTCACGGCTGCCGTTCATCGACAGACGTTCAGACACTTCTCTGAAAGTGTCTCCACAACAGATTCACACTGTCGTACGGGTGAAGGGTGAACACACCACATATTAATTTTACTAATACCATTTATACAATGAATAATCTGCACATTTTTGCCTGAATTTAAGGACAAAAAACTGGGGTGGACGAATTAATTGCAGTAAGGCTGGTACTGCTCTGCCTCCAACAATACATCCAGTTATACTACAGTGTTGTTGCAGCGCAGTTTGTGATGTGTCAGTAGCATGTTAGAACTGAAGTGTTAATCACATGTTAACTTGTTAATTATGTCTACAAGTTCTCATTATCACTCGTACAATGGTAGAGAAAACCTTAAAATTATAGACGAAGCAGCAGTCTTTGAAAATCGTATAATGTGATTGGGTTGTATTCAAGACTGGTGAAAATACAAAAAATAGCTTCAAGAAATGAACAGTGATCGTCAGGCATTTCGTAGCCAATAAGTGAAGTGTCCAGATCTTGAAAAAATGCTCTGCAATTACATATATGAGGACTGACAATACAGAAGAGCTGGGACTAGTGAAAAGTGCAAACTCAAAGCACTGGCTTCAGCCAAAGAACTAGGCATCACTACTTTCGAAGCTAGTTAAGGTTGACTATCAAGATTTTTCAATGTGGATTAAAAGGGGAATCCAGCATCACAATACAAACTGGTAGCAATGAGAAGCAGAAGTGTACTGAGATATGTGCAACTGGAATTGATGAAAGCTACCATCTTACATGATATTTAGAAGGAAAACTATTTCAAAAATATCAATGAAAGACATATTGGTGAGAGTGAATCTAAAAGGGTGGACAGACAATGACCTTGTGGTTGACTGGCTGACGCACGTTTGGCAGTGTCGCCCTGGTATGTTACTGAATATGCATGACACATTGAACCCGAACAGCTTATGCTGACATACAACTGAGGAAATGTGAGGAAAGTTACATGAAGGGGAAACTGAATTGGTCGTTATCCTTTGAGGTCTACCATACATCCTGCAACCACTAGATGGGTGCATAAATCAGCCATTCAGAGCTGCAGTTAAAACAGCCAGACACACAATGGATGGCATACACAAACACAAATTAAAGTCAATATTTCCTTTTTTTCATCCCTTAAAATTAGGGGACACTGATTATTCAATGGTGCGGATTCTTCGCATGTATATAGTAGGTGTCCATAAAGCTTTAGTCAGATAGTGTACTAAAACAACACTGCAAGTGGTCACTTTGAAGTATATTCACTTGAGAAAATTATAAAATTTAAGGAGCCAGAACAGTTGGCTAGTACTTATCTTTGTGAAGTGAAATTTCTAGTACTGCCAGCGGGGACAGTTAAAATTACACAAGATCATAACTAACTATAGGAACTTTTTCCTTTTTCTCCTTTCACCCTCATGACAGGGGAGCGTTTCAAACTGGGTCTGAAGATTTCCAACACTCCCTGAGGCATCCCTGTTTTCTCCCTGAGGCAGGAACTACAAGTTCTGAGCACTGCCCCCCCCCCCCCCCTCCCTCTCCGGCCCCCACCTCCTACTTTTCAATGCATCTATCAATAATATTCAGAGATATGAACTTTGGTGGTCAATGCTGGCCAGCCATTTTTCCTCCTTTTAACTTTGCAATTTACATAATTCCTGTCTGTTATACTTGTGCTAAAGCTAAGTCCTAACTATGAGACATATTCCAAAAGCAAAGTCCAGTGACCTATATTTAACTGAAGGTAGGCTTGAATGAAGTTTCACATTTTCAGCACTGTCTACTGACACTTTAGGAAACCACTGCAGTGTTGGTTTGATTCAGTAGTCATTTGCTAATCGGTGAGGGCAGATCGCCAGACCAACGATATCGTGGATCACGTGAACCAAAACCCCTGAGGTGATTGGGAATTGACCATTAGTGCTGTGTATAATGAATTTCAGAATGTTGCTTGAACCTCAAGTTACAGGTTTGTCACTTAACAGCTTGGACATCAAAACTGTATGTGAGGTGGGTTCAAAAAATTCTCACTGATCGTCACAAAGAGCAAAGAATGCAAAGTGAATGACAGTTTTTGGAATGCTACAGACAAGATGGAGATGATTTGTTTTCCCACACTGATATGGGGGTACAAGACATGGATATCATACACCAGTGCAGAATTGAAACAACAGTGGTGCCATTCAAGTTCACCCCCCCCCCCCCCCGCGCCCCCAAAAAAGGGAGGAGAGGGAGGAAGGAGGGGGGGAGAGAGAAGTAGCCATCATTCTCAAGACAAAAACGAAAAGCCTACCTTTTTTTAAATGTAAAGAGCGTTCTTCTGATTGATTTCATGCACCGTGAGTCACCAATTACAGCGGACATATACTATACTGCGAAACACTAAACAGACAGAGACGTGCAATCCAAAAGCCATGCCATGTAAAATTCTCATCTGGTATAATCCTCCTTAACAACAACACACATCCACACCGCTCCCAAAACCAAGGAGAAGATTCAAGAGTTTCATTGCAAACTTTTCGATCACCCTCCGCACAGTCCCAACTTTGCATCAAGCGATTACTTCCTCTTCTTTCATTTGAAAATGTGGCTAGGTGGACAACAATTTGAAGACAACAATGAACTCGAGACTGGTGTAATCAACTGGTTCAGTTCCTAAGTGGCAGACTTCTAAGCAGAGGAGTTGAAGCTGGTGCAGCATTACAAAAAGTGTACAACTGCGAATGGCAATACATGGAAAAGTAAAGTTGATATGTAGTAAATAGTACTGCCGGGGAGGGAGGGGGGGAACTTTTCTTGTGAGTATTTTTTAAGACAAAACAGATCTTAGTTTTAGAATGTGGCTCGCATTAATGTGTATTCACACTTTTACACACGGCAACACATAAGTTGCATGAATATATTTACAGTATTTGACTGTGAAGATTGTAATTATGTTAGTAAGTATTTACACTCTTTGTAGCTCAGGAAATTCCTAATAGGTGGCTAAAAACATTTCAGAACAAGAAGCAGTATCAAAGAAGGGTGGGCACCTCCTTGTATATGCTTAAGGGTTAAAATTTAACACTTGCAAAAGATCCTAGTTCAAAATGGTTCAAATGGCTCTGAGCACTATGGGACTTAACATCTATGGTCATCAGCCCCTAGAACTTAGAACTACTTAAACCTAACTAACCTAAGGACATCACACAATACCCAGTCATCACGAGGCAGGGAAAATCCCTGAAACCGCCGGGAATCGAACCCGGGAACCCGGGCGCGAAAAGATCCTAGTCCGAATACTCACAATAAATTATGTAAAATGTAAGACTTCTCTGAATATACCATGCCTGAATGACTCCCAATTGCTCTGTTAGTATATTAGAATGCTCTTAACATTTCAGTAGAATAACATGTCACCGCTGCCAAGTAACATGATGTTATGTTAACACATGTATTCGTCTCTTTCAATTATCACAAACGATTTAATGTTGTTTGACAGGTGGGAATTTAAGGAGATGGGACCTGGATAAACTGACTAAACCAGAGGTTGTACAAAGTTTCAGGGAGAGCATAAGGGAACAACTGACAGGAATGGGGGAAAGAAATACAGTAGAAGAAGAATGGCTAGCTCTGAGGGATGAAGTAGTGAAGGCAGCAGAGGATCAAGTAGGTAAAAAGACGAGGGCTAGTAGAAATCCTTGGGTAACAGAAGAAATATTGAATTTAATTGATGAAAGGAGAAAATATAAAAACGCACTAAATGAAGCAGGCAAAATGGAATACAAACACCTCAAAAATGAGATCGACAGGAAGTGCAAAATGGCTAAGCAGGGATGGCTAGAGGACAAATGTAAGGATGTAGAGGCTTATCTCACTAGGGGTACGATAGATACTGGCTACAGGAAAACTAAAGAGACCTATGGAGAAAAGAGAGCCACTTGTATGAATATCAAGAGCTCAGGTGGAAACCAAGTTCTAAGCAAAGAAGGGAAAGCAGAAAGGTGGAAGGCTATACAAGGGCAATGTACTTGAGGACAATAATATGGAAATGGAAGAGGATGTAGATGAAGATGAAATGGGAGATACGATACTGCGTGACGAGTTTGACAGAGCACTGAAAGACCTGAGTCTAAAGAAGGCCCCGGGAGTAGACAACATTCCACTGGAACTACTGACGGCCTCGGGAGAGCCAGTCCTGACAAAACTCTACCATCTGGTGAGCAAGATGTATGAGACAGGCGAAATACCCTCAGACTTCAAGAAGAATATAATAATTCCAATCCCAAAGAAAGCAGGTGATGACAGATGTGAAAATTACTGAACTACCAGTTTAACAAGTCACAGCTGCAAAATACTAACGCAAATTCTTTACAGACGAATGGAAAAACTGGTAGAAGCCGACCTCGGGGAAGATCAGTTTGGATTCCGCAGAAATGTTGGAACACGTGAGGCAATACTGACCCTACGATTTATCTTAGAAAACAGATTAAGGAAAGGCAAACCTACATTCTAGCATTTGTAGACTTAGAGAAAGCTTTTGACAATGTTGACTGCAATATGCTCTTTCAAATTCTGAAGGTGGCAGGGGTAAAATACAGGGAGCGAAAGGCTATTTACAACCTGTACAGAAACCAGATGGCAGTTATAAGAGTCGAAGGGCATGAAAGGGAAGCAGCGGTTGGGAAGGGAGTGAGACAGGGTTGTAGCCTGTCCCCGATGTTATTCAATCTGTATATTGAGCAAGAAGTAAAGGAAACAAAAGAAAAATTCGGAGTAGGTATTAAAGTCCATGGAGAAGGAATAAAAACATTGATGTTTGCCAATGACATTGTAATTCTGCCAGAGACAGCAAAGGACTTGAAAGAGCAGTTGAACGGAATGGACAGTGTCTTGAAAGGAGGATGTAAGATGAACATCAACAAAAGCAAAACGAGGATAATGGAATGTAGTCGAATTAAGTCGGGTGATGCTGCGGGAAATAGATTAGGAAATGAGACACTTAAAGTAATAAAGGAGTTTTGCTATTTGGGGAGCAAAATAACTGATGATGGTCGAAGTAGAGAGGATATAAAATGTAGACTGGCAATGGCAAGGAAAGCGTTCCTGAAGAAGTGAAATGTGTTAACATCGAGTATAGATTTAAGTGTCAGGAAGTTGTGTCTGAAAGTATTTGTATGGAGTGTAGCCATGTATGGAAGTGAAACATGGACAATAAATAGTTTGGACAAGAAGAGAATAGAAGCTTTCGAAATGTGGTGCTACAGAAAAATGCTGAAGATTAGATGGGTAGATCACGTAACTAATGAGGAAGTATTGAACAGAATTGGGGAGAAGAGGAGTTTGTGGCACAACTTGACAAGAAGAAGGGACCGGTTGGTAGGACATGTTCTGAGGCATCGAGGGATCACAAATTTAGCATTGGAGGGCAGCGTGGAGGGTAAAAATCGTAGAGGGAGACCAAGAGATGAATACACTAAGCAGATTCAGAAGGATGTAGGTTGCAATAAGTACTGGGAGATGATGAAGCTTGCACAGGATAGAATAGCAAGGAGAGCTGCATCAAACCATCTCTCAGGACTGAAGACAACAACAACAACAACAACAACAACAACAACAACAACAACAACAATGCAGTATCACTTGATAGAATACATCAAAATAGTACAAGAATATCAAATATGGTGCACATAAAATACTGGAAGGTCCTAGGTAGAATACAAATTGTGGATGGAGTAGCTGTAGCACTGAACAATTCACAGGCATAAAAACAAGATAGAAATCGATCAGCTAATGCAGACTTTCACAACCTGTATTTGCATTCTTGATTAATTATCTTTCATGGGCATTAGGCCACGGTCCGAAGCACAGTTCTGTGCTGATTACCTCGGACCACGGCCTGATGACCAGAAAACAAAATTCACTGAAGATTGAAATTGTAGCTACATTTTCAGACAATGTTAATTTATTCATGTTCATGGCAGTTGAGCTCTGTGGCTTCAGACTGAATTACAGAATTTTGAATGCTGCAGCTGCTCTGTGCAAAACAACAAATTATTTTGTAACAGAACAAAAGTGCACCTATCTATTAATAAAACATAATTATACAATTTGGGAAACTAATTGTTAGGGCAGCTGCAACATGCAAAATTTAGTTAATAAAAGAGTTGTTCTGATAAATATACAGGGTGTTCCAGATTTGTTGCAACAAACTTAGAGTGGATGTAGAGGGTGTCTTGTAGAACAAATTGAGAATAGGAACTAGTGTCCAGAACCATCATCTAATGACACTACAGAGTGGCTAAGTTCTAGGCTTTAGCACCTGGCACTAGGCCACCCTTCAGCAGCGAACGTGACTTTGTATGCAGACAGATCACAAGTGGAACATCTTACAATGTTGTTATTCAGTGATCATGGCTGACTGCAACAAATGCCAATGGAGAAGATGGAGCTAGCTGCTACATAGAGAAGTCTTGTGTCTCACTGATGCAATGCTCTGTTGCTTTGGTGGAGGACAGCTTTGGATATGGGTTTCCATCTGCAGTTTATTTTTCTCCTGTATACTGAAAAAAACTGGATATTTTAGAGGGTTCAACAAGAAAGATAAACTGTGAATGGAAACCTGTGCCCGACGCCATGATCCACCAAGGTAAATAGCATCACACTCATACGAAACAAGGCCTTTCTACCCAACAGCTAGTCATCGCAATCAGTTCAGATTACCGAATAACTAACAACATTGCGAGATGTTCCACCTAAGGCCCATTTCGTCAGCGTACAAAGTCATATTTGCTGGCAAAGGGAGGCCTAGCTGCAGGCACCACCACCTGTAACTTTGATGCTCTATGGCACCGTTAGATGATTTCTTCGGTCACAGGTTACTATCTTCAATTTGTTCCTCAAGATACCCTCTACAACAGCTCGAAGTTTGTCACAAAATTTTTGGGACATCCTGTATAAATGTATTACACCAACTGGAGATGGGTGGGAGTCTGAAACATCTCGGCTCAAATAAAGCTATACAAAAAGTGGCCAGACGGTGTTATTTTGTCATGTAATTTCAGAAAATCTTTCATAGAGTTAACTAATAAAACCACATATAAGCAAACGTGGTTACATTGGCCAGGGCAGGTGAACTGCTCTGGTTAGTGAGAGGAGTAACAACAAGGGGAGGGGAAGGGAGGAGAAAGTACTTCAAGGCTTGCCTTACAGTTTGAAGAGAGCAAAATCAATCATTACACAAACTGGCAGCCAGTGTGGGGCCTATTAAAGTAACCACTATGATAGTACACAGTATTTAGTTTGCATCCAATGCAGAGTTGTGCACATACGTGAAAGACTGCCAAATGTTAATCACACAATGGTAGCTTAGCTTACGAGTTTTTATCCTCCTTCGGAGCACACAAACGTAGACTGAATTCTAACAAGGACTTTCCAGTATCGCATAAAATTGTACACACTAAACTTCTAAAAGTAAGATTAATAACAAGAACTATACTATGAGGAAACTTTAGCTTACTGGAATAGATACATTTATGAAAATAACAATATTATGAAAAGGAAAGTTGCTACTCATCACACAGCAGAGATGCTGAGTCACAAATAGGCGCAACAAAAAGACTGTCACAAATAAGCTTTCGGCCAACAAGGCCTTTGTCAGAAATAGACAGACAGACACACAAACACCCTCCATCATGCAAACATACATGTGAATTGCGTATGCATGACGCGTGTGCGTGTATCTCTCTGACAAAGGCCTTGTTGGCTGAAAGCTTATTTGTGATAGTCTTTTTGTTGGGCCTCTCTGCGACTCAGTGTCCACTATATGGTGAGTAGCAACTTTTCATAATATTGAACATTCCATCCTGGATTTTCCATTGTTTTATGAAAATAAATGTGATGCCAGAATTAAGGTCTTTGTATAGGAACACAGATGTATGCTAGAAGCAGCGGACTTATTATACAATGTCACTACAAGAGGAAGTCAAATGAAAACCTTTTTTTATTAAAAAAAAAAAAAAAATAGTGAATACACAGCATTATTTTATCAACATAGTCACTTTCATTCTCAACATTATTTTGAAGAGTTTTGCAATTTTCCCAATGAAAATAAAGTGTTTCCAGTTTAATGTGTTCTATCACCTCTGTAGCTTGTGGATTACTGCCTAAGAAACCACTTCCACATGTCTCTGAAGCAACTCATGTAAAGCCCAGAGAACATACTCATCAATAGCGCAGTTTAACTCATGATTCCTCTTCGAGTAGGTCAAATAAGTGGAAACTGCTGATGGTCAGACTGGTAAGTGTGTTTGTATTTCAGAACACAAGCTCCTTAATGTCAATTGTTGCACAGACAGTATGTTGACATGCATTGTCATGCTGCAAAATGACACTAGTAGAAAGTAAAACCCTGTCACCTCAATATGATTGCAAAATACTAATTGTTAGACAATAAAATGGTACACCAATGACAGGATTCCTCTTAGAAATGTGGTGCTCCAGCACTGTTTGCCCAAACTGACATAGCACAAAATTCCCACCAGAAAAATGTATTTCACAATTCCTAAGTTCCAGTAAAGAACCTCCTGGACAAATTGCAACAAAAATATGCAAAAAAAGGCCAGGTTTAGCAAGGAAGAAAGTCATCTTTCATCAAGACAATGTGTGGCCGCACACATGTGCCGTCGCCATGGCAAAATTACACCAAATAAGGTATGAATTGTTGCCCCACCTACCTTATTCACCTGCTACGACCCTGTCAGACTTCCATCTCTTCCCAAAACTGAAAAATTTTATTGGTGACCAAAAATTCACTGTGAACGAAGAATTGATAGCCGGAGTTGACAACTATTTTGCATGCCTGGAGGACACTTCATTTTCGAGATGGGATCAAGGCCCTGGAACATCGTTGGACCAAGTGAATTAATCTACAAGGAGACTACATTGAAAAATAAAAAAAGTTTCAGTGATGGAAGTACTTTTTTTCTATTCCGTTCCAAGAACTTTTCAAATCACCCTCATACATAACCAAAGAGGTGAGAAAACTGTTCAGAATAGCATGGGCATGTGATGAAATTATGGGGCGAACAAGGGCTGCAAAACATACATTGTTGGGAACCTCCATACAAGAGAACGAGAGGAAGACCTTGTGTAGAACGAAAAATTCTAGTGTAAGAGGAAATGCAATAAAGTAAACTGAACAAGAAATTGATACAAGGATCAAGAGGTAAGAGTACATGGTTATGAAAAACATCCCAAAGAGCTATAAACAACTCTGAAATATATGAACAACCAACAGTATTATGCGGTCTGCAACTAATTTTACTTTACAGACAAGAGCATCTTCAGACATTTGTCGCCCTGATGCTTTACTGACAATGGCACTGAGCGGCAGTTTGAAAATTACATGCTGCCATCAGAGCAATGAATACCTGAGTTGCTCTTACCTGTTCAGTAAAACAAGTAATAAACAAATAATATATGGCCTGTGGCAGTGTAACTGTACCTTTATTCCTCATGGTCGCTGTGTTTCCTGCGGGTAATACTGGTGTTTGCATATAGACTTTATTCTACGGCTACACTGCGCATGACATAAATTCTCAATTCACTTCATAAGAATCCCTAAATGAGTTTAAGCCAGTTGCATGAATTACACTACAATATAGTTGGTAACTGGAGCATTTTCACTTCAATAAAAATGCTGTCAACAGTTGTGGAAGAACTCTGGTACTTTATAGCATTTCAAGTAGGGGCAACTCCTGTCAACAGTTGTGGAAGAACTCTGGTACTTTATAGCATTTCAAGTAGGGGCAACTCCACCACTTCCACATGGGCAAGACAAAAGTAATGCCATGTACCAAAATGAGTATGTGTTCTTCTGTATGTCCAGCTGTGTTCACAGATTCACTTTTTTCTGTACTATTTTTTAATGACCAAACACAGGTCATGCACCTTTATGTTTGCACAGCTCAATGACTGCTCTACTAAATTTTAGGTGTGGAACCATATAAATTTTCTTCGTCCTCCTCCTTGTAATAAATCATACACCCATCTTCAGACTGAGCTAATTGTTTTTAGTGGAGGATTTTGAGAAAAAGGCACTGGAATCCACTAGCTTAAAGCCCACAGTGTTTTGGAGATATGTTGACGACATGTTCGTATAGTGTGCCCCAAGGTGATGATAAACAACAAGAATTTTTAAACCACCTGATTTCCGTCTATGGACAAATCCAGTCTCTACAATGGAAACTGAAAAGGAGTGATGCCTCTGATTTTTGAATGTCTTGAGTTTGGCACAAAGAGAATGGTACTTTGGGACCCAGTATAACGGAAACTGGACACATACAGACATATACAAGTATTTATGTGTAAATAATTTCCACCATTCTTCCCGGATGATTAGTGTTCTCAGAACTTAGGTTCACAGAGCACATATTATTGCTGATGAGAGCAGTCTGCAGGATAAGCTTCTACACTTAAAGAGAATTTTTGAAGCCAATGCGTAATCTCCACACAGATACCTAAAGCACTACAAATTAAATCATAGGTGGTCACAAGGATTGCAGAAAAAGATATGAAAAGATTTAAATCCACGGTTTTCCTTCCACTTATGGGAAGCCAATAGCCAAAAAGCACAGCAAGCACAAAGTAAAAGTGATTTTTCATCCTTTCCCGAAGAAAGCACCACTCTAGGGTTCCATTAGAGATGATCTGATGCTTCAGGAGGCAAAAGTTTACAAGATCCCCTATGAATGTGGTCATTCATACGTCGGACAGATGCCTCTTACAGTCCATGAAAGATGTACAGGACACTGAAGGTATACAGGTTCATGCAGATCTCACAGCCCAATAAAGCTGCTGTGGCAGAGAATTGCATTGACTCTGGTCACTTTGTTACACGAAAATGCTGAATTTTAGCATCTACTTTATCGTTTTGGGACTCAGTGGTCAAAGAAGCAATAGAAATTCACTTGTTACAGAATTTAATTAAAAGAAAGAGTGGCTTCAGCATTGATAATTTATAGAACCCGGCACTTTCTGCAACAAACTTACAAACACATCACAGTGCAGCTCACAGTGATACGTCAACATTCCAGTGCAGACTGACCGCACAGCCACAGATCTAAATGATGCACATTTTACTTTTTTACCATCTATCAATGTCTCTGGCAGCTGTGTATCTGTGGACGGATATGCAGAGGTGCGGTCTGCATTATGAAGGATGGAGCAAGTGCTGGAGTGTGTCTTTTGGTTCACTCTGGAGATGGCTCAAATATTGGGAGAAAAACAAGAAGAAGAATTTACACACTAGTGACACTATTAGTTGATTATACCCTTTGATATTTTCTGACACTCTTCCCTCTCCCCTTTCCCTTTCCTTTCTCCTCTTGCCACCTAAGTGCCTGAGCTGATGGCCCATGAACCACATCCCTCTTAGAACAACCACGTAACAGGCGAGATGGCTGGTAACACTGACAAGGGAACCTCCCCATCGCGCCCCCCTCAGATTTAGTTATAAGTTGGCACAGTGGATAGGTCTTGAAAAACTGAACACAGATCAATCGAGAAAACAGGAAGAAGTTGTGTGAAACTATGAAAAAATAAGCAAAATATGCAAACTGAGTAGTCCATGTGCAAGATAGGGAACAACAAGGAAAGAGCAAGGTCAGGATTGCCATGGTCCTGTGGTTAGCATGAACAGCTACAGAACAAGAGGTCCTTGGTTCAAGCCTTCCCTTGGATGAAAATTTTAACTTTTTATTTTCAGTTTATGTGACAAACACTTATGTTTTCATCACTTTTTTGGGAGTGATTATCACATCCACAAGACAACCTAAATCGGGCAAGGTAGAAGAATCTTTTTACCCATTCGCCAAGTGTACAAGTTAGGTGGGTCGACAACATATTCCTGTCATGTGACGCACATGCCGTCACCAGTGTCGTATAGAATATATCAGACGTGTTTTCCTGTGGAGGAATCGGTTGACCTATTACCTTGCGATCAAATGTTTTCAGTTCCCATTGGAGAGGCACGTCCTTTCGTCGACTAATCGCACGGTTTTGCGGTGCGATCGCAAAACACAGACACTAAATTTATTACAGTGAACAGAGACGTCAATGAAACGAACGGACAGATCGTAACTTTGCGAAAATAAAGAAAGTAAACTTTTCACCCGAGGGAAGACTTGAACCAAGGACCTCTCACTCCACAGCTGCTCACGCTAACCACGGGACCACGGTGCTGCTGAACTCACATTATACTTGATGTTGCCTATCTTGCACATGGACTAATCTGTTTGTATATTTCGCTTATTTTTTCATATTTCCACATAACTTCTTCCTGTTTTCTCGATTGATCTGTGCTTAGGTTTTTAAGGCCTATCCACTGTGCCAACTTATAACTAAATCTGAGGGGGGTGCGATGGGGAGGTTCCCTTGTGAGTACCAAATCCCTTAGCCTAGTTCTCAAGTTGCACCTTTTATCTTCATTTATCAGGTTCTCTGACAACTGCATTTGATAGATTATCCTGTCACAAATCCTCAGGAAGTGGAAAAATCTGTTCCAAATTCCATAGCAAGAACTAGGAGCCAGCATTCATTACACCATTTCCCACAACACTGCCAACATATGGTATACTAGCACGTTTTCAATTTTCACTTTACATTCCAGGTTTTCATTTGACTTACTCTTGCGTATACTAATCATTAATTTGCAGATATTCATCGTGGCACGTACACGTCATACAGCTTCATGTGACCGTCGTCCGATCCTGTCAGCAATAATTGGGAGTCTGGAGAGAAGCACAGGGAACGTATAGGCATAGCGTGACCTGTCGACATAAGAAATCACCAAATTTAATGTAATGAAAAGTTTCAAATGATCATACAGTCAGCAAAAAAGATTCAGCACATCAAGAAACCAAAAAGCACAATGTATTGACTGAATGTTCTCTCAAAATCTAACAAATCAGTAGTTTCAAAACAAATGACTGATTTAAAGAAAATTTTACAGGTAGCTTATGTTACATGTACTCCCTCACAGCACAGACAATGTTCATTTTAATTTACACTGAGGTGACTAAAGACTTCGGACAGCAATATGCACACATACAGGTGGCAGTAGTATCCCATACACAAGGTACAAAAGGGCAGCGCAATGGCGGAGCTCTCATTTGCACTCAGGTGATTTATGCAAAAAGGTCTCCAACGTGATTACAGTCATACAACGAGAACTAAAAGACTTAACACAGAATGGCAGTTTATGGGACACTCCATTTCGGAAACTGTTAGGGACTTCAGTATTCCAAGATCCAAAGTGTGCCGAGGACACAAAATTTCACACATTACTTCTCACCGTGGAACAACACAGTGGCCGATGGCCTTCACTTAACGACCGACAGCAGTGTTGTTTGAGTGCCAACTGACAAACTACACTGTGCAGAATAACCACAGAAATCAATGTGGGACAGACGATAAATGTATTCGATAGGACAGTGCAGCAAAATGTGGCGATAATGGTCTGCGCCAGCAGATGATCTACGAGAGTGCATTTTCTAACAGCACAACACTGCCTGCCTGGGCTTGTGACCATATTTGTTGGATACTAGATGACTGGTAAACAAGTGGTCAGGTCAGATGAGTCCTGACTTCACTTGGTAAGAGCTGATGGTACAGATTGAGTGTGGGGCAGGCTGCACAAAGCTGAGGACCCAATTTGTTAACAAGGCAGTACGCAAGCTGGCAGCGGCTCCACAATCGCGTGTGTTGTGTTTACACGGAACAGACTGGGCCCTCTGGTGCAACTGAACTGATCATTGAATGGAAATGGTGATGTTCAGCTACTTGGAGACCATCTGCAGCCATTAACAGACTTCACGTTTCCAAACAACTAATGAATTTCTATGGATGAAAATGCACTGCGTCACTAGCCCACAACTATTCACAGTTGGTTTGAAGAACATTCTAAACAATTTGAGTGAATGATTTGATCACCCAGATCACCCAACAGGAATACCATTGAACTTTCATTGGACATAATTGAGAGGACACTTTATGCACAAAATCGTACACTAGCAACAATATCACAATTATGGATGGCTATACACGCAGCATGGCTCAATGTTTATGCAAGAGACTTCCAACAATTTGTTGAGTCTATGCCACATCGAGTTGCTACACAATGTCAGGCAAAAGGAGGTCCGGTCCCCGAGCAACATAATATGACTGAAAAATTCAAGAGGTTTGTACTTCATGAGGGTACAGATATGTTGGTCATTATTTTAGGGGTTTTGTGAAACACCTGTATCCTTAGCCCTTCGACTGCTACTGTACAACACACAAAATGCATTTAAGATGACGATCCAGAAAGCAATCTTACAATATTTAGTCATCAGGACATTTAATAAAATCTACAAAATAGCAACCTGGCCTCTAGTGAGAAAGCAACACTATTAATCCACGTTTCCACAGGCACGAATTTCTTACACACGCATTCCCTACCACTATTCTTACATACATCTTAATGTTTTCAGATGCTGAAATTGAAAATGCTACTTACGCAAAGTATTTGTATGGAGTGTAGCCATGTATGGAAGTGAAACATGGACGGTAAATAGTTTGGACAAGAAGAGAATAGAAGCTTTCGAAATGTGGTGCTACAGAAGAATGCTGAAGATTAGATGGGTAGATCACATAACTAATGAGGAAGTATTGAATAGGATTGGGGAGAAGAGAAGTTTGTGGCACAACTTGACCAGTAGAAGGGATCGGTTGGTAGGACATGTTCTAAGGCATCAAGGGATCACCAATTTAGTATTGGAGGGCAGTGTGGAGGGTAAAAATCGTAGGGGGAGACCAAGAGATGAATACACTAAGCAGATTCAGAAGGATGTAGGTTGCAGTAGGTACTGGGAGATGAAGAAGCTTGCACAGGATAGAGTAGCATGGAGAGCTGCATCAAACCAGTCTCAGGACTGAAGGCCACCACAACAACAACAACAATTTAGGCAACTTTCAAGATGACGACAAGCAAAGGTTTTTATAAGAAGTCATGTGTTGAACAAAGCTTAACAGTAAGTTACAGGTGAAAGTAAGTTCTCCCTGTAGGGAAGTTAAATATGCTTGAACAGCTTTTAGTCCAAGAACTTAATCTGACATTGTCCAAGAAAAAAACAAACCCACAAATGTTGGATACAGAAAAAGATATATTGCAGAAATCGTTTGGGAGACATGCAGTGTGTTAATAAGTAAGCTACCTGCCAAGGAAAAAATCATTTTCATGACTGCAATGCATGTATCACACTCGGAAGACTTCTATTTCTAAGTTTTATTTTATGTCGTAGCGGCCCCTTATTGTTAGAGGGCCCACAGAACCCAGCAGCGCAGAGAGAAACATCGCCAGCGGACAGAAACAGCAACAGACTTTCCAAATAAACACAGAACTACTTCGCCAGACAACAAGTGACAGTGTTCGACCAATCGGAAATCATATGACTGTTGTAGCACTCCGCCAAACTGGCTTTATAAGCACGCCTCGACCGTCAGATCAGCAGTGTTTACCAACCACTAGGAACAGCTCCAGCCAGTACTTAACGCAGGCCCTAGCCTTGTATTCACTCGCCGTAGTCTTGTAGTAGTATGTTGTATTTTGTAGAGTAGTTTTGCTCAGTATTTTCTTTCATTGTCTTGTTTTCTTATCTGTTTTGCTACCACAGAGTTGTGGTTTTTTTTTTTTTTTTTCTTCTGCATTTAAAACTTAAGTGTATGCCAAGAAGGCATTTTTTTCTTTAATTGTAATAAAGTGTGTTCAAATCGACTGTTAGTTCTTTCATGATGACCACAGGACACTACAGTTATTGGCGACGAGGATAAAACTTTCATTTTTGAATGGAATGGCCTCCTCTGAGGAGCTTCTTCAGTCCTACAGCAGATTCAGGCAACGCTCATGCATTCAGAAATTTTTTCTGACTTGCCAGCATTGCAAGAAGTAGCCGATAGGGTTGATTCTATCGCAGGTAAATCGAACAGGATGCACGTGGCTCCACCCATGTTTCAGGCTTTCAATAGGGCTGTTGAACCATGGTCAAATTATGTCTAACGGTTGGAACAACATTTACTGGCGCATGGGATCCACGACAAAAATCAAAGTCGGGCTGCTTTTTGGGCAACAGTCGGTCTACAGGTATATCGTTTAATTCAACAGTTGAACCCTGAGCAGTCCCCTCGAGATCTCTCATTTACTCACATAAAGGGCTGCCTTTTTGAGTACTTTGATGCACAAATACATATCACCTCCAGCTGGCATACTTTCTTTTCTTGTCGGAAGTCTCCAGGTCAGACTTATCGGGAATGGATTATGACACTCCAGGGTCCCTCTCACAATTGTAAATTCTGGTGCAACAACATCGCCTGCAAGCAGTCTTATCCCTCTTCATTGAGTCACGATATGGTGGTGTTTCACGCACCCGACAAGGGTCTTTGAGCTGATATTTTGAAGTTACAAGATCCGTCCCTCAACACCTGTCTGCATATCATTCATGCGTTTGAACAGTCTCACCGGCAACAGCCGCCATGTCTGGAACCATATGTTTTCACAGCTCATCAGTTGCCTAGCGCTGAGTGGGAGGCTCATCAACCCGTTGGTCCACTCCGTGACAGGAAGTCTTTCACCCAGCTTCCATCCAGTCCAGACTGTTTCTGGACTCACCGACAGTCACGAGTGCCCCCACCGGCAAGCAAGATGCACGGCTTGCAGCCGAGCGGGACGTATCGCTGTGGTGTGCCAGGCTTCACAGAAACATCACGCCAACACCACCCTTTCTGTGCATGCACAAGCTTGTCATGAATCATCACCTCAGGACCTGGAAGCCTCGCATTCGACCAACGACCAAAGCCAAACTGTGCTTTACACATCTGTGACGATTTTAAGGTCACAGTCAATTTTCAGTCCGTCATTGATGCCTATCCAATCCCATTGCTGGATGACATACTCACACGTCTTGCGCGCTCGACTATTCTCGCCAAAATTGATTTGCGCGACACTTATTTGCAGTTGCTGTCTGACGAAGAATCGCAGCAGATCCTAGTCATCAACACCCTGTGTGACCTTTTCTGGTGCAACCGCCTCCTGTTTGGCATTGCCAGCGGCCCCGCCATTTTCCAACGTTATTCGGATCGCCTCACAAGCCAGGTGCCCGGGGCGGCCAATTATCTGGATGATGTCACTGTCAGTGGTTCGTCCGCAGTGGACCTCGCGGACAAGGTGGACCAGCTGTTCCAGGTTTTTTTCCGAGGCTAACCTATGTTGTTAGAAAAAAAAGTGTGACTTTTTTGTGTGAGAGGTCAGCTATCTCGGGTTCACGATTGATGCCCGTGGCCTACACGCCTGTAAGGAGTATATCGAGATAATTCAAAACCTGCCTCCTCCCAATAATGTGAAGCAATTGCAGTCCGTCCTTGGTAAAATCAACTGTTATCAGTATTTTATACCCCACGCCGCCGAGATTTCGGTGTCCCTGACTAGTTTATTGAGCAAGGGTAAGAGTTGGGTTTGGGACACAGCGTGTGAGATGGCTTTCACATGTCTCTAGTCAGCTCTCTCCCACCCTCCTTGTCTGGCCGCTTACGATCCGTCCCTGCCCCTCATCGACGTCATCGATACCTCGGTTTATGGCCTGGGTGTGGCCCTCTCACATGTGGTCGACAGCGTTGAGAGGCCGGTGGTTTTCGCAATCAAAAAACTGACCAACGCTCAAACCAAATATAGTCCACAGTTTACTTTGACCACGTTTAAGCAATTCTGTACTGCCAATGAAATTGCCCTCATCCACGCTGCCCCACTTCACCCTGCATCAAACCTCCGGGCGGAATTATTTTGTGCGGACATTCAAGACTCAGCTCAATAAGCTGCTGAGCCATAATCTGTTGGAGGAGGCCGTGCTTCTTTACTTGACTACATACTGCACTGAAATTTTGTTTATAATTACACAGAATATTTCATTTAGAAAACAAATTTCTGGTTGTGATAACTAGGAAGACAAAAACTTCTGCTAGTGGTTAAGAAGTAATGCCTATGAATTGAGATCTAAGCAGACATGGATATAATAAAATAAATGAGTTCAGCACAGGAAGAGAGTGAAGATGAGATGCTAAAATACATTTAATCTGTTACTAGAGTATGCAGGACCATATTTGTTTCACTATTCTGATGCTCTGACTCTGTGGGGCAAAAAGTAGTAGTACAGTTATTAGCCAAAAGAGAGATGAAAGTGAGCGCTCACACAGTGTGTTTCTAATGTGACATGTAGCGTATTTTGTAAATACATTAGATAAGTTTCCAGTATAAACCATGTCTAGTTTGGAACATCCACATTTTCTCAGTTACATGTCTAGCCTAAAGTCCATGTTAACCCATATAATCAGGAGCATATTGTGCAAACCCCCCCCCCCCCCCCACACACACACAAAGAGAGTAAGAAAGCAATTTTGTCTGTTCTCTGATAGAAAACAAAAAAAAATTAATCCAAAATCCAGTTTAAATATCAATACTTATACTTCTTAAGACTTCAGATAATCTTAAGTGTTCCAAAAATATTACCTTCAAGCGTATGTACAAGTTTTCCAGAGCTAACGTCAAACACGTTAATGATGCCGTCAATAGCACCACTTGCTATGTATTTTCCATCAGGACTCTGAAAATACAAAACACATCTATTAAATTTTGTGATAGTAATTTTATCAATAATCAACACATTGTAATTCAGCAAGTTAATATGTGCTATAGTGGATTATTTGTCTCAGTTACAGTTGCAATTTAATATATGCGTTAAACAGCTTTGGTGATCTTTATAGTTTTGTTATAGTGTAAATCATCTACTTGATCAGTGTGTATGGCATGATAAATATTAAAATACTGTACTGCCAGTACTGTATATGACATTAAGTTTCAACATTAATGTTGCAGCCATCTCTGATAAACAGTCTTCTTCGTAATAACTTAACTGAAATTCATTTTACTTTCAATTCATGCAGTAATCTTTATACCCGTTGTCACCCTATCTCTAGCATGGAAGCATGAAGTTGAACAGAGTGGCGAGGGCTCCTCTCAATGTAAACTAACACCGGAATTGTTCTCCAAGGAACATACTGGTCGAATGCCATATAATGGCTTATTTTTCAGACCTGAAATAGTTTCTTCAAAATTATGTACCCATGTTGCAATTGCATGAACAGCTGGGATATGTCCTTAATGCTCTATCTGGTAAAGTTGCTTTACGCAGTGCCTTAAAACCACAAAACTATCACCCTGGTTGTAAAATGCTCTCACAGCAATAGCATGTACTGCACCATCCCATGCCGCACAATTACTAAAAGGCAACACATTCAGAATGCCTACACATTTGTTTCTACTAACTGGTGGCTATATAGTGTTGACAACACTTAACATTCAAAATTACCTATTTCCATGCAGCACTCCGCATAATGTCCTAGAATGTGTTTTTTTTTTTTTTAAAAAAAAAAAGAACACAACATGCTCATGCTCCAAATCTCAATAGTTTCATAGTGGTTGCATTCCACCAGACAGAACTAAGCCCCTTATTTCACAGCCATGACAACTGTGTGTGTGTGTTTTTTGAGGTTTTCGGGCGCTAAACAGCGTGGTCATAGTGCCCAAGCGCATAGAAACAGGAACACATGCGGTGATGGGACGAAGACAGACAGCGAACAAGGAGAACGGCTAAAAGACACAGACCTGACGCAGTTCCAAATCCTCACATACAGAGGCAAAACAAGAGAAGAAACGCACTAAAAAAGGAAAGGAAACACAAGGAAAAGAGAACAGAAATCGAAGGGAAACAAGTAAGTAATCGTGACTGGCGGACCTCTTACCTAAAACCTGGGTGAGCCAGTCACCAAGCAGCACATTAAAATCCTCTCCCTAAAATCCGAGGCAACAAATTGGACAGGACACAAAACCGTAAGACCTTAACCACAGTCGTTGCGTCGTCTTGCAAAATAGAGGGCAAATCCGGTGGCAAGGAAACCACCGCCCTCTGGTCAGAGAATAAAGGACAGTCAAGTAAAATGTGGCGGACAGTAATCTGGACGCCACAAGCACTGCAGATTGGGGGGTCCTCCCGCCGGAGTAAAAAACCATTCGTTAAGGGACTGTGCCTGATGCGGAGGCGAGTGAGGAGAACACCTAATCATGTTACCTTCTGCAGAGAGAACATGAGGAAGTGGACATGTAAATGACTTTAATCCTCCTACAGTTCGATCAACAAGTTGTAAAGCAGGGAGTGAGCAACCAAACAAAGCCCTGAGCCACGATTTCACTTAATAAACACAGTATTGAGTACGCACTATGGGTTTTGGGAAGATTTCCTGCTTAATCACTGTAAAATCTTGTCTCATTCAACTCAACTTCTGGCATACCATATTATGCAAAGAAGTTTCGTGCAGGGCAAGTTGTCACAATTAGCAGGTTGTTTAAAGATCTGTTACCAGTAAGACAGGTCTTTCCCATCTCTCTATTTTGTCCAACGTGAACAGAACTATTCCAGACTATACTGAAAAATGTATAGAATAACAGCAACCAGTCACATGTACTGCACCTTAAACCACAAATGATTCTGCACATTTTGGAATGGTTTAGATTCAGTGTGGGTTCCTCATAGAGATAGTGCACAGTTTTTACTGTAACATGTGGTAGATTAGCTTTTAGCTTAAGCTGCTCATTTACATCACAATCTGAGGCACTTTAGATTGGGGTGCAGTGTCCATTTGTAAATAATAACAAGTTGATGAAGCTTTTAAATAAGTTTATCAACTGTGTGCTGCAAACAATTGCATGAAAAATCCATCCTTAAATGGACACCACCTGATGACAAGTAGGACACGCTCCAAACTGATCACGTAATTTCTGTGGACAAGAGCTGGAGTAACTGCTCAGTGGCAGAACACATTGCTCCATGTTCAATTTCAATTGCTGCGCCACAGCTCGAGTCATCTGGATGTTTTCCCTCAGCATCAGCTTCTGTGAATTGTACAATGGTATTTACATTCCGCCAGGACTTTTCATTATCGTATTTTGATTGGCTGCTTCCAGAAATAAAATCATGTGACAATTAAAAAGATTTGCATACATAGGAGATCAGGAAAGCACCTGTTAGGAAATGTTGAACTTAAAATTGACAATTTGTTGAGCAATATCCTACAGATATGGGGTGTCCCAGGAGGAATGGCCAGTATTCAAGGATATGACAGGAATGACCACTGGAAGCAAGAAAGTCTAGTACACATGGGCTACAAAAGGCATACCTTAATGGCTATGAGCATTACATATTTGTGAAACAAATCTCATTTATCGCAGGCTCTTTGCATTACATATGTTGAGAGGTGATAGTATGGCCCAAAATGAGAGAAAAAGGTCCAGTAAATGAGGGAACTATGAGCACTTGCTCGTCTTTGTTACTGTCATAAACATATCTTCTACTGAAACAAAGCAGACAGTTCTTGAAGTATGCATTTTAGAGCCCATGTTTATTGGAATTTCTTCTTCTTCTTGTTTTGGTGCATACTTCCTCCTCCCATGTTATGGAAAGTGAAGAGCTTGTAGCAGAAGAGCTCTGTTTCACAATATCGAAGGTGAGGAAGTGCTCATATCTCTTAAGATATGCATTTTGGAGCCAATGTTTGCCAGACTTTTTTGCTCTGAATGATCTTTCCTGTCTTATTCCTGAATATTGACCATTCTTCCTGGGACACACAACAGATATGTTATGTAGTCATAACCATTAGACAATTGAATGCTACAGATACTTACATATGCTATACTCAACGTAAATTTTCCTCTGGAATCCAGGACTTGTTCCTGCTTCCCAGATTCAACACCGTACATATTAATTTTGCCTGAATGACTCCCAGATATTATGAATTTGTCATCAGGTGAGAAGGCTACAGTCCATATGTCTACAGGGCCAACTTCAATATTCCCTATCTTCTCACCAGTGTTAAGGTCCCACAGCCTCAAGCTGGAGTCAAGAGAACTAGATGCACAGGCTGTAAGAAGAGAAGTCCGTATCACAACAGAAACTAGACATTATATCTTGTTTTGTAATTATACAGAGAAGAAAGGTTACTCATACTTATTGATCGAATACAGTTTTTTAGGCTTTTTTATTTGCAGCATGATCCTTTATAACACTTGTAATACTAAATCTATGTATATTTGTGCGTGTGTGTTGTTGTTGTTGTTGCGGTGGTGGTGGTGGTGTTGGTGAGAACACTGGCACAAAGTCTGGTGGTCAGGAGCTTCATGCCACTATATCTCCTCTCCTTGCTGGCCAAATAGTGGCAGTGAAAATTTTTTTCACCACCAAGATTCAAACCGACTTACCCCTGGGTCAAGAGTTTTAGGTGTTTTTATCAAAAATTCAAATTTAAAACTGCCAACATCACAAACGAAACTAATGAATGCACAGTCTCCTGTAGCTACATCATCCTAAATTTTGTCTCTCTCATAGAGGATAAGCAATGTGAGGTGGTTCACGGTAATGGAAGGGCTGCTTGTTGCCTTTATCACAATCATTCTTCACATGTCCGACTCCATCACATACCCCTTCTGCTACAATTACGCAATGGTTTTGAGAAATTATAAAATAGGTGATGTACTGGGCCAAGCCTAATCAATTACTTGTAGAAGTGGTCACATTAACAACATATTTCCAGACTGCTGTAGCAAGGAATCAGTTCATTTCCAGACATGGGTTTCAATTCAAAATCTTGTCCCCGCTACAATTTCTAGAAGTTTGTAATGGGACTTTCCGAACATCCTGTAATTGCACATACAGTAAAGACCACTTTACATGAATAACTTTCTTGTCTCAATCAATTACTCACCGTAAGTGAGTCTACTGCAGTGGCTCTGGCTCATTACTCTGGTATTGAGCCCCACCTGTCAAGAGTCATACTGGCATGAAAATTGTGTGTGATGCACGAGCTGTCTGCCATGCAGTTTGGTACCTGAATGGTGAAAGTGAGGCAATGGGGGCCAACCTTCTTATAGGAAATTGTAAATATAGTAATATAATTAAGGAGCTGGCAATGAAAATAATTTTTAATGATGAAAACATAATTCACATTGGGTGTACTTCACAAAGATTGTATGGTACATTCTCTATACTGATGAGGAATAAAAGAATAACAAAGTTGAAGCTGAACATTTCATAACACATTCATTCATTTGCTCCAGGAAGCATATACATATAAACACAACAAACAATATTTAAAGGCAGTACATACTGTCTTTACTTTATTACTTGTATCTTATTTCCATGAAAGTAAATCAGTCCTCAATCCAAAGGCTGGTTTGAATTCCAAAGTGCTCTATTAGGCATGGTCATGGAGGTGTTATCCCATCACCTTCTTCCAACTTTTGAACTGACTTACACAGCCAGTTATAGAATGACCTAGGGATTACAGAAGTGTCCGATTCCATCCATCTGCTTTGACGCATGACGTCACTAATATGGCGGAAATGGCCACTCTAAGCATCTTCCACATAGTGCCTACGATGTCACTACATACACATGGCAAAAAACACAAAAATATGTATAAATAAGACAACAACATCTCCCTCCAAAAACATATTCAAACTAAAGGGACAACCACAGGAATTTGGGTGGGGTTTCATCCCAAAATACACAAAATGAAGAAAAAAAAAAAAAAAAAAATTACAAAATCTCAGGAATCGGACACTTCCCTTCACCTATATACATCAACCACAGCTGACGATACTAAACAACGCTTACAGCAAAAACAGTGGAAACTGGAATCAGACAATTCCTTTGAACACAGCTGTCGATACCAAAACACCAGTACCAGCATATAAAAGTGTACGAAAATTGTAATCGGTCAATTCCCTTGACCTATATAGGTCAACCATAACTATTGATACTGAGCCGCCACGGCTCATATCAATAGTGCCACTCTGGTGGTTTATCTTTCCTGTCATGGTCAGGGTGGTAAGCAGCGCCCTCTGGGACCTAGGCGAGGAGTAACGAGGTGAGGTCCTGTGGGGTGTGGTGCTCCGGGACGTGGTGGAAGACGGTTGTCGAGTTGACGCAGCAAGTGTAGGACCGGACCTATCGCATGGAGATATACAAGTTGGCTCTGAACGGGAGGTACCGTAGCAAGCAGTGGGAAGCGGGCGTCCTGTAATTTGTGTGAAGGAATAACGATTTTTGCATTGGATGTCCCAGTGGTTCCCGAGAGTTGCGGTGGCTGCTTTTGGAGAAGAGAACTGGTAAGAGCTTGTGTCTATGCTCTTTTCCGTACGATGTTGCTGCCTGCCGTTATAAACGGATGAAAGTCAGGCGCTTGTATTGACTACACGGGAACTGGTGATGTAAAATTACATTTGTGATTGAGTCTCACTCGTACTGTGACAATTTAGAGGCGAAAACTGTGGTGGTTTCATTAGGTCTCGTTCTTTGCTGTGCAACTAAGGGAGTCAGTTATTTGGGGTAACTGAGGGAGCACCATTATGTTGGTAAGTGATACGTTCTCCACGTTTTGTCTAGGGCTTTGCGAATCGAAATTGTGGGGGAGTACACGTGTGAGTAATTTGCTGTTGTATTGATGGTTATGTTGTGAAGACTGTTCTCTGGTGTGTTAAATTGCGCCGATTTGTAGCCAATCCAAGAAGAAGTTACCATTGCTACTTGCTTATGTGTTACTGTCCTTATGACTGGCATTGTTTGTCTTTCGATTGTGGGTGTGCTCACGTTAAAAAAAAAAAAAAAAAAAAAAAAAAAAAAAAAAAAAAAAAAAAAAAAAAAAAAAAGTTGCGGTTACTATTCATAAGGGTTGTCTAGTAAGTAAACTGCTTAAGCTTTTATCATATGCTGGTCTGTTTGCCCATCACATTGGCTTTCTATGCAGTAACTGGAGGAATGTGTATGGTGGTTCAAGATTGTAGGCTGACTAGTATTGGAACTGGTGTTGAGGTTAAGGGTGAGACAGCATCCCGCAAAACTGCACGCTGCGCGTGGTTAAATGTTCCGCTATTGGGGAGCCGGCTCTCTGTTCTTGGATTTTGTAAGGATACGTGATGAGTGCATCGTTGTAGTTTTTCGCATCCTAAATTGCGGGGTGTCGGTGCCGTCCTAGGGCTAGACTTGTGATGTATGTTATGTTGAAAGGGAATTAACTGTACCAAACTTAAGAGAGCTTTTAGTTTGTTTTAGGTCTGTACATGGAATGATGCTGATATTTTGTCAATTGCGGCAATAACTTCCTGTGTGGGGAGATCCTCTGAGGGACTTGTATTGTACTGTTGCAGTGCAGTCCATCTGAAATGTGCTGCTTAAAACTTGGGACTGTAGCTCTCTGATGTTATATATTACTGTTTAATCTTAAGTGTCTTGGATGTAATATAGTTGTTGAGGATTATAGAATTAATTTTGATTGCTGGTTCCTTAAAGGAAGTATTTCGTTTTAAAATATGTGCTCGGTCAGAGCCTATTTAAATATGATTTTAACTCATCATTCAAATTTTCTAGTCTTGCTTTCTTAAAAGGCTTTCAGTTAAATGATTGCTATTTGCCTGTTTAAATGTCTGAGTGACTTAAAGGAAAAGAATATTATTTTGTAATTTTTACTGATTGTTCCTTTTGGCTAATACCTGACTTACGTGTTCAATAAATGAGTGTCTAGTCAATGGTGACGCACTGTTCTATTGATGGCCTACCCCTTCCACTCCACAGCCTATTGAGCTGCTTTGTGTTGAAATTGTGTTCAGAACACCCATCTGACCTGACACCTCAGATACGAAAAAAGCAACACCTACAACTATGAAAAGCAGAACCAAAACCACAATACCTTAAAAATTAGAAAGTCAAATATCCCTACGTAAATTAAAACACATTCAATACACAATAAATACACAAAACATTACAACGAGGAAAAAAAAAAAAAAAAATTTACTTATCGCGAACAAATTTCGGCGCTGCAAAGTAGGTTGGCCATCTCAAAACACACACACCCAACAAGACGACACCTACAAACACAAGCAGCTCATAAACCGCATGCCGTAATGACGTCACACACCACAACACCCTTAAGCCATGGGTTGAAGCAGGTGGAATCTGACGCTTCCGTTGATCCATGACCTGTAGTTTAATGTAAGATTCCAAATCACAATTTAACTATAACAGAATATACACAGCCAGTGACAAAGACAGAGTGCTGGGAACTGGGCTCTGAACATTGCTGACCAACACCACTGCCACTACAGCAGCTGAAGCCACCACTTCTGTGTGCCAAGGACCTGGGACACTGACCAGCCTCCAGGAAGTTTCTCCAGTTGTTCCCCTTACCAGAGGACAACAGATGGATGCCAGTCACCGAAGCTATCCCAGATTCTTCCACAGCAATGCAATTATGAAGTCCCTTCTCCACAGTCAGCACTGAGCATCTGCATTTCAGACCCCCCCCACCTCCACCGGACCAGCTGTTGTCATCAAGCAACGCAGCTGCACCCAGTCTGTGTCAGCCACTGTCTTTGAGTCCCCATTGAAGCCTTGTTGCTGCTATATTGCTGTGGCCAGGCCACAAGCCGAGAACCATTTCCGACTGCCCAGACCTCTGAGGCCAATGCTCTACTGCTCGTCACCTTTCTGCTGCTGGAGACCACCGCCTGCTGCTCTCCATTCTTCGATCCGGAGGGACAAGCAGCACTGTAACCTACCACAAGTGAGAAGACATCACTGCCCTGTCTTGTGTCTGTAGTGGAGCTGTAATCAGTGCTCTGTGCCGCTATTGACTGAGCTTGATTTGCCCACAATGCCATCTCTTCGCATTGTCTCCTAGCAGAAGATGGGCCCTCCACAATACACTGCCTCGCCCACCATTATAAGTGTGAATATTACAAGCCGATGCCAAACCACACTACAGACGGAGTACTCAAGAGGACTGCCCGAGATGCAGGAATTAATAAAGAACTGTTTATGTTCACTGTTTGTTTCTCTACAGCTGCACAAATCACTTCGTTCTTCCAAAATATCTACAAACCCTCAATCCCCAGTGGAAGAGCCATTGCTGTTCTTAACACAAGAACAGCAGCTCTTCCACCCCTTCACAGCAGTCATTGCTACCCCAAAATGCAACATTTCAATGCCTGACAGGGTACATCTTCCTGCACCACTCCACAGCACTGCGTTTTCAAGAACCCCAGACCTCTGGATACATAGGCTGGTAGTCTGCCACCTCGTCATAAAGGCTTGCCTTGTTTTCTTTCAAAGTGCCAAATAACATTCAACATAATTTTCTCCTTTAATACAGATGGCTTCACTGTTGAAATATTTTTAATGAAAATTTTTTCACCTATTTACATTCTTATTTATGCAGAGTGTAGGCTTTTTCTTTTGTAAAAATTTCTTGAACCCAGCAACATTTTTTCTTTAAGATATTTGGTGTATCTTGTGGAAGATCACTCAAAATTATAGATCTCTCATGGACCTGTTGACGGTGCCAGAAAAGCCACAGGAAAAAATACCAGGTAAAAAAAAAAAAAAAGGAGGTTCAAATGGCTCTGAGCACTATGGGAGTTAACATTGGAGGTCATCAGTCCCCTAGAACTTAGAACTACTTAAACCTAACTAACCTAAGGACACCACACACATCCATGCCCAAGGCAGGATTCAAATCTGCGACTGTAGCAGTCGCGCGGTTCCGGACTGGAGCGCCGAGAACCACTCGGCCACCGCAGCCGGCCGGTTAAGAAGGAACAGAAGTTCATAATCCATTACTATAATACAAGTGAGCAAGGCAAAGGCTGGGTTTATAATTTTACACTTGGCAGAATCAGTCAGTCAATCGGTTGGAAGATGACTGGTTATGAGCTCGCAAAGCCAACAAATGTGTCATAACAGTCTAGTTTTTAATACACTCCACATACTACAGTTACATTTAAATTTCAGTTAGTGGGTGCTACTGGACCCCCCCCCCCCCCCTCCGGCCCCCACAAAAAAAGCAGCAGCTTTGTTCTGCTGATAAAATCAGCAATCACAGCCTGTAGTCTAGATAGGGTGAAATGTGATAATTTGGTTGCAAGCCAACAAATGTAAATGTCAAAGTTTGTGGCAAGACATTACCCTGTGGTAAGACATTAACCTGTAATGTAACAATGTTTAACACAATTTTTGTCATGAAAACTAAAACTTAAAAGTAAAATTAGAAAATTATATTAGATAATGGACATGTCTCTGCTGAGTATTTTGATGCATATTATGTACATATACCATACATTAACTATGAAAAATACAAGGGGGAGACCCACTATGCAACTTTTAATCAGAAATTCCCACTGCAAACACCTGTTTTCCCTGCCAGAGGCTGATATTTAAGCTAGGCTGACATTTAAGCTATTGATATTAGAAGACATGAAGACATTAACAACAAGAACATTCCCACTAATAAATCCCACATTTTAGCACAAGATCCAATATTTTATTTAATATGATGTAGGATTGTATGAGATAATGGTCACCATACTAGTTACGTAGTGCGGTCACCATACTAGTTATGTAGTGCTGACACACAGTTGCTACACTGAAAAGAACACATGACGAAGGTGACATGTTCAGTCATATTCTTCACTTTTTATGAATATTTTGTTGACACGCATCTACATAGGAAGACATGATGATCATAATAAAATAAGAGAAATCAGAGCTCGAACGGAAAGATTTAGGTGTTCCTTTTTCCCCGTGCGCCATTTGAGAGTGGAATGGAAGAGAAGTAGTATGAAAATGGTTCAATGAACCCTCTACCAGGCACTAAAGAGTGAAATTGCAGGGTAACCATGTAGATGTAGATCTGTATTCAACTCCAATAACGAACAATCCCCCCCCAACTTCACTACATATATAGTTGCACATGATCATTTCGTAGTGATGGCACTCGATAGTAGAATTATTAGCAACTCTACTATAATTTAGGGACAACCTGCAGAGGGAAGTTGAGGGTTCTTGTGGTACCACTTATGTCTTCTTCCCCATTGCCATTTGCTAATGTCATGTTGGAAAATGACTGTCACTAACCTACCACATGAGCTCTGTTTCCTTGCTCTGGTAATTCTGTGAGATGAACGTGGTGGACAGCAATAAGTTACCAGACTGTTTTTACAACATAAGCTTCCAGAATTTTAACAGTAAATCTCTCCGCAATGCACAAAAACTTCCTTCTAGATTTCACATGTGACACAGGAGATATATAATTTTGATATTAGAGTGTTCATTTTGATAACCTACTTGTCCCATCTGAACTGATGTCAACACACACAACACCAAGGGAATGACCTTCCAGTTTGTGTTTCAACTTCAATTGGTCATCTCTGAACTGCCAAACCTTTACAAGGTCATCAACACCACCAGTTACAATGTAATCAGCTGGTTCTTCAGTAGTCATGGAATCCCTAAAAAGAAACAAAAATATGCAAACTGACTCAAGTAAAATGCACGTTCCTACAACATTGCATAAATATGAGAATATTCTAAATGTAGAACACGTACCTCGAGTTGTCACCCCCAGCATTTTCCGAGTTTTCGTCATCTTTTTTCTTTTTAAGTCTTCCCCAGGCACAGCTCCAGACACTGTCATCATGTGCATTGTCCAACCTCACTTGAAGAGAGTGCTGGGGAAAGAA
Source organism: Schistocerca serialis cubense (assembly GCF_023864345.2). Taxonomy (NCBI): domain Eukaryota; kingdom Metazoa; phylum Arthropoda; class Insecta; order Orthoptera; family Acrididae; genus Schistocerca; species Schistocerca serialis. The sequence goes on from NC_064649.1 coordinate 78,531,532, forward strand.
ATGAGCACTTGAATTTTCAAAACAACTAAATGCTTATTTCGTTGGCAGAAAGGACTAATCTAGTTCAGAAATTAATGAGTTCTAGATCAAATGGCTAAGGCATTTTAAGATCTAAACAGTTCTCCTAGGATGCTAGTAATAAGTACATAATTTCTTACTTTGTGACCTGTCAACAAGAATTTAAAAAATTATCTGACTTCATCCTTACTTTCAGTGTTGAAATAGCTTTATTTACTGGTGCAGATAATATGGTATTTGCCACAACCACAGCTATTTCTGCTTTTAAAACTTGGCGCACTACTGTTGGTAGGGAGGACACAACAACTTATCGTTGGTGAAGAGTCATCAACAGATGTAGAAGCAACATTGGGTGTGCCCCAGGGGAATGAGAACATCTGCTATTCATTTTGTATATTAATGACCTTGCAGACAATAACTACCACTACTGTTGCACCACAACCAGTTTCGCTCCTGTTTTCTACAGCATAATAACACGCTCAGTTTTAATTATATAGTAACATAAATTTTAACGTTTCCTCATAGTCTTTCACTACTGCAATTTGGTACATTCATCAATGTAATGAAGAGACTCAATCTTAAGACTATCACATCGCAAACATGGTGCAAGTGGAGACAAATTGCAAATATTACGAAAGCGCATCAGAAATATTGTTGAGCGTGGTTCGTGAAACATGTTTCACGGGATTTAGGGAGAAAAAAGGTTTCTTATCTCTCCCGAAACCGGCAACAGCCGGCATCTCGGGAAAGTGCACTACAGAGAGGTAAATACGAATATTCAACACTTAATACAACCTTCTACTTATTGTACATATATGCGGCACATTGGCTGAGAAAATGAATGCGATTAACAAATTGAATGTGCGATCACGATATGCGTGAAAGACATACTTCATAACCCAAATGGAACTACAAACTAAAAGAAAGTGTTTTCAAAAGGTCTTGTCTTATCATTATAAGTACTGACCATATTTTTTGTAGCTGTCAAATACCATAAAAAATCACTATATTACATCGACTTCTCACTTCTTTTCCGAATCCCACGCCCGCATACCAAAGATTTACACATGTGTGTGGTACAGACCTCACAAATGCCAACATAACAAACAGAAAAAGTGAATGAAATCTTGAAAAATTAAGTGGCAGTAAACTATGAGTTTACGATTGTGCAACTAATATGAAACAATGCAGTGCTTTATTTACCAGAAAGTAAACATTTACAAAAAATTTATTGACATTTGTACTACTCCCCTTGGTTTGGCGGTCCTACCGCGGGATGGCGCTGACATTCAAATGTTTCCTCAGTCCAACATGGCCGGCGTCATGTTAAGGATGTTAGAAGTTTATTCCTGGAATATTTGAAGCTAAAATATGCAATATATGTACAGTGTTGTGACAAATATGCGACATGAACAATTAAATATGACTATTTTGTATTTGTTATGAATATGGAATGTACCGGTATCCTGAATTCTTAGGAAACCGGACAGTATTCAGGTGAGTGCAGACGACGATAATCCTTTCTGCTAGTGACAGGTCTTGATGTTCATATATCGAAACAGTGTAGTTACGCTTGATATTTGTTTATTATCGCTGCCTTTCATACAGCTTTGTAGTGTATAGACTGTGGAGTCTTGCAATGTACTTCTGTAAACGACGAAAAGTAAAAGCTGCGATAATCGCTAACCTAAATCGAACTTTGGCCTAATAAGCCCCACGCCAAATGTTGTACGACTTCAGTGGGAAGACATACGGACTAAATCATCTGAAAGCAACTGCGGCAATGTAGCACTCCCAGACTATACTTACAGTTCGTAGCTATTTTACAAAAAATTGTGATTTTTACAGTAGTTGATTTAGGGTATGATTAATAATCATCTCGTAAAAAGTTGTAAAGAGATTGAGCGCTCTAGATACATCACCTCATGAAAGTCAGAACGCAAATAAACTAAAAATTGTTAATTTATTTTATAACTAATGTAGCAGCATTAAACTCTGCAAGTCACTAATTCACGTATATACTTCCGCTGTTTGCTTAGTATATGATGCCGTGGGTTCGATTAATAGCAGCAAGGAATTTGAATGACAAGGTAGCCATTCGTTCGTAAAAAGTATATACCGGTACTGGAATATAAGAGGTAAATCTGACTAAATATTGCTTTTTGGGTAGAATAGTGGAACATGGCTCAGAAACGTGGTATACCTGTACTCCTCAGCAAGTGATGGAAACGAGTGGAATTATCTGTTGGTAGCGTTCGTATGGTTTCTGCTGCCGGTGGGTAGTCATACGGTATTTGTGCTGCTGCTTTCTACTGCTTCAGGTTTCGTCGCATGTGACTTTCTTACTACTTTTACTTATAAACTGACGCTGAATACATTGAGTTTTGCTTGATAGCAGCACGTCCTTTTCCAAAAGGCACAAGAAAAGAATGGATAAATAAGGGAGCACAGCTGAGACATTATAGTGTACACACCGATAAATCGTTTATGTCCAGCTGACGTCGATGCTTAAGTTACCGTACTTAAGTTTTGCCTGAGAAATAGTTGCTTATACGTCCTTACACCATAATAGTTACACAAATCTACATGAATCCAATGCTGTATGTTGTTTACGATGACGCTCGAACAAGTTCGTAATTACCGCATGTGTTGTACGTCGGTTGCGCACTTGGAGCTTTCCGTTCAATCCCCTCCTACGTATCTAGAATTCAGATAGCGTGTGATTATTGAACATTTTTCAAGTTCAGAAAATAACCGGTGCATAGGCGTGTGTTTATATGTCCAAGGAGTGTTTTTGATTTTATCGTTTTATTTTTGGGTGAGACGTTGCACCAGCGTCATGGTTGCGAGCAAGCTATCGAACTTTCATAAGTTGTTTACAAGATGATGAACAGCTTATTCTTCTATTTGAGACGATAAAAGTATTCCTGCGTTCTTCTTCGCTTGCTGACTGTGCAAGACGAATCATCTAGTTGTTTATATATAAAAACCTCAATTGATTTCTAGCGTTAATCTGACACCATACCAACGCTATCACTGCATCACAATTTAAGAATATCCTGCGCGGCAAAAACGGTAACTTCTTTCTGCCAAGGTAGCGTACTTTCCTCAGAATGGATGGTATTTTTTCGAAGCAGTGGACGACGAAGATGCGGAATGCATTTGAATTATCGTATGTAATTGCAGTTTCGTAGGTATCCGAAGACGTGCTGAAATGTAATGCCTCCAAATTTTTTAAGCGGTAGCTCTCAAATCTTTTTTAACAAAATAAACATTATTAACATTCTACGTATTTGTTTCTCATCGGTCACCCTTGGGACGATCACATTTCTTCCAACAAGAAACCAGTTCCTTGAACCGTCACTGTAGAATGATTGATTTTGTTGACGGAGCCACAACCATAACTTTATTTGTACTGATTCATCGTCATCAAAGTGAAGTCCTCGAAGGTGTTCTTCAAGTTTTGCAAACGGATGGAGTCAAGTCGGGAGAGTATGGAGGATTATCGATGACAATGAACTCGACGCGTCCGATTGTAGCAGATGTCACAGCTATCAGTGTATGGTCTGGCAGTATCGTGCTGAAGGAAAGGGTGTTCGATGTGTGTAAGAACTCTTCGACTTCGAATCTCAATTACAGCACGCTGATTCTCATGCGTCCAAGTAGTTACTGTACGCACGATACAATTCGGAGCCCTCTAGTGATAGACGGCTGAAAATACATAGACACGAAGAATAAAGATGTAGAACGTTAATAACGTACCTTTTATTTAAAAAGCTTCGAGTTTTCACACAAAAAACGGAGGCATTATTTTCAGCAGCTCAGGTATATCCGAAAATCGTCAGCAATCTCACAGGATGCGTTTTTTCTTGCTGACTAGGAGCGGTTCGAGTTTTTCCACACAATTGACGTATTATTCGGCGCCTCCCGCTTTCCAATTGATTGCCTTTCCTTGGGCTCTTGGTAACAAAATTTTCAGATAAATGTTTAATTTAACTTCACGAAACATTAAAATATGCACATGGTGTAGAAGGAAATCCGCACTTTCAATGACGCAACACAGATTTGCACTCGGTACTTACGGAAATTTAGGCAGACGCCAGGGTGCAATACATTCACAAAGCTGTTAGGGCTGGTTAGTATGGAGGATTGCAAGTTGCGAACCAGATAGTCCCATCTACTCTCTAGCGTGTCGTCACTACGAGTTACGTTTTTTTCTTTGAATACAAGCATGCCTGACGACTGTACTGACAAAGAATTATACTAATAAAATACCGTACCGTTTCTCATATAAAATTCGTACATTTTTGTTAGGCAAGGAAGAAGGTTTGAAAACAAGCAACTAAATTAAGCTCTTACCTTTGTCAGCATTGGTTCAGCTCTTGAAGAAACAGTTGTAACTGTACGGAGGTCGCCACCTAAGTTCACAGTTCTTCTGTTTGGAGAAATAACAACTTTACAAGATTTTTCGCTCTTGTAGAAGGCGGCGTAAAAACACTTTCTTAGCGTTAGTTTCTGTTTCATCTCCTTCCTTTCCTCAGCTTTTCTTTTCGATAAAATGCGCCAGAAATTTTGCTTTTCGACCATACTTTCGTTTGTTGGTACACCGTCACGACGACAGTAACGACACAGTAATTTCACAAAAGCCCCCTGAGCGGACGTAGATCAGAGTATTCGCGCGATGCAGTTGCACGGTTGGAGACCAGCTCAACACTGGTGTGGACTGTAGCGATGCTGCGACATTGTTTAGAAGTCATTGTTGGCTATGCTGTGGGGAAGGTAGACAGTGTTGTCAGATCTACTGTTGTGCAATAGATTTCCTGCTTTTAAAAAATCTACTGCTAAAAAGCAAATAAAACCGAAAATCTCCTGCTTTTTCGCTCACGTTCGTGTCTATTCCTTCAAAGTAATTTTGACGAATGTTGGTACACCAGCTGACTAACTCTTTATTTCTTGGGATACCAGTTAAGTTTTGGACTACCTTCTGTGAATTCCTTACCCCAGAGACTTCTCTCTTATCACTTTCAAGGCCTGAGTGAAGTTGCTCTGGTTTTATTTTCGCATGGATACTATTTAGAACCTCTGTTTATCCGTTTATGCCTAGGCAACGATAACCCACCCTATGTGTGGCTGCGAGAAGCTGAACAGATTTTTAAAGTACAGTCAAAAGACTCATAACGTTCTCAGATGGAAATGTGTGTCATTTATTTCCATATAATGCTGGCAAAATAAGCCTGCAGTAGCCTCTTTGTTACCCATTTCAAGAAAATGAAGCTGTTCACATGGTGTCTGTTATTTCGTATGTGTGAAAAACGTGGGTAACGGTGACTGACATGCTTGCAAATCTATGGTGTCGAAGCGTTGTAGAGTAATGGTGATGGTAAGATGTTTCACTTGGTATCAACTGACTTGAGTTACTGGAAGGATATGAGAGAAGGGTTTGAAAACGTAAATAATGTAACCGGTTATAGGGGATCACATTGACAATAATTATTAGTTTACTGCATTTCAATGTTGAAGTTATGGTGCTTCAGTTCGCTGTTTCTTTTTTTTTTTAATCTCATTTTGTTCGTTTTCGTTCGTTGTATCTGCTCGGGGCGGACGTCGCAAGACACCCTTTTCTGTTCGTCGTTGATCTAATAGTTTTTTTTATTACAGAGGGTAGCTAATCCGCTGACCGACCACGCTGAGTTACCGTGCCGGTAACTGTTAGTAGTACGTGGTGTACATTTCCAACACTACAGTTACTGTTTTCGTTAAAGTTAAACGCAGAAATGAGTGCACCCCAGAGATAGGAAAAAATAAGTAATACTCAAAAGTGAGTGGGAAAGTGAAGTTAATTTAAGTGTTGGTTACAGCGTAGTAAAAAGGGCGATAATTTTAGATACGTTGTTTGCGAAACCACTGTCGTAATAATTTCCTAATTTGGTGTGAATTTTATATATGTTTTATATTTTTTAACGTATAATGGTGAAGTATTAGCATGGAGAGTAGGTTATCCAGTTGTTGTTGTTGTGGTCTTCAGTCCTGAGACTGGTTTGATGCAGCTCTCCATGCTACTCTATCCTGCGCAAGCTTCTTCATCTCCCAGTACCTACTGCAACCTACATCCTTCTGAATCTGCTTAGTGTATTGATCTCTTGGTCTCGCTCTACGATTTTTACCCTCCACGCTGCCCTCCAATGCTAAATTTGTGATCCCTTGATGCCTCAAAACATGTCCTACCAACCGATCCCTTCTTCTAGTCAAGTTGTGCCACAAACTTCCCTTCTCCCCAATCCTATTCAATACCTTCTCATTAGTTACGTGATCTACCCACCTTATCTTCAGCATTCTTCTGTAGCACCACATTTCAAAAGCTTCTATTCTCTTCTTGTCCAAACTGGTTATCGTCCATGTTTCACTTCCATACATGGCTGCACTCCATACAAATGCTTTCAGAAACGACTTCCTGACACTTAAATCTATACTCGATGTTAACAAATTTCTCTTCTTCAGAAACGATTTCCTTGCCATTGCCAGTCTACATTTTATATCCTCTCTACTTCGACCATCATCAGTTATTTTACTCCCTAAATAGCAAAACTCCTTTACTACTTTAAGTGTCTCATTTCCTAATCTAATCCCCTCAGCATCACCCGATTTAATTTGACTACATTCCATTATCCTCGTTTTGCTTTTGTTGATGTTCATCTTATATCCTCCTTTCAACACACTGTCCATTCCGTTCAACTGCTCTTTCAAGTCATTTGCTGTCTCTGACAGAATTACAATGTCATCGGCGAACCTCAAAGTTTTTACTTCTTCTCCATGAATTTTAATACCTACTCCGAATTTTTCTTTTGTTTCCTTTACTGCTTGCTCAATATACAGATTGAATAACATCGGGGAGAGGCTACAACCCTGTCTCACTCCTTTCCCAACCACTGCTTCCCTTTCATGGCCCTCGACTCTTATAACTGCCATCTGGTTTCTGTACAAATTGTAAATAGCCTTTCGCTCCTTGTATTTTACCCCCGCCACCTTCAGAATTTGAAAGAGAGTATTCCAGTTAACGTTGTCAAAAGTATCTGTCGCTATCTCCTTTTTCTACATTTTCGAGTTTCTATCTCCTGATTTCGAGACTGTTGTATGTGGCAACACTGAAGGAGGGGAGGGACGCGCCACAACTCACTAGGGCACGTGATTGTGTGTCCGTAAACTGTTTATTCCTCGTCGCTGGGCATTGCAAAGCTGTCGGTATTTTGCTGTGGAGAGCAATTGTAATATATTAATCACAAGCCCCTAAGGTTAATAATATTTTACTCGTAGAGGAACCATACCTAAGAGTGAGCAGTTCAGTACTATCGCGAAATAGGGGAGATAGTGGCACAGACATGATACGTGAATTGGAGTGGCAATTATTAGAACAAAGGCGTTTTTGTTGCGATGGGATCTTCTCATGAAATTTTAATCGCCAGTTTTCTCCTCCGATTGCGAAAACATTCTGTTGGCACCCACCTACATAGGGAGAAATGATCGTTACGATAAAATAAGAGAGAATAGGGCTCGCACAGAAACATTTAAGTGCTCGTTTTCCCCGCGCGCCGTTCGAGAGTGAAACGGTAGAGACAGCTTGAAGGTGGTTCATTGAACCCTCTGCCAGGCACTTTATTGTGAGTAGCAGAGTAATCACGTAGATGTAGATGTAAGAAGTAACCATAAATATCTACGTTATTATCAATAGGAAAACAAAATCATAGTAGGTTTATGTTTGTTAACACAAAATCTACATGTTCAGAAAACTACAGCTGCAGAGAGGCCATACTTTTACTGAACTTTTCAAAAATGCAAAAAACGAGAAATGCGCACTCTTTCGGTCACCTGCACTTAAGAGTACGCACAACATGCCCAAAGAGTGCGCATTTAGCAAATGTCACAAATGAACGCAATATCACCCTCAAATGAAGAGCACTTTTCGAGCCACCGTCTCCCACATTTAATGCACTGGATCCAGTCCCCTCTACACGCCAAAATCTATATTCTCTGCCCACAGTTTCAGTATTTTCATTAAAGCAGACTCCTTCGTAGCTGGCCGCGGTGGCCGAGCGGTTCTAGGCACTTCAGTCCGGAATCGCGCTGCTGCTACGGTCGCAGATTCGAATTCTGCCTCGGGCATGGATGTGTGTGACGTCCTTAAGTTACACTACTGGCCATTAAAATTGCTACACCACGAAGATGACGTGCTACAGACGCGAAATTTAACCGACGGGAAGAAGATGTTGTGATATGCAAATGATTAGCTGTTCAGAGCATTCACACAAGGTTTGCGCCGGTGGCGACACCTACAACGTGCTGACATGAGGAAAGTTTCCAACCGATTTCTCATACACAAACAGCAGTTGACCGGCGTTGCCTGGTGAAACGTTGTTGTGATGCCTCGTGTAAGGACGAGAAATGCGTACCATCACGTTTCCGACTTTGATAAAGGTCGTAGTGTAGCCTATCGCGATTGCAGTTTATCGTATCGCGACATTGCTGCTAGCGTTGGTCGTGATCCAATGACTGTTAGCAGAATATGGAATCTGTGCGTTCAGGAGGGTAATACGGAACGCCGTGCTGGTCCCCAACGGCCTCCTATCACTAGCAGTCGAGATGACAGGCATCTTATCCGCACGGCTGTAACGGATCGTGCAGCCACGTCTCGATCCCTGAGTCAACACATGAGGACGTTTACAAGACAACAACCGTCTGCACCGACAGTTCGACGACGTTTGCAGCAGCATGGACTATCACCTCGCAGACCATCGCTGTGATTACCCTTGACGCTGCGCCTGCGATGGTGTACTCAACGACGAACCTGGGTGTACGAATGGCAAAACGTCATTTTTTCGGATGAATACAGGTTCGTTCTGTTTACAGCATCATGATGGTCGCATCCGTGTTTGGCGACATCGCGGTGAACGCACATTGGAAGCGTGTATTCGTCATCGCCATACTGGCGTATCACCCGGAGTGGTGGTAAGGGGTGCCATTGGTTACTCGTCTCGGTCACCTCTTGTTGGCATTGACGGCCTTTTGCACAGTGGACATTACGTTTCAGATGTGTTACGACCCGTGGCTCTACCCTTCATTCGATCCCCGCGAAACCCTACATTTCAGTAGGATAATGCACAACCGCGTGTTGCATGTCCGGTACGGGCCTTTCTGGATGCTTAAAATGTTCGACTGCTGCCCTGGCCAACACATTCTCCAGATCTCTCACCAATTGAAAACGTCTGGTCAATGGTGACCGAGCAACTGGCTGGTCACAATACGCCAGTCACTACTCTTGATGAACTGTAGTATCGTGTTGAAGCTGCATGGGCAGCTGTATCTGTACACGCCATCCAAGATCTGTTTGACTCAATGCCCAGGCGTTGTTACGGCCAGAGGTGGTTTTTCTGGGTACTGATATCTCAGGATCTATGCAGCCAAATTGCATGAATATGTAATTACATGTCAGTTCTAGTATATTTGTCCAATGAATACCCGTTTATCATCTGCATTTCTTCTTGTTGTAGCAATTTTAGTGGCCAGTCGTTTAGTTAGGTTTAAGTAATTCTAAGTCTAGGGCACTGATGACCTCATATGTTAAGTCCCATAGTGCTTAGAGCCATTTGAACCATTTAAACTTCTTCGTACCAAGAGCAACGGCAACCTTTCTTTGCTTTCTCCGTTTTCAGTCTGTTGTGTGGCCTCATTGAGCAGCTCTCCAGTTTATATGGGTTTCCTGTCCGAGTCATTCAGAAACAAAATCTATCCTTCGGACTCCACAACGCACTGAAGCAGTACAAATTTGCAGTTGTGCCCTGCACAGACACTGGGCGAGATGGCGTAGTGGTCAGCACACTGGACTCATATTGGGGAGGACGACGGTTCAAACCCGCGTCCGGCCAACCTGATTTAGATTTTCCGTGATTTCCCTAAATTGCTTCAGGCAAATTGTGGGATGGTTCTTTTGAAAGGGCACGACGGACTTCCTTCCCCATCCTTTCCAAATCCTACGGGACCGATGACCTCGCTGTTTGGTCCCCTTCCCCAAATAAACCAACCAACCACTCCCGACTCCTGACGAGAACGCACTCACTGTTTGTGGACGTTATATGATCGCTCTTGCGTACAGAAACGATGATTCCAAACGAAGTCCTCAGATGAGAGCACACGCCACATTTGTACGAGGGTAATCCCAAAAGTAAGGTATCCTATTTCTTTATAAGTACATAGACCTGTTTATTTCTACAATGGTTTACATCAGTTTACAGCTTGAACATTTAGCTATTTTTCGACACAATCACTATTTCTGTCGATGCATTTTTGTAGACGCTGTGGCAGTTTTTGTATGTCCATGCCATACCAGCTCGCCGCCATTCTGTTCAGAAAGTTACGAACTTCTTTCACCTCGTCGTCGGAGCTGAATCGCTGGGAACACAATTAACGTTGACGGGTACTGTGAGACTCTGAAAAAACTCAAACGGGCAATTCAGAACCGGAGAAGAGGAATGTTGAGCAAGGGCGTACACATTCTCCATGACAACGCTCGCCCACACATAGCTCGGCAAACCGTTGCTGCCCTACAACAGTTTCAGTGGAACATAATCACCCACCCACCCTGTAGTCCTGACTAGGCGCCCAGTGACTTTCACCTGTTCCATAAGTTAAAAGAACATTTGGCCGGAAAGCGATTCAGCTCCGACGACGATGTGAGGTTCATGAGTTTCTAAACAGCATGGCGGCGAGCTGGTATGACATGGGCATACAAAAACTGCCACAGCGTCTACAAAAATGCATCGACAGAAATGGTGATTATGTCGAAAAATAGCTAAATGTTCAAGCTGTAAACTGATGTAAACCATTGTAGAAATAAACAGGTCTATGAATTTATAAAGAAATACGAGACCTTACTTTTGGGATTACCCTCGTATACTTTGATTTGATAAAGTACAATCTTTATGTGTTTACACTAAATTTTAGACACTCTCAACAATCCGGCGCTCCCGCTAATCCGGTATCCATACGTGCGAGGGATAAATTTCACTCTGTCAGTTTTCGCTACTGACAATGAGAGGACCCCAGCCGTGGGATCCACTTTTTGAAACCATCTATACGATTATGTAAGTTAAGATCCCAGGTGAAACTTCCTGGCCGGCCGCGGTGGCCGTGCGGTTCTAGGCGCTCCAGTCCGGAGCCGCGCTGCTGCTACGGTCGCAGGTTCGAATCCTGCCTCGGGCATGGGTGTGTGTGATGTCCTTCGGTTAGTTAGGTTTAAGTAGTTCTTCGTTCTAGGGGACTAATGACCACAGCAGTTGAGTCCCATAGTGCTCAGAGCCATTTGAACCATTTGAAACTTCCTGGCAGACTAAAACTGTGTGCCGGACCGAGACTCGGGACCTTTGCCTGGCAGATGTAAGGCTATGAGGATGGGACGTGAGTAGTGCTTGGGTAGCTCAAATGGTAGAGAACTTTCCCGCGGAAGGCAAAGGTACAGAGTTCGAGTCTCGGTCCGGCACGCAGTTTTAATCTGCCAGGAAGTCTCACAGCAGCGCACACTCCGCTGCAGAGTGAAAATCTCATTCTGGAAGGTCCCAGGTGTCACACACTGCAGCCATTCACCCTGGTGGGCCCTCATTTGCGAGTAATTAAGGGAAAAAAAATCAGAATTTTGTGTGATACTCAAGAGCGTAGAAAAAGAGTAGCCTCACATGCAGGAGGTTGTGGTATCGAATCTCGCGAGGCGCAGTAATTTTTCTACTTTTAAATCCTTATTGAAATGACATTCATCATCACTATTATTCAATCAATTGATTTACATGCAATTTTTTATCTCTATCCCTTTGTCACATCATATTAATCGTAAGTTCAACTTCTTCATTTGCTCTTATTTTTCTTCCTGTCATTCTTTTTCCACTTGAAATCTTTGTTCATGTGTTTTTAATTAATTTTATATATTATTTCGATTTAATTTCTTTTGTTTCATCACCCTGTGTTTTCGTCCACAATATTGCGTGTATCTATTCCTCATTTTGTTTGAATTTCGTTTTGTTTATAAACCCTCCTTTCATTAAAATCTTCATCTGCGTAATTTTCTCCATATTGAAATAGGTATTTAGCTCATATTTTAAATGTTTGTATGTCGATTATCATCCAAAAAAATCTCATCTTGTAACGAAAAATACATTTTTCACACAAATATACATGCAATGTAAATAGTTTATTTGGTCTTTTATTTTTTGGCTGATAGGAATTTTCAAATAATTGAATATTGTAACAGTCAAGTATAATTAAATTCATATTCGCACAAATTCTGACTGGGAAAAGAATGATATATAGAAATATGAAACAATTGGAAATAGTTCATACGGTGATTAAAATAATGTTAGAAAGGAAAAGAAATGAAAAAATAAATGTAAATGAATTAATTGAATAAAAATGATGATCAAATCCAATTCGATAAAAATTAAAAAATTAAAAAAAAATTACTACACGTGATGAGATTCGAACCCACGACGTATTGCATGTGAATGCTTTTACCATCTCAGTTACACAACAACCAAGCTATGCAATTCAATTTTTTTTAACAATCTTAACCTGCATCCCCGTATATCTGGATTCAAAAAGCGGCAGCGTGTGTCGCTTGGGCCTTAAACCGGTCCTGGTTGCGCACTGTTTTAAGTTCAACAGAGTTGCGAAGGTAAGTGGCACAAGACACCAGAAGAAATGCAACGAATCAGAGACGAGACTGCCGCCTGGGTTGCCAGGTGTTCGGTTTTTTATCGAACAGTTCGGTGTTTGAGGCCAGTGCCAAAGTATCGACCCGTTTATATGCGGCTTCCAAAACCAGATCTCGCAAACCGATTTCCCAATACCGATTCCGGGTGGTCATGTAAACACTTTAAAATCGAATCTAGAAATCCGCGTCTGGTTGCTGGTTTTCCAACTCCGCAATCGATTTTCAGTCCCATGTAAGCGCAGCCGGTTTTGGAGCGTACGTAGACTTTCAGGTTTCGTCTTGTTTTTAAAAAAAAATCGGCTGATGTGGACGCAGTTGCTTTTTGTACAGTGAAAGATAAGTTGAAATATTAGGGTGAATCTGTTTACGCCGCAGCTAATTGGAGAGAAAGAGCGACTGTGCTGAATAAATCAGAAACTGACAGCTGTTTCTCAGGCACCATATTAAACTGGGTTAGCAAATTCACTTCAGACCTTAACATGTAAACAGGACAGCGGAAAACGGTTTCTGAAATTCGATTTTCGTCTTTCGGAAGACGTGTCACATGTAAACGTAGTCTATGAGCGGTTCGGTATTTTTAGTATTCCATTTACAGGGGATGTCCACATATTATTCCTAGATTTTAAAGAAGGCCTATGATATCATACACCGACAGAAACTCCTAAATATAATGAAGGAATTTAAAATACCATCAAAAGTAATCAAATTAGTTAAAATGTGTATAGATGAAACTTTGTCGCATAAAGTCACCGGTAGGAGAAACTGAAGATTTTAAGGTGTACACTGGACTGAAACAAGGGGATGCCATTTCACCTATTTTATTTAACTTTGTTCTAGAGAAGATCGATAGAGAATTTTCTAAAACCAGTCCACAAGGGATCCAGCTACAGGATGTGACTTGCCTATGCAGATGATGTAGCACTAATAAGTAGTTCCAAAAGAGAATTAATCAGAATGATGCAAAATTACTACGAAATTGCTGAGAAAACAGGATTACATGTTAATGAAGAAAATACAGAATACTTGCCCATAAGTAAGAAAAGATGCACCTCTGACTGTAGATGGATTCAATTTCAAGACTGTTGATCGCTTCAAGTACCTAGGAAGTCTTTCTAGTAATAACAACAGAATAGATATGGAAATAGATGCCCGTTTATCAACAGCAAACAAGACACTTTTTAGTTTCATCAAAATTCTAAGAAAAAGATCACTTAGCAGTAACTTCAAAATCCGCTTATATCAAGTTCAAGTGGCTCTGAGCACTATGGGACTTAACGTATATGGTCATCAGTCCCCTAGAACTTAGAACCACTTAAACCTAACTAACCTAAGGACGTCACACAACACCCAGTCATCACGAGGCAGAGAACCGCTTATATCAATCGACCATTATACCTGTGATGTTATATGGATGTGAAACATCAATATTTAGAAAGAAAGATGAAAAACTGTTAATATTCGAAAGAAAAGTACTAAGAAAAATTTTTGGTCCTGTATACGACGAAAATAATATGGAATGGAGAATAAGAAGAAATGAAGAATTAAGAGCGCTGTACAAACACCGTAACATCGTTGAAGTGTTCAAGAGGAGAAGGTTGAATTGGGCAGGCCACATAGCAAGAATGACGGAGAATAGACTACCTAGAATGACATTCAGCAGAACATTAGATGGAACGAGAGGAAGAGGGAGACCCAGAATCAGATGGCGGGATAAAATTCGGGAGGACACAACTAGGGTGAACAGCAACAGCAACTGGACAAACAGCGCATTGGACAGGCAGAACTGGAAGAGGCTCATAGAGCAGGCGTATGGTCGATAAGGCCCTTGCCACATACAAAGTAAAGTAAATTAATTTACCGGGGATAGGCAAAATAATGTGAACAGTGGTAGAAAATGGCTCTGAGCACTATGCGACTTAACTTCTGAGGTCATCAGTCGCCTAGAGCTTAGAACTAATTAAACCTAACTAACCTAAGGACATCACACACATCCATGCCCGAGGCAGGATTCAAACCTGCGACCGTAGCGGTCGCTCGGTTCCAGACTGTACCGCCTTGAACCGCACGGCCACTCCGGCAGGCGAACAGTGGTAGAAACGAGATGTTTGTGTTTGACAGTCAACAACGCAGGTAAGCCGCGTGTTGCACTGGACTCTGGGTGTTCAGTACGGACTAGGCATCGGTGCAGGTTGTTTACGAGAAGTGCACACTTCGTATTTGCATTCAGAGGCCGATGTCGACGTGCAATGACAGACCTAACAGAGCAAGATTGTGGGGGGTTTGATTAGCTGGAACATCAGTAACCAAGACAGCAAACTTGTTGTATACTTCAAGGCCAACTGTTTCAAGGTCCTGACAGCCTACACAAAACATGGAAAGACATCATCGTCTAAACGTAATAGTGAGCGCAAATCAAAACTAAATGACAGAGATCGTCGTACGGTAATACAAATTGTGCCAAAACAACGCAAAACTACGGCAGCTAAAGTGACTGCAGAGCTCTACAGCCTTCTTTGAGACTCTGTATCTATCAACGCTGTTGCGAGAACTCCATAAAGCGAATATTCGTGGACGAGCTGCTATGTCGAAACCATTAGTGACGACAACAAACGCAAAGAAGCGTAAAACATGATGTCAGGAGCATACGAGGTGCGACAATAAGGTAATGAGACTGATTTTCTTTGCAAGATGTGGCAACCCTGCAGGCTTGCGTAGGCACAATATCTTTGATTTTGGTCTATACGCTGCTTCTAGTTCAAGCGGCACATCGATGCAACTGCTGTCATGAGTTGTGCTGTAAAAAGTTAACACGTGTTTGTGTCTCTCGTCACGGAAATGGAACCGCATAATATTGCGCAATGGTATGCCATTTCTTTTTGCGCTAAATCGGGTGAAAACGCGACGATAACTTACAGTAAGCTTCAGAAGGCGTTTGGAGAAGAAGTTATGTCAAGAGCTCAAGTTTTTCGTTGGCATAAAATGTTTAGTGAAGGCAGAACAAGTGTTGAAGATGAAGACCGCAGTGGACGACCACCAACCTCACGGACGGATGTCAACTTGGCCAGGGTGCGTGAACTCGTGCGATCTGATCGATGATTATCCGTGAAAATGATTGCAGAAGAACTGAACATCAATCGAGAAACGGTTCGTCTAATAATAACTGAAGATCTTAGTATGAGAAAGATTTGTGCAAAAATGGTCCCCAAAAATCTCTGTCAGTACAGCAATTTTTAATCTCAAAACGAATTTCAGTATTACCACAGCCACCTTATTCACCAGATATCGCTCTGTGCGACGATTTTTATTTCTAAGAGTCAAAACGGTGGTCAAGGGCCACCATTTTCAAACAACACAAGATGTCCAAAAAGATGTGATGAGGGTCTTTGAGGATATTACAGAAGAAGAGTTCCAGAAATTTTACGATCAATGGCAGAAGCGCTGGAAAAAGTGAGTGCAATCAGAAGGGAGCTACTCTGAAGGAGACAACACTAAACTTGACTAAAGTGGTAAGCAACTTTTTTTTTTCACACCAGTCTCATTACTTTATTGTCGCACCTCGTAAATCATGTATGGCTGATCAGTGGAAATACGTCATATGGTCCGACACGTCAATGTTTTCGTTATTTCCAACATTGGGCCGAAAGAATCCTACAATCCTGATTGCTTGATTCTAACTGTTGAGTATGGAGGTAGAAGTGTGATCGTGTGGGCAGCCATATCATGGTATTCTGCTGGTCCCATCATTATTCTCAAAGGCCGTGTTACATCCAACGATTATATGACATATTAGGTGATCAGGTGCACCCCATGATTCAAATGTTGTTCCCCAACAGTGATGCCGTACTTCAGGATGATACTGCACCCATCATACAACCAGTACAATCGGGGTATGAGGAGCATGCAACTGAACTGCAGCGTCTTCCGTGGCCAGCACAGTCCCTGTACTTGAACATCGTCGAATTCTTGTGTGCTGTATTGGAGCAAAGACTCCGGAGAATATTTCCGCCTCCCTCGTCACTGCAGGAGTTAGAAGAGGTTCTGACTGAAGAGTGGCATAACATTTCACTGGAGACTATACAATCGTTATATGCCAGTATTCCAAGAAGAATTGCAGCTGTATTATGGCCAAATGGGGGTCCAACCCCTTGTTAATAAACCACTCCTAAGTAATTACAGGTGTTCATATTATTTTGCTTATCTCCTGTATATCACCAAATTATTAAGAGAATAATGGTGCTTCCATGCGGCAAATACTGTGTGGAAAGAGTTTTTAGCCACATTAATCATTTATGGTCTGATGCAGAAAACAATTGAATCTCAATGTGGTAAAAACAGAAGATACCTGAAGATGGCAACTTGCAAACAGTTTTATCTAAAATGTGAAGGTAACAAAATTTTTTTGAAAACTATAACTAGCAATAATATAATTTTTAATGCTTACTTGTTGTTTTATTGTGTTCACCCTTCAACTTAGCAGATCCTTTTGCCAATCAATATTCGATAATTTTGTCAATTAAGTCTGGCAACCCCACACGGTGGGTCCTTTACGCTAAAATATTCAACAGGTATCTCTGAACAATCTCTCGGTTGTAGTTTTACGTATCGGTTGAATTATTCATTCATTCTTTCGAGTGAAACCAGTGTGTGGGGGCAACCGAATGAAAACAGACCGGCGTAGTTAGTTCTGAACGGGAACATTCGATAGTTTCACCGTTGTTAGATGATTACTGTTGACTGCATTGTTTTACCGCCTGTCGTCAGTGTCAGTCATATCGAAATTTGCTCTTTATTAAGCGCCTGAAGGTATCTTTTAGTTCAGTTATTCGTCCATGTTTATGCTATATTTGTCTGAATCAGAATGCCGAAACACTCAATGACATGAGAAATGGAAGAAATCATAAACTGGATAAAAAATGTCCCTCAAATCAAATTCGTTGCGGTACACTGTGTCTAAGAAATGGTTAATATTAGAAAACTATAGTAATTAAAGTAATTCAAAGAAAATTAACAAATGATGACAAATATTTCTCGCAAAAAATACTTACGACAAGTGACAGTATGTGCTTCAGTCCGGAACCGCGCTGCTGCTACGGTCGCAGGTTCGAATCCTGCTTGGGCATGGATGTGTGTGTTGTCCTTAGGTTAGTTAGGTTTAAGTAGTTCTAAGTCTAGGGGGCTGATGACTTCAGATGTTAAGTCTCATAGTGCTCAGAGCCATCTGAAGCATTTTTGAAGAAGTGACAGTATATTCTTAAAAAGTAAGTCATTACGTCACTAAACAATTTTTAAAAAATACTTCTTATACGAGGGTAAGTCAATTATTATCCGCAATGTAGTCGTAGCTATAAAATTTTATTGTAATCAAACAGGAAATTTACAAGAACATCATTTTCGACAGTCTCCTTGCGTTTCAACGCACTTGGTCCATCGTTGTGCAAGCTTCCTGATGCCCTCATAAAAGAAGGTTCTCGGTAGAGCTGCGAGCCCGGAATGCACCGCTTCTTTCACTGCTTCGTCCGAGGCAAATCGACGGCCCCTTAATGCCTGTTTGAGTGGACCGAGCAAGTGATAATCAGAAGGGGTAAGATCTGGACTATATGGAGGAGACCCAGTACTTCAAATTTGAGTTTCTGGAGCGTTTCAGCAGTGTGGGCAGTAGTATGCGGACGGGCATTGTCGTGCAACAACACATCGCCTTTAGACAGCAATCCTCGGCGTCTGCTTCGAATTGCAGGCTTCAGCCTGGCAGTAAGCATCTCACTGTAACGTACACTGATTACTGTTGTGCCCCTTTCCCCATAATGTTCCGGTACTGGACCTTGTGCGTCCCAAAAAACCGTAAGCATAACTTTTTTTGCGAACGGTTGGGTCTCGAACTTTTTCTTGCACAGCGAATTTGGATATTTCCATCCCATACTCTGCCGTTTATTCTCCGGCTCGTAATGATGGATCCATGTTTCTTCAGCAGTTATGATCCTGTCTAAGAAGTTGTCCCCTTCGTTATCATAGCGATCCAAATGTTCTTTGCAGATGTCCAAGCGCGTTTGTTTATGCTACTGTGTGAGTTGTTTTGGGACTCATCTTGCTCAAACTTTAAGAAACCCAAGTCTGTTGTGGATGATTTCGTAGGCAGAACCGTGACTAATTTGCAGACGATGTGCCACTTCGTCAATAGTTAATCGTCTGTCTAAGACAATCATTTCACGTGAAAGCTCAATGGTTTCTTCATTTGTGGCGGTAAACTGTCGTCTGGCTCCATCATCGTGCTTAACCCTTGTGCGACCATTTCGGAATTTTTCAATCCATTCGTAGACATTGTTGTGGCAAAACACTGTTACCGTACTGTACCGAAAGTCTTCGATGCATTTTGGCTCCTGATACGCCTCCTGACCACAAAAAACGGATCACTGAACGTTGCTCTTCTTTGGTGCAAATCGACAGCGGAGCAGCCATGATTAACAGCACGGCAGCGATAACGAAACTAACCTAGCAGCTTGAAAATTGCAAAGGTATAACAACAAATAACCAAAGCATGCGCCATCAACGTAAAACGACAGTACTACAAAATAAACAAAAATATAACTACACTCCTGGAAATGGAAAAAAGAACACATTGACACCGGTGTGTCAGACCCACCATACTTGCTCCGGACACTGCGAGAGGGCTGTACAAGCAATGATCACACGCACGGCACAGCGGACACACCAGGAACCGCGGTGTTGGCCGTCGAATGGCGCTAGCTGCGCAGCATTTGTGCACCGCCGCCGTCAGTGTCAGCCAGTTTGCCGTGGCATACAGAGCTCCATCGCAGTCTTTAACACTGGTAGCATGCCGCGACAGCGTGGACGTGAACCGTATGTGCAGTTGACGGACTTTGAGCGAGGGCGTACAGTGGGCATGCGGGTGGACGTACCGCCGAATTGCTCAACACGTGGGGCGTGAGGTCTCCACAGTACATCGATGTTGTCGGCAGTGGTCGGCGGAAGGTGCACGTGCCCGTCGACCAGGGACCGGACCGCAGCGACGCACGGATGCACGCCAAGACCATAGGATCTTACGCAGTACCGTAGGGGACCGCACCGCCACTTCCCAGCAAATTAGGGACACTGTTGCTCCTGGGGTATCGGCGAGGACCATTCGCAACCGTCTCCATGAAGCTGGGCTACGGTCCCGCACACCGTTAGGCCGTCTTCCGCTCACGCCCCAACATCGTGCAGCCCGCCTCCAGTGGTGTCACGACAGGCGTGAATGGAGGGACGAATGGAGACGTGTCGTCTTCAGCGATGAGAGTCGCTTCTGCCTTGGTGCTAATGATGGTCGTATGCGTGTTTGGCGCCGTGCAGGTGAGCGCCACAATCAGGACTGCATACGACCGAGGCACACAGGGCCAACACCCGGCATTATGGTGTGGGGAGCGATCTCCTACACTGGCCGTACACCACTGGTGATCGTCGAGGGGACACTGAATAGTGTACGGTACATCCAAACCGTCATCGAACCCATTGTTCTACCATTCCTAGACCGGCAAGGGAACTTGCTGTTCCAACAGGACAATGCACGTCCGCATGTATCCCGTGCCACCCAACGTGCTCTAGAAGGTGTACGTCAACTACCCTGGCCAGCAAGATCTCCGGATCTGTCCCCCATTGAGCATGTTTGGGACTGGATGAAGCGTTGTCTCACGCGGTCTGCACGTCCAGCACGAACGCTGGTCCAACTGAGGCGCCAGGTGGAAATGGCATGGCAAGCCGTTCCACAGGACTACATCCAGCATCTCTACGATCGTCTCCATGGGAGAATAGCAGCCTGCATTGCTGCGAAAGGTGGATATACACTGTACTAGTGCCGACATTGTGCATGCTCTGTTGCCTGTGTCTATCTGCCTGTGATTCTGTCAGTGTGATCATGTGATGTATCTGACCCCAGGAATGTGTCAATAAAGTTTCCCCTTCCTGGGACAATGAATTCACGGTGTTCTTATTTCAATTTCCAGGAGTGTAAATTGCGGATAATAATTGACTTGCCCTCGTATTTTTTTTTTTTCCTCCACATCGCCTCAGTGCCTACCAAATGTTTCAAATGGCTCTAAGCACTATGGAACTTATCAGTGTCCTAGACTTAAAACTATTTAAACCTAACTAATCTAAGGACGTCACACACATCCATGCCCGTGGTAGTATTCGAAACTGCGACCGTAGCAGCAGCGCGGTCCCGGACTGAAGCGCCTAGAACCGCTCGGCCACCGCGGCCGGACAGTGTGTACCGAAACAGAATGATCGGTGATGGCTGCAAACTAGTGGAGGACAGACAGAGCTCCAATGAATTTTAATTAAAAAATAATTGTTCATTTATTTAAATATAAACTTACACAGTGAAATATGCTCGTATCATACCACAAAAAAGGCGAATATGTCTTGGGTAGAGTTACGGATGTAACCTAAGGGAACTAACTTTTCAACTTATCTGACATCTTCAAAGACATTTAAATCAAAATATCTAGACGTATTAGGCCTTTTTTTCGAATTAACCCTATTTCCCCAGTGCAGTGAGCTCTCTTAGACCCACCCCTGTTACATGTATGGTGAGGGGTTTAAGAACAGACAGACACAAAGTTATGTGCTTCCAGGGACTGTGATGCGTCTACATAGAAAGTATCCGAGGGCGGCGGTACATCTATAACGGAAAGGATCCCAGGGTAGGGATGCGTGCATCCTAAACTTTTATGACACGTTGTGTCACATGGCACTACATGGCGAATGCCATGTTCGATGATATGATGGCGTATGTCATGTTATGCGAATGACATCATGTATCGTGTTACTTTACTTGACACGATGTATTATGTTACAGAGTCAGCGGATACCCCCTAATATCGTTTCAGACCTCCTTTTAACCTGCGTACTACAGCAACTCGACGTCACATGGACTCAACAAGTCGTTGGAAAAGTCCCCTGCAGAAATACTGCGCTGTGCTGGCTCTATACCTGTCCATAATTGCGAAAGTTTTGCTGGTGCAAAATTTTGTGCACGACCTGACTTCTCCATGACGCCCCATAAATATTCGATGGAATTCATGTCAGGCGATCTGGATGGCCAAATGTTCTCCAAACCAGTCGTGAACAACTGTGGTCCGGTGACATGGCGCATTGTCATCCATGAAAGGTCCATCGTTGTTTGGGAACATGAGATCCATGAATGGCTGCAAATGTTCTCCACGTAGCCGAACATCACCATTTCCAGTCAATGATCAGTTTACTTGTACCGGAGGGCCCAGTCTGTTGCATGTAAACACAGCCCACACTATTATGGAAGCACCACCAGTTTGCACAGTGCCCTGTTGACAACTTGGGTTAATGGCTTCGTAGGGTCTCCACCACACTCGAACCATACCATCAATTCTTACCAACTGAAAATCCAGACTCATCTGATCTGGCCACAGTTTTCCAGGCGTGTAGTGTCCATCTGATATGGTCACGAGGCCAGGGAGGCGCTGCCGGTGATGTCGTGCTCTTAACAAAGGCACTCACATCGGTCATATGCTCCTATTGCCCATTAATGCCAAATTTCGCCGCACCGTCCGAACGGATACGTTTGTTGTACGTCCCACATATGTTTTTGTGTTCATTTCACGCAGTGTTGCTTGTCTGTTAGCACTGACAATTATACGAAAAACGGTGCTGCTCTTGGCTGTTAAGTGAAGGCCACCGGCCACTGCATTGCCCGTGACGACAGGTCATGCCTGACATTTGATATTCTCAGCATACTCTTGATACTGTGGATAACGGAATATTAAATTCCTAACAATTTCGGAAACGGAATGTCCCATGTGTCTACCTCTAACTACCATTCCGTGTTCGAAGTCTGTTAATTCTCGTCATACGGCCATAAACACGCCGAAAACCTTTCCACATGAATCATCTGAGTACAAATGACAGCTCCGCCAATGCACTGTCCTTTTATATCTTGTGTAGGGTATGGTATGTTATGTTAACCGGGGGCCTAGAAACGACGGAGAGGCTCCGTCCCCGCCGCAGCCACAGTGGTCCGCAACCCCACGACCACTACCGCAGTCCACGTCATCCCTCCGCCAACCCACACCGAACCCAGGGTTATTGTGCGATTCGGTCCCAGGTGGACCCCCCAGGGAACGTCTCACATCAGACGAGTGTAACCCCTATGTTTGTGTGTAGAGTAATGGTGGTGTATGTGTACGTGGAGAACTTGTTTGTGCAGCAATCGCCGACATAGTGTAGCTGAGGCGGAATAAGGAGAACCAGCCCTCATTTGCCGAGGCATATGGAAAAACGCCTAAAAACCTTCCACAGACTGGCCGGCTCAGTGGACATCGACACAAATCCGCCGGGGGGATTCCTGCCGGAGACCGGCGCTCCTTCCCGCTCGGAAAGCCGTGCGTTACACCGCACGGCAAACCGGGAGGGCTTGTGTAGGGTATACTATCACCATCTGTATGTGCATACCGCTACACCATGATTTCCATCACCTCGTTATACATAACGTGGGTACTGCACTGAAGAGCCAAAGAAACTGGTACACATGCCTAATATCGTCCCCGCGAGCACGCAGAACTGCTACATGACGACGTGACATGGACTCGACTAATGCCTGAAGTAGTGCTGGAGGGAACTGGAACCATGGCTGTCCATAAGAGTACGAGCGGATGGAGATCTCTTCTGAACAGCACTTTGCAAGGCATCCCAGACAAGCTCATTAATGTTCATGTCTGGAGAGTTTGGTGGCCAGCGGAAGTGTTTAAAGTCGGAAGAGTGTTCCTGGAGCCACTCTGTAGCGGTTTTGGACGTTTGGTGTGTCGCAGTGTTGTGCTGGAATTGCACAAGTCCGTCGGAATGCACAATGGACATGCAGGTGATCAGACAGGATGCTTACGTACGTGTCACCTGTCAGAGTCGTATCTAGACGTGTCAGGGGTCCGATGTCACTCCAGCCGCACGCGCCCCACACCATTACAGAGCCTCCATCAGCTTGAACAATCCCTTGTTGACATGTAGCGTTCGTATGGTTGAATTGGCTCTGAGCACTAAGGTCATCAGTCCCCTAGAACTTAAAACTACTTAAACCTAAGGACATCACACACATCCATACCCAAGGCAGGACTCGAATGTGCGACCGTGGCGGTCGCGCGGTTCCAGACTGAAGCGCCTAGAACCGCTCGGCCACAACGGCTGGCCGACATGCAGGGTCCATGGATTCATGTCGTTGTCTCCATCCCCATCCTTGACTAGGATTGCCAACTTTTTTTTAGAGACAAATGACGCTTCTTATTTCAAGGAGAAGTGAATAAAAATTCCTCACATATTACTAAAAATGAATATTTCAAAATTTATACAATTATTTACCTAAGTACGAATTTTTCGTACTTCTGATACTAAACAGGGACTTTTGATTGGTTTTGAGAGGTTAATAACTGGTGCTACATTATCGTTACAGCGCTTCCGCGCTGTAGCAAATACACTAGTGGCCATTAAAATTGCTACACCACGAAGATGACGTGCTACAGACGCGAAATTAAATTGACAGGAAGACGATGCTGTGATATGCAAATGATTAGCTTTTCAGAGCATTCACACAAGGTTGGCGCCGGTAGTGACACCTACTATGTGCTGACATGAGGAAAGTTTCCAGCCGGCCGCGGTGGTCTCGCGTTTCTAGGCGCGCAGTCCGGAACCGTGCGACTGCTACGGTCGCAGGTTCGAATCCTGCCTCGGGCATGGATGTGTGTGATGTCCTTAGGTTAGTTAGGTTTAAGTAACTCTAAGTTCTAGGGGACTTCTGACCACAGCAGTTGAGTCCCATAGTGCTCAGAGCCATTTGAAAGTTTCCAGCCGATTTCTCATACGCAAACAGCAGTTGACCGACGTTACCTGGTGAAACGTTGTTGTGATGCCTCGTGTAAGGAGGAGAAATGCGTACCATCACGTTTCCGACTTTGATAAAGGTCGGACTGTAGCCTATCGCGATTGCGGTTTATCGTATAGCGACATTGCTGCTCGCGTTGGTCTAGATCCAATGAGGAAAGTTTCCAGCCGGCCGCGGTGGAATATGGAATCGGTGCGTTCAGGAGGGTAATACGGAACGCCGTGCTGGATCCCAACGGCGTCGTATCACTAGCAGTCGAGATGATAGGAATCTTATCCGCATGGCTGTAACGGATCGTGCAGCCACATCTCGATCCCTGAGTCAACAGATGGGGACGTCTGAAAGACAACAACCATCTGCACGAACAGTTCGACGACGTTTGCAGCAGCATGGACTATCAGTTCGGAGACCACGGCTGCGGTTACCCTTGACGCTGCATCACAGACAGGAGTGCCTGCGATGATGTACTCGACGACGAACCTGGGTGGACGAATGGCAAAACGTCATTTTTTCGGATGTATCCAGGTTCTGTTTACAGCATCACGATGGTCGCATCCGTGTTTGGCGACATCGCGGTGAACGCACATTGGAAGCGTGTGTTCGTCATCGCCATAGTGGCGTATCACCCGGCGTTATGGTACGGGGTGCCATTGGTTACACGTGAGTCCCCTCTTGTTCGCATTGACGGCACTCTGAACAGTGGAAGTTACATTACAGATGTGTTACACCCCGTGGCTCTAACCTTCATTCGATCCCTGCGAAACGCCACATTTCAGCAGGACAATGCACGACCGCATGTTGCAGGGCTGGCCGGTGTGGCCGAGTGGTTCTAGGCGTTTCAGTCTGGAACCGCGGGACCACTACGGTCGCAGGATCGAATCCTGCCTCGGGCATGGATGTGTGTGATGTCCTTAGGTTAGTTAGGTGTACGTAGTTCTAAGTTCTAGGGGACTGATGACCTCAGATGTTAAGTCCCATAGTGCTCAGAGCCATTTGAACCATTTTGTTGCAGGTACTGTACGGGCCTTTCTGGATACAGAAAATGTTCGACTTCTGCCCTGGCCAGGACATTCTCCAGATCTCTCACCAATTGAAAACGTCCTGTCAATGGTGGCCGAGCAACTGGCTCGTCACGATACGCCAGTCACTACTCTTAATGAACTGTGGTATCGTGTTCAAGCTGCAATGGCAGCTGTACCTGCACACGCGATCCAAGCTCTGTTTGACTCAGTGCCCAGGCGTATCAAGGCCGTTATTACGGCCACAGGTGATTGTTCTGGGTACTGATTTCTCAGGATCTATGCACCCAAATTGCGTGAAAATATAATCACATGTCAGTTCTAGTATAATATATTTGTCCTATGAATACCCATTTATGATCTGCATTTATTCTTGGTATAGCAATTTTAATGGCGAGTAGTGTACTAAAAGGCTAACCGAGGGCACTATACCAGTTGCAGGCTAACTATCTAACAGTTACCAGCGGCAACAAAAATTAGTTTTTCAATATTCTGTACAGACTTTCCACTTCCTCTTTGACTCAATAAATCAAATGGTTCAAATGGCTCTGAGCAGTATGCGACTTAACTTCTGAAGTCATCAGTCGCCTAGAACCTAGAACTAATTAAACCTAACTAACCTAAGGACATCACACACATCCATGCCCGAGGCAGGATTCGAACCTGCGGCCGTAGCGGTTGCTCGGTTCCAGACTGTAGCGCCTAGAACCGGACGGGCACTCCGGCCGGCTCCCGTACTCGAACGCTTATTTAAGTTCTTACCAACTCGGGACTCATCTGACCAACCCACAGTTTTCCAGTCATCTACGGTCCAACCGGTATCATTATGAGTGCAGGACAGGTGCTGCAGGTGATGCCGTGCTGTTAAAAACGCACTCTTGTCGACCTCCTGCTTCCAGTATCCATTAAGGCCAAATTTCATCACATTGTCCTTCTGCGTACGTTCGTTGTACTTGTTACATTGATTTCTGCAGTCATTTCACATAGTGTTGCTTGTCTGTAAACACTGGCAACGCTACAGAATCATGGCTGTTCTCGGGCGTCAAGTGAAGGCCGTTGGCTACTACATTGTCTGTGGTGAGAGATAATGCCTGAAATTTGGTATTCTCGGCACACTCTTGACTCTGTGGGTCTCGGAATTTTGAACTCCCTAGCGACTTTCGAATGTGTTTAGCTGCAACTGATATTCCACATTCAATGTCTATTAATTTCCATCGTGCGGTCATAATCACGTCAGAACCTTTTGACAAAATCAACAGGGCAGAACTTTTCACAAAATACGTGATACTACGGCCATATGTATGTGTGCGCATCACTATCCCGTGACTTTTGTCACCTTAGTGAGTCAGAGAATATGAAAATCTTGTGTCGTAATTGAAGGTGTTGTGGGTTGCATAAAACCTATCGGTAGGGGCAACTGAATCACCTGTGTGTCTTGCGTCAGTGTAATTCACAGTTCGCACATTACCCAGGCTACATCCGTCCAGAGAGCAGTTAGCAACTTCCTGCACGCTTTACAAACAATTTCAAACGTTTACGCAACCTTTTCTCGCTGACACCCAACGCAAAATGAGACAAGGAGAAAAATTCATCTCAATCCATTTTCGCTGTTCATGCAGTAAAACTGCAGCATCAGGCATGACTTTTTAATTTGTTGCCTCTTTACTACCAACCCTGCTCGCAACATATTTTGCAGACAGTATCCCCATAAGCCACTTAAGGTACCTGCAAAACTATACCAGTGTGCGATACATACGAGGGCCGTTTGAAAAGTCCGTGCAAAAATAAAAACTACTTACTTGTTTGGGGTAAACCTTTTTTATTTTTCGACATAGTCTGCTTTTACACTTATCACTTCGTCCAACGCTGTTCTAATTTGTTGATCCCTTCCGAATAATAGGAATTGTCCAAGTCTGCAAAATAGCTATTAGTTGCTGCAATCACCTCCTCGTTTGATAAAATCTTTATCCTGCCAGCCATTTCTTCAAATTGGGGAACAGATAGTAGTCCGAGGGAGCCAAGTCTGGAGAATAGGGGGAATGTGAAACGAGTTGGAATCCTGTTTCCATTAATTTTGCGACCAAAACTGCTGAGGTGTGTGCTGGTGCATTGTCATGATGGAAAGGACTTTTTTGCGGTTCAATCGCCGGCGTTTTTCTTGCAGTTCTGTTTTCAAACGGTCCAATAACGATGAATAATGTGCACCTGTAATAGTTTTACCCTTTTCCGGATAGTCGATGAGGATTATCCATTGCGAATCCCATAAGACAGTCGTCATAAGCTTTCCGGTCAAACGACTGGTCTTCGCCCTTTTTGGTGCAGATTCTCCCTTGATAACCCATTGTTTAGATTGTTGTTTGGTCTCAGGAGTATGGTTATGTAGCCATGTATCATCCACAGTGACGAAACGACGCTTAAAGTCTTGCGGATTCTTCTTGAACAGTTGCAAACCATCCTTGCAACACTTCACACGATTCCGTTTTTGGTCAAGCGTGAGCAATCGCGGAACCCATGTTGCGGATAACTTTCTCATGTCCAAATGTTTATGCAAAATATTATTTACCCACATTTGAGATGCCCACAGCACTAGCAATCTCACGCATCTTAACTCTTCTGTCATCTATCACCATATCATGGATTTTATCAATGATTTCTGGTGTCGTAACCTCCACAGGGCGTCCAGAACATTCAGCATCACTTGTGCCCATATGGCCACTCCGAAAGTTTTGAAACCACTTATAAACTATTCTAATCGAAGCTGCAGAGTCACCGTAATGTTTATCAAGCTTCTCTTTACTCACTTGAGGAGTTTTGCAATTTATAAAGTAATGTTTAATCACCACCCGAAATTATTTTTCGTCCATTTTTTGACAATCACTCGACATCCTTGATTTACACGAATGCCAAAAACAAAAAAATAGACCAATATGGCTGAAACTTGGTGTGTGCTCTCTCCAAAGATGCTACTAACTAAACATGACCTCGATAAACGCCGGTTGTGCCATCTCTCGGACTTTACACGTACTATTCAAACGTCCCTCGTAGGTCGGAGATGTGTCATTTTGTACACTGGAGTTCGATGCTTTAAAGAATGAGGAATGGGAGTTTGTTGGTGTGCCACAGATTTAGCAGATCTTCTCATTATGCCCATAGAAACACAAATAATGGTCCTAACGTGGCTTGATAGTGGGATTGGAGTGGAGGCTTGTGAACAGACACGTATGGCGCCTGTCCAATATGTGTCCCGTGTGTTAACTTCCTGCCTCGAGGAACAGCGCAAACATCGAGGAACGGGAGCAAATTTTAACTGTGCCAATCACTACAAGCTGTTCAGTGTCTGAAACTGGCAGTTTAATTACTATTTGTTATTGCAGCCTTACGTCCTGTCCACGTCGAGGCGTTCCATGCTGACTTCCATGTCCCCTTATCGGATTTGGAGGGAATGGATTAGAGTCGGGTCGTCACATTACATTCTTGACACATTAAATGTTACGAAAATGAAACTAGCAAAGCTTTGTTGACCCTTTAAGTGACAAAATGCTTTATACAGCATGACAGTGAAATACGTCCCACTGTATGCACTCTGCGAATAGTAATCAATGAAACTGCTCAATTTATAAAGTACTAGCTGTAACGCCACTTCCTTTGGACGCAAGATTGAAAATATAAAATAGTACCGAAAACCCAATAAAAGTCTCAAAATCCAAGATCCAGATTTCAAGTCTCACTGGAATATCATAACTTGAATAGTAGCAAGTGTATAGAAAAGAAATCCAGTATAAGGTGACTTAATGTTTTCAAAAGGGAAAGAAAAGAAATAGAATCCATTAATTTCAAATTAAAATAATAGTAGATCGCAAAGTAGTGTACTTATAGATCACGGAATAGAACGAGTGAACACAAGGAAAACTCTCTGTGAGTACTGTTTGAGGACACTGCGTAATACAGAAGAAAAAAGTCGTACATTGTTAATGTGCTGCTAGCGCTTCTGGATCATGTCGTATCTCAACGTGTGCTCTTGTACGTGGGCGCGACGAGATTTTTTTTGTGCAGTTTTGCGATCTGCTACGAATCATTGAACTTGAAATAGGTAGATCAGCAACCTTGAGTATATCACTATGTAAAGCCAAGAGAGCAAAAGACCCGAACTTGTCTTAATTGGTTATTATACAGGAAAGACTGAACTTTGCCCCGAAGTAATAGACTGTTAGAAATTTACCGAGGAAGTGCCGGCCGGTGTGGCCGTGCGGTTCTAGGCGCTTCAGTCTGGAACCGCGTGACCGACCGCTACGGTCGCAGGTTCGAATCCTGGCTCGGGCATGGATGTGTGTGATGTCCGTAGGTTAGTTCGGTTTAAGTAGTTCTAAGTTCTAGGGGACTGATGACCACAGATGGTAAGTCCCATAGTGCTCAGAGCCATTTGAACCATTTTTTTGACATAGGAAGTGAACATTGGTATTGAATCGTGAGAAAGTACTGAAGTTTCGTTAAAGTAGCAAATGAAATCTGGATCTTGTTACAAACTCTTTGACTGAAACTTACGTGGCTAAATACACCCAGCTTGGGGAAAAGTTACTTTCTTAATACAATGATAGGACGTGAATAGTGTATAATAAACCAGCATAAAGTGGATTTACCGTGTGACATTTCTTTCAACCCATTTAATATTGTGTGTTTATGAAATATGTATTTGTGCGACGACATAACAGAGCGCAGCATACATAAATATTCTTTGCCGCGTTAGAAAGTTATTGTACCAATTCGAACTATTAAGCTTGCGTGAACTGAAAACTTTAGGTTGGTTGGTTGGTTTTGGGGAAGGAGACCAGACAGCGAGGTCATCGGTCTCATCGGATTAGGGAAGGACGGGGAAGGAAGTCGGCCGTGCCCTTTGAAAGGAACCATCTCGGCATTTGCCTGGAGCGATTTAGGGAAATCACGGAAAACCTAAATCAGGATGGCCGGACGCGGGATTGAACCGTCGTCCTCCCGAATGCGAGTCCAGTGTCTAACCACTGCGCCACCTCGCTCGGTTGAAAACTTTAGGGGAGAAACTATTACTTTACATGGACTGTAGCCACAGTTAGTACAAGGATAGCCATTGGTGTGCAACTACGGGTAGCTGGGCTCGTACACGTCGGGGAGCATTTAATTATTTGGACTGGTCGGCATCATTGATAAGCACTCGGCGTGAATACAATGCCGCAGGGCAGATTTTTTTTATGTAATGTTCCCCATAACACTATATATACTACTGGCCATTAAAATTGCTACACCACGAAGATGACGTACTACAGACGTGAAATTTAACCGACAAGAAGAAGATGCTATGATATGCAAATGATTAGCTTTTCAGAGCATTCACACAAGGTTGGCGGCGGTAGCAACACCTACAACGTGCTGACATGAAGAAAAGTTTCCAACCGATTTCTCCTACACAAACAGCAGTTGATAGGCGTTGCCCGGTGAAAGGTTGTTGTGATGCCTCGTGTAAGGAGGAGAAATAAGTACCATCACGTTTCCGACTTTGATAAAGGTCGGATTGTAGCCTATCGCGATTGCGGTTTATCGTATCGCGACATTGCTGCTCGCGTTGGTCGAGATCCAATGACTGTTAGCAGAATATGGAATCGGTGGGTTCAGGAGGGTAATACGGAACGCCGTGCTGGATCCCAACGGCCTCGTATCACTAGCAGTCCAGATGACAGGGATCTTATACGCATGGCTGTAACGGATCGTGCAGCAAGTCTCGATCCCAGAGTCAACAGATCGGGACGTTTGCAAGACAACAACCATCTGCACGAACAGTTCGACGATGTTTGCAGCAGCATGGCCTATCAGCTCGGAGACTGTGGCTACGGTTACCCTTGACGCTGCATCACAGACAGGAGCGCCTGCGATGGTGTACTCAACGACGAACCTGGGTGCACGAATGGCAGTACGTCATTTTTTCGAATGAATCCAGGTTCTGTTTGCAGCACCATGATGGTCGCATCCGTGTTTGGCGACATAGCGGTGAACGCACATTGAAAGCGTGTATTCGTCACCGCCATACTGGCGTATCACCCGGCGTGATGGTATGGGGTGCCGTTGGTTACACGTCTCGGTCACCTCTTGTTCGCCTTGACGGCGCTTTGAACAGTGGACGTTACATTTCAGATGTGTTACGTTCCGTGGCTCTACCCTTCATTCGATGCCTGCGAAATCCTACATTTCAGCAGGATAATGCACGACCGCATGTTGCAGGTCCTGTACGGGCCTTTCTGGACACAGAAAATTTTCGACTGCTGCCCTGGCCAGCACATTCTCCAGACCTCTCACCAATTGAAATCGTCTGGTCAGTGGTGGCAGAGCAACTGGCTCGTCATAATACGCCAGTCACTACTCTTGATGAACTGTGGTGTCGTGTTGAAGCTGCATGGGCAGCTGTACCTGTACACACCATCCAAGCTCTGTTTGACTCAATGCCCAGGCGTATAAAGGCCGTTATTACGGCCAGAAGTGGTTGTTCTGGGTACTGATTTCTCAGGATCTATGCACCCAAATTGCGTGAAAATGTAATCACATGTCACTTCTAGTATAATATATTTGGCCAATGAATATCCGTTTATCATCTGCATTTCTTCTTGATGTAGCAATTTTACTGGCCAGTAGTGTATATATACATACATTCTTCCGCTAGTTGGTCGTAGCACGAATTTCATCAACGAACAATACCAATGTACCTTGAGAGGAGCAGTTACATAAAAATTGGCGCACCTGTATAATAATCAATTAAGACAAGTTTGGGTGTTTTGCTTTCGTGGCTTTGCGTAATGATGTACTCAAGATTGCTGATCTACCTATTTCAAGTTTAATGATTTCTAGCAGATCGTAAATTTCCAAAAGTGCACAAAAAAACATTCTCGTCGCGCCTGCGTACCAGACCACACGTGAGATACGACATGATCCAGCAAGCGCTAGCAGCACATTAACAATGTGACTTTTTTCTTCTGTATTACGCAATGTCCTCAAACAGTACTCACAAAGAGTATTCTTTGAGTTCACTCGTTCTATTCCGTGATCTATAAGTACACTACTTTGCGAGCTATTATTATTTTAATTTGAAACTAATGGATTCTATTTCTTTTCTTTCCCTTTTCGAAACATTAAGTCACGTTATACTGGATTTCTTTTCTACATACTTGCTACTACTCAAGTAATGATATTCCAGCGGGACTTAAAATCTGGATCTTGGGTTTTGGGACTTTTGTTGTGTTTTGGGTACTATTTTACAAGGTGTACAACTTTGCTTCCGCCGTTTTTCCACAACATTTGAGGCTTTAATGAAACAAATTGGTTACACATGCGTCAGTCAGAGTATTTTCCATCGCTGGCCATTACTTTCTCCCATCTTTCGGGCAGTGTACGAATCCCGCGTCGAGAAAATTGTTCATCTTTTGAAGCGATCCACGAATCGATCCAACTTGTGACTTCTTCATGAGATCGGAAGTGTTGGTCAACCAGGCCATGCGCCATTGATCTAAACAGGTGATAGTCAGAGGGAGCAATGGCTGGAGAATACGGCGGGTGGGGTAGGACTTTCCATTTTAACGTTCCAAGTACGTTTCGACCTCTTTTGTATCGTGGGGTCTAGCGTCATCGTGCTGCAAAATCACTTTATCATGCCTCTCGCTGTACTGCGGCCTTTTTTCTTTTAATGCTCTGCTCAAACGCATTAAATGCGTTCGAAAACGAGCACCTGTGATTGTTTCACTTGGTTTTCGAGCACCTCATAGTACAAGACGGCGAGCTGGTCCCACCAAATGCGGAGCATGATCTTGTGGAGCCGTAAATATTCGGTTTGGCCGTCGACGTGGAAGCGTGGCCGGGATTATATATCCATGATTTTTGCGTTTAGGGTTATCGTAATGAACCCATTTTTCGTTACCGGTCACAATGCGATGCAGAAATCCCTTCCGTTTTTTCCTCTGAAGGTTGCCAATTATTCCTCTGAAGGAACTGTTCACCAACACACAAACGCCGTTCAACGTCTCTTGGTTTCAGCTCACACGAGATCCAAGTTCCTTCTTTCTGAATCCTGCCAATAGCCTTGAGACGTTTTGAAATGGCTTGCTGTGTCGCTGCCACTAATCGTGGCAATTCTTCTTGAGTCTGACGCGAGTCTTCACTCAGCAATGTCTCCAGTTGTGCATCTTCGAAAACATTCTCTCTTCCACCACTATGACGGTCTACGACGTTAAAATCACCGTTCTTGAAGCGTTGAAACCACTCACGACACGTTCTTTCACTAATAGCGTCCTTACCATACGTACACTCCTGGAAATTGAAATAAGAACACCGTGAATTCATTGTCCCAGGAAGGGGAAATTTTATTGACACATTCCTGGGGTCAGATACATCACATGATCACACTGACAGAACCACAGGCACATAGACACAGGCAACAGAGCATGCACAATGTCGGCACTAGTACAGTGTATATCCACCTTTCGCAGCAATGCAGGCTGCTATTCTCCCATGGAGACGATCGTAGAGATGCTGGATGTAGTCCTGTGGAACGGCTTGCCATGCCATTTCCACCTGGCGCCTCAGTTGGACCAGCGTTCGTGCTGGACGTGCAGACCGCGTGAGACGACGCTTCATCCAGTCCCAAACATGCTCAATGGGGGACAGATCCGGAGATCTTGCTGGCCAGGGTAGTTGACTTACACCTTCTAGAGCATGTTGGGTGGCACGGGATACATGCGGACGTGCATTGTCCTGTTGGAACAGCAAGTTCCCTTGCCGGTCTAGGAATGGTAGAACGATGGGTTCGATGACGGTTTGGATGTACCGTGCACTATTCAGTGTCCCCTCGACGATCACCAGTGGTGTACGGCCAGTGTAGGAGATCGCTCCCGACACCATGATGCCGGGTGTTGGCCCTGTGTGCCTCGGTCGTATGCAGTCCTGATTGTGGCGCTCACCTGCACGGCGCCAAACACGCATACGACCATCATTGGCACCAAGGCAGAAGCGACTCTCATCGCTGAAGACGACACGTCTCCATTCGTCCCTCCATTCACGCCTGTCGCGACACCACTGGAGGCGGGCTGCACGATGTTGGGGCGTGAGCGGAAGACGGCCTAACGGTGTGCGGGACCGTAGCCCAGCTTCATGGAGACGGTTGCGAATGGTCCTCGCCGATACCCCAGGAGCAACAGTGTCCCTAATTTGCTGGGAAGTGGCGGTGCGGTCCCGTACGGCACTGCGTAGGATCCTACGGTCTTGGCGTGCATCCGTGCGTCGCTGCGGTCCGGTCCCAGGTCGACGGGCACGTGCACCTTCCGCCGACCACTGGCGACAACATCGATGTACTGTGGAGACCTCACACCCCACGTGTTGAGCAATTCGGCGGTACGTCCACCCGGCCTCCCACATGCCCACTATACGCCCTCGCTCAAAGTCCGTCAACTGCACATACGGTTCACGTCCACGCTGTCGCGGCATGCTACCAGTGTTAAAGACTGCGATGGAGCTCCGTATGCCACGGCAAACTGGCTGACACTGACGGCGGCGGTGCACAAATGCTGCGCAGCTAGCGCCATTCGACGGCCAACACCGCGGTTACTGGTGTGTCCGCTGTGCCGTGCGTGTGATCATTGCTGTACAGCCCTCTTGCAGTGTCCGGAGCAAGTATGGTGGGTCTGACACACCGGTGTCAATGTGTTCTTTTTTCCATTTCCAGGAGTGTAGTTGAGACCATTCGATGAGACTCAGCTGCTGTTTTCTTCATACTCAAACAAAACAGTAACACCTACCGCAAATGAAGAGAATTAGGCTCGTAAACCGACATTTTCAATCAAGAACAGCTTTATGATGCAGACACAAAACGACTAATGTTTGAATGAGGTTATGTTGACCGAGGTCCAAGTTAACTGCCTGACGTCTGCGAACTGTTTCTTTCGACTGCTACTTATCGTTGTCGTCACCTATCGGCAAACGGCGGAAGCAATGTTGTACACCTTGTATATTTTCAATTTTGCGTCCAGTGGAAGTGGCGTTACATAACGAACAAACCTGGCGTTGTCCGGGTATTCATTTCGCAATTTTGCTGCTATTAGAAACGAAGAAAAAGGCCAGATGCTAGCATGACTCGCGCACTGAAGGGCTCTGTACAAACTTAATTATGTATACACACAGTTCTTTCAGCCCAGGAATAGACACACTCGACCATTTTGCCTGTTAGCGACATTGACACTGGCAAGATATCTGTTCCAAAGATTCCAAGTTTTTCGAGAATGTTTTAATTTCAATAATTTAAATGTGACATAAAATCATGCAGGAAGCAGACGACCATTTCTATAATAATCAGGGGTTGTGCATTCAGACTGACTGGTTGCAGTGGTAAAAGTCAAACACCAGACAAGCTCATAGGACGGTCTCGGAATTTATCCATCATCAGATATCGAGGAGCGATTACTTCACGTAGATATGGCGTTTAAAATTGTATGTGAAACAAATATTCGCTGACTAGTCAGCTATCGTTCCTGGATATGCGTCGTAACAGCAATGAAGGCATCCCTAGTGTGTTGTCTGACTTTAACCATTGCGACACAGTCAGCCTGAATGCACGACTGCTGATTGCCTTAATTTCAAGTTTGACGTCGGATAACAAGTGACAAAATAAAATTCTTTGCGTGATATAATTACGAATTGAGAATTTTCGATTTTTTTTCGTTTACTTATACTGTGGACATTGTTTCATGCCAGTTTTCGTAATTCCATAGGTTTTGATGAACGAGTTTGCTTGTATCAAAATATGTGACAAATCCCCATACATTTTGACTGCATTGGCGTAGAAGCTAATGTTTGTTATACCACCATCGGAACATTTACACTGAAGTGCCAAAGAAACTGGTATAGGCATGCATATCAAATACAGAGACATGAAAACAGGCAGAATACGGCGGTGCGTTCGGCAACGCTTATATAAGACAACAAGTGGCTGGCGCATTTATTACATCGGTTACTGCTGCTATAATGGCAGATTATCAAGATTTAAGTGAGCTTCAAAAATGGTTCAAATGGCTCTGAGCACTATGCGACTTAACTTCTGAGGTCATCAGTCGCCTAGAACGTAGAACTAATTAAACCTAACTAACCTAAGGAGATCACACACATCCATGCCCGAGGCAGGATTCGAACCTGCGACCGTAGCGGTCGCTCGGTTCCAGACTGGAGCGCCTAGAAACGCACGGCCACTACGGCCAGTCTAAGTCAGCTTCAACGGAGTGTCATAGTTGGCGCACGAGCGAAGGGACACATCATCTCCGAGGTAGCGACGAAGTGAGGATTTTCCCGTACGACCATTTCACGAGTGTGCCTTGAATATCAGGAATCCGGTAAAACATCAAATTTTCGACATTGCTGCGGCCGGAAGAAGACCCCGCGAGAACGGCGCGAACGACGACTGAAGAGAATCGTTCAACGTGACATAAGTGCAACCCTTCCGTAAATTGCTGCAGATTTCAAGTGTCAGCGTGCGAAGCGTTCAACGAAACATCATTGATGTGGGCTTTCGGAGCCGAAGACCCACTCGTGTACTCTTGATGACTGCACGACACAAAGCTTTACTCCTAGCCTGGCCCGTCAACACTGACATTAAACTGTTGATGACTGGAAACATGTTGTCTGGTCGGACGAGTCTCGTTTCAAATTATGTAGAACGGATGGACTTGTACGGGTATGGAGACAACCTCATGAATCCATGGACCCTGCATGTCAGTAGGGGACTGTTGAAGCTGGTGGAGGCTCTGTCTGGTATGGGACATGTGCAGTTGGAATGATATGGGACCCCTTATAATTTTAGGTACCACTCTGACAGTTGACACGTATATAAGCATCCTGTCTGATGTCCTGCATCCATTCATATCCATTGTACCAGGGTCACTCCAAAAGAAATGCACACTATTTTTTTTTTTTAAATCCATCTTTTATTCTACATGTTTGAAAGTTTTACAGTGTGTAGATACATCCTTTAGCAACAATATTTTCATTTATCCACGTAATTTCCATCCCTCTCAACTGCCTTACGCCATCTTGGAACTAGCGCCTGTCTACCCGCACGGTAAAATTCTGGACCAACCTGTTGGAGCCACTGTTTGGCAGCGTGCGCAATGGAGTCGTCATCTTCAAATCTTGTTCCACGAAGAGAGTCTTTCAGTTTCCCAAAGAGATGATAATCACATGGAGCCAGGTCGGGACTGTAAGGCGGGTGTTTCAGTATTGTCCATCCGAGTTTTGTGATCGCTTCCACGGTTTTTTGACTGTCAAGTGGCCATGCATTGTCGTGCAACAGCAAAACATCCTGCTTTTGCCGATGTGGTCGAACACTTCCGTCCCCTATCTCAATGTAGCGTGACAATTCGTTCACTGTGATGCGTCTGTCAGCAGTCACCAATTCGTTAACTCTCTGCACATTGTCTGGAGTGTGTGCAGTACGAGGCCTGCCGCTGCGAGGACGATCCTCAATATTGCCGTGCCCGCTTTCATCACGTAACCTGCTTGCCCACCGACTAACTGTACTGCGACCGACAGCAGCATCTCCATACACCTTTTTCAACCTCTTGTGGTTGTTTCCCACTGTCTCGTTTTCACAGCACAGGAATTCTATGACAGCACGTTGCTTCTGACGAACGTCAAGTGTAGCAGCCATCTTGGTGACATTCTTAGACGGCGCCACTCACGGGCACAGGTTGAACTTAGTTTGAAAACAAGCGGGAAGGATGTATCTACACACTGTAAAACTTTCACACATGCAGAATGAAAACTGCATTTTTACAAAAATAATGTGCATTTCTTTTGGAGTGATCCTCGTACTTTCCGACGGACGTGGGCAATTCCAGCAGGATAATGCGATGCCCAACACGTTCAAAATTGCTACAGACTGGCTTCAGGAACACTCTTCTGAGCTTAAACCTTTCCGCTGGTCACCAATCTCGCCAGACATGAATGTTGTTGAGCATATCTGGGATGCATTGCGACGTTCTGTGCTCCACCCCTTCGTACTCTTACGGATTTATGGACTCATGGACTCATGGTGTCTGTTCTCTCCGGCACTACTTCAGACATTAGTCAAGTCGATGCCACGTCGTGTTGTGGGGGCCCTACACGATATTCGGCAGGTGCACCAGGCCTTATGGCTCTTCAATGTACTCCAGGTTGCTGCGTCTATCCGTTCCTAAGATAAAGTGGTCTTAACAGACGGACGGACAGGCAGATAGTCTGATAACAAATAACAAAAAAATGGTTCAAATGGCTCTGAGCACTATGGGACTTAACATCTATGGTCATCAGTCCCCTAGAACTTAGAACTACTCAAACCTAACTAACATAAGGACGTCACACACATCCATGCCCGAGGCAGGATTCGAACCTGCGGCCGTAGCAGTCGCGCGGCTCCGGACTGAGCGCCTAGAACCGCTAGACCACTGCGGCGGGCAAACAAATAACAGCAAAAGCTCTTTTTCGTTTGATATACCGGTTACTACAAATTTACAATTTTCGGATTTTTTCCTTTGGCTGTACTGTAAATGAAGAAGGGTTTTTAACAGTCGGACAGACAGCGATACACACTGACAGACAGACAACAAAGCGAAACTATACAGGTTTCGTTGTTACCGACTGACGCACGGAATCCTAAAAATGAAGCGTGTTTGTAGTGAAGTATCGAAAAAATGTCGTTTCGTTATATTCGTGAAAATACCTTTGAAACTATAAAACAGTCGTACAAAGAAATA
The DNA here is from genome assembly GCF_023864345.2 of Schistocerca serialis cubense. Lineage (NCBI taxonomy): Eukaryota > Metazoa > Arthropoda > Insecta > Orthoptera > Acrididae > Schistocerca > Schistocerca serialis. The sequence goes on from NC_064649.1 coordinate 78,570,997, forward strand.
TACATGATGTACAAATGTCTAAGTACAGTATACAAATGAAGGAACATGATACTGGACAGTTTCTGTTCGCTGGTGGCAGCTGCTTCGCGTGTCTAAAACGCGATTTTGTAAACGTCTCTGCGGCAATGCCTCTTCATAGCTCTATAGACTGTTACTGTTTTCGCCTACAGCCGTTTGCGCTTCGCAGTTGGAAGCTGTCAAAAGCGCTGCCAGGTATTCCTTAATTTGACTCGCTAGTACGAGCGTCTTGGTAGTAAAAAATAAATGTATGGAAGCTTAATGTATGATTCCATTTTTCACGCACCAGAGTGTTTATGACGTCTTCTTCTTCTTCTTCTTCTTCTTCTTCTTCTTTTGCTACTGCCTTTATCCTGCATTGTGCGCAGGGTCGGTAGAGTTAAGTACGGAATTGGCATGGTTAATTTTTAAGGGGTGGCCAGATGCCCTTCCTGCCGCCACCCCATACCCCCCGGGATGGTTCCTTTGAAAGGGCACAGCCGACTTCCTTCCCTGTCCTTCCCTAATCCGATGAGACCGATGACCTTGCTGTCTGGTCTCTTCCCCCAAACAACTCAACCTCCCCCCCCCCCCCCTCCCCAGGATGGAAGTAGTGTACCCCAGCTGTCTGTGTCTAGTGTAAATCGCGAAATAGTGTGAATGTGTTTCAAATGTGTGTGAGTTGTGTAACTGAGGTGGGACGTGGGGACCATCCCGGTATTCACCTAGTGGGATGTGGAAAACCGCCTAAAAACCACATCCCGGCTGGCTGGCACACCGGCCGTCGTCGTTTATCCGCCGGGCGGATTCGATCCGGGCCGGCGCGCCTACCCGAGTCCAGGAAGCCGCGCGTTAGTGCTCTCAGTTACCCTGGCGGGTAGAGTGTTTATGACGTCATATCTCTTCAACTATGCGACGTGCAGTGATGTACTTATGTAGGTAAAAAAAAAAAATGGTTCAAATGGTTCTAGGGGACTTAACACCTGAGGTCATCAGTCCCCTAGAACTTAGAACTACTTAACACCTAACTAACCTAAGGACATCACACACATCCATGCCCGAGGCAGGATTCGAACCTGCGACCTTAGCGGTCGTGCGGTTCCAGACTGTAGCGCCTAGAACCGCTCGGACCCCCCGGCCGGCTATGTAGGTACAGCCATCTACGTATTTGGATACTATCTGTGATATATGTTGTGATTAGGGTTAGGAGCAAAGAAGTAATAAATTTAAACGTCAAGCATGATGCAACAGTTTTTCACACGTCAGTTTTTATCACGTCATTTCTCCTGACCCATGTGTCATACGGTGTATCTGGATACTGCGTTGCAAAATGTGTTGAGACTAGAGTTATTAGAAAAGGAGTAACAAATTTATACATGCACAGTGCTGCAGTTTTCCTTCTCGCATCTCAGTGTTTATGACGTCTTATCTCCTGAACTGCGTGTCATGATACACTTTTGTAGGTGCATTCAGCGAAAAATGTGGATACTGTCTGAGAAATTAATTGTAAATAGAGTCAGTTGCACAGAAGTAATAAATTTAAACATCATGCATTATGCATGACGCGGGAGTTTTCTGACGCGCCGAATCTCCTTAATTATGTTAGCTAGATGATTGTTACATACTGAGCCATTGTTGCCTGATTGGAAGGAATATGTGTACCAAGTTTGGCCGAAATCGGTCCCATGTTTTAGGGGTAATATATATATAAATATATATATGGTGTTACAAAAAGGTACGGCCAAACTTTCAGGAAACATTCCTCACACACAAATAAAGAAAAGATGTTATGTGGACATGTGTCCGGAAACGCTTAATTTCCATGTTAGAGCTCATTTTAGTTTCGTCAGTATGTACTGTACCTCCTCGATTCACAATCAACATGTGTGGGCTGACGAGAACCCGCACGCAATTGTGAACGTTTGGGCAGGCATTGTTGGTGATGTCTTGATTGGGCCCCATGTTCTTCCACCTACGCTCAACGGAGCACGTTATCATGATTTCATACGTGGTTCATGCACGATGGAGCTCCTGCACATTTCAGTCGAAGTGTTCGTACGCTTCTCAACAACAGATTCGGTGACCGATGGGTTGGTAGAGGCGGACTAATTCCATGGCCTCCACGCTCTCCTGACCTCAACCCTCTTGACTTTCATTTATGGGGGCATTTGAAAGCTCTTGTCTACGCAAGCCCAGTACCAAATGTAGAGACTCTTCGTGCTCGTATTGTGGACGGCTGTGATACAATACGCCATTCTCCAGGTCTGCATCAGCGCATCAGGGATTCCATGCGACGGAGGGTGGATGCATGTATCCTCGCTAACGGAGGACATTTTGAACATTTCCTGTAACAAAGTGTTTGAAGTCACGCTGGTACGTTCTGTTGCTGTGTGTTTCGATTCCATGATTAATGTGATTTGAAGAGAAGTAATAAAATGAGCACTAACATGGAAAGTAAGCGTTTCCGGACACATGTCCACATAACATATTTTCTTTCTTTGTGTGTGAGGAATGTTTCCTGAAAGTTTGGCCGTACCTTTTTGTAACACCCTATATATATATATATATATATATATATATATATATACACTCTTGCCGGATGCGGGCGGTCATTATCTTGCTGAAATGTAAGTTCAGGATGGCTTGCCATGAAAGGCAACAAAATGGGGAGTAGAATATCGTCGACGTACCGCTGTACTGTAAGCGTGCCGCGGATGACAACCAACGAGGCTGTGCTATGGAAAGAAGTGGCACCACAGACAGTCACTCTTGGTGGTCGAGATGTATGGCAGGCGGCTGTCGTATTGGTATCCCACTGCTGCCAGGGCGCCTCTAGACATATCTTCAGTATAGAATCTCAGTGACACGAGTAGAAGGGCTTTTAGTGATCACTATCTGGAGCATCTCCAGACAGTGATCTCTCTTCGCTAGTCATCAGGGCTCACTTCGAAGTCGGACTCATCACTGAAGACGATTCTATTCCAGTCAATGAGATTCCCGGCCGAAGACGCCCCGTACAGCGATGAAATACGAACCTGACTGTTCCCTGTCATACAGTACCTTGCCGAAACGTAATCCCAGATGGCTGGCTATGAAGGACAACCAAACAGGCTGTAGATTATCGTCGACGTACGGCTGTAGTGGATAGATGCTGCAGAAGACAACCAGTTCATAGATGCACCCCTTTGGTTGTGATTCATGGGGTCCTTACAATACAGCAGTACGTCGACGATATTCTACGCCCCGGCTTAGTGCCCTTCACGCCAAGCCATCCTGCCAGCCCGCGCACGGTGAGCAATTCTATTGCTTGTCTTCCTCCTTGCCAAACCCTACCCTTTTCAGGAAAATTTTTCTCGATTCCGAACGAGGACAGGTCAGAAACTCAACGTTGTGGAGGTAAAACAAAAAAATTGGCCAGTTCTTGCAATCGAGAAGATATTGTGAATAGTGTATTTCATAGAATGAGATTTTCGCTCTGCAGCGGAGTGTGCGCTCATATGAAACTTCCTGGCAGATTAAAACTGTGTGCCGGACCGAGACTCGAACTCGGGACCTTTGCCTTTCGCTGGCAAGTGCTCTACCATCTGAGCTACCCAAGCACGACTCACGCCCCGTCCTCACAGCTTTACTTCTGCCAGTATCTCGTCACCTACCTTCGAAACTTCACAGAAGCTCTCCTGCGAACTTTGCAGAACTAGCACTCCTGGAAGAAAGGATATTGCGGAGACATGGCTTAGCTACAGCCTTGGGGATGTTTCCAGAATGAGATTTTCACTTTGCAGCGGGGTGTGTGCTGATATGAAACTTCCTGGCAGATTAAAACTGTGTGCCGGACCGTGACTCTAACTCGGGACCTTTGACTTTCGCGAAAGGAGACGAGATACTGGCAGAAGTAAAGCTGTGAGGACGGGGAGTGAGTCGTGCTTGGGTAGCTCAGATGGTAGAGCACTTGCCCGCGAAAGGCAAAGGTCCCGAGTTCGAGTGTCGGTCCGGCACACTGTTTTAATCGGCCAGGAAGTTTCAGTGTATTTCATAGTCTGTGTCAGGATATCCAGCGTTTTAAAATGGTTCAAATGGCTCTGAGCACTTTGGGACTTAACATCTGAGGTCATCAGTCCCCTAGAACTTAGAACTACTTAAACCTAACTAACCAAAGGACATCACACACATCCATGCCCGAGGCAGGATTCGAACCTGAGACCGTAGCGGTCGTGCAGCACCAGACTGAAGCTCCTAGAACCGCTCGGCCACTGCGGCCGGCTATCCAGCCTTTTGTTCACCTTAGTCACATTGCAAGAAGACAAGTGTTTCTGGGTACCACACAACTTGAACAATCCAAAAAAAAGTTGTGTATATATATCTATATATATCTATGTGTGTGTGTGTGTGTGTGTGTGTGTGTGTGTGTGTGTGTGTGAGAGAGAGAGAGAGAGAGAGAGAGAGAGAGAGAGAGAGAGAGAATAGCATCGTGTGACGTGAGGTTCAAATTCAAAATATGTACTTTATCGTAACTTTACATAAGTCCTATAAACGGAATTTTATGGATTTTTAATTCTTTTTTCTTTCTAATCCGATGATGTGACAGATGCTCACTTCATAGGTCGCATTGACATTTGCTTTCGACCGCATGTTGTCTGCGAGTTTCACACCCCTGCTCTATATGTTAGCTAAAACAATTTGTTATTTATTCTACAATCTCAGTTACGCATCTCCAGATTTAAGTAACTGCGTCAGCAGTGTGTCTTGTCTATGTCAGAATGTCATATTAGGGTTCAGTACTCTGATACGTGGTTCTGACACAGTCAGAATGAGTTGCTGAGGCGCGCTTACGCTGAGTTCGCAGCATTGTTCATGGCTAGTAATGGACTACCGATGTTCACAACGTGTTGGCAACGTGTTGGCAACACAAAATCAACGCACGGCTGCGTCGGTAGAGATCAAAGAGACATTGTTCGTTGTCTGCTACCACTAAATTCCGCTACGCAGCGCTAGTGTTCGTTTGCTCTGAGTGAGTGTTTTGGTGTTTATTTTGCTGGAGTGTAGTGGTGCGTTTATTTCATGTCCCTTCATTTTTATTTGAAATGGAGTGGTCGCGCGAGACAAAATTTTCCAGCTGATGTCGCTCTATGAGGCAGAGGAGTGCCTGTGGAATGTACGTTGCGCAGATTACAAAAATGCTAAAATCAAATACGATTCATTACAAAAAGTTGCTGCGGCGCTTGGCACCTGCAATAGTGACGTGGACGAAAACATTAAATCTCTCTTGTCTCAGTACCGACGAGAGAAAAGAAAAATAGAGGAAAGTAAAAAATCTGGATGTGGTTCTGACACACTTTACAAAACGAAGTGGTTTGGATTTAAATATCTACGTTTCCTGGATGATATGGAACTATTTGAGATATGGCTGACCTTCATAGGAGTTTCCTGATGCCAGAAAACGAAGAGTAACAGCAAGTCTTTGGTGCACAGGTATTGCTTTTCTGAAATTTGTGTCTGTCTTTGAAACAACTGTTCCTATAATATTCAACAACATTTCAAAATCTGACGGCGACATCGTAGTGAAGTTCGGAACGCCAGAACCGTCTTCCGAATTCAGCTCACGAAGCTTGTCATTCCCGCCACGTCTTCTATAGTATGTTTTGGTCAACCATCGACGACTACGTCGTTTTCTTCGTCTGTTCATTTCGTTAAGTATTATTAATGCAGCACCAAATGTCATTAATTCTTGCTCTTCACTTGATATCTTGATGTGAATACACAAAGTAACCTGTCAGTTCACCGCAGCAGACTATGCGAATACGCAGAAATGTTGGTCGCTAGTGTAAACGGGAATGTGTACAACGAACAATGTTGCCAACATGTTGAGGGAACAAGTTGCACACAATGTTCCGAACAAAAACATGTTCTGTGCTCAATGTAAACGCGCCTTTTAAGGAGGTTCTGACACGGAGAAGACTGGTTGCTGACACAACTATTTACATCTGTAGATGATCAGAGAGATCGAAACATGCCATGTAATTAGAAACGTGCAACTGAGACTGAAGAATAAATGAGGACTGGCGTAAATATCAGTACACGTGCCGATTCTGTCGACTATAGTTTATACGTTACCTTGTTATTCTACTACATACCAAGAATCAGTAAGTCAAAACAAATTAAGAAAAGGGTTGTCAAAAACAAGTTACGAGTTTAACAAGTTTTGAAGCAGAACCTATTGGTGAATAACACGAATTTCCGCTTTTAAGACAGGCAAAATAAGAAACTTTTAGCAGCCAAGATCGCGTTCAGTACTATGTATTCCTAAAGACCGTTTCAAGAGTTGAGACAGTCATGTTCCAATCTTCAGAAAACTTGTTACACGTCCCGTTCCGTTATGACAGCACCATACATTCCATGTTGACATTATAGAAGATAGTATGTAGCACATTCCACACAGGCTTCTTGAAAATAAAAACAGGTTTGTCGTAAATAAAACAATACAGTTCAAAAGCACTTGTATTGTTTTATTAGTGACAAACCTTTTTTTTATTATTAAGAAGCCTGTGTGGATTGTCCTGCATAGTATCCACTATAATGTCAACATGGGACGTATGGTAATGGAACAGGACGTATAACAACAAGTTTCTGAAGATCGGATCGTGACAGACTTAACTGTTGAAGCCGGTCGTGAGGAATAAATAGTACTGAATGCAACCTTGGCTATTAGATATACTTATATGGATATAATGTCTGTTCTTTCGGACGACCTGCAGTCGTCTAGAACGAAATTATAATTATATTAATACTTTCAGCTGCTAACCGGCGTTGATATACACTCCTGGAAATTGAAATAAGAACACCGTGAATTCATTGTCCCAGGAAGGGGAAACTTTATTGACACATTCCTGGGGTCAGATACATCACATGATCACACTGACAGAACCACAGGCACATAGACACAGGCAACAGAGCATGCACAATGTCGGCACTAGTACAGTGTATATCCACCTTTCGCAGCAATGCAGGCTGCTATTCTCCCATGGAGACGATCGTAGAGATGCTGGATGTAGTCCTGTGGAACGGCTTGCCATGCCATTTCCACCTGGCGCCTCAGTTGGACCAGCGTTCGTGCTGGACGTGCAGACCGCGTGAGACGACGCTTCATCCAGTCCCAAACATGCTCAATGGGGAACAGATCCGGAGATCTTGCTGGCCAGGGTAGTTGACTTACACCTTCTAGAGAACGTTGGGTGGCACAGGATACATGCGGACGTGCATTGTCCTGTTGGAACAGCAAGTTCCCTTGCCGGTCTAGGAATGGTAGAACGATGGGTTCGATGACGGTTTGGATGTACCGTGCACTATTCAGTGTCCCCTCGACGATCACCAGTGGTGTACGGCCAGTGTAGGAGATCGCTCCCCACACCATGATGCCGGGTGTTGGCCCTGTGTGCCTCGGTCGTATGCAGTCCTGATTGTGGCGCTCACCTGCACGGCGCCAAACACGCATACGACCATCATTGGCACCAAGGCAGAAGCGACTCTCATCGCTGAAGACGACACGTCTCCATTCGTCCCTCCATTCACGCCTGTCGCGACACCACTGGAGGCGGGCTGCACGATGTTGGGGCGTGAGCGGAAGACGGCCTAACGGTGTGCGGGACCGTAGCCCAGCTTCATGGAGACGGTTGCGAATGGTCCTCGCCGATACCCCAGGAGCAACAGTGTCCCTAATTTGCTGGGAAGTGGCGGTGCGGTCCCCTACGACACTGCATAGGATCCTACGGTCTTGGCGTGCATCCGTGCGTCGCTGCGGTCCGGTCCCAGGTCGACGGGCACGTGCACCTTCCGCCGACCACTGGCGACAACATCGATGTACTGTGGAGACCTCACGCCCCACGTGTTGAGCAATTCGGCGGTACGTCCACCCGGCCTCCCGCATGCCCACTATACGCCCTCGCTCAAAGTCCGTCAACTGCACATACGGTTCACGTCCACGCTGTCGCGGCATGCTACCAGTGTTAAAGACTGCGATGGAGCTCCGTATGCCACGGCAAACTGGCTGACACTGACGGCGGCGGTGCACAAATGCTGCGCATCTAGCGCCATTCGACGGCCAACACCGCGCTTCCTGGTGTGTCCGCTGTGCCGTGCGTGTGATCATTGCTTGTACAGCCCTCTCGCAGTGTCCGGAGCAAGTATGGTGGGTCTGACACACCGGTGTCAATGTGTTCTTTTTTCCATTTCCAGGAGTGTATATATCTCAAAGGGGACAGGTGAAAATGTGTGCTCCGACCGGGTCTCGAACCCGGGATCTGCTGCTTACATGGCAGACGCTCTATCCATCTGAGCCGCCGAGGACACAGAGGATAGTGCGACTGCAGGGACTATCTCGCGCACGTCTCCCGCGAGACCCACATTCTCACCTTGTATGTCTACACACTACATTCGTAGTGTCCCACCCTTACACACTGATTACTCGTAGGACACTACGAATGTAGTGTGTAGACATACAAGGTGAGAATGTGGGTCTCGCGGGAGGCGTGCGCGAGATAGTCCCTGCAGTCGCACTATTCTGAGTGCCCTCGGCGGCTGAGATGGATGCCGGCAGCCGGCCGCGGTGGTCTCGCGGTTCTAGACGCGCAGTCCGGAACCGTGCGACTGCTACGGTCGCAGGTTCGAATCCTGCCTCGGGCATGGATGTGTGTGATGTCCTTAGGTTAGTTAGGTTTAACTAGTTCTAAGTTCTAGGGGACTGATGTGCACAGCAGTTAAGTCCCATAGTGCTCAGAGCCATTTTTTGATGCTGCACGGTAACAGCGTGTTCGGTAAGAGAGCTGGTAGGCCTCTGTAATAAAAAAACTGAGTTAATAGATCAACGACAAACTGAAACGGGTGTTCAAATGTGCGTGAAATCTTATGGGACTTAATTGCTAAGGTCATCAGTCCCTAAGCTTACGCACTACTTACCCTAAATTATCCTAAGGACAAACACACACACCCATGCCCGAGGGAGGACTCGAACTCCGCCGGGACCGAAACGGGTGTCTTGCGACGTGCGCCCCGAGTAGATACAACGAACAAAAACGATCAAAATGAGATTAAAAAAAAAGAGGGATAGAGCGTCTGCCATGTAAGCAGGAGATCCCGGGTTCGAGTCCTGGTCGGGACACACATTTTCACCTGTCCCCGTTGATATGTCAACGCCAGTTAGCAGCTGAAGGTATTAATATAATTCTAATTTGACTATTAAAAGTTTCTTAAAAGCAAAAACAGATAGCTCCTTCCAATTTCTAATTATGAGAAACTTCAAACGGGTGAAATGGTTAAGACATTAAAGAAACGCAGTTCATTTAGAAGTGTCACACGTTCCGTGGTAAAACACCTTCCTCTGTTTCAAGACACAAAAGGGTGCACGTCCGACCAAGTATGGCTCAACCCAGTTCTAAAAATTGTGAGCTAGCATTTTACTCACAAAAAATTTTGTGTATGAAGAATTAACAATATATTCCAAATAAGTATAATGTACTATACAACCGTCAAATGTGTAGAATGCGAAATATTTAGAAACGCTCCATAAAACGCAGTCGCCGGCCAGTGTGGCCGAGCGATTCCAGGCGCTACAGTCTGGAACCGCGCGACCGCTACGGTCGGTCGGCCGAAGTGGCCGTGCGGTTAAAGGCGCTGCAGTCTGGAACCGCAAGACCGCTACAGTCGCAGGTTCGAATCCTGCCTCGGGCATGGATGTTTGTGATGTCCTTAGGTTAGTTAGGTTTAACTAGTTCTAAGTTCTAGGGGACTAATGACCTCAGCAGTTGAGTCCCATAGTGCTCAGAGCCATTTGAACCGCTACGGTCGCAGGTTCGAATCCTGCCTCGGGCATAGATGTATGTGATGTCCTTAGGTTAGTTAGGTTTAACTAGTTCTAAGTTCTAGGGGACTAATGACCTCAGCAGTTGAGTCCCATAGTGCACAGAGCCATTTGAACCGCTACGGTCGCAGGTTCGAATCCTGCCTCGGGCATAGATGTATGTGATGTCCTTAGGTTAGTTAGGTTTAAGTAGTTTTAAGTTCTAGGGGACTGATGACCTCAGCAGTTGAGTCCCATAGTGCTCAGAGCCATTTGAACCGCTACGGTCGCAGGTTCGAATCCTGCCTCGGGCATAGATGTATGTGATGTCCTTAGGTTAGTTAGGTTTAAGTAGTTTTAAGTTCTAGGGGACTGATGACCTCAGATGTTGAGTCCTATAGTGCTCAGAGCCATTTGAAAACGGAGCCTGATGTCTAACAACAACAAAACTGTAGAAAATGAGTGGCTGTGGCTGTGTCTAGTACGAATTGCTTCTCGTGATTTTAAAATCAATCACTAGACTGAAGTACCGACACAAAAAACATCATGTGTTCCTAGATACACTATCGTCTAAGTACACTCCTCTACATCGGCCGCTGGGTGCGAGTGTTGCAGAAACAGAGCGGCACTCACGGAGTTGGAGCAGACGACTGATTTAGCAGTCGCAACAAATCCCGTCTGTTCCGGTGCAGTCCAGGTCGGGTAAAATTCGGCAGCGAACACTGTGTGTGTGTGTGTGTGTGTGTGTGTGTGAATGGTGCTCGGAGCGGCAAAGTGTGGGACGGACTGCCGAATACGGTTATCAGGTCAATCGATGCCACCTCAAGAGCCGTAGGCGCCGTCCATTATGTAATCAGCACGTGGTCTCGAGCCAGGTGAAAAACGGCCGTTTGTTCCTGTCGTCCTTGGCCAGCCGAACTGACGAAGAAAAAAAAAATTGCGCGTTTAATTAGTACTGTCGCCAAGTAAACATAATACGCGCACAAGGAATACCGCAACAGGCAGGGTAAAACACGCATATATCGCCATGATTTTTTTCTAATACCAATGTCAAACAGTAATACACAAAGAACTGCGAAATTCACAGATACAGCTTTATACACTGGCGAAAAAAATCTTATCACCAAGAAAGAGTCGGGCATGTAGGCATGTTTTTGCACCTGAGAGACGATGTCTGTTCAAATTTCGCTTCAGTCGCATAACGGTGTAACTACACTCATGCTCATAAATTAAGGATAATGCAGTTAAATGGTGAAACATCTCTCTGGCGGGCGGTTTGCGGGTTTAAATCACCTCGGGGTATGACCATGCGGTGCTTCTGACCTGCGGTCGTCGCACGGTGGCGCTGGCAGCAGTCCACACACGCAGAGGTGTGTTGGTGCATGTCAGAGTACGGTGCAGCGACTAAGTGTGCAGACGTTTTCAGGGGTCCTAATGGTGACTGTGTGTTCAAAATGGCTCAAAGAACACATATTGATGGCGTTATGAGGGGTAGAATATTAGGGCGACCGGAGGCTGGTCAAACATAGCAAGTCGTAGCACGGGCCCTCTGTGTGCCACAAAGTGTGGTCTCAAGATTATGGCAACGAGTCCAGCAGATAGGAAACGTGTCCAGGCGCTACAGTACGGGAGGACCACAGTGTACAACACCGCAAGAAGACCGACATCTCACCATCAGTGCCCGCAGACGGCCACGGAGTACTGCAGGTAGCCTTGCTCGGGACCTTACCGCAGCCACTGGAACAGTTGTCTCCAGACACACAGTCTACAGACGACTGAACAGGCACGGTTTATTCGCCTGGAGACCTGCAAGGTGCATTCCACTGACCCCTGATCACAGGAGAGCCCGTAAAGCCTGGTTTCAAGGGCACAGTACATGGTCATTGGAACAGTGGTCCCAGGTTTTCACGGACGAGTCCAGGTATAGTCTAAACAGTGATTCTCGCCGGATTTTCATCTGGCGTCAACCAGGAACCAGATAGCAACCCCTTAATGCCCTTGAAAAGGACCTGTATGTAGGTCGTGGTTTGATGGCGTTGGGTGGGATTATGATTGGTGCACGTACACCCCGGAATGTCCTTGACAGAGGAACTGTAACAGGTCAGGTGTATCGGGACGTCATTTTCTACCATCCGCCTTTTCAGGGGTTCATCTTCTTCCTGATGGATCATAACGCACGGCCCCACCGAGCTGCCATCGTGGAGGAGTACCTTGAAACAGGAGATATCAGGTGAATGGAGTGGCCTGCCTGTTCCCCCCCCCCCCCCCCCCCCCTCCATCAACCATGGACCTTGCCGTTGGTGGGGAGGCTTGCGTGCCTCAGCGATACAGATAGCCGTACCGTAGGTGCAACCAAAACGGAGGGGTATCTGTTGAGAGGCCAGACAAACGTGTGGTTCCTGAAGAGGGGCAGCAGCCTTTTCAGTAGTTGCAGGGGCAACAGTCTGGATGATTGACTGATCTGGCCTCGTAATACTAACCAAAACAGCCTTGCTGTGCTGGTACTGCGAACGGCTGAAAGCAAGGGGAAACTATGGCTGTAATTATCCCGAGGCCATGCAGCTTTACTGTATGGTTAAATGATGATGGCGTCCTCTTGGGTAAAATACTCCGGAGGTAAAATAGTCCCCCACTCGGATCTCTGGGCGGGGACTACTCAAGAGGATGTCGTTATCAGGAGAAAGAAACGGGTTCTACGGGTCGGAGCGTGGAATGTCAGATCCCTTAATCGGGCAGGTAGGTTAGAAAATTTAAAAAGGGAAATGGACAGGTTAAAGTTAGATATAGTGGGAATTAGTGAAGTTCGGTGGAAGGAGGAACAAGACTTCTGGTCAGGTGACTACAGGGTTATAAACACACAATCAAATAGGGGTAATGCAGGAGTAGGTTTAATAATGAATAGGGAAATAGGAATGCGGGTAAGCTACTACAAACAGCATAGTGAACGCATTATTGTGGCCAAGATAGATACAAAGCCCACGCCTACTACAGTAGTACAAGTTTATATGCCAACTAGCTCTGCAGATGACGAAGAAATTGAAGAAATGTATGATGAAATAAAAGAAATTATTCAGATTGTGAAGGGAGACGAAAATTTAATGGTCATGGGTGACTGGAATTCGGCAGTAGGAAAAGGAAGAGAAGGAAACGTAGTAGGTGAATATGGATTGGGGGTAAGAAATGGAAGAGGAAGCCGCCTGGTAGAATTTTGCTCAGAGCATAACTTAATCATAGCTAACACTTGGTTTAAGAATCATGAAAGAAGGTTGTATACATGGAAGAAGCCTGGAGATACTGACAAGTTTCAGATAGATTATATAATGGTAAGACAGAGATCTATTGGTTATGACCTGTAGATTAAAATTGAAGAAACTGCAAAAAGGTGGGAATTTAAGGAGATGGGATCTGGATAAACTGACTAAAACAGAGGTTGTACAGAGTTTCAGGGAGAGCATAAGGGAACAATTGACAGGAATGGGGGAAAGAAATACAGTAGAAGAAGAATGGGTAGCTTTGGAGGATGAAGTAGTGAAGGCAGCAGAGGATCAAGTAGGTAAAAAGACGAGGGCTAGAAGAAATCCTTGGGTGACAGAAAAAATACTGAATTTAACTGATGAAAGGAGAAAATATAAAAATGCAGTAAATGAAGCAGGCAAAAAGGAATACAAACGTCTCAAAAATGAGATCGACATGAAGTGCAAAATGGCTAAGCAGGTATGGCTAGAGGACAAATGTAAGGATGTAGAGGCTTATCTCACTCGGGGTGAGATAGATACAGCCTACAGGAAAATTAAAGAGACCTTTGGAGAAAAGAGAAAGCTCAGATGGAAACCCCGTTCTAAGCAAAGAAGGGAAAGCAGAAAGGTGGAAGGAGTATATAGAGGGTCTGTACAAGGGCGATGTTCTAAAGGACAATATTATGGAAATGGAAGAGGATGTAGATGAAGATGAAATGGGAGATATAATACTGCGTGAAGAGTTTGACAGAGCACTGAAAGACCTGAGTCGAAACAAGGCCCCGGTAGTAGACAACATTCCATTAGAACTACTGACAGCCTTGGGAGAGCCAGTCCTGACGAAACTCTACCATCTGGTGAGCAAGATGTATGAAACAGGCGAAATACCCTCAGACTTCAAGAAGAATATAATAATGCCAATCCCAAAGAAAGCAGGTGTTGACAAATGTGAAAATTACCGAACTATCAGTTTAATAAGTCACGGCTGCAAAATACTAACGCGAATTCTTTACAGACGAATGGAAAAAGTGGTAGAATCCGACCTCGGGGAAGATCAGTTTGGATTCCTTAGAAATGTTGGAACACGTGAGGCAATACTGACCCTACGACATCTTAGAAGCTAGATTAAGAAAATGCAAACCTGCGTTTCTAGCATTTGTAGACTTGGAGAAAGCTTTTGACAATGTTGACTGGAATACGCTCGTTCAAATTCTGAAGGTGGCAGGGGTAAAATACAGGGAGCCAAAGGCTATTTCCAATTTGTAGAGAAACCAGATGGCAGTTATAAGAGTCGAGGAACATGAAAGGGAAGCAGTGGTTGGGAAGGAAGTGAGACAGGGTTGTAGTCTCTCCCCGATATTATTCAATCTGTATATTGAGCAAGCAGTGAAGGAAACAAAAGAAAAATTCGGAGTAGGTATTAAAATCCATGGAGAAGAAATAAAAACTTGGAGGTTCGCCGATGACATTGTAATTCTGTCAGAGACAGCAAAGGACTTGGAAGAGCAGTTGAATGGAATGGATAGTGTCTTGAAAGGAGTGTATAAGATGAACATCAACAAAAGCAAAACGAGGATAATGGAATGTAGTCGAATTAAGTCGGGTGATGCTGAGGGAATTAGATTAGGAAATGAGACACTTAAAGTAGTAAAGGAGTTTTGCTATTTGGGGAGCAAAATAACTGATGATGGTCGAACTAGAGAGGACATAAAATGTAGACTGGCAATGGCATGGAAAGCGTTTCTGAAGAAGAGAAATTTGTTAACATCGAGTATAGATTTAAGTGTCAGGAAGTCATTTCTGAAAGTATTTGTATAGAGTGTAGCCATGTATGGAAGTGAAACGTGGACGATAAATAGTTTGGACAAGAAGAGAATAGAAGCTTTTGAAATGTGGTGCTACAGAAGAATGCTGAAGATTAGATGGGTAGATCACATAACTAATGAGGAGGTATTGAACAGAATTGGGGAGAAGAGGAGTTTGTGGCACAACTTGACTAGAAGAAGGGATCGGTTGGTAGGACATGTTCTGAGGCATCACGGGATCACCAATTTACTATTGGAGGGCAACGTGGAGGGTAAAAATCGTAGAGGGAGACCAAGAGATGAATACACTAAGCAGATTCAGAAGGATGTAGGTTGCAGTAGGTACTGGGAGATGAAGAAGCTTGCACAGGATAGAGTAGCATGGAGAGCTGCATCAAACCAGTCTCAGGACTGAAGACCACAACAACAACAACAACCTGTTTTCCATACGTAAACCCCATCGAGCACGTCTGGGATGCTCTCGGTCGATGTATCGCTGCATGCATTTAAAACCCCTACGACACTTCAGGAAGCTCCAACAGGCGCTGGTTCAAGAATGGGAGGCTATACCCCAGCAGCTGCTCGACCACCTCATCCATAGTATGCCAACCCGTTGTATGGCCTATGTACATATCCCACATTGATGTCGGGGTACATGCACAGGAAACAGTGGCGTTTTGTAGCACTTGTGTTTCGGGACGGTTTTCTCAACTTATCATCAACACTTACAGACCTGTGTCGTGTGTGTTCCCTATGTGCCTATGCTATTAGCGCCAGTTTCGAGTAGTGCCACGTAGTGTGGCACCACATTCTGCAGTTGTCCTTAATTTATGAGCATGAGCGTAGTAACGCCACTCGACGATGCAAGTCAGGTTTGGTGAGCGTTAGTTACTTTCGAGACTGGACGTGCTGAGCTGATGTTAGTCAAGAATGCCTGTATGGCGACAAAGACGCCATTATCGACACGTCACTGAGCTTGAACGTGGTCGTGTATTAGGACTAGGAGAAGCTAGATGTTCCTTCTCCGTTATTACAGAAATGTAACCACTGTACACAATTGCTGGCAGTGGTGTTCACGAGAATGTATGTTCGCAAGAAGACCGGGCTCTAGACGGCCGCGTTGCGCTACCGAGAGAGAAGACCGTGGTTTTCGGCCAGGCTCTGGCGCATCGTTCTGCATCTGCTGCTGCAATCTGAGCAGCAGTTGACCTAACGAACTGTTAGAAATCGGTTACTTCAAGGGGAGATCCGAGCCAGACGGCCTGTAGCGTGCGTTCTGCTGACACAAAACCACCGCTATTTGCGACTTCAGGAGCAACATACGAGAGCTCACCGGAGTGCAAAAGTGGTGGTCTGTTGTGTTTTCTGATGAAAGCGGGTCCTGCCTCGGTGGGAGTGATGGCCGTGTGCTGGTTACAAGGGGGCTGTTGAAAGCCTGCAACCAACCTGCTAGACGCACTGGACCTACGAGGGGCGTTTGTAAAGTCCGTGCAGGTGTTTCTTCTTTTTCGTCCATTTTTTGACAATCACTCGTCTTCCTTGATTTACGAGGCGTTTTGACATTAAAAAAAGACGTGCTAACATATAAGGCATTTCTCGCCAAGAAAAGTCTACTGATATCAAATACCGGCCTTAATTTGAGGAAGAAATTTCTGAGGATGTACGTCTGGAGTACAGCATTGTATGGTAGTGAAACATGGACTGTGGGAAAACCGGAACAGAAGAGAATCGAAGCATTTGAGATGTGGTGCTATAGACGAATGTTGAAAATTAGGTGGACTGATAAAGTAAGGAATGAGGAGGTTCTATGCAGAATCGGAGAGGAAAGGAATATGTGGAAAACACTGATAAGGAGAAGGGACAGGACGATAGGACATCTGCTAAGACATGAGGGAATGACTTCCATGGTACTAGAGGGAGCTGTAGAGGGCAAAAACTGTAGAGGAAGTCAGAGATTGGAATACGTCAAGCAAATAATTGAGGACGTAGGTTGCAAGTGCTACTCTGAGATGAAGAGATTAGCACAGGAAAGGAATTCCTGGCGGGCCGCATCAAACCAGTCGGTTGACTGATGACAAAAAAAAAGATATCTCCATAATTTTTTATTTTTTCGCGAAAGCCTGGAAGTTAGTCTACTTTTCTTCATAATTTCCGTCAATATTGAGGCACTTGTCATACCGTTGTACCAGTTTTTGAATACCCTCCTCATAGAACTCTGCCGCCTGACTTGTTAACCACTGCATCACCACTGTTTTGACTTCGTCGTCCTCTTGAAGACGCTGACCGCCCAGGTGTTTCTTCAAGTGCAGGAACAGGTGGTAGTCACTGGGCGCAAGATCGGGGCTGTACGGAGGATGATCTAGATCAGTGCTTCCCAACGTGTGGTCCGTGAACCCCTTAGGGGTCCGCCGGCTATTTCTAGGGGGTCCGCGGACACCTTTCACCAAATCGTGTAAAATAATGAGTAAAATTATTGAATAAAAATGTGAAAATAAAATTCATCACTATTTTTTTCGTGTGAAAAACATGCGTACTTTTACTTCAGGTCGTATTCCCAAGCAGCCTTTCCGGTTCCTAAGTGAGAACGTATATACAGTTTAGTGCCGGATAATGCGGCTACTCTGATCGACTGTTTCATAACAATACGGGGGTCGTTTGTGCGCCGGCTCACGGCGGTAGATGCACTGAAACCTATTACGCATGCGCGGACCGAGGTTTGTCGACCAATCACAGCGCTCTCTGGCACGTATGCGGCCCCAGGCATCATTAAATGTTAAACTTGCTTTGTGAGTGCACTACCCATTTCATAAGTCGATTTTTGACCTTCAAGTTGTTTTCATTCATCTCTAAACCAAAGACTATTGATACTTCGGGTAGAGGGGGGGGGGGGGGGGGGAGGGGAGTCACCGGGAACATGGAACTTGCATTAAGAAGCTTTCAGTTCCCATGGGTTTCGCTCTGAAATTTGAAGTTACTGTGCTCTTGACTGACTAGGGGTCCGCCATGGATTTTCGACTGAAGAAGGGGTCCACCAGCTGAATAGGTTGGGAAGCCCTGACCTAGAGTTTCCCATCGAAAAGATGTGATGAGATCTTTGGTCTGATTCCCCAAATGCGGCGCTTATCGATGTCATGTTTCGTTTACCTCCTTTAGGGATGACTTTCCTGAAGTTTCTCGTAGTGTTCTGTATGGCATTGTGACCGAGCACCTGCATTACCGAAAATTGTGCGCACGTTGGGTACCAAAAATGTTGACGGATGTGCACAAAACCAAACGTTTAGACAGTGCATTGACTTTCCTTGAGCGGTACCACAACGACGGTGATGATTTCTTAAGCCAAATTGTTACGGGCGATGAAACATGTCTGGCCTACGTCACACCAGAATCAAAGCAACAGTCCATGGAAGTTGAGCAAGGGCATCGTTTTGCTGCAAGATATGTGGCGAATCAGACCAAAGATCTCATCACATCTTTTCGATGGGAAACTCTAGATCATCCTCCGTATAGCCCCGATCTTGCGCCCAGTGACTACCATCTGTTCCTGCACTTGAAGAAACACCTGGGCGGTCAGCGTCCTCAAGACAATGACAAAGTCAAAACAGTGGTGGTGCAGAGGTTAACAAGTCAGGCGGCAGACTTCTCTGAGGAGGGTATTCAAAAACTGGTACAACGTTATGACAAGTGCCTTAATATTGACGGAAATTATGTAGAAAAGTAGATTAAGGTACTGGCTTTCATGTAAAAATAAAATTATTGAGATACCTTAGCACGCCTTTTTTTTATTTCAAAACTTACTTAAACAACGCGCCTCGTAAATCAAGGAAGTCGATTGATAGTCAAAAAGTGGACGAAAAAGAATTTCGTGTGGTGACTAAACATTACTTTATGAAAGACAAAACGCCTCAGGAGACTAAAGACAAGCTTGATAAACATTAGGTGACTCTGGACCTTTGATTAGTATAGTTTATAAGTGCTTTCAAAGTTTTTGGAGTGGCCATATGGGCACAAGTGATGCCGAACGTTCTGGACGCCCTGTGGAGGTTACGACTCCAGAAATCATTGATAAAATCCATGATATGGTGATAAATGACAGAAGAGTTAAGATGCGTGAGATTGCTAGTGCTGTGGGCATCTCAAATATGGGTAAATAATATTTTGCATAAACATTTGGACCTGAGAAAGTTATCCACAACATGGGTTCCGCGATTGCTCACGCTTGACCAAAAACGGAATCGTGTGAAGTGTTGCAAGGATGGTTTGCAACTGTTCAAGAAGAATCCGCAAGACTTTAAGCGTCGTTTCGTCACTGTGGATGAATCATGGCTCCATTACTATACTCCTGAGACCAAACCACAATCTAAACAATGGATTACCAAGGGAGATCTGCACCAAAAAAGGCGAAGACCAGTCTTTTGGCCGGAAAGGTTATGTCGACTGTCTTTTGGAATTCACAAGGGATAATCCCTCTGGAAAAGGGTAAAACAATTACAGGTGCATATTATTCATCGTTATTGGACAGTTTGAAAACCGAGCTGCACGAAAAACGCCGGCGATTGGACCGCAAAAAGTCCTTTTCCATCATGACAATGCACCAGCACACACCTCAGCAGTAATGGTTGCAAAATTAATGGAAATAGGATTCCAACTCGTTTCACATCCCCTCTATTCTCCAGACTTTGGTCCCTCGGACTACTATTTGTTCCTCAATTTAAAAAATGGCTGGCATGACAAAGATTTTATTCAGACGAGGAGGTGATTGCAGCAACTAATAGCTATTTTGCGGACTTGGACAATTCCTATTATTAGGAAGGGATCAAAAAATTAGAAAAGCGTTGGACGAAGTGTATAAGTGGAAAAGCAGACTATGTCGAAAAATAAAAAAGTTTTACCCCAAACAAGTAAGTAGTTTTAATTTTTGCACGGACTTTACAAATGCACCTCGTACACCCGGAGTTATGGTCTGGGGTATGATTTCGTATAACAGCAGGAGCACTCTCGTTCTTATCCAACACACCGTGACTCAAATTTATACGTCAGTCTAGTAGTTTGGCCTGTTGTGCTGACATTTATGAACAGCATTCCGGGAGGTCTTTTCCAACAGGATAACGCTCGCCCAGATAACGCTGTTGTAACCCAACACGCTCTTCAGAATGTCGCCATGTTGCCTAGGTCTGCTCGATCACCAGCTCTGTCTCCAGTCGAGCACATATGCGACATTCTCGGACTAGAGCTACAGAGCCATCTACACTACTGGCCATTAAAATTGCTACACTAAGAAGAAATGCAGATGATAAACGGGTATTCATTGGACAAATATATTATACTAGAACTGACATGTGATTACATTTTCACGCAATTCGGGTGCATAGATCCTGAGAAATCAGTACCCAGAACAACCACCTCTGGCCGTAATAACGGCCTTGATACGCCTGGGCATTGAGTCAAACAGATTCAATTATACTAGAATTGACATGTGATTACATTTTCACGCAATTTGGTTCCATAGATCCTGAAAAATCAGTACCCAGAACAACCACCTCTGGCCGTAATAACGGACTTGATACGCCTGGGCATTGAGTCAAACAGAGCTTGGATGGCGTGTACAGGTACAGCTGCCCATGTAGCTTGAACACGATACCACAGTTCATCAAGAGTAGTGATTGGCGTATTGTGAAGAGCCAGTTGCTCGACCACCATTCACCAGACGTTTTCAATTGGTGAGAGATCTGGAGAATGTGATGGCCAGGGCAGCAGTCGAACATTTTCTCTATCCAGAAAGGCCGCATCAGGCGGTCGTGCATTATCCTGCTGAAATGCAGTGTTTTGCAGGGATCGAATGAAGGGTAGAGCCACGGGTCGTGACACATCTAAAAATAACGTCCACTGTTCAAAGTGCCGTCAAAGCGAACAAGAGGTGACCGAGACGTGTAACCAATGGCACCCCATACTATCACGCCGGGTGATACGCCAGTATGGCGATGAGGCATACACGCTTCCAATGTTCATTCACCGCGATGTCGCCAAACACGGATGCGACCATCATGATGCTGTAAACAGAACCTGGATTAATCCGAAAAAATGACGTTTTGCCATTCTTGCACCCTGGTTCGTCGTTGAGTACACCATAGCAGGCGCTCCTGTCTGTGATGCAGCGTCAAGGGTAACCGCAGCCATGGTCTCCGAGCTGATAGTCCATGCTGCTGCAAACGTCGTCGAACTGTTCGTGCAGATGGTTGTTGTCTTGCTAACGTCCCCATCTGTTGACTCAGGGATCGAGACATGGCTGCACGATCCGTTACAGCCATGCGGATAAGATGGCTGTCATCTCGACTGCTAGTGATACGAGGCCGTTGGGATCCAGCACGGCTTTCCGTATTACCCTCCTGAACCCACCGATTCCATATTCTGCTAACAGTCATTGGATCTCGACCAACGTGAGCAGCAATGTCGCGATACGATAAACCGCAATCCGACCTTGTTCAAAGTCGGAAACATGATGGTACGCATTTCTCTTCCTTACACGAGGCATCACAACAACGTTTCACCAGGCAACTCAGGTCAACTGCTGTTTGTGTATGAGAAATCGGTTGGAAACTTTCTTCGTGTCAGCACGTTGTAGGTGTCGCTACCGGCGACAACCTTGTGTGAATGCTCTGAAAAGCTAATCATTTGCATATCACAGCATCTTCTTCCTGTCGGTTAAATTTCGCGTCTGTAACACATCATCTTCGTGGTGTAGCTATTTTAATGGCCAGTAGTGTACAAACAGCATTGGTCGTCCCGGTATTGGCCGACCGAGTGCAATAGGTATGGAATTCCATCCCACGAACTGACATTCAACACCTTTACAACACAATGCATGCACGTTAGCATGCTTGCTTTCAGTATTCTGGCGGCACACCGGTTATTAACGTACCAGCATTTCACATTTGCGATGGGTTATCTCGCACTTACGTTAACCTGTGATCTTGCAATGTTAATGACTTGAATATGTTACGTAGACAAATGTATTTTCGATATTTCATTGCTCTACATGTCTGCCCCCGGTAGCTGAATGGTCGCCGGCACGGTAACGCAGCGTGTTCAGTCAGAGGGTTAGCTGCCCGCTGGAATCAAAAAACTGAGTTAATGGATCAAACAACGAACTGAAACGAGTGTCTTGCGACGCTCGTACCGAGCAGATGCAACGAACGGAAACGAACAAAATGAGACTTAAAAAAAAAAAAAGGTCAGCCCGACAGAACGTCAATCCTGAGGGCCCGAGTTCGATTCCCGGCTGGGTCGGAGATTCTCTCTGCTCAGGGCCTGGGTGTTGTGTTGTCCTAATCATCATCATCTCATCCCCATCGACATCCAAGTCGCCGCAGTGGCGTCAAATCGAAAGACGTACACCCGGCGAACGGTCTACCCGACGGGAGGCCCTACTCACACGACATTTTTTATTACTCTTGGTATTGTTACGACTTTTTCCATCAGTGTGTTTTCAGAAATAAACAAAATAAGACTTCATTCACAAAGTATACCAAATTTCAAACTAAGTACGATTTTTTAAATATTATGTGACACTTGGGCATTTCACTCATAGACCAGGGTTAGATGGTAAGACACTCAAGGTATAGATGACCACCTGGCGAAACACTTTAAAAATAAAGAGGAAATCGTATTAAGAGTATCGAACAATCTTAACATGTCTTTACTGAACTACTTATAATAGGATTATATTAAATCACACATGTCGTTCCCCATTGGCTAAACCCAAATAAGAGCCTGGACCGATTGCAGTTTTTGAAGCACAACCGGTTTTTATTTTTCGCTCCTTTTCCTTGAAATACTGCGTGTTATACAACCGTCTCGGCCGGCCGGAGTGGCCGTGCGGTTCTGGGCGCTACAGTTTGGAAACGAGCGACCGCTACGGTCGCAGGTTCGAATCCTGCCTCGGGCATGGATATGTGTGATGTCCTTAGGTTAGTTAGATTTAATTAGTTCTAAGTTCTAGGCGACTGATGACCTCAGAAGTTAAGTCGGATAGTGCTCAGAGCCATTTGAACCATTTTAACAACCGTCTCTGACTGAAT
The DNA here is from genome assembly GCF_023864345.2 of Schistocerca serialis cubense. Classification (NCBI taxonomy): domain Eukaryota; kingdom Metazoa; phylum Arthropoda; class Insecta; order Orthoptera; family Acrididae; genus Schistocerca; species Schistocerca serialis. The sequence continues at coordinate 78,593,939 of NC_064649.1, forward strand.
TTTATTATTTTATTTGTTATTAATTCCTTTAACCTCTTGTGTAGAGCATAAGGGCTGCAACAAAGGATCGCCATCTTGTTCAGTCTTCTGCTCGTTTTTTTCACATCTTCCCATCCTCTCCCTTACTGTCACCGAGCGAGATGGCGCAGTGGTTAGACATTGGACTCGCATTCGGGAGGACGACGGTTCAATCCCGCGTCCGGCCATCCTGATTTAGGTTTTCCGTGATATCCCTAAATCGCTCCAGGCAAATGCCGGGATGGTTCCTTTCAAAGGGCACGGCCGACTTCCTTCCCCGTCCTTCCCTAATCCGATAGACCGATGACCTCGCTGTCTGGTCTCCTTCCCCAAACCAACCAACCAACCTTACTGTCAAATTCTGCTTCAGCTGATCTTTCCCACATCATTATGGACCGGTCTCGTCTGTGTCGTCCCTGCAGCATCCAATAAAGTGCTCCCTTCGCAATATGTTTATTTGGTCTCCTAAGTGTGTGTCGTAACCATCTCCACTTCCTGCTAATTATTTGGAGCTCAATTGGCTTCTGGCTGGTTATTTCCCCGGAGTGTTTCGTTAGAGACTACATTTTGCCATCGTAACCCTCCGGATGAAACTTTCTGATAGATTAAAGCTGTGTGCCGGCCTGGACTCGAACTCGGGACCTTTGCCTTTCGCGGGCAAGTGCTCGCAGGAGAGCTTCTGTGAAGTTTGGAAGGTAGGAGACGAGGTACTGGCACGACTAAAGCTGTGAGGACGGGGCGTGATCCGTGCTTGGGTAGCTCAGATGGTAGAGCACTTGCCCGCGAAAGGCAAAGGTCCCGGGTTTGAGTTTGATCCTGCTCACAGTTTTAATCTGCCAGGAAGTTTCATATCAGCGTACACTCCACTGCAGAGTGTAAATCTCATTCTGTACCCCCAGGATGTTCCTCAGACATTTGTTGTTGAATGTCTGCAGCTTATGGTTCAAATGGCTCTGAGCACAATGGGACTTAACATCTGAGGTCATCAGTCCCCTAGAACTTAGAACTACTTAAACCTAACTAACCTAAGAACATCACACACATCCATGCCCGAGGCAGGATTCGAACCTGCGACCGTAGCGTAGCGCGGCTTCAAACTGCAGCGCCTAGAACCGCTCGGCCACCCAGGCCCCCGAAACATGCAGAAGTACGGCAACACGACGTGGCATGTCTGAAGTAGTGCTGGAGGGAACTGACACCATGAATCCTGCAGGGCTGTCCATAAATCAGTTAGAGAAAGTCGGGGTGGAGATCTCTTCTGAACAGCACATTGCAAGGCATCCGAGATATGCTCATTAATGTTCATGTCTGGGGATTTTGGTGAGCAGCGAAGTGCTCAAACTCAAGAGAGTGTTCCTGGAGCCACTCTGTAGCAATTCTGGATGTGTGGTGTGTTGCTTATGGACATGTCAACTGTCAGAGTCGTATCTAGACGTATCAGGGGTTCCATATCATTCCAACTGCACCCGCCCCACACCATTATAGAGTCTCCCCCAGCTTGAACAGTCCCCTGATGACGTGCAGGGTCCATGGATTCATGAGGTTGTCTCCATACCCGTGCACGTCCATTCGCTCTATACAGTTTGAGGAGACTCGTACGTCCATGCAACATGTTTCCAGTCATCAACAGTCCAGTGTTGGTGTTGACAGGCCCTGGCGAGGCGTAAAGATTTGCGTTGTGCGATCATCAAAGGTACTCGAGTGGGCCTACCGCTCCGAAAGCCCATATTGATGATGTTTTGTTGAATGGTTCGCACGCTGACACTTTCTGATGCCTCCGCACTGAAAACTGCAGCAGTTTGCGAAAGGTTTGAACGATTCTCGTCGTCGGTGGTATCGTTGTTGCAGAATCTTTTTCCGGCCACAGTGACGTCGGAGGTAGGATGTTTTATCGGATTCCTGATATTCACGGTACACTCGTGAAATGGTCGTACGGGAAAATCCCCACTTCATCGGTACCTCGGAGATACTGTGTGCCATCGCTCGTGCACCGACTATAACACCACGTCCAATCTCTCTTAAATTTTGATAACCTGCCAGTCTAGCAGCAGTAACCGATCTAAGAACTGCGCCAGACACTTGTTGTCTTATATAGGCGTTGCCGACCGCAGCACCGTATTCAGCCTATTTACATATCTCTGTATTTGAGTAGCATTCCTATACCAGTTTGTTTGGCGCTTCAGTTTATAATCGTACTGATGAACGGAAGGAAAACTTTCCGTCGTTCCTCGTCTATCCTGATCCTCTCCCTACGGAGAAATGGTCGAGCTATCTCGTTGTTGAAATAACTATTGTTCTTGAATGTCGACCATAGATGTTCAAGCTCATCTTTTAAACAAGTCGGTTCGCAAATTTTGTGTGCCCTGTCTACCACGGTTTTAATCACACCTCTCTTTTGTCAGGGATGACGGTTGGAATCCTTACGCAGGTAACGGTTAGTATGCGGTGCTTTTCTGGGTGCAGTTTACCCCTGAAGATGTCTCCCGCAGTCGGAGAGCTTTTTAGACATCAAACCCGGCCTACTAGCGTGGAAGTTTTAAGCCATGTCAGTACCAGCTTGAAAGCTTAGAGTGTATACCTGTCAGCTCCTACAATTGATCTTGGTTTAGCTGCGGTTGTTTCTTCTCGTTTCCACTTCACTATCATATGACAAACAGTAGACTTGGACAACTTTAAAAGTGTTCAAATACACTCCTGGAAATTGAAATAAGAACACCGTGAATTCATTGTCCCAGGAAGGGGAAACTTTATTGACACATTCCTGGGGTCAGATACATCACATGATCACACTGACAGAACCACAGGCACATAGACACAGGCAACAGAGCATGCACAATGTCGGCACTAGTACAGTGTATATCCACCTTTCGCAGCAATGCAGGCTGCTATTCTCCCATGGAGACGATCGTAGAGATGCTGGATGTAGTCCTGTGGAACGGCTTGCCATGCCATTTCCACCTGGCGCCTCAGTTGGACCAGCGTTCGTGCTGGACGTGCAGACCGCGTGAGACGACGCTTCATCCAGTCCCAAACATGCTCAATGGGGGACAGATCCGGAGATCTTGCTGGCCAGGGTAGTTGACTTACACCTTCTAGAGCACGTTGGGTGGCACGGGATACATGCGGACGTGCATTGTCCTGTTGGAACAGCAAGTTCCCTTGCCGGTCTAGGAATGGTAGAACGATGGGTTCGATGACGGTTTGGATGTACCGTGCACTATTCAGTGTCCCCTCGACGATCACCAGTGGTGTACGGCCAGTGTAGGAGATCGCTCCCCACACCATGATGCCGGGTGTTGGCCCTGTGTGCCTCGGTCGTATGCAGTCCTGATTGTGGCGCTCACCTGCACGGCGCCAAACACGCATACGACCATCATTGGCACCAAGGCAGAAGCGACTCTCATCGCTGAAGACGACACGTCTCCATTCGTCCCTCCATTCACGCCTGTCGCGACACCGCTGGAGGCGGGCTGCACGATGTTGGGGCGTGAGCGGAAGACGGCCTAACGGTGTGCGGGATCGTAGCCCAGCTTCATGGAGACGGTTGCGAATGGTACTCGCCGATACCCCAGGAGCAACAGTGTCCCTAATTTGCTGGGAAGTGGCGGTGCGGTCCCCTACGGCACTGCGTAGGATCCTACGGTCTTGGCGTGCATCCGTGCGTCGCTGCGGTCCGGTCCCAGGTCGACGGGCACGTGCACCTTCCGCCGACCACTGGCGACAACATCGATGTACTGTGGAGACCTCACGCCCCACGTGTTGAGCAATTCGGCGGTACGTTCACCCGGCCTCCCGCATGCCCACTATACTCCCTCGCTCAAAGTCCGTCAACTGCACATACGGTTCACGTCCACGCTGTCGCGGCATGCTACCAGTGTTAAAGACTGCGATGGAGCTCCGTATGCCACGGCAGACTGGCTGACACTGACGGCGGCGGTGCACAAATGCTGCGCAGCTAGCGCCATTCGACGGCCAACACCGCGGTTCCTTGTGTGTCCGCTGTGCCGTGCTTGTGATCATTGCTTGTACAGCCCTCTCGCAGTGTCCGGAGCAAGTATGGTGGGTCTGACACACTGGTGTCAATGTGTTCTTTTTTCCATTTCCAGGAGTGTATCACTGAGGGATTTGTTAGTCAAGTGATATCCAATGGCTAACCAGTGAGCCGTAAGGCTTCTCTCATGACAACACAATATCTCCCTCTCTCGTTTTATGCGGGTGGAACCGCCTCTCGCCACATTTAGTGGCCAACTCCACATTATATAGTGATGTAGGGATACTTTTGATCACATAGTGTAGACGTGCAGTCGGTGCTAGGGTGTGGTTAGCTCCCCTGCATTACACGCGGAGGCCTGCCCTGTGACCTTATCAATATGATCATAGCTGGGACGTGGATGCACCCCGGGGCGTGAGATGGGTTTATCAGTGCATGCTATCGCGTGATGGGTTAATTCAGCGGGTAGTGGCGTACAAACGTCGACACAGGTGTGCTTTGCGTTTTACACAGGAATGTACGAAGTGAATATGATGAAAATTCCAACACGAGGCAACAGTGAGTGCGGGAACGAACCAGCAGTTAAAAAAAGAAGGGAGGTGTAGATGCTGTACTAGAGGTGAAACGGATATCTGGCAGCTATCCAATATCCCACCTCACCTTACTGCCCGGCTGCATACAAGATAGTGGGTCGGTATCCTGCGGATTTTCGATAAATTTCATAAAATCGACTTTATTTAATTGATATGTTAATACTCTAAACACAAACGGTATCTTCAAATCAAAACAGCATTTATTATTGTCTAACAGAAAAATAAATGAAATAAAAAATAAATTTAAACAAATTGGCCAGGTCGAATAGAACTAGCGCACTGATGTACACTCTTAATCTATATATAGAAGGCAATTTCCTGATTGATAGACTCATCATCCCCCAGCCCAAACCGCTAAGGACGGAAACTTGAAGAAATGGTTCAAATGGCTCTGAGCACTATGGGACTTAACTTCTGAGGTCATCAGTTCCCTTGAACTTAGAACTAGTTAAACGTAACCAACCTAAGGGCATCACACACATCCATGCCCGAGGCAGGATTCGAACCTGCGACCGTAGCGGTCACGCGGTTCCAGACTGTAGTGCCTAGAACCGCTCGGCCACTCCGGCCGGCAAATTTGGAGAAGATGTGGATCTTATAATGCAGGCGTCGTTTAAGAGGGAACTATCCGAAATTCCAACGCTAAGATGATGAATAGGGGATGGAGGGGTTTTTGGAAAATGTCGCTATTAAGGCAAATTTGAAGCTATAACTATGAAAATTTGTATTTGGTTTCTCGGTCAGAAGTAAAGAAGTACGCGTTTCAGCATTTTTGGTAATTCAACCCTAAGTGGGTCAAATAGTGGGTGAACTAAAGAACTACTAAAGTATTTTTAAAGCTATATGTATGAATATTGGTATTTGACTTCTCTGCTACAAATAAAAAAAATATTTGCTTCACTGTTTTTGGAAATCGAGCTCCTAAGGGGGTGAAACAGGGGTTGAGATTTTTTCTGAAAATATTGTGTTATGAAAGCATTTTTAAAGCTAAATTTATGAAAATTTGAACTTAGCTTCTCAGTTAGCAATAAAAATACGTGTTTCACTCGTTTTGGAAATTCAGCTCCCATGCGGGTGAAACGGGGAATGCAAGTGTCTATGGAAATATTTCATTGTGTAACGATTTTTGAAGCTAAATCTATTAGAATGTGTATTGGCTTCTCTGTTAGAAATAAAACATAGGCATGTCACTGTTTTTTGTAAATTCAATCCCTAAGGGGTTTCAATGGGGTCAGACTGATTCGCTGACTCAACATTCCCCAGTCCAAAACCGCTTAGGATAGAAACTTGAAGTTTGAGGAGGGTGTGGGTCTTACACTGTAGGCATCCTTTAAGAAGGGATTGTCCGGAATTCCACTCCTAAGGGGGTGAAATGTGGGATGAAAGGATTTTTGAAGAAATGTCGCTATAAAGGGAATTTTGGAGCTAGAACTACGAAAACTGTAATTTGGTTTCTCAGTAGGTAAATAAAAAAATATCTTTCTCAGAACTTTTCGAAATTCAATCACTAAGGGGGTAAAATACCGGGAGACTGTTTTTTGAAGATAAATAATTACTAAAGAACTACTAAAGAATTTGTAAGGCTAAGTCCATGGCAATTCGTACTTGATTTCTCGGTTAGCAATAAATAAATGTGTGTTTCTGAAAATTCAACCGCTCTGGGTGTGCAATAGAGGATGAACATTTTTAAGAAAATATTTCATTACATTAAAAAAATTTTAAAGCTAAATTTATAAAAATTGATATTTTTCTTCTCGGTTAGACATAAAGAAATATTTCTTAGGGATGAAAGTTCTATGGAAAATCTTCACAAGGACACAAAAGACATGATTAACAAAAACTTTGTACTCCAGCTACCAGAATTGCTTTTTGTTCGGAAGTACATTCGGAAAGACCATGCTCATGTGGCCTTAATTAGCGTGAGAAGCTTAGAAGGTGCTGCAATTTGTGAGCAACAAAAAAATTCGATTAAATGAAAACAAAAAGAAACTCAGCAGGCCTTACAATCTACTCGAGCGAAGCTAGTTATGAATATAGACAGCTCATCCATTCCGTGAACCGAGAATCACGACCATTTTTGCCTGTTATCAGCGTTGGTAGTGGCAAGATATCGGTCCCAGAGATTCGATGTTTTTCAAGAATTTTTTTATTTCAATAAGTGTGACATAGAGTCATGCAGGTGAAGACGACCATTATTATAATTATCAGTAGCTTTGCATTCAGAACCGAGCGAGGTGGCGCAGTGGTTAGACACTGGACTCGCATTCGGGAGGACGACGGTTCAATCCCGCGTCCAGCCATCCTGATTTAGGTTTTCCGTGATTTCCCCAAATCACTCCAGGCAAATGCCGGGATGGTTCCTCTGAAAGGGCACGGCCGACTTCCTTCCCAATCCTTCCCTAATTCGATGAGACCGATGACCACGCTGCCTGGTCTCCTTCCCCAAACAACCAACCAACCAACCATTCAGGCTTACTGGGTCGCAATAGTAAAAATTAAACATCAGGCAAGAAATGACTTTATTGCTCTTATGACGCGTTTCGGAATTTATCCATCATCACATATCTAGGAGCGATCGCTGAACGTAGCTATGGCGCTTCAAGTTGGATGTGAAACAAATATTCACTGTATAGTGTGCGAATGATTGTTTCCCATACAACTAACTTGAACGCCATATCTATGTGCAGTAATAGTTCCTGGGTATCTGACGATGCATATATTCCGAAACGCGTCACATGAGCAATAAAGTCATTCCTTGCTTGATGTTTGCCGGCCGGAGTGGCCGAGCTGTTTTAGGCGCTTGAGTCTGGAACCGCGCGACCGCTGCGGTCGCAGGTTCGAAACTTGCCTCGGGCATGGTTGTGTGTGATGTCCTTAGGTTAGTTAGGTTTAAGTAGCTCTAAGTTCTAGGGGACTGATGACCTCAGAAGTTAAGTCCCATAGTGCTCAGAGCCTTTTTTTTTTTTTTTTTTTTTTTTTTTTTTTTTCTGGATGTTTGATTTTTTCCATTGCGACTCAGTAAGCCTGAATGCAGAACTACTGATTGTTTTAATTTCAAGTTTGACGACGGATAAAAAATGACAAAAGAAATATTTTTTCATGTGACATAATTACCAATTAGCAATTTTTGGATTTTTGGATTTTTTGATTTTTTTCCATTCCTTGTATTGTGAAACCTTGCTTCTTGCCGAATTTCATAACTGTAGGTCAACAGGAAGAGCCCTATAGGTATTGATGAGAGAGTTTGCGAGTATCAAAATACGTGACATAAAGGCCATATTTTTTGATTGCAGTGACTTAGAAACTTCAATTTTTACACTGCCAAGGAACCACAGACCTTTAGTATGTGACATAAATTTCAACTTGACGCGTCCATCCGTTGCTAAGAAAAAGTGGTCTTAACAGACGGAGGGTCAGGTAAGAAATGACAAAAAAAAATTCTTTCGTGTGGTATGATTACAAATTTACAGTTTTCGGATTTTGTTTCCATTGGTTGTACTGCGGAAGTTGAGTATTCGCCCAATTCACGATTCTAGCCCAACGGAATGTACAGTGTAGGTTGTGATGAGTGAGTATTAAAATAAACTGAAGCGCCGAAGAAACTGGTATACGCAAGCGTATTCAGATACAGAGACATGGAAACAGACAGAATACGGCGCTGCGGTCGGCAACGTCTGTATTAAACAAGTGTCTGGAGCAGTTGTTAGATCGGTTGCTGCTGCTACAATGGCAGGTTATCAGGATTTAAGTGAGTTTGAACGTGGTGTTATAGCCGGCGCACGAGCGATGGGACACAGCGTCTCCGAGGTAGCAATGAAGTGGGGATTTTCCCGTACGACTATTTCACGAGTGTGCCGTGAATATCAGGAATCCGGTAAAACATAAGATCCTGCAAGAACGGGATCAACGGCGACTGAAGAGAATCGTTAAACGTGACAGAAGTGCAACCCTTCCACAAACTGCTTCAGATTTCAATGCTGGACCATCAACAAGTGTCAGCGTGCAAACCATTCAACGAAACATCATCGATATGGGCTTTCGGAACCGAAGGCCCACTGGTGTACTCTTGGTGAATGCACCACACAAAGCTTTATGCTCGCCTGGGCCCGTCATCACCGACATTGGACTGTTGATGCCTCGAAAAATGTTGCCTGGTTGGACGAGTCTCATCTGAAATTGTATAGAGTGGATGGACGTGTACGGGTATGGAGACAAACCTCATGAAGCCATGGATCCTGCATGTCAGATGGGGACTGCTCAAGCTGTTGGGGGCCCTGTAATGGTGGGGGGGGCACGTGCAATTGGAGTGGTATGGGACCCTTGATGCGTCTAGATACAACTCTGACAGGCGACACATACAATTCCCTCCAGCACTGTTTCAGCCATTAGTCGAGTCCATGCCACATCCTGTTGCGGCACTTTTGCGTGCTCGCGAGGGCCCTAACCGATATTAGGCAGGTGTACCAGTTTATTTGGCTCTTCAGTGTATGTGATTTAAATAGTCGTGTCTTTTGATTGCATCCGCATAAGAACTTCAATGTTTTACACCGCCAAAGGACCTTAGATCTCAATGTGAGAAGCAAATTTCAGCTGGATACGTCTACCGTTCGTGAGAAAAAGGATTTTTAACAATCGGATGGACGGCAGATACGCAGACTGAAAACAAAGCGATCCTGTAAGGGTTCCGTTGTTACCGATACGGAACCTTAAAGTTAAAAAAAAATGGTTCAAATGGCTCTGAGGACTATGGAACAACATCTGAGGCCATCAGTCCCCTAGAACTACTTAAACGTAACTAACCTAAGGACATCACACACATCCATGCCCGAGGCAGGATTCGAAACTGCGACCGTGGCGGTCGCGCGGTTCCAGACTGAAGCGCCTAGAACCGCTCGGCCACTCCGGCCGGCCCTAAAAGTTAGTTCTCGTACTGAACTAGGGGCAAAGCATGGTGAATGAATACCTATTTCTCGGCATTAAGAGATAAACTACGCCTGGTTCAGCGACAAGTGTTTCGCTATGCACACTCCTATAGGAGACTAAAAGATAAATTATGGCAAACTATCTCAAATTCAAGTACAGTGTCAGGTTATCTGACCACAAAATATGAGTGTCGCGACTGGGATCGATTTGAAGTTTTTGCATTCGCATTTCTTTCTTAACCGTCACACTGACTATTGTTGTTTTCATTTTACATCTTTCTAAGGAAATCCCAAAATTTGTCGTGAGCTTTGTGAGTGAATGCTGGTTTAGTCCTGTCTCCCGTGCTTCTTTTAGCAAGCACAGCGGATGAACTGCTTGTTTTGGAAGATTCTTCGAAAAAATCCAACAGGGTTTTCTGTCGAACTCTTCCAGCTTCAGCAACGCGCAGATTCAAACCATGGTTCTAGAAAAGTCGAAATTAAGTAATTTCTATCCTAATTTAAGGAGCTGAAACGACTTTCCCATTCACCTTACAATGAGGCGTTCATGTGTGGTAAGACAAGGATTCTTTGTGCTGTCTCTTTCTTATACAAATACACTCCTGGCCATTAAAATTGCTACACCACGAAGATGACGTGCTACAGACGCGAAATTTAACCGACAGGAAGAAGATGCTGTGATATGCAAATGATTAGCTTTTCAGAGCATTCACATAAGGTTGGCGCCGGTGGCGATACCTACAACGTGCTGACAAAAGCAAAGTTTCCAACCGATTTCTCATACACTAAAAGCAGTTGACCGGCGTTGCCTGGTGAAACGTTGTTGTGATGTCTCGCGTAAGGAGGAGAAATGCGCACCGTTTCCGACTTTGATAAAGGTCGGATTGTAGCCTATCGCGATTGCGGTTTATCGTATCGCGACACTGCTGCTCGCGTTGGTCGAGATCCAATGACTATTAGCAGAAAATAGGATCGGTGTATTCAGGAGGGTAATACGGAACTCCCTGCTGGATCCCAATGGCCTTGTATCACTAGCAGTCGAGATGACAGGCATCTTATCCGCATGGCTGTAATGGATTGTGCAGCCACGTCTCGATTCCTGAGTCAACAGATGGGGACGTTTGCAAGACGACAACCATCTGCACGAACAGTCCGACGACGTTTGCAGCAGCATGGACTATCAGCTCAGAGACCACGGCTGCGGTTACCCTTGACGCTGCATCACAGACTGGAGCGCCTGCGATGGTGTACTCGACGACGAACCTGGGTGCACGAATGGCAAAACGTCATTTTTTCGGATGACTCCACGTTCTGTTTACAGCATCGTGATGGTCGCATCCATGTTTGGCGACATCGCGGTGAACGCACATTGGAAGCGTGTATCCGTATCGCCATGCTGGCGTATCACCCAGCGTGATGGTACTGGGTGCCATTGGTTACACGTCTCGGTCACCTCTTGCTCGCATTGACGGCACTTTGAACAGTGGACGTTACATTTCAGATGTGTTACGACCCGTGGCTCTACCCTTCATTCGATCCCTGCGAAACCCTACATTTCAGCATGATAATGCACGACCGCATGTTGCAGGTCCTGTACGGGCCTTTCTGGATACAGAAAATGTTGGACTGCTGTCCTGGCCAGCACATTCTCCAGATCTCTCACCAACTGAAAACGTCTGGTCAATGGTGGCCGAGCAACTGGCTCGTCACAACACGCCAGTCACTACTCTTGATGAACTGTGGTATCGTGTTGAAGCTGAATGGGCAGCTGTACCTGTACACGCCATCCAAGCTCTGTTTGACTCAGTGCCCAGGCGTATCAAGGCCGTTATTACGGCTAGAGGTGGTTGTTCTGGGGACTGATTTCTCAGGATCTATGCACCCAAATTGCGTGAAAATGTAATCACATGTAGTATAATATATTTGTCAAATGAATGCCCGTTTATCATCTGCATGTCTTCTTGGTGTAGCAATTTTAATGGCCGGTAGTGTAAGTGCCGCGTGGTTTGCGGCACCTTACTACAGTTCGCGCGGCTGCTCCCGTCGGAGGTTCGAGTCCTCCCTCAGGCATGGGTGTGTGTGTTGTCCTTAGCGTAAGTTAGTTTAAGTTAGATTAAGTAGTATGTAAGTCTACGGACCGATGGCCTCAATAGTCTGATCCCATAGGAACGTACCACAAAAAAATTTCAATCAAGTTCGGGAAAAGTCATTCATCTTGTCTTCTTCGATAAGCAAGCCACTGTGTACGATCATGTGGTGGATGGGCAACGTACCGTTACTGCGAAATATATCGTGACGTATTGAAGCGGCCATAAAGGAGAAAACTTGCAACAAAAAGTCCACATCTTCCTCAAATCGGATGGATCCTTCATCAGCATAATGCACCTCTTCATTGTGCCATCAAGACGCAAGAAACAATCTCTGAATTAGGCACTGAGGTGATGCCACAACCACCTTATTCACCGGGCCTGGCGCCGTTTGACTTCCGCCTATTTCCTGCAGTAAAGAAAGAGCTTCGGGGTCATTATTTTCAGAATGATCGAGAGCTAAATTATAAAATTTCGGGTGTATTCAACAGAGTATCAAAAACGGGCCTCAGGGAGGGCTTTGAAATTGGACTCAACTCTAGAATCGTTGTGTTGTGCTAGAGGGAGATTACTGTGAGGGTTTGTAATGAAATTTGAATAGAGGTGATCAGTATTTTCATTAAATAAGTGATTCTGGTTTTTTTTGACACACTCTTCGTAGGAGAGGGGTAAGTTCTTTCGCATTATATAGATTGGAACTGGTACCCCGTCAGTTCCAATGGCCTTTCATCTCTTGAGAAATTCATTTGCTTGGCTATCCTTTGGTAACTTTTTTCGATATTTGTCATTTTGTGGTTCGTGCGACAATTTAAAAGAGAAAGTACAGTGTGATCTGTCTCGGTGAAGCGGTTTTGGAAAAAGACGTTTAGTACGTCAGTTTCTTACTGTGTTTCAGTGCAGTTATTGTCACTGGTTGTCCGGACAGATGGCTTCGAATTTCACTTTCGTATTGGTTGAACGCTACAGCAATTGTGCTGAATCGTGCATCAGCTGATGCTCCGGTAAATTTCGCTATTTTTGAATTGCCAACAGCGTTTCTTGAACTAGCGTAAGTGACTGAACCACTCAGGTATCAGTTCCTGCAGTCGTCTCCATTTATCATCACCCTGTGATGTACGGTCAATACTAACAAAATTTGTATTAAGCAGGGCATTAGATGGAACAGAAGTCCGTACCTTATTTTTGAAGTACTGGACGAGCAACAGAGCACTTCTTAGCATAAACACTACTGACATGAGAAACGAATTAAAATAATTTAAAACTGTGGTGTAACGTGAAAGGCTGTAGACACAGGAACGTCGTATTGAAGGCTTTGTTTGAATTTTTCCGATGCGGCAAATTTCGTGTCTAACGCTACGCTGGCACCAACAGACCAGCGGATTTCATTTTAAATGTGCTAGATCGTTTAGTGCCAGTTTAGATACTCTACAATATTTTGATTGGTGGACAAAGCGCAAAATACACAACCGAATTCTCATTAAATATTTGAATGAAATGTGAATAAAAGATCTCTGTCACTTTCACAGTAATGTTGACATTTGCGTCATCGTGCGGCTAAAATTAACTCCGAATATGTAATGATGCTGAAATCGAGGGAGTCGTAATGTTTCACTCTAAATTTATAACCACTGCGAAACGACACTGCTCTCATGTACTCTACTGCCAATTAAAATTGCTACACCACGAACTTTACGTGCTACAGACGCGAAATTTTACCGACAGGAAGAAGATGCTGTGATAAGCAAATGATTAGCTTTTCAGAGCATTCACACAAGGTTGGCGCCGGTGGCGACACCTACAACGTGCTGACATGAGGAAAGTTTCCAACCGATTTCTCATACACAAACAGCAGTTGACCGGCGTTGCCTGGTGAAACGCTGTTGTGATGCCTCGTGTAAGGAGGAGAAATGCGTACCATCACGTTTCCGACTTTGATAAAGGTCGGATTGTAACCTATCGCGATTGCGGGTTGTCGTATCGCGACATTGCTGCTCGCGTTGGTCGAGATCAAATGACTGTTAGCAGAATATGGAGTCGGTGGGTACCGGAGGGTAATACGGAACGCCGTGCTAGATACTAACGGCCTCGTATCACTAGCAGTCGAGATGACAGGCATCTTATCTGCATGGCTGTAACGGATCGTGCAGCCACGTCTCGATCCGTGAGTCAACAGATGGGGACGTTTTCAAGACAACAACCATCTGCACGAACAGTTCGACGACGTTTGCAGCAGCATGGACTTCAGCTCGGATACCATGGCTGCGGTTACCCTTGACGCTGCATCACAGACAGGAGCGCCTGCGACGGTGTACTCGACGACGAACCTGGGTGCACGAATGGCAAAACGTCATTTTTCCGGATGTATTCAGGTTCTGTTTACAGCATCATGATGGTCGCATCCGTGTTTGGCGACATAGCGGCGAACGCACATTGGAAGCGTGTATTAGTCATCGCCATACTGTCGTATTACCCGTCGTGATGGTATGGGGTGCCATTGGTTACACGTCTCGTTCACCTCTTGTTCGCATTGACGGCACTTTGAACAGTGGACGTTACATTTCAAATGTGTTACGACCCGTGGCTCTACCCTTCATTCGCTCCCTGCAAAACCGTGCATTTCAGCAGGATAATGCAGGACCACATATTGCAGGTCCTGTACAGGCTTTTCTGGATACAGAGAATGTTCGACTGCTGCTCTGGCCACCACATTCTCCAGATCTCTCACCAATAGAAAACGTATGGTCAATGGTGGCAGAGCAACTAGTCTTGACGAAATGTGGTATCGTGTTGAAGCTGCATGGGCAGATGTTTTTGTACACGCCATCCGAGCTCTGTTTGACTCAATGCCCAGGCGTATCAAGGCCTGGGCATTACGGCCAGAGGTGGTTGTTCTAAGTACTGATTTCTCAGGATCTCTGCTCCCAAATTGCGTGAAAATGTAATCACATGTCAGTTGTAGTATAATATACACTCCTGGAAATTGAAATAAGAACACCGTGAATTCATTGTCCCAGGAAGGGGAAACTTTATTGACACATTCCTGGGGTCAGATACATCACATGATCACACTGACAGAACCACAGGCACATAGACACAGGCAACAGAGCATGCACAATGTCGGCACTAGTACAGTGTATATCCACCTTTCGCAGCAATGCAGGCTGCTATTCTCCCATGGAGACGATCGTAGAGATGCTGGATGTAGTCCTGTGGAATGGCTTGCCATGCCATTTCCACCTGGCGCCTCAGTTGGACCAGCGTTCGTGCTGGACGTGCAGACCGCGTGAGACGACGCTTCATCCAGTCCCAAACATGCTCAATGGGGGACAGATCCGGAGATCTTGCTGGCCAGGGTAGTTGACTTACACCTTCTAGAGCACGTTGGGTGGCACGGGATACATGCGGACGTGCTTTGTCCTGTTGGAACAGCAAGTTCCCTTGCCGGTCTAGGAATGGTAGAACGATGGGTTCGATGACGGTTTGGATGTACCGTGCACTATTCAGTGTCCCCTCGACGATCACCAGTGGTGCACGGCCAGTGTAGGAGATCGCTCCCCACACCATGATGCCGGGTGTTGGCCCTGTGTGCCTCAGTCGTATGCAGTCCTGATTGTGGCGCTCACCTGCACGGCGCCAAACACGCATACGACCATCTTTGGCACCAAGGCAGAAGCGACTCTCATCGCTGAAGACGACACGTCTCCATTCGTCGCTCCATTCACGCCTGTCGCGACATCACTGGAGGCGGGCTGCACGATGTTGGGGCGTGAGCAGAAGACGGCCTAACGGTGTGCGGGACCGTAGCCCAGCTTCATGGAGACGGTTGCGAATGGTACTCGCCGATACCCCAGGAGCAACAGTGTCCCTAATTTGCTGTGAAGTGGCGGTGCGGTCCCCTACGGCACTGCGTAGGATCCTACGGTCTTGGCGTGCATCCATGCGTCGCTGCGGTCCGGTCCCAGGTCGACGGGCACGTGCACCTTCCGCCGACCACTGGCGACAACATCGATGTACTGTGGAGACCTCACGCCCCACGTGTTGAGCAATTCGGCGGTACGTCCACCCGGCCTCTCACATGCCCACTATACGCCCTCGCTCAAAGTCCGTCGACTGCACATACGGTTCACGTCCACGCTGTCGCGGCATGCTACCAGTGTTAAAGACTGCGATGGAGCTCCGTATGCCACGACAAACTGGCTGACACTGACGGCGGCGGTGCACAAATGCTGCGCAGCTAGCGCCATTCGACGGCCAACACCGCGGTTCCTGGTGTGTCCGCTGTGCCGTGCGTGTGATCATTGCTTGTACAGCCCTCTCGCAGTGTCCGGAGCAAGTATGGTGGATCTGACACACCGGTGTCAATGTGTTCTTTTTTGCATTTCCAGGAGTGTATTTGTCCAATGAATACCCGTTTATCATCTGCATTTCATTTTGGTGTAGCAGTGGCCAGTAGTGTAGTCTGTTTTTGCTGAGCACGATGGCATCAGGAGAGCCAGATGTGTCACACAGCACACAGTGTACCTGTAGAGCACCGGATTGAGTTTACTGTACTGGCCACCAAAGTCCCCAGATTGAAACCCAATCGAGAATCTGTGTGACCATCTCGATTGGGCTGTTTGCACCACGGATCATGAATCGAGATATCTAGCGTAGCTGGACGCAGCACTGGAGTCGGCGTGGCTCCACATCCCTCAGACGTCCCAGAACCTCGTGGACACTCTTTCCGCACGTCTTGCAGGGACCCACACTGGAAAATGTCGTTATTCAGGCTTCTGACAGGTATTCACACTATGTGACTGGACAGTGTACTGCAGTGCGCGTTTCTTGTGGATCTGAAGCCATCCTACCTGAACCGTGGATTTAAGTTCAAAAAATTTTATTAAGAATTTATTTTATTTACTAGCGATTCATGAAGAACATTAACACATTTAATCACTCTATGTGAGCGTGGAAGTATTTGTCAGGGAGTAACCGATGAAATCATAATCGAATTGCTTTTAACAAATGGGAATTTTATTCCTAAAAGCGTTCTTTTTTAAAGAAACCGATTTAAAATTATAATCAGAAAGCACGCTCTAAATATGAAGTTACAATTTATTCAGAGACAGAAAGAAACAAGTTTTTAACAGTATTAGCTTTCGGGCTGGGAAACTTGCCGCTCACTTTTAACACGGCCGTAGTTACGACCGCTCACAACAACCTCTGAAAGACTACACTGGTGCAAATCTGCAACACACCAGATTACTTTAAACTAAAAGTTTTAACAATTCACACCAGCACACAAACATGCACCCTGTAGGAGGGATGGAAATGGTACAAAACACTAAAATTAAAATATTAACTTTGCCACCGAAGGTGCAACTTGATTTTAACTTCTAAGAAAGTCTTGTGGTGAAAGGGTGGCAACTTTATATACTAAAATGATCATTTAAATAAAAGCCCATGAAATGCAATCTTATACAAAATTCTACAGGGTTAGCCAAACAAGTTAAGATGCTCTACAGTCACAAAAGCCGCCTCTCAAGATGATAGACAAGATCAAAACATCTTTCAGGAATTAGGCCGTTACACTACAAGCAATAAATTCATTAACACACCAAATCCGACAAACATGACAGAGGCAGCTCCGAACGACAGACAGACACTAACTGCCTAACAAATGCGGACGAGAGACAGACGAGCAAGCTGGGGACGAGAGACTGACCAAGAAAATAAGTCGGATCTAACAAGAGTAAATCACGCAATATATCACCAGTCACTTAACTTCTAATCAACTGCGATTTCTGGCGAAGACCTGACACTGCACCCCCAAATCGCTCTCCCGAACCGTCCGCTGCCAGCCGCTTCAACGGACGCAGGAAGGCGCGCCGATCTCCCGTCTTTCCTGGTGCGCACCAACCGACCGACTGCCCGCTGCTTCGTCCGCGACTGCTGCTCCGTCGCGACTGCACTGCTGGTGCGTCTCCCACTCACTTCCAGACACATAACGGCGGAAATACTGGCTCAGACCCAACCGTGCAGAGGAAACACGCCCACTGGTAAAACGACATCCCTGTACCAGGAAAGGACCGAGCCAAGCTCCACAAGATGGTAACTGAAAGGGCCAAGAAGCGCTCGGAGAACCAGTTACACCACGGCGTCGCAGCTCGCACCGGCCGGACTGATGTCGTGGGTTGGCTCCTGTTGCTCTCGTGTCGACCGCGAAGCCACTACCCCTCGCTATACGGCGCAGCCCACTGGACTCACGTGGCGACCTGACATGCGCCGACGTGCGCGACCGACCAACCGATCGATCCAACCGCCAATGACCATTGCCTGAGCAAACTCGAGCAGACTGGCGGCCTAACGCGCAGACTCAGATGCAGGAACTAAGCCCCGACCGGGCGTCCAATCGCTGAGTTCTCTTACTGGCGGAGTCGAAAGACTCTCATTTTGCCAGCTTCAAAGGTTGATCCGAGCGAGGTGGCGCAGTGGTTAGCACACTGGACTCGCATTCGGGAGGACGACGGTTCAATCCCGCGTCCGGCCATCCTGATTTAGGTTTTCCGTGATTTCCCTAAATCACTCCAGGCAAATGCCGGGATGGTTCCTTTGAAAGGGCACGGCCGACTTCCTTCCCCGTCCTTTCCTAATCCGATGAGACCGATGACCTCACTGTTTGGTCTCTTCTCCCCAAACAATCCAACTCAAAAATCAAAGGTTGATCCGACCGACAGACATACTAGCACTCCGAACGACAGACAGACACTAACTGCCTAACAAATGCGGACGAGAGACAGACTAGCAAGGTGGGGACGAGAGACTGACCCAGACTGACCCCAGACTCTCTGCGACTGTCCGCCGCTCGTGGTCTCGCGGTAGCGTTCTCGCTTCCCGAGCACGGGGTCCCGGGTTCGATTCCCGGCGGGGTCAGGGATTTTCACCTGCCTCGAGATGACTGGGTGTTTGTGTTGTCCTCATCATTTCATCATCATCCAGGAAAGTGGCGAAATTGGACTGAGCAAAGATTGGATAATTGTACGGGCGCTGATAACCACGCCGTTGAGCGCCCCACAACCCCAACATCATCATCATCATCATCATCTCTGCGACTGACACTTAGAGCCGACTGACTAACATGCGAGTGTCTGCCTTTCGACTGACTCTGTCGACTCACTGCACCGACTCCCACACTGACCCCTGGCGAGCTCATAGCGCCCCTTAAATACACGTGAACAGGCAACTTTTCCCTTTCCCCACCAGAGCGAGACACCAAAGCTGCGATTGTCACAGCGGCGCCACCGCCAGAAACGGAGGGCGATTGCTTCACACTACGCGCTGCGGCGCGCTCTTCAAAACAGCAATTTTTTACCACAGCTCATCACGTCCCACATCTTTACCCTACATTACATTTGTCGTATTCCATACGTCTCTCGAAGATGGAACGAGATATCAAAGTCAGCCCAAGTAAAACAGAACACTTGCGCTTCCATCTCACTTCAGTCGCAAATCTACGTTTACATATACACTGCCGGAAAGAAACACCAAAAAATTCTTAATGTAGAGTAATGAAATTTCGTGAATACACTTGTCTAGGTAACAAACTTAAGTGACTATCATTGCTGATAACACTTCAGTATTAGTACCAAATGTGAAATGCCGGTACATTAATAACAAGTGTAACCGGCAAAACGTTGAATAAGAGCATGCAAACGTGCATGCATTGAGTTGAACAGGTGCTGGATGTTAGTATGTGGGACGGAGTACCATGCTTGTTGCGCGTTTACCGCCAATACAGGGATGAATAATGCTGGTTGAGGATGACGCTAGAATTGTCCAATGATATCCCATATGTGGTCGATTGAAGACAGATGTGATGATTGACCAGGCCAAGAGAACACGTCGACACTCTGTAGACCATGTTGCCTTACGACAGCGGTAAGTGGTCGAGCGTTATACTGTTGGAAAACACCCTCTAGAATTCTGTTCATGAATGGCAGCACAACTGCTCAAATCAGCAGATTTGCGTACAAATTTTCAGTCGTGGTGCTTGGGATAACACGAGAATGCTCTTGCTGTTATACGAAATCGCACCCCAGATTTTAAATCCAGGTATAGGTCCACTGTCTCAATCATGCAAACAGGTTGGCTGCAGGCCGTGAACTAGCCTTCTCATAACCAACACATGGCCATCGCTGGCACCGAGGCAGAAACAGCTACCATCAGAAAACACGATAGACCCGACACCCCCGGGATAAAAAGGCCGTCCAACAGTGTTAGTGACGTCACACTAAGCGGCCCATAGCCGACGCAGCAGTCCACGGACACCTCCGTACAGACGCGCCTGACGCTAACGATCTTCTGTACGTCATACAGAAAGGAGCGAACTATAATTCGAACCAAAGACCAAATTATATATATTCTTGTAAATAGCATAAAGGTTCATAACAAAATACCGATTACATATACGGGCAGGAATAAGTTTAATCGATTGAGGAACTTTGCCACTATTTTATAATTGTCAGAACACTATTTAGCTTTAAAACTCGCATACAGGTGGTGACAAATGCCAACTGACAGCAGTACTTAACATTTTCAAGCTATTACACTCAAAGTAAATTATCTTAAACACTGTCATACATAGCAAAACCCTCACAACTTTCGTTTACAATAAGGTAACAAGAGTTCGCTTTATCTCATAAAAAACATGACTATTGTGTATTTACTCATATGTTCATGGTGACAGCTCTTTTCAAGAATTTTTACAAGTGTATCCCCAGTAATAAAGAATGGAAACAAAAGATAGATATCAAATATTCTCCTTTTAACATAGACATCACTGAACACAAGATTCTGTCTTGCACTGTGATACTAAGGGACAGCTCTTTCCTTTAAGAAAAGCCTGACAATTTGAAGTTCACTCTGCTATTGAAGATACACTTCTTGAAACAATATTAAAAATGTTATGAAAGGTAAGGAAATGAAAAACAACCAAGTGCATTACATGTAAGAATGTGAGCAAAAGGCTGAGGCTCTCTTTACTTACTATTTTCAATCTCTCTACAGCTTTTCCGCGTAGAAATCACCAACTGCAAGTCTCATTATTGCTGTCTGTTACTAACAAAGTGCTTTTCTATTTAGAAAACCTGACAATTTGATGTTCATTCTGGTACTGAAGATAAACAAGCCCGTATATGCAATCGGTATTTCTTTATGAACCTTTATGCTGTTTACAAGAATATATATAATTTGGTCTTTGGTTCGAATTATAGTTCGCTCCTTTCTGTATGACGGACAGAAGATCGTTAGCATCAGGCGCGTCTGTACGGAGGTGTCCGTGGACTGCTGCGTCGGCTATGGGCCGCTTAGTGTGACGTCACTAACACTGCTGGACGGCCTTGTTATCCCGGGAGTGTCGATAGACCTCCACCCTACCTCCAATGACCTCACACTAGACACCACTAAAGACGCAAACGGCTGTGGTTTGGGATCAATGGAATGGCGTCTGGCTTGAAGCTGTCCCCGAAATAAGCGATTTGTAACAGTTTTGTGCACGAGCTGACCTCTCGGTAACGTCCCAGAAGTGTTCATTGGGATTCATGTCGGCTAATCTGGAAAATTAAAGAGACCTTTGGAGAGAAGAGAACCACTTGTATGAATATCAAGAGTTCAGATGGCAACCCAGTTCTAAGCAAAGAAGGCAGAAAGGCGGAAGGAGTATATAGAGGGTTTATACAAGGGCGATGTACTTGAGGACAATATTATGGAAATGGAAGAGGATGTAGATGAAGATGAAATGGGAGATAAGATACTGCGTGAAGAGTTTGACAGAGCACTGAAAGACCTGAGTCGAAACAAGGCCCCGGGAGTAGACAACATTCCATTAGAACTACTGATGGCCTTGGGAGAGCCAGTCATGACAAAACTCTACCATCTGGTGAGCAAGATGTATGAGACAGGCGAAATACCCACAGACTTCAAGAAGAATATAATATTTCCAATCCCAAAGAAAGCAGGTGTTGACAGATGTGAAAATTACCGAACTATCGGTTTAATAAGTCACAGCTGCAAAATACTAACGCGAATTCTTTACAGACGAATGGAAAAACTGGTAGAATCCGACCTCGGGGAAGATCAGTTTGGATTCCGTAGAAATGTTGGAACACGTGAGGCAATACTAACCTTACGACTTATCTTAGAAGAAAGATTAAGAAAAGGCAAACCTACGTTTCTAGCATTTGTAGACTTAGAGAAAGCTTTTGACAACGTTAACTGGAATACTCTCTTTCAAATTCTGAAGGTGGCAGGGGTAAAATACAGGGAGCGAAAGGCTATTTACAATTTGTACAGAAACCAGATGGCAGTTACAAGAGTCGAGGGGCATGAAAGGGAAGCAGTGGTTGGGAAAGGAATGAGACAGGGTTGTAGCCTCTCCCCGATGTTATTCAATCTGTATATTGAGCAAGCAGTAAAGGAAACAAAAGAAAAATTCGGAGTAGGTACTAAAATTCATGGAGAAGAAGTAAAAACTTTGAGGTTCGCCGATGACATTGTAATTCTGTCAGAGACAGCAAAGGACTTGGAAGAGCAGTTGAACGGAATGGACAGTGTCTTGAAAGGAGGATATAAGATGAACATCAACAAAAGCAAAACGAGGATAATGGAATGTAGTTAAATTAAATCGGGTGATGCTGAGGGGATTAGATTAGGAAATGAGAAACTTAAAGTAGTAAAGGAGTTTTGCTATTTAGGGAGTAAAATAACTGATGATGGTCGAAGGAGAGAGGATATAAAATGTAGACTGGCAATGGCAAGGAAATCGTTTCTGAAGAAGAGAAATTTGTTAACATCGAGTATAGATTTAAGTGTCAGGAAGTCGTTTCTGAAAGTATTTGTATGGAGTGTAGCCATGTATGGGAGTGAAACATGGACGATAACCAGTTTGGACAAGAAGAGAATAGAAGATTTCGAAATGTGATGCTACAGAAGAATGCTGAAGATAAGGTGGGTAGATCACGTAACTAATGAGGAGGTATTGAATAGGATTGGGGAGAAGAGAAGTTTGTGGCACAACTTAACTAGAAGAAGGGATCGGTTGGTAGGACATGTTTTGAGGCATCAAGGGATCACAAATTTAGCATTGGAGGGCAGCGTGGAGGGTAAAAATCGTAGAGGGAGACCAAGAGATCAATACACTAAGCAGATTCAGAAGGATCTAGGTTGCAGTAGGTACTGGGAGATGAAGAAGCCTGCACAGGATGGAGTAGCATGGAGAGCTGCATCAAACCAGTTTCAGGACTGCAGACCACAACAACAACAACAATCTGAGTGACCAAACCATTCGCTTGAATTGTCTACAATGATCTTCGAAACAATCGTGAACATGAACCCTTAGAGACTGTTGTGGCTTGCTGTGCTTCTACTGTCGTGATATCCACACCATGACTCTCGCAGCCAGCCACCGTGATCGACACCGCTATCTTTGGTAGTTTTGGGCTCCTGCCTGGAGCAGCTCGACAGCAGAGTTGGGGGCTGAGGCGCCGGTGCGTGGGCAGGTGCTGGAGAGGGCTGAGGGCTACACGGGACACGGAGCCTCATTGTTTGCCGTCGGCGCGGCCACAAAGCGGACAGCGCTTCGAGAGGCGGGCCCGCCCCCACCCACCCACGGCGATCATTAGCCTCCGGCGACGATAAGGTGTGGCGTGTCCTCGCGCCGAGGTGGCCCAGTTCTGTCTCGCCGTTCAGGGAATGGAGCCTGCCTATACGGCCCCCAGCGGGGCTCTTCTTCAGTACCGGAAGACGAGCGGCCTGTAGGGCTGGCGCTTATAGTCGAAAACACCGGTTTTCGGTTGTATCTTATTTTCCACGCCACTTTAACTGGACTATTAACGCCGCTCAAAAAAACCGGTTTTCGAAATAATAGATTTTTGACACGTGAGGCAATACTGACCCTACGACTTATCTTAGAAGCTAGATTAAGGAAACGCAAACCTACGTTTCTAGCATTTGTAGACTTAGAGAAAGCTTTTGACAATGTTGACTGGAATACGCTCTTTCAAATTCTGAAGGTGGCAGGGGTAAAATACATGGAGCGAAAGGCTATTTACAATTTGTACAGAAACCAGATGGCAGCTATAAGAGTCGAGGGACATGAAAAGGAAGCAGCGGTTGGAATGAGACAGGGTTGTGGCCTCTCCCCGATGTTGGGGAAACAAAAGAAAAATTCGGAGTAGGTATTAAAATCCATGGAGAAGAAATAAAAACTTTGAGGTTCGCCGATGACATTGTAATTCTGTCAGAGACAGCAAAGGACTTGGAAGAGCAGTTGAATGGAATGGATAGTGTCTTGAAAGGAGGGTATAAGATGAACATCAACAAAAGCAAAACGAGGATAATGGAATGTAGTCGAATTAAGTCGGGTGATGCTGAGGGAATTAGATTAGGAAATGAGACGCTTAAAGTAGTAAAGGAATTTTGCTATTTGGGGAGCAAAATAACTCATGATGGTCGAAGTAGAGAGGACATAAAATGTAGACTGGCGATGGCAAGGAAAGCGTTTCTGAAGAAGAGAAATTTGTTAACATCGACTATAGATTTAAGTGTCAGGAAGTCATTTCTGAAAGTATTTGTATGGAGTGTAGCCATGTATGGAAGTGAAACGTGGACGATAAATAGTTTAGACAAGAAGAGAATAGAAGCTTTCGAAATGTGGTGCTACGGAAGAATGCTGAAGATTAGATGGGTAGATCACATAACTAATGAGGAAGTATTGAATAGGATTGGGGAGAAGAGAACTTTGTGGCACAACTTGACTAGAAGAAGGGATCGGTTGGTAGGACATGTGTTGAGGCATCAAGGGATCACCAATTTAGTATTGGAGGGCAGCGTGGAGGGTAAAAACCGTAGTGGGAGACCAAGAGATGAATGCACTAAGCAGATTCAGAAAGATGTAGGTTGCAGTAGGTACTGGGAGATGAAGAAGCTTGCACAGGATAGAGTAGCATCAAACCAGTCTCAGGACTGAAGACCACAACAACAACAACAGATTTTTGAAATCATATGTGTGGAGTGTGGCATGCTATGGGTGTGAAACATGGACTCTCGGAAGACCAGAAGCTAAATTCTTTTGAAATGTGGTGCTATAGACGCATGCTCAAAATAAAATGTATCGACAAGGTCACAAACGAAGTGGTTCTGGAAAGAGCAGGCGAGAAGAGGAGCTTCTGGAGTTTCATTGTTAAAAGAAGAGTGCAATTTACAAGCCATCTATTAAGACATAAAGGACTCCTGAACACAATCATAGAGGGATATGTTGAGGGAAAAAGACCAAGAGGAAGACCACGGCTGAGGTACATCGATCAAATCGTGAAAGATGTGGGATGTAACACCTATACAGAAATGAAGAGAAAAGCTGAGAGACGCACAGAATGGAGACAAGCTGTATTGTAGCTGTTGCAGACCAATCCTTGGATTGATCACGACAGAAGAAGAAGAGATGTTCGGTATCTTATTCCTCTTGTTTCCTGTAATAAACGTCGAAATCGAACAAAGATTGAAAATTTTGATTCCCTCAGTGTCAAAGTACATATACTGAAGGGCCAAAGAAACTGGTGCACCTGCCTAAAATCGTGTAGGGCCTCCGCGAGCACGCAAAAGTGCCGCAACACTACGTGGCATGGACTCAACCAATGTCTGGAGCAGTGCTGGAGCGACTTGACACCGAGAATTCTGCTGGAGTGTCCATAAGTAGGCGAGAGTACGAGGGGGTGGACATGTCTTCTGAACAGCACGTTGCAAGGAACCCCAGATGTGCTCAATAGTGTTCATGTCAGCGGAGTTTGGTTGCCAGTGGAAGTGTTTAAACTCAGAAGAGTGTTCCTCGAGCCACTCTGTTTTTTTCTGGACGTATGGGGTGTCGCATGGTCCTGCTAGAATTGACCAAGTCCGTCGGAATGCACAATGGACATGAATGTATGCAGGTGATCAGACAGGATGGTTACGTACGTGTCACCTGTCAGAGTCGTATCTAGACTTATCAGGGGTCACATATCACTGCAACTGCACACGCCCCACACCATTACAGAGCCTTCTAGTATGATAAAAGAAAAAAAAAGTTAAATATATTTCAATTTTTTCAGTTTTAATCTGATGATTATATATATATATATATATATATATATATATATATATATATATATATATATATATATATATATACAGGGTGTTTCAAAAATGACCTGTATATTTGAAACGGCAATAAAAACTAAACGAGCAGCGATAGAATTACACCGTTTGTTGCAATATGCTTGCGACAACAGTACATTTTCAGGCAGACAAACTTTCGAAATTACAGTAGTTACAATTTTCAACAACAGATGGCGCTGCGGTCTGGGAAACTCTATAGTACGATATTTTCCACATATCCACCATGCGTAGCACTAATATGGCGTAGTCTCTGTATGAAATTACTCGAAACCTTTGACAACGTGTCTGGCGGAATGGCTTCACATGCAGATGAGATGTACTGCTTCAGCTGTTCAATTGTTTCTGGATTCTGGCGGTACACCTGGTCTTTCAAGTGTCCCCACAGAAAGAAGTCACAGGGGTTCATGTCTGGCGAATAGGGAGGCCAATCCACGCCGCCTCCTGTATGTTTCGGATAGTCCAAAGCAATCACACGATCATCGAAATATTCATTCAGGAAATTAAAGACGTCGGCCGTGCGATGTGGCCGGGCACCATCTTGCATAAACCACGAGGTGTTCGCAGTGTCGTCAAAGGCAGTTTGTACCGCCACAAATTCACGAAGAATGTCCAGATAGCGTGATGCAGTAATCGTTTCGGATCTGAAAAATGGGCCAATGATTCCTTTGGAAGAAATGGCGGCCCAGACCAGTACTTTTTGAGGATGCAGGGACGATGGGACTGCAACATGGGGCTTTTCGGTTCCCCATATGCGCCAGTTCTGTTTATTGACGAAGCCGTCCAGGTAAAAATAAGCTTTGTCAGTAAACCAAATGCTGCCCACATGCATATCGCCGTCATCAATCCTGTGCACTATATCGTTAGCGAATGTCTCTCGTGCAGCAATGGTAGCGGCGCTGAGGGGTTGCCGCGTTTGAATTTTGTATGGATAGAGGTGTAAACTCTGGCGCATGAGACGATACGTGGACGTTGGCGTCATTTGGACCGCAGCTGCAACACGGCGAACGGAAACCCGAGGCCGCTGTTGGATCACCTGCTGCACTAGCTGCGCGTTGCCCTCTGTGGTTGCCGTATGCGGTCGCCCTACCTTTCCAGCACGTTCATCCGTCACGTTCCCAGTCCGTTGAAATTTTTCAAACAGATTCTTTATTGTATCGCTTTTCGGTCCTTTGGTTACATTAAACCTCCGTTGAAAACTTCGTCTTGTTGCAACAACACTGTGTTCTAGGCGGTGGAATTCCAACACCAGAAAAATCCTCTGTTCTAAGGAATAAACCATGTTGTCTACAGCACACTTGCACGTTGTGAACAGCACACGCTTACAGCAGAAAGACGACGTACAGAATGGGGCACCCACAGACTGCGTTGTCTTCTATATCTTTGACATCACTTGCAGCGCCATCTGTTGTTGAAAATTGTAACTACTGTAATTTCGAAAGTATGTCCGCCTGAAAATGTACTGTTGTCCCAAGCATATTGCAACAAACAGTGTATTTCTATCGCTGCTCGTTTAGGTTTTATTGCCGTTTCAAATATACCGGTCATTTTTGAAACACCCTGTATATATATATATATATATATATATATATATATATATATATTATGTTTCACACTAGAATGTCGTGTTCCCAGTTTGGCACAGCTTTACCACGGGAAACACGAAAGAGGCCGAAGACGTCCGCCTTCTGGTCGGCTCCTGATCGTTGTCAGAAGGAGGCTAGTTTCTGATTACGCAAAGGCTTCTATTATTTGGCAGAGAACAACCCGGATTTCTTTACGTAATCAGTGTGAATTTTTTAATTACCTAAGCGGCCTTTAACAATGAACAATAAAAAATTGCATTTGCAAATGAAGTCATTAATAAATGGGGCTGCTATGAGTTGTATAGAAGACAAGGGGCGGCCTTCTGTCTACGACCAGGATGCCGCAGTACTCTCTGCTGTAGTAAAGGCTGTTTGATATTTACAAAAATAGTATGACATGGAGGTAAAAAGAATAAAGGAAAAGAATAGAATAAGAAATCTGGTAAACACTAAATACATTCAAATAATTCTCACAAGCAATTAGGGCTTATTTATAAACAGCATACCTTACATAAGTAATTTTCTGACTGTATGGTGCGATCAGATTTCAGTCTTTTCTGTGATATCTTCTTGGTTCACGTTTTCGTCACAAATTACAGTCATTAATTTTCTCCTTCCTTCGAGACAATTCTTGCACTGTTCAACACCTTCATAACAAAAACTTGCCGGTTTATTGTATCGAACATAAATACTCGAATTTTATTAATTAATAACGTTGTCTGCACACTGGCAAGACCGCTCACTTTTATGTCTTAAAGACGACCTTCTTTACGCTTTCACATTACAAGCAGAAGTACGATAAAATCTGAAGATATTCAAAGCTTTTTACTGTCATGTTTTATTTAGATCGAAGCGGAACGTTCAGTTCAGCTTCTGTTAAAATGTTTCTTTGACTGCGCAATCGATGTACGAGGTGCATTCAAGTTCTAAGGCCTCCGATTTTTTTTCTCCGGACTGGAAAGAGATAGAAAGATGCGCATTGTTTTAAAATGAGGCAGCGTTCATTGTCAATACGTCCCAGAGATGGCAGCACCGTACGGCAGATGGAATTTTACCGCCAGCGGCGAGAATGAGAACTGTTTTAAATACTTAAAATGGCGACGTTTTCCTTACTTGAACAGCGTGCAATCATTCGTTTTCTGAATTTGCGTAGTGTGAAACCAATTGAAATTCATCGACAGTTGAAGGAGACATGTGGTGATGGAGTTATGGATGTGTCGAAAGTGCGTTCGTGGGTGCGACAGTTTAATGAAGGCAGAACATTGTGTGACAACAAACCGAAACAACCTCGGGCTCACACAAGCCGGTCTGACGACATGATCGAGAAAGTGGAGAGAATTGATTTGGGGGATCGCCGAATGACTGTTGAACATATCGCCTCCAGAGTTGGCATTTCTGTGGGTTCTGTGCACACATTCCTGCATGACGACCTGAAAATGCAGAAAGTGTCATGCAGGTGGGTGCCACGAATGCTGACGGACGACCACATAGCTGCCAGTGTGGCATGTTGGCAAGCAATGTTGACGCGCAACGACAGCATGAATAGGACTTTCTTTTCGTCGGTTGTGACAATGGATGAGACGTGGATGCCATTTTTCAATCCAGAAACAAAGCGCCAGTCAGCTTAATGGAAGCACACAGATTCACCGCCACCAAAAAAATTTCGGGTAACCGCCAGTGCTGAAAAAATGATGGTGTCCATGTTCTGGGACTGCGAGGGCGTAATCCTTACCCATTGCGTTCCAAAGGGCACTACGGTAACGGGTGCACCCTACGAAAATGTTTTGAAGAACAAATTCCTTCCTGCACTGCAACAAAAACGTCCGGGAAGGGCTGCGCGTGTGCTGTTTCACCAAGACAACGCACCCGCACATCGAGCTAACGTTACCCAACAGTTTCTTCGTGATAACAACTTTGAAGTGATTCCTCATGCTCCCTACTCACCTGACCTGGCTCCTAGTGACTTTTGGCTTTTTCCAACAATGAAAGACACTCTCTGTGGCCGCACATTCACCAGCCGTGCTTCTATTGCCTCAGCGATTTTCCAGTGGTCAAAACACTCCTAAAGAAGCCTTCGCCGCTGCCTTGGAATGATGGCGGCAGCGTTGTGAAAAATGTGTACGTCTGCAGGGCGATTACGTCGAGAAGTAACGCCAGTTTCATCGATTTCGGGTAAGTAGTTAGTTAGAAAAAAAATCGGAGGCCTTAGAACTTGAATGCACCTCGTATTAGCGTCCGCACTAGATGCGCATCTTTACGGTTACGTAAATTATATAAAACAAATGTCTTTCAAAGAATAGGTCTCATCTCATAAGTTGATCATTTAATATACAGCTAGGTGAATGCCTTTCCAAGGGTACTCACAGCTTTCATACGACGGAAATCCCAATAATATTACAGCCTCCACCAGCTTGAACGGTTCTCTGCTGACACGCAGGGATTCATGATATTGTCTCCATACCCGTACACATCCATCTGCTCGACATAATTTGAACCGAGACTCGTCCGAGGAGAAACATGTCTCCAGTCATCAATAGTCCAATGTCGGTGTTGACGGGCCCGGGCGAGGCGTAAAGCTTCGTGTCGTGCAGTCATCAGGGGTACACGAGTGGGCCTTCGACCCGAAAGCCCATATCGATGATGTTTCGTCGAATGGTTCGAACGCTGACACTTGTTGATGGCCCAGAACTGAAATCTGCAGCAATTTGTGGTAGGGTTGCGCTTCTGTCACGTGCGGCGACTATAACACCACGTTTAAACTCCATTAAATCTTGATAACCTGCCATTGTAGCAGCAGTAACCGATCTAAAAACTGCGCCAGACACTTGTTGTCTTATATATGAGCTGCCGACCGCGGCGCCGTATTCTGCCTGTTTACATATCTCTGTATTTGAATACGCAGTGTAGAATCGAAATACTAAATTAAATATGCAAATAAAGGGAAAGTTAATCGGTCCACCGTTTGCTTCTTTTCCCGAAAAGTGATAATTTGTTGACGACTACAAAAAATGACCAGTATTCTCCTGATGATTCTATTTTTTTCAAATTGTGCTCAAAAATGACATTGTAGGCTAGTCGGGCTTCATACCTCTGATTGGACATTACGAATAGCCAGCGGTAAAGGGTGAAAACTAAGGTTGAAGAACTCAGTTTTTCGTGTTAATTTGTCTGTCTTCAAGTGCTATAACCAGGTAAAGGCATCTTATGTAGACACAGTCAGAAGATCAGCTACTTTCTATTTTTACTGTAAAATGTGAATGGGCTGTTAAGTTTTATGTTTTTTTCCTTATATTATATTACAAGTTGCTTGTGGCTCCTCGAGCGTTGTACTTCACTGATACTGCACTTCGTAAAATGCTACCGTACTAGGGACGGTGCTATTTTGTAATAGAACTGGTGTACGACGAGGTCAGTGATAATCTACCGTATAGACCAGATGGGACAAGTCTCGCACACTACATGCTTCTGGCTGCCATCCAGTGGGTCACACCATATAGTGAAGAGGTACATTTTCTCACCAAAGCTGTACCAACTTTTATGCCATGTGTTTGTTGCTCGTTTCTGTCGGCGTTGTTATTAAAATAGCACACACAGTTTTTCCCATTTCCTATAGCACTCCGTCTTCAGGCCACAAGTGGCCCATCGGGACCATCCGACCGTCGTGTCATCCTCAATGAGGATGTGGATAGGAGGGTTGTGTGGTCAGCACACCGCTCTCCCAGTACGTTATGATGGTTTTCTTTGACCGGAGCCGCTACTATTCGGTCGAGTAGCTTCTCAATTAGCATCACGATTCTCAAATGGCAACAGCGCATGGCAGTCCAGATGGTCACCCATCCAAGCGCCCGCCACATCCGACAGCGCTTAACTTCGATCTGACGGGAACTGGTGTATCCACTGTGGCAATGCAGTTTTTCCATTTCCTATAATAACAGAATATTTGAAAACGAACATTTTACGATTAAAAATTACTTGTTGTTAAAAAAAGATTTATTTAAAAATGAAATCATTAATAAATGGGGCTGCTATGAGTTGTATAGAAGACAAGGGGCGGCCTTCTGTCTACGAGCAGGATGCCGCAGTACTCTCTGCTGTAGTAAAGGCTGTTTGATATTTACAAAAATAATATGACATGGAGGTAAAAAGAATAAAGGTTTAAAGCAACTGAGAAAGACCTAGTGGAATTAAATATTTCAGAAAATTCACTTATTGATCGAACTGCTAAATTAATTACTAAAGATGAAAACATAAGGTTCCAAGACAAATCCACACAAAAGGCCAAATCGTTCATCTCGGAAGAAGAGAGGAGAAGAAGATCAGAAAGAATGAAGAAATACTGGGCCCTAAGAAAAGAACAACGCACAAAGAAATGATTGATCCAGCGTACCCCAGAGAGGGTGAAACGAAAGAAGAAGAAGAAGAAAAAGTTAGCACTGTACCTATGGCTACCTGCTATTTGTTTTTTTGTTTTTTTTGTTTTTACTTTGGTATTAGTGAAAGATGTAAGCTCTTGTGATAACTGAGACTAGTGAAATACCGAAAAATACCGGCCACACAGAACTAAAATACCGGTGCTGGTTTTAACCGATCGGTTTTTTCCAGCGACTGGTCACACGCTACAGACCTACACAGCTGGTATTTACGACCCTGGAGTTTTTTATTTTATGGCCGTTAAGCCGTCGTGCAACGCGGAGGAATATACCTTGGTCCATAGCCTAGTGCCTATAAAGTAAATAAATGAATAATTAAATTACCAAGTAAAACAGATCGCTCCTTATCATTTATCAACGTGACAAAATTCAAGCCTACGGCGTCAGTGACGAGTGGCTACTAGACGCATTATAGTCACTAGTTGCTGATCACTTTTGATTCTGTGCTACGGCAAATGTTTAAACCAGAGCAGCGAGTGTGTAGAGAAGTAGCTGGAAGGTGTAACTAAGTGTTGCAAATAAAATATTTTTGGTTTTCACGCTGGTTTACATTTCGCAAGCGATAGGATATTATTTTCCGAATAGCCATCGTAGTTCTACATCTACATCTACATTTATACTCCGCAAGCCACCCAACGGTGTGTGGCGGAGGGCACTTTACGTGCCACTGTCATTACCTCCCTTTCCTGTTCCAGTCGCGTATGGTTCGCGGGAAGAACGACTGCCGGAAAGCCTCCGTGCGCGCTCTAATCTCTCTAATTTTACATTCGTGATCTCCTCGGGAGGTATCAGTAGGGGGAAGCAATATATTCGATACCTCATCCAGAAACGCACCCTCTCGAAACCTGGCGAGCAAGCTACACCGTGATGCAGAGCGCCTCTCTTGCAGAGTCTGCCACTTGAGTTTATTAAACATCTCCGTAACGCTATCACGGTTACCAAATAACCCTGTGACGAAACGCGCCGCTCTTCTTTGGATCTTCTCTATCTCCTCCGTCAGACTGATCTGGTACAGATCCCACACTGATGAGCAATACTCAAGTATAGGTCGAACGAGTGTTTTGTGAGCCACCTCCTTTGTTGATGGACTACATTTTCTAAGCACTCTCCCAATGAATCTCAACCTGGTACCCGCCTTACCAACAATTAATTTTATATGATCATTCCACTTCAAATCGTTCCGCACGCATACTCCCAGATATTTTACAGAAGTAACTGCTACCAGTGTTTGTTCCGCTATCATATAATCATTCAATAAAGGATCCTTCTTTCTATGTATTCGCAATACATTACATTTGTCTATGTTAAGGGTCAGTTGCCACTCCCTGCACCAAGTGCCTATCCGCTGCAGATCTTCCTGCATTTCGCTACAGTTTTCTAATGCTGCAACTTTTCTGTATACTACAGCATCATCAGCGAAAAGCCGCATGGAACTTCCGACACTATCTACTAGGTCATTTATATATATTGTGAAAGGCAATGGTCCCATAACACTCCTCTGTGGCACGCCAGAGGTTACTTTAACGTCTGTAGACGTCTCTCCATTGATAACAACATGCTGTGTTCTGTTTGCTAAAAACTCTTCAATCCAGCCACACAGCTGGTCTGATATTCCGTAGGCTCTTACTTTGTTTACATTACACACCGCCCTCTAGAACAGACAGCTGTAAACATGTAGAAATGAACAGTAAAGATGTAGAATGTTAATAACGTTTATTTCATTTAAAAACTTTTAAGAATTTCACATAAAAAATTCGGAGGCATTACTTTCGAGCACGCCGTCGTTGGTTTTGGGGTAGGGGACCAAACAGCGGAGTCATCGGTCCCGTCGATGAGGGAAGGATGGGGAAGGAAATGGGCTGTGCCCTTTCCAAGGAACCATTCCGGCATTCGGCTGAAGCGGTTTAGAGAAATCAAGGGAAACCTAAATTAGGACGGCCAGGAGCGGGTTTGAGTCGCCGCCCTCCCGAATGCCTATGTCAGAGAGGGCGGAAAGAGGTTGAAGGTAGTCTCTTGTCGTTGGGGTGGGAAATTGCCCCTAAAACGCGGAGTGTGATTGTTTGTGGTGTTGTATGATGATGATGATGATGATGAGATGATACCTGGTCCAGGTACACAGCCTGCCCCTCGCATGTAGCATCAAGGAAGCCGCAGAGCTCTCCCAACATCCCCATCCTGCGGACACATCACCGTCAACAGTGCCACATGCCCTCACTTCATGAGGCACTGTGGAGAGGTTTGGTATTTAAGCCACGACATTTACACACTAAGCCTGGTGCTCAGGAACTTTACGGCACCACCTCTCCTCCCCTTTCCGAGCAAATATTAGCAGATAAATTTTTTTTTTCCATCACCAGGATTCAAACCAGCTTACCCACAGATCGAGTGCCACTGCACAAACGTGCGTTAGTCCACTGT
Organism: Schistocerca serialis cubense; assembly: GCF_023864345.2. Taxonomy (NCBI): domain Eukaryota; kingdom Metazoa; phylum Arthropoda; class Insecta; order Orthoptera; family Acrididae; genus Schistocerca; species Schistocerca serialis. The sequence goes on from NC_064649.1 coordinate 78,628,165, forward strand.
CATAGTACTTGCAGTGGATCCCGATGCAGTTTTGAATTCCTGTGTGATGGTCTGGATAGGTGTCTGCCTATTACACTTTACGAATCTCTTCAACTGTCGGCGGTCTCTGTCAGTCAACAGACGAGGTTGGCCCGTACGCTTTTGTGTCGTACGTGTCTCTTCACGTTTCCACTTCACTACCACATCGGAAACAATGGAGCTAGGGGTGTCTAGAAGTGTAGAAATCTCGCGTACAGACGTATGACGCAAGTGACACCCAATCACCTGACCATGTTCGAAGTCCGTGAGTTCCTTGGAGCGCCCCATTCTGCTCTCTCACGATGTCTAACGACTACTGAAGTCGCTGATATGGAGTACCTGGCAGTAAGTGACAGCACAATGCACCTAATATGGAAAACGTATGTTTTTGGGGGTGTCGGGATACTTTTGATCACGTAGTGTAAATTCCATTTTCTCGACGTTGGAGACAGCTATCGATATCCTTCAAAGTTTAAAGATTAATTCAATATGTTACCCAAATTTCATACGTCAGCACATATTAAGTAGCACGTATCAAACGTATATTCATAGTGACCCATGTTTTTTATTGCAAAAATGGTTCAAATGGCTGTGAGCACTAGGGACTTAACATCTGAGGTGATTAGCCCCCTAGAACTTAGAACTACTTAAACCTAACTAAGCTAAGGACATCACACACATCCATGCCCGAGGCAGGATTCGAACTTGCGTCCGTAGCAGTCGCGCGGTTCCGGACTCAAGCGCCTAGAACCGCTCGGCCACAGCGGCCGGCTTTTTATTGCAAACTTAAGAATTTCGTGCAGTGGTTTACCTAATATTGAACCACCACAATTATTATAACCACTAACGAAATGATAGGCAGTTCATCATGAAGCTGACGAACGAGAATCAGAGTTCATTACGGAATAGTTTCTTTAGAATCGTGTGAGAAAGATCGCAGATCGGCTAGCTTGCTCATGCAGTCAAGCGAGCCGCCGCAATCAGCACGCGCCGGCAGCTACGCTACCGACCACGTGCTCCATACCGAACTGTCAAAAGTCGCAAGTAATTTTGAACACCTTAGAATCTCTGACTGCTGTCAGGGGTAATGGTCTAAGAGAGGTTGGAAACCATTGACATAGAGGGCGGTCAGAAACATACTGAAAAGCTTGTAATGGTGTTGCAGGGGAAATAATCGTTGAGAAAAAAAATTTTCATGCGTTGCGTCGTTTCCGAGCTATTAAGCACTGAATTTAGTCAGTCGGGCTACTGCGCTCGCGTGTCGGAAGCAAAGATTTCGCCGCACGTCTCGCACGCGCTGGCTCGGCTCGCCGTTCTGAAAGGCGACTCTGCCGCCACGTTTCCCAAATCCTGTTAACGAGTGTCGCCACCAATGGCAAGGGGAGGGGGTGGAGGGGGAGGAGGAGGAGGAGGAGGAGGAGGAGGAGGTGAGTACACGCGGCCAGTTCCCCCCGCCCCCCTCCCCCTTCCCCAAGCCGCCCCCTCAGGCCGTGCCACAAACGCCCCACGACTTCCGTTTCGGTGCCCTCCAGCGGGCGGCACCCATACAAATATTTACACCTCTCGTGCGTCGGCAGCCGCCACAAACCGGCAGCCGTCTTATTGTTAGCGCTTTGCCCTGACATTCGCTTTGCTGCTGAATTTGCCCTGTGCGTGTACACTGCTGTTTTCGAAGGGGTTTCCTGTAATGGACTACGTCTGCATCTACATGGGTTGCCCAGAAAGAAACGCACCTCGTTTTTTTTTTCTCTCAGTCGAAAACAATACTACGAATGCGAAACGTAACGTATGTACACTACTGGCCATGTAATTAATAACGTTGTGTTCCACTGAATGGTACACTATGATACAGTTCTGAATTGGTCTTTAGGAAAGGAAATGAATTACCGAATAAAAAAATACAGCATGCCATTTAAAAAAAAAGTCATACCGCTGTTCATATCTTTGTAAAAAAACAAAACTACAACGAAGGCAATGATGCTGATTGATGTCCCCCTGACGGCTAAAGAACATCCGCTTGAAACATGCATCTGGACAAATACACTCCTGGAAATTGAAATAAGAACACCGTGAATTCATTGTCCCAGGAAGGGGAAACTTTATTGACACATTCCTGGGGTCAGATACATCACATGATCACACTGACAGAACCACAGGCACATAGACACAGGCAACAGAGCATGCACAATGTCGGCTCTAGTACAGTGTATATCCACCTTTCGCAGCAATGCAGGCTGCTATTCTCCCATGGAGACGATCGTAGAGATGCTGGATGTAGTCCTGTGGAACGGCTTGCCATGCCATTTCCACCTGGCGCCTCAGTTGGACCAGCGTTCGTGCTGGACGTGCAGACCGCGTGAGACGACGCTTCATCCAGTCCCAAACATGCTCAATGGGGAACAGATCCGGAGATCTTGCTGGCCAGGGTAGTTGACTTACACCTTCTAGAGCACGTTGGGTGGCACGGGATACATGCGGACGTGCATTGTCCTGTTGGAACAGCAAGTTCCCTTGCCGGTCTAGGAATGGTAGAACGATGGGTTCGATGACGGTTTGGATGTACCGTGCACTATTCAGTGTCCCCTCGACGATCACCAGTGGTGTACGGCCAGTGTAGGAGATCGCTCCCCACACCATGATGCTGGGTGTTGGCCCTGTGTGCCTCGGTCGTATGCAGTCCTGATTGTGGCGCTCACCTGCACGGCGCCAAACACGCATACGACCATCATTGGCACCAAGGCAGAAGCGACTCTCATCGCTGAAGACGACACGTCTCCATTCGTCCCTCCATTCACGCCTGTCGCGACACCACTGGAGGCGGGCTGCACGATGTTGGGGCGTGAGCGGAAGACGGCCTAACGGTGTGCGGGACCGTAGCCCAGCTTCATGGAGACGGTTGCGAATGGTCCTCGCCGATACCCCAGGAGCAACAGTGTCCCTAATTTTCTGGGAAGTGGCGGTGCGGTCCCCTACGGCACTGCGTAGGATCCTACGGTCTTGGCGTGCATCCGTGCGTCGCTGCGGTCGGGTCCCAGGTCGACGGGCACGTGCACCTTCCGCCGACCACTGGCGACAACATCGATGTACTGTGGAGACCTCACGCCCCACGTGTTGAGCAATTCGGCGGTACGTCCACCCGGCCTCCCGCATGCCCACTATACGCCCTCGCTCAAAGTCCGTCAACTGCACATACGGTTCACGTCCACGCTGTCGCGGCATGCTACCAGTGTTAAAGACTGCAATGGAGCTCCGTATGCCACGGCAAACTGGCTGACACTGACGGCGGCGGTGCACAAATGCTGCGCAGCTAGCGCCATTCGACGGCCAACACCACGGTTCCTGGTGTGTCCGCTGTGCCGTGCGTGCGATCATTGCTTGTACAGCCCTCTCGCAGTGTCCGGAGCAAGTATGGTGGGTCTGACACACCGGTGTGAATGTGTTCTTTTTTCCATTTCCAGGAGTGTAGTTGTTTAGGGTGGTCAAGATAAATGGGGCACCCTGTATAGTGAATTAGGAATGGGAAGTGTTCAGGAAAAGGTAAACAACTGTGAAAGTGATACGTTGTTTATTATAAACAATTTGTTCAGTATGAGCGCCGGAGACATCGTTAGGAGGCTACATTTGATCAACAGTTGCCCTCAGCAGTTCGGGTGGAATCTGAGCATTGTGTTCCTGGTTTCAGGTAGAGACCGAACATGTCCCTGGCAAACACGTTCTTTTAGATATCCCTAGAGCGAAAGTCGCATGGATTCAGATCAGATGATACTGCAGGCCATGCATCTGCCAAATCTCTGGAGATAACACGTTCGTGAAAGGTTTTATTAAGCAGATCTTTCACTGCACGAACGACAGAGGATGTTGCCCCATCTTGGATGAAAAAAGTGGTTTCCACGCAGTTGCGCTCTTCCAAAGCAAGAATCGCATGCTGTACAAGGAGGTCTCGATAAACATGCAATCGCCACGTTACACCTGACAGGCCATCTGGGTGTATTGTCTAAGAAGAACGGCTCGTGCATGAAGGTGCTTGTGAGTTCCCACTACACTGTCACACACGGCGAGTGCAATGGCTCTTCTTGCACAACCCCAGTAGGCCAAATTCGGCTCTTCTGTGTATGCACTGCACCCTGCAGTGTAAAATGTAGTTTTTTCAGTCCATAGGCCACCCAGCCAAAGATTCCACACAGCAGTGCCAAGACATTGGCAAAGGCATTATAGCACATAATATTTAGGAAAAATTATAGAATAACCTTTTATGTTTGTCAAATAGTACATTCTGCCATACTGATTTAAAAGTACACAGCTATATTCAAACAGGAGTCTTATCAATCTTTATCACAACCAGTGTTGCCTCCCTTACTGTCTGGTGGTCTACCAAACAATGATAATTTAAGAAAATTAACAAAAAATCTACTGCTTGTGCGGTATCAACAGTATAGCATCCAAACATTACATAAACGATATTTATACAAGTAATTCAGCAAAGGACATACCTTTTCATTAACTTTGTGAGTACTATTCTTTTTTGTGTTGTACCTTCCACAGCATTACACAAACTTTGTAACCTGAATGCTAGTTTCACTGATAAATAACCTATAGAAACAAATACCCAGTAACTAAAACCTGACTTAAGACAAATGCCACAAAACCATCAGGAAACAAGGATTCTTCAAGGGGCTACAGTGCAGTAACTATTCTTTATTGAAAATGTAAAATAAGATTAATTACAATGTTAAAATGAAGCTAAATTATTTATATTAAATTTAAGAGTTTGTGAAATTTTCTTCATTGCAAAAAACTATTAGAATTTAAAGACACAGTATTTGAAAGCAGAAGGAGACAAAAATTGAAACTGTTATGTGAAGCTACTTGCTAGAACATGCCATGCCAGTAGCAAAAAGAACTTTTTGTTTCATCTTTTTCTTCTTTTTGCCTGAAGAAGGTTGAATGTTGCCTTCATTGTTCTGATGTGCAGTAGCTGCTTTCTCTAAAGCCAGTGCAATGGCATCACTGAAGCTCTGCTGAAATGTAGGTACAGGCACATAACCTTCAAGCTCTGTCTCACTGTCAGAAGAATGACGAGCACCAGTGTGCTGGGTGGGTGCTCTTGGGGAAACTGAGGATGCTACACTGACCCTAGGCCATACTGATGGTGGTCGGCTCTTACCCTAACGAAGCATCTGGGCAAATGATGGGCCTGTACTGTCTACATTTTCAAGGCTCAATGTCTCAACTACAGATGGTAAGTTATCTTCTTGGGATAAAGAAGGACTACTGGCCAAGCTCGACTCTGCAGGTGATATAGGGCTGTCTACTCTATCAACATCTGTGCCACATTGAGGAAATTGATGCTGGGACTCTATACGAATATTTGGAGTAGGATACCTGCCCCAGCGTTTGTTCTCTTCCTCTGTAATACGCCGTCAACTTCTATCCGTGCCTGTAACTGAAGAGCAAATTCAGAACGTTTCTACGGATCGTGAGGTTTCAGTTGCCGCACCGTCTGGGTCTTGTAAGGGTACCAGTGTAAACTATACCGCAAAACTTTCTGTACTGTCTACTGTGGGATGGATAATTCTTGTGACACTGCACGTGCCCTAGCACTAAGCGCGACACGTGTTGCATTGTCAGGAACAGCAGCAGCAGCAGCAGCAGCAGCCTCGTTGACAATTTCCACTGGGATAGGTCGCCTTCCCCTTCCAGATGCCACACCAGGCTCGAATTCTACACAGAGTACGCGAAAGAACTTGCCCCCCTTCTAACAGCCGTGTACCGCAAGTCTCTAGAGGAACGGAGGGTTCCAAATGATTGGAAAAGAGCACAGATAGTCCCAGTCTTCAAGAAGGGTCGTCGAGCAGATGCGCAAAACTATAGACCTATATCTCTTACGTCGATCTCTTGTAGAATTTTAGAACATGTTTTTTGCTCGCGTATCATGTCATTTCTGGAAACCCAGAATCTACTATGTAGGAATCAACATGGATTCCGGAAACAGCGATCGTGTGAGACCCAACTCGCCTTATTTGTTCATGAGACCCAGAAAATGTTAGATACAGGCTCCCAGGTAGATGCTATTTTTCTTGACTTCCGGAAGGCGTTCGATACAGTTCCGCACTGTCGCCTGATAAACAAAGTAAGAGCCTACGGAATATCAGACCAGCTGTGTGGCTGGATTGAAGAGTTTTTAGCAAACAGAACACAGCATGTTGTTATCAATGGAGAGACGTCTACAGACGTTAAAGTAACCTCTGGCGTGCCACAGGGGAGTGTTATGGGACCATTGCTTTTCACAATATATATAAATGACCTAGTAGATAGTGTCGGAAGTTCCATGCGGCTTTTCGCGGATGATGCTGTAGTATACAGAGAAGTTGCTGCATTAGAAAATTGTAGCGAAATACAGGAAGATCTGCAGCGGATAGGCACTTGGTGCAGGGAGTGGCAACTGACCCTTAACATAGACAAATGTAATGTATTGCGAATACATAGAAAGAAGGATCCTTTATTGTATGATTATATGATAGCGGGACAAACACTGGTAGCAGTTACTTCTGTAAAATATCTGGGAGTGTGCGTGCGGAACGATTTGAAGTGGAATGATCATATAAAATTAATTGTTGGTAAGGCGGGTACCAGGTTGAGATTCATTGGGAGAGTGCTTAGAAAATGTAGTCCATCAACAAAGGAGGTGGCTTACAAAACACTCGTTCGACCTATACTTGAGTATTGCTCATCAGTGTGGGATCCGTACCAGATCGGTCTGACGGAGGAGATAGAGAAGATCCAAAGAAGAGCGGCGCGTTTCGTCACTGGGTTATTTGGTAACCGTGATAGCGTTACGGAGATGTTTAATAAACTCAAGTGGCAGACTCTGCAAGAGAGGCGCTCTGCATCGCGGTGTAGCTTGCTCGCCAGGTTTCGAGAGGGTGCGTTTCTGGATGAGGTATCGAATATATTGCTTCCCCCTACTTATACCTCCCGAGGAGATCACGAATGTAAAATTAGAGAGATTAGAGCGCGCACGGAGGCTTTCAGACAGTCGTTCTTCCCGCGAACCATACGCGACTGGAACAGGAAAGGGAGGTAATGACAGTGGCACGTAAAGTGCCCTCCGCTACACACCGTTGGGTGGCTTGCGGAGTATCAATGTAGATGTAGATGTAGATGTAGATGTAGATTTCATTATCATCGCCTTTAAAACATTTAATGACGTTGAGCCTCTCTTCAGAGCTTTCAGTCGGCGATACTCTCTCAATGTAGCACTAACCGTAACCATCCAGTACGTAGATGTAGAAATTTGGAAAAGAAATCATATTTCAGGGACAAGAAATGGAAAATTTTGCAGTTTGAGAATGGCAATGTAATTCTCTCTGAGACGGCAAAGGACTTGCAAGAGCAATTGAGAGGAATGGGTAATGCCTTGAAAGGAGGTCGTAAGAAGGATGAGACACCCGACTAAACACGCAGGACAGGATAGGTAGTTTAAATTGTGGAAAGGAACCAAAATAAGCGGCTGTTAGTTACACTCGAACACACAACATTATTTATTTGACCAAACATTACAAGAGCCAAGAGAACTAAAAAAAAACAGCTTTAATTTTTGGAACTTAATAACCGGCTGAATACGCTATACAGTCTCATGCCTTAAGGGCAAGACCACTTTAATTTAAAATCGGCTGAAACCCAACAAGACTCAAACCAAAATCAGAATTTCTAAAAGGCAAAAGGCCTTATCTTAAAACAGTTCTTTAATTAGGCTCAAGGCCCAAACAATCTGACCTCCTTAAGAGAAAAACAACTTCAATTTAAAAATCGGCTGATGGCCCATCACTTAAGACTCAAACCAAAATAAATTTTTAAAAGGCCAAAGGCCTTAGAACAGTTCTTTAACTAGGCTGAAGGCCCAAACAATCTGACACGTTAAGAGCAAAACAACTTTAATTCAAAATCGGCTGAAGGCCCATCACTTAAGACTCAACAAAATATTTTTTTTTTTAAAAAAAAAGACCAAAGGCCTTACTTAAAACAGTTCTTTAAATTAGGCTGAAGGCCCAAACAATCTTACGACTTAATGGGAAAACACCGTTAATTTAAAAATCGGCTAGAAGTCATACAAATACACACAACAAGAACAAATAAGAAAAGGCAGTACACCCGACGGCACTCAGAAGTTTCCGAGGGTCGGTCTGGAATTCAAACACTAACGCTTGCTTAGGTGAGACAGGCAGTCGGCCCAATCATTCTCGATCCGACGACAACCCAACCGACAGACAGTCAACGGACCCACCGACAAGGTAACTTGCGCTTGGAACAACGTAGAAAATATTGGAGCCCACAACCAATTATACATTGAGCTGTCAAACTACACACCGTGCTGGACAGCGACAACACGATGAGGAAAATACACTGCCTGAATTTACGACAACGGCCAGGGCAGGTAACCGGAACCTTAACGGCCACAAGGCAGAAGATTCTGCTGGTGCACTCCAATTGAAAATAACAAGTACAGTTAAACTCCACCGGAGGGTGGCTAAAATTTGCCAACTTGAAAACACAAGTTGCTGCTCGAGGGAATGTCCCAACAGCCGACAATGAAATCCAAACGACACAATGTGAACAGTCGTGACTAGCTGGTAGATTGAGTCAAAACTCAACTTTCGTGTCCAGGATTGGTGAGCCACGAACCTCGTAGCAATGGGAACAGCACCACACACTACGACCGCGTGTGGACGCCGCCAGCGGCCTCGGCCAAACACCCACCGTGGAGATTTCCTCTCTGCTCCACGCCATCTGACCAACTGCCGGCCGCGGTGGCCGTGCGGTTCTAGGCGCTGCAGTCCGGAACCGCGGGACTGCTACGGTCGCAGGTTCGAATCCTGCCCCGGGCATGGGTGTGTGTGATGTCCTTAGGTTAGTTAGGTTTAAGCAGTTCTGCGTTCTAGGGGACTGATGACCTAAGATGTTAAGTCGCATAGTGCTCAGAGCCATCTGACCAACTGCTCGCACACAGCACAGGCGGAAAACTATAAGCGCCAGGCCAATGATAGCACAAGGTACGAATATCGATACCCACCGCTGCTGCCACTCGCGGAGGGGATAACAGCAAAATCGCGATAACCTCGGGGGACTAAACACAGAATAGCAACCAAGGTTTAATCAAACGCATAGCATGAGCCAGCCACTGCTCAATGAACATAAAAAAAATTAGAACAAGTGTGATGGAAAGCATTCGAAACAAATGAGGTGGTGAGGAGAGAATTAGATTAGGAAATAAGTAACTGAACTTAGTAGAGGAGTTTTGTTATTTGTACAGCAAATTAACAGACGATGATGGTGACGCCAAGTAAAGAGGATATAAAATATGTAGTTGCAAGAATAGCATTTGTGGAAAAAGGAATTTGTTAACGTATATACGAACGTGTTAGGAAGTCTTTTCTGGAGGTATTTGTCCAGCCTGTAGTCTTGTACGGAAGTGAAACATGGACGAGAAGTAGTAGAGACAAGAAGAGAATAGAAGTTTTTTGTACCGAGCGAGGTGGCGCAGTGGTTAGACACTGGACTCGCATTCGGGAGGACGACGGTTCAATCCCGCTCCGGCCATCCTGATTTAGGTTTTCCGTGATTTCCCTAAATCGCTCCAGGCAAATGCTGGGATGGTTCCTTTCAAAGGGCACGGCCGACTTCCTTCCCCGTCCTTCCCTAATCCGAAGAGACCGATGACCTCGCTGTCTGGTCTCCTTCCCCAAAACAACCAACCAATAGAAGTTTTAAAATATGGTGTTATAAAATAAAGTTGGAAATTAGATGGGCAGATCGAATAACTAATGCGATATTGAATCGAAATGGGGAAACGACTTGATTAACGAAAGCGTTTGGTTGAAGATCACAATAAAAACATTTGGCTTTTCTCGAGATCGGAAATATCATCTACAGCGATCTGCGAACATCGATCTTGAGAAACACAGCTCGCTCTGTTTGACCGAGCAACTCACTAAGCTGTAGATACCACTCAGGTGATAGCGTTCGATAAAGTTCCATGCTGTTGGCGTCTGTCAGGTTATGCAACCCGCAGGACCTGGCTGTATTGCAGTAGGCCTCAAGCCCCAGGAGGCAGCACATCCCTATAACGAAGCATTTACACTGAAGCGCCAAAGAAACTGGTATCGGCATGCGTATTCAGTTGCAGTGATATGTAAGCAAGCAGAATACGGCGCTGCGGTCGGAAACGCCTATGTAAGACAACAAGTATCCGGCGCAGTTGTTAGATCGGTTACTGCTGCTACAATGGCAGGTTATCAAGAATTAAGCGAGTTTTAACGAGCTGTGACAGTAGGCGCACGAGGGATGGGACACAGCATCTCCGAGGTTGCGATGAAGGGGAGATTTCACGAGTGTACTGTGAATATCAGGAATCTGGTAAAACATCGAATCTCCGACATCGCTGCAGGCGGGAAAAGATCCTGCAAGAACGGGACCAACGACGACTGAAGAGAATTTGGTCATCGTGACAGAACTGCAACCCTTCCGCAACTTGCTGCAGATTTCAGTGCTGGGCCATCAACAAGTGTCAGCGTTCTAACCATTCGGAGCCAAAGGCCCACTCGTGCACTCTTCATCACTGCACGACCCAAAGCCTTGAGCCTCGCCTGAGCCCGTCAACCCTAACACTGGACTGTTGGTGACAGGAAACATGTTACCTGGTCGGATGAGTCTCGTTTCAAACTATATCGAGTGGGTGGACGAGTGTGGGTATGGAGACAACCTCACGTATCCATGGACCCAGCAGGTCAGCAGGGAACTGTTCAAGCTGGTGGAGGCTCTGTAATGGTGTGGAGCGTGTGCAGTTGGAGTGAGATGGGACCCCTGATACGTCCAGACACGATTCTGACAGGTGACACGTGCGCAAGCATCCTGGCTGATCACCTGCAACCATTCATGTCCACTGTGCATTCCGACGGACTTGAGCAGTTCCAGCAGGAGAATGTTACACTCCAAAAGTCCACAATTGCTACATAGTGGCTCCAGGAACACTCCTCTGAGACCGAGCGAGGTGGCGCAGTGGTTAAACACTGGACTCGCATTCGGGAGGACGACGGTTCAATTCCGCGTCCGGCCATCCTGATTTAGATTTCCCGTGATTTCCCTAAATCGCTCCAGGCATATGCCGGGATGGTTCCTTTCAAAAGGGCACGGCCGACTTCCTTCCCCGTCCTTTCCTAATCCGATGAGACCGATGACCTCGCTGTCTGGTCTCCTTCCCCAAAACAACCAACCAACTCCTCTGAGTTGAAACCAACTCGCGGGACATGAACATTATCGAGCTTATCTGGGATGCCTTGTGTAGTGACGTAACAAGACTGTTACGCCACTTGAGGTAGCCGATTGAAAGAAAGGCACGCGTACACACACGCCGACGGGTGTGAAGTACTGGAACAGGCTACGTAATTAATGCTATGAAGAAAAGTACGTAGCTGGATTAATACTTATCTTTAATCAATCATTGTGGTACATCGCTCTTGACGATACACAGGAGACTTTAATTACAATCACTGTAAGGCTAATGGCGCCTTGCTAGTTCGTAGCCATTAACTTAGCTGAAGGCTATTCTGTCTCTCGGCTAATGAGAGAGAAAGGCTTCGTACATCTAGTCGCTAGCTAGGTCGTCTGTACAACTGGGACGAGTGCTTGTTCGTATCACGAGACCTGCCTTGTGGTGGCGCTAGGTCTGCGATCACACAGTGGCGACACGCAGGTCCGACATGTACTAAATGGACCGCGGCCGATTTAATCTACCACCTAGCAAGTGTGGTGTCTGGCGGTGACACCACACCTTGCAACGTGATGCTCTGAAGAGATCTCCACCCCCTCGTAGTCTCACGGATTTACGGAGAGACCTGCAGGATTCACGGTGTCAGTTCCTTCTAACACTATTTCAAACGTTAGTCGAGACCATGCCACGTCGTGGTGCGGCACTTCTGCGTGCTCGCGGTGCCCTACACGATATCAGGTGTAGCAGTTTCTTTGGCTCCTCCGTGTATGTTTTAGTAGCTGAGAAAACCGGCGCAGCCCAGGTATTTATTATCAGCCGTGCGTTCACGCCCTTGCTGTGCCGCGTCTGACCTTTTGGTTAATATTTACGACGTCCTACCTCTTGATCTATGTGTCGTACAGTGATATAATTTGGTAGATGTATTCAGAGGCATATGTGGATATTATCTGCAAAATGCGTTGCGAATGAAGGTAGCAGCAAAGAAGTAATAAATTTAAACGTCATGCTCGTTGTGGGAGTTTTCCCGCATCTCTACATCTACATCTACATCTACATTGATACTCCGCAAGCCACCCAACGGTGTGTGGCGGAGGGCACTTTACGTGCCACTGTCATTACCTCCCTTTCCTGTTCCAGTCTCGTATGGTTCATGGGAAGAATGACTGTCTGAAAGCCTCCGTGCGCGCTCTAATCTCTCTAATTTTACATTCGTGATCTCCTCGGGAGGTATAAGTAGGGGGAAGCAATATATTCGATACCTCATCCAGAAACGCACCCTCTCGAAACCTGGCGAGCAAGCTACACCGCGATGCAGAGCGCCTCTCTTGCAGAGTCTGCCACTTGAGTTTATTAAACACGGTTACCAAATAACCCGGTGACGAAACGCGCCGCTCTTCTTTGGATCTTCTCTATCTCCTCTGTCAACCCGACCTGGTACGGATCCCACACTGATGAGCAATACTCAAGTATAGGTCGAACGAGTGTTTTGTAAGCCACCTCCTTTGTTGATGGACCACATTTTCTAAGCACTCTCCCAATGAATCTCAACCTGGTACCCGCCTTACCAACAATTAATTTTATATGATCATTCCACTTCAAATCGTTCCGTACGCATACTCCCAGATATTTCACAGAAGTAACTGCTACCAGTGTTTGTTCCGCTATCATACAATCATACAATAAAGGATCCTTCTTTCTATGTATTCGCAATACATTACATTTGTCTATGTTAAGGGTCAGTTGCCACTCCCTGCACCAAGTGCCTATCCGCTGCAGATCTTCCTGCATTTCGCTACAATTTTCTAATGCTGCAACCTCTCTGTATACTACAGCATCATCCGCGAAAAGCTGCATGGAACTTCCGACACTATCTACTAAGTCATTTATATATATTGTGAAAAGCAATGGTCCCATAACACTCCCCTGTGGCACGCCAGAGGTTACTTTAACGTCTGTAGACGTCTCTCCATTGATAACAACATGCTGTGTTCTGTTTGCTAAAAACTCTTCAATCCAGCCACACAGCTGGTCTGATATTTCGTAGGCTCTTACTTTGTTTATCAGGCGACAGTGCGGAACTGTATCGAACGCCTTCCGGAAGCCAAGAGAAATAGCATCTACCTGGGAGCCTGTATCTAATATTTTCTGGGTCTCATGAACTAATAAGGCGAGTTGGGTCTCACACGATCGCTGTTTCCGGAATCCATGTTGATTCCTACATAGTAGATTCTGGGTTTCCAGAAATGACATGATACGCGAGCAAAAAACATGTTCTAAAATTCTACAAGAGATCGACGTAAGAGATATAGGTCTATAGTTTTGCGCATCTGCTCGACGACCCTTCTTGAAGACTGGGACTATCTGTGCTCTTTTCCAAATCATTTGGAACCCTCCGTTCCTCTAGAGACTTGCGGTACACGGCTGTTAGAAGGGGGGGCAAGTTCTTTCTCGTACTCTGTGTAGAATCGAATTGGTATCCCGTCAGGTCCAGTGGACTTTCCTCTATTGAGTGATTCCAGTTGCTTTTCTATTCCTTGGACACTTATTTCGATGTCAGCCATTTTTTCGTTTGTGCGAGGATTTAGAGAAGGAACTGCAGTGCGGTCTTCCTCTGTGAAACAGCTTTGGAAAAAGGTGTTTAGCATTTCAGCTTTACGCGTGTCATCCTCTATTTCAATGCCATCATCATCCCGTAGTGTCTGGATATGCTGTTTCGAGCCATTTACTGATTTAACGTAAGACCAGAACTTTCTAGGATTTTCTGTCAAGTCCGTACATAGAATTTTACTTTCGAATTCAATGAACGCTTCACGCATAGCCCTCCTTACGCTAACTTTGACATCGTTTAGCTTCTGTTTGTCTGAGAGGTTTTGGTTGCGTTTAAACTTGGAGTGGAGCTCTCTTTGCTTTCGCAGTAGTTTCCTAACTTTGTTGTTGTACCACGGTGGGTTTTCCCGTCCCTCACAGTTTTACTCGGCACGTACCTGTCTAAAACGCATTTTACGATTGCCTTGAACTTTTTCCATAAACACTCAACATTGTCAGTGTCGGAACAGAAATTTTCGTTTTGATCTGTTAGGTAGTCTGAAATCTGCCTTCTATTACTCTTTCTAAACAGATAAACCTTCCTCCCTTTTTTTATATTCCTATTAACTTCCACTTGTTTATGACATCATATCTAACGAACTATGTCTTCTACAATGATATAATTCTATACGTATACTCAGTGGCGTATATGGATACTGCCTGCGATATTTATTGCGAATGGAGTTAGTGGCAAAGGAGTAATAAATTTAAACGTCGCGAGTGATGCGGCAGTTTTTCAAGCATCTCAGCGTTTACGATATTGTATCTCCTGAACTACGTGTGTTACAGAGATATAATTTTGTGCTTACATCCCGTGGTATATGTGCATACTGGCTGTAAAACATGTCACGAACATAGCTGTTAGTAGAGAAGTAATAAATTATAACGTCTTGCCTCTTACTGTGATTTAATGCGTCAACAGCGGAGAAGTGTCTCGCGTCCGTCGGCCGTCGTAATTTAATATATTATTATTGTTATTATTATTTTTTGATTGTTGCCGACTTACGTGGTGGGCCTTAATAAAAATGATATTTAAGTTGAACAATGTAATAAACTTTTCATATTAATTTCCTCGGCTAGTCAGTTCACTTTAAAGCAAGAAATCTTTAGTTATTAATTAAAATTGCGGCCCACACACGCGCGAGAGTATTTTCCTTACCTCCGTTAACCATTGTATTGTAGTCGGAGTCCTGGCTCTGGCTCTCGGCTATGGTACTGAAAATAAGAATCTTAAAGCTAAGTATTTTCTGCAACGTCGGGCGGCTGTGGAGAAAAATTAATATTATGTTAATAGCGGGCGAGTATTTCGCTTCCGCTAATTTCATAAGTTAATATCGCCACGTAATGGCGTCGTTGGCTGCATCGGCCGCTACGATTGTTGAACTGTAAATTACTTGAATGTAGGTTAATTCAAGGAAGGCGGACATGAAATCGGGATCACCTCTTACAAATTAAAAGTGCACAATAATATTAAATCAGTATATTATATGCTTAACTCATACAAATATGCTTACATTTGCCAGCACTCGCAAGATGTCCGTCTGTACATCATCAAGACAAGTGAAGAAGTGAAGTCGACTAAAAAAATTAACAAAAGAGCGTATCTTGTTGTACCTTTAGATCATTTTGTCATAAATTATTTCTTTGCATTGCATTTCCTTGCATTTCTCGACAGAGAAATTATTGTTTTACGGCTACATGATAAAAATATATTATTCAATTTTTAAGTCTTTTCGTGGTAAGAGGTGAACATTTTTGCTTTTAGTAGGTCTTGTCACAGAGAATAAATTTCGTAAAGGCTTGAACTTTTGTGTAAAGTTTGTTACAAGTTGCTTTGTGCTCTTACTCTCAGATACTGGATGATTAATGTGGTGTCACCGCCAGACACCACACTTGCTAGGTGGTAGCTTAAATCGGCCGCGGTCCATTTAGTACATGTCGGACCCGCGTGTCGCCACTGTGTGATCGCAGACCGAGCGCCACCACAAGGCAGGTCTCGAGATACGGACTAGCACTCGCCCCAGTTGTACGGACGACTTTGCTAGCGACTACACGGACGAAGCATCGCTCATTAGCCGAGCAGATAGTTAGAATAGCCTTCAGCTAAGTCAATGGCTACGACCTAGCAAGGCGCCATTAGTAACATTGCATGTATCTAAAGAGTCTCACTTGTATCGCCACAATCTCCAGATGTACCAAAAGGATGGATTAAAGTTAAGTATTCCAGAAGCTACGTACTTTTCTTTATATCATTCAATAAGTATCCTGTTTCAGACCATCAAGTCCGCCTGCTTGCTTAATGGCCGCCTCCCTTAAATAATGTGCGTAGTGTTGGCAATCTGTCAACACAACAATTAAAATGAGGGCATTTGCGTGTCGTGGGTTATACAACTTTTTCACCACCCACCCCTTTGATAGTTAGGCAGTTCTTACAGTCACAGTGATTCTTTTGATGCTTTTACCAAGTTCGGTTGAAATCGGTCCAGTGGTTTAGGAGGAGATGTCAGACAAACACACACACACACACACACACACACACACACAAACACACACACACACACACACAAACACACACACACACACACACACACACACACACTCAGCCATTTTTATAATATATATGGATTATTTGATTTTATAAAATTTTGCCGTATGGTTGTTGATTTAATAAATCGATAAAATTAAAAATTAATTAACCTGCATATTTTTTAAAAAGCAACAAAAAGTTAAGAGTCACTTCCGTGTAAAAATCAGTATTTCAGTTTTAAAAATAAGGTAACGCAACTATAAAGAAACGTCTGACAGATAACAAAGTGAAAATATCAGCCATGCAGGTTTAATCTGCATTTAATTCAAACACATTACACTTTCTGATCAGGGGAGATTGAGTCAGTAACTAAATCACTGAAGACTAATGACTCTCATGGATATGATGGAGTGCCTATCAGAATATGAAATACTGTGATGCACATGTTAGTCCTATACTTAGCCATATTCGTGATTTTTCCTTTAAGAATGGTCAGTTTCCTGAACGATTAAAGCACTCATTGGTGAGGCTGCTTTATAGAAAGGGAGAAAGGGGTAATGTAGATAATTTTAGACCTCTTTCTATGCCATCGGTGTTATTGGAAAGGCTGTGTGTGTAAGGATAATTGAACATTTTATTTCACGTAATTTGCTGTCATATGTACAGCTCGGTTCTAGAAGTGGTTTAACGATTCGGAATGTTATATTCTGTTTTCTCTGTGAGGTACTGTATGGATTAAACAAAAGGTTTCGAAGGCTGGGCGTATTTTTTGATTTAACTAAGGCGTTTAATTGTGTTGATCACAAAATACACTCCTGGAAATGGAAAAAAGAACACATTGACACCGGTGTGTCAGACCCACCATACTTGCTCCGGACACTGCGAGAGGGCTGTACAAGCAATGATCACACGCACGGCACAGCGGACACACCAGGAACCGCGGTGTTGGCCGTCGAATGGCGCTAGCTGCGCAGCATTTGTGCACCGCCGCCGTCAGTGTCAGCCAGTTTGCCGTGGCATACGGAGCTCCATCGCAGTCTTTAACACTGGTAGCATGCCGCGTCAGCGTGGACGTGAACCGTATGCGCAGTTGACAGACTTTGAGCGAGGGCGTATAGTGGGCATGCGGGAGGCCGGGTGGACGTACCGCCGAATTGCTCAAGACGTGGGGCGTGAGGTCTCCACAGTACATCGATGTTGTCGCCAGTGGTCGGCGGAAGGTGCACGTGCCCGTCGACCTGGGACCGGACCGCAGCGACGCACGGATGCACGCCAAGACCGTAGGACCCTACGCAGTGCCGTAGGGGACCGCACCGCCACTTCCCAGCAAATTAGGGACACTGTTGCTCCTGGGGTATCGGCGAGGACCATTCGCAACCGTCTCCATGAAGCTGGGCTACGGTCCCGCACACCGTTAGGCCGTCTTCCGTTCACGCCCCAACATCGTGCAGCCCGCCTCCGGTGGTGTCGCGACAGGCGTGAATGGAGGGACGAATGGAGACGTATCGTCTTCAGCGATGAGAGTCGCTTCTGCCTTGGTGCCAATGATGGTCGTATGCGTGTTTGGCGCCGTGCAGGTGAGCGCCACAATCAGGACTGCATACGACCGAGGCACACAGGGCCAACACCCGGCATCATGGTGTGGGGAGCGATCTCCTACACTGGCCGTACACCACTGGTGATCGTCGAGGGGACACTGAATAGTGCACGGTACATCCAAACCGTCATCGAACCCATCGTTCTACCATTCCTAGACCGGCAAGGGAACTTGCTGTTCCAACAGGACAATGCACGTCCGCATGTATCCCGTGCCACCCAACGGGCTCTAGAAGGTGTAAGTCAACTACCCTGGCCAGCAAGATCTCCGGATCTGTCCCCCATTGAGCATGTTTGGGACTGGATGAAGCGTCGTGTCACGCGGTCTGCACGTCCAGCACGAACGCTGGTCCAACTGAGGCGCCAGGTGGAATTGGCATGGCAAGCCGTTCCACAGGACTACATCCAGCATCTCTACGATCGTCTCCATGGGAGAATAGCAGCCTGCATTGCTGCGAAAGGTGGATATACACTGTACTATTGCCGACATTGTGCATGCTCTGTTGCCTGTGTCTATGTGCCTGTGGTTCTGTCAGTGTGATCATGTGATGTATCTGACCCCAGGAATGTGTCAATAAAGTTTCCCCTTCCTGGGACAATGAATTCACGGTGTTCTTATTTCAATTTCCAGGAGTGTATTTGCTCCAGAAGTTGGACCATTACGGAATACAAGGAGTAGCTCACAGTTGGTTTACCTTTTACCTTAACAATAGACAGCAAAAGGTCATTATCCGCAATGTTGAGAATGGATATGATGTGGGGTCCGAGTGGGGTGTACTGCCCCAGGGATCAGTGCTTGGGGCACACCTGTTCCTTGGTTATGTAAATGATATGCCGTCTAGTATTACAGGTAACTCTAAAATATTTCTGTTTGCTGATGACACTAGCTTGGTAGTAAAAGATGTTGTGTGCATCGGTGGCTCTGTTTCAAATAGTGTAACTCATGACGTAAGTTCATGGCCCGTAGAAAATAACGATAAATCACATTAAGGCTCAGTTTTTACAGTTAGTAACACGTAATTAACAAAAAGCGACATTTTAATTTCACAGAATGGGCATACGGTTAGTGAAAGTGAACTGTTCAAAATTCTAGGTTTTCAGATAGATAGTAAGCTGCCTTGGAAAGCCCACGTTCAGGATATTGTGCAGACTTTATGCTGCCATTTTTACTATTGGAAAGGTGTCTGAAGTAAGTGATAGTTCGAAGCGAAAATTAGTCTACTTTGCTTATTTTCATTCGCTTATGTCGTATGGTATTATATTTTTGGGTAACTCTTCCCATTCTCGAAAGATATTTTTGGCTCAGAAACGGGCGGTTCGCGCAATAAATGGTGTACCTTCGCAAACCTCTTGTCGACCCCTGTTCACTAGTCTGGGTATTTTTGCTTTGGCCTCTCTCTCTCTCTCTCTCTCTCTCTCTCTCTCTCTCTCTCTATATATATATATATATATATATATATATATATATATATATATATATATTCTTTACTGTCGTTTCTTGTTAACAATATCAGCTTATTCCCAAGAATTATCAGCTTTCACTCAATACTAGGCAGAAATACAATCTGCGTTTGGATCGCACTTCCTTGACACTTGTGCAGAAAGGGGTGCGGTATACTGCTGCATCCGTTTTCAGTAAGCTACCACAAGAATTCAGTAATCCACGTGCTTTCAAATCGGAATTGAGAAGTTTCCTCGTGGGTCACTCCTTCTATTCCGTCGAGGAATTCCTTGCAAAATCAAGTTGATTCCTATGTTATATTGTTGATTCGTTTACTTAAACTTATGACTTGTCTTTTTTTTTTGGTTCACAAACATTTTATCTGTTATCAGCTTTATATTGTAATTTCATGTACTGACACGTTCCATGACCTTGGAGATTTACTCCTCAGTGTGGTCCTACAGACCCAGAAGTACAAAATGGAACAAAATTCTGTCGAGGAGTTCCTTCCAAAATCAAGTTGATTCCTATGTTATATTATTGATTGCGTTTACTTAAACTTATGACTTGTCTTTTTTTTGGGTTCATAAACATTTTATCTCTTATTAGCTTTATATAGTAATTTCATGTACTGACACGTTCCATGACCCTGGAGATTTACTCCTCAGTGTGGTCCTACAGACCCAGAAGTACAAAACGGAACAAAATAAAAGCAGGTGCTCGCAGAAGTTCCAGTGGAATCTGAGTAACGTGTTTCTGTATGCTGGCCTTAAGATCAGGTAAAGGCCGAACGTTTCCGAGGTAAGCGCGTTCTTTTAGATATCCCCAGAGCCAAAAGCCACATGGATTCAGAGCAGGTGATCTTCCATGCCAGTCATCTGGAAAATCTCTGAAGATACCAAGTTTGTGGAAGGCTGCATTAAGCACATCTTTCACTGGACGAGCGACACGAGCTGTTGCCCCATCTTGCAAGAAAAGAAGTGGTTTCCACACACCTGAGCTATTCCAAGGACGAAAATACCTGTGTCTCGTCTCGATGACGCACAGTCGTCACGGTACACCTGACAGGCCGTCTGGGTGTATTCTCTAAGAAGAACGGAATTTTGAATGAAGGTGCTTGTGAATCCACACGACAATGTCACAAACGGCGAGTGCAATGGTTCTTCTTGCAGAATTCCAGTATCCCAAATTCGGCAACTCTGTGTACGCACTACGACCTTTAGTGTAAAAAGCACCTCGTCACTCCATAGAGTATTGCCTGGCCACATAACATCAACTTCGATCAGTGCGAGAAACCATAGAGCAGATTCAGAACGTTGCTGCGGATCATGACGTTTCAGTCGCTGCACTGTCTGCATCTTGCACGGGTACTAGTGTAAAATAGTCCGCAAAACTTTCCGTGCCGTTGACCACGTGGTGGACAATTCTCTTGGCACTGCATCAGCATTAGTACTACCCAGAGAACGTGCTGCATGGTCAGTTACAACAATAACTTCCACCAGGATATGATGCCTTTTTTTAAAAATACTATACCAAACTGACTCGTGTTTTAGAATTTCATTATCATCTCCTTCAAATCATGCAATGACTTTGGGCTAAACCGAGCGAGGTGGCGCAGTGATTAAACACTGGACTCGCATTCGGGAGGACGACGGTTCAATCCCGCATCCGGCCATCCTGATTTAGGTTTTCTGTGATTTCCCTAAATCGCTCCAGGCAAATGCCGGGATGGTTCCTTTCAAAGGGCACGGCCGACTTCCTTCCCCGTCCTTCCCTAATCCAATGAGACCTCACTGTCTGGTCTCCTTCCCCAAAACAACCCAACCCAACTTTGGGCCACTCCTCCGAATTTTCGGTTGGTGATGCTCTGTCACTTCTTTTTCTTCTTCTTTCGCTTACGCCATAGTCCCCCAGCGATCGCGATTAGAACGAATTTGGCAATGTTAGGGGTGGCCTTCCTGCCGGCACCCCGTACCCCCAGGGATGGAATCAGTGTACCCCACCTGTCTGCGTCTAGTGTAAATCATGAAATAGTGCGAACGAGTTTCAAGTTTCTGCAACATGTGTAACTGAGGCGGGACGTGGGGACCAGCCCAGTATTCACTTAGTGGGATCTGGAAAACCACTTAAAAACCACATCCAGGCTGACCGGCACACCGGCGCTCGTAGTTAATCCTCCGGGCGGATTCGGTCCGGGGCCAGTGCACCTACCCAAATCCAGGAAGCACCGCCTTAGCGCGCTCAGCTACCCTGCTGGGTGGTGATGCTCTGTTGCTGCAGCGCTGTAATTGCTGCCATTCACATAAAACAGTTCTACTAACAGCGCAAGGTGTCTCTTCTCGATAGCCACTCACTCACTTGTCTGTGACATGGCCTGTCAGTGTGTATGTCAAGCCGTCATACAAACGCTGTACAGCGCCAGATTTGCACCTGGTGGGCAAAATTGGAACTAAAGTTTTTTCACCACAAATCGGTATGCTTCGCTGCCATACGATAATTACAGTCCACACTGAACCTCCGTGAGTACTCCTTCCGAACAGGCCTTGGAAGCCCCTACGTTACCGACCGGCCGCCGTGCCATCCTCAGACCACCGGCGTCACTGGATGCGGATATGGAGGGGCATGTTGTCAACACACCGCTCTCCCGGCCGTATGTCAGTTTACGAGACCGGAGCCGCTACTTCTCAATCAAGTAGCTCCTCACTTCACCTCACAAGGGCTGAGTGCACCCCGCTTGCCAACAGTGCTCGACAGACCAGATGGTCACCCATCCAAGTGTTAGCTCAGGCCGACAGCGCTTAACTTCGGCGATCTGACAGGAAACGGTGTTACCACTGCGGCAAGGCCGTTGGCGAACCTCTGTGAGTAGCTGCACATTAATTACAACCATCTGGTACTTCACTGGGGCTGTTCCTTGATTACTGTTCTCACTCGGAGATACTGGCCTGAGATAGGCTGGAAAACACTATTGTACAAGGGTTTCCAAGAAAGTAACGCACCGTGTTTTTTTCTTCAGCAATCCTTTATTGGACATAATGAGAATTACACACACGAAAGATTTTTCCACGTAATCTGCATGCCGTTCCATGGCCTTCCTCCAGCGCTAAACGAGGGCGTGTATGCCCTGCCGGTACAAATCCTTGTCCTGGTGGCGGATACAGCGCTTCATTGTGTGTATCATCTCATCGCCCTCAAAATGTTTTCCACATATTACATCCTTTAAGGGGCTCCGGAAAGGCTCAAAATCATGAAAAGTTCAATGTTTACTTTTTTGCGTTTTCTGAATCTGCAGACTATTACCTTTTAATAGATATATAATTTATTCAATTCCGAAGACTACAACTATTTTTAAATTTTTTTTGAAATGTGTTCTACGTGGGCGTGACCCACTGTGGCGCTGTTAAACTGCTGTCAAATGGTGTTATTATTAACGTCCGTGTTCATCAGGTACATTTTAGTGATGTGAGATAAAGTATGTGTTGTGGCTAACCTGTGATGGTTCAATATATATCGCTGGTGTGATTGTCGATTGTTTCATGTTTATTTACTCTGTCGTTATCTCGAAAATATTCGTAATTAATTCTGTTTCTTGAGTCTCTGTTTTGTTGAAGTATAATAATGAGTAAAAGTAAAGTTATTAGAAATCCTCTGAAGGCTTTTAAGAAAAGGAGAAATGTTGGAAAGCCAAAGGTATGTGTTATTACTGTAAACAATAAAGACGATAACCAAGTGAGTGAACCTAACCTCTCAAGTACACCTGCCCATAGCAGTCAAAGTGGGAAAGAAAATACTTCACAGAAGAAGCTTGGTTCAATGAGTGAAAACTATGAGTGTTTTATGGGCGAATCGGATGTGAATGAAATATTTGATATGTCGGTTCTCAAAGAAATTTTTTCAAACTGTGTAAGATGTATTCATTGTAGTGAAGTTGGTCTGGAACTCTCCATAATAAAGCACGTAGGACTTGCTAGTGAAATACAACTGAAATGTGATAAGTGTTCATACATGACCACCTTTTGGAACAGTGTTGCAGTAACTGCAACTGAAGAAAATGGTAGCAAAATCTACGAACACAACAACGAGCGATGCTTGCTTTAGACAAGGAACGCCTTCGGGCTGCAGACAGGGCTGTAAAGAGTCTAGAAATACAAGCAAGAGTAAACAGGAGGAGGAACAAGAGGAAGCTGGAAGAGGAGTTTGCAGAGGATGAAGATAATCCATCCTATGAGCCTGGAATGCACTAAAAAGTTAATCGAATCTTTGTCGCTCGATTCCCAAAAGTTTTATTTTCTCATACTAATTACATGTTTTCTAAGGATCTTCCAAACATATTTGTTTCAAACTTTCAGTAAATGTTACACAGTACCTTCTGCATAATTTAACACAGCCTTTTTCCAAAAAACTGTATATTTTTGAATATATAAATAAAAAAATTGCAAAAAATGTTGTGAATTTTTATTACAATTGAAAATAAATCATCTTTAATAACTGAACTAAAATTTTGTAAAGTCCCTGTGTTAAGTTGTAGCCCATATTCCAATAAATAATCTGTAAAAAGTTCAACTTCCTACCTCAAATACTTTATGAGGAAAGATGTAATTTATAAGCGTTATTTTAACATTGCGCGTATAGGGCGTTCCGGAGCCCCTTAATAGCGCAAACAAGTGGAAGTCCGAAGAGACTAGGTTAGGGCTTTAGGGTTGATGGGGTAACACTGTCCAACCCTGTTTTGCAATGTGTTCATCAGTCTGCAGAGTTGATTGGGGCCGTGCGTTATCGTGTTGGAGCAAAACATCTCCTGGGTTGTCTTGGCGCCGAAGTCGCCGGAAGCGCGTCTTGAGTTTTGTTAATGTGTTGACATATGCTCCGCCTCTTGGCATCACATCAATGATAATCACACCTTGAGAGTCCCAGAACACAGTGATCACGACCTTACCCGCGGAAGCAGTTGCTTTGAATTTATTTCTTCTGTGGCGAGTGGGAATGGCTCCATTTCGTCTACTGTCGTTTTGTTTCGGGCTCAAAATGCTGAACCCAGGTTTCATCACGTGTCACAGTCCGGGACAAGAAGCTCTCCCCCTCGGCTTCAAAACGTTGCAACAAATCAAGACAAATATTTCTTCTGTGGGATTTGTGATGCACTGTTAGACTCAGTGGGGCCCATCTTGCTCACACTTTTGAATATCCGAGAGTGCGGATAATTGCATCCACACTTTCTTTGATGCCGCGCCAACAGCCGAGTCGTACTGCACCTGTCCTCGCGAATGACATCAGCACCTCGCTGCAACATTTCAGGTGTGACAGCGGTGGATGGTCTCCCCGATCGCTGTAAATCATGGGCCTCCGCAGAACGCCTTCTGATGACCTCACCCTCCGTGCCCAGCAACTATATCTACATCTACATTTACACTCCTCAAGCCACCCAACGGTGTGTGGCGGAGGGCACTTTACGTGCCACTGTCATTACCTCCCCTTCCTGTTCTAGTCGCGTATGGTTCGCGGGAAGAACGACTCCCGGAAAGCCTCCGTGCGTGCTCGAATCTCTCTAATTTTACATTTGTGATTTCCTCGGAAGGTATAAGTAGGGGAAAGCAATGTATTCGATACCTCATCCAGAAACGCAGTCTCTCGAAACCTGGACAGCAACCTACACCGCGATGCAGAGCGCCTCTCTTGCAGAGTCTGCCACTTGAGTTTGTTAAACATCTCCGTAACGCTATCACGGTTACCAATTAACCCTGTGACGAAACGCGCCGCTCTTCTTTGGACCTTCTCTATCTCCTCCGTCAACCAGATCTGGTACGGATCCCACACTGATGAGCAATACTCAACTACAGGTCGAACGAGTGTTTTGTAAGCCACCTCCTTTGTTGATGGACTACATTTTCTAAGGACTCTCCCAATGAATCTCAACCCGGTACCCGCCTTACCAACAATTAATTTTATATGATCATTCCACTTCAAATCGTTCCGCAAGCATACTCCCAGATATTTTACAGAAGTAACTGCTACCAGTGTTTGTTTCGCTATCATATAATGAAACAATAAAGGATCCTTCTTTCTATATATTCGCAATACATTACATTTGTCTACGTTAAGAGTCAGTTGCCACTCCCTGCATCAAGTGCCTATCCGCTGCAGATCTTCCTGCATTTCGCTGCAATTTACTAATGCTGCAACTTCTCTGTATACTACAGCATCATCCGCGAAAAGCCGCATGAAATTTCCGACTCTGTCTACTTGGTCATTTATATACAGGGTGTCCCAGCTATCTTGTCCACCCAAAATATCTCTGTAACAATAACAGCTATTGGAAAACGACTTTCACCGGTATCAATGTAGGGCTGGGGCCCATGAATGTACATATTTGGAAACATTCTAAAACGAAAGCATATGTGTTTTTTAACACAAACTTATGATTTTTTAAACGGACCTCCTGTATTTTTTCTTCAGCAATCCATAGCATGACAAAGCACATACACAATGGCGTTGATTTCATCGCAATATTCCCATTACATCCCGAGATATTAAGACGCGAAGTTGACGCTTGAAACACCCGACATGCGCTGCTAGCGCACGTCCTGAGGCTCAGGTGTGAACCCCATGCTGCCCGTAATCGCGATGTGATTGACATGCGTAATCACACTTCCATACTTACCAAGAAGTCCGAAACGAATAATACGGTCTGCTGCCATCCTGCATTAACGTCGTACATTCCAGCAGCAGGTATTTATCCCATAGGCTAGGGGTGATGCGGTTCTGTAACATACCTGTGTACCGCAACGTTAGTCACAAAGTTAACTTCGCTTATCGTTAATCCGTTACTAAAAAGGTAACGCCGTTCAACGTCAAAACTTTACTTTACTGTAGACCTAGCGCAAGTGACAGTTAATCATTCACTCGTAATAGTAAAATTCATGTTGATGGTTTCAGTGAAACGAGCAAGTGGACTAAAAGTTTTACCGTTGTTTAGGTAAAAATGTTTTGATTTGGGAAGTTCAGATAGGACATAGAAGATGAATGTAAACATGTTTAACCAATTAGTTTTATTATCACATAATTATCAATGTTATGTTTATCTAATGCGTTAAATGACAAATTGTTGCAATCAAATGTTTCTTAACATCACTGGGTAAAATGGCCCTTTGTAGAAACTTCCATTGTGATACGAGCACTACATACTAAACGTAGCTTTCACATCTCATGCTCAAAGTGATGCCCATTGGCTTTCATACATAGGGTCACTCTGCGGATGAAGGATGCCCTACTTCGTGCTACTGTTTCCTCTTTGATGGCTGCACAAGCATCAATAATGCGTTGCTTCATGTCCTCTGGTGTTGTTGGTCCATGTTGGTAAACAGCATCCTTGACTGTTCCCCAAAGAAAGTAATCCAGCGGTGTAAGGTCCGGAGATCGGGCACGCCAACTAACTGGGCCACCTCGTCCAATCCACCTACCAGCGAACTTACGGTTCAGAAGTCGTCGTGCTCGTAAGGCGTTATGTGCAGGGCATCCGTCATGCTGATACCACATGACCATTCTCCGGTTCAGAGGTACGGTGTCCAAGAGAACAAGAAGATTGTGTCGTATAAATCTGGAGTATTGTCTGCCATTTTTGATGCCATTTATAAATAAAGGTCCGATAATGGTATCTCCAATAATCCCACACCAAACATTAACTTTCCACGGACGTTGATACTCTACCTGACGGAGCCATTTTGGTTTGGCTGCGGACCAATAATGCATATCCCTCATATTGACAATTCCTTTGTTGGAGAATGATGCCTCTTCGGTAAAGAGAACATCTGCAAAAAAATTTGGATTAGTCAGAAGTTTTTGCTGAGTCCACCGACAAAATGTTACCCTATTGCGGAAGTCATTTCCATGAAGATCCTGGTGTAAATGAACATAGTAATGATGAAATTTATGACGTTTAAGAATAGGCTGTGCACTTGATTTCGACACACCAACTTCACGTTCAGTTTGACGTGTGCTGATTTAAGGATTCACAGCTATGGTAGCGAGCACAGCAACTTCAGCACGTTCATCTGTGCGTGTTGTAGGACGATGTCGAGGTCTTGGATTTAAGCTTCCTGTTTCACGTAGACGAGATGTGAGACGACCAAACATCCGGCGCGAAGGCGATGGCTTGTCAGGGAATCGTCTTCTGTACAGTCGTTCTGCCTGAACAGCATTTCGTCCACCTACAACAGAGTACAGTACAGGTATGTAGAGTAGGGTAGAAAACAAT
The DNA here is from genome assembly GCF_023864345.2 of Schistocerca serialis cubense. Lineage (NCBI taxonomy): Eukaryota > Metazoa > Arthropoda > Insecta > Orthoptera > Acrididae > Schistocerca > Schistocerca serialis. Next base: position 78,655,850 of record NC_064649.1, read on the forward strand.
TAACTTAATAATCATAATGTTCGCTAACAGTACTATCAACAAACAAGCAATCTCATAACGTATTTCCCGTCAACGTACATTCTCCATAGATCAGCAGCATTTCTACCATATTTTCATGTGTGTACATTATACTGTACAGTTTAAGTTCCACAACACAACGTTTATTCACAATGTGTACTACCTCCGTACCGTCACTAGATTACTCTGATGCACGACTACACTGGCAAGCGGTGTACTGCACGCCAAAGCAACAACAAATGGGATGCTCGGAGGGTGGTGGAGTACAGGAGTTTGCATGGGTCGCAAATCATAAACAAGGCGAAGTGGTAACTGTGGCAGTAGTGGGAACTACGTTGGACACTTGACTAGGTAGAGCCAGGCCCTGCGCGACAGGCACAATGGGTCACATAACGCATTAGATAAACCTTATTTTGGGTGTGCAGGATAAATAAGACAACCTGACGGGTGTACACCGATCGGTACTGGTTCATATTGTGTACGTAGATACGTAAAACGTGCAAGAGGGAAACCATTATGTGCTTATGAGAGTTGATGCCAGCAGACCGTATTATTCGTTTCGGACCTCTTGATAAGTATGGAGGTGTGATTACGCATGTCAATCACATCGCGATTACGGGCAGCATGGGGTTCACACCTGAGCCTCAGGACGTGCGCTAGCAGCGCATGTCGGGTGTTTCAAGCGTCAACTTCGCGTCTCAATATCTCGGGATGTAATGGGAATATTGCGATGAAATCAACGCCATTGTGTATGTGCTTTGTCATGCTATGGATTGCTGAAGAAAAAAATACAGGAGGTCCATTTAAAAAATCATAAGTCTGTGTTAAAAAACACATATGCTTTCGTTTTAGAATGTTTCCAAATATGTACATTCATGGGCCCCAGCCCTACATTGATACCGGTGAAAGTCGTTTTCCAATAGCTGTTATTGTTCCAGAGATATTTTGGGTGGACAAGATAGCTGGGACACCCTGTATATTGTGAAAAACAGTGGTCACATAACACTCCCCTGTGGCACGCCAGAGGTTACCTAAACGTCTGTAGACGTCTCACCATTGAGAACAACATGCTGTGTTCTGTTTGCTAAAAATTGTTCAATCCAGCCACACAGCCGGACTGATATTCCGTAGGCTCTTACTTTGTTTATCAGGCGGATGTGCGGAACTGTATCGAATGCCTTCAGGAAGTCAAGGAAAATAGCATCTACCTGGGAGCCTGTATCTAATATTTTCTGGGTCTCATGAACAAATAAAGCGAGTTGGGTCTCTCACGGTCGCTGTTTCCGGAAACCATGTTGATTCCTACAGAGTAGATTTTGGGTTTCCAGAAATGACATGATACGCGAGCAAAAAACATGTTCTAAAATTCTACAAAATATCAATGTCAGAGATATAGGCCTATAGTTTTGCGCATCTGCTCGACGACACTTCTTGAAGACTGGGACTACCTGTGCTCTTTTCCAATCATTTGGAACCTCCCGTTCCTCTAGCGACATGCGGTACACGGCTGTTAGAAAGGGGGCAAGTTCTTTCGCGTACTCTGTGTAGAATCGAATTGGTATCCCTTCAGGTCCAGTGGACTTTCCTCTGTTGAGTGATTTCAGTTGCTTTTCTATTCCTTGGACACTTATTTCGATGTCATCCGTTTTTTCGTTCGTGCGAGGATTTAGAGAAGGAACTGCAGTGCGGTCTTCCTCTGTGAAACAACTTTGGAAAAAGATGTTTAGTATTTCGGTACTAACTGTACTTTCGTCGACAGCAGTTGCTCCATAGATCTTGCACAAGCGTTTGTGAATATTCCCCGCAGTTTTTTTCTCGGTAGTGACGGGACATTGCTTGTAACGTACATCACCTACAGACACCATTTGAAACTGTCCTGCAGCACCGCTATCTGTCGAAGGTGACGGAAAATTGGCGCGCTGAGTCAGGAGGATTCAAATTCGCATTCGTAGCATTGATTTCGGCTGAGAAAAAATATGCGGTGCATTACTTTCTGGGCTGTCCTCGTTATATACACTCCTGGAAATTGAAATAAGAACACCGTGAATTCATTGTCCCAGGAAGGGGAAACTTTATTGACACATTCCTGGGGTCAGATACATCACATGATCACACTGACAGAACCACAGGCACATAGACACAGGCAACAGAGCATGCACAATGTCGGCTCTAGTACAGTGTATATCCACCTTTCGCAGCAATGCAGGCTGCTATTCTCCCATGGAGACGATCGTAGAGATGCTGGATGTAGTCCTGTGGAACGGCTTGCCATGCCATTTCCACCTGGCGCCTCAGTTGGACCAGCGTTCGTGCTGGACGTGCAGACCGCGTGAGACGACGCTTCATCCAGTCCCAAACATGCTCAATGGGGGACAGATCCGGAGATCTTGCTGGCCAGGGTAGTTGACTTACACCTTCTAGAGCACGTTGGGTGGCACGGGATACATGCGGACGTGCATTGTCCTGTTGGAACAGCAAGTTCCCTTGCCGGTCTAGGAATGGTAGAACGATGGGTTCGATGACGGTTTGGATGTACCGTGCACTATTCAGTGTCCCCTCGACGATCACCAGTGGTGTACGGCCAGTGTAGGAGATCGCTCCCCACACCATGATGCCGGGTGTTGGCCCTGTGTGCCTCGGTCGTATGCAGTCCTGATTGTGGCGCTCACCTGCACAGCGCCAAACACGCATACGACCATCATTGGCACCAAGGCAGAAGCGACTCTCATCGCTGAAGACGACACGTCTCCATTCGTACCTCCATTCACGCCTGTCGCGACACCACTGGAGGCGGGCTGCAAGATGTTGGAGCGTGAGCGGAAGACGGCCTAACGGTGTGCGGGACCGTAGCCCAGCTTCATGGAGACGGTTGCGAATGGTCCTCGCCGATACTCCAGGAGCAACAGTGTCCCTAATTTGCTGGGAAGTGGCGGTGCGGTCCCCTATGGCACTGCGTAGGATCCTACGGTCTTGGCGTGCATCCGTGCGTCGCTGCGGTCCGGTCCCAGGTCGACGGGCACGTGCACCTTCCACCGACCACTGGCGACAACATCGATGTACTGTGGAGACCTCACGCCCCACGTGTTGAGCAATTCGGCGGTACGTCCACCCGGCCTCCCGCATGCCCACTATACGCCCTCGCTCAAAGTCTGTCAACTGCACATACGGTTCACGTCCACGCTGTCGCGGCATGCTACCAGTGTTAAAGACTGCGATGGAGCTCCGTATGCCACGGCAAACTGGCTGACACTGACGGCGGCGGTGCACAAATGCTGCGCAGCTAGCGCCATTCGACGGCCAACACCGCGGTTCCTGGTGTGTCCGCTGTGCCGTGCGTGTGATCATTGCTTGTACAGCCCTCTCGCAGTGTCCGGAGCAAGTATGGTGGGTCTGACACACCGGTGTCAATGTGTTCTTTTTTCCATTTCCAGGAGTGTAGCTCCACGGGGCGTTACGCTCCTCAAGTACCATCTTTTGATAGCGGTATGACTGTTTTGGGAAAGTGCGATGTGAGCTGCTGGACGCGCTGTTGGTGATTCTGCGGGCAGCCGGCGATAATCTGCGGCTTGCGAGCCGTGCGTTACAACCCCCTGGGGGGGTACGTGGGGTGGGCGATACCACGGCAACAAGTGGCGGTCCAGGCGCATGCGCAAAACGGACACATCGTACAGAGGGCCGACGCGGCTGCCTCGCAATAAATGGGCCCGATTTCGCGGGTATGGCGCTGACTGTGCTGTCCTTAGTCACAAAATGGGGAATACAGGAGACATTTCGCCACGCTTACATTTGTATCATCACGCAACGTTTTTCGAAGTGGAATAGTAGATAAACTGTCATAAAAATATCGCTACGACAAAATTAATGTAATGAAATTTCGGTAATACGTTTTTCTACACTACTGGCCATTAAAATTGCTACACCAAGAAGAAATGCAGATAATAAACGGGTATTACATTTTCACGCAATTTGGGTGCATACAACCTGAGAAATCAGTACCCAGAACAACTACCTCTGGCCGTAATAACGGGCTTGATACGCCTGGGCATTGAGTCAAACAGAGCTTGGATGGCGTGTACAGGTACAGATGCCCATGAAGCTTCAACACGATACCACACTTCATCAAGAGTGGTGACTGGCGTATTGTGACGAGCCAGTTGCTCGGCCACCATTGACCAGACATTTTCAATTGGTGAGAGATCTGGAGAATGTGCTGGCCAGGGCAGCAGTCGAACATTTTCTGTATCCAGAAAGGCCCGTACAGGACCGTGCATTATCCTGCTGAAATGTAGGCTTTTGCAGGGATCGAATGAAGAGTAGAGCCACGGGTCGTAACACATCTGAAATGTAACGTCCACTGCTCAAAGTGCCGTCAATGCGAACAGGAGGTGACCGATACGTGTAACCAATGGCATCCCATATCATCACGCCGGGTGATACGCCAGCATGGCGATGACGAATACACGTTTCCAATGTGCGTTCACCGCGATGTCGCCACACACGGATACGACCTACATGATACTGTAAACAGAACCTGGATTCATCAGAAAAAATGACGTTTCTCCATTCGTGCACCCAGGTTCGTCGTTGAGTTCACCATCGCAGGCGCTCCTGTCTGTGATGCAGCGTCAAGGGTAACCGCAGCCACGGTCTCCGAGCTGATAGTCCATGCTACTGCAAACGTCGTCGAACTGTTCGTGCAGATGGTTGTTGTCTTGCAAACGTCCCCATCTGTTGACTCAGGGATCGAGACGTGGCTGCACGATCCGCTACAGCCATGCGGATAAGATGCCTGTCACCTCGACTGCTAGTGATACGAGGCCGTTGCGATCCAGCACTGCGTTCCGTATTACCCTCCTGAACCCACCGATTCCATATTCTGCTAACAGTCATTGGATCTCGACCAACGCGAGCAGCAATGTCGCGATACGATAAACCGCAATCGCGATAGGCTAGAATCCGACCTTTATCAAAGTCAGAAACGTGATGGTACGCGTTTCTCCTCCTTACACGAAGCATCACAACAACGTTTCACCAGGCAACGCCGGTCAACTACTGTTTGTGTATGATAAATCAGTTGGAAACTTTCCTCATGTCAGAACGTTGTAGGTGTCGCCACCGGCGCCAAGCTTGTGTTAATGCTCTGAAAAGCTAATCATTTGCATATCACAGCATCTTCTTCCTGTCGGTTAAATTTCACATCTGTAGCACGACATCTTCGTGGTGTAGCAATTTTAATGGCCGGTAGAGTAGGTAAAGTGTTAATGTCTTTAAACATTGTAAGATCACAGGTTGTGGTGCGAGATAAACCATTGCTTATGGGAAATGCTGGCACATTGAGGGGTGGTATACTATCTTGTGGTTCAAAAAATCGATGAATTTTTTAAAATTGCACTTTTGGATCCATAAAAGTCTTTAGAATCCACCCCTGAAATGGTCTTTCCGAATACGAAACGGAAACGTTTGTTATTAGCGGTTGAAAAAAAAAAAAAAAAAAAAAAAAAAAAAAAAAAAAAAAAAAAAAAACCTGCATGAAGTCGGCCTTTTTTACGCACCAGTTTTTTTTCTTTCGTAGGACGAGTTATTGTACCGGTGCTTGCGAGGAAACGCACAAAATTCACATGAAAGTTTGAACGCGTGTGTTTGGAACTTAGCCCCCAAGCATTTGCATTCTGGTGCGAAGACTGTGGAGATTGCGACTTTCCTGGCAGTGAGCAGCTTCAACGAAGGGTATTCGGCAATTCTGAAGACCATGACAACGATGGACGTCACCCTGGGACTCTATTCGACGCAGTTCGCCAAACATTCGGACGACCACCGGATTCAAGCAGCCGAAAACCGCTTGTCACCGGCCGTACGAGCGGCTCTGGAGCAGCGCAGGATGGCCCAGATCGAGCAGAACGCCCTCTGTGAGGAAGAGGAAGGACTAGTTTACGGACCCGGAATAGCAGGCTGAACGTACGTTGCATAATATTGCATTTATATGTAGTCAAAACATCAAACGCGTTTTTCTCGAAATGACTGTTTTTTATCGCGCGGTATGGTAACTTCAAATCTACTTAACCGACTGGCCTGATTCCTTGTTTCCGACGAAGCTAACTAAATTGTCTAGGAGTTGTACCACTTTTATTCCCATCCATCAACTATAAATATTTTTACTTGGCCGACGAAGTCGAAAAATCGATGAAAAAACCCTATTTTTATTGAAATGGCCGCCATTTTGTTTCCTATGGTCCAAATAACTTAAGCGAGGTACAACTCCTAAAGAGCCTTATATACTTCGCTAACGTCGACTCAATTTTGATTTAAGACGAGGCGGCTGACCTGTGACATACCGCGCGTGGAGGTCTACATCGAAATTTTGTTTCGTTCCTACGGCACTTCCGCCATTTCTCTTCGACGTTTCCGGTCGAAAAAATTCCAGTTTGTAGAGGAAATAACAATAAACATTTTGACCGAATTTGAGACTGATATCTATAACACATCCCGAGAAAAAAACTCTCGAAGAACATCCTTTTTTCGGGGCAAAGATAGTGAACCTCCCCTTAATAACCAGTGTAATGTGAATGTTGAATGCAAGCACACAAACGTGCACGCATTGTGCTGTACAGGTGCTAGATCTCAGTTTTCAGGATGGAGGAGGAGGAGGAGATTAGTGTTTAACGTCCCGTCGACAACGAGGTCATTAGAGACGGAGCGCAAGCTCGGGTGAGGGAAGGATGGGGAAGGAAATCGGCCGTGCCCTTTCAAAGGAACCATCCCAGCATTTGTCTGAAGCGATTTTAGGGAAATCACGGAAAACCTAAATCAGGATGGCCGGAGACGGGATTGAACCGTCGTTCTCCCGAATGCGAGCTTCAGGATGGAGCTCGATACCTGTTGCGCTAGGTCGATCAATACAAGGATGGTTGATGCTGTTTGTAGATGAAACTGGAGTTGTCCGATGATGTCCCATTTGTGCTCGGTTGGAGAAGGATCTGATGATCGAGCAGGTCGAGGCAACATGTCGACATTCTGCAGAGCATGTTGGGTTAGAACAACGGTGTGTTAGCCTTCTGCCGCCGAGCAGTGTGTCAGCAGTGCGCATGTAGCAGCTGTGTGACTGGATTGAAGAGTTTTTAGCAAACAGAGCAGAGCATGTTGTTCTCAATGGAGAGACGTCTACAGACGTTAAAGCAACCTCTGGCGTGCCACAGGGGAGTGTTATGGGACCATTGCTTTTCACAATATATATATATATAAATGACCTAGTAGATAGTGTCGGAAGTTCCATGCGGCTTTTCGCGGATGATGCTGTAGTATACAGAGAAGTTGCAGTATTAGAAAATTGCAGCGAAATGCAGGAAGATGTGCAGCGGATAGACACTTGGTGGAGGGAGTGGCAACTGACCCTTAACATAGACAAATGTAATGTATTGCGAATACATAGAAAGAGGGATCCTTTATTGTACGATTATATGATAGCGGAACAAACACTGGTAGCAGTTACTTCTGTAAAATATCTGGGAGTATGCGTGCGGAACGATTTGAAGTGGAATGATCATATAAAATTAATTGTTGGTAAGGCGGGTACCAGGTTGAGATTCATTGGGAGATTGCTTAGAAAATGTAGTCCATCGACAAAGGAGGTGGCTTACAAAACACTCGTTCGACCTATACTTGAGTATTGCTCATCAGTGTGGGATCCGTACCAGATCGGTTTGACGGAGGAGATAGAGAAGATCCAAAGAAAAGCGGCGCGTTTCGTCACAGGGTTATTTGGTAACCGTGATAGCGTTACGGAGATGTTTAATAAACTCAAGTGGCAGACTCTGCAAGAGAGGCGCTCTGCATCGCGGTGTAGGTTGCTGTACAGGTTTCGAGAGGGTGCGTTTCTGGATGAGGTATCGAATATATTGCTTCCCCCTACTTATACCTCCCGAGGAGATCACGAATGTAAAATTAGAGAGATTCGAGCGCGCACGGAGACTTTCCGGCAGTCGTTTCCGCGAACCATACGCGACTGGGTCAGGAAACGGAGGTAATGACAGTGGCACGAAAGTGCCCCCCGCCATACACCGTTGGGTGGCTTGCGGAGTATAAATGTAGATATAGATGTATGGGCGATCGTTACCCCGCTGGAAAACAACCCTCGGAATGCTGTTCATGAACGACAGCACAGCAGGACAAGTCGTCAGATTGATGTACAAATTTGCACTCAGGGTGCGTGGGATAGCCACGAGAATGCTCGTGATGTCATACGATATAGCTGCCCAGACCAGTACTCCAGGTGTAGGTCCAGTGTGTCTAGCACAGAGACCTGTTGGGTGCAGGTCCTTAATTGGTTTCCTGCTAATCAACACACGGTCATCGCTGCCATCGAGGCAGTGCCAGCTGTCAGCATAAAACCCAACAGACCTCCACCCTGCCATCCAATGAGCTCTGGCTTGGCACCACTGAAGTCGCAAATGGCGATGGTTTGGGGTCAGTTGAATGCACGCTGCAGGACTGGCTCGGAGCTGTCCATGAAGTAACCGATTTGTAACAGTTCGTTGTGTCACTGAGGTGCCAACTGGTGCTCAAACTGCTGCTGCAGGTGCAGTACGGTGCGCCAGGTCCATCTACATCTACATGACTACTCTGCAATTCACATTTAAGTGCTTGGCAGAGGGTTCGTTGAACCACAATCATACTATCTCTCTACCATTCCACTCCCGAACAGCGCGCGGGAAAAACGAACACCTAAACCTTTCTGTTCGAGCTCTGATTTCTCTTATTTTATTTTGATGATCATTCCTACCTATGTAGGTTGGGCTCAACAAAATATTTTCGCATTCGGAAGAGAAAGTTGGTGACTGAAATTTCGTAAGTAGATCTCGCCGCGACGAAAAACGTCTTTGGTTTAATGACTTCCATCCCAATTCGCGTATCGTATCTGCCATACTCTCTCCCCTGTTACGTGATAATACAAAACGAGCTGCCCTTTTTTTGCACCCTTTCGATGTCCTCCGTCAATCCAACGTGGTAAGGATCCCACACCGCGCAGCAATATTCTAACAGAGGACGAACTAGTGTAGTGTAAGCTGTCTCTTTAGTGGACTTGTTGCATCTTCTAAGTGTCCTGCCTATGAAACGCAACCTTTGGCTCGCCTTCCCCACAATATTATCTACGTGGTCTTTCCAACTAAAGTTGTTCGTAATTTTAACACCCAGGTACTTAGTTGAATTGACAGCCTTGAGAATTGTACTATTTATCGAGTAATCGAATTCCAACGAATTTCTTTTGGAACTCCATGTGGATCACCTCACACTTTTCGTTATTTAGCGTCAACTGCCACCTGCCACACCATACATCAATCTTTTCTAAATCGCTTTGCAACTGATACTGGTCTTCGGATGACATTACTAGACGGTAAATTACAGCATCATCTGCGAACAACCTAAGAGAACTGCTCAGATTGTCACTCAGGTCATTTATATAGATCAGGAACAGCAGAGGTCCCAGGACGCTTCCCTGGGGAACACCTGATATCACTTCAGTTTTACTCGATGATTTGCCGTCTATTACTACGAACACTCCAAACACGATGGTCTTCCCCCTTTGTAGTGCCACGCGGGCGTCCAGAGCCCTGTCTTCTTGCGAACGTACGTTCTCGTGATCACTGCTGCCAGCAACCATAAACAGTGCCTATATTCCTGCCACGCCTTTCTGCAGTATCGCAGAAGGATCATGCAGTTTGTCGTAGTCCTATTACACGGCCGCGTTTAAACTCAGTGAGAAGTTGATAATGACGTCTTTGTCGCCTTAAAGGCATTCTTGACTAATATCAACCCACCGCGTCCAATCTCAAATGTAACTAACACTCACGGCCGCTACTGCCGTGAATGTGAACAGACGTCATCGTTCAGATGTAGAAACACAGCTACAAACTTTCAGTTACGTCATAAAACTCCTTCTTGGCATTGTGAATTTTTTCCGTCAGTGTTTACGAGGTGCGACAATAAAGTAGTGAGACTGATGTGAAAAAAAAATTGCTTGACGTTTTAGTCAGGTTCAATGTTGTCTCCTTCAAAGTAGTTCCCTTCTGATTGCACACACTTTTTCCAGCGCTTCTGCCGTTGATGGTAACATTTCTGGAACTCATCTTCTGTAATATCCTCCAAGAACCTCGTCACAGCTTTTTGGACATCTTGGGTTGTTTGAAAATGGTGTCCCGCCGTCGTTTTGACTCTTGGAGAGTCAAAGTCGCACAGAACGATATCTGGTGAATACGGTGGCTGTGGTAGTACTGAAATTTGTTTCCAGGTTAAAAATTGTTGTACTGTCAGAGCAGTATGGGATAGCGCATTATCATGATGCAGAATCCAATTATCAGCAATGTTGGTACGGACACGAACAACTCTTTTATGAAGTCTTTCTAAAATTTCTTTGCAGTAATATTGGTTAACTGTTTGTCCAGGAGGCACCCACTCTTTATGAAAAATTCCCTTGGAATCAAAGAAGCAGACAACCATGCATTTTTGGTCTGGGTGATCCCTTTGAGCACCATTGCGAACTTTGGCGTTTTGTCTCTGAATGGTGCTGAAAAACCAACTTTCATCACCAGCGACAAATCGGCTCAACAATTCTGGATTGATTTCCGTTTGCTCTAACAGATTGGCTGCCGCATTTTTCCGTGTTTCTCGCTGTTGTGGTATGAGATTTTTGGGAACCATTTTTGTACAAATCTTTCTCATACCAAGATCTTCAGTTATTATTAGACAAACCGTTTCTTGATTGATGTTCAGTTCTTATGCAATCATTTACACTGATAATCTTCGATCAGATCATACGAGTTCACGCACCCTGGCCAAGTTGACATCCGTCCGTGAGGTTGATGGTCGTCCACTGCGGTCTTCATTTTCAACATTCGTTCTGCCTTCTCTAAACATTTTATGCCAACGAAAAACTTGAACTCTTGACATAACTTCAAGCCTTCTGAAGCTTACTGTAAGTTGTTGTAGCGCATTACCCAATTTGACAGAAAAAGAAATGGCATACCGTTGCGCAATATTATGCTGTTCCATTTCGGTGACGAGACACACAAACACGTGTTAACTTATTACAGCACAACTCACGACTGAGCAGTTTCTTCGGTGTGCTGCTTGGACTAGAAGCAGCTTACAGACCAAGGTCAAACATATCGTGCCTACACAAGCCTGCAGGGTTGCCACATCTTGCAAAGAAAATCTGTGTCATTTCTTTATTCTCGCACCTTGTATAAGGGAATCAAATGAAAATGAGACAAACTGAAAGAAGGTAAGTAAACTGTTTACTATTTGAAAGTAATCGCCAGAATTATTAATACATCTATCCCACTGTGAGACAAATCAGTCAGTGTCCTCATGGCAAAATTTATGGTTGGTGTTTGCCTATGGAAACATGATTGTACCCATACCTGCAACTCTTCCTCCGAAATAAATCGACGACCCCGAATGTCTTTCTTCAGGGCTCCATAAATATGAAAATCGCACATAGCGGTCCAAGGACATTGCAAAAATTGAAGTGGACCACTAAGCCCAAATGCCCAGATATGTTGACAGACGGCATCATTGTGTTGCAAGATAATGCCCGTCTACATGTTTCCAAGGCCATTTGACTACACTGCAGAAGTTTCGCTGAGAAGTCTTTACTCACCCTCCAAACAAACCCATGTCTCTGCATGGGATTTCTTGAAAGGGAATTCAAAAAGTTTTGCACAATCGTCTCTAACTTTTTTATTTTTTGTAGGAGGAGAATGAAATTTTTTTTAACATACTTAGAACATTTAGCTATACATTGAGCTTAATGACTGTAGCCTCCATCAGCTGTGACGCATCTGGGCCAACGTTCTTTCCATGATGTAAACGCACTTTGGTAATATTCTGGGGATTGACTTTTACACCATCGTTTGACATAGTAAATAAGGTCTTTCTGACTATCAAATATTTTATCGCGCAGGTGGGCCTTCAGGCGACCAAAGAGGTAAAAATCAAATGGAGCCAAGTCCGGACTGTAGGGAGGACAAGAAATAATTTTCCGACCCATTTTCCTGATTTTCTCCTGTGTCATAAGGGCTGTGTGGAATTTGGCATCATAATGGTGTAGTCTGATGAGCTGACCCTGAAGCTGTGGTCTATGGGTTTTGATGGCATGTCGCAGCTCGTCCAGTGACAAACAGTAACGGTCCCGGTTAATTGTGGGGCTAGGTTCCAAAAAGTCAATGAAAATGACACCACACTGATCCCAGAAGAAGAAGGGGGCCATTACCTTTCGGCCTGCTGTTCGTGAAAGTCTTGGTTTCTTCTTCCGAGTAGAATCCGGATGACGACACTCCATGGATTGGGTTTTGCTCTCAGGTTCGGACAAAAACAACCATGTTTCATCCTGCGTAATGACGCCTTCAGAACACTGTTTCCACTCTTCAGTAAAGGTCTTCATGAGACCCTCGCACGTGCCGGCCGCGGTGGTCTAGCGGTTCTAGGCGCTCAGTCCAGAACCGCGCGACTGCTACGGTCGCAGGTTCGAATCCTGCCTCGGGCATGGATGTGTGTGATGTCCTTAGGTTGGTTAGGTTTAAGTAGTTCTAAGTTCTAGGGGACTGATGACCACAGATGTTAAGTCCCGTAGTGCTCAGAGCCATTTGAACATTTGAACAGACCCTCGCACGCATTCTTCCTCGTCGTTTTCATTTCTCTTGCGAGTAATCTAGGCAGCTAACGTGCACAGATTTTTTTGGTACCCCAGTGACTGTAGTCGTGATACCACACTACCCAATGACAAACGAGTTATTTCAGCAAGCCGTCGTGACATCACACATCTGTCATTTTGGATGATTTGATCAATGGTCTCCTTATTCACATCACTCACTGCCGTCGATGGTCTACCGCATCGTAGATTGTCCAGTAGAGAGAAATCACCTTCTTTAAACCTCTGCAACCACCGCAGGATACTGCTGCGATCCACTGTGTCCTCCCCATAAACAGGGAGCAACTTCCTGTGAATCCATGTGGCAGAGTCATCGCCGGTCTTGACCGACCATTGTCGCAACCTGACATCTACTTCTCGGTCCACTATGGCTCACCTGTAAATAAAAGAAAATGCTTTTATACATCAACTTATAGCTCCATGTTCCAAGTATGTCCACAAAAAATTTCATTTTCCTCCTGAAAAAAAAAAAAAAAAAAAAAAAAAATTAAAGACAACTGTGCAACACTTTGAGCGCCCTTTGTATATTTTTGGAGTTCTGAAGAAAGATATTCATGGCTGTCGATTTGCTTGGCCGAAGAGGTGGACGCCTGGGAGCCATCTCGCTTCCATAAGCAACTGCAAACAATTTTCCTTGAGGGCACTGACCGTCTTATCTCACAGTAGGGTAAATTTATTAACAGCCATGGCGATTACTTTTGAAATAATAAACAGTTCACTTCTTTTCTGTCTGTCTTCTTTATCATTTGACTGCCCCTTGTACACTCCTGGAAATGGAAAAAAGAACACATTGACACCGGTGTGTCAGACCCACCATACTTGCTCCGGACACTGCGAGAGGGCTGTACAAGCAATGATCACACGCACGGCACAGCGGACACACCAGGAACCGCGGTGTTGGCCGTCGAATGGCGCTAGCTGCGCAGCATTTGTGCACCGCCGCCGTCAGTGTCAGCCAGTTTGCCGTGGCATACGGAGCTCCATCGCAGTCTTTAACACTGGTAGCATGCCGCGACAGCGTGGACGTGAACCGTATGTGCAGTTGACGGACTTTGAGCGAGGGCGTATAGTGGGCATGCGGGAGGCCGGGTGGACGTACCGCCGAATTGCTCAACACGTGGGGCGTGAGGTCTCCACAGTACATCGATGTTGTCGCCAGTGGTCGGCGGAAGGTGCACGTGCCCGTCGACCTGGGACCGGACCGCAGCGACGCACGGATGCACGCCAAGACCGTAGGATCCTACGCAGTGCCTTAGGGGACCGCACCGCCACTTCCCAGCAAATTAGGGACACTGTTGCTCCTGGGGTATCGGCGAGGACTATTCGCAACCGTCTCCATGAAGCTGGGCTACGGTCCCGCACACCGTTAGGCCGTCTTCCGCTCACGCCCCAACATCGTGCAGCCCGCCTCCAGTGGTGTCGCGACAGGCGTGAATGGAGGGACGAATGGAGACGTGTCGTCTTCAGCGATGAGAGTCGCTTCTGCCTTGGTGCCAATGATGGTCGTATGCGTGTCTGGCGCCGTGCAGGTGAGCGCCACAATCAGGACTGCATACGACCGAGGCACACAGGGCCAACACCCGGCATCATGGTGTGGGGAGCGATCTCCTACACTGGCCGTACACCACTGGTGATCGTCGAGGGGACACTGAATAGTGCACGGTACATCCAAACCGTCATCGAACCCATCGTTCTACCATTCCTAGACCGGCAAGGGAACTTGCTGTTCCAACAGGACATTGCACGTCCGCATGTATCCCGTGCCACCCAACGTGCTCTAGAAGGTGTAAGTCAACTACCCTGGCCAGCAAGATCTCCGGATCTGTCCCTCATTGAGCATGTTTGGGACTGGATGAAGCGTCGTCTCACGCGGTCTGAACGTCCAGCACGAACGCTGGTCCAACTGAGGCGCCAGGTGGAAATGGCATGGCAAGCCGTTCCACAGGACTACATCCAGCATCTCTACGATCGTCTCCATGGGAGAATAGCAGCCTGCATTGGTGCGAAAGGTGGATATACACTGTACTAGTGCCGACATTGTGCATGCTCTGTTGCCTGTGTCTATGTGCCTGTGGTTCTGTCAGTGTGATCATGTGATGTATCTGACGCCAGGAATGTGTCAATAAAGTTTCCCCTTCCTGAGACAATGAATTCACGGTGTTCTTATTTCAATTTCCAGGAGTGTGTTTTAGGATGTGGTAGTGTACACTAAGTGGAATATAGCGTTCCATATAACATGTGTCAAATTTTATTGCTTACAGAGACACAGCTGTTAGAATGTAATTTATACATACACTCCCAAAAGATTTAATCAAAAGCAAATGGTTAAGTTGAAAGTTCATTTTCATAAATTCCAACTGTGACAACATTGTAATTTCGTAGTCTCTTGCCAACATCACATGTAGCTGTTCTGATTATGTCTTGGCTTTTTTTTTTGTGAGCGATGCTCAATTCATAATCCGAAAGACGAACTCATCTCTTGTGTTTACATTTCGTTCATAGAACTTGCCTTTTGAACGATGCGCACTGGTAAAATTAAAGGGGTAAGATCTGGGTACTTTCTGGCGCAGTAACACAACAATTTCTGCTGAAGCAACTTCTGAGGAATGTTCTACGCTTAGATAATGTGTGACGTGTGTAGCGATCCCATCGTACTAGATGAACACGTCCATCCTTGTAGCCAAAGTAGCCTCTTCCAGTAACGCTGGAACCATATTTTCAAGTTGATACACGATATGTTTACAAAAATTCCTTTCGTAACGGACTTAACCAAATTCTCGACGAGCAAGATACTTTTCTCTTTTGAATTTTTTTTTTTTTTTTTTTTTTTTTTTTGTAGTAGCATATTATGTGAAACAAATCTTAAGAATAAATAATGTTTCTTCCATTTCAAGATTTTGTTGACAGCTAACCAGGAACATCTTAATGTTCCGTATAGCGTTTATTAACGATTCTGTCAACAGTTGCAGTATTTGTATTGGACGACTCCTTTGGAACATGTTCAAGCCCCATCTATAAAGGCTGCACTGACAGTTCGTCATCTTAGCAATAAATACCAAAGTTGCAACACATACTTCATAAACGTTTACGGAATGAATGCCACAATCCACACATACCTCTTCAAACGTCAAAATCAAACTCAAACTTTATTTCTACTTAGCAGAGGCATGTGTGGATTATAGCATTCATTCTGTAAACATTTACACTAAAGCGTCAAAGAGACTGGTATAGGCATGCATATTCAAATACAGATATGCAAACTGGCAGAATACGGCGCTGCGGTCGGCAACGCCTGCATAAGACAACAAGTGTCTGGCGCAGTTGTTAGATCGGTTACTGCTGCTCCAATGGCAGGTTATCAGGATGTAAGTGAGTTTCAGCGTGGTGTTATAGTCGGCGCACGAGCGATAGGACACAGCATCTCCGAGGTAGCAAAGAAGTGGGGATTTTCGCGTACGACCATTTCACGAGTGTACCGTCAATATCAGGAATCGGGGCCGGGAAAAGATCCTGCAAGAACGGCACCAACGATGACCGAAGGGAATCGTTCAACGTGACAGAAGTGCAACCCTTCCGCAAATTGCTGCAGATTCCAATGCTGGGCCATCATCAAGTGTCAGCATGCGAATTATTCAACGAATCATCGTAGATATGGGATTTCGGAATCTATCAGTAGGGGACTGTTCAAGCTGGTGGAGGCTCTGTAATGGTGTGTGCAGTTGGGGCGATCTGGGACACCTTATACGTCTAGATACGACTCTGACAAGTGACACGTACGTAAGCATCCTGTCTGGTCACCTACATCCGTTCGTGTGCACTGCGCATTGCCTTGGGCAATTTCAGCAGGACAATGCGACACCCCACGTGTCCAGAATTGTTACCGAGTGGCTCCAGGAACACCATTCTGAGTTTAAACACTTCCGCTGGCCACCCAACTGCCCAGACATGAAGATTATTGAGCATATCTGGGATGCCTTCCAACGCGCTGTTCAGAAGAGATCCCCAGCCCGTCGTAATCTAAAGGATTTATGGATAGCCCTGCAGGATTCTTGCTGTCAGTTGCCTCCAGCACTACTTCTGACATTGGGCGAGTCTATGCCACGTCGTGTTTGCGGCACTTCTGCGTGCTGGCGGGAGCCCTGCACGATATCAGGCCAGTTTCTTTGGGTCTTCGGTGCATAACCGGACTAGAGAAGCTGGCAGTGCTATGCAATTGCTAAATATGTATAATTGGATATACGTGCCCCGCTCTCGTAAATGAAAGTGACTCAAGAAGGAAAACGATACCACACATTTTGCCAGCATAGCACAGAATTTTCTTCCTCGCTGTCACTTTTGACAGAAAACCTGTGCATTTTTGTTTAAAAAATTCAGTGTGTAATACGTCAGTGTAAATGGTTGTTGGGGTGTCGGGTAACACCTTAATGTAAGTCGGTCCAGAAGTTTTCGAGATATGAATAAGATGAGGGGCTCTAATGTAGTCTCTGATCCTAATTTCGTCTCCCTTGTAATTTCCGGTTTCCACAGTTGCTAACAAATCTTGAGCTGCAACAGCATGTGTTACGTAAGTTCACTCTTCTGTTGAGAGTCGGTTGTCTGCAGCAGGTTTAGCTTCCATGTACGAGGGAATTCATATTTTTATGCTGAAATGAGTTACTGCAGAACTCAAGTTAACAGCCTGCTATTCCTAGTGTGGCACTGATTTTTGTTCAAATATTAGTCTCTGTTTCACTCGTGCGTTGTAGTTTCAGCCGTGTAGTCGATAAAGTCAAACGTTGAGCTTATGTTGCAGCCATTGTAATAAGTCTGCAGATGTTCGTCATTTCGATGCCCTTGCAATTCGCTTGCAATACGATAATTGGGTTTATTAAAAACTGATTTACTTATTTGCAATTTTTTCATATGGGAAAACGAAGGCAATGCGCTTACATTGTTATCACGACACGCACTTTTCATCTATACAGGCATACGACTGACTACACACTATGTCAAATACTGGTTTTATTACACTACTGGCCATTAAAATTGCTACACCACGAAGATGACGTGCTACAGATGCAAAATTTAACCAACAGGAATAAGATGCTGTGATATGCAAATGATTAGCTTTTCAGAGCAATCACACAAGGTTGGCGCTGGTGGCGACACCTACAACGTGCTGACATGAGGAAAGTTTCCAACCGATTTCTCATACACAAAAAGCAGTTGACCGGCGTTGCCTGGTGAAACGTTGTTGTGATGCCTCATGTAAGAAGGAGAAATGCGTACCATCACGTTTCCGACTTTGGTAAAAGTCGGATTATAGCCTATCGCGATTGCGGTTTATCGTATCGCGACATTGCTGCTCGCGTTGGTCGGGATCCAATGGTTGTTAGCAGAATATGGAATCGGTGGGTTCAGGAGGGTAATACGGAACGCCGTGCCGGATCCCAACGGCCTCGTATCACTAGCAGTCGAGATGACAGGCATCTTATCCGCATGGCTGTAACGGATCGTGCAGCCACGTCTCGATCCCTGAGCCACCAGATGGGGACGTTTGCAAGACAACAACCATCTGCACGAACAGTTCGACGACGTTTGCAGCAGCATGGACTATCAGCTCGCAGACCATGGCTGCGGTTACCCTTGACGCTTTATTACAGACAGGAGCGCCTGCGATGGTGTACTCAACGACGATCCTGGGTGCACGAATGGCAAAACGTCATTTTTTAGGATGAATCCAGGTTCTGTTTACAGCATCATGGTGGTCGCATCCGTGATGGCGACATCACGTTGAACGCACATTGGAAGCGTGTATTCGTCATCGCCATACTGGCGTATCACCCGGCGTGATGGTATGGGGTGCCATTGGTTACATGTCTCGGTCACCTCTTGTTGGCTTTGACGCCACTTTGAACAGTGGACCTTACATTTCATTCGATCCTTGCGAAACCCCACATTTCAGCAGGATAATGCATGACCGCCTGTTGCAGGTCCTGTACTGGCCTTTCTGGATGCAGATAATGTTCGACTGCTGCCCTGGCCAGCACATTCTCCAGATCTCCCACCAATTGAAAACGTCTGGTCAATGGTGGCCGAGCAACTGGCTCGTCACAATACGCCAGTCACTACTCTTGATGAACTGTGGTATCGTGTTGAAGCTGCAAGGGCAGCTGTACCTGTACACGCCATCCAATCTGTGTTTGACTCAATGCCCAGGCGTATGAAGGCTGTTAGTACGGCCAGAGGTGGTTGTTCTTTGTACTTATTTTACAAGATCTATGCACCCAATTTGCGCGAAAATGTAATCACATGTCAGTTCTAGTATAATATCTTTGTCCAATGAATACCCGTTTATCATCTCTCATTTCTTCTTGGTGTAGCAATTTTAATGGCCAGTAGTGTATATACTGACCTTTCTGATGACGATCTTGGTGTGTTACAGGTATGTTGACGCTGCAGCCGGCGCTGGAGATATCGTCGGAAGTCCAGCTACGACGGTAAAATCTCTTCACTAACATTTCCTAACACCCAAGTACGAGCTGTCGGTACTGGCACAAATCCGCCAACAGCCCTACTAACAGTCCAGACTATCGCAGACGGTCTTATCCCACGACCATTACTGTGACACTTTCTTCCCTCTCTGCCTTTAAAACCGCTACCCGTCAATCGCTTTCTGTTTACCACCTCCTCCATGGGACCGTAACTCAAGGCGTTTATACATTAGTTATACGGAAGCAACATTGAAATGTGAAAAAGGGAAATGACTTATAAAAATGTTTGATACAGCACTGAACGCAGTATATCTTCAAGTTTTATTTGCGAATGCTCAATGTTGCTACCTTTTGTAACACGACAAATGTCCCATCAGCGACAGAACTGCCCTGGCCATAATTGACTGCTGTTGCCATGCAGCAGCGCTGCTCAATCGCTGCTGGAGTACTGTTTGCTATTCTTCGTGTTTTACTGTCACCGTTAATACTTATCGATGGAGCAAATACCGCACTACACTAATTTGGGAGTGCTCTGTCGAATGGACACATAAAGTTCCGCTTTAAAAATCATTTTGTTTGCAACGGAAAACGAACTGAAGCTTTCCGTCGACGCTGGACGTCGCATGAAAGACGTGATGAGCTGTATTATTTCGGGTTGACTCCGTCAACACCTTTAAAAAACGGAAATCGCAATTGCATGTATCTGCCGAAACACCAGAGAAAATACGCCTTAGGAGATACACCTTGCGTATTGAAATCCATACAGCACCTGTATTTAATCATTCCGACATGACTGGAAGCTGTTTCTGAGTGCCAACGGGTTTCCTACACCGTTAAGGCAGGCACGATAATGTGTTGTGTTTGTAGAGTTTCCATATTTTTTAACCTCCTGTATATGACGGTATGCGATATTAAACTATCATCATAAGAATAAAAAAAAAAGAAATGATGATTAAATCGACACTCCAGCTGCAAACAGGCGTTGATATACATCATATCATTGAGGACATGTTGAAAATGTGTGCCCCGACCGGGACTCGAATCCGGGATCTCCTGCCAACATGGCAGACGCTCTACCCATCTTGTTTTATTTTTTCTTTTCCTTTTTTTAAAATCTCATTTTGTTCGTTGTATCTGCTCAGGGCGGACGTCGCAAGACACCCGTTTCAGTTCGTCGTTGATCCATTAACTCAGTTTTTTTCATTACAGAGTGCTGCTAACCCTCTGACCGAACACGCTGAGTTACCGTGCCGGCATCAAATCAAGTTTACAGTCCTGAATCATCCCCGCTACTCACTACGCCAAAGTGGCAACAACAGTGATGAGGGTTACACAAACACCCAGTCATCTCGAGGCAGGTGAAAATCCCTGACCCCGCCGGGAATCGAACCCGGGACCCCGTTCTCGGGAAGGTAGAACGCGACCGCGGTACCACGAGCTGCGGGCAATCCATCTGAGCCACCGCGAGCACGGAGGATAGTGCACCTGCAGGGACTTATCCCTTGCACGCTCCCCGTGAGACCCACATTCCCCACATGTCCACACCACTACATTCGTAGTGCGCGTAATAGATGTTTGCTCATCACAAAAAATGGTTCAGATGGCTCTGAGCACTATGGAATTAACTTCCGAGGTCATCAGTCCCCTAGAACTTAGAACTACTTAAACCTAACTAACCTAAGGACATCATATACATCCATGCCTGAGGCAGGATTCGAACCTGCGACCGTAGCGGTCTCGCGGTTCCAGACTGAAGCGGCTAGAACCGCTCGTCCACACCGTCCGGCTGCCCATCACACTCTTTACTCGTGGCAGATTTATCTACCAAGTCCAGTGCCAGTCGGGGCATAACTTGTCGTTCGCCATGTAAGCAGGAGATCCTGGGTTCGAGTCCCGGTCGGGGAACACATTTTCAACATGTCCCTAATGAAGTATATCAACGCCTGTTTGCAGCTAGGGTGTCGATTTAATTATCATTTCATTCTACAGAAGCTGCATGGATGTCAACGGTAACTGTTCTTTCGGGAACAGATACTACCTTCATATATAGTTGAAATATGGCTACCAGGCCATTGACCTTCTTGTACGAATGCACACGCTATGCCCCAACTCGCACGGCACTTGGTAGATTAATCTGCCACGAGTAATGTTTGGTTGTGTGAGGGAGAAGACCAAACAGCGAGGTCATCGGTCTCATCGGATTATGGAAAGATGTCGGCCGTGCCCTTTCAAAGGAACCATCCCGGCATTTGCCTGGAGCGATTTAGGGAAATCACGGAAAACCTAAATCAGGGTGGCCGGACGCGGGATTGAACCGTCGTCCTCCCGGATGCGAGTCCAGTGTGCTAGCCACTGCGCCACCTCATTCGGTCACGAGTAATGAGTGTGATGGGCAAACATCTATTAGGCGCACTACGAATGTAGTGGTGTGGACATGTTTGGAATGTGGGTCTCAAGGGGAGCGTACAAGGAGTAAGTCCCTGCAGTCGGGCTATTCATCTGTGTCCTCGGTGGCTCAGATGGATAGAACGTCTGTCGTGTAAGCAGGAGATCCTGGGTTCGAGTCCCGGTCGGGGCACACGTTTTCAACATGTCCCCAACGATGTATATCAGCTAGGGCTGTTTGCAGCTAGGGTGTCGATTTAATTATTATTTCATTCTAGAGAAGCTGCATGGTCATTAGTAGTATCTGGTCTTTCGGGAACAGTTACTACCTTCATATGTAATAAAAAAAAGCTAATCGTCTAGAAACCATTTTATTCATTGAACAGTTTGTCTGGCTCCTTCAAATGATGTCCAAAAAGTTCAAGTTCTTGCAGTATATTAAGGAAACGACTGTCTGTTTTGTTTTAATGCACCTCTTGATGTAGCGTGTGTGGAGGACGACACCTCTTAACATGCGTGACTACACTCCTGTATAATTCCTGGCATTATAAGAGGGGCCGCCGGCCGCGGTGGTCTCGCGGTTCTAGGCGCGCAGTCCGGAACCGCGCGACTGCTACGGTCGCAGGTTCGAATCCTGCCTCGGGCATGGATGTTTGTGATGTCCTTAGGTTAGTTAGGTTTAAGTAGTTCTACGTTCTAGGGGACTGATGACCACAGCTGTTAAGTCCCATAGTGCTCACAAGGGAACCTCCCCATCGCACCCCCCTCAGATTTAGTTATAACTTGGCACAGTGGATAGGCCTTGATAAACTGAACACAGATCAATTGAGAAAACAGGAAGAAGTTGTGTGGAACTGTGAAAAAAATAAGCAAAATATACAAACTGAGTAGTCGATGGTCCACATAGGCAACATCAAGGAAAACGTGAGCTCAGTAGCGCCGTGGTCCCGTGGTAGCGTGAGCAGCTGCAGAAGGAGAGGTCCTTGGTTCAAGTCTTCCCACGAGTGAAAATTTTACTTTCTTTATTTTTGCATAGTTATTATCTGTCCGTTCGTTCATTGACGTCTCTGTTCACTGTAATAAGTTTAGTGTCTGTGTTTTGCCACCGCATTGCAAAACCGTGCGATTAGTAGGCGAAAGGACGTGCCTCTCCAATCGGAACCGAAAACATTTGATCGCAAGGTCATAGGTCAACCGATTCCTCCACAGGAAAACACATCTGATATATTCTATGCGACACTGGTGACGGCATGTGCGTCACATGACAGGAATATATTGTCGACCCACCTAACTTGTGCACTTGGCGAATGGATAAAAGGATTCTTCTACCTTGCCCGATTTAGGTTTTCTTGTGGATGTGATAATCACTCCCAAAAAAATGATGAAAACTTAAGAGTTTTGTCACATAAACTGAAAATAAAAAATTAAAGTTTTCACTCGATGGACGATTTGAACCAAGGACCTTTCGTTCCGCAGCTGCTCACGTTACCACAAGACCACGGCGCTCCTGCGGTCCTAGTGTCCTTGATGTTGCCTATCTTGCCACGAACTACTCGTTTTGTATATTTTGCTTATTTTTTCACAGTTCCACACAACTTCTTCCTGTTTTCTCAATTTATCTGTGTTCAGTTTTTCAAGGCCTATCCACTGTGCCAACTTATAACTAAATCTGAGGGGGGTGCGATGGGGAAGTTCCCTTGTCAGAGCCATTTGAACCATTTATAAGAGTGGCGTTCAACAAGTAATGCAACACATATTTGGTCTCGGCCAGCTTCGATTGAGGAAAAGGTTTTTTTTGTGGGGCATCACGAAACATTTTCTCTTCAGCCCCTGTACCTTCATGAAGTTCCGTTGGGTGCCGCGTTTTACGTAACCTTCAGTATTGTGTCTGTAACGGAATTGCGTTCCCAGTAGAGACCTGCCATGAAGTTGGTGGAAAACCAGAGCGTCGGAGATATTCACAGGCGGTTGCAGAATGTCTACGGAGGCCTGTCGTTGAACAAAAGCACGGTGAGTCGTTGGGTGAGTCGTCTGTCATCATCGCAACAAGGTCGCACAAACCTGAAGTTAAAAGCTTCTGGGTTATTAGGCCGCGTCATGTTTCTTCTAAAATGTTCGACGTTTCGATCACTCTGCTGGGATCTTCCTCAGAATCTTTTGGTGTCCACTACTGCTGTAACACTGTCAGAGACGAGTGTCGCGTCCAATTATAAAGGGGGAGTTTTCTGGCGTTCGTGCTGGAGAAGTGATAGTATTGGTTAACATTCATATGGCTACCATTGGTGGGCCATAGTCATAGGCTAATGCAGAAGAAGAGGCGTTGGTAGCTCATCTACTGTGGATAAAATTGGCGGTCCATCGTCACTGGATAGAAAGGCACTAATCCACACTTACGCTGGAGGCATGTTATTGGTTGAAATTCCTGCTACCGCTATTGGTTGGTCGTCGTCATTGGCTAGAATCGAAACGGACAGAGCAAGAGAGGGTGAATGTTTACCCAAAATATTATTGTCCGCCGAGGTGACCTGCAGCGCGTTGTTCATGCCGCTCACACACCGCGGCCGCGTGTTTACTTCCTTGATGGCGGGGAGACACGATGCCGGAAGCCTATAGCCGTCCTCTCTATTGAAAGTAAATACGCGGCCGCGGTGTGTGAGCGGCATAAACAACGCGCTACAAGTCACCTCCGTGGGCAATAATATTTTGGGTAAACATTCACCCTCTCTTGCTCTGTCCATTTGGAATCTAGCCACTGATGACGAACAACCAATAGCGGTAGCAGGCATTTAAACCAATAACCCTTTTCAGCATGTATGGAATAGTGCCTTTCTATCCAGTGACGACGGACCGCCAATGGTATCTACAGGAGATGAGCTACCAAAGCCCCTTCTTCTGTATTAGCATATGACTATGGCGCACCAATGGTAGCCATATGAATTTTAACCAATACTATGACTTCTCCAGCACGAACGCCAGAAGACTCCCCCTTTACAAGTGGACGCGACACTCGTCTCTGACTATGGCCGTCCTATCGCCCTCACCCCCACCCTTAAGTACCTTGGCGTCACCCTTGACCGTCACCTCTCCTGGACTCCCCACCTCTGGACAATCCAAGCCAAGGCACGCTCCCGACTCCGTCTCCTCAAGCTCCTTTCTGGCCGTACATGGGGTCTGGACCTCTCCACCATCCTCCATACCTATAAATCCCTCATCCGCCCTATCCTCTGCTACGCCCACCCTGCCTGGATCTACGCCCCTCCTACCTTTTACAAATCCCTTCAGATCCTCGAATGCCATGCATGCTCTTCGCCTTGCCTATCGCATCTGTCTCCCCTCCCCCAAGCGGATCCTGTACGACCTTATTCCGTTCCCCCTTCTCCTCCTTTTCCTCGAACGGATATGGATCCTCTACACCTCCCATAAACTCGATCCTCCTCACCCACTGGTCTCTCCCATCCTCTCCCACCCCCGTCTGCTGCCGCATCTGTATTTCCACGTCACACCTGCTCTCCATCTCTCCACCCTCCTTACCCTCTCCCGCCTGCTCCCCCTCCCTCATGATGCTCTCCTCTCCTCCATCTACCCCTCCTACCAACTTTGATACTCCCTCCCTCTTCCTGTGTTTGTTCCTATGGGCACCCTCTCTCCATTCTCTCCCCCTTCCCTTCCTCCTGCCTTTCTCCCCACTCCTCCCCCGTGCTTCTCCTACCCCCATACCTTCATTTCTCCTACCATCTCCTCTGCCGTTGGCATCTTTGCTCTCCCCTCCCCCTCCCCCACCCATTTCTTCCCCTCTTGGCAGGTCCCCAGACTCGCACACGCCACGTGGACATTCGCGCGCCGGAGATCATCGCCCTCAGTTTCTCGTGTGTGTGCCATCGTGTTTGTGGTTTCGTGTTTTTCGCCGTCACGCTCCTTCGTTCACCTGTACCGTCTAAGTCGTCAGTGTTTGTTCGCTGTGCCGACAGTTTTTAGTGTTTTTCCGTCGAGTATGAACGACTTCGTGTTATTTGTTTCTGTGTCTACTGTTTTTTGCCCCCACTTTGTTCTGTATCTTTTGTGTCTCCATTGTATTTTCTTTGTAAGACTTGTGACTGAAGAGCGGCGTAGTATGCTGCTGCCAGCCCACCTTATGTAAGGTGTTAAATAACAATAAAGAAAAAAAAATCGTCTCTGACAGTGTCCTTACAGTAGTGAACACCAAAAGATCGTGAGGAAGATCCCTGCAGAGGGGTCGAAACGGCGAGCATTTTAGAAGAAACATGACGCGGCCTAATAACCCAGAAGAATTTAACGTCAGTGACAACGGCCACGAAAGCCTGCAGACTTACATAAATCGCACAAACCTCTCTGATCTCCCACGTCCCGGCCGGCCGCACGCAGCCACCATCTGGAAATCGAAGAAACGACTTCAAAACGTCGCAATAAAAAATTAAAGCGAATTTCTCCTTCTCTATGACAATGCAAGGCCTCACCCAAGACCACGCACCCGAAAGGAGCTCACCAAACCTCATTAGAAATTTCTTCTCCATCCACCCTACAGCCCGGATATCCCATATCCCGACTTCCATCTGTTTGGCCCAGGCGAAGGATGCACTTCGGTGGAAGCAGTACATGGATGATGGGGCGGTTACTGCTGCAGTAAGAGGTTGGCTGCGACATCGACCAGTAGAGTGGTAATATGCGGGCATACAGGACCTCCCGCCGCGCGGTCTCAGGCGCCTTGTCACGGTCCGCGCGGCTCCCCCCGTCGGAGGTTCGAGTCCTCCCTGGGGCATAGGTGTGTGTGTCGTCCTTAGCTTAGTTTAAGTTAGATTAACTAGTGTGTTTAGGGGCTTAGGGACCGATGACCTCGGCAGTTTGGTCCCTTAAGACCTTACACCCCCCCCCCCCCCCCCTTCGGTAAGGCGGCGTAAGGCTGTTCAAATGGCTCTGAGCACCATGGGACTCAACTGCTGAGGTCATTAGTCCCCTAGAACTTAGAACTAGTTAAACCTAACTAACCTAAGGACATCACAAACATCCATGCCCGAGGCAGGATTCGAACCTGCGACCGTAGCGGTCTTGCGGTTCCAGACTGCAGCGCCTTTAACCGCACGGCCACTTCGGCCGGCCGCGTAAGGCTGTCGCATTGTTTTGTAGCCAAAAGAGTGGGGAATAATATGGTGTATTGGAATCCTGAATAAAATCCAACCTACTTTCATAAAGAAAAAAGTTTTCCATTACTTACTGACCACCCCTCGTAATTATTGCTCATTAGCGGCTTATGGATGTTAAGTACAGCAGATGAAACTGGCGGGTCCCTTTGCAACTGAAACGAGTCCAATGGCGATCGCAAACCTGGAGTGCATAATAACTTACAAATCTATTGATGAAATTAAATAACATGCTGTTGCAATCTTTACTACATGTGATTAAGTTGTTGTTGTTGTGGTCTTCAGTCCTGAGATTGGTTTGATGCAGCTCTCCATGCTACTCTATCCTGTGCAAGCCTCTTCATCTCCAAGTAACTACTGCAGCCTACATCCTTCTGAATCTGCTTAGTGTATTCATCTCTTGGTCTCCCTCAACGATTTTTACCCTCCACGCTGCCCTCCAATGCTAAATTTGTGATCCCTTGATGCCTCAGAACATGTTCTACCAACCGGTCCCTTCTTCTTGTCAAGTTGTGCCACAAACTTCTCCCCAGTCCTCTTCAACACCTCCTCATTAGTTATGTGATCAACCCATCTAATCTTCAGCATTCTTCTGTAGCACCACATTACGAAAGCTTCTATTCTCTTCCTGTCCAAACTATTTATCGTCCACGTTTCACTGCCATACATGGCTACATTCCATACAAACACTTTCAGAAACGACTTCCTAACACTTAAATCTATACTCGATGTTAACAAATTTCTCTTCTTCAGAAACGCTTTCCTTGCCATTGCCAGTCTACATTTTATATCCTCTCTACATCGACCATCATCAGTTATTTTGCTCCCCAAATAGCAAAACTGCTTTACTACTTTAAGCGTCTCATTTCCTAATCTAATTCCCTCAGCATCACCCGACTTAATTCGACTACATTCCATTATCCTCGTTTTGCTTTTGTTGATGTTCTTCTTATATCCTCCTTTCAAGACACTGTCCATTCCGTTCAACTGCTCTTCCAAGTCCTTTGCTGTCTCTGACAGAATTACAATGTCATCGGCGAAACTCAAAGTTTTTATTTCTTCTCCATGGATTTTAATTCCTACTCCGAATTTTTGTTTTGTTTCCTTTACCGCTTGCTCAATATACAGATTGAATAACATCGGGGATAGGCTACAACCCTGTCTCACTCCCTTCCCAACCACTGCTTCCCTTTCGTGCCCCTCGACTATTATAACTGCCATCTGGTTTCTGTACAAATTGTAAATAGCCTTTCGCTCCCTGTATTTTACCCCTGCCTCCTTTAGAATTTGAAAGAGAGTATTCCAGTCAACATTGTGAAAAGCTTTCTCTAATCTACAAATACTAGAAACGTATGTTTACCTTTCCTTAATCTATTTTCTAAGATAAGTCGTAGGGTCAGTGTTGCCTCACGTGTTCCAACATTTCTACGGATTCCAAACTTATCATCCCCGAGGTCGGCTTCTACCAGTTTTTCCATTTGTCTGTAAAGAATTCGTGTTATTTTGCAGCAGTGTCTTATTAGACTGATAGTTCGATTAATTTCTGATCTGTCAACACTTGCTTTCTTTGGGATTGAATTATTATATTCTTCTTGAAGTCTGAGGGTATTTCGCCTGTCTCATACATTTTGCTCACCAGATGGTAAAGTTTTGTCAGGACTGGCACTCCCAAGGTCTTTCAGTGCTCTGTCAAACTCTTCACGTAGCATCATAACTCCCATTTCATCTTTATCTACGTTCTCTTCCGTTTCTATAATATTGTCCTTAAGAACATCGCCCTTGTATAGACCATCTTTATACACCTTCCACCTTTCTGCTTTCCCTTCTTTGCTTAGAACTGTTTTTCCACCTGAGCTCTTGATATTCATGCAAGTGGTTCTCTTTTCTCCAAAGGTCTCTTTGATTTTTCTGTAGGCAGTATCTATCTTACCCCTAGTGATATGCGCCTCTACATCCTTACATTTGTCCTCTAGCCATCCCTGCTTAGCCATTTTGCACTTCCTGTCGATTTCATTTTCGAGACGTTTGTATTCCTTTTTGCCTGCATCATTTACTGCATTTTTATATTTTCTCCTTTCATCAATTAAATTCAATATCTCTTCTGTTACCCAAGGATTTCTATTACCCCTCGTCTTTTTACGTACTTGATCCTCTGCTACCTTCACTATTTCGTCTCTCAAAGCTACCCATTCTTCTTCTACTGTATTTCTTTCCCCCATTCTTGTCAATCGCTCCCTAATGGTGTCGCAGAAGCTCTCTGCAACCTCTGGTTCTTTCAGTTTATCCAGGTCCCATCTCCTCAAATTCCCACCTTTTTGCAGTTTCTTCAGTTTCAATATACAGTTCATAACCAATAGATTGTGGACAGAGTCCACATCTGCCCCTGGAAAAGTCTTACAATTTAAAACCTGGTTCCTGAATCTCTCTCTTACCATTATATAATCTAGCTGAAACCTTTCAGTATTATGCCACATGATATTGCTCAAGTGCTCTCCATGATCCTGAAGGCAGAATCTCGTTCTTTCCAGGAAATTTTCCACAATTTTTACGCATAATTGACCTCCTAAAATTGCACCGCAAATATTGTGGAAACTGGAAGTGCTGGTGATACATAGATTGGACTGGTAGTTGGAGGTTCGTATTGTAGCCAATAAACAGATCGCACAAAAATTACACCAACAGTATGAGCCCCTGTCTACCAATCCATTCTGTGAAATCCACACATCAACAGCACTTACCATTTACGCATTATTTGTGATGCAAGTTTTAGGTGATTCAACTTCTATGTATGGCCTTTCGAATGTTCATTAGAGTAATGTGTAAAAATTTGAAGTAAACCGGTCAAGAACATTTCGATATTTTCGATAATAATGTTACCCATTTATATATTACATATTTATTTATATATAATACAAATTTAAAGCAATGGTGATTAAAAACACGTGCATGTTCAAATGCAAAGTATGTCAAAATTTGGAAGGAATGGATGAAAAACTCTCGGAAATTTAAGCTTTTGAAGGAAAAAAAAACCATGAGAGTTTGATAACAACTTATCATGGGATGTTTGTATTAACTTTAGATAACTAAATATTTGGAAAACGGCGCATCGTTCTAGATTCAAATGGTTCAAATGGCTCTGAGCACTATGGGACTTAACGTCTGAGGTTATCAGTCCCCTGGAACTTAGAACTACTTAAACCTAACTATACCTAAGGAAATCACACACGCCCATGCCCGTAGCAGTCGCGTGGTTCCGGACTGAAGCTCCTAGAACCACTCGGCCACAGCGGCCTGCTCATTCTAGCTGAAAAGTTAATGTTAGTTAAGAGAATAGCTGTCCCTGGTACAACTGGCCACTTCCTAACGACAACTCTTGTGTGGGCACAGGCAACTTTGTATTCTCAAATGGGACCCCCCGCCCCCCTCCATTTTTATTGCTCACTAGAAATTCTGATGCTCTTCTCCAATAGTGCCGTTCAAGTGCTACCTTTCGACACTTTGTTCTTCAGAACAGTTTGAGGTCTTTCGAAGTTTATCGTTCACCGTCAGTATCTAAACTGCTATTTGTGTTGTAAAGGTTGATGTTTATGTTCGAAATTTACTTTAGTGTTGCAAATTGAACTGAACAGAACATGGCATGATATCCCTGTCGAGCACATCCAACAACTCATCAATTAATGCCAAGCCGAATGACCGCTTGCGTAAGGGCCAGAGGTGGACTAACGCGTTGTTGACTTGCTCAATTTGTGAAGTTATTTCTTCCGAATAAATCATCCACTTATTTGCTTAGAGTGTACAAAACTTGCAGTGAGAGAGTCACAAAAGACCATTCATAAAATGCAGATAAAACGCAGCAGAATAACTAAAGAAAATGAAGTGTAAAATACCAGAACAGAAACTGTTAAAAGGGGACAGATTATCGTGGCTTGGTGACTGTCTTAGAAATGATGAGTGGCTAAGTGTCCCTGCGACACATTAAGGTCTCTCACTCAATAGTTTGGTAACGAAGCTTTACATCACATAAAATTTTAAAATGTTAACCGCACTTGCCACATAATGAGATGAAACATGGAGCAGGTCCTTTGCGAGACTCAGCATCACCTTATTTAAATCGACTACATCCCACTATCCTTGTTTTGCTTTTGTTGGTGTTCATCTTATATCCTCCTTTCAAAATACTGTCCATTCCTCATACATATTATAAAAGTGTGTGTATCTATGTATGTATGTTTGTATATGTGTGTGTGTGTGTGTGTGTGTGTGTGTGTGTGTGTGTGTGTGTGTGTGTGTGTGTGTATGTGTGTTCCCCTGGACCGATTTCAACCAGACTTCATAAACATGTATCACTTACTGTCTAGAAAGAATAAGTCTGGGAGTAAAAGACCACGTACCTATGGAAGGAGTGGGGGTGCGCGTGAAATGAAGTATAGTCCACGACGCACGAATACCCGGACTTTGTTCATCCAATAATTTAGAATGAGAGCTCTAATAATAAAGATTACACGTAGTTTTAAATCATTACGAGATTTTTCTTACTAACAACGTCCAAAAAATAATAAAAGTAAGAAAGTTCATCGCTTACTACATTATCGCCGTACGTGCAGTGAAACTTCCGCACCCATCACAATCTTTCAATTTATTACTTCTTTACTACTAACTGTATTAGCAACATAATTTGCATGCAGTATTCGGATACACCACTAGATGTACGTATGAAATTATATCATTGTACGACTCATTGTTCAATAGATATGACGTCATAAACACTGAGCTGCGTGAAAACTAAAGTGGTGGGGGAAATTGCCTAGAGATACAGGTGAATTATCTGGACAAATATGTCTGCAATGCATTCGACATGTACGTAGACGGGCAAAGCCATGGGTAAAAAGCTCTTCCAAAACACCCAGATCAATTCCAACCGAACATGGTACACATTACTTGCTATCTCGAAAGAAATACTGTGGGGGTAAAAACCAGCAAACTCCTATTTGGATAGGGGTGACAAAGTAGAGAGAGAAGAGGGTAGCAAGAGATGGACATGCAGAGATGGGGAAGAATGAGATTTACACAGATACTGGGGGAGGAGGAGAGAGATGGAGGATAGAAGAGGAGATGGACAGAGAAGAGGAGGAAGAGGAGCTGCAGATGCACAAAGAGGGGGGCAAGGAGAAGATGGACCAATAGAAGATAGTATTCAACATATACCCGACTAATGCTGGATACTCAGGTAGTTATACAAGGTGCGACAATAAAGTAATTGAGACTGAATGTGAAAAAAAAATGTTGCTTACCGTTTTAGTCAAGTTTAGTGTTGTCTCCTTCAAAGTAGTTCCCTTCTGATTGCACACACTTTTTCCAGCGCTTCTGCCATTGATGGTACAATTTCTGGAACTCATCTTCTGTAATATCCTCCAAGACCCTCGTCACACCTTTTTGGACATCTTGTGTTGTTTGAAAATGGTGTCCCTTGACCGCCGTTTTGACTCTTGGAAATAGAAAAAAGTCGCACAGAGCGATATCTGGTGAATAAGGTGGCTGTGGTAGTACTGATATTTGTTTTGAGGTTAAAAATTGCTGTACTGACAGAGCAGTATGGGATGGCGCATTATCGTGATGCAGTATCCAATTATCAGCAATGTTGGCACGGACGCAAAGAACTCTTTTACAAAGTCTTTCTAAAATTTCTTTTTAGTAATACTGGTTAACTGTTTGTCCAGGGGGCACCCACTCTTTATGAACAATTCCCTTGGAATCAAAGAAGCACACAAGCATGCATTTCACTTTTGACTTCGACATGCGAGCTTTTTTTGGTCTGGGTGATCCCTTTGACCTCTTAACATAACCTCCTCTCCAAAAGCCTTCTGAAGCTTACTGTAAGTTATCGTCGCGTTTTCACCCAATTTAACGGAAACAGAAGTGGCATACCGCTGCACAATATTATGCAGTTCCATTTCTGTGACGAGAGACACAAACACTTGTTTACTTATTACAGCACAACTCACAATTGAGCAGTGGCATCGATGTTCCGCTTGGACTAGAAGCAGCTTATAGACCAAGGTCAAAGATATTGCGCCTCCGAAAGCAAGCGGGGTTGCCACATCTTACAATGAAAATCAGTCTCATTATTTTATTGTCGCACCTCATATGGTTGTTCTTCTTTTTCATGCGTTGCCTTAGTAATTGTGTTTTAAACGTTCTGCCTGGTGACATGACTGTGGTGAGCATACAAGTAGGTCTCTTTCATGTGGCCTTGAAATCCTGTAGCTGAGGGTTCGCTTCTTGCTGCCTTTATGCTGGATACCTAATTTGTTGTTGAATACAGCAGAAAATCGTTTTTCTCTCACTCCATTTACGAGTGGAACAGGTAACAGAATGAATAGTAGTGGTACAATGTAACCTAAGCTATGCACCATACGGTAGTTCGCATACTCCTGGGTGGTTATATGCTGAGGTGGCAAAAGTCATGAGATAGGATGTGCACATTTACAGATGGCGGTAAAAAAGGGCATTACATTGGCGGACTGTCATTTGTAGTCAGGTGATTTATGTGATTAGAAAGCACAACAGCAATTAACAGACTTTGAACGCAAAATAGTAGTTGGAGCTAGACGCATGGGGCGTTCCACATAGGAAATAGTTAGGAAATTCAATATTCTGAAATCCGAAATGTTAAGAGTGTGCCTACAACATCAAAGTTCAGGCATAATCTCTCGCCACGTACAACACAGTGGTTGATGGCCTTCACTTGATGTCTGAGAGCAGCAACGTTTGCATAGAGTTGTCAGTGCTAACAGACAAGCGACACTGTGTGAACTAACTGTAGAGATAAATTTGGGATGTATGACGAACATATCCATTAGGACAGTGCAGGAAATGTGGCGTTAATGGGCTATGGCAGCAGACCACCGATGCGACTGCCTTTGGTAACAATGCGATATCAGGTGCAGTGCCCGTCCTGGATTTGTGACCATATTGCTTGGACCCTAGAGGACTGGAAAACCGTGGCCTGGTCAGATTAGACTCTCACACACAAATGGCTCTAAGCACTATGGGACTTAACATCTGAGGTCATCAGTCCTCTAGACTTGGAACTACTTAAACATAACTAACCTAAGGACATCACACACATCCATGCCTGAGGCACCATTCGAACCTGCGACCGTAGCAGCAGTGCGGCTCTGGAATGAAGCGCTTAGACCAGTCTCTATCTCGATTGGTAAGAGCTGATGGTAGCGTTCCAATGTGGGACAGACAACACCAAGCCATGGACCCAAGTTGTCAACAAGGCAGTGTGCAAGCTGGTGGTGGGTCCATAATGATGTGGGCTGTGTTTACATGAAATGGACTGCATCTTCTGGTCCAACTGAACTGATCATTGAGTAGAAATGGCTATGATCGTCTATTGCAACCATTCATGGACCTCACCTTCCCGAACAACGATGGAATTTTTGTGGATGACAAAGCGCCATGTCACCGGCCACAATTGTTCACGATTGGTTTGAAGAACATTCTCGACAATGCGAGCGAATTATTTGGCCACCCAGATCGCCAGACATTTATGGGTCGTAGTCGAGAGGTCGTTTCGAGCACAAAATCCTGCATTGGCAAAACTCTGGCAGTTATGGACGACTGTAAAGGGACTTCCAACGACTTGCCATGCCTCGTCGAGTTGCTGCACTACGCTGGGAAAAAGGAGACCCGACACGATATTAGGACATATTCCATTTTTATTGGTCACCTCTACATCTTCATCTACATCTACATCTACATCTACAAAGACACTCCGCAAGGCACTGTATGGTGTTTGACGGAGGGTACCCCGTACCACTGCTAGTCATTTCCTTTCCTGTTCCACTCACAAACAGAGCGAGAAAAAGACGACTGTCTATGTGTCTCTGTATGAGCCCTAATTTCTCGTATCTTATCTTCGTGGCCCTTACGGGCGATGTATATTGGCGGCAGCAGAGCCGTGTGACAGTCAGCTTCAAATGTCGATTCCGCAAATTTTCTCAGTAATGTTTCTCGAAAAGAACGGCGCCTTCCCTGAAGGGATTCCCACTTGAGTTCCCGAAGCATCTGTGCAACACATACGTGTCGTTCGAACCTATCGGTAACAAATCTAGCAACCCGCCTCTGAATTGCTTCGACGTCTTCCTTCAATCCGACCTTGTACAAATCCCAAACACCCCATCGGTACTCAAGAATAGGTCGCACCAGCGTCCTGTATGCGGTCTCCTTCACAGGTGAACCACTCTTCCCTAAAATTCTTCCAGTAAACCCAAGTCGACCCTTCCCCTTTCCTACCACAGTCCTCAAACCCTCGTACCACTTGATACCGTTTTCTGACGTTACGCCGAGATATTCGAACGACTTGACTGTGTCGAACAGGAAACTACTAATGCCGTATCCGAACATTACGCTTCTCCTACTCATCTGCATTAACTTACATTTTTCCTCATTTAGAACTACCTGTCATTCATCACAGCAACCGGAAATTTTGTCTAAGTGAACTTCGGTACCTAAGCGTACACCACTGCATCGTCAACAAACAACCGCAGACTGCTGCCCATCCCGTCTGCCAAATCATTTATGTATATAGAGAACAACAGAGGTCCTGTCACACTTCCCTGGGGCACTTCTGACGATACTCTTGTCTCTGAAGAACACTCGCTGTCGGGAACGAAATACTGGGTTCTGTAGGGAGCACGTTGTGCTCATGTGGGAGCGATCTAGATGCTTGTAGAACAATAAACTGGCAGCTAAGATCGCAGGAATTATTTTTATTCCATGATTACCGGTTTCGGCGAAACTAAAGCCGCCATCATCGGATCTAGGGAGGACAAAAAACAGTATGAAAGTGGACTTCGGTTCCACTTAACATAACATGTATACATATAAATTTAGTCACATACCTTAGGACACATACAGGTTACAACATCAAGGCAAACATTGGTGATATTAATAGTTGCCTATAACACGCAGGTCTTACATAACTGTGGGGCAGAATATCCTATTTTAGGGCGATAGGCTTCGAACTACACTCACGCTCATAAATTAAGGATAATTGCAGAATGTGGTGCCACACAACGTGGCACTACAAAAAACTGGCGCCAATAGCATAGGCACATAGGGAACACACATGACACAAATGGGGGACTGATGACCTTAGCTGTTTAGTCCCCCTTAAACATCCCAACAACCACCACCACCATGACACAAATTGTAAGTCCACAGTATCGGTGGTAATTAGAGAAAACCTTCCCTAAACACATGTGCTACAAAACGCCACTGTTTCCTGCGCATGTACACCGACATCGATATGGGATATGATCACCATGCACACGTACACACGCCGCGCAATGGGTTGGCATACTCTGGATCAGGTGGTCGAGCAGCTGCTGGGGTATAGCCTCCCATTCTTGCACCAGTGTCTGTCGGAGCTCCTGAAGTGTCGTAGGGGTTTGAAGACGTGCAGCGATACGTCGACCGAGAACATCCCAGACGTGCTCGATGGGGTTTAGGTCTGTAGAATAGGCAGGCTACTCCATTCGCCTGATATCTTCTGTTTCAAGGTACTCCTCCACGATGGCAGCTCGGTGGGGCCGTGCGTTATCATCCATCAGGAGGAAGGTCCCCTTAAAAGGCGGACATACTGGTGCAAAATGACGTCCCGATACACCTGACCTGTTACAGTTCCTCTGTCGAAGACATGCAGGGAGGTACGTGCACCAATCATAATCCCACTCGACACAATCAAACCAAGGACCTTTCAAGGAGATTAAGGGAATGGTATCTGGTTACTGGTCCACTCCAGACGAAAACCCGGTGAGAATCACTGTTCAGACTATACCTGGACTCGTCCGTGAACATAACCTGGGACGATAGTTCCCGTGACCATGTACTGTGTTCTTGACATCAGCCCTTACGGGCTCTCCTGTGACCAGGGATCAGTGGAATGCACCTTGCAGGTTTCTGAGCGAATAAACCATGTCTGTTCAGTCGTCTGTAGACCGTGTGTCTGGAGACAACTGCTCCAGTGGCTGCGGTGAGCTCCCGAGCAAGGCTACCTGCAGTACTTTGTGGCCGTCTGCGGGCACTGATGGTACGATATCGGACTTCTTGTGGTGTTGTACGCTGTGGATGTCCCGTACTGTAGCGCCTGGACACGTTTCCTGTTTGCTGGAATCGTTGCCATAATCTCGAGATCACACTTTGTGGCACACGGAGGGCCCATGCGAAGACCTGCCGTGTTTGACCAGCCTCCAGTCGCCCTAGTATTCTACACCTCATAACGTCATCAATATGTGTTCTTTGACCGATTTTCAACACACAGTCACCATTAGCACGTCGAAAACGTCTGTACACTTACTGGCTGCACCGTACTCTGACAAGCGCCAACACATCTCTGCGTATGTGGACTGCTGCCAGCGCCACCGTGCGACGACCGCAAGTCAAATACACCGCATGGTCATACCCCGAGGTGATTTAAACCCGCAAACCGCCCACCAGAGCGTTGTTTCACCATGTATCAGCATTATCCTTAATTTATGAGCAGGAGTGTAGTAGCATGATCCGTGTATTTACGCCCTACTGATAGTAGACTTTCTTTGAATGATTTCAGAACTGCCACAGGCGGTAAAAATATCCAACAATTAACTTGGTTCCTCCTACAGCTGTAATACGCCATCAGGTAACTTCACCGTTACTTTCAACTTGGACCTCAATAGAGATAATATCTTTTTGAACTCCAATGAACACTCCTCCTCCTATAGTCTCTCTGTCTTTCCGATTCACGAGGGTAATCCCAAAAGTAAGGTCTCTTATTTTTTTATAAGTACATAGACCTGTCTATTTCTACAATGGCTTACATCAGTTTACAGCTTGAAAAATTTAGCTATTTTTCGACATAATCACCATTTATATCGATGCATTTTTGTAGACGCTGTGGCAGTTTTTGTATGCCCATGTCATACCAGCTCGCCGCCATGCTGTTCAGAAAGTTATGAACCTCTTCTTTCACCTACTCGTCGGAGCTGAATCGCTTTCCGGCCAGATGTTCTTTTAACCTAGGGAACAGGTGATAGTCACTGGGCGCCAAGTCAGGACTATAGGGTGGGTGGGTGATTATGTTCCACTGAAACTGTTGCAGGAGAGCAACGGTTTGCCGAGCGATGTGTGGGCGAGCGTTGTCATGGAGAATGTGTACGCCCTTGGTCAACATTCCTCTTCTCCGGTTCTGAATTGGCCGTTTGAGTTTTTTCAGTCTCACAGTACGTGCCAGCGTTAATTGTGGTCCCAGTCGGCATAAAGTCGACCAATAATATCCCTTTCCGATCCCAAAAACACGGTTGTTATGACTTTACCGGCAGACTGTGTTTGTTTGAATTTCCGCGGAAGAAGGATGCCGCCACTGGCGTGATTGTTGCTTGGTCTCAGGTGTTAAGTGGTATGCCCAGGTTTCGTCACCATCGACAATTGAGTCCGGAAATTTGTCCTGTTAGGCTGCAAGGCGGTGAAGAAATGCGCGGTAAGCATCAACTCGTTGCCGCATGTGGTCCTCAGTCAGCATGCGTGGCACCCATCTTGCACACACCTGCCGGTAGTTCAATGTTTCCGTTAAAATGCTGTGAGCTGTGCTTCGGGAAACCTCAGGAACCAACGTGCAGAGATCGTCCATGGCTATCCACCAATCTTCATACATGCTTTGCTCAGCCTTCAACACAGTCTCCTCAGAAATTGACGGTCTCCCGCTCCTTTGTTGGTCGTGAATTTCGGTCCGACCAGCTGCAAACTCTCTACACTACTTACGAACATTTTTTACATCCATGCACGACTCACCATACACTTCCGTCAATTGCAGATGGATTTCAATCGGCGCAGTGCCTTTTGCGTCGAATAACCAAATAACTGCGCGCAAATCGCACTTGGCGGCAACATCCAACGGGAGCTCCATTCTCAGCGGCTGCCAAGCCAAGACTGAGCGCCTTAGCGCGGCGTGCGCATGTTTACATACGGCGCACGAAGCACTCTTCATAACAGTGTGACCAACTGCCACACAGAGTTCTGTACTTATAAAAAAAATAGGACACCTTACTTTTGGGATTACCCTCGTACGTTCCACGGCTCCCTAAACATCGCGCAGATTTCGGCCTCGGGTTTGAGCCAGCTCTCAGTCCCAAGAATAATACATGCGGGAGAAGTTTTTTGGTGGACAGTAAAGTTATTATGAATATTTCGACAGATTACTGATAACATTTTGACAGACAGAGTGTGTTTATTCTGAACGCCGTCGGACTTCTCTTGCTGCGTATCGACTGTCTAGTGCTCATCAGAGCACATCAAAATACCTCAGTCTAATTACAGAGTAGCTATTCACATTGGTCCTGTGTGGCCATTAATTATCGTAGGGTAGTGGAAGTTGATAGATATTCTAATGCGCTAAAGCATAACGGGTTTACACTGAAAAAAATGGAAAAGAAACCTAGTACCAATTTTGGCCACCAGTTGCAAACCGTGTGCCGTGAATGCAAGTAAGACGTTTAGAAATGATTCCATATGTAATGGATTAGGAACTGAGCGCGGGCAGGAAACGTCAAACAATTGGAAAAGATTATATGTAAATTGAAGGTGGATAGGGGGAGAAAGGAAAGGACACTGCTGTCAGTTGCATCGGGGCATTACGAGGTATCAAGCAGCGACGAGTGAAAATGTGTACTGGCCCAGGCTTCGAACTAAGGATCTCCTGCTTACTATGCAACTCTGTTAACCAGTGCAGCGGCATACAGCTGCAGATTCTGCGTGCTGTCTGTTCTTTCAAACATGCCAGAAAGAACATGTGGTGTCACCGCCAGACACCACACTTGCTAGGTGGTAGCTTAAATCGGCCGCGGTCCATTTAGTACATGTCGGACCCGCGTGTCGCCACTGTGTGATCGCAGACCGAGCGCCACCACAAGGCAGGTCTCGAGATACGATAGAGCACTCGCCCCAGTTGTACGGACGACATTGCTAGCGACAATACGGACGAAGCCTTCCTCTCATTTGCCGAGAGACAGTTAGAATAGCCTTCTGCTAAGTCCATGGCTACGACCCAGCAAGGCGCCATTAGCCTTACCTAGTTTGAGAGTTATCATATAAATGTCTCAAGAAGAACTTTGTACACCAACAAAGATTAAAAGTTAAGTATAAAGCAGCTACGTACTTTTCTTGCTACCATTCAATAGTTATCCTGTTCCAGACTTGACGCCAGTCGGCGTGTGTGTACGCGTGCCTTTCTTTCGGCTCCCTTCCCAGTGCGGCGTAGCAAACTTGTTACGCCACAACAGAACAGACACTATGCATTCTTGTAAGTGAGAAAGACATAATACTGGTTTTCTATCTATCGCTTGCGCCTTGTCCCGCAGCTACGCAGGGTCAGCCATGGTTAAACGGATTTGGCGTGTTAAATTTAAGGGGTGGCCGGTTGCCCTTCCTGCCGCCACCCCATCCCCCCCCCCCCCCCAAGGACGGAATTAGTGTACACCCCAACTGCCTGTGTGTAGTGGAATCGATGAAATAGTGTGAATGTGTTCAGATGTCTGCGTGCTGTGGAACTGAGGCGGAACATGGGGACCAGCCCGGTATTCACCTAGCGGGATGTGGAAAACCGCCTAAAAACCAAATCCAGGCCGGCCGGCACACCGGCTCACGTCGTTAATCCGCCGGGCGGATTCGATCCGGGGCCAGCGCGCCTACCCGAGTCCAGGAAGCAACGCGTTAGCGCTCTCAGCTACCCTGATGGATAAAAACATAATACTGGTTTTATTATCTCTTAACATACGAGATGTGGTCTCTCAGTCCGCACCAGAATTTTCAAAGTCGATCTCGTAGGTTAATTATGGTCATTTTCATATACTTCCTACAATCTCTTAATCACCAACCCTCCAAATTATTATTGTCAATTGCGTTATCGCCTTATTTGATTGTTGTTATGTGTTGTTGACAAGTGTTGGGGTGTTCTACAACGCCCCTCGTAAGCTACGCCCCTGCTTTCGTCAGTTGAGTACAAAATGTGTTAGATAGAATGTGACAACTTTACACTCTCTAAGTCGATGAAGTTTTTAGTCAGTGGATGCAGAATGACGTTAATAATATAGAACAAGAATTAGACGAAGGAGACGACGGATTGTCAGTAGCCAGTGATAACAGTTATGCTAGCCCGCAAGAAGACATTCAAAGAAATAACTTCAGAACAATGGTGCTGAGGGCCTTTCTGTTTCTCCAACAAAATACTTAGTTTTAGTTAAAATTAGATGTGTTATGAGTGGTGGTAAAAGGAGATGTAGATCTCAGTACTGAATATTAATTTTGCAACCTTTCTTTTTCTGGCTATCGAGTTCAGTTTTTACACGTAAGTTTAAACCCCAGAAATCAGTTTTATGCAAAGAGTTGCTTTCTACAGAGATACCATAATTTTTCAGAGCGTAAAATTCAGTTCTCTAACAGTTCGTATTGTCTACTACTGAAAAAGCTTCACAAAAGTATGTGACTTTCGCTTGATACAAAAATAAAATACTGTTGGCGTTACGCAGTCCAATAAAATCAACAAGGAATATTCAAACAACGCTTATATAGCTGTAACTTGTAACCTCCCGACAGAAAAAATATACGATTATACTTATACACTCCTGGAAATGGAAAAAAGAACACATTGACACCGGTGCGTCAGACCCACCATACTTGCTCCGGACACTGCGAGAGGGCTGTACAAGCAATGATCACACGCACGGCACAGCGGACACACCAGGAACCGCGGTGTTGGCCGTCGAATGGCGCTAGCTGCGCAGCATTTGTGCACCGCCGCCGTCAGTGTCAGCCAGTTTGCCGTGGCATACGGAGCTCCATCGCAGTCTTTAACACTGGTAGCATGCCGCGACAGCGTGGACGTGAACCGTATGTGCAGTTGACGGACTTTGAGCGAGGGCGTATAGTGGGCATACGGGAGGCCGGGTGGACGTACCGCCGAATTGCTCAACACGTGGGGCGTGAGGTCTCCACAGTACATCGATGTCGTCGCCAGTGGTCGGCGGAAGGTGCACGTGCCCGTCGACCTGGGACCGGACCGCAGCGACGCACGGATGCACGCCAAGACCGTAGGATCCTACGCAGTGCCGTAGGGGACCGCACCGCCACTTCCCAGCAAA
Source organism: Schistocerca serialis cubense (assembly GCF_023864345.2). Classification (NCBI taxonomy): domain Eukaryota; kingdom Metazoa; phylum Arthropoda; class Insecta; order Orthoptera; family Acrididae; genus Schistocerca; species Schistocerca serialis. The sequence continues at coordinate 78,697,767 of NC_064649.1, forward strand.
TTAGGGACACTGTTGCTCCTGGGGTATCGGCGAGGACCATTCGCAACCGTCTCCATGAAGCTGGGCTACGGTCCCGCACACCGTTAGGCCGTCTTCCGCTCACGCCCCAACATCGTGCAGCCCGCCTCCAGTGGTGTCGCGACAGGCGTGAATGGAGGGACGAATGGAGACGTGTCGTCTTCAGCGATGAGAGTCGCTTCTGCCTTGGTGCCAATGATGGTCGTATGCGTGTTTGGCGCCGTGCAGGTGAGCGCCACAATCAGGACTGCATACGACCGAGGCACACAGGGCCAACACCCGGCATCATGGTGTGGGGAGCGATTTCCTACACTGGCCGTACACCACTGGTGATCGTAGAGGGGACACTGAATAGTGCACGGTACATCCAAACCGTCATCGAACCCATCGTTCTACCATTCCTAGACCGGCAAGGGAACTTGCTGTTCCAACAGGACAATGCACGTCCGCATGTATCCCGTGCCACCCAACGTGCTCTAGAAGGTGTAAGTCAACTACCCTGGCCAGCAAGATCTCCGGATCTGTCCCCCATTGAGCATGTTTGGGACTGGATGAAGCGTCGTCTCACGCGGTCTGCACGTCCAGCACGAACGCTGGTCCAACTGAGGCGCCAGGTGGAAATGGCATGGCAAGCCGTTCCACAGGACTACATCCAGCATCTCTACGATCGTCTCCATGGGAGAATAGCAGCCTGCATTGCTGCGAAAGGTGGATATACACTGTACTAGTGCCGACATTGTGCATGCTCTGTTGGCTGTGTCTATGTGCCTGTGGTTCTGTCAGTGTGATCATGTGATGTATCTGACCCCAGGAATGTGTCAATAAAGTTTCCTCTTCCTGGGACAATGAATTCACGGTGTTCTTATTTCAATTTCCAGGAGTGTATAACATTCACATTTAGAATACTATTCCTAACCTTGTAATTATAACGTCACGAACCTCCCAATAAAAAATGTGACTCATATATAACCTTTCAATAATTAACTTACTGTGAATCTAAACTGGTAATCGTGGACGTCAGCAGTGCTGTGTCATGGCCACAAAAAGATCATTCTGAGTAAATTAAGAATTGTTACCGCAAAGAAGTCTCTGGATAACGCTTATATATCTGGTCCTATAATAAATTTTTCTGACACAGCTCAGTGCAATGCTGGCCGATAGATCTGTCATGCATAAAAAGAAACGACTGATTTTGTTCATGATAATCGGGATGACAATGGATTGCAGAAATTAGTAAAATCTTTAAATTAAGAGGAATGATTGTCAAAAAGTTAATTTTATAAAAAAAATATTAAAAGATTTTTTAAAACATTTAGATGGGACTTGATATAACAGTAGTACAAATTTATTAGTGACAAATTAGATATGCGCGCGGCTGTTTTTACCTTACACTACATCGCTCAGGCACGACCGGCCCAACCGCCCGATTGCCAGCTACCACCAATTCTGCCCACACAGCTCCTACTGCTGCCGACACTGCTGAGGTTCTGTTGTAGCTTACATATCGCAGGCAGAGTGTGGGCAATCCATCGAAGTTACATCTCTTCGAGTGCGCTAGCAATAAATTCCCTAGTCATGGACCTCTTACAACACTATAAATGCTATATAAATTAAATTTTCAGATGATTTACAGCTTAAATCTTGGTTTAAAGATTGTTTTGTTGTTGTGGTCTTCAGTCCTGAGACTGGTTTGATGCAGCTCTCCATGCTACTCTATCCTGTGCAAGCTTCTTCATCTCCCAGTACCTACTGCAACCTACATCCTTCTGAATCTGCTTGGCGTATTCATCTCTTGGTCTCCCTCTACGATTTATACCCTCCACACTGCCCTCCAATGCTAAATTTCTGATCCCTTGATGCCTCAGAACATGCCCTACCAACCAGTCCCTTCTTCTTCTCAAGCTGCGCCACAAACTGCTCTTCTCCCCTATTCTATTCAGTACCTCCTCAATAGTTACGTGATCTACCCATCTAATCTTCAGCATTCTTCTGTAGCACCACATTACGAAAGCTTCTATTCTCTTCCTGTCCAAACTATTTATCGTCCACGTTTCACTACCATACATGGCTACACTCCATACAAACACTTTCAGAAACGACTTCCTGACACTTAAATCTATACTCGATGTTAACAAATTCCTCTTCTTCAGAAATGCTTTCCTTGCCATTGCCAGTCTACATTTTATATCCTCTCTACTTCGACCATCATCAGTTATTTTGCTCCCCAAATAGCAAAGCTCCTTTACTACTTCAAGCGTCTCATTTCCTAATCTAATTCCCTCAGCATCACCCGACTTAATTCGACTACATTCCATTATCCTCGTTATGATTTTGTTGATGTTCATCTTATATCCTCCTTTCAAGACACTGTCCATTCGGTTCAACTGCTCTTCCAAGTCCTTTGCCGTCTCTGACAGAATTACAATGTCATCGGCGAACCTCATACTTCTTCTCCATGAATTTTAATACCTACTCCGAATTTTTGTTTTGTTTCCTTTACTGCTTGCTCAATATACAGATTGAATAACATCGGGGAGAGGCTACAATCCTGTCTCACTCTCTTCCCAACCACTACTTCCCTTTCATGCCCCTCGACTCTTATAACTGACATCTGGTTTCGGTACAAATTGTAAACAGCCTTTAGCTACTTGTATTTTACCCCTGCCACCTTTAGAATTTGAAAGAGAGTATTCCTGTCAACATTGTCAAAAGCTTGGTTTAAAGATGGGGGTCTCGTAGTATATGTTACAGAAAAGTCATCTCGTGAGTTAAGGGTTATATACCACTGCTTACCACTTTGTTCAATATGAGCACTGAACACATCGACGAGATGGTGTACACCGCCGTATTTTCACCAGGTAGCTAAAATTTGCACTAATTTTTTTTTGCAGTGTAAACCAGTTCCGCATTAGCATATCCACTAAGTTTCGTTGCCATTGGATGATTGCAGCCCACACTGGATCTGCGAGAGTAACTGGACTTTAGTTATACCACGCGGTGTAGATGTACGCTACTGGCCATTAAAATTGCTACACCACGAAGCTGACGTGCTACAGACGCGAAGTTTAACCGACAGGAAGAAGATGCTGTGATATGCAAATGATTAGCTTTTCAGAGCATTCACACAAAGTTGGCGGACATTGCTGCTCGCGTTGGTCGAGATCCAATGACTGTTAGCAGAATATGGAATCGGTGGGTTCAGGAAGGTAATACGGAACGCCGTGCTGGAACCCAACGGCCTCGTATGACTAGCAGTCGAGATGACAGGCATCTTATCCGCGCGGCTTTAACGGATCGTGCACCCACGTCTCGATCTCTGAGTCAACAGAAGGGGACGTTTGCAAGACAACAACCATCTGCACGAACAGTTCGACGACGTTTGCAGCAGCATGGACTATCAGCTCGGAGACGATGGCTGCGGTTACCCTTGACGCTGCGTCAAAGACAGGAGTGCCTGCGATGGTGTACTCGACGACGAACCTGGGTGCACGAATGGCAAATACGTCATTTTTTCGGATGAATCCAGGTTCTGTTTACAGCATCATGATGGTCGCATCCGTGTTTGGCGACATAGCGGTGAACGCACATTGGAAGCGTGTATTCGTCACCGCCATACTGGCGTATCACCCAGCGTGATGGTATGGGGTGCCATGGGTTACACGTCTCAGTCACCTCTTGTTCGCAGTGACGGCACTTTGAACAGTGGACATTACATTTCAGATGTGTTACGACCCGTGCCTCTATCCTTCATTCGATCCCTGCGAAACCCTACATTTCAGCAGGACAATGCTCGACCGCACGTTGCAGGTCCTGTACGGGCCTTTCTGGATAGAGAAAATGTTCGACTGCTGCCCTGGCCAGCACATTCTCCAGATCTCTCACCAACTGAAAACGTCTGGTCAATGGTGGCCGAGCAACTGGCTCGTCACAACAGGCCAGTCACTACTCTTGATGAACTGTGGTATCGTGTTGAAGCTGGAGGGCAGCTGTACCTGTACACGCCATCCAAACTCTGTTTGACTCAATGCCCAGGCGTATCAAGGCCGTTATTACGGCCAGAGGTGGTTGTTCTGGGTACTGATTTCCCAGGATCTATGCACCGAAATTGCGTGAAAATGTAATCACATATCAGTTCTAGTATAATATATTTGTCCAATGAATACCCGTTTATCATCTGAATTTCTTTTTGGTGAAGCAGTTTTAATGGCGAATAGCGTAAAGTGGCAGAAAACAGACACAGGTAGCTGTCAGTGGCTCGGATGTTAAGACTGATGTGTAGAAAGTTAATGGCCGCGAGTCCCGTCCACATGCGGCACAGTGCGCATAATCAGCCTGTGTAACTCGGCAGCTGTCGCGCTGTGTCGGCCATTAGGTCCTCTGGCTGTGACGCGGCGGTCGCAGGACGTCCGGCGCGCCGCGCAAACCCAGTCGGAATTTCCGCCCGCCGCTGCGCCGCCTAATGGACGTGATTTGCCGCCCCGCGCGGGGGAGGGAGGGGGAGTTGGTGAGGGCGGGGAGGGGGAGCTCATTTTATCGGCGCGGCCGGCCGGGTGATTAATGTCCTGGACGGCGCGGCGCTTTCCCGGCAGCGGTGCGCCCAGCTGCGCGTTTCTGCTCTCTGGGGTCGCGGGGGCAAGCGAGCCAGCTAGTCAGGTCCACCTGGAGCCGTCCGCACGCGGAGATCCTGACGTCACAGCGTGGGGGAGTCTTTCCGAACGTGTAGAGCAATAACCACCGTGATACTACACTACTGGCCATTAAAATTGCTACACCAAGAAGAAATGCAGATGATCAACGGGTATTCATTGGACAAACATATTATACTAGAACTGACATGTCATTACATTTTCACGCAATATGGGTGCATAGATCCTGAGAAATCAGCACCCAGAACAACCACCTCGGCCTTGATACGCCTGGTCATTGAGTCAAACAAAGCTTCGATGGCGTATACAGGTACAGCTGCCCATGCAGCTTCAACACGATAGGACAGTTCGTCAAGAGTAGTGACTGGCGTATTGTGACGAGCCAGTTGCTCGGCCACCATTGACCACACGTTTTCAATTGGTGAGAGATTTGGAGAATGTGCTGGCCAGGGCAGCAGTCGAACATTTTCTGTATCGAGAAAGGCCCGTACAGGACCTGCAACATGCCGTCGTGCATTATCCTGCTGAAATGTAAGGTTTCGCAGCGATCGAATGAAGGGTAGAGCCACGGGTCGTAACACATCCGAAATGTAACGTCCACTGTTCAAAGTGCCGTCAGTGCGAACGAGAGGTAACCGAGACGTGTAACAAATGGCAACCCATACCATCACGCCAGGTTATACGCCAGTATGGCGAAGACGAATACACGCTTCCAATGTTCGTTCACCGCGATGACGCCAAACACGGATGTGACCATCATGATGCTGTAAACAGAACCTGAATTCATCCGAAAAAATGACGTTTTGCCATTCGCGCACACAGGTAGGTCGTCGAGTACACCACCGCAGGCACTTCTGTCTGTGGTGCAGCGTCAAGGGTAACCGCAGCCATCGTCTCCGAGTTGATAGTCCATGCTGTTGCAAACGTCGTCGAACTGTTCGTGCGGATGGTTGTTGTCTTCCAAACGTCCCCATCTGTTGACTCGGGGATCGAGACGCGGCTGCAGATAAGATGCCTGTCATCTCGACTGCTTGTGATACGAGGCCGTTGGGATCCAGCACAGCGTTCGGTATTACCCTCCTGATCCCACCGATTCCATATTCTGCTAACAGTCTTTGGATCTCGACCAACGCAAACAGCAATGTCGCGATACGATAAACCGCAATCGCGATAGGCTACAATCCGACCTTTATCAAAGTCGAAAACGTGATGGTTCGCATTTCTGCTCCATACTCGAGGCATCACAACAACGTTTCACCAGGCAACGCCGGTCAACTGCTGTTTGTGTATGAGAAATCGGTTGGAAACTTTCCTCATGTCAGCACGTTGTAGGTGTCGCCACCGGCGTCAACCTTGTGTGAATGCTCTGAAAAGCTAACCATTTGCATATCACAGCATCTTCTTCCTGTCGGTTAAACTTCGCGTCTGTAGCACGACATCTTCGTGGTGTAGCAATTTTAATGGCCAGTAGTGTACATTGGCAGCAGTATTATCGTTCTTCAGTCGGTCTGAAATGCCGGTTCTCTAAACTTACGCACTAGTGTCTCGTGGCAAGAGCACCGCGTCCCTTGACGGATTCCCCTTTGGGTTCCCGAAGCATCGCCGTAGTAATTGCATACTGACTGAACATATCGATAACAAATTTAGCAGCCCACCTCTGAATTACTTCGATGTCTTCCTTTAGTCCGACCTGCTGGGGATCTCAAGCACTAGAACAGTGCATAGCCATGAAGATAAATGTATAGACACTTTTGTCAAGTATCAGAGATATGTGAGAATAATATTAACGTACCAAGACCAAAGGAACTTCAGATTGTCAATTGTAAATAGCATCCCGAATCAAGTTAAGTAATTTTATGCTTGTTATTATTTTAATAAATGTGTGTGAATATTAATCAAGTTGTGTTTAAAGTTGTTCACCGTCAATCTGCTACTCTAAGCGTGCAAATGGCATCTCTATCGTCTGACCTAACGGCAGAAGATAAACACGCTACGATAAGACCACGAGACATGTTGCTGACACTCGCCTACTTCGTTAGATCGACAAGTCAAATAATCTGATGGTGTGTGTACCGAAGGTCTTACAGTACGGACACCACACAATCTATCTGTATGCTTATGTTTGTATTTAGCGTATTTGGTCATGTAGGTGTGCTTCTCCTTCTGTTAAAAGTTGTTGATCATGCAAAAAAACATTTGTATTTAATTTATTTATGAGATAGTCGACTACTCCTATGCTCATTCACGTGTATTCGAAGAATTTGTCTGGTGATCTTCGTAGTTGATGATATTTATGAAATTCTCCATGGAGATTCCTCCCTTTGTAAATTTCATGCACAGCATTCCTTTTCACTTTATTTTCTTAAGTAAACCTAATTCTGTAGCCTTACTCTCCAGCTACAGCATTCTACAGGTTAGGGGCGCCGTATTATAGAAACAGCTAGTTGGCTCTCAGCAGCCGTCTTGTAGCGCGACATGGTTGCTCACACGTAAGAGACCCAAGGTTTTCGCCCGATTTTGCTGCTTGTCGTTGGAGTGTCGCGTATCCAGAAGTCGCGCGCTGTCGCTCGCTTCTCTCGCTCACGAAGGACACAGCCTTACTTCGTGACGCTCACATTCCGCCAGCAGCAGGCGATACGCCTGCTAGTTAGACAGCCAGCTACACCGCAGCTCGTATCTAACTCAGCGCCACCTGTATGTCAAAGCAGTGCGCATCTACCCGCGCCCGTCTTTCATTCTCTCCGCGAGCAAACTCAGCATTTCTTCTTTTGAAATATGTAAAATTAAATCAATGCCTTTTTTAGTTTACTGCGAATACTACTTTTTGAAGCACTGTAAACATTCTCTTTGTTTAATTACAAAGAGTGGGGATAATATGGAAAATGTTCTCAAACATAATTTTGAACTTCGAATGTGAAGTATATATACGAGATTTGGAAGGTTTCCTAATACCAAACGCTGACTGGAAGTATCTTGCACGATGAGGGGCCCTGTAGTCTGCAGGTTGACAGAAACTGTTCCGTCAGTGGTGGCGCGCCTATTTGGTAAAACATCCACACCCCGCCTCCGTACGACTCATCGCCTGCCCCAGGTGGGTCCTGAACCCGTCCTAGAGAGAGGAGGCGTGTTTCAGCCCGAATTAATGGAGCGCTCTGTTAGTTCAGAGACAGGTCTCCGTGCTGGCGCTGACGTACGGTGTGGTAGGAGGTCCACAAAACCTCAGGCGTGGTGGGGATGTTTTGCACTTTGCGAGAGCAATAAGGAATCAACTTCTACATTAGTATGGCTAGTGTAGCGGGCTGTGTGTAGCCTTCTTATCTTGAGAAACTGCAACTCTATTGGAATTTTCGTAAGAATCCTTAGATACATCTTCAGCACTGATATTTTCGTGTTTATTAGTGAAGGACTGCGCTGCTGTTATTACGCAAGCGGGCGCACGACGTACTTGTAGGGATGTAAAGGACAGCTGTTTTATGTTACTAAAACAACCATGTATGAGCAAAATCGCAGTTTAATCTTAGCTTCATCAAACAACGAATGAAGAGCTTCTGTAAAGTTTGGAAGGTAGGAGATGAGGTACTGGCAGAAGTAAAGCTGTGAGGACGGGGTGTGAGTCGTGCTTCGGTAGCTCAGTTGGTAGAGCACTTGCCCGCGAAAGCTAAAGGTCCAGAGTTCGAGTCTCGGCCCGGCACACAGTTTTAATCTGCCAGGAAGTTTCATATCAGCACACACTCCGCTGCAGAGTGAAAATCTCATTCTGGAAACATCCCCCCAGGCTGTGGCTAAACCATGTCTCCGCAATATCCTTTCTTTCGGGAGTGCTAGTTCTGCAAGGTTCGCAGGAGAGCTTCTGTAAAGTTTGGAAGGTTGGGGACGAGGTACTGGCGGAAGTAAAGCTGTGAGGACGGGACGTGAGTCGTGCTTGGGTAGCTCAGATGGTAGAGCACTTGCCGCGAAAGGAAAAGGTTCCGAGTTCGAGTCTCGGTCCGGCACACAGTTTTAATCTACCAGGAAGTTTCATATCAGCACACACTCCGCTGCAGAGTGAAAATCTCATTCTGGAAACATCCCCCCAGGCTGTGGCTAAGCCATGTCTCCGCAATATCCATTCTTTCGGGAGTGCTAGTTCTGCAAGGTTCGCAGGAGAGATTCTGTAAAGTTTGGAAGGTTGGGGACGAGGTACTGGCGGAAGTAAAGCTGTGAGGACGAGACGTGAGTCGTGCTTGGGTAGCTGAGATGGTAGAGCACTTGCCGCGAAAGGAAAAGGTTCCGAGTTCGAGTCTCGGTCCGGCACACAGTTTTAATCTACCAGGAAGTTTCATATCAGCACACACTCCGCTGCAGAGTGAAAATCTCATTCTGGAAACATCCCCCCAGGCTGTGGCTAAGCCATGTCTCCGCAATATCCATTCTTTCGGGAGTGCTAGTTCTGCAAGGTTCGCAGGAGAGCTTCTGTAAAGTTTGGAAGGTTGGGGACGAGGTACTGGCGGAAGTAAAGCTGTGAGGACGGGACGTGAGTCGTGCTTGGGTAGCTCAGTGGTAGAGCACTTGCCCGCGAAAGGCAAAGTTCCCGATTTCGAGTCTCGGTCGGGCACACAGTTTTAATCTGCCAGGAAGTTTCATATCAGCACGCACTCCGCTGCAGAGTGAAAATCTCATTCTGGAAACATCCCCCCAGGCTGTGGCTAAGCCATGTCTCCGCAATATCCTTTCTTTCGGGAGTGCTAGTTCTGCAAGGTTCGCAGGAGAGCTTCTGTAAAGTTTGGAAGACTGGGGACGAGGTACTGGCGGAAGTAAAGCTGTGAGGACGGGACGTGAGTCGTGCTTGGGTAGCTCAGATGGTAGAGCACTTGCCCGCGTGATGCAAAGATCCGAAGTTCGAGTCTCGGTCCGGCAGACAGTTTTAATCTGCCAGGAGGTGCCAGTAATAAAGTAAACTTTCATTACATCAGGTTGTTGCTGCATACAAGTGTTACTCCATAGTAATGGCCCATGCGAAGAAATAAACACCGCAGCTGCAACAGATCCCAGCCACCAGCTTATTCGATTGCTAATTATCTCGTGAAAGCTGTCCCATTGTGAGATTGTGCTTCTGGCTCGGGACGTGGGTCATTTTCTTGCAGGTATCGCAGTTTTTTCTCATCCAGTTCGTTGCCCGGGTCAGAATGTATGGCATGGGAGCATCCATGCCTAGCGTTCTAGATATGAGATACACACAGACGTATATCTCATTAAGGATATTATGAGTGCAGTTATCCTGTTCGTTTGGTCGCGGTATATGGTAGTGGCTGAGTCAGGTAGGCAAAATCCGCGAAATATGGAGCAATAAATACTATTAGATAATACTAAATAATATACACCGAAGCGCCAAAGAGACTGGTATAAGTATGCGTATTCCAATACAGGTAGAATACGGCGCTGCGGTCGGCAACGCCTATATAGGGGAACAGGTTTCACGCGCAGTTGTTAGATCGGTTACTGCTGCTACAGTGGCAGGTTATCAAGATTTAAGTGAGTTTGGAAGTGGTTTTATAGTCGGCGCACGAGCGATGGGACACAGCATCTCCGAGGTAGCGACGAAGTGGGGATTTTCCCGTACGACCATTTCACGAGTGTACTGTGAATATCAGGTATCCGGTAAAAAATCAAGTCCGACATCGCTACGTCCGAATAATTTAACGAAACATCATAGACATGGGCTTTCGGAGCCGAAGGCCCACTCGTGTATCCTTGATGACTGCACGCCACAAAGCTTTACGCCTCGTCTAAATCCTTCAACACCGACATTGCACTGTTGATGACTGGAAACATGTTGCCTGGTCGGACGAGTCTCGTTTCAAATTGTATCGAGCGAATGGACGTGTACGGGTATGGTGACAACGTCAAGAATCCATGGACCCTGCATGTCAGCAGGGGACTGTTCAAGCTGGTGGAGGCTCTGTAATGGTGTGGGGCGTGTGCAGTTGGGAATATATGGAACCCCTGATACGTCTAGATACGACTCTGACACGTGATACGTACGTAAGCAACCTGCCTGATCGCCTGCATCCGTTAATGTCCGTTTCATAGTTCTTAATATGAGGAAAATATTTCCCAAACTATACGTTTAGAGCACAGCATTGTATTGTAGTGAGACATGGACTATTGGAAAACCGGAACAGAAGAGAATCGAAGCCTTTGAAATGTGGTCCTACAGAAGAATGTTGAAAATTAGATGGAGTGATAGGGTAAGAAATAATGAGGTTTTTGGAGAATCTACGAGGAAAGCAATATATATATATAGAAGACACTGACAAAAAGAAGATACAGGATGATAGGAAGTCTGTTAGGACATCAGGGAAGAACTGTACTGGAAGACAGAAATGAGATAAATCCAGGAAATAACTGAGGACGTTGGTTGCAAGTGCAGCCGGCCGCAGTGGCCGAGAGGTTCTAGGCGCTTCAGTCCGGAACCACGCGCCTGCTACGGTCGCAGGTTCGAATCCTGCCTCGGGCATGGATGTGTGATGTCCTTAGTTAGGTTTACGTAGCTCTATGTCTAGGGGACTGATGACCTCAGATGTTAAGTCCTATAGTGCTTAGAGCGATTTGAACCATTTGGTTGCAAGTGCTACTCCGAGATGAAAAGTTCGGTACAGGAGAGGAATTCGTCGCAGGCGTCATCAAACCAGTCGGAAGACTGATGATTCGAAAAAGAGAAAAAAAGAACGGAAAAGATAACTATAGTCCACGCTGGGACTCAGTGAATATCTCCGCTTTTACACTACTGGCTATTAACATTGCTACACCACGAAGATGACGTGCTATAGATGCGAAATTTAACCGACAGGAAGAAGCTGCTGTGATATGCAAATGATTAGCTTTTCATAGCATTCACGCAAGGTTGGCAGCCACGTGTCGATCCCTGAGTCAACAGATGGGGACGTTTGCAAGACAACAACCATCTGCACGAACTGTTCGACGACGTTTGCAGCAGCATGGACTATCAGCTCGGAGACCGTGGCTACGGTTACCCTTGACGCTGCATCACAGACAGGAGCGCCTGCGATGGTGTACTCAACGACGAACCTGGGTGCACGAATGGCAAAACCTCATTTTTTCGGACGAATCCAGGTTCTGTTTACAGCATCATGATGGTCGCATCCGTGTTTGGCGACGTCGCGGTGAGCGCACATTGGAAGTGTGTTGTCGTCATCGCCATACTGGGATATCACGCGGCGTGATGGTATGGGGTGCCATTCATAACACGTCTCGGTCACCTCTTGTTCGCATTGACGGCACTTTGAACAGTGGACGTTACATTTCAGATGTGTTACGACCCGTAGCTCTACCCTTCATTCGATCCCAGCGAAACGCTAAATTTCAGCAGGATAATGCACGACCGCGTGTTGCAGGTCCTGTACGGGCCTTTCTGGATACAGAAAATGTTCGACTGCTGCCCTGGCCAGCACATTCTCCAGATCTCTCACCAATTGAAAACGTCTGGTCAATGGTGGCCGAGCAACTGGCTCGTCATAATACGCCAGTCACTACTCTTGATGAAATGTGGTATCGTGTTGAAGCTGCTTGGGCAGCTGTACCTGTACCCGCCATCCAAGCTTAGTTTGACTCAATGCCGAGGCGTATCAAGGCCGTTATTATGGAGAGAGATTTATGTTCTGGGTACTGATTTCTCAGGACGTATGCACCCAAAATGCGTGAAAACGTAATGACATGTCTGTTCTAGTATAATATATTTGTCCAATGACATCTGCATTTCTTCTTGGTGTATTTGACCACCTAGTACTTCAATATCGAGATTCGTTTCTAAGTTCATTTGAAAGGAGAGGAGATTTTTTTTTCGGAGCTGCTCCCATTGTTGAAACCTATTCCAGAAATATTTGACTTAAATTTCACCGATTTTTGTATGGACGCTGTTTTTATGTATCCATTGATCTTACCTAGGCGTCCGGTATGCGTATGTGTTCTCGCTGTGCGGTAATTATTCGGAGCGCCGCTGGAGATGAGGCGGAAGGGAACAGGCACGTGAGGGGCTGAGCAGCGGGCGGCCCCCCCCCCCCCCCCCTCCTCTGGCTCTGGGTGGGAAGACGGAACGGACGGCTGGCAGCCTCGCCTCGCCTCGCCTCAGCTCGCCTTATTGATCAGCGCCGCCCTCCGCCGTCACGATGCGACGTCGCGGGGCCCGACGGAGTGCCTCGCACCCTCCGCCACGCACTCCGGAGGCGCGTGCAGCAATGCGGGACCGTGACGGCCCCCCTGCCCTGGCTGGGCGTACGCACGGAAATGAACGTGCGCGCGTGACGTCTCTCTCCGGCGAGCAGAGCGATGAGAGGAGCTTCTCGACCCTCACAACACCCCCGTCAGTCAGTGGGACCGCTGTAATTGGGTCAAGCATCCCTGCTGGCGGTTCGAGACGAGGAACACAACTTCTGCTTGTTAAGACGGCCTCCCTCGATCCCCACCCCTCTGCTCTGTCCATTATTCCTCCATTCCTTCTTCCTCATCTGCTCCACCACACCATTTCTCTCAAGGAGCAAGAAGCAACATTAGAATGTAGCGTCCAGTTCACATACACTTTCCACTCCAGGCCTTGATGACCTCTATCACTATCCTCCTCTATTCCTCCTCTATCCATGCCTAATTCTTCACATGCTCCACCACACTCGTTTTCCAGGTTATCTTTCTTTCTCGATGCGTAAGTCGCCGAAGTGGCGTCGAATAAAAATATATCCACCATGCAGCCGAACTACCCCAGATGGGGTTGAACCGTGCATGGCTCGTGTTCATGCCCTTTATTGTTTGTCATCTGCTATTACTGCCGGCTCTTTTTCTTATTCCATTTACTGCCGTCACTAGCTTCCTGCCTTACTTGCCCATGAATGGCAGCATTAGCGCGTATCGAAAAGTGCACTGTCGTACCATCTCTGGAGGACCGATAGTATTTTCCGGTCGTCGTGTGTCTGGTTCAAATAGTTCAAATGGCTCGGAGCACTATGGGACTTAACATCTGTGGTCATCAGTCCCCTAGAACTTAGAACTACTTAAACCTATCTAACCTAAGGACATCACACACATCCATGCCCGAGGCAGGATTCGAACCTGCGACCGTAGCGGTCACGTGGTTCCAGACTGAAGCGGCTAGAACCGCACGGCCACACAGGCCGGCATCGTGTGTCTGGCAGTGAGTTGATGACGGACCAGTAGTGCAGTCGGGACGCAGCAGCAGTGAAGTCGGGAACGGAGCGCCGGTGAGGCGCGGACAGCCAGTGCTCGCCGACCGCTGGCGACACACATGCATGCACTGTCCGACGGAGGGGGATTGGAGTGGGACGACCGGTGGTTGGTCGTTCGGTTCGTCGTCTCATCAGCTGACGTATGTTTGGTCCATCACCGTTTCCGGGCCTGGGCTGTGTGTGAGCAGTTGGTCGGTTGGCGTGGAGCAGCGAGGAATTCTCCGCGGCGCATAGTTTGGCCGGGCCCGCTGGCGGCCTCTATGTGGTGTCAGAGTGTGTGATGCTGCTCCCATTACTACGAGGTCCGTGGCTCACCGATCCTGGACATGAAAGTTGAGTTTTCACTTATATCTACCAGCAAGTCACGATTGTTCGCATTGTGTCGTTTGGAGTTCGTTGTCGGCTGTTGGGATCTTCCCACGAGCAACAATGTGTGTTTTCAGGTTGGCAAAATTTAGCCACCCTCCGGTGGAGTTTAACTGTACTTAGTTATTTGAAGTGAAATGCACCAGCGGAATCTTCTGCCTTGTGGCCGCTAAAGTTCCGGTTACCTTCCCTAGCCGTTGATGTACACTCCTGGAAATTGAAATAAGAACACCGTGAATTCATTGTCCCAGGAAGGGGAAACTTTATTGACACATTCCTGGGGTCAGATACATCACATGATCACACTGACAGAACCACAGGCACATAGACACAGGCAACAGAGCATGCACAATGTCGGCACTAGTACAGTGTATATCCACCTTTCGCAGCAATGTAGGCTGCTATTCTCCCATGGAGACGATCGTAGAGATGCTGGATGTAGTCCTGTGGAACGGCTTGCCATGCCATTTCCACCTGGCGCCTCAGTTGGACCAGCGTTCGTGCTGGACGTGCAGACCGCGTGAGACGACGCTTCATCCAGTCTCAAACATGCTCAATGGGGGACAGATCCGGAGATCTTGCTGGCCAGGGTAGTTGACTTACACCTTCTAGAGCACGTTGGGTGGCACGGGATACATGCGGACGTGCATTGTCCTGTTGGAACAGCAAGTTCCCTTGCCGGTCTAGGAATGGTAGAACGATGGGTTCGATGACGGTTTGGATGTACCGTGCACTATTCAGTGTCCCCTCGACGATCACCAGTGGTGTACGGCCAGTGTAGGAGATCGCTCCCCACACCATGATGCCGGGTGTTGGCCCTGTGTGCCTCGGTCGTATGCAGTCCTGATTGTGGCGCTCACCTGCACGGCGCCAAACACGCATACGACCATCATTGGCACCAAGGCAGAAGCGACTCTCATCGCTGAAGACGACACGTCTCCATTCGTCCCTCCATTCACGCCTGTCGCGACACCACTGGAGGCGGGCTGCACGATGTTGGGGCGTGAGCGGAAGACGGCCTAACGGTGTGCGGGACCGTAGCCCAGCTTCATGGAGACGGTTGCGAATGGTCCTCGCCGATACCCCAGGAGCAACAGTGTCCCTAATTTGCTGGGAAGTGGCGGTGCGGTCCCCTACGGCACTGCGTAGGATCCTACGGTCTTGGCGTGCATCCGTGCGTCGCTGCGGTCCGGTCCCAGGTCGACGGGCACGTGCACCTTCCGCCGACCACTGGCGACAACATCGATGTACTGTGGAGACCTCACGCCCCACGTGTTGAGCAATTCGGCGGTACGTCCACCCGGCCTCCCGCATGCCCACTATACGCCCTCGCTCAAAGTCCGTCAACTGCACATACGGTTCACGTCCACGCTGTCGCGGCATGCTACCAGTGTTAAAGACTGCGATGGAGCTCCGTATGCCACGGCAAACTGGCTGACACTGACGGCGGCGGTGCACAAATGCTGCGCAGCTAGCGCCATTCGACGGCCAACACCGCGGTTCCTGGTGTGTCCGCTGTGCCGTGCGTGTGATCATTGCTTGTACAGCCCTCTCGCAGTATCCGGAGCAAGTATGGTGGGTCTGACACACCGGTGTCAGTGTGTTCTTTTTTCCATTTCCAGGAGTGTATATTCAGCAGTGTATTTTCCTCATCATGTTGTCGCTGTTCAGCATGGTGTGTAGTTTAACAGCTCAATGTATAATTGGTTGTGGGCGCCAATACCTTATATGTTGTTCCATTGAACACTCTGATTGTGTGCTGGTCGCCTGAAGTGGAGATTATCTTGTCGGTAGGTCCGTTGACTGTCGGTTAGGTTGTCGTCGGATCGACAATGGTTGGGCCGACCGCCTGTCTCACCTAAGCGAGCGTTAGTGTTAAGAGTTCCAGGCCGACCCTCGGAACTTCTGAGCGCCCTTGGGTGTACTGCCTTTTCTTGTTTGTTCTTGTTGTTTGTACATGTATGGCTTCTAGCCGCTTTTTAGATTAAGGTCGTTTTTCCTTAAGGCGTCGCATGTTTTGGGCCTTCACCCGATTTTCAATTTAAGTTGTTCTGCTTTTAATGTGTCAGATTCCTTGGGCCTTCAGCCTAATAAAGGAACTGTTTTAAGATAAGGCTTTGCCTTTTAAATTTCTGATTTTGGTTGAGCTTTAAGTTATTGGCTTTCAGCCGTTTTTAAATTAAAGTGGTCCTAAGGAAGTGCAATCCGAAAACAAAGGAAGTAGGTTACAGTTCGCTTGTCCGCCCACTGCTTGAATACTGCTCAGCAGTGTGGGATCCGTACCAGATAGGGTTGACAGAAGAGATAGAGAAGATCCAACGGAGAGCAGCGCGCTTCGTTACAGGATCATTTAGTAACCGCGAAAGCCTTACGGAGATGATAGATAAACTCCATTGGAAGACTCTGCAGGAGAGACGCTCAGTAGCTCGGTACGGACTTTTGTTGAAGTTTCGAGAACATACCTTCACCGAGGATTCAAGCAGTATATTGCTATGTCCTACGTATATCTCTCGAAGAGACCCTGAGGATAAAATAAAAGAGATTAGAGCCCACACAGAGGCATACCGACAATCCTTCTTTCCACGAACAATACGAGACTGGAATAGAAGGGAGAGCCGATAGAGGTACTCAAGGTACCCTCCGCCACACACCGTCAGATTGCTTGCGGAGTATGGATGTAGATGTATATGTCTTGCACTTTGGGCATGAGATTGTACGGCGCATTCAGCCGCTAATTAAGATCCAAAACTAAAGCTGTGTTTCTTTTAAATTTTTCTTGGCTCTTGTAATGCTTGATCAAATAAAAGGTTGTACGTCCGAGTGTAATTGACAGCCGCTTATTTTGGCCCCTTTCTGCAACTTAAACTACCTGTCCTGCCCTGTGGGCTTAGCAGGGCGTCTCAGGGGTCTCCCAGTCAATAATGCCATACGATCAAATTTTCGTCTTTCTTTCGAGGAGGAAGAAGCCAATTTACAATTAATCACCCTGTTGAAGAATACCTTCTAACCTGGGCTCCATTAATATTCATCACACTCCTCCTCTGTCCCCTTTTCTTCTCGTCCTTCATCTCGTCTCACTTCCTCTCTTATCTACCTCTTCGGGAGGGACAAGCTGCGTTAGAGTGTAACGTCCAGTTGGCGTACACTTTTGAAATCGATCTCTTTCTACCTCCATTGCACTCCTCCTCTATCTACTATTCCTCCATCCTTCCCTCCTCATTTCCTCAGCCGACATTTATTTCTCCTGGTTATGTTTTTCTCGATTAGGAAGAAGCAAGGTTAGAATTTTGTGTTCAGTTGACACACACTTTTTAAACCGAGCTCTCTCAACCTCCATCATACTCGTTCTTTATTCTTCCTCTATCAAGTATTCATCCTTTCTCTGTGTCCCTTCATTAAGCACCCTGTTGAAGAATACCTTCTAACCTGGGCTCCATTAATATTCATCACACTCCTCCTCTGTCCCCTTCTCGTCCTTCATCTCGTCTCACTTCCTCTCTTATCTACTCATTTCCTCTCTTATCTAGCACCCTGTTGAAGAATACCTTCTAACCTGGGCTCCATTAATATTCATCACACTCCTCCTCTGTCCCCTTTTCTTCTCGTCCTTCATCTCGTCTCACTTCCTCTCTTATCTACCTCTTCAAGTATTCATCCTTTCTCTGTGTCCCTTCATTAAGCACCCTATTGAAGAATACCTTCTAACCTGGGCTCCATTAATATTCATCACACTCCTCCTCTGTCCCCTTTTCTTCTCGTCCTTCATCTCGTCTCACTTCCTCTCTTATCTCCTTCATCTCACTTCCTCTCTCACCTCCTTCATCTACACCCTTTTCTCCTGGTTATCTTTTTCTCAAGGAGGAAGAACCAAGATTAGAGATTAACATTTAGTCGATGTATGTGTCAATGTATGCTTTTTAAGCTAATCTCCATTACCTTCATCACACTCCTAGTTTACTCATTATAGCTCCATTCCTCCTCCTCCTCATCACCCATGCACAATTATCTTTTTCTGAAGTATATGTACACATTTTGAGAAGGGCTTGGTCAACCTCCATCACATTCCTCCTCTATTCCTCCTTTGTCCATTATTATTCCTTCATTCCCTCCACCTCATCTCCTCTGCCTACACTCATTTGTCCTGCCTGTGTATGTCTCAAGGAGGGAGAAAGAAGGCAATGTTTTGCGTCCAGGCCACGTATACCTTTTCAGACCGACGTGTCAAGCTCCATTACACTCCTTCCCTATCCATTATTTCTTCAACCTTATCTCCCCCACCTACACTCACCTCTCCTGGTTTCCTGAAGGAAGAAGAAGCAAGATTAAAGTCAAGAATCCAGCAACAGGTATTATTCAAGATGGGCTCCATCTGCCTTCATCACATCCTCCTCTATCTATTATTCCTCCATTCCTTCCACTTCATCCCCTCTGTCTCCACTCATTTCCTTTGGCTACGATATTCTCAAGGATGATGAAGGGACACAGAGTTTACCGTCCAGTCCTCATACGCTTTTTAAGCCAGCCTCTGACAATCTCCATCTTCCTCTGTCCGTTGCTCCTCCATTCCTCCTCTCCCACTTGTGCTGCCTGGTTATCTTTTTCTCAAGGAGGAAGAAAAAGGCTGGAGTTTAGCCTGCAATACATGTACACTTTTTAAGAATAGCTTTGTCGACCTCCATCATTCTCTAGCTCTATCCATTACTCCTGCATTTCGTCTTCCTCGCCTCCTCCACCTGCACTAATTTCAGCGGTTGTCTTTTTATCAAGGGGAAAGACGGAGGATTGGGGATGTAAGAAAAGCAAATGCCAGCCTGACGGAGATGGTCAACGAACTTCAGTGGTAGCCGCTACAATGGGGGCGTTGTGCATCGCGTAAAAGTTTTGCTACTGAAATTTCGAAAGGGTACGTTCCTTCAACAATCGCATAACATACACTGCAGCCACAAACAAACTGGTATAGGCATGTGTATTCAAATACAGAGATTTGTAAACAGGGTTGGCAACACCTACACAAGACAAGTGTCTGGCGCAGTCGTTAGATCGGTTACTGCTGCTGCAATGGCAGGTTATCAAATGTTTCAAATGGCTCTTAGCACTATGGAACTTAACATCTGAGGTCATCAGTCCCCTAGACGTTATTGTTGTTGTGGTCTTCAGTCCTGAGACTGGTTTGATGCAGCTCTCCATGCTACTCTATCCTGTGCAAGCTTTTTCATCTCCCAGTACGTACTGCAATCTACATCCTTCTGAATCTGCTTAGTGTATTCATCTCTTGGTCTCCCTCTACGATTTTTACCCTCCACGCTGCCCTCCAATACTAAATTGGTGATCCCTTGATGCCTCAAAACATGTCCTACCAACCGATCCCTTCTTCTGGTCAAGTTGTGCCACAAACTTCTCTTCTCCCCAATCCTATTCAATACTTCCTCATTAGTTATCTGATCTACCCATCTAATCTTCAGAATTCTTGAGTAGCACCACATTTCGAAAGCTTCTATTCTCTTCTCGTCTAAACTATTTATCGTCCATGTTTCACTTCCATACATGGCTACACTCCATACGAATACTTTCAGAAATGACTTCCTGACACTTAAATCAATACTGGATGTTAACAAATTTCTCTTCTTCAGAAACGCTTTCCTTGCCATTGCCACCCTGCATTTTATATCCTCTCTACTTCGACCATCATCAGTTATTTTGCTCCCCAAATAGCAAAACTCCTTTACTACTTTAAGTGTCTCATTTCCTAATCTAATTCCCTCAGCATCACCCGACTTAATTAGACTACATTCCATTATCCTTGTTTTGCTTTTGTTGATGTTCATCTTATATCCTCCTTTCAAGACACTGTCCATTCCGTTCAACTGCTCTTCCAAGTCCTTTGCCGTCTCTGACAGAATTACAATGTCATCGGCGAACCTCAAAGTTTTTATTTCTTCTCCATGAATTTTAATACCTACTCCGAATTTTTCTTTTGTTTCCTTTACTGCTTGCTCAATATACGGATTGAACAACATCGGGGAGAGGCTACAACCCTGTCTTACTCCCTTCCCAACCACTGCTTCCCTTTCATGTCCCTCGAATCTTATAACTGCCATCTGGTTTCTGTACAAATTGTAAATAGCCTTTCGCTCGCTGTATTTTACCCCAGCCACCTTTAGAATTTGAAAGAGAGTATTCCAGTCAACATTGTCAAAAGCTTTCTCTAAGTCTACAAATGCTAGAAACGTAGGTTTGCCTTTCCTTAATCTTTCTTGTAAGATAAGTCGTAAGGTCAGTATTGCCTCACGTGTTCCAGTGTTTCTACGGAATCCAAACCGATCTTCCCCGAGGTTGGCTTCTACTAGTTTTTCCATTCGTCTGTAAAGAATTTGTGTTAGTATTTTGCAGCTGTGACTTATTAAACTGATAGTTCGGTAATTTTCACATCTGTCAACACCTGCTTTCTTTGGGATTGGAATTATTATATTCTTCTTGAAGTCTGAGGGTATTTCGCCTGTTTCATACATCTTGCTCACCAGATGGTAGAGTTTTGTCAGGACTGGCTCTCCCAAGGCCGTCAGTAGTTCCAATGGAATGTTGTCTACTCTGGGGGCCTTGTTTCGACCCAGGGCCTTCAGTGCTCTGTCAAACTCTTCACGCAGTATCATATCTCCCATTTCATCTTCATCCTCTTCCATTTCCGTAATATTGTCCTCAAGTACATCGTCCTTGTATGAACCCTCTATATACTCCTTCCACCTTTCTGCTTTCCCTTCTTTGCTTAGAACTGGGTTTCCGTCTGAGCTCTTGATATTCACTCAAGTGGCTCTCTTTTCTCCAAAGGTCTCTTTAATTTTCCTGTAGGCAGTATCTATCTTACCCCTAGTGAGATAAGCCTCTACATCCTTACATTTGTCCTCTAGCCATCCCTGCTTAGCCATTTTGCACTTCCTGTCGATCTCATTTTTTAGACGTTTGTATTCCTTTTTGCCTGCTTCATTTACTGCATTTTTATATTTTCTCCTTTCATCAATTAAATTCAATATTTCTTCTGTTACCCAAGGATTTCTACTAGCCCTCGTCTTTTTACCTGGGGTAGAACTTCTTAAACCTAGCTAACATAAGGACATCACACACATCCATGCCGGAGACAGGATTCGAACCTGCGGCCGTAGCAGCCGCCCGGTTCCGGACTAAAGCACCTAGAACCGCTCGCCAACCCCGGCCGGCTCACGAGCTGTGGGACACAGCATCTCCGAGGTAGGAATGAAGTGGGGATTTTCCCGTATGACCATTTCACGCGTGTGTCGTCAATATCAGGAATTCGGTAAAACATCAAATCCCCGACATCGCTGCGGCCGTAAAAAGATCCTGCGAGTACGGGACTAATCACGACTGAAGGAGTGACAGGAGTGCAACCCTTCCGCAAATTTCTGGAGATTTCAATGCTGGGCCATCAACAAGTATCAGCGTGCGAACCATTCAACGGAACATCGTCGATATGGGCTTTCGGAGCCGAAAGACCACTCGTGTTCTCTTGATGACTGCACGACACAAAGCTTTACGCCTCGCCTGGGCTTGTCAACATGACGTTGGACTGTTGACGACTGGAAACATGTTACCTGGTCGGATGAGTCTCTTTTCAAATTGTATCGAGCAGATGGACGTGTACAGGTATGGAGACAACCTCACGAATCCATGGACCCTACATGTCAGCAAGGGACTGTTCGTGCTGGTGGAGGCTCTGTAATGGTGTGGGGCATGTGCAGTTGGTGTGATATGGGACCCCTGATATGTCTAGATACGACTCTGACGGGTGACATGCTCGTAAGCATCCTGTCAGCATTCGACGGACTTGGGCAATTCCAGCAGGACAACGCGACGCCCCCACACTCCAGAATTGCTACAGAATGGCTCCAGGAACACTCTTCTGATTTTAAACACTTCCGCTGCCCACCAAACTCACCAGGCACGAACATTATTGAGCATATCTGGGATGCCTTGCAGCATGCTGTTCAAAAGAGATTCTCACCCCCTTGTACTCTTACGGATTTACAGACAGGCCTACAGGGTTCAAGGCATCAGTCCCCTCCAGCGCTACTTCAGGCATTAGTCGAGTCCATGCCAGGTCGAGTTGCGACACTTCTGCGAGTTCGCGGAAGCCCAGCGTACCAGGCTGTTTCTCCGGCTCTTCAATGTATCACTTCCTCCCACATAAATCTAGCGAAATGAACAGGTCGAAAAGATCAGAGACATTAGGGTGAAGTTTACCGACAGCCATTCTTCCCCTGTACAGTTACCGAACGGAACAGCGTGGAGTGAGGTGATATCTGCTTGTATATACTTACGCTGCAATCCAGCGTAGATACACGGGTATTCATTGGATAAATATATAATACTGGAACTGACATGTGATTACATTTTCACGCAATTTGGATGTTCATATCAGGAGAAATCAGTACCCGAAACGACCACCTCTGGCCGTAATAACGCCCTTGATACGCCTAGGCATTAAGTCAAACAGAGTTTGGATAGAGTGTACAGGTACAGCTGCCCGTGCAGCTTCAACACGATACCATCAAGAGTAGTGACTGGCGTATTGTGACGAGCCAGTTGCTCGGCCACAATTGACCAGACGTTTTCAATTGGTGAGAGATCTGGAGAATATTCTCACCAGGGCAGCAGTCGAACATTTTCTGCATCCAGAAAGGCCCGTACAGGACCTGCAATATGCGGTCGTGCATTATGCTGCTGAAATGTAGGGTTTCGCAGGAACTGAATGAAGGCTAGAGCCACGGGTCGTAATACATCTGAAATGTAACGTCCACTGTTCAAAGTGCCGTCAATGCGAACAAGAGGTGACCGAGACGTGTAACCAATGGCACCCCATACCATCACGCCGGGTGATACGCCAGTATGGAGATGACGAATACACGCTTCCAGTGTGCGTTCACCGCGATGTCGCCAAACGCGGATGCGACCCTGGATTCATCCGAAAAAATGTTTTGCCATTCGTGGACCCAGGTTCGTCGTTGAATAAACCATCGCAGGCGCTCCTGTCTGTGATGCAGCGTCAAGGGTAACCGCAGCTACGGTCTCCGAGCTGATAGTCCATGCTGCTGTAAACGTCGTCGAACTGTTCGTGCAGATGGTTGTTGCCTTGCAGACGTCCCCATGTGTCGACTCAGGGATCGAGACATGGCTGCACGATCCGTTACAGCCATGCTGATAAGATGCCTGTTTTCTCGACTGTTAGTCATACGGGGCCGTTGGGATCCAGCACGGCGTTCCGTATTACCCTCCTGAACCCACCGAATGCATATTCTGCTAATAGTCATTGGATCTCGACCAACGCGAGCAGCAATGTCGCGATACGATAAACCGCAATCGCGATAGGCTACAATCCGACCTTTATCAAAGTCGAAAACGTGATGGTTCGCATTTCTGCTCCATACTCGAGGCATCACAACAACGTTTCACCAGGCAACGCCGGTCAACTGCTGTTTGTGTATGAGAAATCGGTTGGAAACTTTCCTCATGTCAGCACGTTGTAAGTGTCGCCACCGGCGTCAACCTTGTGTGAATGCTCTGAAAAGCTAATCATTTGCATATCACAGCATCTTCTTCCTGTCGGTTAAACTTCACGTCTGTAGCACGACATCTTCGCGGAGTAGCAATTTTAATGGCCAGTAGTGTACATTGGCAGCAGTATTATCGTTCTTCAGTCGGTCTGAAATGCCGGTTCTCTAAATTTACGCACTAGTGTCTTGTGGCAAGAGCACCGCGTCCCTTGACGGATTCCCCTTTGGGTTCCCGAAGCATCGCCGTAGTAATTGCATGCTGACTGAACATATCGATAACAAATCTAGCAGCCCACCTCTGAATTACTTCGATGTCTTCCTTTAGTCCGACCTGCTGGGGATCTCAAGCACTAGAACAGTACGAGGTGCATTCAAGTTCTAAGGCCTCAGATTTTTTTTTCTAATTAACTACTCACCCGAAATCGATGAAACTGGCTTTACTTCTCGACGTAATCGCCCTGCACACGTACACATTTTTCACAACGCTGACGCCATGATTCCATAGCAGCGGCGAAGGCTTCTTTAGGAGTCTGTTTTGACCACTGGAAAATCGCTGAGGCAATAGCAGCACGGCTGATGAATGTGCGGCCACGGACAGTGCCTTTCGTTGTTGGAAAAAGCCAAAAGTCACTAGGAGCCAGGTCAGGTGAGTAGGGAGCATGAGGAATCACTTCAAAGTTGTTATCACGAAGAAACTGTTGCGTAACGTTAGCTCGATGTGCGGGTGCGTTGTCTCGGTGAAACAGCACACGCACGGTCCTTCCCGGACGTTTTTGTTGCAGTGCAGGAAGGAATTTGTTCTTCAAAAAATTTTCGTAGGATGCACCTGTTACCGTAGTGCCCTTTGGAACGCAATGGGTAAGGATTACGCCCTCGCTGTCCCAGAACATTGACACCAACATTTTTTCAGCACTGGCGATTACCCGAAATTTTTTTGGTGGCGGTGAATCTGTGTGCTTCCATTGAGCTGACTGGCGCTTTGTTTCTGGATTGAAAAATGGAATCCACGTCTCGTCCATTGTCAAAACCGACGAAAAGAAAGTCCCATTCGTGCTGTCATTGCGCGTCAACATTGCTCGGCAACATGCTACACGGGCAGCCGTGTGGTTGTCCGTCAGCATTCGTGGCACCCACCTGGATGACACTTTTCGCATTTTCAGGTCGTCATGCAGGACTGTGTGCACAGAACCCACAGAAATGCCAACTATGGAGGCGATCTGTTCAACAATCATTCGGCGATCCCCCAAAACAATTCTCTCCACTTTCTCGATCATGTCGTCAGACTGGCTTGTGCGAGCCCGAGGTTGTTTCAGTTTGTTGTCACACAATGTTCTGCCTTCACTAAACTATCGCACCCATGAACGCACCTTCGACACATCCATAACTCCATCACCACATGTCTCCTTCAACTGTCGATGAATTTCAATTGGTTTAACACCACGCAAATTCAGAAAACGAATGATTGCACACTGTTCAAGTAAGGAAAACGTCGCCATTTTAAGTATTTAAAACAGTTCTCATTCTCGCCGCTGGCGGTAAAATTCCATCTGCCGTATGGTGCTGCCATCTCTGGGATGTATTGACAATGAACGCGGCCTCATTTTAAAACAATGCGCATCTTTCTATCTCTTTCCAGTCTGGAGAAGAAAAATCGGAGGCCTTAGAACTTGAATGCACCTCGTACTTGAGAACGGGTCGCACCAGCGTTATGAGCTCTGTCTCCCTTATGGTTGAAATGGCTCTGAGCACTATGGGACTTAACATCTGAGGTCATCAGTCCCCTAGAACTTAGAAATACTTAAACCTAACTAACCTAAGGACGTCCATGCCCGAGGCAGGATTCGAAGCAGCGACCTTAGCGGTCCCGCGGTTCCAGACATTAGCGCCTAGAACCGCTCGGCCACTCCGGCCGGCTCTCCCTTATGGATGAGCTACATTATCCCAGAAGTCTCCCAATAAAACAAAGTCGAGCATTCGCCTCCACCTCTCCCAACCTGACGTGCTCACTCCATTTCATAGCACTTTGCAACGATACGCCTAGATATGTAATCGAAGTGACTATGTCAAGCTGCACCTGACTAATTATGGAAGTGATACCAGAAGTATCTTCTGCCGTAGACCTGAGAGCAGGTTGCGGAGTGTAGATGCAGATGTAGAGTTTAGCGCCGCGTCCGTGTCTACATCATTATGAAATGGACTTGAGTGGGTGGAAAACAGGCTATGGTCAGTGGCCTGGAACCACAAGTGCTTTCGCTAGAGATGTTTTGTGTATTTTTATTTACCTACATCTACATCTCTCAATCTGTATATTGAGCAAGTAGTAAAGGAAACAAAAGAAAAATTCTGAGTAGGTATTAAAATCCATGGAGAAGAAATAAAAACTTTGAGGTTTGCCGATGACATTGTAATTCTGTCAGAGACAGCAAAGAACTTGGAAGAGCTGATGAACGGAATGGATAGTGTCTTGAAAGGAGGATATAAGATGAACATCAACAAAAGCAAAACGAGGATAATGGAATGTAGTCGAATTAAGTCAGGTGATGCTGAGGGAATTAGATTAGGAAATGAGACACTTAAAGTAGTAAAGGAGTTTTGCTATTTGGGGAGCAAAATAACTGATGATGGTCATAGTAGAGAGGATATAAAATGTAGACTGGCAATGGCAAGGAAAGCGTTTCTGAAGAAGAGAAATGTGTTAACATCGAGTATTGATTTAGGTGTCAGGAAGTCATTTCTGAAAGTATTTGTATGGAGTGTAGCCATGTATGGAAGTGAAACATGGACGATAAATAGTTTGGACAAGAAGAGAGTAGAAGCTTTTGAAATGGGGTGCTACAGAAGAATGCTGAAGATTAGATGGTAGATCACATTACTAATGAGTAAGTATTGAATAGGATTGGGGAGGAGAAGTTTGTGGTACAACTTGACTAGAAGAAGGGATCGGTTCTTAGGACATGTTCTGAGACATCGAGGGATCACCAATTTAGTATTGGAGGGCAGCGTGGAGGGTAAAAGTCCTAGAGGGAGACCAAGAAATGAATACACTAAGCAGATTCAGAAGGCTGTAAGTTGCGGTAGGTACTGGGAGATGAACAGGCTTGCACAGGATAGAGTAGCATGGAGACCTGCATCAAACCAGTCTCAGGACTGAAGACTACAACAACAACAACAACAACAACAACATCTACATCTAAACTCCGGAAATTACCTTACGAAGTGTGGTGGAAGGTATTCTAATATCACTATCATTTGTTTTGCTCCTCCTCCCTGCTACTTTAGCGATTGAAGCACGGCAATAACGATTGTCATTAAACATCAATGAGCACAAAGCTGCCATCATCGTGAAAGTTAGTTTGAAGACCACAATTCACTACACATTGTCCTATTGGTGGAGATATGCCGGTGCGTTTCTCCGACGTTCGACCCGTATTACGCAGTCAACTTGTAGGGGGAGTTACAGTTAAACGTCGACTGCCAACCGCGGCGAAGTTCAGCATTTTTCACAGTAACAAACATTGTAGAGTTGAATCAAGTTATTGGTGTCAGACAAAGGTTCCTACGCTGGTTAGGGAGAGAACTGTTTGGATCTGTAGTCGCGCATTTAACCGCTGATGCAGCGAGGCACCATTTTACTGGCTTAACAATGGAAAAGAAAACCGAGTGTCTGTTAGATGTCGATCAGTTTCACTTTCGGAAGGGTAAAGACACCAGAGGGGCAATTCTGATCTATAATGGAAGCAAAACTTAAGAAAAATCAAGACAGACGATTTGGCGATCTGGAAAAAATATTCGGCAGTGTAAAGTGGTGCAAGGTGCTCTAAATTCAGAGAAAAATCGGTCTGCTATAGGGAAAGACTGGTAACATAAAATCTGTACAGGAACCAAGAGGGAACTGTAAGGATGGAAGACCAACAGCGAAATGTTCAGATTTGAAAAGGATGTAAGGCACGGATGTAACCATTTGCCCCCACTCTTCAATTTGTAGTAGAAGCAATGACGCAAATAAAAGGGAAGATCGACGGTGGGATTAAAATTCAAGGTGAAAGGATACCAATGATAAGATTCGCTGATGACACTGATATCGACAGTGAATGTGAAGAACAATTACCGGAGGTGTTGAATCCAATGAACGGTCTCATGAGTACAGAATATGGATTGAGAGTAAACCGGAAAAACATTTGGACAGGATTTGTGATTGGTGTAAAGAATGGCAGCTAACTCTAAATATAGATAAATGTAAATTAATGCAGATGATTAGGAAAAAGAATCTTGTAATGTTTGAATACTCCATTAGTAGTGTAACGCTTGACACAGTCACGTCGATTAAATATTTGGGCGTAACATTGCAGAGCGATATGAAGTGGGACAAGCATGTAATGGCAGTTGTGGGGAAGGTGGATAGTCGTCTTCGGTTCATTGGTAGACTTTTGGGAAGATGTGGTTCATCTGTAAAGGAGACCGCTTATAAAACACTAATACGACCTATTCTTGAGTACTGCTCGAGCGTTTGGGATCCCTGTCAGGTCGGATTGAGGGAGGGCATAGAAGCAATTCAGAGGCGGGCAGCTAGATTTGTTACTGGTAGGTAACGGAAATGCTTCAGGAACTCGGGTGGGAGTCTCTGGAGGAAAGGAGGCGTTCTTTTCGTGAATCGCTACTGAGGAATTTAAGAGAACCAGCATTTGAGGCTGACTGCAGTACAATTTTACTGCCGCCAACTTACATTTCGCGGAAAGACCACAAAGATAAGATAAGAGAGATTAGGGCTCGTACAGAGGCATATAGGCAGTCACTTTTCCCTCGTTCTGTTTGGGAGTGGAACAGGGAGAGTAGATGCTAGTTGTGGTACGAGGTACCCTCCGCCACGCACCGTATGGTGGATTGCGGAGTATGTATGTAGATGTAGATGTAGATGTAGAAGTAATGTGTAGCAATGGAAATGAGAACAGCGAGAAACTTCGTATCAAAAATTGATGTCACGAAGTAGACGAGGCTAAGGAAATCTGCTAAGTTGGATGCAAAATAACCCACGACGGACGAAGCAAAGAGGAAATAAAAAGCAGACTAGCACTGGCAAAAAAGGCATTCCTGGCAAAGAGAAATCTACTAGTATCAACTATATTCAACTATTCATTTCGTTGCCAGCTGCATACAATAAATGGGGCCTTCAGGTCAACGCGAATAAAATAAAATACTAGACAACAAAAGGAACAGATCAAGATTTGACACTGTAAGAAGGAATGCGAACGATTACACATACTGAAAAGTACAAATACAAAGACAAAAAAAAGAAAAGAAACCGATAAACCACGAAAGATTTATCTGCTAGGGACGGGTTAGATGTGATGTACGTGCGTGTACAAACAAATGCTTACGATTTCAGAAAAATTTGATGATCTATTCAAGAGAAAGAGCGTGATAAATTGAGCAAGTCAATAACGTGTTGGTCCACCTCTGGCCCTTATGCGAGAAGTTATTCCGCTTGGCTTTGATCGACAGAGTTGTTGTGATGTCCTCCGGAGGGATATTGTGCCAAATTCTGTCCAACTGGTGCGTTAGATCGTCAAAATTCCGTGATGGTTGGAGGTTCCAGCCCATAATGCTCTAAACGTACTCAGTTATGGAGAGATCCGGCGACCTTGCTGGCCATCATAGGGTTTGTCAGGCACGAAGACGAGCAACAGAAACTGTCACCGTGTGTGGGCGGGCATTATCTTGCTGAAATGTAAGTACAGGATGGCTTGCCATGAAGGGCAAAAAAAACGAGGCGTAGAATATCGTTGACTTATTGCTGTGCTATTAGGGTGCTGCGGATGACAACGAAAGGCATCCTGCTATGAAATTAAATGCTGCTACAAAAGATCATTCATGTTTGTTGGGACGTATGACGGGTGACAAACAGCGTGCTATCCCATCGCTGTCCGTGTGGCGTCTCCAGACAAGTGTTCGGCCTGAAATCTCACTGACTGGAGTAGAACTGTCTTCAGTGATGAGCCCCGCTTCGAACTGAGTTCCGGTCACTAGTGAAGAATCATGTGATGCGGGAATGTTGCCACCAAAACTATCGAAAAGTGGTTGACCGATTTACTTCCAATTTTTACACGATGCTGCAATATACGTTCGGACAGGCATACGCGACGTTTCCAGAGCGAAATTTTCACTCTGCAGCGGAGTGTGCGCTGATGTGAAACTTCCTGGCAGATTAAAACTGTGTCTCGGACCGAGATTCGAACTCGGGACCTTTGCCTTTCGCCGCGAAGTACTCTACCAACTGAGCTACCCAAGCAAGACTCGCGCCCCGTCCTCACAGCTTTAATTCCGGCAGTACCTCGTCTCCTACCTTCAAAACTTCGCAGAAGCTTTCCTGCCAACCTTGCAGAACTAGCACTCCTGAAGGAAAGCATATTGCGGAGACATGGATTAGCCTAAGGATGGGTGATGTTTCCAGAATGAGATTTTCACTCTGCAGCGGAGTGTGCGCTTATATGAAACTTCCAGTCAGATTAAAACTGTGTGCTGGACGGAGACTCGAACTCGGGACCTTTGCCTTTCGCGGGCGAGTGCTCTTCGCAGGAGAGCTTCTGCGAAATCTGGAATGTAGGAGACGAAGTGCTAGCGGAATTAATGCTGTGAGGACGGAGCGTGAGTTGTGCTTGGATAGCTCAGCTGGAGCCGACACGGTAGCTCAGCGTGTTCGGTCAGAGGGTTAGCTGCTCTCTGTAATAAAAAAAAACTGAGTGAACGGATCATCGATGAACGTGAACAGATGTCATCTGACGCCCGCACCGAACAAATGCAACGAGCAGTAACGAACAACATGAGATTAAAAAGAAAAAGGTTGGTAGAGCACTTCCCCACGAAAGGCAAAGGTCCCGAGTGCGAGTTTCGGTCCGGCACACAGTTTTAATCTTCCACGAAGTTTCATGTGCTAAGTTATGTACAAGAAGGAGAAATGTTGGTAGCAAAAATCTCGAAAAGATCCTGACCGATTTACTTTAACTTTTCACACAATACTGTAAATAACCATGCAGAAAGAGATAGGTCATATATGTTTGAAACTACAGTGTACAAGTTATGACTACGGTAGCAGCACGTTTAAACCATAAGGAAATTGAGTATCCCATGTATATTCTTTCTCCCTATATATAGTGTTAAACAAAAATTGTGTACCCAACAATGTGTTGTTTTGGGCGAAGAAAGGAGGAGAAAATTGACAGCAAAAGGGAGGTAAGGAGATTAGGACGTATATCCAATTCATATTTAGCATCATTTGAAGCATTTCTGGGTTTGATAATGGAATTAAAAAAAAGAAAAAAAGTCATTTCCTATTAACGAGAGTTGGAGCAGCTTCTTTACGAGTACTAAGACTAGTGCGCTAGTGTCTCTGCTAGCGACGATTTTGGTGAAATATCTGAAGGATTTCGGACTCAGCTTCGCTGGAAAAAGCGATTTTTCGAGTGTTTTTCAGAATTGCGTCTAGAGCTTCAAGAAACTGATGCTCGGGCTCAGACTTTGAAATCCTATAATTGTGTAGAAAATGGAAGAGCCCAAGACCATTAGGTCATCTTGTGACAATGCGGCTTTAGCGCTACTCACATAACGCAGCTGCCTGTAAGTAGCAATTCCGCGGGAGAAAGGAGCGTTAAGACGAGGTTTCCGATAAAATAAAGATTTTGGAAAAAGACTGTCATATGTTGCGTGAAATGATTACTGCCAAAGTAAGAAATAAAGTAGATTAGAGAAACAAATACAGTAAATGAGGTACCTGTTCAGAATTTCAAGTTCAACATTTAGCTTAGCATCTTAGAATAAAGTTCACATAACGATTCTGTACCTTAAAGCCACACAACAGCAGACTGCATGTTGTACATAATCCACCAGACGGGTTACTCTTTAGTCCTCTTCAAAAATTGTTGACTTCTTCACACCTCTTGCTACAGATCAGAAACTACGTCATAGTCACATAGGAGCACTGAGTACTGTGAACAATATACAGCCGGCCGCGATGGTCGAGTGGCTCTAGGCGCTTCAGTGCAGAACCACGCGGCTGCTACGGTCGCAGGTTCGAATCCTGCCTCGGGTATGGATGTGTGTGATGTCCTTAGGATAGTTAGGTTTAAGTAGTTCCAAGTCTAGGGGACTGGTGACCGCCGCGCGGGATTAGCCGAGCGGTCTCAGGCGCTGCAGTCATGGACTGTGCGGCTGGTCCCGGCGGAGGTTCGAGTCCTCCCTCGGGCATGGGTGTGTGTGTGTGTGTGTGTGTGTTTGTGTGTGTGTGTGTGTGTGTGTTCGTCCTTAGGATAATTTAGGTTAAGTAGTGTGCAGGCTTAGGGATTGATGACCTTAGTAGTTAAGTCCCATAAGATTTCATTTGAACATTTTTGACTGATGACCTTAGATGTTAAGTTCAAAATGTTCAAATGTGTGTGAAATCTATGGGACTTAACTGCTAAGGTCATCAGTCCCTAAGCTTACACACTACTTAACCTAAATTATCCTAAGGACAAACACACACACCCATGCCCGAGGGAGGACTCGAACTTCCGCCGGGACCAGCCGCACAGTCCACGACTGTAGCACCTTAGACCGCTCGGCTGATCTCGCGTGGCGGATGTTAAGTCCCATAGGACTTAGAGCTGTTTGAACCATTTGAACAATATATACGGAAGAATACTTCCTCCAATCCTTCAAATTCTCAGCTGGCACCTCATTTTCTGTACATAGTTTAGAGCGCCATTCAAAGGAATGTCAGATGCTTCTGTAATCTATTTTGTTTCTAGCTTTTATAAAAATCATTTCATGAAATGTTGAACCGTTCTTTTTAATTTTTTTATTTCTTTCTTGTAGACAAATCATTTCATAAGGAATTTGACCATTTTTATTTCAATTTTTTTTTATTTTCAAAACTAGATCCCTCGTTAGTCAATTTGATACCCCATTTGTTCATTTCCCATTTTTCGTTAGGTTTTGAAAATTCAGACAAAAAATTCCCCCCAAAATTAATAATTAATATTTGCTTAATTATCTAGATTACTTTCAAGAAACCAAACCTTTTTTTGTAAAACTAGGCCTCAAGCAGGTGTACATGATACTTTATTTGTCCATTTCCCACTCTTTGTTCGGGTATGAAATTTCAGACAAAAATTCATTTAGTAATGTCTAGGGCCCCTCATTTTCGCTCCGCTCAAACATTTTACCCGAAAATTGTGAAAGCTATGCAGCCCATGCGGGTACTGCGAAACGTTATTGTGCAAGTGATTCGTTCTCTTCCTTCATTGGTCATTGGATACAATTGAATCGATGAATTGAAAAAGGGTACTGTGAGCCGTGCTGCGGCTCGCTTTGGTACTGTTCGTAGGTTTCCGCCAGACGGTATCGTTTAGTTGGCATGGTTGCGGTTGTTTGTCTTCTTCTCGTGTTGACTGGGCCCAGTCGGTTTCGCGAGCGTTGCCTGTCCGCTGGTGGCAGCAGCGGCGGTTATCGATATGTAGCAACTGTTGCCCTATCTTTGGGGCGACGTCGTCGTTTTTCCGGATCGTGTGACTGGGCCAGTTCGGTTGGGGACCCAGGAGGAGCCAGGTCTGCATAGTGCGAGAACACGCCGGACACGCATGGACTGCCGGATGGAAGGGCTGTGGTCACGACGGTGCACGACCTCGTCGCAAACTGGATCCAGCAAGCTTTAAGATGAGCGCATTTCAGTTCAAGTAGAGAAACCTCCACCACTGTGACATCTCGCGATTCTCCAGTGACTTGGGTTCGTGTTGCTGCTCGAAGTGTCGCCGAGGCGAAGAGCAGCGAGTGGAGTGCTTGGGGAAGGCGGATCTGATTAGCTTTCGACTTCTTATTACTGTTTACTGCGTTCAACTTGTTACAATTTGTTAAGTTCAACCAGCGGTAATTTTTCTTGCCTGCTGACCGCTAACGCCCCAGTGACCTGCCCTGGAGGTTAGTGTATGTAACGGCAGTGTACGTTTCCTCGCCTTGCCGCTGCTGTCCGGTAAGGCGTGTAGTTTTGACAGCTTTCTTCATTGTACGCCGGTTGGTGATTCCTCTACTCTGGTGGTAGTCATCCCTTTCTCGTTCCGGGGGTTCTAAACATAGTATTCTGGACGTAGTGCAGACCGCCGGTTCCGGCTTTGGCGTATTGTTCCATCGTTCCATTTGGTTTATCGGACGTCAGGTAGCTTCAGCAAGATTATCATAAGTCATTCGTTAGACTGCCACTAGTCTGAGTTACCAGCTTGTGAAGTGAATGCAACTCTTGGCTGCCTATCTCATCGCTCGCGGAAGTGTTCGTTGCCGGACCTTCTCAGAGGTCGATTCCTGTAGTGCCGCCTGGACCAGATGCTTGTCTTTTTAATTATCCTTTGCTACTGTACTTGCTGTTTTACAGCAGATTTCTAAATTATTTTGTGTTATTGCCGTTCCTGGCGTGTAAGGCCTTCAGCAGTGATTGTGGTCATCTGCCTAAAAATTCTAATTTGGTATTTGTATTTTAGCAGCAAGCCTTAAAACCTTATTTACTGCCATTCGTGGCGCCTGATGCCGTGTGCTGTGTTTGTGGCGACATGCCTTTAATATTTCAGTACCTGTAATTTGTAACTTGCAGCGAGTTTTAAGCAATTCTTAATTTATTGCCATTCCTGGCGTGTAAGGCCTTATGGCCAGATCACAGCTTGCTTTAAAAATAGTATCTATCGTATCTTTATTTAATGGTGATTTGCTAAATTGTAACTCACTGAAAACGCTATTATTTACAGAGTTGTTTATTCCTTCATTAATAACGTGCGATATTTTTTTAATTTATTGTTGAGTCTGGAATCACTGGTTTAAAATAAATTGTGTGTAACTGTAAAAGGTAACCAATAGTAACTGATTACAGCCCCGTCCACAATCGTAACCGATTCCTGTCTTCCCTTGACTACTACCAGGTCACATACTGTCTTGGGAAAGAGGCTATGCCCGTATAAACAAGCTTATAATGGACCTGTTCCTATAAAAAAGAAGGAACTTGTCGATGTAAAGAAAATTCAGCAATACATACTTGATAAGCAGAAACCATTTCATAACAGTACCTGCCAATGCCCAGCGATAGATGGATAGGATAAAGACGAGGCGTACCCACAATTGTCGGCTTTGCCGTATTTTGCTTGTGGCTGTGTTTAGGGTCCATTATGAATAAACTTTTATGCTCGTAACATACCCTTTTTTGCTCTAATAAAAATGAAAATGTAAACTGGCATAATTTCTCTTTGAAGAAAAACGCTAGTTGACTCATCAACATCATCAGCTTCTAAAAAGGGTCATCTCCAATACATTCAAAGGCAACAGCCTTGCCGCAGTGGATACACCGGTTCCCGTGAGATCACCGAAGTTAAGCGCTGTCGGGCGTGGCCGTCACTTGGATGGGTGACCATCCAGCCACCATGCGCTGTTGCCATTTTTCGGGGTGCACTCAGCCTCGTGATGCCAATTGAGGAGCTACTCGACCGAATAGTAGCGGTTCCGGTCAAAGAAAACCATCATAACGACCAGGAGAGCAGTGTGCTGACCACACTCCCCTCTTGTCCGCATCCTCAACTGAGGATGACATGGCGGTCGGATGGTCCTGATGGGCCACTTGTGGCCTGAAGACCGAGTGCAATACATTCCAAGTCTGTTACTGACCACAGTCAACCGCTAAGGTACACTGAGGTGACATAATTCATGGGATGCCTCCTATGAACTCAGCAAGTCGTTAGAACTCACCTGCGGACAGTCTGAGCCACCTTGCCTATATGGTTGTCCATAATTGCGAAAGTGTTGCAGATGCAAGATTTTCTGTACGAACTGACCTCTCGATTATATCCCATAAACATTCGACGGGATTCATGTAGGGCGATCTGGATGGCCAAACAGCTCGCTCGAATTGTCCAAAATGATCTTCAAACCAGTTACGAACAATTGTGACCCCACTAACATGCTACATTGTCATCCATAAAAATCCCACCGTTGTTTGGGAACATGAAGTCCATGAATAGCTACAAATGGTCTGCAAGCAGCCGAAGACAACCATTTCCAGTAGTGATCGGTTCAGTTGGACCAGAGGATCCAGCCTATTCTGTGTAAACACAGTCCACGGCGTTATGGAGCCACCACCAACTTGTACAATGCCTTGTTGACAACTTGCATTTGTGGTTTCGTGGGATCTGACTACACTCTAATCGTAACAGCTCTTACCAACTGAAATCGGGTCTCATCTGACGAGGCCACGGTTTTCCTCGTCTGGGGTCCAACCAATGTGAAAGTGTACGAGGCATCATAACAAAAAAGATAAATGTACTGGCTTTTCAAAAATGGCCCTGAGCACTATGGGACTGAACATCTGAGGTCATCAGTCCCCTAGAACTTAGAACTACTTAAACCTAACTAACCTAAGGACATCACACACATCCATGCCCGAGGCAGGATTCGAACCTGCGCCTAGAACCGCTAGGTCACAGCAGCCGGCCTCCTGGCTTTTGCAGATTATTTTGTGCTGATAGGAAAGAACATGGAAGAACTGGAGAAAATTGGGACTGTGCTACTGGAAGAAGCAAAGAAAGTAGGTCAAAGTATAAATGAAAGTAAAAAAAAGTTCATGGTAGTAGGGAAAAGAGCTCATTAGGGATCAAACCATCTAAATATCGGAAATGTAGCAATACAGACGCATCTAACAAGACAGACGCATTCACGTACTTCGGTGTCAACAACATCCAACAAAATCTTATCGAACAAGAGATAGTAACAAGAATTCAAGCTGTGGGAGGATGTCTAGGAGCTATGCACAACATGATAAGATCGAAGTTACTACCTAGGCAGGCAAAAAGAAGAATATATCAGACCATCATCAAGCCAATATTGTGCTATGCAAGTGAGACATGGACCCAGACAAAGAAAACAGAGAAGAAACTCATTACGTTTGAAAGTAAAGTACTGAGAAAAAAAAGGACCAGTGAAAGAAAATTAACAGTGGAGAATAAGGAAAAGCAGAGAACTCAGACAGTTATACACACTGCCTGTCGTCTTAGCGAGTGTGAAAATTAAGAGACTAAGATGGTACGGATATGCGAGGAGGAGAGGGGAGAACACGATAAGAAAGGCTGTAATGGATGAAGAAGCTGAAGGAAAGAGACCACTGGGACGGCCGAGAATAAGGTGGAAGGATAATACCATGAGAGACATGCAGACACTGAATCTGGAAGATGAAGATGCAGATGACAGGAATGTGTGGAAGGTTGGACTGAGTGAGACTAAGGACCGGCTGCGGTTTGTGTGGCCAGTATAAGTAAGTAAGAAAGTAAGTAAGGGTCCAACCGATACGGTCGTCTGTTGCCATAGCTCATTAACGCTATGTTCCGCCACACTGCCCTAACGGATACGTTAGCCTTGCGTCTCACGTTGATTCCTACATTTATTTGATGCAGTATTGCTTGTTTGTTACCACAGTCACCTGTACGCAGACGCCGCTGATCTCGGTCGTTAAGTGAAGGTCGTCGGCCAATGTGTTGATCATGGTGAGAGATGTTGTTGTTGTTGTGGTCTTCAGTCCTGAGACTGGTTCAAATGACTCTGAGCACTACGGGACTCAACATCCGTGGTCATCAGTCCCCTAGAACTTAGAACTACTTAAACCTAACTAACACACATCCATGCCCGAGGTAGGATTCGAACCAGCGACCGTAGCGGTCGCGCGGTTCCAGACTGTAGCGCCTAGAACCGCTCGGCCGCCACGGCCGGCCCTGAGACTGGTTTGATGCAGCTCTCCATGCTACTCTATTCTGTGCAAGCATCTTCATCTCCAGTACCTGCTGCAACCTATATCCTTCTGTACATGTTTAGTGTATTCATGTCTTGGTCTCCCTCTACGATTTTTACCCTCCACGCTGCCCTCCAGTACTAAATTGGTGGTCCCTTGACGCCTCAGAACATGTCCTACCAAGCGATCCCTTCTTCTAGTCAAGTTGTGCCACAAACTCCTCTTCTCCCCAGTTCTTTTCAGTACTTCCTCATTAGTTATATGACCTACCCATCTAATCTTCAGCATTCTTCTATAGCAACACATTTCGAAAGCTTCTATTCTCTTCTTGTCCTAACTGTTTATCGTCCTGGTGAGAGATAATGTCTGAAATTTGTTATTCTCGT
Organism: Schistocerca serialis cubense; assembly: GCF_023864345.2. Classification (NCBI taxonomy): domain Eukaryota; kingdom Metazoa; phylum Arthropoda; class Insecta; order Orthoptera; family Acrididae; genus Schistocerca; species Schistocerca serialis. Next base: position 78,735,759 of record NC_064649.1, read on the forward strand.
TACCCTTTAGACGCTGTGGATCGCGGAATATTGAATTTCCTAACGATTTCCGAAATGAAATGTTCGATGCATCTAGGTTCAACAATCATTCCGCCTTCAATGTCTGTTAATTCCCGTTGTGCTGTGAAAAACGCATCGGAAATCTTTTTACATGAATTACCTGACTAACTATGATACCTCCATCAATGCTCTTTCCTTTTATAGCTTGCATACGCTATACTACAGCTATCTGTAAATTGCGTATCTCTATCCCATGACTTTTGTCTCCTCAGAATAAAGAAAGAAAACCGAGTGAGGTGGCGCAGTGGTTAGCACACTGGACTCGCATTCGGGAGGACCACGGTTCAAACCAGCGTCCGGCCATCCTGATTTAGGTTTTCCGTTATTTCCCTAAATCGCTTCAGGCAAATGCCGGGATGGTTCCTTCGAAACGGCACGGCCGATTTCCTTCCCCACCCTTCCCTAATCCTATGGGACCGATCACCTCGCTGTTTGGTCCCCTCCCGCAAATCAACGAACCAACCAAAGAAATAAAAATTTCGTGGGGAGGGGGTGTCTAACAACACTTATATTACTACAATGGAGATATATAATATAAACTTACATAACACAATCCTTCAGCTGCAAACAGAACACTAGTTGCCTCAGCAACATCATCACGTTGGAAAAGGGATCATCTACAGTGCGTCCAGACTCGCTTATTGACCACACTTGACATCTAAAGTACGAGGGTCACTACAAAAGAAATGCACATTATTTTGGCAAAAATACAGTTTTCATTCTGCACGTGTGAAAGTTTTGCAGTGTTTAGATACATCCGTCGCGCTTGTTTTCAAACTTAGCTCAACCTGTTCCCATGACTGGCGCCGTCACAGCATGTCTTCGAGATGGCTGCTACACTTGACGTTCGTCAGAAACAACGTGCTGTCATAGAATTCCTGTGCTGTGAAAACGAGACAGTGGGAAACATCCACAAGAGGTTGAAAAAGGTGTACGGAGATGCTGCTGTCGACCGCAGTACAGTTAGTCGGTGGGCAAGCAGGTTACGTGATGAAAGCGGGCACGGCAATATTGAGGATTGTCCTTGCAGCGGAAGGTCTTGTACTGCACATACTCCAGACAATGTGCAGAGAGTTAAAGAATTGTTGAATGCTGACAGAGGCATCACACTGAACGAATTGTCACGCTACGTTTGGATAGGGGAAGGAAGTGTTTGCAGAATACTGAAAGTGTTGGCGTTAAAAAGGTTTGTGCAGGTGGGTTCCCAGGATGTTGACAGTGACTCACAAAGAAACAAGAAAAACAGTCTGGAGTGAGCTTTTGGAACAGTACGAGAATGGTGGAGACGAATTTCTTGGAAGAATTGTGACAGGTGATGAAACATGGCTCCATCATTTTACACCAGAGACGAAGAGCCAATGAATGGAGTGGCACATGCAAATTCACCCAAGAAAACAAAATTCAAAACCACACCTTCTGCTAAAAAAGCTATCGCTACGGTGTTTTTCGATTCCGAACGACTCTTGCTTGTGGACATCCTGCCAAGTGGAACCACCATAAATTCTGATGCGTATGTGACGACACTGAAGAAACTTCATGCTCGACTGAGTCGTGATCGACCACATCGGCAAAAGCAGAATGTTTTGCTGTTGCACGACAATGCACGGCCACATGTCAGTCAAAAAACCATGGAAGCGATCACAAAACTCGGATGGACAACACTGAAACACCCGCCTTAGAGTCCTGACCTGGCTCCATGTGACTATCATCTCTTTGGGAAAATGAAAGACTCTCTTCGTGGAACAAGGTTTGAAGATGATGACTCCCTTGTGCACGCTGCCAAACAGTGGCTCCAGCAGGTTGTAAGTAGATTGTTTAGGTTTTTATGTTGGTAACGTCATCTAGCGTTTTGTATGAAAATCACTGGTTGTGCTGTATGCAGTCTGTGGCTGGTTTGAATTGTTGGAATTTGCTATTGTAGTGTTGGGTAGTTGGATGTGAACAGCGCGTAGCGTTGCCCAGCTGGAGGTGAGCCGCCAGCAGTGAGCAGTGATGGATGTGGGGAGAGAGATTGCAGAATTTTGAGAGCGGACGATCTGGACGTGTGTCCATCAGAAAGAGTAAATTTGTAATACTGGATATCATGCGCTGGTATATATATTATGACTTTTGAACACTATTAAGGTAAATACATCGTTTGTTCTCTATCAAAATCGTTCATTTGCTAACTATGCCTATCAGTACTTAGTGCCTTCAGTAGTTAGAATCTTTTATTTAGCTGGCAGTAGTGGCGCTCGCTGTATTGCAGTAGTTGGAGTAACGAAGATTTTTGTGAGGTAAGTGATTCATGTAAGGTACAGGTTATTCTTAGTCAGGGCCATTCCTTTGTAGGGATTTTTGGAAGTCAGATTGTGTTGCGCTAAAAATATTGTGTGTCAGTTTAGTGTTGATCAGGGTAGGTAAAGAGCGAAATGTCTGAGTACTTTCAGCTCTGCTCAGCTGTTTGAAAATCTAATGATGTAAGAGGTTTATCAGCACAGTCATTCATAAATTTTTCTAAGAGGACGTTTCAAGGTTGGTCCTGAATTTTACCATGCGGGTATATAGGCGCTGGTTCCAAGATGGCGCAAGGCAGATGAGAGGGCTCAAAAATGGTTCAAATGTCTCTGAGCACTATGGGACTTAACTGCTGTGGTCATCAGTCCCCTAGAACTTAGAACTACTTAAACCTAACTAACCTAAGGACATCAAACACGTCCATGCCCGAGGCAGGATTCGAACCTGCGACCGTAGCGGTCGCGCGGTTCCAGACTGTAGCGCCTAGAACTGCTCGGTCACTCCGGCCGGCAGATGAAAGGGATGGAAATTATGTGGAGAAATGAAAATATTGTTCCTAAAGGACGTATATACACACTGTACAACTTTCAAACATGTAGAATGAAAGACGGATTTAAAAAAAAATAGTGTGCATTTCTTTCGGAGTGACCCTCGTATGTTATACTGGTGTGTACTGTTTCACCCTGGGACCAGCTGTTGCATGGGACCTTTGCAACATCGTGTTTGAACGCCTTATTTAGTAAAACAGTTTTTTGTGTAAATGATGAGTAACTGAAATCCTGAGCTGCCGACAGGTGTTGTTGATATACCTCGATGTGGACAGCTGAAAAATGTGTGCCCCGACCGGGACCCGAACCCGGGATCTCCTGCTTGGATGGCACACGCTCTATCCATCTGAGCCACCGAGGACACAGATGAATAGCGCGACTGCAGGGTCTTATCCCTTGCACGCTTCCCGTGAGACTCACATTCCCAACTGTCCACAATTGTACATATGTAATGTACCTTACAGACATTTGCCCATTCACTCATTACTCGCGCACGCTTTGGCGATTCCCGTAGGAGTTTGGGCAACCTATGCGCATTCGCACAGACGAAGGTCAATGGCTGGGTAGCCTTTTAACTATATATATGAAGACAGTAACTGTTCTCAAAAGAAGAGAATACTGTTGATGACCGTGCAGCTTTTCCCTGGAATAAATGATGACTGACTGAAACCCTCAGCTGCCGACAGGTGTTGTTGATATACCTCGATGTGGACAGCTGAAAATGTGTGCCCCGACCGGGACCCGAACCCTGGATCTCCTGATTACGTGGCCAACGCTCTATCCATCTGAGCCACCGAGAACACAGATGAATAGCGCGACTGCAGGGACTTATCCCTCGCACGCTTCCCGTGAGACTCACATTCCCAAAGGTCCACAATTCTACATATGTAATGTACCTTATAGACATTTGCCCATTCACTCATTACTCGCACACACGCTTTGGCGATTCCCGTAAGAGTTTGGGCAACCTGTGCGCATTCGCACAGACGAAGGTCAATGGCTGGGTAGCCTTTTAACTATATATATGAAGACAGCAACTGTTCTCGAAAGAATAGAATACTATTGATGACCGTGCAGCTTTTCCCTGGAATAAATGATGAGTGAATTGTGGACAGGTCGGAATGTGAGTCTCACGGGAAGCGTGCAAGGGATAAGTCCCTGCAGTAGCGCTATTCATCTGTGTCCTCGGTGGCTCAGATGGATAGAGCGTCTGCCATGTAAGCAGGAGATCCCGGGTTCGGGTCCCGGTCGGGGCACACATTTTCAGCTATCCATATCGAGGTATATCAACAACACCTGTCGGCAGCTGAGGGTTTCAGTTAGTCATCATTTATGCCAGGGAAAAGCTGCACGGTCATCAACAGTATTCTGTTCTTTCGAGAACAGTTACTGTCTTCATATATATAGTTTTTTGTGTCTCCTGAAAAATTTGCTTTCTGGGACACGACGCCTTTTCCAAACTCGCCCATTGAGTTCAGTTGCTACATTCGCACCAGCGTCATCGGCGCAGTCAAAGTGTGCCTTTCGCGCGGGTTGGCTTTTGACTCCGTTATTTAATTAGCCCCGCGCGGGCGGGGGCGGCGGACATAACGTATTGGCGGCGGCGGAAAGAGCGCTTCGCACAGATAAGCGGCCGGCGCCTCTGCGAACACGCTGGCCTCCCTCCCGCTCCGCTGGAGTCTGGCACTGGAGGCGCGCGCTGGTATTACCCCTGGAGCGGCGGCTTACGCCAGATTAATGAGCTCCACAATTATTACGGGCGCTCGCGGAGCGGGCCCCGGCGATATTGAGACCCGGAGCCGGGGCCTGCGAGCAGGAAGGAAAGGCAGGGCTAGGCGCGAGCTGGTGGGACCTGCGATCGCCGCGCCAGCCGCCACGTGCTGGGCCGTCGCGTCGCTCTCTGGTCCCCCCGCTCCTCGCCTCGCCTTTATCGATCGCCTCCAACCATTAAAACCTCGGTCCCGCGGCTAGTGGAGCCGTATCGCTTTCGCGCTAGCAGGTCGCAGGCCTACGCGCTCACCAGTCCTGTGCGTCTTTGGACCCGTGCCTCAGATGGGTTCAAAATGGTTCAAATGGCTCTGAGCACTATGGGACTTAACAGCTGAGGTCATCAGTCCCCTAGAACTTAGAACTACTTAAACCTAAGGACATCACGCACATCCAAGCCCGAGGCAGGATTCGAACCTGCGACCGTAGCAGCAGCGCGGTTCCGGAATGAAGAGCCTAGAACCGCTCGGTCACAGCGGCCGGCTCGTAATTGTAATTCCTAGGTATTTAGTTGAATTTACGGCCTTTATATTTGATTGATTTATCGTGTAACCGAAGTTTAACAGATTCCTCATGACCTCGTATTTTTCATTATTTAGGGTCAACCATTCGGACGTCTTTTCTAAATCATTTTGCAATTTGTTTTGATCTTCTGATGACTTTACTAATCGATAAACGACAGCGTCATCTGCAAACAACCTAAGATGGCTCCTCAGTTTGTATCCCAAATCGTTTATATAGACAAGGGACAGCAAAGGGCCTATAACACTACCTTGGGGAATGCCAGAAATCTGTTTTATTCAATGACTTTCCGTTAATTACTACGTACTGTGACCTCTGTGGCAGGAAGTTACAAATCCAGTCACACAACTGAGACGATATTCCATAAGCACGCAATTTAACTATAAGCCGCTTATGTGGTACAATGTCGAAAGCCTTCTGGAAACCCAGAAACACGGAATCGATCTGAAATTCCTTGTCAATAGCACCCAACACTTCATGTGAATAAAGAGCTAGTTGTGTTTCACGAGAACGATGTTTTCTAAACCTATGTTCTCTGTGTGTCAATACATCATTTTCTTCGAGGTGATTCATAATGTTCGAACACAATATGTGTTCCACAATGTTGCTGCATGTCGACATTAATGATATGGGCCTGTAGTTTAGTGGATTATTCCTACTACCTTTCCTGAATATTGGTGTGACCTGTGCACCTTTCCAGTCTTCGGATACGGATCTTTCGTCGAGCGAACGGTTGTATATGGTGGCTAAGTATGGAGCTAATGCATCAGCATACTCTGAAAGGAACATAATTGTTATAGAGTCTGGGCCAGAAGACTTGCTTTTATTAAGTGATTGGTATTGGTTATTTTGCTGCCCAGGTAACAAAATTATTTATTTTCATCCGCTTTGTGATTCGCAATTCCGATGTTAAGTTTGCCACTCCTATCATTCTGCTAGCTCTCATTACTTTTGTCTTTCTTTGACTTACTCTTAATCCATATTCTGTTCTCATTAGACTGTTCCTTCCATTCAACACACTGCGTAAGTCTTCTTCACTTTCACTAAGAATAGCTATATCAGCAGCGAGTCTTAACATTTATATCTCTTCACCTTGAACTTTAATCCCGCTCTTGAATCTTTATTTCCGTCATTGCTCCTTCGATGTACAGATTCAAAACAGCAGCACGAAAGACTACATCCCTGTCTTACACTCTGTTTAACCTGAGCACTTCCTTCATGGTATTGCCTTCTGATTGTTCCCTCTTGATTCTTGCACATATTGTATATTACTCGTCTTACACACATTTTTCTCAGGTATCAAATATCTTTTTCTAGGTCGACTAATCCTGTGAACGCGTCTTGATTTTTCATCAGTCTTTTTTCCATTATTAACCAGAACGTCCGAAGTCTCTCTCCAGTGCCTTTACGTTTTTTAAAGCCAAACTGATGGTCGTCTAACACATCCTCAATTTTCTTTTCCATTGCACTTTATAGACCCTCCAGCACCTGTACCCAGAATATAAAACGGACCCATAATGTCCAGGATGGCCTTCTTCACTTGCAAAGTCAAGGCAAGGAGGTGCTATTTTGGAACTTACTGGATGCCGGACCAGTAACTACATCTACATCTACATCCATACTCCACAAGCCACCTGACGGTGTGTGGCGGAGGGTACCTTGAGTACCTCTACAGGTTCTCCCTTCTATTCCAGTCTCGTATTGTTCGTGGAGAGAAGGATTGTCGGTATGCCTCTGTGTGGGCTCTAATCACTCTGATTTTATCCTCATGCTCTCTTCGCGAGATATACGTAGGAGGGAGCAATATACTGCTTGACTCCTCGGTGAAGGTATGTTCTCTAAACTTCAACAAAAGCCCGTACCGAGCTACTGAGCGTCTCTCCTGCGGAGTCTTCCACTGGAGTTTATCTGTCATCTCCGTAAAGCTTTCGCGATTATTAAATGATCCTGTAACGAAGCGCGCTGCTGTCCGTTGGATCTTCTCTATCTCTTCTGTCAACCCTACCTGGTACGGATCCCACACCGGTGAGCAGTATTCAAGCAGTGGGCGAACAAGTGTACTGTAACCTACTTCCTTTGTTTTCGGATTGCATTTCCTTAGGCTTCTTCCAATGACTCTCAGTCTGGCATCTGCTTTACCGACGATTAATTTATATGGTCATTCAATTTTAAATCACTCCTAATGCGTACTCCCAGATAATTTATGGAATTAACTGCTTCCAGTTGCTGACCTGCTATATTGTAGCTAAATGATAAAGGATCTTTCTTTCTATGTATTCGCAGCACATTAAACTTGTCTACAGTGAGATTCAATTGCCATTCCCTGCACCATGCGTCAATTCGTTGCAGACCCTCCTGCATTTCAGTACAATTTTCCATAGTTACAATCTCTCGATACACCACAGCATCATCTGCAAAAAGCCTCAGTGAACTTCCGATGTTATCCACAAGGTGATTTATACATATTGTGAACAGCAACGGTCCTATGACACTCCCCTGCGGCACGCGTGAAATCCCTCTTACTTTGGAAGACTTCTCTCCAGTGAGAATGACATGCTGCGTTCTGTTATCTAGGCTTCAGTCCGATCACATAATTGCTTGCCGCAGTCTTCAAGAATTGAGCAGATTCTGCCTGAACGCAATGATGCTCGTTTGCGTGTACACCTAGACCTGGTAACTGCTGTCTCTAGAGTGCATACATCCAAGACAAACCTGCTGCCCCCTCCCCGCCACCGAGTCAAGTGGCCCAGTGGTTAGGACACTGACACTGGACTCGCGTTTGGGAGGACGATGGTTCAAAGCCATGTCTGCCCATGCCTATTTAGGTTTCCCGCAATTTCCCTAAATTGCTTCAGGTCAATGCTGGGATGGTTCTTTGAAAGGTCACGGCTGACTTCCTTCCCTTTCCTTCCTTAATCTGGGGGGACCAATGATCTCGCTATTTGGGCCCCTTCCCCAGACCAACCAATCACTCTGGCCCCACCCCAGGTTCTATGGTCAGGGTGCGATAAGCTACAGCTGTCGTTCAGCTTTGGTGTCTCTGGAAGGGACGCTGACTAGCATTAAATCTCATCGTCATTGGACGATAAACTATGTAACAAATCCACCAGGGGCATTTCAACCCTTCTAAAACTGTCCAAGGCGACTGTTGGTGGTGCAGCTAAGCGGAAATGCAGAGGAACAACCAATGCTAAACCAAGACCAGGCAGAGATCGTGCACTGGCGGACAGCATTGCCAAGGTTGGTTGTAAGAAATCGCCTGAAATCAGCTGAAGGAATCACTGGTGAGTTCCAAAGTGCTACCATCAGTCCAGCTGGGGCAATGATTCTGCTGAAAATAGTGGGCTACAATGATCGAGCAGCTCCCCATAAGGCACGCGTTTAAGTTGTCATAGCAACTGACGCTTGAAGTGCTGTAAATAGCGGCACTATGACTGGAAACGAAAGATCTGAAGTGATGAATCACATGTTACTCTGTGACAATTCGTTTGAGGGGTTTGGGTTTGCAAACGCCTAGAGAACTTCACCTGCCATCGTTTGTACTGCCACAGCGAAGTACAGAGGAGGTGGTGTTACGGAATTGGAGTGATTCTCATGACTGGGGTGTGGTCCTCTTATTGTGCTAAAGAGAACGCTAAATACCGAATGATATGAACACATTTTAGTGCATTGTTTACTGTGTACAGTATGGGACCATAGTGGAGACCACGCCTCTTTGTATCAGCATGGCGATGCACTCTACCATAAAGCAGCATCTGTAAGGCAACGATTTGTCTACAATAACATTCATGAAATGAACTGGCCTGCTAGAGTGCCGACTTGATCCAAATGGAACACCTTACGAGTGAGTCAGAGCGTCGATTTCGCTCCAGACCCCAGCGTCCAACATCACTACCTTCTATGATTTCAGCTGTTTAGGCGGAATGGGCTGCCATTCGTCCACAGACGTCCAGATATTTCACAGAAGGTGTTCCCAGTAGAGTTAAAGCCACCGCACACTGAGGTGACGAATGTCATAGGATAGCGGTATGTGCGTACACAGATGCATTGTCATGTTGAAAACATCACCGTCCACCAACTGCTCCTCTACTGTACGCATTTCTCTTAAGCGCAATAAGAGGAACATAGGCTAACCACGAAAATCACCGTCTCCTCGGCTGCTGCTACTACACATAGTGGCACGTAACGTTCTCGAAGCATCGCCAAACCCAAATGGTTGCACGGACTGGTATAGTGGTCCATCGCTCCAAAGTACTGCATTCCAATCGTCCATTGTCGCGTGGCATCGCTCTTTACATCATCTGAAGTGTCGCCTAACATTGACTAGAGAAATGTGTGGCTCATGAGGAGATGCTGGACGCCGCGCGCGACTAGCCGAGCTTTCTAAGGCGCTGCAGTCATGGACTGTGCGGCTGGTCCCGGCGGAGGTTCGAGTCCTCACCCCGGGTATGGGAGTGTGTGCTTGTCCTTAGGATAATTTAGGTTATGTAGTGTGTAAGCTTACGGACTGATGACCTTAGAGTTAAGTCCCATAAGATTTCACACACATTAAAGAAAAAAAAGATGCTGAACCATTGTATCCTATTTACTTCAGCTTCCTACAACGCAGAGTCATTGTTCTAGCTGGACTGCTGGTAGCACTTCGGTACTCACCAGTGATTCCTTCTGTCGACTTCATGCGATCACCGTCGACAATGCTCGACAGTCCCTGCCCATCAGTACATCAAGTCCTGCTGGTCTCTGTTTAGCCGCAGTTGTTGCTTGTGAGTTAACCAGCGTTGCGCTCTTATTTAAATATATGGCCGAAAGAGTCAGCCTACAAGAATTGTGAAACGAAGCCTGTCGTCCAGGACCGCGTGCCACAAAGGGCGCAGATTCACCACGGGATAAATCATGATGTTATTGCATAATTGTAATCATTTATGGGTTTGTACATGTCCATCACATCTAGCGATAATTCTTTCGTGGTACGTAGTATTTTTTCGTCTAGAGTGTACAGGGCGTTTCAAAAAGAAAGAGCAGATTTCAAACATTTATTTCTCAAAAACTACAAATGATAGAAACACAATTCAAACGTTTCTTGTCAGAGAAAGGTTCAAAGTTTTTCAATGGTCCGCGCAGAAGTTCCATGCAAATCCGCAGTGGCGCTGGCGTTTGTTTGTAGGAAAATGGCGACGACACCACAGGAACGATCATTTTGTGTGCTGCAATTTGCAAAGTTAGAGTCCATTGTTGGTGTGCAACGTGCATTCCGCCGTCAATTCAACAAACAGCCGCCTCGTCATAAGCAAATTTATGAGTGGCATCACAGATTCGTAGAAGATGGTTGCATCTGCAAGCGAAAAAGCACGGGTCGTCCACGCACATCGGATGAAAATGTCGAGCGTGTCCGTGCAGCTTACGAAAGGAGCCCTAGAAAATCCACGGCACGGGCAAGTCACGAACTAAACATGTCTAAAACAACGGTATGGCGCGTTCTGAGTAACCGTCTGCACATGAAGCCGTACAAACTGCAGTTATTGCAAGCATTGCGTCCTGACGACCACAACAAAAGGTTCGAATTTTCAACTGCAATTCTACAGGACATGGAAGAGGACAATTTTGCCGAACGATTAATTTTTTCAGATGAATCAACGTTTCACATTTCTGGTAAAGTTAATCGGCATAACGTACGAATTTGGGCGAGTGAAACTCCGAGGGACGTTATTCAACATGAAAGAGACTCACCAAAGGTTAACGTCTTTTGTGCAATTTCGGTAAACAAAGTTTATGGACCTTTCTTTTTCATGGAGAAAACTATCACAGGAACCATTTACCTGGACATGTTAGAAAACTGGCTATTTCCTCAACTTCAGGAAGATTCAAATCACTTCATCTTCATGCAAGATGGCGCCCCACCACACTTCTCTGAACCTGTACGACGGTACCTAAATAACACCATTCCAGGACGGTGGATTGGAAGAGCAGGAGCACAAGATCAATGTCATCGTCTGTGGCCTCCCAGGTCACCAGACCTTACTCCCTGCGATTTTTATTTGTGGGGGTACATAAAGGACTGTGTTTATGTCCCACCTATGCCCGCTACTCTTCAAGAGGTACGACATCGAATTGTTGCGGCCGTGAATTCGGTAATTAAAGACCAGTTGCGTCGTGTGTGGCAAGAAATGAGATACCGGTTTGATATTTGTCGTGTAACAAATGGTGCTCATATTGAGGTACAGTTTTGATATTTGTTGTGTAACATTTGGTACTCATATTGAGTGAAGGACCGTTGGAATTGTGTTTCTATCATTTGTAGTTTTTGAGAAATAAATGTTTGAAATCTGCTCTTTCTTTTTGAAACGCCCTGTATTTGATAACGTTTGAACACAGTGTATTTTCCAGAATCGTACTGTAAATCGACGTCAATGATATCGGTCTGGATTTCTGCGAATTGCTTCTGTGAACGGGACTGGAAAGAGCAACTCGGTACGGACGTTGCTCCCTCGTGTGACGTCGGCCTCGACAGAGCTCATAATTTCGCCGTCGCCCGAAGTTTCCCCGCCGAATCCCTGTGGTCTGTGGCAGTTGCGGCGACTTTTACGCAGTCGGTGGCCCGGACGTGGGACGTCGTCCGCCGCTTGTTTCCCAGAAAGTTCCCGCGGCTGCTACATGGCGACGGCGGACCGCGCTGCGCCAGGGGTGCCCAACCTTTTAACACACCTGCGCCACACTGCAAGAAGAGTATTTTTGGGCCACAAACCATAACACACTTAACTCTAACAGACTAACAAACCAACCTTGAGAAAAAAGAAGGGCATCGTGTTGCGAGAGCTTCAAATTGAAAACATTGAATTTATCTTAAGTTGTTAAACGAGGGTCACTCCCAAAGAAATGCACACTATTTTTGTGAAAATACGGTTTTCGTTCTGCATTTGTGAAAGGTTTACAGTGTGTAGATACATGCTTCCCGCTTCTTATCAAACTTAGTTGAACCTGTTCCCGTGAGTGGCGCCGTCACAGCATGTCTTCGAGATAGCTGCTACACTTGACGTTCGTCAGAAGCAACGTGCTGTCATAGAATTCCTGTGCTGTGAAAACGAGACAGTGGGAAATATCCGCAAGAGGTTCAAAAAGGTGTATGGAGATGCTGCTGTCGATCGCAGTACAGTTAGTCGGTGGGCAAGCAGGTTACGTGATGAAAGCGGGCACGGCAATATTGAGGATTGTCCTCGCAGCGGCAGGCCTCGTACTGCACACACTGCAGACAATGTGCAGAGAGTTAACGAATTGCTGACTGCTGACAGACGCATCACAGTGAACGAATTGTCACTCTACGTCGGGATAGGGGAAGGAAGTGTTTGCAGAATACTGGAAGTGTTGGAGTTAAGAAAGGTTTATGCCCAGTGGGTTCCCAGGATGTCGACAGTGGCTCACAAAGAAACAAGAAAAACGGTATGCAGGGAACTTTTGGAACAGTTCAAGAATCGTGGAGATGAATTTCTTGGAAGAATTTTGACAGGTGATGAAACATGGCTCCATCATTTTTCGCCAGAGACGAAGAGGCAATCAGTGGAGTGGCATCATGCAAATTCACCCAAGGAAAAAAAATTTAAAATGACACCTTCTGCTGGAAAAGTTATGGCTACGATGTTTTTCGATTCCGAAGGACTCTTGCTTATGGACATCATGCCAAGTGGAACCACCATAAATTCTGATGCATATGTGAGGACACTGGAGAGAAAATTGAGGATCGACTGAGTCGTGTTCGATCTTATCGGCAAAAGCAGGATGTTTTGCTGTTGCACGACAATGCACGGCCACATGTCAGTCAAAAAACCATGGAAGCGATCACAAAACTCGGATGGACAACACTCAAAATCCCCGCCTTACAGTCCTGACCTGGCTCCGTGTGACTATCATCTCTTTGGGAAACTGAAGGACTCTCTTCGTGGAACAAGGTTTGAAGATGATGATTCCCTTGTGCACGCTGCCAAACAGTGGCTCCAACAGGTTGGTTCAGAATTTTACCGTGCGGGTATACAGGCGCTGGTTCCAAGATGGCGTAAGGCAGTTGAGAGGGATGGAAATTATGTGGAGGCATGAAAATATTGTTCCTAAAGGATGTACTACACACTGTAAAACTTTCAAACATGTAGAATAAAAGACGGATTTAAAAAAAAAGTAGTCTGCATTTCTTTTGGAGTGACCCTCGTACATGGATTCTTTATTTATTTCCATGATAGACAGTCACTTTTTGGGCCCCAATGGTACTTGCTTTGGTCGCTTTGATACTTGCTAGGGCCGTATTGATAGTTGCGTTAGTTCGCATGCGGCCCGCGGGCGGCGGTTTGGACACCCGTGCGCTACGGGCTGGGCGTGAGCCGAGGCGCTGAGACGGCGGCGCGCTTCCGTCGTTCTGTTTCTGCCTCCGCTTCGCCGCGCGCTCTCTCTTCAGCCGGCGAGTGTCGCGGGAGGCGGGGGCGGGTCCTCGAGGAGCGGCGCCGCGGGCACAGACGCCTGAATGCGTAATAATTCGCCGCCGGCCTCCGCTCGTTACTCAGCGACGCCTGCGTCGCCGGTGCCGGCTTCTCCACTCTCTGTCTCCTCTACCTGCTCAGTCCGGCGAGTGCTGGCTCACAGCGAGACCAGCCGGCAATCAGATTTTTGTAATCTCTTGTGTTTATGGTGCATGAATAGCAAATATTAAATCAACCATAGCTGCTACATGCGAACTCTGCGAAAGTTTGAAACTGCTAAATAGGTGTGAAATTGGTCACACATTCTACTTTCGTTCTTTTCCCTGCCCATCTCTTCCTCCACTTCCTCTCTCTGTCCAACTATCTCCTTCTCACACCCATTTCTCTCCATCTCCTCCTGCCCCACTTTCACTTCATCATCTTCTCCTGCCTCTATCTTTCCATCTCTCTCATCTCTTCCTCCACTTCCTCTCTCTGCCCAGCTATCTCCTTCTCACCCCCATTTCTCTCCCTCTCCTCCTGCCTGACTCTCACTTCATCTTCTCCTGTCTCTCTCTCTCCATCCCCTCCTTCCCCATCTCTTCCTCCACTTCCTCTCTCTGTCCAACTATCTCCTTCTCACCCCCGTTTCTCTCCATCTTCTTGTGCCTCACTTTCACTTTTCTCCTGCCTCTACCTCTCCATCTCCCCCATCTCTTCCTCCACTTCCTCTCTCTGTCCAACTATCTCCTTCCCACCCCCATTTCTCTCCATCTCCTCGTGCCCCACTCTCACTTCATCATCTTCTCCTGCCTCTATCTCTCCATCTCGTCCTTCCCCATCTCTTTCTCCACTTCCTCCTCCTCCCCACTCTCTGACTCCTTCTTCCCTCTCTGCCCATGTCCTCCTCTCCCTCACTTTCCCATGACCTTCTTCTTCTTCTTATTCTTCTTCTTCTTCTTCTCTCTGTCCATCACCTCCATCCACTCTATCACTATACCTCCTCCTTCTCCTGTCTGTCCATCATCTCCTTCCACTCTCTCACTACATCTCCTCTCCCCCCTCTCTTTACCTTTGTCTGTCTTCTCTCCCTCTTTTTTTCCATCATCTCCACCCTCTCTCTCTGTCTGTCACCTCCATCCACTCTCTCATACATCTCCTTCCCATTTCTCTGTCCATTTCCTTCTCACCCTATCTCTGTCCATCTCCTCTTCCATCACCTTCTACGAGAGTAATCCCAAAAGTAAGGTCTCCTATTTTTTTATAAGTACATAGAGCTGTTTATTTCTACAATCGTTTACATCAGTTTACAGCTTGAAATTTAGCTATTTTTCGACACAATCACCATTTCTGTCGATGCATTTTTGTAGACACTGTGGCAGTTTTTGTATGCCCATGTCATACCAGCTCGCCGCCATGTTGTTCAGAAAGTTATGAACCTCTTCTTTCACCTCGTCGTCGGAGCTGAATCGCTGGGACCACAATTAGCGCTGACAGGCACTGTGAGACTCTGAAAAAACTCAAATGGGCAATTCAGAACAGGAGAAGAGGAATGTTAAGCAAGGGCGTACACATTGTCCATGACAACGCTCGCCCACTCATCGCTCAGCAAACCGTTGCTCTCCTGCAACAGTTTCAGTGGAACATAATCACCCACCCACCCTATAGTTCTGATTTGGCGCCCAGTGACAATCACCTGTTCTATAGGTTGAAAGAACATTTGGCCGGAAAGCGATTCAGCTCCGACGACGAGATGAAAGAAGAGGTTCATAGAATTACTGCAGGATCACTTGAAAACAGCAAAAATTGTCGCAAGGAGCTCGTCGACAAGTAATTACAGGCGAGTAAATAAAGAGCCAGTTGCAGTAAAAACTTGGGAAAATATGTACAAGGTGTTTCAAAATTACACCGACGAACTTCGAGGGGATGTGGAAGATGTCTTGAGGAACAAAACGAAGATAGGAACGTTTCCGGAAAAATCATCCAACGACGCTTCACGACGTCGAAGATACAGGCGCCTCCGCCTTTTATGTATGTACGTACAGTCTTGGGAGATTCGGCCCTGACAAAACTCTACTATCTGGTGGGCAAGATGTATGAGACAGGCGAAATACCCTCAGACTTCAAGAAGAATATAATAATTCTAATCCGAAAGAAAGGAGGTATTGACAGGAGTGAAAATTACCGAACTATCAGTTTAATAAGTCACGGCTGCAAAATATTGACACCAATTCTTTACAGACGAATGGAAAAACTGATAGAAGCCGACCTTGAGGAAGACCAGTTCGGATTCCGTGGAAATGCTGGAACACATGAGGCAATAGTGACCCTTCGACTTATCTTAGAAATCTTAGAAGATAAATAAGGAAAGGCAAATCTACGTTTCTAGCATTTGTAGACTTAGAGAAAGCTTTTGCAATGTTGACTGCAATACTCTGTTTCAAATTCTGAAGGTCGCAGGGGTCAAATTCAGGGAGAAAAAGACTATTTACAAATGGCTCTGAGCACTGTGGGACTTAACATCTGAGGTCATCAGTCCCCTAGAACTTAAAACTACTTAAACCTAACTAACCTAAGGACATCACACACATCCACGCCCGAGGCAGGATTCGAACCTGCGACCGTAGCCGTCGCGCGCTTCCAGACTGAAGCGCATAGAACCGCTCGGCCACCAACGGCCGGCAGACTATTTACACCTTGTACAGAAATCAGATGGCAGTTATAAGAGTCGAGGGGCATGAAAGGGAAGCAGTGGTTGGGAAAGGAGTGAGACAGGGTTGTAGCGTATCCCTGATGTTATTCAATCTGTATATTGGGCAAGCAGTAAAGGAAACAAAACAAAAATTCAGAGTAGGTATTAAAATCCATGGGGAAGAAATAAAAACGTTGAGATTCGCCGATGACATTGTAATACTGTCAGAGACAGAAAAAGACCTGGAAGAGCAGTTGAACGGAATGGACAGTGTCTTGAAAGGAGGATATAAGATGAACATCAACAAAAGCAAAACGAGGATAATGGAATGTAAATCAGGTGATGGTGAGGGAATTAGTTTAGGAAATGGGACACTTAAAGTAGAAGATGAGTTTTGTTATTTGTGGAGCAAAATAACTGATTATGATGGAAGTAGAGACGATATAAAATGTAGACCGGCAATGGCAAGAAAAGCGTTTCTGAAGGAGGGAAATTTGTTAACATCGAGTATAGATTTAAGTGACAGGGAGTCTTTTCTAAAAGTATTTGTATAGAGTGTAGCCATGTATGGATGTGAAACATGGGCGATAAATAGTTTAGACAAAAAGAGAATAGAAGCTTTCAAAATATGGTGCTGCAGAAGAACGCTGAAGATTAGATGGGTAGATCACATAACTAATGAGGAGGTACTGAACAGAACTGGGGAGAAGAGGAATTTGTGGCACTACTTGGCCAGGAGTAGGGATCACTTGGTAGGTAATGTTCTGAGGCATCAAGCGATCACCAGTTTAGTATTGGAGGGCAGCGTGGAGGGTAAAAATCGTAGAGGGAGACCAAGAAATGAATACACTAAACAGATTCAGAAGGATGTATGTTGGAGTAGTTATTCGGAATGAAGAAGCTTGCACAGGATAGAGTAGCATGGAGAGCTGCATCAAACCAGTCTCAGGACTGAAGACCACAACAACAACAACACAGCGTTTATTAACGATTCTGTCAACAACTGCAGTTTTGTAATCGATGCCTCTTTGGGACTTAATAATATTTGACTTAGTGTTCATGATCCACATTTTTATTAAACTTCTTGTAAATTCACATATACTTTTTCTTAATTGTCACATCATCAAGAAAACAGTTTTTTATCAATCTTCATATATTTAATTTCCACTTTAACCAAACACAAGACTTGACTGTTCTTTTACAAAGCGCCGGCCGGAGTGGCCGTGCGGTTCTAGGCGCTACAGTCTGGAGCCGAGCGACCGCTACGGTCGCAGGTTCGAATCCTGCCTCGCGCATGGATGTGTGTGATGTCCTTAGGTTAGTTAGGTTTAATTAGTTCTAAGTTCTAGGCTACTAATGACCTCAGACGTTAAGTCGCATAGTGCTCAGAGCCATTTGAACCATTTTTTTTACAAAGCGAAATAACAAGTCAACTTCTGCAAAGTGAAACAAAGACTGCTCTGTGCGCATTCGCGCCAAAACGGTTACAAGTTAGTCAAAGATTATGACAGTCTCACAGAAATGAATACATACAAGAGCCATATCACTGTAATATCGGATTATCTATACATTAATAAAAACTAAATGTGAATATTGCCACAAAAATATGTCTGTTACTTCGCAGAAAAGTAGTACGATATTACTGGTATCGAGAACTGGGGTTGGAGTGCTGTAATGATCACGTAAATAAAGAACCATTACAAGCACTTGCTCCGGAAAGGCAAAGGTCCCGAGTTCGAGTCTTGGTGTGGCGCATAGTTTTAATCTCTCAAGAAGTTTTATATTTGTAATGTTTTCAATATGTAATTAGAAGCAAGAAGGTGTGAATTTTTCGTGAAAATTGACGATCAGCTATGATTTAATTAGCATATATTTGATGAATTGTATTCTCAACTGATATAGGTATGAGAACTGGACGAAAAAAAGACAATACACAGACTCGAGTGCTTTATCCGTTTACCAATTTCTGACGCTACCGAGAAAGCGACGTGGCCCATCGTGAAAGTCGCTTTAATTTTACTGAGGCAGAGTTTCTTGAAAAAAAAATGGTTCAAATGGCCCTGAGCACTATGGGACTCAACATCTTAGGTCATAAGTCCCCTAGAACTTAGAACTACTTAAACCTAACGAACCTAAGGACATCACACACACCCATGTCCGAGGCAGGAATCGAACCTGCGACCGTAGCAGTCCCGCGGTTCCGGACTGCAGCGCCAGAACCGCACGGCCACCGCGGCCGGCTTTGTATTCCTTGCTCGTCACAAATATTTGGCTGCTTTTTCCGAATGTTTCGCGATTTCCGAGGGCAGGGTCCTTTCTTGGAAAAGTTCAAAGTCGATGTTCTCGAGAATATTTGAGAGTTGCATCAGTCTGCGTTTGTGGACTGATGTTTACATTCTGAACTGCATGTACAAAAAAAAAAAAAAAGAAAAAGAAAAAAAAAAGTTAAAATCCAATTTCCGGGTTGCCTCCATGCCTGTCATACAAGGAAGGTAATGTCGTTCGCTGCTTACTGCGAACCGACGTCAGAATGACGTGTAGCCGCATGTCGCGCACGTTTGTCGACTGCTGTCGAGTTTCGTGGTAGCATTGAGTCTTGCGGAATTAACGTGTGTGAGTGGGCCCTAGGAAATAGACACATATTCGGAGAAAAACTGAATATTCGTGACAAGAGAGAATATAAATGTCATTGCTATCCCATTTCACTCGCAGTAATTTAAGCTGTGCTGTTAGGTTCCTGCCCGACCCTGCCCTCGGAAATCGCGAAACATTCGGAAAAAGCAGCCAAATATTTGTGACGAGCAAGGAATACAAATGTCATTGCTGCGGGTGAAGCGAGCAGCAATTTAATCATTCGTTTTTTTAATCGGACTGAAATCACAAAAATCGGACAAACTCACTCCTGACAGAGCGAGCTCTTGTATGTAAATAATATCGAATATTGCAGGACATACTGAAAGGTGGCTACACTGAGCCACTGCGCCAGAGATTGCGCCAAAGAGTATTATTAAGCCGCCTCCACAGTGCTTGTCGAGAGCTCGTAGAAGTCAGTGCTTGGAGAGAGCTCGTCGTAGTCAGTGCCCGTCGAGGTCTCGTGGTAGTCAGTGCTGAGATGTTGTAGCAGAGAGTGTTTGTTGAGATGTGCTATTAGGCAGTGCTTGCTGAGATGTGATATTGGAGAGTTCTGGTTGAGATATAATGTAAGGATTAGAATGATTTTCATCAATATAAATGAGGTAATTAACTCAGTTTGTTTTTATTTTAGTGTCCTAAATAATGCGTCATTACAGGTTCAGTCAACAAAGCATCTGGCTTGTGTTCTTGTATTAGAGTGTAATTCTACTTTCCTTGAGCAATTATGGTATTTCTAATTTTCTTTTATCACGTCAGTATAATTGGTATTTAAAAATTCTTGTCTTGTTGAAGAAGAACCGTGCCAGATGTGTACATTGAGTCACACTCCCACACACAGAACAATTACATTTGTGCTTGGGTTTTGTAGGTTTTATAGTTGCTGGGGACTTAATTAATTAATTGTGTTAACAAAAAATTTCATTTCATTCTTGTTGTTGTTCTTTGCAGTCAGATAGCGTAATAATACTAGTCAGGGCCAACCGATTACGAGACACAGCGTAATCGGACATACAGCTACGAAAAACTAAAAACATTTGCATTACATATTTATTTAATTAAGCCCCCATGCAATACTTGTATTGCAGTAACATCAGAATCCCAGAATCTTTTACAACCGCGAAGATGTATAAAAATATTTGAATACAGCAGGAATATGGTTGCCAGATTTTGTAAAATAAAAGAAAAGAGCGACGGCTCGTTATTTTTTTATAAAAATATTTTCGAAACTACAATAGACATAATATTGTGTCGCACAAAAAAGTAGATAGCCGATCCATATATCTAATGAACTGCACAGAACACACTGCTAGAAACAATTAGTCTATTTAGAGGTTTCCAATTCACTCAAGATTTATTGTTGCAACAGTGCAAATGGAGGACATGAAATGATTACATTTAAAGATCAATAAAATAGGTGGTTCAGAGTTACCAGGTATTGACCCATGCTGAAACACTCTTATCAGCACGTGGAGTTGCCTCCATGGGCGGCAATGCAGATGCGGACTCTAACATCCAGTCGATCGCACAGATGTCGAATACTGTCCTGGGATACGTTATCCACGCTTCGTCGACCTATTCACGTACTTCTACATCTACATGCATACTCCGCAAGCCACCTGACGGTGTGTGGCGGAGGGTACCTTGCGTACCTCTATCGGTTCTTCCTTCTATTCCAGTCTGCTATTGTTCGTGGAAAGAAAGATTGTCGGTATGCCTCCGTGTGGGCTCTAATCTCTCTGATTTTACCCTTAAGGTCATTTGTATATATTGTGAATAGCAATGGCCCTACGATCCATCCTCACCCGATGCTTCCCCTGCATCTCCGCCAGCACCGCCTCCTTCCCGTTACCCAGTGTGGCTTTCGGCCGTCCTTCTCTTCCGACGACCTTCTCCTTCACCTCACTCATCTCCTTTCCGAACAGCTTAATTCCCGTCGCTCCGCAATCTTCCTCTCCCTGGACCTCGAACGTGCTTATGACCGCATATGGCATTCCGGTCTCCTCTTCAAGCTCCAAACCTTCGCCCTTCCCATTAACTACGTTCGTCTGATCGGCTCCTTTCTCTCCCACCGTCCTTCCTACGTCACCATCCATAACACGGATCCCTACACCTTTTTTCCTCCGCCGGTGTGCCCCAAGGCTCCGTCCTCTCCCCCCTTCTGTACCTTTTGTATAAGGCGGACATGCCCCCGCCGTCACCTCCCATCCACCCTATCCAGTTTGCCGATGACACTGCCTTCCTTGCCCTAGCCCCCACCCTGCAGCATTCTCAACACCTTCTCCAATCCCATCTTGACCAGTTCACCGCTTGGTGCAACCAGTGGTTGCTAAAGGTCAATCCCTCCAAAACCCAGGCGATCATTGTAGGCAAAACCACCCCTTCCTTCCCCCTCCTCGATTTCTATCTAACCATCTGTGTCCGTCCTATCGCCCTCACCCCCACCCTTAAGTACCTTGGCGTCACCCTCGACCGTCGCCTCTCCTGGACCCCCCATCCCCGGATAATCCAAGCCAAGGCACACTCCCGACTCCGTCTCCTCCTTTCTGGCCGTATGTGGGGTCTGGACCCCTCCACCATACTCCACAGCTATAAATCCCTCATCTGCCCTATCCTCTGTTACGCCCATCCGGCCTGGATCTCCACCCCCCACCCCTACATTTTATAAACCCCTTCAGATCCTTGAGACCCCTCCACCATACTCCACAGCTATAAATCCCTCATCCGCCCTATCATCTGTTACGCCCATCCGGCCTGGATATCCGCCCCCCTCCTACCTTCTATAAACCCCTTCAGCTCCTTGAACGCCATGCTCTCCGCCTCGCATATCGCGTCCGTCTCCCGTCCCCCACACGGATCCTGTACGACCTAATTCCGTTCCCCCACCTCCTCCTTTTCCTTGAACAGATATGGATCCTCTACGCCTCCCATAAACTCGATCCTCCTCACCCGCTTGTCTCACCCATCCTCTCCCACCCCCGCCCGCTGCCGCACCTGTATTCCCACGTCCCACCCGGTCTCTCCACCCTCCTTACCCTCTCCCAAGGTGGCTTCCACCCCCTCCCTGATGATGTCGTCCTCCCCTCCATCTACTCCTCCTATCAACTTTGATCCTCCCCTCGCACTTCCTGTGTTTTTCCCTTTGAGCACCCTCCCTCCCTTCTCTCTCCTTTTCCACCCATCCCCCCTTCCTCCACCCCTCTTCCCCCGGGCTTCCCCTCCCCCTTCCTCCCCCCTATCTCCCCTGTCCCTCCCTCTCCCACTCCGCTCCTCCTCTCTTGGCAGGTCTCCGGACTCGTACATGCTCAGTGGACATTCGCGCGCCAGAGATAATCGCCTCGTGTTTCTGTGTGTGCTCAAGTGTTCCAGTGTTATTCGTTTTGTGCACCTCCGTTCGCGTGTGACAATTTTCATCTCTGTGTGTGTCCACATGGCTGAACAAATTTTACCTTGGACTCTACGCCCGTGAACGGCTGCATGTATTTTAAAGTGTATGTCTCCGTTTATATATCCATCATAATTATTCTATAATTGTCTTCTTTTGTCTCTTTTGTATTCTCAGTGGCCAAAGAGCGGCGTACTATGCCGCTGATGGCCTACCTGTAACAGGTTTAAAAATATTAATAAAGAGAAAAAAAAAACGGTCCTACGACACTCCCCTGCGGCACACCTGAAATCACTCTTACTTCGGAAGACTTCTTTCCATTGAGAATGACATGCTGCGTTCTCTTATCTAGGAGCTCATCAATCCAATCACACAATTGGTCTGATAGTCTATATGCTCTTACTTTGTATATGAAACGACTGTGGGGAACTGTAGCGAACGCCTTGCGGAAGTCAAGAAACACGGCATCTACCTGTTAACCCGTGTCTATGGCCCTCTGAGTCTCGTGGACTAATAGCGCGAGCTGGGTTTCACACGATCGTCGTTTTGGAAACCCATGCTGATTCCTACAGAATAGATTTCTAGTCTCCAGAAAAGTCATTATACTCGAACATAATACGTGTTCCAAAATTCTACAACTGATAGACGTTAGTTCTGCACATGTGTTCGACGTCCCTTCTTGAAAACGGGGATGACCTGTGCTTTTTTCCAATCTTTTGGAACGCTACGCTCTTCTGTAAGAGTTGTTGGTTGACGAGTTGCACGAGTCATGTCTTCTGGTCTCGTCATATCCGACACACACTGGATTGCAGACAAGTCAACAGATCGTTCTGGCCAGGGCACCTGCCGCAAACCTTGCAGAGTACATTGAGTTTCTCGGGCAGCGTGTGGGCGAGCGTTATCCTGTTGGAACAACACATCACCTTCCTGTTGCAAGAACGGCAAAAGAACGGGTCTAACAACATTATGCACGTACCGAGCACTGGTTAGCGTCCCCTACAGAAACGCCAAAGGTGAAAGAGAGTTGTAGATGGCGTTCTGGTAGCTATTCCACTACGCTGTCTGTTGGCGAACGACGTTGAAACCATTATTAGTACACCTACTATCACCGAGATGGCATATGCCGTCATCACATCAAAGTGGACGTCGCCTTTCCAGGAGTACTAATTTCTTATCCTGGAAGTGTATTAATACTGCGGCAGCACACATCTAAAGAACACAAGTACATATTTGTCATCCTCCAGGACTAGTCATTGAGATTTACATTGGTTCTAATTGCACTTCACTGAACTTTTCGCACATTTTAGTGATTGAATATCACTCTTCGCAGATTTAAGGGGAAGTTTACTATCTTCGGCCCGAAAAAAGCATGTTCTTTGAGAATTTTTTTCCGGGGTGTGTTATAGATATCAATGTAAAAGTTGGTAAAAATGTTTATTGGTATTTCCTCTACAAACCAAAATTTTTTCGATCGGAAATGTCGAAGAGCAAAGGCGGAAGTGCCGTCGGAACGAAACAAAATTTCGATGTAAACCTCCACGCGCGGTATGTCACAAGTCAGCCGGCTCGTCTGAAATCAAAATTGAGTCGACGTTAGCGAAGTATGTAAGACTCTTTACGAGTTGTACCTCGCTTAAGTTATCTGGAGCATAGGAAACAAAATGGCGGCCATTTGAAAAAAATAGGGTTTTCTTCAACGATTTTTTGACTTCGTCGACTTAGTAAAAATATTTATTGTTGATGGATCGGAATAAAAGTGGTACAACTTCTAGACAATTTACTTGGCTTCATCGGAAACAAAGAATAATGCCAATCGGTTAAGTGGATTTGAATTTACCATATCGCGCGATAAAAAAATGTCATTTCGAGAAAAATTGCGTATGCAGTTTTGACTACGTATAAATGCAATATTATGCAACTTATCTTCAATCTGCTATTCCGGGTCCATAAACTAGTCCTTCCTGTTCCTCACAGAAGGCGCTCTGCTCCAGAGCCGCTCGTACGGCCGGTGACAAGCGGTTTTCGGTCGCTTGAATCCGGTGGTCGTCCGAATGCTTGGCGAACTGCTTCGAATAGAGTCCCAGGGTGACGTCCATCGTTGTCGTGGTCTTCAGAATTGCTGAATACCCTTCGTTGAAGCTGCTCACTGCCAGGAAAGTCGCAATATCCACAGTCTTCGCACCAGAATGCAAATTCTTGGGAGATAACTTCAAACACACGCGTTCAGACTTCATTTGAATTTGGTGTGTTTCCTCTCAAGCACCGGTACAATAACTCGTCCTCTTAAAGAGAAAATCTGGTGCGTGAAAAAGGCCGATTTCAGGCAGGTGCATTTTTTTGTTCAACCACGAATAACAAACATTTCCGTTTCGTATTCGGAAAACCGTTTCAGGGGTGAATTCTAAACACTTTTATGGATTCAAAAATGCAATTTTAAAAAAATTGATTTTTTGAACCAAAAGATAGTAAACCTCCCCTCAAGAATTCTGAACAGGGCATGCTTTTACAGCCCACTGTCATCTAGAGTTTTGCCCTGAATAAATCTACTGAATTACCTGTTTCTTTTTCTTATTCTCCATGAATGAAAAGATTCGCTCGTCAAAAGCATTGGAGCTACGGACACCGAACAAAAATCCTGCCGCACTGTACATCTTGCTCAGGTACTGAAACAAAAATTTTAAGCCAGTTTGAAACATAGTCGCCATCCTTGTCACACTGCTGCTAAGGTAAACTTGATGACTGCTAAAAAGCAGATGTGAACTGGATACATGTTTCGATTACTTTTGTTTGATGCATCGGTTGACAACAAAATAAAATATTAAAGTCGTTTTCTTGACGCCTCAAAATAGACTCAGTGTCTTTAACACTTATAGGTACAAGAACGTTCCTTACAATCATTTTTGCTGTACGGAGTCTACATGCAAGCTTATAACGAATTACAGAATCACTATAAATATTGGTCGCAAGTCAGTTTCAGCAGTCGAGACTTCAATAATTTAGGTTACATCGTACTTGTTAATAACAGAGGCACTGCTATTTCGTATTTATTCATCAATACCAGGCCTTCGAATCTCAATAATCATGTCCTTCCTGGACGGGAATATACGTAACGTACGAGTGCAGGTTGTGACATATGGACAACGACATATGGAGGTTTGAGTGTGGCTGTGATTCGTGCACGGGTAGCCGAAGCGCCGGCACGGTAGCTCAGCGTGTTCGGTCAGAGGGTTAGCTGCCCTCTGTAATAAAAAAACTGAGTGAATGGATCAACGGAGAACTTAAAACGGATGTCATACGACGTCCGCCCCGAGCAGATGCAACAAACGGAAACGAACAAAATGAGATAAAAAAAAGGCAGTTAGGTCGACTGCTCACGTACAGCTGGAAATCCGGGCTCGAACCCGGTCCGGCACAAATGTTCACTATCGTCACTCCAATATACAACCAATAGTGGTTCATATTCGCAATTGCGAATACATTTCCTGCACAACTTAGATTTTGTTTTACTGCATGATGCACTGAACCAAGTTCACATGCGATATTTTTATCACACTTTAGTTTACTGTTTACGTCAACAAAATAGCTCGATAATATCTCTGAACTTCCACAACTATACTATTTCATAATTTGGAGTCCCTTGTATCGTGCGTGTTGGTTCAGGTCAGTTTGTCCACCGTGCAATTGCGAATACATTTCCTGCACAACTTAGATTTTGTTTTACTGCATGATGCACTGAACCAAGTTCACATGCGATATTTTTATCACACTTTAGTTTGCTGTTTACGTCAACAAAATAGCTCGATAATATCTCTGAACTTCGACAACTATACTATTTCATAATTTGGAGTCCCTTGTATCGTGCGTGTTGGTTCAGGTCAGTTTGTCCACCGTGCAATTGCGAATACATTTCCTGGACAACTTAGATTTTGTTTTACTGCATGATGCACTGAACCAAGTTCACATGCGATATTTTTATCACACTTTAGTTTACTGTTTACGTCAACAAAATAGCTCGATAATATCTCTGAACTTCCACAACTATACTATTTCATAATTTGGAGTCCCTTGTATCGTGCGTGTTGGTTCAGGTCAGTTTGTCCACCGTGCAATTGCGAATACATTTCCTCGACAACTTAGATTTTGTTTTACTGCATGATGCACTGAACCAAGTTCACATGCGATATTTTCATCACACTTTAGTTTACTGTTTAAGTCAACAAAATAGCTCGATAATATCTCTGAACTTCCACAACTATACTATTTCATAATTTGGAGTCCCTTGTATCGTGCGTGTTGGTTCAGGTCAGTTTGTCCACCGTGCAATTGCGAATACATTTCCTGGACAACTTAGATTTTGTTTTACTGCATGATGCACTGAACCAAGTTCACATGCGATATTTTTATCACACTTTAGTTTACTGTTTACGTCAACAAAATAGCTCGATAATATCTCTGAACTTCCACAACTATACTATTTCATAATTTGGAGTCCCTTGTATCGTGCGTGTTGGTTCAGGTCAGTTTGTCCACCGTGCAATTGCGAATACATTTCCTGCACAACTTAGATTTCGTTTTACTGCATGATGCACTGAACCAAGTTCACATGCGATATTTTTATCACACTTTAGTTTACTGTTTACGTCAACAAAATAGCTCGATAATATCTCTGAACTTCCACAACTATACTATTTCATAATTTGGAGTCCCTTGTATCGTGCGTGTTGGTTCAGGTCAGTTTGTCCACCGTGCAATTGCGAATACATTTCCTGCACAACTTAGATTTTGTTTTACTGCATGATGCACTGAACCAAGTTCACATGCGATATTTTTATCACACTTTAGTTTACTGTTTACGTCAACAAAATAGCTCGATAATATCTCTGAACTTCGACAACTATACTATTTCATAATTTGGAGTCCCTTGTATCGTGCGTGTTGGTTCAGGTCAGTTTGTCCACCGTGCAATTGCGAATACATTTCCTGCACAACTTAGATTTTGTTTTACTGCATGATGCACTGAACCAAGTTCACATGCGATATTTTTATCACACTTTAGTTTACTGTTTACGTCAACAAAATAGCTCGATAATATCTCTGAACTTCCACAACTATACTATTTCATAATTTGGAGTCCCTTGTATCGTGCGTGTTGGTTCAGGTCAGTTTGTCCACCGTGCAATTGCGAATACATTTCCTGCACAACTTAGATTTCGTTTTACTGCATGATGCACTGAACCAAGTTCACATGCGATATTTTTATCACACTTTAGTTTACTGTTTACGTCAACAAAATAGCTCGATAATATCTCTGAACTTCCACAACTATACTGTTTCATAATTTGGAGTCCCTTGTATCGTGCGTGTTGGTTCAGGTCAGTTTGTCCACCGTGCAATTGCGAATACATTTCCTGCACAACTTAGATTTTGTTTTACTGCATGATGCACTGAACCAAGTTCACATGCGATATTTTTATCACACTTTAGTTTACTGTTTACGTCAACAAAATAGCTCGATAATATCTCTGAACTTCGACAACTATACTATTTCATAATTTGGAGTCCCTTGTATCGTGCGTGTTGGTTCAGGTCAGTTTGTCCACCGTGCAATTGCGAATACATTTCCTGGACAACTTAGATTTTGTTTTACTGCATGATGCACTGAACCAAGTTCACATGCGATATTTTTATCACACTTTAGTTTACTGTTTACGTCAACAAAATAGCTCGATAATATCTCTGAACTTCCACAACTATACTATTTCATAATTTGGAGTCCCTTGTATCGTGCGTGTTGGTTCAGGTCAGTTTGTCCACCGTGCAATTGCGAATACATTTCCTGCACAACTTAGATTTTGTTTTACTGCATGATGCACTGAACCAAGTTCACATGCGATATTTTTATCACACTTTAGTTTGCTGTTTACGTCAACAAAATAGCTCGATAATATCTCTGAACTTCCACAACTATACTATTTCATAATTTGGAGTCCCTTGTATCGTGTGTGTTGGTTCAGGTCAGTTTGTCCACCGTGCAATTGCGAATACATTTCCTGCACAACTTAGATTTTGTTTTACTGCATGATGCACTGAACCAAGTTCACATGCGATATTTTTATCACACTTTAGTTTACTGTTTACGTCAACAAAATAGCTCGATAATATCTCTGAACTTCCACAACTATACTATTTCATAATTTGGAGTCCCTTGTATCGTGCGTGTTGGTTCAGGTCAGTTTGTCCACCGTGCAATTGCGAATACATTTCCTGCACAACTTAGATTTTGTTTTACTGCATGATGCACTGAACCATGCGATATTTTTATCACACTTTAGTTTACTGTTTACGTCAACAAAATAGCTCGATAATATCTCTGAACTTCGACAACTATACTATTTCATAATTTGGAGTCCCTTGTATCGTGCGTGTTGGTTCAGGTCAGTTTGTCCACCGTGCAATTGCGAATACATTTCCTGCACAACTTAGATTTTGTTTTACTGCATGATGCACTGAACCAAGTTCACATGCGATATTTTTATCACACTTTAGTTTGCTGTTTACGTCAACAAAATAGCTCGATAATATCTCTGAACTTCCACAACTATACTATTTCATAATTTGGAGTCCCTTGTATCGTGCGTGTTGGTTCAGGTCAGTTTGTCCACCGTGCAATTGCGAATACATTTCCTGCACAACTTAGATTTTGTTTTACTGCATGATGCACTGAACCAAGTTCACATGCGATATTTTTATCACACTTTAGTTTACTGTTTACGTCAACAAAATAGCTCGATAATATCTCTGAACTTCGACAACTATACTATTTCATAATTTGGAGTCCCTTGTATCGTGCGTGTTGGTTCAGGTCAGTTTGTCCACCGTGCAATTGCGAATACATTTCCTGCACAACTTAGATTTTGTTTTACTGCATGATGCACTGAACCAAGTTCACATGCGATATTTTTATCACACTTTAGTTTACTGTTTACGTCAACAAAATAGCTCGATAATATCTCTGAACTTCGACAACTATACTATTTCATAATTTGGAGTCCCTTGTATCGTGCGTGTTGGTTCAGGTCAGTTTGTCCACCGTGCAATTGCGAATACATTTCCTGCACAACTTAGATTTTGTTTTACTGCATGATGCACTGAACCAAGTTCACATGCGATATTTTTATCACACTTTAGTTTACTGTTTACGTCAACAAAATAGCTCGATAATATCTCTGAACTTCCACAACTATACTATTTCATAATTTGGAGTCCCTTGTATCGTGCGTGTTGGTTCAGGTCAGTTTGTCCACCGTGCAATTGCGAATACATTTCCTGCACAACTTAGATTTTGTTTTACTGCATGATGCACTGAACCAAGTTCACATGCGATATTTTTATCACACTTTAGTTTACTGTTTACGTCAACAAAATAGCTCGATAATATCTCTGAACTTCGACAACTATACTATTTCATAATTTGGAGTCCCTTGTATCGTGCGTGTTGGTTCAGGTCAGTTTGTCCACCGTGCAATTGCGAATACATTTCCTGCACAACTTAGATTTTGTTTTACTGCATGATGCACTGAACCAAGTTCACATGCGATATTTTTATCACACTTTAGTTTACTGTTTACGTCAACAAAATAGCTCGATAATATCTCTGAACTTCCACAACTATACTATTTCATAATTTGGAGTCCCTTGTATCGTGCGTGTTGGTTCAGGTCAGTTTGTCCACCGTGCAATTGCGAATACATTTCCTGCACAACTTAGATTTTGTTTTACTGCATGATGCACTGAACCAAGTTCACATGCGATATTTTTATCACACTTTAGTTTACTGTTTACGTCAACAAAATAGCTCGATAATATCTCTGAACTTCCACAACTATACTATTTCATAATTTGGAGTCCCTTGTATCGTGCGTGTTGGTTCAGGTCAGTTTGTCCACCGTGCAATTGCGAATACATTTCCTGCACAACTTAGATTTTGTTTTACTGCATGATGCACTGAACCAAGTTCACATGCGATATTTTTATCACACTTTAGTTTACTGTTTACGTCAACAAAATAGCTCGATAATATCTCTGAACTTCCACAACTATACTATTTCATAATTTGGAGTCCCTTGTATTGTGCGTGTTGGTTCAGGTCAGTTTGTCCACCGTGCAATTGCGAATACATTTCCTGCACAACTTAGATTTTGTTTTACTGCATGATGCACTGAACCAAGTTCACATGCGATATTTTTATCACACTTTAGTTTACTGTTTACGTCAACAAAATAGCTCGATAATATCTCTGAACTTCCACAACTATACTATTTCATAATTTGGAGTCCCTTGTATCGTGCGTGTTGGTTCAGGTCAGTTTGTCCACCGTGCAATTGCGAATACATTTCCTGCACAACTTAGATTTTGTTTTACTGCATGATGCACTGAACCAAGTTCACATGCGATATTTTTATCACACTTTAGTTTACTGTTTACGTCAACAAAATAGCTCGATAATATCTCTGAACTTCCACAACTATACTATTTCATAATTTGGAGTCCCTTGTATCGTGCGTGTTGGTTCAGGTCAGTTTGTCCACCGTGCGAAATACTAAATTGCTTCCTACACAAAGTACAAAACGCTCGGCTCCTTTTTGGTCCTGGTTTGACCCACGCAAACGTATCGTCCCACTTCTTAAGACATCTGGTTCTGTTTGCCTTGAGATTTAAACTTTTTTTTCGCGGAGGCGTCTTTGATGAAGCCTCCTCGCCGTCAAACATTTTTAACATGAAACCAATTTACTAGTGAAGACTAACGCCTTAAGAACACATTCCGAACCGCGTTTCAATCAGAGTGGGACCGTTGGAGAAAGAAATGTAAATCAGTATCGATGGTTGTTACCTCGGTTTGGAAGCTCAAACGCTGCCAACATTCACGAAATTCCTTCGTATGAGACCTAATTTCTCATATCTTCTTCGTAGTCCTTATCCAAAATGTATGTTCGCGGCAGTAGAATCGTTCTTCAGTCGGCTTCAGATGCTCGTTCTCTTAATTCTCTCAGTAGTGTTCCGCGAAAACAATGTCGTCTTCCCTGAAGGTGTAACCGTCTGAGTTCGCGAAGCGTCTCCGAAATACATGGGGCGTCGAGTTAGTGATAAGAAACAAGAAATATCGTTCGCCGTCTTCTGCGCGTTCCTGAAAACTACACTCATGCTCATAAATTAAGGATAATTGCAGAATGTGTTGCCACACAACGTGGCACTACACAAAACTGGCGCTAATAGTATAGGCACATTGGGAACACACACTCTGTAAGTCCACGATATTTGTGATAAGTTGAGAAAACCGTCCCGAAACACATGTGCTACAAAACGCCACTGTCTCCTGCGCATGTACCCCGACATCAGTATGGGATATGATCACCATGCACACGTACACAGGCCGCATAACGGGTTGACATACTCTGGATCAGGTGGTCGAGCAGCTGCTGGGTTATAGCCTCACATTCTTGCACCAGTTCCTGTCGGAGCTCCTGAAGTGTCGTAGGGGTTCGAAGACGTGCAGCGATACGTCGACTGAGAGCATCCCAGATGTGCTAGATGGGGTTTAGGTCTGGAGAACAGGCAGGCCACTCTATTCGCCTGATATCTTCTGTTTCAAGGTACTCCTCCACGATGGCAGCTCGGTGGGGCCATGCATTATCATCCATCATGAGGAAGGTGGGACCCACTGCACCGCTGAAAAGGCAGACATACTGGTGGAAAGTGACGTCCCGATACACCTGACATGTTACAGTTCCTCTGTCAAAGACATGCAAGGGTGTACGTGCACCAGTCATAATCCCACCCAAATCATCAAAGCACGACCTTCATACAGGTCCCTTTCAAGGACATTAAGGGGTTCGTATGTGGTTCCTGGTTCACGCCAAATGAAAACCCGGCGAGAATGACTGTTCAGAATATACCTGGACTCGTCCGTGAACATAACCTGGGACCACTGTTCCAATGACCACGTACTGTGTTCTTGACACCAGGCTTTAAGAGCTTTCCTGTGACCAGGGAATTCATCTTGCAGGTCTCCGGGCGAATAAACCACGTCTGTTCAGTCGTCTGTAGACTGTGTGTCCGGAGACAAGTGTTCCAGTGGCTGCAGTAAGGTCCCGAGCAAGGCTACCTGCAGAACTCCGTGGCCGTCTGCGGGCACTTATGATAAGATATCGGTCTTCTTGTGGTGTTGTACACTGTGGACGTCCCGTACTGTAGCGCCTGGACACGTTTCCTGTCTGCTGGAATCGCCCCCATAATCTTGAGATCACACTTTGTAGCACACGGAGGGCTCGTGCTACGACCTGCTGTGTTTGATCAGCCTCCAGCCGCCCTAGTATTCTACCCATCATAACGTCATAACTATGTGTTCTTTGAGCCATTTTCAACACACAGTCTCCATTAGCACGTCTGAAAACGTCTGCACACTTACTCGCTGCACCGTACTCTGACATGCACCAACACACCTCTGCGTACGCCAACTGCTGCCAGCGCCACCGTGCGACGACCGCAGGTCAAATGCACCACATGGTCATGCCCCGAGGTGATTTAAACCCGCAAACCACCCACCAGAGCTTTGTTTCACCATATAGCAGAATTATCCTTAATTTATGAGCATGAGTGTATTTTTGTGTCAGCCAAAAAGCGATGCGGAACATACTGGCCATAGTTTCCAGTCTGCAAGTCCACACTTTTCGGCAGACGGAGTGGCCGAGCGGTTCTAGGCGCTAAGACTGGAACCGCGTGACCGCTACGGTCGCAGGTTCGAATCCTGCCATGGGCATGCATGTGTGCGATGTCCTTAGGTTCGTTAGGTTTAAGTAGTTCTAAGTTCTAGGGGACTGATGACCTCAGAAGTTAAGTCCCATAGTGCTCAGAGCCATTTGAACCACATTTTTCTTTTGTTTACTGAAGGAAATATTTCTACTCTGTTCACTCAGCGGTATCAGGAGCTATAATTATAAATAAAAGTTTTGAGTTCTAACAGATTCGATTATATTTAAGAAAATTTAATACGTGCAACACAGTAACATTCCTGATAATAATAGTAATGTCTCTGTCATAAACAGCATTATGAGCAGTTCAGGGGCCACCTCTAAGGTAAGTTTCCAATAAATGTTCTTCCGTCCCCTTTTCTAATAATCTAACAAGGGAACCTCCCCATCGCACCCCCCTCAGGTTTAGTTATAAGTTGGCACAGTGGATAGGCCTTGAAAAACAGAACACAGATCAATCGAGAAAACAGGAAGAAGTTGTGTGGAACTATGAAAAAAGTAAGCAAAATATACAAACTGAGTAGTCCATGCGCAAGATATGCAACATCATGGATAGTGTAAACTCAGGAGCGCCGTGGTCCCGTGGTTAGCGTGAGCAGCTGCGGAACGAGAGGTCCTTGGTTCAAGTATTCCGTCGAGTGAAAGTCTACTTTTTTTATTTTCGCAAAGTTACGATCTATCCGTTCGTTCACTGACGTCTCTGTTCACTGTAATAAGTTTAGTGTCTGTGTTTTGCGACCGCACCGCAAAACCGTGCGATTAGTAGACGAAAGGACGTGCCTCTGCAATGGGAACCGAAAACATTTGATTGCAAAGTCATAGGTCAACCGATTCCTTCACAGGAAAACACGTCTGATATATTCTATACGACACTGGTGACGGCATGTGCGTCACATGACAGGAATATGTTGTCGACCCACCTAACTTGTACACTTGGCGAATGGGTAAAAAGATTCTTCTACCTTGCCCGATTTAGGTTTTCTTGTTGATGTGATAATCACTCCCAAAAAAGTGATCGCATCGGACGGACAGATAATAATTGCCTGAAAATAAAAAATTAAACTTTTCACTCAAGGGAAGACTTGAACCAAGGACCTTTCGTTTCGCAGCTGCTCACGCTAACCACGGGACCACGGAGCTCCTGAAGTTCCACAATCCTTGATGTTTCATATCTTCACATCGACTACTCAGTTTGTATATTTTGCTTATTTTTGTCATAGCTCCACACAACTTCTTCCTGTTTTCTCGATTGATTTGTGTTCAGTTTTTCAAGGCCTATCCACTGAGCCAACTTATAACTAAATCTGAGGGGGGTGCGATGGGGAGGTTCTCTTGTAAGCTAACTGCTCTCCACAGAACTGGAAAATAATCTTATTACTTGGCAGGCGGTTTTGTTGTCATCAGGGCGGCACACAGACAGTTACTTCCGCGAAATCTAAGCAATGCAGGGCGGTGTACAGTCCTCGCGAATTCAGTTTCTATTATTACTGAAAACATGCGTTTAGTAACGGCCTAGTTGTGACATCATCCGAAGTAGCGCGTAAGTCGGCGTTTGACTGACGCGGACCGTACGATAGCTGGGTGCGAAGTGAAGTAGTCTTTTCAAAAATCTAAACAATCCAGGACGGTGTACAGTCCTCGCGAGTTCCCTTTCTACTCTTACCGAACACGCGTTTAGTTGCAGCCTAGCTGTGTCGGCTTTGACTGAGGTGGACCGATTGGTAGCTGCATGCGAAGTGAGGTCACTTCCTCTCAGGCCGTATTTATATATGGGCAGGTGAGCCGGTCTGTGGTCGGTTTTTAGGCGGTTTTCCATCTTCCTCGGTGAATGCGGGCTGGTTCCCCTTATTCCGCCTCAGCTACACTATGTCGGCGATTGCTGCGCAAACAAGTTCTCCATGTACGCGCACACCGCCATTACTCTAACACGCAAACATAGGGGTTACACTCATCTGGTGTGAGACGTTCCCTGGGGGGTCCACCGGGGGCCGAACCGCACAATAACCCTGGGTTCAGTGTGGGGCGGCAGAGTTGTGGACTGCGGTAGTCGTCGTGGGGTTGTGGACCACTGCGGCTGCGGCGGGGACGGAGCCTCTCCGTCGTTTCTAGGACCCCGGTTAACATACAACATATATATAGGCTCAACGGACAGCCGAAGGCAACACCCGCCGTCATCCCCTCTGTCACCAAGTAGTAGCCTCCATGGCCGGTTTGTCAGACACACTCTGTTGTGCTTCAATTTACAATCTTCGTAATTTGTGTATGAATGGAATTACGTTGACTATAATCACAGAAAAAGTTTTATCTTGCCTGCAGTTAAACTTTGCCGTCTAAAACTTTTAGAACAGCACTGACAGTAGAGCATGAAGACTGAACTACAAGTTTAAGAGTCTTGAAACTAGTTATAGCTCTATTATTTAATGGGTTTCATCAGACACTGTAATCAAAACTTTCTGTCATTAATATAAATGATACTAAAGGCACTACAAACATGGACGATTTTCCAGAATGAGATTTTCACTCTGCAGCGGAAAACTGCCTGGCAGATTAAAACTGTGTGCCGGACCGAGACTCAAACTCGGGACCTCTGCCTTACGCGGGCAAGTGCTCTACCAACTGAGCTACCCAAGCACGACTCACGCCCCGTCCTCACAGCTTTATTTCTGCCAGTACCTCGTCTCCTACTTCCAAACTTTACAGAAGCTCTCCTGCGAACCTTGCAGAACTAGCACTCCTGAAAGAAAGGATATAGAGTGAAAATCTCATTCCGGAAACATCCCCCAAGCTGTGGCTAAGCCATGTCTCCGCAATATCCTTTCTTTCAGGAGCGCTAGTTCTGCAAGGTTCGCAGGAGAGCTTCTGTAAAGTTTGGAAGGTAGGAGACGAGGTACTAGCAGAAGTAAAGCTGTGAGGACGGGTCGTAAGTCGTGCTTGGGTAGCTCAGTTGGTAGAGCACTTGCCCGCGAAAGGCAAAGGTCCTGAGTTCGAGTCTCGGTCCGGCACACAGTTTTAATCTGCCAGGCAGTTTCACGGACGATTTGTTCCAAATTTAATTTTTCAGTAAATCACTTGAGAACTATTAGAGGTAACTGACAGGGGTAACACAGTTAAGGATTTTATATCAAACTGGCGCCTCATACCAATTTCCATCTTTCTAAGTCTAAGATTCAGCGCCTTCCGTTTCTCTTAAAAACGTGGATTCTGACGAAAATTTTGTTCCGATCAAGTTGAAACTCGTGAAAGTTAATTTCGACATATATTTGCATGTTCTGACCAATTTCTGGGTTTCTAGCTTTACTATTAGTGCCACTTATTTTTTTCTTAAACTGATGTATTTAGGAAAAAAAATGTTGGTAAGTCCTATGGGACCAAACTGCTGAGGTCTTCAGTCCCTAAGCTTACACACTACGTAATCTAGCTTACACTAACTTACACTTAATCTAACTAACACTAAAGACAACACACACACCCATGTGTGAGGGAGGACTCGAATCTCCGCCGGGGGCAGCCACTCAATCCGTAACAAGGCGCCTATGACCACGCGGCTACCCCGCGCTGCATTTAGGGAAAGATATTCATGTAATCACTCCGAGATTTAACAGTTAGAACATTAATATACTGAAGCATATGTTGACGAAGTTTGGAAAAACAACTGCGGGCGCGGTTGCCGAGCGGTTCTAGGCGCTTCGGTCCGCAACCGCGCTGCTGCTACGGTCGCAGGTTCGAATCCTGCCTCGGGCATGGGCGTGTGTGATGTCCTTAGGTTAGTTAGGTTCTAAGTCTAGGGGACTGATGACCTCAGATGTTAAGTCCCATAGTGCTTAGAGCCATTTGACCATTTGGAAAAGCAACTTTAATTTTTAATTTCATCTTTAAATTAAGGCACAATACTCGTATGCTTCGCACAGGCGCGTTATGGTGACGTGGCGCTAGCAGCCGTGAACTCGGGAGAGTTCCGGCACACCAGCTCGCCACTGTATCTCTCAAATGATACAGCGCTTCTTTAAAGTCAGTAACGCCATTACACTGTTGTTTATTTACAGTGTTACATTTACACTTACACAATCATGATTTCGGCTTCAAGGTTCCATTATCTGGTGTTTTAAGTGTTATAAACTGCCTAAGATGGCATACCGTCGTATACGCTACTAGACACATTGTCTAAGATTCGATTTTTCTGGGAGAGCCTAATAGTATACTTTTATACGACAGTATGCCATCTTAGGCAATTTACAACACTTAACACACTTGATAATGGCACTTTGAAGCCGAAATCATGATTGTGTAAGTGTAAATGTAACACTGTAAATAAACAACAGTGTAATGGCGGTACTGACTTATATATATATATATATATTTCCAATCCCAAAGAAAGCAGGTGTTGACAGATTGACAGATGTGAAAATTACCGAAGTATCAGTTTAATAAGTCACAGCTGCAAAATACTAACGCGAATTCTTTACAGACGAATGGAAAAACTGGTAGAAGCTGAGCTCGGGGAAGATCAGTTTGGATTCCGTAGAAACGTTGGAACACGTGAGGCAATACTGACCCTGCGACTTATCTTAGCAGAAAGATGAAGGAAAGGCAAACCTACGTTTCTAGCATTTGTAGACTTAGAGAAAGGTTTTGACAATGTTGACTGGAATACTCTCTTTCAAATTCTGAAGGTGGCAGGGGTAAACTACAGGGAGCGAAAGACTATTTACAATTTGTTCAGAAACCAGATGGCAGTTATAAGAGACAGCAAAGGACTTGGAAGAGCAGTTGAACGGAATGGACAGTGTCTTGAAAGGAGGACATAAGATGAACATCAACAAAAGCAAAACGAGGATAATGGAATGTAGTCGAATTAAGTCGGGTGATGCTGAGGGAATTAGATTAGGAAATGAGACAGTTTAGGTAGTAAAGGAGTTTTGATATTTGGGGAGCAAAATAACTGATGATGGTCGAAGTAGAGAAGATATAAAATGTAGAATGGCAATGGCAAGGAAAGTGTTTCTGAAGAAGAGAAATTTCTTAACATCGAGTATAGATTTAAGTGTCAGGAAGTGGTTTGTGAAAGTATTTGTATGGAGTGTAGCCATGTATGAAAGTGAAACATGGACGATAAATAGTTTGGACAAGAAGAGAATAGAAGATTTCGAAATGTGGTGATACAGAAGAATGCTGAAGATTAGATGGGTAGATCACAAAACTAATGAGGAAGTATTGAGTAGAATTGAGGAGAAGAGGAGTTTGTGGCACAACTTGACCAGAAGAAGGGATCGGTTGGTAGGACATGTTCTGAGGCATCGACGGATCACCAATTTAGTACTGGAGGACAGGGTAGAGGGTAAAAATCGTAGAGGGAGACCAAGAGATGAATACACTAAGCAGATTCAGAAGGATGTAGGCTGCAGTAGGTACTGGGAGATGAAGAAGTTTGCACAGGATAGGGGAGCATGGAGAGCTGCATCAAACCAGTCTCAGGACTGAAGACCACAACAACAACAACAACAACAACATTATGTAATGACACTTTGAGGCCGAAATATGATTGTGTAAGTGTAAATGTAACACTATAAATAAACAACAGTCTAATAGCAGTACTGAATTTAAAGAACTATAATATGACTGTGGCCCTGCATTATGAAAAAATTATTAGTTACAGGGCTTCTTTCGTCACGTATCCCAGTGCTGGTGGAACTTACCAGAAACAAATCTTGCCCGCTTGTCAATTGCGTTGATGTCTTGCTTTAATCGGGTCTAGTGGGGCTACCAAACACTCGAACAGTACTCAATACTAGATCTCACTGTCGTCCTATATGTGGTCTCATTTACAGATGAACCAAACCATCCTAAAACTCTCCCAATATACCGAAGTCGTCCATTCATCTTCCCTACTAAAATCCTCACAAGCTCACTCCATTTCATATGGGTTTGCAACGACATGCCCAGACATTTAAACGTCTTGACTGGGTCAAGCGGGACACTGTTCAGAATGGTTCAAATGGGTCTGAGCACTGAGGTCATAAGTGTTGTGTCTAGACAAGACAGCCTAGACACAATGAGAGGAAGCCGAAAGGCACGCGCTAAGCTAAAGCAGGATGGCGTGAGGTCTGAAACAGGATACGTAATGAATGCTATAAAGAAAAGTACGTAGCTGCTGGAATACTTAACTTTAATCCATAATTGTAGAATATTGCTCTTGATGATACATGCTTCATATAAGAAATATCAATTGAATACGGCGCCTTGCTAGGTCGGAGCAAATGTAGCTGAAGGCTATGCTAACTATCGTCTCGGCAAATGAGAGCGTATTTGTCAGTGAACCTTTCCTTGCAAAGTCGGCTGTACAACTGGGTCGAGTGCCAGTACGTCTCTCTAGACCTGCCGTGTGGTGGCGCTCGGTCTGCTATCACTGACAGTGGCGACACGCGGGTCCGGCGTATACTAATGGACCGCGGCCGATTTAAAGGCTACCACCTAGCAAGTGTGGTGTCTGGCGGTGACACCACATTCCTCCCCCGCAAATCGGCGAACGGTTGTGTTATAAGGCTTCCGCCCGCCGTGGGGAGGACCCCATGTTGACGTATGCGACGAGGTGGGGAGCCTAACAACAGGCGAGGCTGTGCCACCCACACCCGGCCATTCGGTCCGAGGGGAGTTAGGAAACGCCTGAAAACCTAGTCCAGGGTGCACGTCAACATGCGGTGTATGCGCCCGTAGAGAGAAAGGGGGGGCCGAAGGGTCGACCTCCATCGCGTCGGGGTACCCGACGAGCGAAGACGTCATCTGGTCCGGAGCGGGCAAGCGTTCCATGTCGGAGGACAGCTGGTCACGGGAAGCGATCGGCGGCGCGTGACCCAGGGAGGCGCCCGGCGGCAGCAGCGAAGCGTCCACTGCGGGCGGCGCCGGCGGGAGGACCGGAGGCGGCGGCGCGTCGCCATGGGGCAAAATGGAAAGCATCGTCGGTAACACCTGGGGATGAGGCGAGCCAGAAGATGGGTCCCCAGGGCGCTGACCGGACGGCACCGTCGCTGAAAGCAGACGGCGAGCGGCAGAACCAGTGCGACGACAGAGGCGCAGCTGATTGAGATGCCGACGCACCTCACCAGAGGCCCCCAAAACCAAATACATCGCGCGGCCGAGGCAGCGAAGGATGCGCCCTGCGAGCCAACGCCGTGAACCTCGATAGTTGCGAGAGTATACAACGTCGCCAGGAGCAAAAGCAGGAGTCTGCCGCTGCACAGGAACCTGATGTGGCGGCTGCAACAAAGACATCAAGGTTCGATGAGGACGACCGTGAAGCAACTCAGCCGGCGAGCGACAATCGCGGGGCTGAGAGCGATACGAGGACAAAAAGAGCAACCACGCGTCCTCCCGAGAATGCGACTCTTTCAACTTCAATATCTGGGACTTGAAAGTCCGGACCAATCGTTCAGCGGCACCGTTTGACTGAGGCGAAAACGGCGCGGATGTCAGATGTTGAATACCATTGGCCTTGCAGAATGACTGAAATTCTGCGGACATGAATTGTGGGCCATTGTCGGAAACAATAGTCTGTGGAAGACCTTCAATGCAAAAGATAGCGGATAACGCTTGGATGGTGGCAGATGACGTCGTGGAGGACATCCGGACAACAAAAGGAAAATTACTGAATGAATCCACCACAACCAACCATCGAGCATTCCAGAATGGTCCAGCAAAATCGATGTGTATGCGTTGCCAAGGGGAAGTGGCTTTCGGCCATGCAAAGAATTTCCGCGGTGGTGCGGATTGTTGTTCGGCACACTCCATGCAAGAAGAGCACATATCCGTAATCGCAGCATCGATTCCGAACCAAGTACAGTGCTGACGAGCAAGTTGTTTCGCTCGCACTACACCCCAATGTTCCTGGTGGAGAAGCCGTAAGATAGAGGACTGCAACGAATGTGGGACCACGACCCTGGACTGATCATTATCAGAACGCAACAGCAAAACACCACGTCGAACAAAAAGCCTCTCCTTGTGTGCAAAAAATCGGCGAACCAACGGATCCTCGATCCGTGACTTGGACAAGGGCCATTGCGTAGCAACAAAACGCAAAACGGTAGCAAGGACAGGGTCAGCAGCGGTGGCTGTAGCTACACGACGAAAATCAATTGGAAACGATTCGACCACGTCATCGGTTTCCGCATCAATGAACATGCAAGCAAGTTCGGAGGAATCGAATGCTCTATCCTCAGCAACAGGCAAACGGTACAACGCATCGGCGTTTCCATGCTGAGCAGTGGACCAATACAAGATATCGTAGCAGTACTGCGAGAGGAAAATAGACCAGCGAATGAATTTCTACGCTGTACGTGGAGGGACAGGCTTGTTCGGATGAAAAAGCGATGTCAAAGGTTTGTGGTCTGTGATGATGGTAAAGTGACGACCATACAAGAAATCATGAAACTTTGTAACACCAAATACGAGAGCCAAAGCTTCTTTCTCAATCTGTGAATAATTTCTTTGCGCAGACGAGAGCAATTTCGACGCAATAGGGCGATCAAGCGAGCCATCTTTGTGCACAAGCACAGCACCGATCCCGAAATCCGATGCATCTACCATCAACAAAAGGGGTTTCTGGGGATCGAATGGCGTAAGGCAAGTATTTGAAGGCAACGCCGATTTCAACTGGCGAAAGGCGCGTTCGCATTCGGTCGTCCAGACGAACGGATGCAGCGGAGCTGAAATGGAAGAGGCATGTGGAACATCTGTTATAGTAATTTATTTTTCCCGGCACAGTCTGTAGCTGCTTCAAATTCTGCGGCGAAGGCAAGTCCTGTATGGCACGGAGGTGCTCTGGACTCTGATGTATGCCTTGTGCATTGATTACATGTCCCAAATATGGTAAGTCACGAGCAAAAAACACACATTTGTCCTTCTGCAAGCGAAGACCATTTTGTCGCAAGACCTGAAATAATGTTCGGAGATTGGCTAAATGATGTTCTTCCGTCTTTCCGGAGATCACAATATCGTCCAGATAGTTTGCTGCAGTAGGGACCGACGCACAAACAGTTTGCAGATATTGCTGAAACAATGCAGGGGCGGATGCACACCCGAATGGCAGTCTTTTGAATCGGTACAAACCAAGATGCGTGTTAACCACTAAAACGCGCTGGGATTCGTCGTCCACTGGTATTTGCAAGTACGCATCTGCTAGGTCCAACTTCGAAAAATATTTACCCGGACACAGTTTGTCAAAAAGATCTTCTGGGCGGGGTAAAGGAAAAGTTGCAATCACTAGTTGTGGATTCACTGTTGCCTTGAAGTCCACACAAAATCTCAATTTTCCGGAAGGTTTTGACAAAATTACTAAGGGTGATGCCCAGAGAGAAGCCTGCACACGTTCAATCACACCTTGCGATTCCAAATCGTGTAATGTTCTTGCGACCTCATCACGCAATGCGTGGGGAACATTGCGCGCTCTGAAAAATTTCGGTTGCGCGTTTACTTTCAGTTCCAAATGTGCTTTATAGTTCTTAGCGCAACCAAGGCCCGGTGCAAAAATGTCTGCAAATTCCTCACATAGACGAGAAACACTGTCTGAAGGCACAGTCTGGTTCACTGAGAGGACCTGATTTACTATAGACAAGTTAAACAACTGAAATAAATCTAAACCATACAAGTTCACAGCAGAAGAAGAACGAAGGACGTAAAAAGACACAAGTTTTGTTTGTCACTTGTATGTTGCAAGAAGGCTGCACTGTCCTAACACTGGGATATGCTGTCCTGAATAACTAGTTAGCTTAACATTTGCGGCATGCAAGGGAGGTGTGCCCAGTTGTTTGTACGTGCCTTTATTGATCAATGAAACTGCAGCTCCGGTATCGAGCTGGAATGGCATTACGTTGCCATTAATGTCCAAGTCTACAAAAAGTTTATTGTCCTGCTGACGACAAGAGCGACTGTCTCGTGCAATTTGAACAGACACTGGGACATAAGCACTTGCGACTTGACGCGATGTCCGGCGACGTCGACGCACACTATTTGTGGGACGGTCACTGTTAGAGAGATTGGCACTGGGCGGAGTGGAATTAACTACATGAATGTCCATGGGCGAAGGTTCATGAGCCTGAGTATTCTTGGTTCGATTCCGGCGCGAAGCAAAGGGCCTGGAATGGTTGTGAGTGTCCGATCTGAGCTTTTTCTGGCAAACACTCTGAACATGTCCTTTTTTATTACAGAAAAAGCAAATAGCTTGGCGTGACGGGCAATTCTCACGCGAATGTCTAGTAGCACACCGCGGGCATGATTTTAGCACTGCATTTGCTGGCTGCCGCGGGACATGTGGTTGAGAGCTTGGCGGCAGCTGTGCGGACGAGCGCGAGGGCTGTTTACTGTTCCGTGCAGTTCGCCCGGTGGGCCGGTTAACGTGACACACGGCTGGCGAAGTTGCAAATGATTCCTGAGCAAAGTCAAGTGTGTCTTGCCTATCCAATATGTCTATCACTTGTTGAAGGGAGGGATTGACTAGTTTCAAAATTTTCTCCCGTATACGAACATCAGAAACGTTCTGTGCAATTGCATCACGCACCATAGTATCTGAATAAGGGAGTCCACATTCACACTCAAAAGCACAATCCCTTGTAAGGCCTTGCAAAGTTGCAACCCACTCCCGATTAGTCTGACCGGCCGTACGTGTTGTACGAAAGAACGTATACCTTTTTGCAACTACATTGACTGAGTCCTTGAAATATGCATCTAATGCAGACAAAATTTCTTCGTAGGACAGAGTTCCTACGTCGCGTCGGGGAAATAATTTCACTATCACACGGTACGTCTCCACCCCTACACACGCTAATAAGTGAGGCTGCCGCTCATTACCTTGAATTCTGTAGGCGGCGAGATGGAATCCAAATTGGCGTGACCACTCCGTCCAGCTTTCCATCGCCACATTAAATTGACGAAAAGGTGGTGCAACTGCGTTTTGTGGCTGCGGTAGTGGTGGAGCGGCGACTGCCGCATCGTTTTGCATTGCACGTTGACACTGGACGAGCTAGGTGTCCAAGGGCATCCAATAACGCCTGCGTCTGCTGATTCTGCAAGCAATAAAATTCGGACAGTACATCTGGAGATTGTGGCGAAGCCATGACACAAGTAAATTAGAGCAATACGACCGTTAAATCGTCGTCGCCAAAAATGTTGTGTCTAGACAAGACAGCCTAGACACAATGAGAGGAAGCCGAAAGGCACACGCTTAAACTCACGCAGGCTGGCGTGAGGTCTGAAACAGGATACGTAATGAATGCTATAAAGAAAAGTACGTAGCTGCTGGAATACTTAACTTTAATCCATAATTGTAGAACATCGCTCTTGATGATACATGCTTCATATAAGAAATATCAATTGAATACGGCGCTTTGCTAGGTCGTAGCAAATGTAACTGAAGGCTATGCTAACTATCGTCTCGGCAAATGAGAATGTATTTGTCAGTGAACCTTTCCTTGCAAAGTCGGCTGTACAACTGGGGCGAGTGCCAGTACGTCTCTCTAGACCTGCGGTGTGGTGGCGCTCTGTCTGCTATCACTGACAGTGGTGACACGCGGGTCCGGCGTATACTAATGGACCGCGGCCGATTTAAAGGCTACCACCTAGCAAGTGTGGTTTCTGGCGGTGACACCACAATAAGTCCCCTAGAACTTAGAACTACTTAAACCTAACCAACTTAAGAATATCACTCACATCCATGCCCGAGGCAGGATTCGAACCTGTGACCGTAGCAGTCGCGCGGTTTCGGACTGAAGCGCCTACAACCGCTCGGCCACCGCGGTCGACAGGACACTGCTAATGCTGTATCCGGACTTTACAT
This sequence comes from Schistocerca serialis cubense, assembly GCF_023864345.2. Classification (NCBI taxonomy): domain Eukaryota; kingdom Metazoa; phylum Arthropoda; class Insecta; order Orthoptera; family Acrididae; genus Schistocerca; species Schistocerca serialis. The sequence goes on from NC_064649.1 coordinate 78,780,708, forward strand.
GTTTGATCTTCCTAGTCATCCGCAGTAACTTACATTTTTCCACGTTTAGAGTTAGCTGCCATTCATCACACCAACTAGAAATTTGGTCTAGGTCATCTTATATCAACCTACAGTCACTCAACTTCGACACCTTACCGTACACCACAGCATCATCAGCAAACGGCCGCAGATTACTGCCACCCTGTCCGCCAGATTATTTGTGTATATAGAGAACTACAACGGTCCTGTCGCATTTCCCTGGGACACTCTTGACGATACCCTTGTCTCTGATGAAGACGATGATTATGACTGTCTTATATGCAGCATACACTGAGCTGACAAAAGTCATGGCACTCCGTCTTCAGGCCACAAATGGCCCATCGGGACCATGCGACCGCCGTATCATCCTCAGCTGAGGATGTGGATATGAGGGGCATGTGGTCAGCACACCGCTCTCCCGGTCGTTACGATGGTTTTCTTTGACCGGAGCCACTACTATTCGGTCGAGTAGCTCCTCAGTTGGCATCATGAGGCTGAGTGCACCCCGAAAAATGGCAACAGTGCTTGGGGGCCCGGATGGTCACCCATCCAAGTGCCGGCCACGCCCGACAGCGCTTAACTTTGGTGATCTGATGGGAACCGGTGTATCCACTGCGACTAGGCCATTGCCACAAAATTCATGGGATACTTCCTAATATCGTGCCGGACCTCCTTTCCCCAGCGTAGTGCAGGATCTCAACGTGACATGGATTCAACTACTCGTTGGAAGACCCCTGCAGAAATACTGTGCCATGCTGCCTCCACAGCCATCCATAATTGTGGAGGTATTGCCGGTGAAGGATTCTGTGCACGGACTAACATCTTGATTATATCCCATAACAGTTCTATGGGATTCATGTTGGGCTGCCTGGGTGGTCAGATCATTCGCTCTAATTGTCCAGAATGTTTTTCAAACCAATCACGAACAAGTGTAGCCCGTTGACACGACGCTTTGTCATCCATAAAAATTCCATTACTGTTTGGAAAATTTCAAGACCATGATTGGTTGCAAACGGTCTCCAAGTAGCCGAACATAACAATTTTCAGTCAATGATTGGTTCATTTGGACCAGAGGACCTAGTCCATTCCACGTTAACTCAGCCCACACCTTTATAGAGCTACCACCAGCTTTCACAGTCCTCTGTTGACAACTTGTGTCCACGGCTTCGTGGGGTCTGCCCCACATTCGAACCCAACCATCAGCTCTTACCAACTGAAAATGGGACGCCTCTGACCAGAACAAGGTTTCCCAGTTGTCTAAAATGGTTCAAATGGCTCTGAGCACTTTGGGACTTAACATCTGAGGTCATGAGTCCCCTAGAACTACTTAAACCTAACTAACCTGCCCGAGGTAGGATTCGAACCTGCGACCGTAGCAACAGCGCGGTTTCGGACTGAAGCGCCTAGAACCGCTCGGCCACAGCGGCCGGCCCAATAGTCTAGTGTCCAAGAAATACAGCCAAGAGCACAGGAGAGTCGCCTCAGGCAATGCCGTGCTATTAGCAAAGGCACTCGCGTCGGTCGTCTGCTGTCATAGCCAATTAACACCAAATTTCGCCTCACTGTGCTAACGTATACGTTCGTCGTACGTCCCACATTGACTTCTGCGGCTGTTTCACGCAGTGTTGCTTATCTGTCAGCACCGACAACACGAGGCAAGCACTGCTGCTCTCGGTCATTAACTGAAGGCCGCCGGCCACTGTGTTGTCCGTGTTGAGAGGTAATACCATGAATCTGGTATTCCCGGCACACTTTTGGCAGTATGGATCTCGGAATATTGGATTCCCTAACGATTTCCGAAATGGAATGTTCGATGCATCTAGCTCCAACTACCATTCCGCGTTCAATGTCTGTTAATTCCTCTCGTGCGGCCATAATCGCATCGTAAACCTTTTCACATTGAAACGCCCGCTAAGCCCGCTGGGCAGTACAGGTGAGTAGGATTGTGGAAAGGGCTAAATAAGGTGTCGGACAGGTTCACTCAAAATTGTGATTTACCGTAATTTAATAACATCTTTAAACCAAAACGGCACATAGCCGAACCTTTAGAACTACGAGTTTCTAAAAGGCAATTATTTCACGGCTGAAGGCCTCCAAACAAGAAATCTTAAAAATCAACAAAATAAGATTGCAGTTAAAATAACAAATAAAATAATTAAAATATACATGGTATCGCAGCTAGGCTGGAAAGTCTCAAGGCAAAAGTGGATAGAACAAACATATGCAAGGTGCAATACAAGCGGCTGAGGGCCACAATTAAATTTGAAAATTTTAAAATATATTACCATAATCTTTTAGGGCAGAAGGCCGCAATGTTTTTGCTTAAAGGGTAAATCCAAGAGTAAGGTTTTAAGCGGCTTAAGGCCCACAATTGATTTTCCAAAATTCAAAAATACATAAACTCCAGTAAAAACAAGAATTTTTTAAATCATTGACTATGATAGATTATAAACAGGCAATTAAACACCGCCGGCCGGAGTGGCAGAGCGGTTCTAGGCGCTACAGTCTGGAACCGAGCGACCGCTACGGTCGCAGGTTCGAATCCCGCCTCGGGCATGGATGTGTGTGATGTCCTTAGGATAGTTAGGTTTAATTCGTTCTAAGTTCTAGGGGACTGATGACCTCAGAAGTTAAGTCCCATAGTGCTCAGAGCCATTTTTGAATTAAACACCGGTGAGAAGGACAATAAAGAAAACGGCACTCGGAAGCCTCCAGGGAGGTCGGTCTGCCCTCGTTCACTTAGGTGAGACAGGTCGTGAGCCTAACTACACTTGATCCGTCGGTAACCCAACCAAGGAACAGCCACGGACCGACCGACAGACACAACAACTTGCTTGCCACCAATCAGTACATGAGAACTCAAACACAAAAAGTTACGAACGTGATTATCCACAATCAAATATGTATTACCTGTCAAAACTGTACACCGTGTTGGACAGCGGCAACAGGTGAGGAAAGGACGCTGCCTGAAATTACGTTAGTCGCCATGGCAGGTAACCGGAACACAACGGCCACAAGGCAGAAAATTCCGCTGGTGCACTCGAATTGTAGTCAACCAATACAGTTCATTGCACCGCATGGCGGCTAAATTTCAGCAATAGAAACACTTGGTGTTGCTCACAGGAAAACCACCCCAACAGCGAACCACCGAGACGAACCACCACAACATGAATGGACGTGGCTTGTGTAGTTGAAACCACCATTCAACTTTCACGTGCTGGGTCGGTGAGCCACGCGGCTCGTAGCGATCGGACAGCTCCACACACGCTCCGACACTGCGCAGGGACCGCCAGCAGACCCAGCCGACTGCACCGCGCGGAGACAACTTCCCTGGTCCGCAGCAACCGACCGACCCCCCTCAGAATCCGACATCTAAAATAGTCGTCAGTGAAAATAACGCCAACTACACACACAACCTGAAAAACACTTGCACGAAGACATGAACGATACCCAACAGTAACTAAGCACGCACGAAGACTAATCGGGACTCGATGCTCCCCCCCCCCCCCCCCCCCCCTCCAACAAACACACACACATACGAGGTGCATTCAAGTTCTGAGGCCTCCGATTTTTTTTCTCCGGACTGGAAAGAGATAGAAACATGCGCATTGTTTTAAAATGAGGCCGCGTTCATTGTCAATACGTCCCAGAGATGGTAGCACCGTACGGCAGATGGAATTTTACCACCAGCGGCGAGAATGAGAACTGTTTTAAATACTTAAAATGGCGACGTCTTCCTTACTTGAACAGCGTGCAGTCATTCGTTTTCTGAATTTGTGTGGTGTGAAACCAATTGAAATTCATCGACAGTTGAAGGAGACATGTGGTGATGGAGTTATGGATGTGTCGAAAGTGCGTTCGTGGGTGCGACAGTTTAATGAAGGCAGAACATTGTGTGACAACAAATCGAAACAACCTCTGGCTCGCACAAGCCCGTCTGACGACATGATCGAGAAAGTGGAGAGAATTGTTTTGGGGGATCGCCGAATGACTGTTGAACAGATCGCCTCCAGAGTTGGCATTTCTGTGGGATCTGTGCACACAATCCTGCATGACAACCTGAAAATGCGAAAAGTGTCATCCAGGTGGGTGCCACGAATGCTGACGGACGACCACACAGCTGCCCGTGTAGCACGTTGCCAAGCAATGTTGACTCGCAACGACAGCACGAATGGGACTTTCTTTTCGTCGGCTGTGACAATGAATGAGACGTGGATGCCATTTTTCAATCCAGAATCAAAGCGCCAGTCAGCTCAATGGAAGCACACAGATTCACCGCCACCAAAAAAATTTCGGGTAACCGCCAGTGCTGAAAAAATGATGGTGTCCATGTTCTGGGACAGTGAGGGCGTAATCCTTACCCATTGCGTTCCAAAGGGCACTACGGTAACAGGTGCATCCTACGAAAATGTTCTGAAGAACAAATTCCTTCCTGCACTGCAACAAAAACGTCCGGGAAGGGCTGCGTGTGTGCTGTTTCACCAAGACAACGCACCCGCACATCGAGCTAACGTTACACAACAGTTTCTTCGTGATAACAACTTTGAAGAGATTGCTCATGCTCCCTACTCACCTGACCTGGCTCCTAGTGACTTTTGGCTTTTTCCAACAATGAAAGACACTCTCCGTGGCCGTACATTCACCAGCCATGCTGCTATGGCCTCAGCGATTTTCCAGTGGTCAAAACAGACTCCTAAAGAAGCCTTCGCCGCTGCTATGGAATCATGGCGTCAGCGTTGTGATAAATGTGTACGTCTGCAGGGCGATTACGTCGAGAAGTAACGCCAGTCTCAGCGATTTCGGGTGAGTAGTTAATTAGAAAAAAAATCGGAGGCCTTAGAACTTGAATGCACCTCGTACACGTACACAGGCGACTCATGAACGACCGGCGAGCCAAAACGCGTCGTCCGGTAGGACGACCGACCGACGATCCACCAAGACCGTGGTCCGGCTCAAGTGGTGCGTCGCGGCAGTGGTCGGGCGAGCCGTGTTGACGCAGACCTCACTGCTGCTCCAACCCGACTGCACCAGTGCCGCATTGCACCTCCCCGACTGGCAGGTCCGGACTGCGCTCCAGACGCGTTCCAACTGACTGGCAGACCCGAACTCGCCACCCGAACTGCCTTACGACAGACAACGACCAGGAAGTACCAGCAGTCGAGCATAGATACTACGAGAGGGGATATATCGATACGCGCTGCTAACGCCGCTCACGGACAGCCAAACCGATAACTCAGTGACAGCACTAATTTAGATTAACGTATTGAGGTGGACGTACGTTAAAAACAGGGTGTAAAATACATGATAGCGGGAACATGAGCCACACACGACTCACACATGTATCGCCTGAGCAAAGTTGACGGCTATGCCAATGCACTTTCCTTTTATACATTGTATACGCGATATCACCGTCATCTATCGTAGGTCTCTAGAAGAGCGTAGCGCTCCAAAGGATTGGAAAAGGGCAAAGCTCATCCCCGTTTTCAAGAAGGGACGTCGAACAGATGTGCAGAACTATAGACCTATATCTCTAACGCCGATCAGTTGCAGAATTTTGGAACGCGTATTATGTTCGTGGATAATGACTTTTCTGGAGACTAGAAATCTACTCTGTAGGAATCAGCATGGGTTTCGAAAAAGACGGTCGTGTGAAACCCAGCTCGCGCTATTCGTCCACGAGACTCAGAGGGCCTTAGACACGGGTTCACAGGCAGACGCCGTGTTTCTTGACTTCCGCAAGGCGTTCGATACAGTTTCCCACAGTCGTTTAATCAACAAAGTAAGAGCATATGGATTATCAGACCAATTGAGTTATTGCATTGGAGAGTTCCTAGATAACAGAACGCAGCATGTAATTCACAATGGAGAGAAGTCTTCCGAAGTAAGAGTGATTTCAGGTGTGCCGCAGGGGAGTGTCGTAGGACCGTTGCTATTCACAATATACTTAAATGACCTTGTGGATCACATCGGAAGTTCGCTGAGGCTTTTTGCGGATAATGCTGTAGTATATCGAGAGCTTTTAACAATGGAAAATTGTACTGAAGTGCAGGAGGATCTGCAACGAATTGACGCACGGTGCAGGGAATGGCAATTGAATCTCAATGTAGACAAGCGTAATGTGCTGCGAATACATAGAAAGAAAGATCCCTTATCATTTAGCTACGATATAGCAGGTCAGCAATTGGAAGCAGTTAATTCCATTAATTAACTGGGAGTATCTATTAGGAGTGATTTAAAATGGAATGATCATATAAAGTTGATCGTCGGTAAAGCAGATGCCAGACTGAGATTCATTTGAAGAATCCTAAGGAAATGCAATCCGAAAACAAAGGAAGTAGGTTACAGTACGCTTGTTCGCCCACTGCTTGAATACTGCTCAGCAGTGTGGGATCCGTACCAGATAGGGTTGATAGAAGAGATAGAGAAGATCCAACGGAGAGCAGCGCGCTTCGTTACAGGATCATTTAGTAATCGCAAAAGCGTTACGGAGATGACAGATAAATTCCAGTGGAAGACTCTGCAAGAGAGACGCTCAGTAGCTCTGTACGGGCTTCTGATAAAGTTTCGAGAACATACCTTCACCGAGGAGTCAAGCAGTATCTTGCTATGTCCTACGTATATCTCTCGAAGAGACCACGAGGATAAAATCAGAGAGATTAGAACCCACACGGAGGCATGCCGACAATCCTTCTTTCCACGAACAATACGAGAATGGAATAGAAGGGAGAACCGATAGAGGTACTGGTGGTGGTGGTTATTGTTTAACGTCCCGTCGACAACAAGGTCATTAGAGACGGAGCGCAAGCTCGGGTTAGGGAAGGATTGGGAAGGAAATCGGCCTTGCCCTTTCAAAGGAACCATCCCGGCATTTGCCTGAAACGATTTAGGGAAATCACGGAAAACCTAAATCAGGATGGCCGGAGACGGGAGATAGAGGTACTCAAGGTACCCTCCGCCACACACCGTCAGGTGGTTTGCGGAGTAGATGTAGATCCCATGACTGGCGTCACGTCAGTGTGTAACTCTGCAAAGACCACGCCTTTGATTTTATAATTCTCATATCCATCGCTGAACAGGAGAGAGTGTGAATACCAGTGCTCCATCTGCCTCTAAATGGCGCCTCGCCGGCACTGCACTCTGGACTGCCTTCCAGGAGCTTTTTTGTGGAACCTCCAGCGGGAGAACAAAAATTACGAGCGAGCGTGGCCGTATTTAATTCGAAAGTCGGCGCTGGAGTCGTAGCGGTCGAGTAATCGCCGCGGAATTTTTGGTTAACTACCTCTTTAATTATGCGCTAAATGGAGAGGGAGTATCCAGCTCCGACAATGGGCCGGCTGGACAATTTTACGCAGCGCGCTACTAAGTCAACAGCGTCCTGGGCCGCTGAACACCCCCGCTAAATGGCCGTTCCAGCACAAAAGAGTTACCGGCCGCTGCCTCCATTCTTTTACCAGATCCAGCCGTCTCCAGGTGGAGAGAGCACTCACTCAACTTTATGGAGGACGGTCGCTCCGTCCCGAAGGGATTTCCAGGATTGCCTGTCGGGTTCATTTTTCTCTGACTGAACTCACAAAAGGAGAGTCTGACATGCGGGTCACCGATTTTGATAAAGTTCTTCAAGGATGTTCTGCAGTGAAACTAAAAAGACATGTGTTTCATATTTTTGATACACACTCTATGAAATAAAATCGATGTCAAGGTTGATGGTGGAAAATCGTATGATCAAAGCTGTACATCGAAATAGCGTCTATTTTTGTTAAATATAATATGGGGTCCAATGTTAATAATGTTCGAGTTATTAATATTTTTGTGTTTTCATCCTCTAGCTTGAGACACGCCATTCATTGTGTAGCAGAGCGAGGTCGGTGCTAGGGCGGTCAACGAAATTAGACTACCAAATTTGTCCGTGGACATTTTTACATTCAATATTCGTTTCAGTGTATCTGGTAATTTTATGACAACGGAAATATGTTTCATTCGCCCTTTTTATAAGCAAAACGTTGGAAGGTGTGATTAATAGTCAAATCTCTCCTTCCAGTCCCTTACAGGAATGGTACTGTCGTGTAACCACTCCGCCGAAGTCCGTGCTTTATGAACAGGTGTTCGATCGTGTTGAAAGATGCAATCGCCGTCCCCGAATTCCTCTTCAACAGGAGAAGCAAGAAGGTTCTTAAAACATCGAAGTAGGCCTGCGCTGTGATGGTGCCACGCAAAACAACAAGAGGCGCAAGCCCTCCTCAATGAAAAACACCACCACACCATCACACCACCGCCTCAGAATTTTAGTGTCGGCACTACACACGCTGGCAGATGACGTTCACCGGGCATTCGCCATACCCACACCCTGCCCTCGTATCGCCACATTGTGTACCGTCATTCGTCACTCCACACAACGTTTTTCCACTGTTCAATCGTCCAATGTTTACACTTTTACACCAAGCGAGGCATCGTTGGGCATCTACCGCTCGACCATGAAATCCAAGTTTTCTCACGTCTCTCCTGTCACAGTACTTGCAGTGAATCCTGACGCAGTTTGGAATTCCTTTATGATGGTCTGGATAGATGTCTGCTCTATTACACATTGCGATCCTCTTCAACTGTCGGCGGTCTCAGTCAGTCAACAGACGAGGTCGGCCTGTACACTTTTTTACTGTACGCGTCCCTTGACGTTTTCACCTCACTATCATATCGGAAACAGTGGACCTAGGGATGTTTAGGAGTGGGAAAATCTCGCGTACAGACGTATGACACAACTGACAATCACCTGACCACGTTCGAAGTCCGTGAGTTCCGCGGAGCGCCCCATTCTGCTCCCTAGCGATGTCTAATGACTACTGAGGTCGCTGACATGGAGTACCTGGCAGTAGGTAACAGCACAATGCACCTAACACGAAAAAGTATGTTTTTGGCCGTGTCCGAGTACTTTTGATCATATAATGTGTGTAACGAGTCGTGATTGGGATTTCCTGATTACTAGACGGCTGCGTTAACCACTGCACCACACAGAATGGTTATCGGAATTGCACTGACCAACTCGGAATGCCTCTTGGCCGAAGCAGGCTCCCTCCTAGCGCCAGCTATTCGCAGTCCCTGTGCATGTCCTCTATGCTCGTTACTTTTAGATTCCTGCGCGAGCTCGAACGAAATTCTGTACCCGTTCTGGAAGTGGTGGATTCATTGTCCATCGAGAAGAATCAATCGTATGAATGCGTCGTGACTGCCGGAACCGACCGTTGTGGCCGAGCGGTTCTAGGCGCTTCATTCCGGAACCGCGCAGCTGCTAGGGTCGCAGGTTCGAATCCTGCCTCGGGCATGGATGTGTGTGATGTCCTTAGGTTAGTTTGGTTTAATTAGTTCCAAGTTCTATGGGACTGATGACCTCAGATGTTAGGTCCCATAGTGCTCAGAGCCATTTGAACCATGACCCCTCCCCAGTGGAGAAAGTTTGGAGCAATATGGGCAGGGCCATCCAACCATGTCGTGATTTTGACGATCTAACGCGCCAATTGACGTAATTTGGCACGATTTTTCTCAGCAGGGCATCCAACTACTCTGTCAATTAATGCCAACCCGAATAACTATTTGCATAGGGGCCAGAGGTGGACCAACCCGTTATTGACTTGCCCAATCTGTGATGCTCTTTCTCTTGATTAAATCATCAAATATATCTGAAACCGTTATAATGATTTATTTGTCTGTACATATACATCACCTCTGTCGATTTCCGTCCCATTCGAATTTCTTCACAGCGGCCGGCGTGGAGGGGTGAGGTGACCTTTCTGGCCAAGTTAGGGCTTAGAAAGCGAATATAAGCGGCAGAAACTCTCGCCGTGTGCAGGTAGACATTATCTTGCTGAAATGTAAGCCCAGGATGAACTGCCATGAAGTGCAAGAAAACGGGGGCATAGAATATCGTCGATGTATCGCTGTGCTGTAAGGGTGGCTTGGATGACAACCAAAGGAGATGGCGCCCCTGTCCATCCATATTGGTTGTCGGACCATATGGCGGACGACGGGCAGGTTGCTATCCCACCACTGTCAGGGGTATCTCCAGGCACGCCTTCGGCGTGGAATCTCATTGACTGGAGTAGAATTGTCTTCAGTGATGAGTTCCGTTTCGAATTGAGACCCGATAACCAACGAAGACGTGTCTAGAGACCCCAGACAGTGGGGGGATACCAGCCTTATTGTCGCCCGCCATACGGCTCGACTACCAGAAGTGATGGTTTGGGGCGTCATTTTCACAGCAGGTCCCCTTTGGTTGCCAGCCGTGGCACCCTTACAGCACAGTGATACGTGGACGATATTCTACACCCCGTTCTATTGCCCTTCATTTCAAGCCATCGTGGGCTTGCATTTCAGCGAGATAATGCCCGTCCGTACATGGCGAGAGTTTCTACCTCTTGTCCTAGTGCTTGTCAAACTCTACCTTGGCCAGCAAGGTCACCCGATTTGGAGCATTTTGACTGTTCCCCCGGGTAGACCGTTCGCCTGGTACAAGACTGTCGAGTTGACGCCACTTCGGCGACTTGCGTATCGGTGGGGATGAAATGATGGTGATAAGGACAACACAACACCCAGTCCCTGAGCGGAGAAAATCTTCGACCCAGCCGGGAACCCGGGCCGTTAGGTATGACATTCCGTAGCACTGAGGACTCAGCTACCAGGGGCCGACTGGCGCATTATGGGCATGGTCCTTCAACCATCTCCGTATTCTGACGATCTAATGCGCCAATCGGACGGAATTTCGCACGGTACCTTCAGGAGGACAACCAGCAATCTGTCAATCAATGCCAAGCCAAATTACTGCTTGCATAAGGGCCAGAGGCGGACTAGCGCGTTATTGATTTGCTCAATTTGTTAAGCTCTTTCTGCTGAATAAATCATCCAATATTTCTGACACTGCAACCATTTGTTTGTCTGCACATGTACACCACATCTACCGATTTCCATCCCATTCGGATAACTCCTTCGTTATGCGTTGTTTTATTTATTGATATATTTATTTTGTCTTCGAGTGTATTGTGCAGTAGAATAAGGTGTGGATGGATAACTCCTTCGTTATGCGTTGTTTTATTTATTTATATATTTTTTGTTAAAAAAATGTTCAAATGTGTGCGAAATCTTATGGGACTTAACTGCTAAGGTCATCAGTCCCTAAGCTTGTTGTTGTTGTGGTCTTTAGTCCTGAGACCGGTTTGATGTAGCTCTCCATGCTACCCCATCCTGTGCAAGCTTGTTCATCTCCCAGTACTTACTGCAACCTACATCCTTCTGAATCTGATTAGTGTATTCATCTCTTGGTCTCCCTCTACGATTTTTGCCCTCCACGCTGCCCTCCAATACTGAATTTGTGATCTCTTGATGCCTCAGAACATGTCCTACTAACCGGTCCCTTCTTTTTGTCAAGTTGTACTCCTCGTCTCCCCAATTCTAATCAATACTTCATCATTAGTTATTTGATCTACCCATCTAGTCTTCAGCATTCTTCTGTAGCACCACATTTCGAAAGCTTCTATTCTCTTCTTGTCCAAACTATTTATCGTCCATGTTTCGCTTCCATACATGGCTACACTCCATACAAATACTTTCAGAAACGACTTCCTGACACTTAAATCTATACTCTATGTTAACAAATTTCTCTTATTCAGAAACGCTTTCCTTGCCATTGCCAGTCTACATTTTATATCCTCTCTACATCATCAGTTATTTTGTTCCCCAAATAGCAAAATTCCTTTACTACTTTCAGTGTCTCATTTTCTAATCTAATTCCCTCAGCATCACCCGGCTTAATTCGACTACATTCCATTATCCTCGCTTTGCTTTTGTTGATGTTCATCTTATATCCTCCTTTCAAGACACTGTCCATTACGTTCAACTGCTCTTCCAAGTCCTTTGCTGTCTCTGATAGAATTACAATGTCATCGGCGAACCTCAAAGTTTTTATTTCTTCTCCATGGATTTTAATTCTTACTCCGAATTTTTCTTTTGTTTCCTTTACTGCTTGCTCAATATACAGATTGAATAACATCGGGGAGAGGCTACAACCCTGTCTCACTTCCTTCCCAACCACTGCTTCCCTTTCATGCCCCTCAACTCTTATAACCCCCATCTGATTTGTGTACAAATTGTAAATAGCATTTCGCTCCCTGTATTTTACCCCTGCCACCTTTAGAATTTGAAAGAGAGTATTCCAGTCAACATTGTCAAAAGCTGTCTCTAAGTCTACAAATGCTAGAAACGTAGGTTTGCCTTTCCTTAATCTAGCTTCTAAGAGAAGTCGTAGGGTCAGTATTGCCTCACGTGTTCCAACATTTCTACGGAATCCAAACTGATCATCCCAGAGGTCGACTTCTACCAGTTTTTCCATTCGTCTGTAAAGAATTCGCGTTAGTATTTTGCTGCTGTGACTTATTCGGTAATTTTCACATCTGTCAACACCTGCTTTCTTTGGGATTGGAATTATTATATTCTTCTTGAAGTCTGAGGATATTTCGCCTGTCTCATACATCTTGCTCACCAGATGATAGAGTTTTGTCAGGACTGGCTCTCCCAAGGCCATCAGTAGTTCTAATGGAATGTTGTCTACTCCCGGGGCCTTGTTTCGACTCAGGTCTTTCAGTGCTCTATCAAATTCTTCACGCAGTATCGTATCTCCCATTTCATCTTCATCTACATCCTCTTCCATTTCCATAATATTGTCTCCAAGTACATCGCCTTTGTATAGACCCTCTATATACTCCTTCCACCTTTCTGCTTTCCCTCTTTGCTTAGAACTGGGTTTCCATCTGAGCTCTTGATATTCATACAAGTGGTTCTCTTTTCTCCAAAGGTCTCTTTAATTTTCCTGTAGGCAGTATCTATCTTACCTCTAGTGAGATAAGCCCCTACATCCTTAAATTTGTCCTCTAGCCATCCCTGCTTAGCAGTTTTGCACTTCCTGTCGATCTCATTTTTAAGACGTCTGTATTCCTTTTTGCTGCTTCATTTACTGCATTTTTATATTTTCTCCTTTCGTGAATTAAGTTCAATATTTCTACTGTTACCCAAGGAGTTCTACTAGCCCTCGTCTTTTTACCTACTTGATCCTCTGCTGCCTTCACTACTTCATCCCTCAGAGCTACCCATTCTTCTTCTACTGTACTTCTGCCCCCCATTCCTGTCAATTGCTCCCTTATGCTCTCCCTGAAACTCTGTACAACCTCTGGTTCCTTCAGTTTATCCAGGTCCCATCTCCTTAAATTCCCACCTTTTTTCAGTTTCTTCAGTTTTAATCTACAGTTCATAACCAATAGATTGTGGTCAGAGTCCACATCTGCCCCTGGAAATGTCTTACAATTTAAAACCTGGTTCCTAAATCTCTGCCTTACCATTATACACTCCTGGAAATGGAAAAAAGAACACATTGACACCGGTGTGTCAGACCCACCATACTTGCTCCGGACACTGCGAGAGGGCTGTACAAGCAATGATCACACACACGGCACAGCGGACACACCAGGAACCGCGGTGTTGGCCGTCGAATGGCGCTAGCTGCGCAGCATTTGTGCACCGCCGCCGTCAGTGTCAGCCAGTTTGCCGTGGCATACGGAGCTCCATCGCAGTCTTTAACACTGGTAGCATGCCGCGACAGCGTGGACGTGAACCGTATGTGCAGTTGACGGACTTTGAGCGAGGACGTATAGTGAGCATGCGGGAGGCCGGGTGGACGTACCGCCGAATTGCTCAACACGTGGGGTGTGAGATCTCCACAGTACATCGATGTTGTCGCCAATGGTCGGCGGAAGGTGCACGTGCCCGTCGACCTGGGACCGGACCGCAGCGACGCACGGATGCACGCCAAGACCGTAGGATCCTACGCAGTGCCGTAGGGGACCGCACCGCCACTTCCCAGCAAATTAGGGACACTGTTGCTCCTGGGGTATCGGCGAGGACCATTCGCAACCGTCTCCATGAAGCTGGGCTACGGTCCCGCACACCGTTAGGCCGTCTTCCGCTCACGCCCCAACATCGTACAGTCCGCCTCCAGTGGTGTCGCGACAGGCGTGAATCGAGGGACGAATGGAGACGTGTCGTCTTCAGCGGTGAGAGTCGCTTCTGCCTTGGTGCCAATGATGGTCGTATGCGTGTTTGGCGCCGTGCAGGTGAGCGCCACAATCAGGACTGCATACGACCGAGGCACACAGGGCCAACACCTGGCATCATGGTGTGGGGAGCGATCTCCTACACTGGCCGTACGCCACTGGTGATCGTCGAGGGGACACTGAATAGTGCACGGTACATCCAAACCGTCATCGAACCCATCGTTCTACCATTCCTAGACCGGCAAGGGAACTTGCTGTTCCAACAGGACAATGCACGTCCGCATTTATCCCGTGCCACCCAACGTGCTCTAGAAGGTGTAAGTCAACTACCCTGGCCAGCAAGATCTCCGGATCTGTCCCCCATTGAGCATGTTTGGGACTGGATGAAGCGTCGTCTCACGCGGTCTGCACGTCCAGCACGAACGCTGGTCCAACTGAGGCGCCAGGTGGAAATGGCATGGCAAGCCGTTCCACAGGACTACATCCAGCATCTCTACGATCGTCTCCATGGGAGAATAGCAGCCTGCATTGCTGTGAAAGGTGGATATACACTGTACTAGTGCCGACATTGTGCATGCTCTGTTGCCTGTGCGTATGTGCCTGTGGTTCTGTCAGTGTGATCATGTGATGTATCTGACCCCAGGAATGTGTCAATAAGGTTTCCCCTTCCTGGGACAATGAATTCACGGTGTTCTTATTTCAATTTCCAGGAGTGTATAATCTATCTGATACCTTCTAGTATCTCCAGGATTCTTCCATGTATACAGCCTTCTTTCATGATTCTTGAACCAAGTGTTAACTATGATTAAGTTGTGCTCTGTGAAAAATTCTACCAGGTGGCATCCTCTTTCATTTCTTCTTCCCAATCCATATTCACCTACTACTTTTCCTTCTCTTCCTTTTCCTACTCTCGAATTCCAGTCACCCATGACTATTAAATTTTCGTCTCCCTTCACTATCTGAATAATTTATTTTATCTCATCATACATTTCTTCAATTTCTTCATTATCTGCAGAGCTAGTTGGCATATAAACCTGTACTACTGTAGTAGGCGTGGGCTTCGTGTCTATGTTGGCCACAATAATGCGTTCACTATGCTGTTTGTAGTAGCTTACCCGCACTTCTATTTTTTTATTCATTATTAAACCTACTGCTGCATTACCCCTATTTGATTTTGTATTTATAACCCTGTATTCACCTGACCAGAAGTCTTGTTCCTCCTGCCACCGAACTTCACTAATTCCCACTATATCTAACTTTAACCTATCCATTTCCCTTTTTAAATTTTCTAATCTACCTGCCCGGTTAAGGGATCTGACATTCCACGCTCCCTAAGCTTACCCATTACTTAACCTAAATTATCCTAAGGACAAACACACACACCCATGCCCGAGGGAGGACTCAAACCTCCGCCGCGATCAGCCGCACAGTCCATGACTGCAGCGCCTGAGACCGCACGGCTAATCCCGCGCGGCTATTTTTTGTTGTCTTCGAGTGTATTGTGCAGTAGAATAAGGTGTGGATGACTATGTCAGTTTATACTTTCGTAGTATATTGTTACTTTTTACCATTAATTGTGTCATATCTACATCTACATGGATACTCTGCAAATCACATTCAAGTGCTTGGCAGAGGGTTCATCGAACCACCTACACAATTCTCTATTATTCCAATCTCGTGTAGCGCGCGGAAAGAACGAACACCTATATCTTTCCGTACGAGCTCTGATTTCCCTTATTTAATCGTGGTGATCGTTCCTCCCTATCTAGGTCGGTGGCAACAAAACATTTTCTCATTCGGAGGAGAATGTTGGTGATTGGAATTTCGTGAGAAGATTCCGTCGCAACGAAAACGCCTTTCTTTTAACGATTTCCAGCCCAAATCCTGTATCATTTCTGGAACACTTTCTCCCATATTTCGCGATAATACAAAACGTGCTGCCTTTCTTTGAACTTTTCGATGTACTCCGTCAGTCCTATGTGGTAAGGATCCCACATCTCGCAGCAGTATTCTAAAAGAGAACGGACAAGCGTAGTGTAGGCAGTCTCCTTAGTAGGTCTGTTACATTTTCTAAGTGTCCTGCCAATAAAACGCAGTCTTTGATTAGCCTTCCCCACAACATTTTCTGTGTGTTCTTTCCAATTTATGTTGTTCGTAATTGTAATATCTACGTATTTAGTTGAATTTAGAGCTTTTAGATTAGACTGATTTATCATGCAACCGAAGTTTAACGAGTTCGTTTTAGCAGTCATGTGGATGTGTGCAAACATCAACCTTGGTCAGGAAGTGACTAAATCGTTTCAGACAGTGAGATTTATGGAGTTCACTTACTTGAGGGATTGGCTATTGGAGTATCTAATTTATTAATCTCTACTTCATCGCACTGTATTTTTTGGCAGGAGAATGGACTGAGTGAGTGGAGCGCAAATGAAAAGCGCAAATTAAAATAAATCAGAAAAATCGGATGAGACTGGAGTTTCGACGTAATAATAACGTGGTAAGGCCCAATAACCTGGCAGGACTCTTCCCCCTCAGCCCTGCCTCTTCACTAGCTGCAAATGTCTTCTTTGGCCTGCCGTTTCTCCACTATTGTGTACCCTGTTTTCCCTGCAAGAGAGCTTTCTCCCTCATTGTAAAGCGAAAAATCCTTGCAGAAATAAAAAAAAAATTCTTTTATCACAAGTGCTGTCGTAAGGAAGCTATATCTTCGTGGCAAGAAAACTGTGCCAAAATGGGATTGCAATTCTCCGTTTCCAAGTGAACTGTTGCAGGTATCGACACTTTTGGCATCACTAAAGTAAAGCACTTCTTCTATAGAAACTAAAAGTGTTAATGTAATTAGTAAAAATAAACAATAGTGCCTCTTCATTCGTGGCCATGAACTTAAAAGCTCTGACAGGAACCTATATTCACAGAGGAACAAGTCTCCTTCTTCTCGAATGGCAAAAAGAAATCTTACACATATTTTCAACGAAAATAAATGTTTTCCTGAATGACGTAGGGAAAATGTATAGCCGCGAGAAGTGGCCACGTGGTTTGAGGCGTCATGTCACGGACTGCACGGCCGCTCCCGCCGGAGGTTCGAGTCCTCCCTCGGGCATGGGTGTGTCTGTTGTTCTTAGCGTAAGTTAGTTTAAGTAGTGTGTAAGTCTAGGGACCGATGATCTAAGCGGTTAGAAATTCACACACATTTGAACATTTTTGAAAATGTATAAATGTAAAGGTTTTGGCTCTTGAATCAAACGCAACGTCCTTCTAAAACATAGCTCTTCTCTAAAAATTATCCCATTAGGGATTAAAATGAACAAAATTAAAAAAAGTTATCTTTTTGTCAGAATTTGCGTCTTTGTGAAACTTAGAGTGCATCTCCGACGAAAATTTCTCCTGCAGGATTGTAAACTGTGCGGAGACAGGTTGTGCGACATTAGTGTGGAATTGTAGTTAAGCTTAATGCTGGTGACGTTGTAGTTACAGTGACAAGATGAGAAACTTGCTGCTTCAACCACTCACTGGATAACGGTTTTTCGGTAATGGACAGCGAATTCAACCCCTTCTCAGAAATGTGTGTCCAGACGCCTTGCGACCCCTGGAAACGTTATGGAGCTTGGGGGCTATTTTGCAAGTCCACAATGCAACTGTGTCGGCAGTTACCAACTGTTACTTTCGCATTGACTGTACTACACTAAAGAGCCAAAGAAACTGGTGCACCTGCCTAATATCGTGTTGGGCCTCAGGGAGCACGCAGAAGTGCCGCATCACGACGTGGCACGGACTCGACTATTGTCTGAAGTAGTGCTGGAATTGACACCATGAATCCTCCAGGGCTGTCTATAAATCCGTAAGAGTACAAGAAGGTGGAGATCTCAATAATGTTCATAATGTTGGTGGCCAGCGGAAGTGTTTAAGCTGTTCCTGGCGCCATTTTGTAGCAACTCTGGACGTATCCTGCTGGAATTGCCCAAGTCCGTCGAAATACACAACGGATATGAATGGATACAGGGGATCAGACAAAATGCTTACGTGCGTGTCACCCGTCAGAGTCATATCTCGACGTATCAGGAGTCCCGTATCACTCCAACTCCACACGCGCACACCATAACAGCGCCTCCAGGAGTTTGAACATCCCCCTGCTTACATACAGGGTCCATTAATTCATGAGGTTGCCTCCATACTCGTCCATCCGCTCGATACAATCTGAAACGAGACTTGTCTGTGCGGGCAACATGTTTCCAATCACCATTGTCGGTGTTGACGGACCCAGGTCATACGTAAAGCTTTGCGTCGTGGAGTGGGCCTTCGGCTCAAAAAGCCCATATCGATGATGTTTCGTTGAATGGTTCGCACGCTGACACTTGTTGATGGCCCAGCGTTGAAATCTGTAGCAGTTTGCGGAAGGGTTGCACTTTGAACGATTCTATTCAGTCGTCGTCGGTCCCTTTCTTGAAGGATCTTTTTCCGGCCAAAGTGCTATCGGAGATTCGATGTTTTACCGGACTCCTGATATTCACGGTACCCTCGTGAGCTGGTCGTATGCGAAAAATGCTTGATCGCTACCTCGGAGATGCTGTATCCCGTGTCTCTTGCGCCGACTGTAACACCACGTTGAAACCCACTTAAATCATGATAGCTTGTCATTTTAGCCGCAGTAAACGATCTAACAACTGCGCCAGATACTTGTTGTCTTATATAGCCGTTGCCGACCGCAGCGCCACATTCTGCCTGTTTAAATATCTCTGCATTTGAATACGCATGACTGTATCAGTTTCTTTGGCACTTCGATGTAGATGTGGTTCCCGGGCTACAGTTACATCGTAAAATTCATCTGGGAGGACCAAGGGAGGTGGTGGGGTTGCACGAACTGAGTGGCCAATGAGAGCTGTGGTTGTCTATGAGATACCCAACCAACTCTTGTCTCACGGGGTGAATGTCTTACAGTGAGGCTGGCCACCCAACTAATTCGAGTTACAGATGTATGGAAGATTGGTATTAAAAGCTGCCGAGAGCAGTTAACTTAATTTCTGTAGTACAACTAAGGACGGTGCATTGCAGTGTGCTACAGATTTCGAAAAGCGAATATTGACGCATCAAGAAATTCCAGTTTCTGTAGTAGGGGAGAGTCTTTATTTTACAGTGTCTGTACACTGCTGAGCCAAAACGTTATGATCACCTGCTTAAGGGGCTCCGGAAAGGCTCAAAATCATGAAAAGTTCAATTTTTACTTTTTTGCGTTTTCCGAATCTGCAGACTATTACCTTTTAATAGATATGTAATTTATTCAATTCCTAAGACTACAACTATTTTTAAATTTTTTTTGCAATGTGTTCTACATGGGCGTGACCCACTGTGGCGCTGTTAAACTGCTGTCAAATGGTGTTATTATTAACGTCCGTGTTCATCAGGTACATTTTAGTGATGTGAGATAAAGTATGTGTTGTGGCTAACCTGTGATGGTTCAATATATATCGCTGGTGTGATTGTCGATTGTTTCACGTTTATTTACTCTGTCGTTATCTCGAAAATATTCGTAATTAATTCTGTTTCTTGAGTCTCTGTTTTGTTGAAGTATAATAATGAGTAAAAGTAAAGTTATTAGAAATCCTCTGAAGGCTTTTAAGAAAAGGAGAAATGTTGGAAAGCCAAAGGTATGTGTTATTACTGTAAACAATAAAGACGATAACCAAGTGAGTGAACCTAACCTCTCAAGTACACCTGCCCATAGCAGTCAAAGTGGGAAAGAAAATACTTCACAGAAGAAGCTTGGTTCAATGAGTGAAAACTATGAACGTTTTATGGGCGAATCGGATGTGAATGAAATATTTGATATGTCGGTTCTCAAAGGAATTTTTTCAAACTGTGTAAGATGTATTCATTGTAGTGAAGTTGGTCTGGAACTCTCCATAATAAAGCACGTAGGACTTGCTAGTGAAATACAACTGAAATGTGATAATTGTTCATACATGACCACCTTTTGGAACAGTGTTGCAGTAACTGCAACTGAAGAAAATGGTAGCAAAATCTACGAACACAACAACGAGCGATGCTTGCTTTAGACAAGGAACGCCTCCGGGCTGCAGACAGGGCTGTAAAGAGTCTAGAAATACAAGCAAGAGTAAACAGGAGGAGGAACAAGAGGAAGCTGGAGGAGGAGTTTGCAGAGGATGAAGATAATCCATCGTATGAGCCTGGAATGCACTAAAAAGTTAATCCAATCTTTGTCGCTCGATTCCCAAAACTTTTATTTTCTCATACTAATTACATGTTTTCTAAGGATCTTCCAAACATAATTGTTTCAAACTTTCAGTAAATGTTACACAGTACCTTCTGCATAATTTAACACAGCCTTTTTCCAAAAAACTGTATATTTTTGAATATATAAATAAAAAATTGCAAAAAAATGTTGTGAATTTTCATTACAATTGAAAAAAAATCATCTTTAATAACTGAACTAAAATTTTGTAAAATCCCTGTGTTAAGTTGTAGCCCATATTCCAATAAATAATCTGTAAAAAGTTCAACTTCCTACCTCAAATACTTTGTGAGGAAAGATGTAATTTATAAGCATTATTTTAACATTGCAAGTATAGGGCGTTCCGGAGCCCCTTAATAGCATGCTCGTCCGTCTTAGGAACGAAATACGAGGGTGAGTCAAATGAAAACCTTAAATATTTTTTAAAAATATTATTTATTGTGCAGAAGCGGTACAAATCTGTATCACTTTTCAACATAATCTCCCCCACGCTCAATGCAAGTCCTCCAGAGCTTACAAAGTGCATAAATTACTTTAGAAAAAAGCAAAAGGACACCTGCTGACAGCAATCCACGTCGCTTTGATTTGACTGCAGGCCGAAGATGATTTTTTAGGAGATGTGTGTATGATGCACTGGTGACAGTGCTCCCTCTAGGCATGTAATGCTCCAAAATGACGCCTTGTTCGTCCCAAAAGAGAGTCAGCATAACCTTCCCTGCTGATGGTTCTGTTCGAAACTTCTTTGGATTTGGTGATGAGGAATGGCGCCATTCTTTGCTCGCTCTCTTCGTTTCCGGTTAGTGGAAGTGAACCCAGGTTTCGTCCCCAGTAACGATTCTTACAAGGAAACCATCACCTTCTCGTTCAAAGCGCCGAAGAAGTTCTTCACAAGCATCAACACGTCGTCCTCTCATTTCAGGAGTCAGCTGCCGTGGCACCCATCTTGCAGACACTTTGTGAAACTGGAGCACATCATGTAGAATGTGGTGTGCTGACCCATGACTAATCTGTAAACATGCTGCAATGTCATTCAGTGTCACTCGGCGGTTTTCCTTCACTATGGCTTCAACTGCTGCAATGTTCTGTGGAGTCACAACTCGTTGTGCCTGACCTGGACGAGGAGCATCTTCCACTGAAGTCACACCATTTGCGAACTTCCTACTCCATTCGTAGACTTGCTGCTGTGACAAACATGCATCACCGTACTGAACCTTCATTTGTCGATGAATTTCAATAGGTTTCACACCTTCACTACGCAAAAACCGAATAACAGAACGCTGTTCTTCCCTGGTGCAAGTCGCAAGTGGGGCGCCCATCTTTATACCGATACTGCGACGGTATGTGTATATCATTTGCACTATGCTGCCACCTACCGGCCATTCTGCACGCTGTTTGTAGCACGCTTACCAACGTACAGGATAACGGCGCGAAATTTCGATTTGTTATTACAAATTTAAGGTTTTCATTTGACTCACCCTCGTACATCACTGAGTGTGCGTATCAGGGATCCGACAGTTAGTTGGTAGGTTTGTGGAGGCATGTGCCATTAGATGTCTACGTACGGGTCATGTAATTCGCGTAAATACTGAGCCGTTGATTTGCGTACGACGCGATGGCGCCCGTTAGTGACCCAGATAGGTTCCCTAGGATTTACATCAGGCAAATTTGGTCACCGAAACATCAACGTGAGTTCACTGTTATGCTCGTGACACCACTGTAGCACGGTTTTGGCTCTGAGACACAGACAATTATACTACTGAAAGATGAGATCGTGTCGGGGAAGACATTAGCATGAGGGGATGCAGGTGGTCCGCGGCTGTCAGCGTGTCTTCGATTTCTGACAGAGGATCCATGCTAGCGCGGGAGAATGTCTCCCATAGCATAATACTGCTCCCACCAGCCTGCGTCAGTGGCGCGTCGCACATATCGAGCCGCCGTTCTCCTCAATAGCGGCGTTTATGGAGACGACCATCGACCCAGTGTACAAAAATGTGATGCATCCGAAGACCCAACACGTTACCATTGATCGGCGGTCCAATCCACCGAGGGAGGTGGCGCAGTGGTTAGCACACTGGACTCGGATTTGGGAGGCCGATGGTTCAAACCCGCATTCGGCCATCCTGATTTAGGTTTTCCTTGATTTACTTAAATCGCTTCAGGCAAATGCCGGGATGGTTCCTTTGGCAGGGCACGGCCGATTTCCTTCCGCATCCTTCCCTAATCCAATGAGACCGATGACCTCGCTGTTAGGTCTCTTCCCCCAAATCAGTCCAATCTACATCTACATCTACATTTATACTCCGCAAGCCACCCAACGGTGTGTGGCGGAGGGCACTTTACGTGCCACTGTCAATACCTCCCTTTCCTATTCCAGTCGCGTATGGTTCGCGGGAAGAACGACTGTCTGAAAGCCTCCGTGCGCGCTCTAATCTCTCTAATTTTACATTCGTGATCTCCTCGGGAGGTATAAGTAGGGGGAAGCAATATATTCGATACCTCATCCGGAAACGCACCCTCTCGAAACCTCGACAGCAAGCTACACCGCGATGCAGAGAGCCTCTCTTGCAGAGTCTGCCACTTGAGTTTGTTAAACATCTCCGTAACGCTATCACGGTTACCAAATAACCCTGTGACGAAACGCGCCTCTCTTCTTTGGATCTTCTCTATCTCCTCCGTCAACCCGATCTGGTACGGATCCCACACTGATGAGCAATACTCAAGTATAGGTCGAACGAGTGTTTTGTAAGCCACCTCCTTTATTGATGGACTACATTTTCTAAGGACTCTCCCAATGAATCTCAACCTGGTACCCGCCTTACCAACAATTAATTTTATATGATCATTCCACTTCAAATCGTTCCGCACGCATACTCCCAGATATTTTACAGAAGTAACTGCTACCAGTGTTTGTTCCGCTATCATATAATCATACAATAAAGGATCCTTCTTTCTATGTATTCGCAATACATTACATTTGTCTATGTTAAGGGTCAGTTGCCACTCCCTGCACCAAGTGCCTATCCGCTGCAGATCTTCCTGCATTTCGCTACAATTTTCTAATGCTGCAACTTCTCTGTATACTACAGCATCATCCACGAAAAGCCGCATGCAACTTCCGACACTATCCACTAGGTCATTTATATATATTGTGAAAAGCAATGGTCCCATAACACTCCCCTGTGGCACGCCAGAGGTTACTTTAACGTCTGTAGACGCCTCTCCATTGATAACAACATGCTGTGTTCTGTTTGCTAAAAACTCTTCAATCCAGCCATACAGCTGGTCTGATATTCCGTAGGCTCTTACTTTGTTTAGGGGCGACAGTGCGGAACTGTATCGAACGCCTTCCGGAAGTCAAGAAAAATAGCATCTACCCGGGAGCCTGTATCTAATATTTTCTGGGTCTCATGAACAAATAAAGCGAGTTGGGTCTCACACGATCGCTGTTTCCGGAATCCATGTTGATTCCTACATAGTAGATTCTGGGTTTCCAAAAACGACATGATACTCGAGCAAAAAACATGTTCTAAAATTCTACAACAGATCGACGTCAGAGATATAGGTCTATAGTTTTGCGCATCTGGTCGACGACCCTTCTTGAAAACTGGGACTACCTGTGCTCTTTTCCAATCATTTGGAACCTTCCGTTCCTCTAGAGACTTGCGGTACACGGCTGTTAGAAGGGGGGCAAGTTCTTTCGCGTACTCTGTGTAGAATCGAATTGGTATCCCGTCAGGTCCAGTGGACTTTCCTCTGTTGACTGATTCCACTTGCTTTTCTATTCCTTGGACACTTATTTCGATGTCAGCCATTTTTTCGTTTGTGCGAGGATTTAGAGAAGGAATTGCAGTGCGGTCTTCCTCTGTGAAACAGCTTTGGAAAAAGGTGTTTAGTATTTCAGCTTTACGCGTGTCATCCTCTGTTTCGATGCCATCATCATCCCGGAGTGTCTGGATATGCTGTTTCGAGCCACTTACTGATTTAACGTAAGACCAGAACTTCCTAGGATTTTCTGTCAAGTCGGTACATAGAATTTTACTTTCGAATTCACTGAACGCTTCACGCATAGCCCTCCTTACGCTAACTTTGACATCGTTTAGCTTCTGTTTGTCTGAGAGGTTTTGGCTGCGTTTAAACTTAGAGTGAAGCTCTCTTTGCTTTCGCAGTAGTTTCCTAACTTTGTTGTTGTACCACGGTGGGTTTTTCCCGTCCCTCACAGTTTTACTCGGCACGTACCTGTCTAAAACGCATTTTACGATTGCTTTGAACTTTTTCCATAAACACTCAACATTGTCAGTGTCGGAACAGAAATTTTCGTTTTGATCTGTTAGGTAGTCTGAAATCTGCCTTCTATTACTCTTGCTAAACAGATAAACCTTCCTCCCTTTTTTTTATATTCCTACTAACTTCCATATTCAGGGATGCTGCAACGGCCTTATGATCACTGATTCCCTGTTCTGCACATACAGAGTCGAAAAGTTCGGGTCTGTTTGTTATCAGTAGGTCCAAGATGTTGTCTCCACGAGTCGGTTCTCTGTTTAATTGCTCGAGGTAATTTTCGGATAGTGCACTCAGTATAATGTCACTCGATGCTCTGTCCCTACGACCCGTCCTAAACATCTGAGTGTCCCAGTCTATATCTGGTAAATTGAAATCTCCACCTAAGACTATAACATGCTGAGAAAATTTGTGTGAAATGTATTCCAAATTTTCTCTCAGTTGTTCTGCCACTAATGCTGCTGAGTCGGGAGGTCGGTAAAAGGAGCCAATTATTAACCTAGCTCGGTTGTTGAGTGTAACCTCCACCCATAATAATTCACAGGAACTATCCACTTCCAATCCCTATGGTCTCGTGTCCATTGCAATCATAACTGACGATGCCGTTCGGTCAACGTGTGAACCCGTAGGGCTGGTCTGTTGCGGGGCCCCATGTTCGAAAAACGTGCGATGATCGGCGTCTTTTGAAACACTTGTGCGTCCATCAGCATTGTGCTCTTTCGGCACAGATGCCGCAGGTTGCCCTCTATCCTACTTTACAGAGCAGACAAGCCTCCGACCCCACGTTCTGTGATGAGTCGTGTACGTCCAACCATTTAACGCCTAGTGGTAGTTTCACTGTCCTTCTACCTCTTTCCGTAGACGCTCACTAGAGTAGCACGTCAACATTTGATCAGCTCCGCCGTCTTCTACATCTATACTCCGCGAGCCACCTTACGGTGTGTGGCGGAGGGTACTTATTGTACCACTATCTGATCCCCCCTTCCCTGTTCCATTCACGAATTGTGCGTGGGAAGAACGACTGCTTGTAAGTCTCCGTATTTGCTCTAATTTCTCGGATCTTTTCGTTGTGATCATTACGCGAGATATATGTGGGCGGTAGTAATATGTTGCCCATCTCTTCCCGGAATGTGCTCTCTCGTAATTTCGATAATAAACCTCTCCGTATTGCGTAACGCCTTTCTTGAAGTGTCCGCCACTGGAGCTTGTTCAGCATCTCCGTAACGCTCTCGCGCTGACTAAATGTCCCCATGACGAATCGCGCTGCTTTTCGCTGGATCATGTCTATCTCTTCTATTAATCCAACCTGGTAAGGGTCCCATACTGATGAGCAGTACTCAAGAATCGGACGAACAAGCGTTTTGTAAGCTACTTCTTTCGTCGATGAGTCACATTTTCTTAGAATTCTTCCTATGAATCTCAACCTGGCGCCTGCTTTTCCCACTATTTGTTTTATGTGATCATTCCACTTCAGATCGCTCCGGATAGTAACTCCTAAGTATTTTACGGTCGTTACCGCTTCCAATGATTTACCACCTATGGCATAATCGTACTGGAATGGATTTCTGCCCCTATGTATGCGCATTATATTACATTTATCTACGTTTAGGGAAAGCTGCCAGCTGTCGCACCATGCATTAATCCTCTGCAGGTCCTCCTGGAGTACGTACGAGTCTTCTGATGTTGCTACTTTCTTGTAGACAACCGTGTCATCTGCAAATAGCCTCACGGAGCTACCGATGTTGTCAACTAAGTCATTTATGTATATTGTAAACAATAAAGGTCCTATCACGCTTCCCTGCGGTACTCCCGAAATTACCTCTACATCTGCAGATTTTGAACCGTTAAGAATGACATGTTGTGTTCTTTCTTCTAGGAAATCCTGAATCCAATCACAAACCTGGTCCGATATTCCGTAAGCTCGTATTTTTTTCACTAAACGTAAGTGCGGAACCGTATCAAATGCCTTCCTGAAGTCCAGGAATACGGCATCAATCTGCTCTACGGCACTGTGAATTTCTTGGGCAAATAGGGCGAGCTGAGTTTCACATGATCTCTGTTTGCGGAATCCATGTTGGTTATGATGAAGGAGATTTGTCTTATCTAAGAACGTCATAATACGAGAAAACAAAACATGTTCCATTATTCTACAACAGATTGACGTAAGCGAAATAGGCCTATAATTATTCGCATCTGATTTATGACCCTTCTTGAAAATGGGAACGACCTGCGCTTTCTTCCAGTCGCTAGGTACTTTACGTTCTTCCAGATACCCGTTCGCAGGCTTTGCGTAAAATAATCTGTCGTCTTACAAAGTTGCTTATCTCAGTGGATTTCCTCATTTGTAGCCCGTATCTTCGCTAGGGTGATTCCTCTACTGTCTCTGCTGCTGCGCTAACATATTTTTCGTAGTGTGCCATGTGCCCGCAACGTCACCAGGCCTCACCCAACCTCGCAGTGGCAGTAATGTTTTGGCTTATCAGTGTATAGTTCGATGCAATGTTCCTTCGCACACACATATGCATGTTTTCTTGAATGCCACTTCCGCGTCTTTAGTGCAAGCTACATTAGTAGGTTTGAAATTGTTTATGGTCGAAAACCGGAAAAAAAATTGGGGATAAATAACTTAAAGCTCTTCAACTGAATGAAGCAAACAGATGGCAACTTCAGTGTACGTGTGGGAATTTTCGATTTCTTACCGATCTGACTTTATAAAATTATAACAGTAAGAGATGGTAGCATTTATCCAGTTAGCACGTCTTCTTAAAAAGGATGTGGCGGCGGAGCTAAATTTGTCACTCGTATATCTCTGCATGCGGCAATACGGAATAGGAAAAAAAAAAATATACGAGGGTAATCCCAAAAGTAAGGTCTCCTTTTTTTTTTATAAGTACAGAACTCCGTTTGTGTGGCAGTTGGTCACACTGTTATGAAGAGTTCATGCGCTGTGTGTAAACATGCGCACGCCACGCTGAGGCGCTCAGTCTTGGCAGCCGTTGAGAATGAAGCTCCCGCTGGATGTTACCGCCAAGTGCGAACTGCGCGCAGTTATTCGGTTTTTGAACGCAAAGGGCACTGCGCCGATTGAAATCCAACGCCAATTGACGGAAATGTATGGTGAGTCGTGCTTGGATGTTAAAAACTGTTCGTTAGTGGTGTAGAGAGTTTGCACTTGGCTGGACCGAAATTCACGACGAACGAAGGAGCGGGAGACCGTCAGTTTCTGAGGAGACAACGTTGAAGGTTGAGCAAAGCATGCGTGAAGATCGGCGGATCACCCTGGTTGATCTCTGCACGTCGGTTCCTGAGGTTTCCCGAAGCACCGCTCACAGAATTTTAACGGAAACATTGAACTACCGGACGGTGTGCGCAAGATGGGTGCCACGCATGCTGACTGAGGACCACATGCGGCAGCGAGTTGATGGTTCCCGCGCATTTCTTCACCCCCGGACAGCACGGCTTTCTGGACTCAATTGTCACGGGTGACGAAACCTGAGCATTCCACTTTCAAAGCCGCGGAAATTCAAACAAACACAGTCTGCCGGTAAAGTCATGACGACCGTATTTTGGGATCGGAAAGGGGTATTCTTGGTCGACTTTATGCCCACTGGGACCACAATTAACGCTGTCAGATACTGTTAGACTGTGAAAAAACTCAAACGGGCAATTCGGAACCGGAGAAGAGGAATGTTGAGCAAGGGCGTACACATGATCCATGACAACGCTCGCCCACACATCGCTCGGCAAACCGTTGCTCTCTTGCAACAGTTTCAGTGGAACATAATCACCCACCCACTCTCTATAGTCCTGTCTTGGCGCGCAGTGACTATCACCTGTTCCCTAGGTTAAAAGAACATTTGGCCGGAAAGCGATTCATCTCCGGCGACAAGGTGAAAGAAGAGGTTCATAACTTTCTGAAGAGCATGGCGGCGAGCTGGTATGACATGGGCATACAAAACCTGCCACTGCGTCTACAAAAATGCATCGACAGAAATGGTGATTATGTTGAAAATAGCTAAATGTTCAAGCTGTAATCTGATGCAAACCATTGTAGCAATAAACAGGTCTATGTACTTATAAAAGAAATAGGAGACCTTACTTTTGGGATTACCCTCGTATCAGCATAATGTGTATGACTTAATTAAAGCTGAAAGAGCTGCAAAACAGTTGTATTTTGTGCGTTTTCCTTGTTTTTTGAGGATATCAGCGTATTCACAGGGTCATATTTTAGATGTACTGTTACAGGTACACGATGCGGTGCAAGGACTAAACATGCTAGGTGTACTAGATTGGGATAAAATATTTTAAATCCTTTCTCGGCCTTTGATACATGGAGCTTATCGCTTAGCAACAATAGGACCTTTTTTTTTAAATTTAAATATTTTAAATCCTTTCTCGGCCTTTGATACATGACTGCATTAGTGAACTCTGCACCGAAACCAAATTTCAACACAATTTTCTCCAAGTAGTTGTGGATCACTTTGTTGAACACTTTGGCAAAGTCCCCTGAAAGTCAGGTCGGAGGTGTTCGTTTTGTTGCGGCGCTGGCTTTTGCACCTCTGTACGTAAGCCAGCGCCCACGAGGCTTTGATTCTCGCTAAGTACTTTCATCACCACACTTTTCAGGCGAGCACCAAAGCACCTATCAACGAGTTTGTAGTTGGCTTTCAGTCGAGTCATTGGCTGTAAATCTTATACCTGCCATTTACGTGTGTAATTCGGTAGTAGAACTATAACACATTGTGAGTGTGCTGTGGGAACTGGAATGCCATTAACTGCGACGGGCTTTCAATAAGTAACGCAACACTTTCTTCCTGAAAGTAGTTTGGTGTCATCCAGCATTCCAATATACCAATTACTGCCCACTCTTTTGGCAGCAAGACCGTATTTTTCAACATAATCTACGTTCGATGAGACGACCTCACGCCATCTTACTGGCAGGGACTGTACGCCCGCATGGTACCACTCCACTGGGCGACGTTACAGCCATCGTCTTGCTGCACCAATAACCTCTCCATCATCCAAGTATTGCTTCCCGCAGATTGCATCCTTCACTGGCCCGAACAGATGGAAGGCGGAAGGTGCGAGATCCGGGCTGTAGGATGGACGAGAGAGAACAGTCCAATAAAGTTTTTTGAGCTCCTTTCTGGTGCGAAGATTTACGTGAGGCCTTGAGTTGTTATGGAGAAGTTCGTTTGCATTTTTGTGGCGATGAAAACGCTGAAGTCGTTTCTTCAATGTCCTGAGGATAGCATAATACACTTCAGAGTTGATCTTTGCATCACGAGGGAGGACGTCGAACGGAAGAACCCATTCAAAGTCCAAGGAGTCGTCACGGCTATACCGGTGATAGTGCGGCTTTGAAATTTTTTTTCGAAGGAGACGTGCTGTGCCGCAACTCCATGGATTGCCGTTTTGTTTCCGGTTCAAAGGTGTGAACCCATGTTTCATCGCCTGTGACGATGTTCGATAAAATTTTGTCACGCTCAACCTCATTATGCTCAAACATTTCCGCACAGATGGTCCTTTGCTGCTGCTTATGGTTTTGTATTAAGTGGCGAGTAACCTACTTGGTCATACCTTTGGGTACCTGAACTCGTGGACGAGTGTGTCCGCTTAAAGTTAAACGGCAGCTACTCACCGAGTCCCACGGCGGGCTGTAATTATGGTATGGCAGCGATAACTTTGTAGATATTCTAATGCGTTTGCACTGGAAAAAAAAAATGTGTTTCAATTTTGGCCATCAGAGCAAACGTCGCACTGCGAATGCAAGAAAGTTGTATACAGATGCTTCCATATGTAATTTATTCAGAACAGGACGTGGGCAGAAAAGGTTAAACAAGTGTGAAAGTCATTATGTTGACTTTATTATTAATTGCCGCTTTCAGAATTTGTTCAATATGAGCACCAGAGACGTCGACAAGATGAGGTACAGCGCCCGATTTCCATCTGCTGGCCAAAATAGGAACTAATTTTATTCCAGCGTAAATCAGTTACACATTAACGCATTAGAACATTTACTAAGTTTCGCAGACATACGATAATTACAGCCCACACTGGACCTCCATCAAAAGCTGCATTTTAATTATAACCACCCGGTGCACAGACTGTGATATTTAAGTTACTTTGACAATGACTTACGCTTCAGTTGGTAGTCCAACAGAGACGTCCAGTTGTGCAGCGACATGTTTCGTTGTGATCCGTCAATCACCTCGAATGAGAGTGTCTACACGTTCCAGTATTGCGGACAGACTTGCACGACCTTGTTACGATGATGACAGACACCTCGGCCAACGACTTACCGTGCTCTTCATCACAACCGGGTCTCCGTAGGCATCGTACAACAGTCTATAGACATCTGCGATGATCTGGTTTTGGGCCAAAAAACACTCAATGACAGCTCTCTGCTTCAGATGTACCTCCGTTACAGACGTCATTTTGAAGGCTACTTGTAGCTCCGCCACCTGTCCGAACTTTATGAAACTATAGGAGGTAAGGTGGGAATATTCCATGTTTTTCCACAACAGATTCAGCATGTCTTCAACCGAGAAAAACATGTGGTTGTCAGGCCGTATGGCGGAAGTCGGGTTGTTAACCAACTGCTGTCTGGGTGTTCTCCAGACACGTCTACGCCGGTCATCGCGGCTCAGTACGAAGCGGGACGCATGACTGAAGACAATTGTACTCCAGTCAATGAGATTCCAGGACGCAGGCATGTCTGGAGACGCCCCGTACAGCTGTGGGATACCAACCTGCCTCCCGCGTACGGCCCGACAACAAGGAGTGATTTCATTCCATATCAGGACGCCTTTGGTTTTCGTGGCACCATTACAAAAAATGGTTCAAATGGCTCTGAGCACTATGGGACTTAACATCTGTGGTCATCAGTCCCCTAGAACTTAGAATTACTGAAACCTAACTAACCTAAGGACATCACACACATCCATGCCCGAGGCAGGATTCGAACCTGCGACCGTAGCAGTCGCGCGGTTCCGGACTGAGCGCGTAGAACCGGCACCATTACAGCGCAGCAGTAGCATCGTTGTGGCTGTGTGAGGCAGGACCCTCCTAATGCTCTATTCGAATGCTGCAGGATTGTTTTTCCTCCCCATTCGCATTACCTTACATTTTTCTAAATTTAGCACTACCTGTCATTCATCAACTAGAAATTCTGCCTAAGTGGTTCAAATGGCTCTGAGCACTGTGGGACTTAACATCTGAGGTCATTAGTCCCCTACAACTGAGAACTACTTAAACCTAACTAACCTAAGGACGACACACACATCATGCCCGAGGCAGGATTCGAACCTGCGACCGTAGGAGTCGCGCGGTTCCAGATTGAAGCGCCTAGAACCACTCGGCCACACGGGTCGGCTCTGCCTAAGTCATCTTGTATAATCCTACAGATGCTCAACGACGACAACTTATCATACACCAAACCATCAGCTAACAACCGTAAATTGCTCCCCACCCTGTATTTGAGATCATTTCTGTATGCACGTAACAATAGTGGTCCTATCACACATCTCTGGGACACTCCTGACGATACTCTTGTTTCTGACAGACACTCGCCGTCGAGGTCAGCATACTGGGTGAAGTGTTGGCAGAAGAGCCAACACCGTGTTGCTAGAGGAGGCCGAAATGCACGCTTTTAAGCTCACGCAGATTGGCGTGAGGTCTGGAACAGTTAAAGGATTTGAGTCTAGCAAATAAAGTACGTAGCTGTTGGAATACTTAACTTTAATCCACAATTGGTGTACATCTCTCGTTACTGTACAAGCTTCACAATATTAATTATCAAATGCTATGGCGCCTTGCTAGGTCGTAGCAAATGACGTAGCTGAAGGCTATGCTAACTATCGTCTCGGCAAATGAGAGCGTAATTGTCAGTGAACCTTTCCTAGCAAAGTCAGCTGTACAACTGGGGCGAGTGCTTGGAAGTCTCTCTAGACCTGCCGTGTGGCGGCGCTCGGTCTGCTATCACTGACAGTGGCAACACGCGGGTCCGACGTATACTACCGGACCGCGGCCGGTTTAAAGGCTACCACCTAGCAAGTGTGGTGTCTGGCGGTGACACCACACTGGGTTCTGTTACTTAAGGAGTCTTGCAGCCACTCAGCTATCTGGGAACCTAAACTGTATGCCCCGACCTTCTTCAACAGTCAACAGTCCACAATGTGAAATGCTTTACTAAAATCTATGAATTTGAAATCTGTTCGTTGCCCTCCATCCATGGTTTATAAATTTAAAAAAGGGCAGGCTGACTTTCGCGCAGTAATCCAGTCGCTTTACCCTTGTCTGCTACTTTGAAGATCTTATAGCATGCCCAGTGGTGCTCCATTCTGTGCAGGTCACAATGGGACGCTAGTTGTCTTATTCTGGTGGCATCTGTGGGGTTTCCTTGGTGTTTGTAGAGTTCACGATTGGATTTGTACCATCGTCTCCTACCTGGTCCCATTATTTCACGCAGGAATTTCGTGTCTTGTAATTCTAGGATGTTCTTGGTTAAAGATAGGCACTCTACTGCATACAGGACTGACGGTCTGACTACTGTGTCACAGTGTCTTAGTTGGATATCATCGACGGATGTCTCGAGGTGAACATTGCACCTGCTAGCATAGTATATATTATCTAGTTCGATGTTCCTTTGTTCCAGAGCAACCGTTTCAGTGAGATCTTCTGAGATCCAAGGTACTTCACGGTAATGCCCCTGTTCATGTACTTGCTACTACTGACTCTCATCGTTCTAAGGTCGGCTGCAATGCTGGTAATGAATTCGGTCCTTAATATTTTAATCAATATACGAGGGTGAGTCAAATGAAAACTTTAAATATTTTTTTAAATATTATTTATTGTACAGCAGTGGTACAAAGCTGTATCACTTTTCAACATAATCTCCCCCACGCTCATTGCAAGTCCTCCAGTGCTTACAAAAAGCATAAATTCCTTTAGAAAAAAATTCTTTTGGTAGTCCGCGCAACCACTCATGCACCGCGTGGCGTACCTCTTCATCAGAACGGAACTTCTTTCCTCCCATTGCGTCTTTGAGTGGTCCAAACATATGGAAATCACTTGGGGCAAGGTCTGGTGAGTATGGTGGATGAGGAAGACACTCAAAATGCAGGTCTGTGATTGTTGCAACTGTTGTACGGGCAGTGTGGGGCCTTGCATTGTTCTGTTGCAAAAGGACACCTGCTGACAGCAATCCACGTCGCTCTGATTTGACTGCAAGCCGCAGATGATTTTTTAGGAGATCTGTGTATGATGCACTGGTGATAGTAGTCCCTCTAGGCATGTAATGCTCCAAAATGACGCCTTTTTCGTCCCAAAAGAGACTCAGCATAACCTTCCCTGCTGGTGGTTCTGTTCGAAACTTCTTTGGTTTTGGTGATGAGGAATGGCGCCATTCCTTGCTCGCTCTCTTCGTTTCCGGTTGATGGAAGTGAACCCAGGTTTAGTCCCCAGTAACGATTCTTGCAAGGAAGCCATCGCCTTTTCGTTCAAAGCGCCGAAGAAATTCTTCACAAGCATCAACACGTCGTTCTCTCATTTGTGAGTCAGCTGCCGTGGCACCCATCTTGCAGACACTTCGTGAAACTGGAGCACATCATGCACAATGTGGTGTGCTGACCCATGACTAATCTGTAAACGTGCTGCAATGTCATTCGGTGTCACTCGGCGGTTTTCCTTCACTATGGCTTCAACTGCTTCAATGTTCTGTGGAGTCACAACTCGTTGTGCCTGACCTGGACGAGGAGCATCTTCCACTGAAGTCACACCATTTGCGAACTTCCTGCTCCATTCGTAGACTTGCTGCTATGACAAACATGCATCACCGTACTGAAACTTAATTCGTCTATGAATTTCAATAGGTTTAACACCTTCACTACGCAAAAACCGAATAACAGAACGCTGTTCTTCTCTGGTGCAGGTCGCAAGTGGGACGGCCATCTTTATACCGATACTGCGACGCTATGTGTGGATCTGCACTATGCTGCCACCTACAGGCCATTCTGCACGCTGTTTGTAGCACGCTTACCAAGTTACAGGATAACGGCGCGAAATTTCGATTTGTTATTACAAATTTAAGGTTTTCATTTGACTCAACCTCGTACTTATTTTTTATGCTTTTAATCGCAGTGCCTGCAGTTGCATGGAAGCCTCTAGCATCCCGTTTGCTGTCAGTCAGGATAACTGCATAAGCCTGGCATGGGGGTCCATACTTTGTCTGCTTTGATTCCTATAGTTAATTCGGTGTTTGCTGGTAGTGAGTTGTCCATTTGTGCCTTATTAGTCAATGCAATCCAGTTTCAGTTTGCCTTATTTAAACTGTAGCCTATGTCATTGTCAAAGTAACTTAAATATCACAGTCTATAGACCAGGTAGTTATAATTAATATGCAGCTATTGATGGAGGTCCAGCGTGGGCTGTAATTATCGTATGTCTGTGAAACTTAGTAAATGTTCTAATGCGTTAATGTGCAACTGATTTACGCTGGAATAAAATTAGTTCCTATTTTGGCCAGCAGATGGAAATCGGGCGCTGTACCTCATCTTGTCGACGTCTCTGGTGCTCATATTGAACAAATTCTGAAAGCGGCAATTAATAATAAAGTCAACATAATGACTTTCACACTTGTTTAACCTTTTCTGTCCACGTCCTGTTCTGAATAAATTACATATGGAAGCATCTGTATACATCTTTCTTGCATTCGCAGTGCGACGTTTGCTCTGATGGCCAAAATTGAAACTAATTTTTTTCCAGCGCAAATGCGTTAACGCATTAGAATATCTACAAAGTTTTCGCTGCCGTACCATAATTACAGCCCGCACTGGGACTCGGTGAGTAGCTGCTGTCTAATTATAAGCGCCTACTATCGTGAAGTTTGAAAAGTTCCTTTATTTAAGCAAGCCAATATGACTGCATCTCCGAACCAACGGCTATTACGCGTACACAATAGGCCTCAGCTGTCAACAGTTGACATTCGACATCAGTTGTTTATTGTACAAATACGATTAGCAGCGAATCAGTAATTCCTGATTCATCTCCTAACCGAATTAAACGGCCATGGGTTTATTTACAAATATGGGGATATTAATACAGTAGCTGTATCACTAAACAGCTGACGCCTTTCATGTTGCACACCTCCCTGTCCCTGCCGGCGCGATATCCTCTGTGCCCTCGGTGGCTCAGCTGGATAGAGCGTCTGCCATGGAAGCAGAAGGTCCCAGGTTCGAGTCTCGGTCGGGGCACACATTTTCAACATGTCCCCAATGATGTTTGCAGCTAGAGTGTCGATTAAATTATCATTTTATTCTAGAGAAGCTGCACGGTCATCAATAGTATCTGTTCTTTCGGGAACAGATACTACCTTCATATATACATCACACACATCAACGCCCGAGGCAGGATTCGAACCTGCGACCGTAGCAGCAGCGCGGTTCCGGACTAAAGCTTCATTTTGAGTATTTAATACAATTACTGACTTAATTTTAAACTTGAAAATGCTGCCATAATACACTCATAAAGAGATATAATCTTGCGTGAAAGGCGAACGCAGTAAGGGAAGTACACACAAAGACCAAAAAAACACGCACACGAAGGAAATGACCGAATGAGACAGAAATCAGTATATAAGATGTACATGTAGAGACAAACAAACGATTACGACTTCAGAAAAATCAGATGATTTATTCAAGAGAATGTGCTTATCGAATTGGGCAAGTGAATAACGCACTGGTCCACCTGTGGCGTCGGCCGCTGTGACCGAGCGGTTCTAGGCGCTTCAGTCTGGAACCGCGCGACCGCTACGGTCGCAGGCTCGAATCCTGCCTCGGGCATGGCCGTGCGTGATGACCTTAGGTTAGTTAGGTTTAAGTAGTTCTAAATTCTAGGGGACTGATGACCTCAGATGTTAAGTCCCATAGTGCCCAGAGCCATTTGAACCATTTGTCTGCCTGTACATGTACATCACATCTACTGATTTCCATCCTGTTTGGATAACTTCGTCTTGCTTCATCGTTTGTTATGTCTTAGGGTGTGTTATTATTATTATTATTATCGGGAAGGTTTTGTAATATATGACAGCTATTCAGAAAGTAGGGAACGTTTTCGTCGAGGCGATCGCGTATATTTTGGTATATGCGTGCTTGGCAATACAATACCTAGGGTTAAAACTAGATAAACACCTGACGTTCAAACAATATATAAGAGAGGCATGCAACAAAGGATCCGCACGCCTCTACCAGCTGTACCCCCCGCTAAAAGGAAGGGGTCTCACAAATGCAACAAAAATCAAGACTTGGAAAACAATCATTCTGCCAGTCATAGTATATGGTTCAGACGTATGGAGGTTGGCTACAGATACAAATTTAACAAAAATCGGAACATTAAAAAATAAAGCCCTTCGAATCACAGCCAATGTAAATAGGTATATCAGCAATGAAGAAATACGAAATATGATAGAATACCCAACCATCTATTACATCATCCGACAGAAATCCATCAACTTCTACGAGAGTTCACGCACATCACGCTATCATCTCGTCAACACCCTTGGCAGGGAAATCCATCCCCAAGTAAAAACTCCAAAAACAACCATCGACCGAATCTTTAGAATTTAGGTAAAAGTGCCACCTCCTTACAATCAACACCATCAAAATCCCTCGCAAGCAAATCCTACCTACATCACTCCCTAGAGATGGAGACACTAAAATAAATGCCAAATAAATCCCAAGTTCCAGTATCCTAAGATAAAATGAGGAGAAGACAGAGTGCAACCGGTTCTTGTAAAACATCGGGGTAACACAGCATATTCGAGTAACAGCTCAGTCGGTATCCATCCGTGACAGCGGGAACGTCTCTGCGCATCTGGTTTTTTAGATTTTCGAATTTGAAATGTGCGCTGCAATCCAAAATCCCGCCAGTTGTTAGGTGCGGTCTGTGATACGGTTTTTGTAGGCAAAGAACCTAAGACCTATAGAAATTTATCGTGAACTGTGGGAAGTGTAATGAAACAACGTAATGAGTGGATGTTCTGTCCGGAAATGGTGCATTCGATTTAAAAATGGCCGAGCCAACGTTCATGATGAAGAGAAGAATGGACGCCCGAGCATTGTGACTGACGATCTTGTCGCTAAAGTTGATGAAACGATTCGTGAAAACCGTCGCTTCACAATATGGAGCTTTCACTTCCTTTTCCACAAGTTTCACGGACTTTGTAGTTTGAAATTGTCACTCAAAAGCGTGACTCGCTGGCCGAAGTCTCAGGCGGCAGAATTTTCCGACGAAGGTCTTTCAAAGCTTGTCCACCGCTATGATAAGTACCTCAGTGTGTTTGGTGACTATGTGGAAAAGTAGTATGTCATCGCTTTTCCAGATATATATTATAAAATGTATTTATTGTACTTAGTTATTTTTAATGCCAAAACGTTCCCTACTTTCTGAATAGTCCTCGTATTTGTTGTATGTTGTTCCTGGTCGAACATGAGAGTTTGCCTTAAGGCCCTAATCTGCTCAGACTAAATAAGCAATAAATCAAAAACAAATAAATAATAATTTCAAACCTTTTCTA
The DNA here is from genome assembly GCF_023864345.2 of Schistocerca serialis cubense. Classification (NCBI taxonomy): domain Eukaryota; kingdom Metazoa; phylum Arthropoda; class Insecta; order Orthoptera; family Acrididae; genus Schistocerca; species Schistocerca serialis. The sequence continues at coordinate 78,818,908 of NC_064649.1, forward strand.
AAGTTTTTCTCCTTAATGTCAAATATTTAACTCGTTGCTAATTAGAAGTCTGAAACTGTTTAATAAACAGGAGTTCGATTCTTTAAGCGATCGGAGAGTTACTGGTTCAAATGGCTCTGAGCACTATGGGACTTAACACCTGAGGTCATCAGTCCCCTAGAACTTAGAACTACTTAAACCTAACGAACCTAAGGACATCACACACATCCATGCCCGAGGCAGGATTCGAACCTGCGACCGTAGCAGTCACACGGTTCCGGAAAAAAGCGCCTAGAACCGCTCGGCCGGCACTGGTTTTACACTAAACTGAGAAACATATCGTTTGTGGTTGCTGCAGTGTGTGTGTCTTTCCATCTGTACGATAACAGATGAAAGAGGCAAAAATTTGAAGTTGTTATTGTTTTCCCTTATCGGGGTATTGCAGACGTTGGCTGTCTATTAGGGTTGTAGTGTCATCTTTTATTGTCTAATCTGACAGTTCAGTGTGTCGATGTGAAACCATTAATTTTGGTAGTTATGTAAGACGGTCATTTTTAAAGAGCCGGCCGGAGTGGCCGAGCGGTTCTAGGCGCTACAGTCTGGAACCGCGCGACCGCTGCGGTCGCAGGTTCGAATCCTGCCTCGGGCATGGATGTGTGTGATGTCCTTAGGTTAGTTAGGTTTAACTACACTCCTGGAAATTGAAATAAGAACACCGTGAATTCATTGTCCCAGGAAGGGGAAACTTTATTGACACATTCCTGGGGTCAGATACATCACATGATCACACTGACAGAACCACAGGCACATAGACACAGGCAACAGAGCATGCACAATGTCGGCACTAGTACAGTGTATATCCACCTTTCGCAGCAATGCAGGCTGCTATTCTCCCATGGAGACGATCGTAGAGATGCTGGATGTAGTCTTGTGGAACGGCTTGCCATGCCATTTCCACCTGGCGCCTCAGTTGGACCAGCGTTCCTGCTGGACATGCAGACCGCGTGAGACGACGCTTCATCCAGTCTCAAACATGTTCAATAGGGGACAGATCCGGAGATCTTGCTGGCCAGGGTAGTTGACTTACACCTTCTAGAGCACGTTGGGTGGCACGGGATACATGCGGACGTGCATTGTCCTGTTGGAACAGCACGTTCCCTTGCCGGTCTAGGAATGGTAGAACGATGGGTTCGATGACGGTTTGGATGTACCGTGCACTATTCAGTGTCCCCTCGACGATCACCAGTGGTGTACGGCCAGTGTAGGAGATCGCTCCCCACACCATGATGCCGGGTGTTGGCCCTGTGTGCCTCGGTCGTATGCAGTCCTGATTGTGGTGCTCACCTGCACGGCGCCAAACACGCATACGACCATCATTGGCACCAAGGCAGAAGCGACTCTCATCGCTGAAGACGACACGTCTCCATTCGTCCCTCCATTCACGCCTGTCGCGACACCACTGGAGGCGGGCTGCACGATGTTGGGGCGTGAGCGGAAGACGGCCTAACGGTGTGCGGGACCGTAGCCCAGCTTCATGGAGACGGTTGCGAATGGTCCTCGCCGATACCCCAGGAGCAACAGTGTCCCTAATTTGCTGGGAAGTGGCGGTGCGGTCCCCTACGGCACTGCGTAGGATCCTACGGTCTTGGCGTGCATCCGTGCGTCGCTGCGGTCCGGTCCCAGGTCGACGGGCACGTGCACCTTCCGCCGACCACTGGCGACAACATCGATGTACTGTGGAGACCTCACGCCCCACGTGTTGAGCAATTCGGCGGCACGTCCACCCGGCCTCCCGCATGCCCACTATACGCCCTCGCTCAAAGTCCGTCAACTGCACATACGGTTCACGTCCACGCTGTCGCGGCATGCTACCAGTGTTAAAGACTGCGATGGAGTTCCGTATGCCACGGCAAACTGGCTGACACTGACGGCGGCGGTGCACAAATGCTGCGCAGCTAGCGCCATTCGACGGCCAACACCGCGGTTCCTGGTGTGTCCGCTGTGCCGTGCGTGTGATCATTGCTTGTACAGCCCTCTCGCAGTGTCCGGAGCGAGTATGGTGGGTCTGACACACCGGTGTCAATGTGTTCTTTTTTCCATTTCCAGGAGTGTAGTTCTAAGTTCTAGGGGCTAATGACCGCAGCAGTTGAGTCCCATAGTGCTCAGAGCCATTTGAACCATTTAAAGTAAGAACCGATTTGCAACGGAGTAAGAGTAACATTATTTATCAACGTAAATTATACCGAAAACTACAATATACACATTTTTCACTTTTCAACACAGTCACCAAGAAAATTTAAACATTTGTCGAGCCGTGGCTCCAGCCTTTGGATTCCAACATCAAAGAATTCTGCAGCCTGACCGTTAAACCAGTTAGTAACAGTTTCTTTCAGGAAGTCAGAGAGTGCTGAGTTAGACTGTATGGTGGATGACCCAGTAATTCTCAATAAAACTTGCCCAGCTGCGTCTCTGTTCGTGCCGCAATGTGAGGCCAAGCGTTGTCGTGAAGCAGAACGACGCGTCTGTAGAGCAGTCCACGCCAGCGATTTTCAATGACGCGCTTAAGGTCACTTGCTAGTGAACCTGCTTCAAAAATCGAATTTTTTTCCATCTTAAATCAATATTTAGAGTTTTGTGAACAAAATGGTAGTTAAATGAATCGATTCGGACATCGGGAACATCTTTAAAAACATATCTAAATATATCTCGGTATGCGGTAACGACCGTGTTTCCACTGTGGTCGGCCGGCTGGAGTGGCCGAGCGCTTCTAAGCACTACAGTCTGGAATCGCGTGACCGCTACGGTCGCAGGTTCGAATCCTGCCTCGTGCATGGATGTGTGTGATGTTCTTAGGTTAGTTAGGTTTACGTAGTTCTAAGTTCTAGAGGACTGATGACCTCAGAAGTTAAGTCCCATAGTGCTCAGAGCCATCCATCCACTGTGGTCGGATGTCAAAAGACGTCATTATTATTTGCGTTGACCTAGAAGCGTGAGACGGAGAAAGAAACAAGGTTTCACAGTACAATTGAAGGAAAGTAACGGGAAGTAATTTGTAAGTCCATCTGACGAAAAAACAGCTTTTCTCTGAGTTCCTTTAATCCGTTTATCGGTTTGTATTTCTGTCTTTGAGAGCGTTTTTCCCTGGGAAAGTAAGCGCGTATGAAGTTGAAACTGATATCGCGTACTAAGGTCGGTGGTCGTTCAGCGGTGTCACGCGAGGAGTTAGGGTAATTTATGCTTTCCCGATGTGTCTAATTTATGTGATTCTCTCACTTGTTTGGACTTGTCCCGTTAAGCTGGCGCAGTGGAGTCGCATGCAAACCGGAGGGCCCCAAGAACGCCAGAGATGAGAAACAGATGAAATGCACCCCCAAACCGACCCCCCCCCCCTCCAAGAATCAAACCCCCAGGCATCCCCATTGAGACGCAACAACACCAGAGACGAGTAACAGATGAAATGCACCCTTAAAAGAGGCCAGAGATGAGAAATAGATGAAATGCACCCCAAACCGAACCCCGCCCCCCCCCCCCTCACCAAGAATCAAACCCCCAGACATCCCCGTTGGGACGCAACAACAACAGAAGCGAGTAACAGATGAAATGCACCCTTAAACTGAATCTTCCAAGAATCAATTTTTCTGACATGCTTATTTTATGCAATAAAAAGTATTTGAGCTAGAGGTCTGAAATTTTTTGTGATTTTTCAGGCAACCATTTTGAGAAAAGTAGACTACAGACACGAGCTTACTATCACCAGGAGGAAAAATATTCAATTACAAAAAATTATTTTAATTTAATTGTCAAATTTATGTATTTAGAATATAAAAGATATTGATTGAAATCATTTGATTGTAGTCTGCTTTTCAGATAACAATGTTATAAATGTGTGCAGAAAGTGTTAAGCATCTAGGAAAAGTAGTTAATAAGTCTATAGACTTCAAACGTAAACTGGCAGGAAAAATTTTAAATTACTGACCAGTATAAATGTTTATATAATAAAGTTTATATCGAAGCTGTTCCGATTATTCTTATACCAAAATCTTCACCCTCAAACACTTTCATTGTCCTAAAATTTCTTTGTATTCAGAGTTCACATTATGTAATTAGACCTTCATAAACTTTATGAAAATTATTACTGTTTTTCCAGCCATTCACTGGCAAATTACCTTAAGCTTCGATAATGTTTCACAGTACCTCTCAGCATTTATCCTCATTCTTCTTGGCAAAACGTCTAATAGAAGAATGCTTTTCTGGTCCCGAAACACTCTAGCCATGTTTTTCCACATTGAAGGTTCCTGTTTGAATTTTCGTGGTTTCGTCGGGGAGTCTGAATGATAACACTCACTGGATTGGCGTTTATCTTCTGGAGTGTAGTGCGCAATCCCCGTTTCATCAGTGGTCCCAGTGTGACCCAAGAACTCGTCACCATCCTTGTACCAGCGCTCCAAAACAAAGACTGTGTCATTCGCTTTGTTTTGTGTTCATGTGTCAACAGTTTCGGCAACCATCTTGCACACATTTTTTGGTGGTGCTTGTGACGCTTGTCAGTAACAATGTGAAAAACTGTTCTTCTTGAATTCATTGTCCCAGGAAGGGGAAACTTTATTGACACATTCCTGGGGTCAGATACATCACATGATCACACTGACAGAACCACAGGCACATAGACACAGGCAACAGAGCACGCACAATGTCGGCACTAGTACAGTGTATATCCACCTTTCGCAGCAATGCAGGCTGCTATTCTCCCATGGAGACGATCGTAGAGATGCTGGATGTAGTCCTGTGGAACGGCTTGCCATGCCATTTCCACCTGGCGCCTCAGTTGGACCAGCGTTCGTGCTGGACGTGCAGACCGCGTGAGACGACGCTTCATCCAGTCCCAAACATGCTCAATGGGGGACAGATCCGGAGATCTTGCTGGCCAGGGTAGTTGACTTACACCTTCTAGAGCACGTTGGGTGGCACGGGATACATGCGGACGTGCATTGTCCTGTTGGAACAGCAAGTTCCCTTGCCGGTCTAGGAATGGTAGAACGATGGGTTCTTTTTTCCATTTCCAGGAGTGTATTTCGTGATTTGCGAAATCCGTTATACATACAGTCTGGTAAGGTACTCGGAACTACATAGTGTATAAAAAAAAAAAGATCCGATTTGACACGTCTATATTTCTGAAATTAATAAACATATACAATGAATTTTGTTTTTTTGATGAACGGGAAACTCAGAAAGTTTTCTTTTTTTCATACCTTTTCATAGATGTTCGGTATGCTCCCATTGAGATGCACGGCATATGTCACTGCGTTATTCAAATTATTCAAAAAAATGGTTCAAATGGCTCTGAGCACTATGGGACTCAACTGCTGAGGTCATTAGTCCCCTAGAACTTAGAACTACTTAAACCTAACTAACCTAAGGACATCACAAACATCCATGCCCGAGGCAGGATTCGAACCTGCGACCGTAGCGGTCTTGCGGTTCCAGACTGCAGCGCCTTCAACCGCACGGCCACTTCGGCCGGCTATTCAAATTATTCCCACACTGCAGGGAGCGCGTCCTTATTTACAGCTTCCATAGCTGCTGTTATGCCATGTCTCAATCCATTCGTTGTTGGTAACGGAAGCACATAAACAGTCTTTTATATAAACTGGTGACCTGAGGCTAGTAATGTGAATGCGGTATTCAAATTGTTCCCACACTGCAGCGAGCACGTGTTGAGTTACAGCTTCCACAGCTGCTGTTATGCGATGTCTCAGTTTATCCACTGTTGTTGGTAGCGCAGGCACACAAACAGTCTTTTATAAACCCCCACAGGATATAATCATTCATACTGTCAGGTCCGGTGACTTTGGAGACCAGTAATGTAAGGCTCAGTCATTCGGTCTATTGCGACCGATACATCGTTCAGTAACCCTTTCATTTAAAAATTCCTGTCCTTCCAGATGCCAGTGCGGCGATACCCCATCCTCTTGGTAAATGAACTCATTCGAATCAGTCTCTAGCTGTGGGAAAAGAAAGTTCTCAAGCATATCGACATATGTACTTCCTGTAACAGTGTTCTAGGCAAAGAAAAATGAACCACACACCTTTTCCTAAGAAACTGCACAAGATACGTTACATTTTGGAGAGTCCCTCTCTCAAATGGCTCTGAGCACTATGGGACTTAACATCTGAGGCCATCAGTCCCCTAGAACTTAGAACTACTTAAACCTAACTAACCTAAGGACATCACACACACCCATGCCCGAGGCAGGATTCGAACCTGCGACCGTAGCAGTCCCGCGGTTCCAGACTGCAGCGCCAGAACCGCTAGACCACCGCGGCCGGTGGAGAGTCCCTCTCATATACACTCCTGGAAATGGAAAAAAGAACACATTGACACCGGTGTGTCAGACCCACCATACTTGCTCCGGACACTGCGAGAGGGCTGTACAAGCAATGATCACACGCACGGCACAGCGGACACACCAGGAACCGCGGTGTTGGCCGTCGAATGGCGCTAGCTGCGCAGCATTTGTGCACCGCCGCCGTCAGTGTCAGCCAGTTTGCCGTGGCATACGGAGCTCCATCGCAGTCTTTAACACTGGTAGCATTCCGCGACAGCGTGGACATGAACCGTATGTGCAGTTGACGGACTTTGAGCGAGGGCGTATAGTGGGCATGCGGGAGGCCGGGTGGACGTACCGCCGAATTGCTCAACACGTGGGGCGTGAGGTCTCCACAGTACATCGATGTTGTCGCCAGTGGTCGGCGGAAGGTGCACGTGCCCGTCGACCTGGGACCGGACCGCAGCGACGCACGGATGCACGCCAAGACCGTAGGATCCTACGCAGTGCCGTAGGGGACCGCACCGCCACTTCCCAGCAAATTAGGGACACTGTTGCTCCTGGGGTATCGGCGAGGACCATTCGCAACCGTCTCCATGAAGCTGGGCTACGGTCCCGCACACCGTTAGGCCGTCTTCCGCTCACGCCCCAACATCGTACAGCCCGCCTCCAGTGGTGTCGCGACAGGCGTGAATGGAGGGACGAATGGAGACGTGTCGTCTTCAGCGATGAGAGTCGCTTCTGCCTTGGTGCCAATGATGGTCGTATGCGTGTTTGGCGCCGTGCAGGTGAGCGCCACAATCAGGACTGCATACGACCGAGGCACACAGGGCCAACACCCGGCATCATGGTGTGGGGAGCGATCTCCTACACTGGCCGTACACCACTGGTGATCGTCGAGGGGACACTGAATAGTGCACGGTACATCCAAACCGTCATCGAACCCATCGTTCTGCCATTCCTAGACCGGCAAGGGAACTTGCTGTTCCAACAGGACAATGCACGTCCGCATGTATCCCGTGCCACCCAACGTTAGAAGGTGTAAGTCAACTACACTGGCCAGCAAGACCTCCCAATCTGTCCCCCATTGAGCATGTTTGGGACTGGATGAAGCGTCGTCTCACGCGGTCTGCACGTCCAGCACGAACGCTGGTCCAACTGAGGCGCCAGGTGGAAATGGCATGGCAAGCCGTTCCACAGGACTACATCCAGCATCTGTACGATCGTCTCCATGGGAGAATAGCAGCCTGCATTGCTGCGAAAGGTGGATATACACTGTACTAGTGCCGACATTGTGCATGCTCTGTTGCCTGTGTCTATGTGCCTGTGGTTCTGTCAGTGTGATCATGTGATGTATCTGACCCCAGGAATGTGTCAATAAAGTTTCCCCTTCCTGGGACAATGAATTCACGGTGTTCTTATTTCAATTTACAGGAGTGTAGTACAACTACATGTGGTTGTTCCGACCACATATTCTCATATTATGACGGTTCACCTTTCCATTTAAATCGAATGTTGCCTCATCACTAAACACTAAGCGTGGAAGAAAACTGAGTCTTCCATCTCGCCGAGAACGAAATTATAGAACTCCACGCGTTGTTGTTTGCCACCATCAAGAATAGCTTGCAGTAGTTGAATATTGTATGATTTCGACTCAACACACGCCAGACGGGCATCGGGGCCATGTTGAGCTGTCGAACTGCACGACGACGGATTTCTGCGGACTCCTTGTCAAACTATGGCGGATGCGTTCGATGTCAGTGTCAGGCACTCGAGGACGGCTAGGGATAAGCCTCTACAGAAACAACTTGTTTGTTCATGCCATCCATCGTCTAATGCCCTGTGCTGCAGGAGGATCCACACCATGCCTAGTACGGAAATCACACTAAACAGTACATACTGACCCACACTGCTCAGTTATTACTGACCCGTACTGCTCAAAACGTACAGAACAAAACGGTTTCTATTGTCCTGTCATCATTTTTATCAGAACTGAAGTGGGCGCACACTGCTGCTACCTAGCGGGACCCGTGTAAAACTCGAGAGTTTATTCTTTCCAACAGCACGTTGTTCACACACATATCTCAAGTAACACAATATTTATGATTTTCTTAAATCGGATGATTCTTTTTGATACACCCTGATCTTTGCACCTCAACACTTCGAGCTGCAGACACGGAGGCATGCTCCATTCGGCAGTTAATCTTCGTAGCCGTCAGACGTAGCTAATATAGCAAGAACGAACAGTGTAGATGCTAATTTTTGAATATCACAGAATTTATACTTGTACTACAAAAACGAAAATTTGAGCGGGAATCGAACTGTCGCCTCATAGACGTTCTTTATCTTATGAGGCTCGAACGCTGACCGCTTCACCACCACGAACTGTATCATCCAGCACCTACGCACAGATACATCAGTTATGTAATAGACAGGTGAAACTTCTCTTGCGATTTCGCCGCGCGGGATTAGCCAAGCGGTCTAAGGCGCTGCAGTCATGGGCTGTGCGGCTGGTCCAGGCAGAGGTTCGAGTCCTCCCTCGGGCATGGGTGTGTGTGTTTGTCCTTAGGATAATTTAGGTTAACTAGTGTGTAAGCTTAGGGACTGATGATCTTAGTAGTTAAGTCCCATAAGATTTCACACACATTTGAACATTTTTTTGATCGTGCGATTTCCTCGGAATTGCCAAAATATTCCACCTTACTACTTGGCATTACGTTGTTTTGATGGCCTAGTAAAGTAAAGGAGTTTTGCTATTTGATGGTCGAAGTAGAGAGGATATAAAAGGTAGACTGGCAATGGCAAGCAAAGCGTTTCTGAAGAAGAGAAATTTGTCAACATCGAGTATAGATTTAAGTGTCAGGAAGTCATTTCTGAAAGTGTTTGTATGGAGTGTAGCCATGTATGGAAGTGAAACATGGACGATAAATAGTTTAGACAAGAAGAGAATAGAAGCTTTCGAACTGTGGTGCTACAGAAGAACGCTGAAGATTAGATGGGTAGATCACATAACTAATGAGGAGGTATTGAATAGGATTGGGGAGAAGAGAAGTTTGTGGCACAACTTGACCAGAAGAAGGGATCGGTTGGTAGGACATGTTCTGAGGCATCAAGGGATCACCAGTTTAGTATTGGAGGGCAGCGTGGAGGGTAAAAATCGTAGAGGGAGACCAAGAGATGAATACACTAAGCAGATTCAGAAGGATGTAGGTTGCAGTAGGTACTGGGAGATGAAGAAGCTTGTACAGGATAGAGTAGCATGGAGAGCTGCATCAAACCAGTCTCAGGACTGAAGACCACAACAACAACAACTAAAGGTGAACAAGTTTGAAGTAAATCCGTGATCCCAACGTCATGGCCTCCCGTTGTCAGAATATTTTGCATCTTAGTTGTTAGAAAATTTCCGGTAGTTTGAGGAATATGTATGGTCGTATAACAATCTCTTTTATCAGGAAGATTGTCGCTGTAGCTTACAAGAGGTCATCCGTCACCTTCCAGCAACTTTATGAGCTATGCGGGTAACTTGCTTGGAGATTAATACACGAAAGAAAGTTGCTGACGGGAGTTTGTATGTCACTTTAGTTCTTTGTTATCAAGTGCCCCGCTTTCAAGTGCACTGCGTTAGTAATTAAGCTGGCTCGCTTGATGAGAGGTGTTGTTGGCGACGGACAATTGACGGCGCTGCTACTGTGCGGGGGCGGGTGTGGGCGTCACGTAGGCGGGAGCCGTTCCGTAGTTGGTTGCTGACAATAGGTGGGCGAGTGCGTAGAGGGGAGTGCGGGCGCCCGCGAAACTACCTCGCGCCGGCGACCCCGAAGGGGCAGTTGGTCTGACGGAATCGGCTAGTGTTGCCGTCACATCAGCAATTGTCTCCCTGCGTCAGACATCTGCAGGAGCCTCCGGTAAGCATGGAGAGAGCTGAACTGTGGTGTGGATGTCGGTATGTCTCCTACCTTCTAGCCGGGCGGCGTGGTCGAGCGGTTCTAGGCACTTCAGTCTGGAAGGGCGAGACCGCTCCGGTCGCAGGTTCGAATCCTGCCTCGGGCATGGATGTGTGTGATGTCCTTAGGTTAGTTAGGTTTAATTAGTTCTAAGTTCCATGGGACCGATGACCTCAGAAGTTGAGTCGCATAGTGCTCAGAGCCATTTGAACTTACCTTTTAGGCTGCCTGATGCAGGTACACAACCGGACCATAAGTATCACATAGCTGTAATTGAAGTGCAGCTACCTCACGCAGGTCTAGTATGGACTGTAACTACACTACTGGCCATTAAAATTAGTACACCAAGAAGAAATGCAGATGATAAACGGGTATTCATTGGACAAATATATTGTACTAGAACTGACGCGCAATTTGGGTGCATATATCCTGAGAAATCAGTACCCAGAACAACCACCTCTGGCTATAATAACGGCCTCGATACACCTGGCCATTGAGTGAAACAGAGCTTGGATGGCGTGTACAGGTGCAGCTGCCCATGCAGCTTCAACACGATACCACAGTTCATCAAGAGTAGTGACTGGCGTATTGTGACGAGCCAGTTGCTCGGCCACCATTGACCAGACGTTTTCAATTGGTGAGAGATCTGGAGAATGTGCCGGCCAGGGCAGCAGTCGAACATTTTCTGTATCCAGGAAGGCCTGTACAGGACCTGCAACATGCGGTCGTGCATTATCCTGCCGAAATGTAGGGTTTCGCAGGGATCGAATGAAGGGTAGAGCCAGGGGTCGTAACACATCTGAAATGTAACGTCCACTGTTCAGAGTGCCGTCAATGCGAACAAGAGGTGACCGAGACGTGTGATCAGTGGCACTGCATACCATCACGTTGGGTGATACGCCTGTATGGCGATGACGAATACACGCTTGCAATGTGCGTTCACCGTGATGTCACCGAAAATCATGCTGCTGTAAACAGAACCTTGATTCATCCGAAAAAATGACGTTTTGCCATTCGTGCACCCAGGTTCGTCGTTGAGTACACCATCGCAGGCGCTCCTGTCTGTGATGCAGCGTCAAGGGTAACCGCAGCCATGGTCTCCGAGCTGATAGTCCATACTGCTGCAAACGGCGTCTAACTATTCATGCAGATGGTTGTTGTCTTGCAAACGTCCACAATTCGTTGCCTCAGGGATCGAGACGTGGCTGCACGATCCGTTACAACCATGCGGATAAGGCTTCCTCACTCCAAATAACTCATTTTCAGTCATGCACTGTCCAGTCTCGTCTCTCTTTACAGCACCTCAAGCGTAACTCAGCGTTGGCTGCTGAAATATGTGGCTTATGAGGAACTGCTCCACCATCGTATCCACATCTTTTAACCTTGCTGTTATTGTACTAGTTGGACTGTTGGTAGCACTTTGGAGCTCACAAGTGATTAGTTCCATTGAATTCATGCGACTGCCCTCCACAATACTCGATGGTCCCTATCCTTCAGTACATCAGATCTGGCTGGTCCTGGTTTAGCTGAGGTTGCTCCTTTAAGTGTCCACTTCACAATGCCAACAGTCGACTTGGACAGCTTCAGAAGGAATGGAATGTCCCAGATGGATTTCTTACTCAGGTGACTAGTCCACTTTCGAAGTCACTGAGGTGTCCTGACCAATACATTCTGTTCTCACTACTTCTGTACTGACAACACAATAAAAAAATGGTTCAAATGGCTCTGAGCACTATGGGACTTAACATCTGAGGTCATCAGTCCACTAGAATTAGAACTAACCTAAGAACATCAGACACATCCATGCCCGCGGCAGGATTCGAACCTGCGACCGTAGCGGTCGCGCGGTTCCAGACTGTAGCGCCTAGAACCACGCGGTCACACCGGCCAGCACAACACAATTCCCCACGTCTCTTTCTAAACTGAGAGGTCTGCCTTTGTTGACGTCCAGTGGTGAATTCCACCTTACTTGTGGGTGTCCTGATACTGCTGACCGGATGGCATAAGAACACTGCACTCTTTTGCTTAGCATGCCCTATCCGGTGAACCTTACCTTCTTGTATTTGTCGGTTGTTATGCGTCCTTTATAGCTGCTGGAGCGCAGTTACACCAGACCGCCAGTGGTTGTCGTAGCGAGAATGTTGAGCCTGCACTTTTAAGGGCCATGTACACGATCACCCAGTTTGCCAAATTTTATCATGTTTGCCTTATACGTGACCGTGTTTGCTGCTGTGTGACGTGTTTGTCAAACATAGTACTTGTTTGAAGTGTCTGAGAGCGAAATATTTGTGACTGAATATTTGACAAGACGACGGGCGTTGTTTGTGTTGATGTTCTGTCCCATATGTTTAGTGAAAAAGAATTTTATTACAATTTACCTCACTGTGACCTGAGTTTTCACGATTAAGGATAAAAACAAACTAGTTACCAAATTGACAGAGGTGTCGCAGCTTTCCCAGCCATATGTTACGCGGGAGGAGGTGTAAGAGAAAATAAATGTTCTACGCTTAACATACAAGTGGGAGTACAATAAAATAAAATAAAAATCTAAACTCACCGGTTCTGCCACGAACGCTGTAGGCTATATGTTTCCACTTTGTGGTATTTTAATCAGATGTCATTAGAAGACCTCGTACAAGAGAATAAATTCTGGCTTACAACTGTCTCCTTTTTCAGTGTGAGTTCCAAGTAAGTAAACAAGTTATTAAATGGTTCACTGTCCTGTTGATGTAATCATTAGGCTCCGAGTGTAACATTTCCTTCAACACGTTTTGTTGTGTATATTTCTCTCTCGTGTTTTCTTCATCATCATCATCATCTTCTTCTTCTTCTTCTTCTTCTTCATCTTCATCTTCTTCTTTAAACACGATGTCAAAGTAAATGTTAGAAATGGTTTGAATGCATTTGTACCCATTCCCACTAGTACCGGCATACAGCATACACGAACAGCGCCTTCTTCGAAAGTGAGGTTACACTGACAAACTTCTTGGATTGTGTATGGGATTGTTTGACAATAGATAAGATCTTGTGCGGAGGCCTAACGGCCTTTAGGCCCCTGTTCACGATCAAACTTCTTTTGTCAAATTGGCTATTCTCGATCCACGAGTTTGTCAACCAATCTCATACACCCAGCAACAAAGTTTGTCAATTCAACTTCACTTTTGAAGCAAATGCCGTTGGTGACGCAAACTGTTTTAACACTGGTGGCAGTGGCTATCAGTGGAGAGAAAGCATTTCTTGCACCGACTTTAGCACTATGAGTAAAGAAGAAGAAGAAAACAAGATGTTGGTCCAGAAAGTAGTTTAAAATGAGAGAGAAATATAGATCTCAGAGTAGCAAAATTACCCTACGTCTTCAATTATTTGTTTGGTGTATTCCAGTGTGTGCCTTCCTCTACAGTTTTTACCCTCTACAGCTCCCTCCACTACCAGGGATGTTATTCCCCAGGTCTTAACAGATGTCCTATCATCCTGTCCCTTCTTCTTGTCGGGATCTGACATATACTTCTTTCCTCGCCGATTGTCCGGAGAACCTTGTCACTTCTTTCCTTGTCAGTCAATATTGTTCTGTAACACCACATCTCAAATGCTTCGATCCTCAGCTGTTCCGGTTTTCCCACATTCCATGTCTCATTACGATACAATGCTGCACTCCACACGTACATTCTCAGAAATACACAGATCAAAAAATGTTTTGCATCACCTCGGTTCAGAGAGTTCCGGAACCTGTACAGAAAACTGGAATAGAGATCTACATAAACATCATATCCGCTCTTTTTATTGCTCATGAAAATCACAAAATGCATGTTGTACCTTGATACAGCGAAGCCTTCAGAGGTTGTGCTCCAAATTGTTCTACACACCGTTACCTCTAATACTCACAAGGGAACCTCCCCATCGCACCCCCCTCAGATTTAGTTATAAGTTGGCACAGTGGATAGACCTTGATAAACTGAACACAGATCAATTGAGAAAACAGGAAGACGTTGTGTGGAACTGTGAAAAAATAAGCAAAATATACAAACTGAGTAGTCCATGGGCGACATAAGCAATATGATGGAGACCGTTAGCTCACGGGCGCCGTGGTCCCGTGGTAGCGTGAACAGCTGCAGAAGGAGAGGTCCATGGTTCAAGTTTTCCCTCGAGTGAAAATTTTACTTTCTTTATTTTTGCATAGTTATTATCTGTCCGTTCGTTCATTGACGTCTCTGTTCACTGTAACAAGTTTAGTGTCTGTGTTTTGCGACCGCACCGCAAAACCGTGAGATTAGTAGACGAAAGGACGTGCCTCTCCAATGGGAACCTAAAACATTTGATCGCAAGGTCATAGGTCAACCGATTCCTCCACAGGAAAACACGTCTGATATATTCTACACGACACTGGTGACGGCATGTGCGTCACATGACAGGAATATGTTGTCGACCCACCTAACTTGTACACTTGGCGAATGGGTAAAAAGATTCTTCTACCTTGCCCGATTTAGGTTTTCTTGTGAATGTGGTAATCACTCCCAAAAAGTGATGAAAACATAAGAGTTTGTCACATAAACTGAAAATAAAAAATTAAAATTTTCACTCGATGGAAGATTTGAACCAAGCACCTTTGGTTCCGCAGCTGCTCACGTTACCACGAGACCACGGCGCTCCTGCGTTTTAAGTGTCCTTGATGTTTCCTATCTTCCCATGGACTACTCAGTTTGTATATTTTGCTTACTTTTTTCATAGTTCCACACAACTTCTTCCTGTTTTCTCAATTGATCTGTGTTCAGTTTTTCAAGGCCTATCCACTGTGCCAACTTATAACTAAATCTGAGGGGGGTGCGATGGGGAGGTTCCCTTGTCAGTAGCACGTCCTCTTGCATAGATGCATGCCTGTATTCGTGGTGGCATATTACCCACAATTCATCAAGGCACTGTTGGTCCATATTGTCCCACTCCTCAATGGCAATTCGGCGTAGATCCCTCAGACTGGTTTTTGGGTCATGTCATCCACAGGCATTTGCGATAGGGTTCTTGTCTGGAGAACGTGCTGGCCACTCTGTCGAGCGATGTCGTTATCCTGAAGGAAGTCATTCACAAGATGTGCACGATGGGGGCGCGAATTGCCGTCCATGAAGACGAATGACTCGCCAGTATGCTGCCGCTATGGTTGCACTATCGGAGGATGGCATTCACGTATCGTACAGCTGTTACGGCGCCTTCCATGACCACCAGCGGCGTACGTCGGCCACACATAATGGCTCCCAAAAACAGCAGGGAACCTCCACCCTGTTGCACTCGCTGGACAGTGTGTCTAAGGCGTTCGGCCTGACCGGGTTTCCTCCAAACACGTCTCCAGCGATTGTCTGATTGAAGGCATATGCCACACTCATCGGTGAAGAGAACGCGATGCCAATCCTGAGCGGTCCATTCGGCATATTGTTGAGCCCATCTGTACCGCGCTGCATGGTGTCGTGGTTGCAAAGATGGACCTCGCCATGGCCGTCGGGAGTGAAGTTGCGCATCATACGACCTATGGCGCAGTTTGATTCGTAACACAACGTATTGTGGCTGCACGAAAAGCATTATTCAACATGGTTGTGGTGCTGTCAGGGTTCCTCCGAGCCATAATCCATAGGTAGCGGTCATCCACTGCAGTATTAGTCCTTGGTCGGCGTGAGCGTGGCATGCCATCGACAGTTCGTGTCTCTCTGTATCTCCTCCATGTCCGAACAACATGGCTTTGATCACTCCGAGACGCCAGGACACTTCCCTTGTTGAGAGCCCTTCCTGGCATGGTTGAACTACAGACAACACGACCCGTGTACCTCCTTCCTGGTGGAATGACAGGAACTGATCGGCTGTCGGACCCCCTCCGTCTAATAGGCGCTGCTCATGCATGGTTGTTTACATCTTTGGGCGGGTTCAGTGAAATCTCTGAACAGTCAAAGGGACTGTGTCTGCGGTACAGTGTCCAGAGTCAGCGCCTATCTCCAGGAGTTCTGGGAACTGGGGTGATGCAAAACAAATTTTGATTTGTGTATGTTCCTCAAATTAAGACTATAGTTGCCCTTATTGCCAGTACTATTCTACTTTTTATGTCCTCCTTTTTCTGTGCGTCATAGGTTATTTTGCTGGCTAGGTGGCAGAATTCCTAAACTTTATCTATTTTTGTGATAAACAATCCTAACGTTAAGTTTCTCACTGTCCTCATTTCTGTTACTTCTCATTACTTTCTACTTTCTTCGATTTACTCTCAGTCCATATTGGTACTCATTAGATTCTTCATTCCACTCAACATGTCGTGTAGTTCTTCTTCACTTTCATTGAGAATGACAGTGTCATCAGCGAATTTTTAAAATGATATTGCGGTGTCACCGCCAGACACCTCACTTGCTAGGTGGTAGCCTTTAAATCGGCCGCGGTCCGTTAGTATACGTCGGACCCGCGTGTCGCCACTATCAGTGATTGCAGACCGAGCGCCGCCACACGGCAGGTCTAGTCTAGAGAGACTCCCTAGCACTCGCCCCAGTTGTACAGCCGACTTTGCTAGCGATGGTTCACTGTCTACAGACGCTCTCATTTGCAGAGACGACAATTTACCAAAGCCTTCAGCTACGTCATTTTCTACGACCTAGCAAGGCGCCATATTCACTTACTATAATTGCTATCTTCAAGAATGTATTCTGAACAGATAATATTGTGAATCATGTACCGTCAAGAGCGACGTTCATCATTAATGGATTAAAATTAAGTATCAGCTAGCTACGTCCGCTTTCTGAATTCTAATTCCTTGTCATGTTCCGGAACCTCACGTCAGTATAGTTCTTCCCTCTTCACGCCAGCCTGCGTGAGCTAAAACGCGTGCATTTCAGCCTCCACTCGTAACACGGTGTTGGCTCTTCAGCTAACACAAAAGATATCGTTCCACTTTGAACTTTAATTCCATTCCTGAACCTTTCTGTTACTTCCGTCATTCCTTCTTCGACGTACAGATCGAAGAACAGACGCGAAAGACTACATCCCTGTGTTACATCCTTTTTAATTCGAAAATTTCTCTCTTCGTCTTCCACTCTTGGTTCTTGCACGTTTAATTTATCATCCGTCTTTCCATATAGCTTACCGCTACATTTTCTAAGAATTACGAATATCATTTTTCATTGTCGAACGCTCTTTCCAGGTCGACAAATCCTGTGAACTTTCTTCAATCTTCTCTGATCATCGGGGCTCAGTCCAAACTGAGACTCATCGCTCGAGACAATTCTATTCCAGTCGGTGAGATTCCAGGCCGAAAACGTGTCTATAGACGCCTCGAACAGCGATGGGATACCACACTGTAAGTTTCCCGCGATACGGTCCGACAATCTGGAGTCGTATATGAAGATGGTGATTTCGGACATGTCCGAAAGAACATTCAAATGGTTCAAATGGCTCTGAGCACTATGGGACTTAACGTCTAAGGTCATCAGTCCCCTAGACTTAGAACTACTTAAACCTAAGTAACCTAAGGACACCACACACATCCATGACCGAGGCAGGATTCGAACCTGCGATCGTAGCGGTCGCGCGGTTCCAAACTGCAGCGCCTAGAACCGCTCGGCCACTCCGGCCGGCTAAGCAAGACATCCCGGGTTCGAGAGCCGGTTGGGGCACACATTTTCAACTGTCCCCGTTGATATTTATCAATGCCTGTTAGCAGCTAATGGTCTCGATTTCATTGTAATTTCATACCAGGAGTCGTGGTCCGGGCGCCATTTCTTTTCATAGTACGACCCCTTTGGTTGTCATCTGCGGCACCCATAAAGAACAGTGATACGTGGACGATATTCTACGCCCAGTTTTCTTATCCTCCATGGCAAGCTACACTGAAGCGCCAAAGAAACTGGTATGAAGTGGGGATTTTCCCGTACGACCATTTCACGATTGTACCGTGGATATCAGGAATCCGGTAAAACGTCA